>NC_134139.1:20437500-21637500 GCF_033958435.1 Carettochelys insculpta | reverse complement strand
ATTAGCATCTTCCAGACGGCTCATTACCATGCCACTTCTGGAAGAAGTGGTACGTGTAGACACAGCCATGGTGGTGGTCTCAAAACTAAGCATAAAGGCACAGAAGCAGTCTTAGCTCTGTTGTTGATGTCAAGAGGAATGAAAGTATAGATTAGACAGACTAAATTCACATGCGACCACAAACATGACGAACACAGTGTCTGGCTAGCATTCAATGACCAAAGTGGAAGGTGAAGAACCGACACTGAACAGATGAACTAAGACAACAGTAGAAGAGCAGACATTTTACATACCTACAACAAAATGATGAAGACTACCATTCCTTATGTTTAAAAACAGGTATTCTATATTGTATTCACAACCAAAAGATAAGTTTCACAACTCCTACAGTTATTTCTCTCAGAAGCTCTAAAATGATGGTTCAGTATTTGCCAGGTTTATAGATGACTAATGGGTACACATTTTGTAATGTAATAACCCAAAACAGGGTTTTTAATTTTTCTGAATTTAATTTACTAAACAGACTGTTTTTTTAAATTACCTATTAGAGAAGTAAAGGAAGTACTTTTTGTGTAGCTATTCAGCCAACAATACACATCTTGATACTTTTAGCAGCAGGGAGTCTGTTATAATGCCTCCTATGAATGATTTCTAATGTTTCAGAATGGAAACATTTTCAAAATTGTGATGTAATAGGAAAGTTTTATTTCGACTATGCACTATGTTAAGATAGTAGCTTATCGTTGGTTCTTTTTCAATTGAATAGTTAAGGTTACAAAGATTTACACTGCAATTTTGTTTTCACCAACTAGACTCTAACTTGTTCAAAAATAACTCAAATACTGAAAAGACCATTTTGAAAACTAATATGCCATCCTGTAGATCTTGAAATTTCCATCTAGCTTAGAAAAATGTTTCTGTGCATGCTCAAGGAGCATTTACTAAGATTTCAGCAGATCTGTCCCCCCCGCCTGACCCCCAACATGCAGGGAAAATGCTTATTCTCCTAACCCTGGTCAGGAAGACAAGAACAATAAGCTGCCCACCATTCCACAAAAGTGGGCAGACCTAGCTGTGTCCAGCTTGGTACGTAAGTAAACCATGCTTTTTGGGGAAGATCAGTGGTGCCACAGTTGCTGCTGAGTCTATTAGGATAAGAGAATAATTTAGGAAATGACTGGAACACAAAAAAGCAGTAAAGCTGGTTGAAAATTTTAACAACAAACTCAGTTTAATTAAAATCTAAACATTGTTTCATCTTAATTTTGACTTATTTATAATTAAGGATATGATTTAGTCAAGGATTCAGTGGGGCATTTATGAATTCAGCTTCAGCTGTCAATGGTGGACTGAAGATAGTGCTCTGCACCCTCCTTACAGCTGCATGATCGTGGGCTGTGTGCCCTGCCCCCGGGCTGCCCCTTCAGCCAGGGCTCAAGCCAGAGTTGCATCCCTCCCCACAAACCCACAGGGCTAGAGCTATACATTTTGCTACATAAAATTAGAACTAATATATACTTATACTGTTGTCTTTCATTCCAGTTCCTCTACTGCACCCATCAATCCCTGAACCTCTGCCTGGAATGCATTAAACAGGACTTGTGTCACATGTAGTTAGTTCCTTTCAGAAGAAAACAATAAAATGGAATTCTACAAGCATGTACTCTCTGCTTTAATTTGTGATATCAAAGGCAAAGCATGCCTTGTACTGCCAAAGAAGTTATTAATAGTTCATAGTTATCAACAGTTATTCTTCCCTGCATTTGCTATCTAAATTAGATTGCAAGCTAGTATTTAGTCAAAGGATTTCATATTTTGTGACCATATGCACATAAAAGTCATGTTACTTACCCAGTGTCTCCCTCATATTCTTGTATAAGTTTATGGAATCTGTATCCTTCATGAATTCCCGTACAACTTCCCCCTGATCATTTTCCACAACCAGCACTTCTTCGGGTTTAGCCATACGGCTAACCATCAACAATCGAACCTATGTTTACAAGAAAAATCAACAGTTTTAGATTAAAAACTAATTCAGGGAGTGGGCATATGACCAGTTGCAGAGTAAATGGCAAACCGAGCAGTCAAATATGGTAAAATATATTTCAGAGTGCTTTGTTTGGAGAGTTTAAAAAAATCAACTTTATGGTCTCCAACAGGTTTAGCTTAGACACATATACCTACTTACATAAGAGAACTTACTAACAGATATTTTAACACACTCACTACAAAAGAGAGACCAAAATAGTGTTCTAAAAGAATGACAGCATGATGCAATTAAAGAGTAGGGTCACTGGCTACATTCTGACACTTGACCCTGGGCAAACAAACAGTCAGTTGCTGGTTTCTCAAGCAAAAGCAAAAAAACACCGAACGTATAAAAGTTTTCAAATATAATTATTTTGGCAACTCCCACATATCAGCATGGAACACATGCTATGCGACAGACAAGCACCAAAAAGGCATTAAGTAGTTGTGGGAAGACTACTTAATCTTGTCCTCACCTTTCCTATTCTCTAAAGATTGCATATAGAAGGGGATTTTACACAGGAGAACCATAAATACTAGTGATATCCAAGACAAAGCATATTAAAACATGTTGAAGGAACACATTTAACACTTAACCTCAATTTATAACAGGCCAATAAAATCAGCAACATTAGCAATAATCATTCAAAATGCAGTCTCGCTGATACAGAAACTATCCACAAGGTTTAAATTTCTTGCAATTCTCACACTAACCATGAATTCTTACGCTATTCCCGATTGCTCAGACAACTACTACAGTCAAATGTTGCTTCTGCTGAGAAGTGTCAGTCCTGTAATGCCTGATTAAAAAACATGGGCATTACCATGCAAACTCTGCAAGTCTCTTCCACTAAAGCTTCCTCTTCCCATTAAAAAAATAGTAGCTTTTGACTTTGAAATTCAAAGTGCGTACACACACATTACATTCAAAATATAAACAGGATTTCAAAATCCATGCTTTAAACAAGTACACAAGGATAATTTTGGAGGACCTGACATTCCAACTGGGCCCATATAAACAGACCAAATATTTACCATATTTATATAAGAGATGGAGAGAGACAGAGAAAGGTAAAATTCAATTTCCAAAATTTTGGGGAAGAGGGTAATCCTGGAAGATACCCGTGGGCCGTGTGTACCCATATGCTAATGAGGTGCAGGAAATTAACATATGTGCCTCATTAGCATCTCCTGGACAGCTCATTACCTTGCTGCTTCCGGAAGAAGCGGCACGTGTAGATGTAGCTTTGGTGTTCATACCTCAACATTAACTGCTGGAAATGGGCCACACCCTCCCTGACTGAATTGACCTTGCCAACTCTAGCCTTCCTCTTGATTTGACTCTGTCCTTTTGAAGAGCCTGTATAATTAGGCCTGCCTCTGGAATCTCCACCACATTGCATCTGAGGAGGCAGGTCTTTGCCCACAAAAGCTTATGCTACAAAACATGTTAGTCTATACGGTGCCACAGGACTTCTTGTTTCTGAGCTAACAGTGTCCCTCCAAGTAATCTGAAGTATTAATGCACAAAGTACCAAATATATAGGTGTGCCACACTTTAACAGCCCAAGGGATAGGGCAACTAGTCACAGACCCAAGCCATGTTGTCAGAAGAATTTCTTCACACAGGGGTGGGGAACCTCTGGCTTGTGGTCCACATCCAGCCCACGGGTTGGAATGGATTTGGACTGTGGTCCAAATCCAGACCATGGCTTGTCCAACCACGAGGATCCCCTCCATAATATCCAGCCCACAGTGGAGTTGGGGGTGCAGACCCCCAAAAGCCTTTGGGCCAAATCAGGCAAGCTAGGGCCCAACTACGACAGTGGGATCTGCTGGGGATGGGGGGGGCAGGAAGCAGCTTGATGCCACTGCTGCCCTCTGCCAATCCCCCAGCTGGGGGTAGGGGAGGAGGAGAGGCAGTGGCCTCAGTAGCACTGCCTAGAGGCTACATACTGCTGCTTGGGAGTGGAGGGAGCAGGCGCAGAGCCATGCGCATCCAGGGGCGAGCAGGTAACTCCAGCCCCCAGGCCTGCTCCTGCACCTCTGCCAACACCAATTCCCAGCCTGCCCCTGCACCTTTCCCAGGCCCCTTAGTCCTGGCACCCTTACAGTCAGGTGGCCCCTGACCTGTAAAATGTTCCCCACCCCGTCTTATATTGAGGCTCTGGACATAAAAATTACAGCTCCCCTTTTGTACAAGGATGTGTGCAAACTTATGGTGTAGTCACTTAAACATGAATTTCCCCAATATTACCTTTGACAGAACAGGCAGATAAAGCTGTCTCCTGGGAGGAACATCAAAATGTTGACTTCCCGAAAGCAATGGAGAAGCAGATGTTGAAAATGGACTCTCTCTATACAATTCAGCAGCCAAATGATTCCAATATTCAAGACAAATTTTAAAAATTTCAGTTTCTTCGACTTCAGACACCAGCAACATATAGTGAAGAGCCTACAGATATGTGATTTACAGAGAAATGGATTATTGGTCACTCAATATTTTCTGTGGGTAATGTGGAAGTTTTATTCATCCAAATATTTTTAGTGAAAGCTTTTTTCTCTCTCTCTGCTTTACCATTTAGAAACAAAGCAATTGTTATAAATACAGTGATGTCTCAAAATAATTCAATCTGCATATGCAACTCCTATTCATCAAGAACCATATACCGAGTCTCTATGAGACACTGTACTTTGAAGTTTCCTAACCAAGGTGTCTGTTAGCAGAAAAATAACAGTATCTATCTGCTTGATATTTCCACTGCCATAGTACCATGGAACTCAGTATTTTGAAGAAGTCTCTGTTAAATGCATCTTTTAAGGGCCACTGAAGGCAGCTGTTTAGTCTACAGAGGAAAGGCAGAAGCTTTGCTCATCTGCACTCAACACTTCTATCAAGACATGTGGGGGGGTGGGGGGGAAGGAGAAGAGGCTATATGCTCCAACATTCAATGCTCTCTTAGCTAACCTTTCCCACCAGCTGAACAAAGCATCCCATACGAACTGTCACCTGTGGACAAGATCAGTTGGAAAGAGCAAAATACATTTACATGTAGTCCGCATAGGCTGGAAACACTAGGAGAATCAGCTCATCCATAACTGAACTGACTTAAGCCAGTGCAACATAATCACAACATTCACATAAAATCAGTTTCAAAACATGATCAAACACAGCTCTAAACAGTTTCATTTGCAACTTCCCCTGAGTAGTACAGAATCCTCCAAACCTCCCAGAAACAGTGGCCTGAGAGATTTCAAAAGGTCCTTGTTGCAACATGGGGTAGAAATGGAAGCATTAGTTAAATGGGGTAGCAATGAAAGTACTACCTATATGTTGGCCTTGATGCTGACAAAACATTCATAACCTTTCTGCAACTGTTCTTAGAAATGTGTTGCTTATGTCCATTCCATGTTTGTGTGTACATGATGCATGCATTTTTTGCGGGAGCTCTTCCCCTTAGTGGTACCCATATGGCTGATTGTAGTGCACTCTGGAGTCAATGGATATAAGCAGCACTGGCAGCCCTGAACACTCTCAGGGTATGTCTATGCTTAAGAGGAGATGGACCGATTCAGGGTTGATCTCCCGGAGTTCGATTTTGCGCATCTGGAAAAGACACAAAATCGATCTCTCTGGGGCCTGCAGTTAACTCCTGTATTCCAAACATCTACACTGCAATTAAGTGATCTCTTTGCCCAAGCTAGCAGGCATGGATCACCCAGAAGTGTGTAAATACAATGTAGACATGGGTACTTCTGCAACCCAAATACTGTCACCAAGAGTGCATGGTAAATAGGGCTTAAATAGAAGTCCACCACTTTTAACCTTTAACTCCATAGCATCCAATCAGTTCTGAAGCAGTAGGCACTACAGGAGCTACTCCTATAGCCAACTAGCCACATTATTCTGAAAATATATGTACTGTTCAATTGGCTAAACAACCACATGTGACTAGTAGCTAACATTTACACCATGACTTTAGACTACCCCTAAAGCATATATTACTGCATGGTCTATCACTGTGTAACAACATAGATATGATATTTCCCTCCGTGATTAGTTTTCTTAGTTTAATACTGAAAGTTTGAAACAAATCCTCACTTTAGGCTGGTTAAGATAAATACAGAGGAGACATGAGGACAGTTTAAGTTTGAAGTGAAACATATCACATACACTCCTCCGATACATCTTAGTCTGATCAAGACTGCAGTTTTTGGGCATTGAGATATACATAAATGTAGCGTAACTGAATATAAAAATGCAATTAGCAGGTATTACCAAGTAAATTATCTTTAGCACCCCTGAATCAGGGATTTAAGTCCTTGTTAATTGTGGGAATTTCTACCCAAGGACTTACTCCCCTTAATTGCACTTCTTGAGTGTAGTGCTACAGATTTAGTTCAAGTAACTGCACTAAGGAGGATGCTTCATTTGAAGCACTTAATCAGCACAAGGACACACAAAGCAAGTTGACTGCCATTAAACTTACCTCCATTAAGGTTTCCCTTAGATTTAATCTCTTTTCTATAAGCTGACCATGTTCCTTAAGAAACGTGCAGAGAAACAAGCTGAGATTCTGAATGAAATTCTGTTCATCATCTTTTCCATTGGAGTACGCAAGTCGGATGTTGGTGTTTAAAGGAAGCATCTAACAAAACAAGAGTGACGTTTCTCAGTCAGCAGTTTTAAAACTTAACAGTATAGATCATAACCAAACAATGTCTCCTTTTATTTGCATTATATTACGTACTTGGAAAAGACAAAGCAATATTTACGCTGAGAAAATATTAGACAACATGAGTGTTTTTAATTAACAAATTGTTTTGTCCCTTTTAGGAAAGCACGCTTCTGCTATTCAACGCATGCTCCCTTTCACAACCATCCGGACAAATAGTTCTTTCCTCTCCTTCCCACCCACACTACATGAAAGCACTCCGACACATCTATATGGAAAGGTCCCAACATATGTGAATGAATTACATTAATCTTTAAAATACTATACCGTACCTATAATGGGACCCTGGCCACCAAGGGCTACCCATAATACAAATAAAAATAATTTCAATGTATTAAATTTGATGACTGCCCAAAGACGACAGTATTGACATTAAGTGTTTCAAACAGGAGCAGGGGAACCTAAATCAATGATCTGCTGCCAGAATTACAGCTGAGAGTTAAATGAGCTTCATTCTAATATAGTTTCTTCACAAAACAAAATTTCAGTCAAATGAAGTCAGTAAACCAAAGGGATTCAAATGCAAGTGTATGGTCCACGTTCAGCAGTGGTATAATGTGGTGCTAAAATATGTTTTAAGTATTTTAGCACACTCCCAAGTTTGGCATTCAATGGCCTGAATAAAAATCTCACTATAACTGGCAGATTTTAAGTACTAAGATGGGGTGGGGGAACCATCAGCTCCCAGCTGTCTGGATCTGGACCCCAAGGCACAGGATGCCCTCCTAAGTGCACAGCAGGGAGCCCTAAGCCTCACAGGCCTGATCAAGCAAGACAGGGCCAGATCTGGCCCACAAACTGGTGCACTGGCACACACGCATGGGGGGGTGGTGTTCCTCCTTTTCCTTCCCAGGTTGGGGGAATAACAGTGTCATTCTTCTGGCAGAGTGGTTTCCCCCACTGCTTTTGACTGGCCAGAATTCCAATCAATCAAACCAGCAGAGAGAGGGGTGTGCCTAGCAGTTGTGGGAGAAAAAGCTCCCCACCCACAGCCCACTCCTGCCCAAATCCTGCAGCCTCAACGCTCCCACCCAAAGCATCCAACCCCCAGCCTGCTCCCCAGTAGCCCCTTTCCACAAACTGAACCTCCTCCATTTTGTTGTCCCACCCCAGGCTCCCAGAAGTGGTGCTTGTGGTGCTGGGGCACGAGGGGAAAGAGATATCTCAGTCAAGGGCCACATCAGTGAGGGGCTGCTGGGGGCTCTTCCCCTTCTTTTCACTTTTATGTAGCCCCAGACTGATTTTTTTTTTTTTTTTTTTTGTGGGTCAGTGGCCGGACAGAAAAATGGCTTCCCACTCCCTGTACTAAAAGAAAGCAAGCGCCTAACAGGGGCATAGAACAACAAAACTTCAGCTGCCGAATTAAATGAAGATTAACACTCAGAACTCTGTGTCACATCTGACTTTGGCATACAAGTGTGTAATTCTTATTTTCTTCAACGGAAGCTAAATCAGGATTGGAAAAAACAACACAAAACAAAACCTCCCAACTATCTAAAACTTAGCCATACATTTCTAGGTAGTTTAAAACTTCAAAAATCCATTAAGATGCTGCAAGTGAAGAGAGGAAAATTAAAAGAAGATCTCCTGCAGTCATTGATATTTATGAAAGATAACAAACTACAAGCATCTATACCACAGGTTGTAACTCTCCAATCCAGGACACACTGGGCCACCAACACTACAGATGATGCTGGACCAGAGAGACCCAGAGGATGGGAACAGGGGCTGCGTGGGAGTTTGGCAGCTGGGGCTGTGGGATGGTGGCCCCCGAGACAGCCTTGCTGAGTCAGTAGAACATACAGTGATACACTGTAGTGCATTTGTACTGTAGAATACTATTAAAATGCATTTTTAAACACTACACCACTCAACATCATAGAAGTTGTTTTAATTTAAGGTCACTATAATACTTTTATTCATCAAGAGATGACCTATAACATGAACAGATTGTTAAAAACTCAAACCGCTGTATGAAGTACAACTTCCATGCTCGTTTTAAACCTGATGCCTACTAATCTCACTGAGTAAAGGCTGATCCTTGTGTTGTGTGTGGAGAAATATTTTCCTATTCATTTTCTCCATACTACTTGCTACTTTATAGACCCCTATCATTACCCCCATTAGCTCTCTCTTTCATAAGTGAACTTTTTCATCTTTCCTTTTACAGAAGCTGTTTCATACCCCCTATTTTTTGCTGCCATCCTACTTTTCCAACATTATCTCATTTGAGAGTGGGCAACCAGAACTACACCCAGTATTCAAGTTATAGGAAAACCATGGATTTACAGTTTGGCACTGTGATGTCTTTTGCTTATTATCTATTCTTTTCTTAATAGTTTCTAATTGCTTTTTGTGAAGGCTAGTCAGAGCCTTTTGAAAGATGAAGTACACTATCAACTGGATCATCCTCGTGCACATGCTCGCGGACATCCATCAAGAACTTTTAATAGATTGGTAAGTCATGATTTCTCTTTACAAAAGCCAGGTTGATTCCTCCTTCACGTATCATGTTTATATGTCAGATAAATAAATCTACTCTTTACTACAGTTTCAACCAATTTACCAGGTACAAAAGTTAAGGTTACTAGACCACGAGGCTCACCACTGAAGCTTTTTATTGGCATGTCCTCTAGTCATCTGATGCAGAGGCTGATTTAAGAGATAAATGACAAATCAGAGTTAGGAATTCTTCAATTTAATATCTGAATTCCTTCAAAACTTTTGGATGAATGCCATCTGGTCCTGATGACTTATTACTGTTTATTCATTTTTTCTGAAACCACCTATGATGCCTAAATCTGGGAGAGCTGCTCAGATATGTCACAGAAAAAGAATGATTCAAATGTAGGGATCTCCCTCACATCATCTGCAGCAAAAACCGAACGCATTAAAGATTGTTTTAATTTTTCTGCTATAGCCTAGTATTCCTTGAGTGATCCTTTGGCATTATTTCTTGTCCAGAGGCCATTCTGACTCCTCGTTAGGCTTCCTGTTCCTTTAAAAAAATGGCTGTTTATTTGTGTGTTTTGCTGGATGCTCTTTAGAATTTTTTTTTTCAGTCTGCCTAATTACACTTTTACACTTGCCAGAATTTAGGCTCTCTGTCTTACTAGTATTCAACGTCAATTTTTTAAAGAATACCTTTTCTCTAATCTCTTCTTTCTTTACTGTGTATCCATGAGATTACTTTATTGGTTATTTTACTGGTTTTTCAATTTTGGGATATACCTTTATTCTGAGTTTCTATTATTGTTCTTGCAAACAGTCTCAATGGAACTTGCATGCATTTCATCCTTGCAACAATTAAAAAAGTGAAAGCAACAAACTCCCTCATTTTTGTGTAGTTCCCATTTTGCATGTTACATTTAGGGCTCTCAATCAGTTAATTTACATGATTAACTCAAAAAACTCAGTTTTAAATCAGTTAGCATATCAGCTGGAATTAATAACCAAATACAAAGTGCACAGTGCTTTATATTTTTATTAAAAATATTTGCACTTTAAAAATGACATTTTCAATTCAACTCATACAAGTACTGTAGTGCAATCTATAAATGTATTTAGTTGTGTAACTGCACTCCAAAACCAAAATGACATGGGTTCTAAGTCCACTCAGTCCTACTGCCTATTCAGCCAATTGCTAAGGAACACATTTGTTTACATTTATGGAAGATACTGCCTGCACTTCTTTACAAGGTCACCTGAAAACGAGAATAGGTGTTCTTACAGCACTCCTGTAGCTAATAAAGGAAAGTATTTATGTAGATTATGCTAAACATTTGTATGTCCCATTTGTGCTTCCATTTTTTAAACTGTTTCACAGCCCTAATCACATTATACTATGGTCACTATTACTAAATGGTTCAGCTATATTTCACCTCTTAGACAAAATGGCTATTAACTTTCTGTAACAGTTGCTCTCTGAGATGTGCTGCTCAGGTCCATTCCATGTTAGATGCATATGCACCACAGGCACCACTGGCAGGTACTTTTCTTCAGTGGTATCTGTTGGGCCAGCACCTGTGCAGATACAAATGGAATATCAGCCACACCCCCTCTCTGTACCCTCTTGACAATCAACTCCAAGAGGGGTGCTTGCTTGTGCCCATTCCACAGTAGGTGACTCACTGCACTTTGGGACTTGTGCAAAGAATGCCACTGAAGAGGCTTGAGTTCTCATGGCATGAGCTGTTAGGATAGCAGGAGATGTAATATTTGCCTTCTCATAGGAAACTCAAACAGATGGTTATCCCGGACAGTCTCTGGGATGATACTGGAAACCCTTTCATCCTTTCTATTACTGCTACAAAAAGTTATGTCCCTCTGCAAAAGAATTTAGTCCTCTTAGTATAGAAGGTGAGGGCTTGCCTCACATCGAATGAGTGAAGCTGCTGACCCTCTTGTGAGGCCAGATGCTATGCAACTGTGAAAACACCTTTGGCAGGAAAGCCAAGTGGAGGCACAGTCGTACCTTGTTCTTAAAGAATGCAGTGTGTGGTGGTTCTGATGTATGACACCTGACTTCAGAGACCCTGATGGCTGAGGTGCTCACCACCAGAAAGCTGACCTTCCAAAAGAGAAGTAGAAGGCATGGCACTAACGATTTGAAAGGAGGACCCATAAGCCTTGACAGAATCAGGTATAAATCCCAAGAAGAGATCTGTTTGCAGACCTAAAGGTAGAATCTCTCCAGTCCACTGAGAAACCAAACATGTAATTAGAGAACACTGACATTGTATTTCACGGGAGAGCAGAAGGCTGAAATTACTACTTAATGCTCCTTGACAGATGGCTTGCCTTGCTGCTTTAGATAGATCAAGTAGCACAAGAGAGATTGAAGCAGAGTGAATCAGAGAGAACTCACTGGGATGCCTACAATACTTCCATGTATTGAGATAAGTAACCCCAGTGGAAAGCTTACAGCTATGTAGCAAGACCTGCTGAACTTGTAAGCAAGGCCTACTGCACTGGATTCAGTCATGCAACATACATACAGTGAGATTAAAGGACGCAAAGTTCAGGTGAAGCAACCAGCAATGGTCTTATGAGTGAAAGCGGAAGCAGAAGAGGGATGCTATTGATAGGTCCACCAGCATGCTGAACCAGTGCTGATGTGGACACAATGGGGCTGTAAGAATAACTTTCCTTTTTTCCTCTTGATTTCCAGGAGCACCTCGTGAATGAGAGGGAACAGGTAAAAGCATACAGCAGCCCCATCTATGGCAACAAGGCGTCAACAAGGGAGATTAGGCTGATCACACAGCTAACAAAACTGACAGTACTTCCTGTTCTGCTTGATCTCCTGGGAAGACTCCCAACTTTGGAAAACAGACTTGGCAATCTCCAGGTGAAGAGTACTTGTGATGAGAAGAGAATGATGTTGAAAAATCACCCCAGTGCATTCTAGGCTCCTAAAAGGTCTGATGCCTCTAAGAGAAAGGAATGCTTCATGCTGAAGTACCAAAGGCAGATGGCCTCCTCACACAGGACAAAGGATCAAGTTCCTTCCTATCTGTTGATATAGAACACAGTCATGAATTTGTACCACCTTGCCTAAGATCTGGGGGAGGAACACTTGACAAGCTAAATGTCTGAGAACTCAGGACTGTACGTTTATGTGCAATGACAGCTCTTCCTGAGACAAAAAGCCCTGAGTCCTTAGACTGGGGAGTCCACTTCAACCACCTCAATGTGACATGTCTGATACTGGGGACACCAATGGCAGAAGGGCATACCCCGCCCCCCGACCCCCAGATCACCTTGGGTCTTTCCATCTGTCCAGGGAAGACGACAACCAGGGTGGAACAACACTGCTCCAATGAACCCTATTCACTGAACAGAAATAAGAACTATTTTTTATTTGTTTATCAACAGGTCTAGCACTCCGATGATGGCTTGAACTATGCTGATCATGTTCCACGTGAGCCACAGACACTGGATCAGCCACTCATCAAGTTATGGGTAGACCTGGATGTCTTGCCATCTGACAAAGGCTGCTACTACTGCCATATACTTGGACAAAATCTGTGGTGCTGTAAACAAGCAAAAGGGTAAAAAGAGAGAAGGTGGCAGCGACATCAGTTTACAATAAATCTGAAAAATTTTCTGTGGCCACAGAAAATAGAAATGAGGAAGTCTGCATCCTTTAAGCTGAAGGTGGTATACCAGTCCCCTGAATTTAGGGAGGGTATTGAGAAGACCAAGAGACAATGCAGAACCTCAGTTTCTTAAGATACCTATTGAGACAACACCTATCCAAAACATGCTGCTGGTCCCCTTTGGGATTAGGAAATAAAAACACCTTTCCCTCTCAAGTCATTAAGGGCTGCACATCATAAGCGAGGACTTCTTTGAGAAAAGTAGTCCCTGAAAAGGGATGGAGGTGGATGGAGGTGACACTCTGAAATTGCTGTGGCTCGCTGCCATGCAGCTCATCCAGACAGGGCTCCTTTTCGAAAGGGCCCCGGGACCTTTGAAATTCTCTTATAGCTATCTGCTGAGGTGCTCACTGCCAGAAAACTGACCTTCCAAGAGAGAAGTAGAAGGCATGGCGCTAATGATTTGAAAGAAGGGCCCATGACCCTTGACAGAATCAGGTACAAATCCCAAGAAGAGATCATACCCATTGACAGGAATAAGGGGATTTCAAAGTTCCCAGGTCCTTTTGAAAAGGAGCCTTGTCTGGACGAGCCATGCGGAAGCAATTTTGAAGTGCAGCAGCCACCAGCATGCTAATGAGGTGCTGAATATGTATGTCAGTGCCTCATTAGTAATCTTCGAAACAGTCATTTGCATGGCTATTTCAAAGATTTGGGCTAGTGTAGACACAGCCTTTGTGTCTGTCTGCTCCAAGAACAGTAAGAAGCCTTCAAAACGCAAGTTCTGGATAAATTGCTGGACCTCATGAATAAGTCCTGAGTACCACAGCCAAGTGCAATGCTTTATGGTGACAGCTCAGGCTCATGTCTTAGCTGCTGCGCTGCCTTTATCCAGAGCAACCTGGATAGAGCTCCTGACCACATTCTGATCCTCCTCCAAGAGGGCAGGGAATTCCTGTTTTGAATCATTAGATAAGTGCTTTTAAGACTTGGCCAGGGAATCAATACCCTGGGCAGAGAAACAGCCCAGCAAAGAGTACACTCTGCTGTCTTCACCATGCTTGTTCTTCT
Source organism: Carettochelys insculpta (assembly GCF_033958435.1). Taxonomy (NCBI): domain Eukaryota; kingdom Metazoa; phylum Chordata; order Testudines; family Carettochelyidae; genus Carettochelys; species Carettochelys insculpta. The sequence goes on along the minus strand of NC_134139.1, from coordinate 21,623,564 downwards.
GCACCGATGACATCCTTCTGCCTGTGCACTGCTTTCTGTACTTCTTCCTTGGCACCAACTATGTTGAACATTGCCAGGAAGAGTGTTCTATACCAAAGCCAAAATGCTCAGTGAAAAATAAGCAGCAACTTAGTTGTGAGGCTGGTATGAGCCTACAACTCCATCACTGCAAGGTCTGATGCTCTGAGATAAATCCACCAATGGTCGATTTAGAGGGAATAGCAAACATCCACCAAATCAAGCGCAGACTGCTCTGCAGTCAGCCACTGTACCCTGATGAGAAGAATAAGGCAAGCAGACTGAAGAGTTTCTTCTAGCAACCCCACACGGTTCAGATCCCACAATAACTCATGCCCCCTGCAGATTTGCTTCCTTGCAGAAAAATAACCCAATGTTATTCGTGTAGCTGGACTTGCGTAGCATAGGTCGACTTTCTGCAGCAGTTTAGATACAGAATGAGAGAGGCTTCCATGAGGATAGCATTCAGTCTTTTTGCTCTTACATTGTTGGTGACAGACTCAAGTCCTGACAAATCTGGTACTTTTCTCTCACATGAGTTTCTCTCAAGTCTTCAAGCAGCTGGAGTGCAGGTCACTCACTCCTCATATATTTGAGGAGTCACAAGGTTTGAAGCCCTGAGGCATGTCTGGGGCAAAAGAGGTCCATCAATTATAGGGACTATCTACAGCATGAGTCAGAAACCTTTCTGAGGCAGACTGAAGAAATTTGACCTTTTGACCTGAATGTAGAGTCCAAGTGCCAGTGACACCTTTTAAAGTCAGCAATAGTCCTACTTACAACAGCTTCATTTATCAATAGAGATGAACTTTACTGTTTAGGCGATAGTTGGTAGCATTAACGGTCTTCTGTTAAACCACAGGCTTCGAGCAAATGCCTGACTGCATGGGGAAGACGAACAGGGATGAGCTCCCACCTTATGTGCCACTCCTGGCACCTGTGCTTGCTGACGCCCAATATACAATATCATCACTAACACAAACTGCAAACATCTACATACACCAAAAGAAATCTTATGTTTAACAAACTATGAATTACAATTCCAAAACCACTGTGGAGGAGCTTTGCCAAAGGAAGAAGGGTTGTTCCAGCAAACATCAGAGGTGGCAAGAAGCAACAGTGTGGGGTCAGTACAACCTCTAATACCGGTGCATGAAGGCACAGCTCGAGTACATTAGAGCTGGCCCAATGTGAATGCAGGGGGAAAAAATTCTCAGCAATGGTGTAGACAGCGTGAACACAGCTCACATGGAATGGACATGAGCAAGTCCTCCAAGAAATTATGTTCCAGTTAGGACCAGATGAAAAATAAACTCTGAAGAGGAAGCAAAAAAAAAAAAAAAAAAAAAAAAAAGCGGCGGGGGGGGGAGGAAGGGGAGCAAAGAGCTTGCATGCCTCTCCTCAGCAGCACAAGCAGATCAGTTTGAGCTCCTGGACCAGGTGGCAGAAATTACTGCCAGGGCTGAGGAGACCTTGGCAGTCATGTCAAAAGCAGCTAGCTTTATATAGTGAATGTGTGTGCGCAAAATGAATATACAGCAGTTAGCTTTATATAATCAATGTATGTTTACAAGTAAGTTAAGCTTCCTCTATTAAACTGATCTTGCTAAATAAGAGGCAGTCAAAGCTTAAATTAGGAAAGTTTATTTTGTACAAAGCTCAAAAAAGTTACCTGTTTCAACTGCATCATGGTCAGTGTAAAGAGGGTTACGAATTGTTCCTCATATTGGCTTACACTGACACCTGCAATCTCTGTGAGGCACTTCAATGAGACATTTCGAAACATTGGAACATTTAAAAACTGTAAGAAAGATTTCAGAAAGAAGATTAGAGACATTACAAAAAAGCAAGTTACACATTAAACATATTATTTCAGTTAACAAAAGCTTCCATCTTATATGCTAGTAGCCATCATTACAAATACCCGATACCTTGTATATTAACGTGCTGATTAACTTGGTCTCAAAAATGTATCCCAGTGGAATCCAGTTTAGGAATCGCAGCAAAGTTTCCAAAGTTGCGTGAACAAGGGGAGCATTTTGGGAATTTTCCTGTAATGAGACAATATTTACTAATTTACTCTCTTTCTAAGAAATTCTGCCATTTTAAAAAGTTATTGAAATCAGACTTACCATCACAAACTGACACAACTGAAATATCTGAGAGAACTCATTGCACATACTAGAAAAAAATGAAAATAGATATTAAACATTCAGCACCACCACTCTCAGAACTACAAGACCCACTACAATAGTCTTCCTTTTGCAGTAAGCAAGCAAACTTTTAATGAAAATTATAAAAACTAAGTGCAAATTCTGGTCTACAGGCAAGTAACATGATACACCATGCCTTCTCACCATTACAATGGTAGAATTACAATCCATGTTAAGGTAGAAGCTGGTCACAAAACAGATGTTGACATACCTGTTAAATGAGTCTGGTAAAGTTTAGCAGTGTCATTAAGAAAAATGGAGCCATCAAAATATTCAAACTAAATTCAAGTGTACACAAGCTAATGGGGTAACTCGACAAAAACTTCCAATAAGAACAATTCTACAGTAGCAACTGAAAACTGTGTGTATTAAGAGTATATGAAAAGTTACAGAATATTTTACTTACCTGTCTTTCAAATGTTTGGCTTTCACTTGAGTTATCTGTCCACTGGAGAAGTCAAACACTTCTTCACTTAATAATTTAAGAATCACCATATTGTTTTGGCAAAGACTCTCACTTGTTCGACTTGCCCCTACAATATCACTTATGAATGTTGGCCAGTGTTTGGGCCATTCCTGTTTCAGTATCTGAAAGCCACAGAAAGCCAATGTGGTAAGTACAGCCTTCTTTCCTTATGCAAAACTAGTTTTTTTGGTTAAACTGTTAAGTGTGTAATGTTTTTATGTGCAAGAGTAAAAAACTAGTAGCTAGAGCTTACCTGAACAAGAATCATGTTCAGTTTTCCAATATACACTTTTTCTTTCTAGAGAAAAGAAAGAAAGAGTTAAATTATCAGTAATGCTTCCCTCCCTTTCCATTTCCCTGAAGAGAATTCACTTACTTCTACACATGTGGGATCAGATGAAGTCTTGATAATTAAGCCGACAACATACTTTTTTATTCCTACAAAGAGAGTTAAAAATTACTTATCAACCTGACCTACACATGGAAAACCTGAATCCAGAAGTACTGAACATTCTCTCAGCAGGGTGTATATTTACAACTTTAAGCTAGTCTTAATTATACATGCAAATGAGCTGGAAGACAACCCCAAAATATCTGACACTCCAAAGGATGTCAATGAGTATCTTTCAATCATATGCACATTTTAGCTGCAGCAGATGACATTCTTGCTATTAACACAAAGGAAGATCTAGAACAACTAAGGATTCAAATGTTAAATTTTTGAGTAGACTCTGTGCTGTAATCCATATTGATCTCATGCGCTTTAATGCTCCCAGAATCTGTCAGGATCATTTGGGGAGCCTGTGCGGAGGGGGAGTAAACCCTCACATTCAAGGGACTATGGAGAAGAAGGGACATCCCTATTAGTCCATTGAATGGAAGATTTACCTTACTAGAGGGAGCTGGGAAATTGACCAGGGCCACTACACTGTCAGTTTCCCACATCCCCCAAGTTGCTGGACCTGGGAAACTGACAGTGCTGATGCTCCTGGCTCAGAAAGCAGGACTGAAGGAACTGTGGGACGGGCTCCCAAAATGCACTGCTGCAACAGTTGATGTTTGGTGATTTCACTGTGGAAGCGATGTGTCAAATTTGTTGGGAGCCTGTGGGAATCATAGAATACTAGGACTGGAACGGACCTTGATAGGTCATTGAGTACTGTCTAGACCATCCCTGGAAGTGAGGATACTCAAAACTGAATTTAGAGAAACTGAAATTATAAAATCAATTTTAATAAATTCATATTTATCTTGTAGCGTAGATGTAGCCAAAATGTCAAATATAACACTTAGACTAAGAGCTCTATGTAGAGCTTTCACTAGCAGAAGTTGGTGTAATAAAAGTTACTGCTTCATCCACTCTCTCTCTCTTTATCCTGGGATCAACATAGCTACAACAATGCAAACCTATATAGCTACGGGCAACTAAAGGCAATGCTGCAACAGAGTTCACCGAGTTCAGTGTATCACCACTCCCCACCACTTTAGCATGTCTAGGCTATGGAAGTTACAAAAAACATCCACAAGTTTAGCTTGACTGGTGGGAAATATATACAGGTTGAACCTCTCTAGTCTGGCACCCTTGGGACCTGACCTGAGAGAATTTGCCAAACCACAGGAGGTCAACACTGTCTAGGTAGCAACATTACTAACACTTCCACTGCATACTGGACTCTTAGACTTTAGAGCTACAGATGTTGGAGGAGAGTGTGCCGGATAAGAGAGGTTCAACCTGCAACACAGACAAAGCTTTACAGCCTGACCTATTTCGTCACTTTAAACAATTTTCAATTAGTTTAACAAACAGGGGTAAACACAGGCCTAGCCTTCTTCTCTATACTATGTTGCTGACCATATTAAATATCGACTCAACTGACCTGTTTATTTTATCCATTCTAAATCATGTGGAAAAAAGTTTCAGTTCTATTTTTTTTTTTTTTTAAATAACATCAGAGTCCAGGTGTGGAGCCTATGAAATTATGCTTCCCTACAGTTTCATTAACTTTTCCCATCATCATGACACAATCCACTAACATCAGTTCAGGTCCATTGATTGGGCCAGGACAAATATATATTTATAATCATTTTTACAAGTCTGCCACGCTTAAACTCACTTTGCTTTTTTGATTTTCAAGCAAACCCAGTACTCTTTCATTAATAATCCCACTTCTATTTGGCTTTGATACAGCAATTAGAAAAATGTGTTATACACACTAGATAACTATAAAGACAAACTATTCTGTAAGTTTTTTTCCTTCTGTTGAACAAAATTTTAAAATACACTAGTTTTAGAAACAAGATATTATAGCCACTTAATTCCACGTAACATTTGGACTGCTTCGTGATTAGAGCAGTGGTTACCAAACTAGGCATTACAAGAAGCTGGAAAAATCTACAGAAAGACTGATGGCCAAAATATGAGCAGGGTTGTGGGGCGCTGGAAAGTTGCATGCACATCATGTACAGTATGTACCACTCTGTCAGTCAGGCTTAGGGATAAGCACCAATACTCTGTGAAGTCATGTTGGTGAGATCCTCTGGCAGTGGGAACCCATGCCAGGGCCAATGTGCCTGCACAGCACCTGAATACATGGCTGCTCCACCACCACTGTCAGGAGTGGAAAGCTAAGCCCAGACCACTAGCCACGTGGTGTAGGTTGGAATAGGGTATAGGAACTTGGTGACTTTTGCCCCAGCAGCCACTGGTACCTGGGTGCCTCCTGGGCTAAGACACATCTAGGAGCTGCTAGCACTATTAGTAAATATCCTTCATTTACTTCAGTGCTACCTGTGCATGGTATTTGGAGCTTCTCCACAAATGTGGCTAATACAGTAAACTCTTTCATATTCGGCAGCCCTGGGGTCAGGAGGTTGCAGAATATTCAAATATTCTGGATAACAGAGAGGTACTCCAAGCAATGCATAATGCTAAATAAAAACAAGATTAGATATTAAACAAAAATGTATGCAGAGTACTTTATTTACCAACAGTACCATTGTACACTGTAAACTTTTACTGTATTTGCTGTAATTATTTGTATTTACTTTCCTATACTGATGAGGAATGGAAAAATACCACAAGGCAAGTAGACACGCCAGGGCAGGGATAGGGCATGGGTGAGGGCCGAGTGAGAAAAATAAGGTGGCCTTGGAGGAAAGCTTATCAGAAAGCAGCCTGAGAAAGATGTGCTTAGCTCAGTATGACAATGTAACTGCAAGACTGTTTTAAGCCAGAAAATTCAGGTTTCCATATCTGTGTAACCCATAACAGAACAATCGTATGGGGTCTATAAGGAAGTCTGCACTTTGTTGAGAACTGGTCGCCCCTTGCCTTTTCTCCCAGAGCCATGTAAATTAAAGCACTTCTGTTAGCCAAACAATGATCCCGTCTGAATTTCTACATCATTTTGGGGGCTCGTCCGGAATGCATCCCTACACAGACCGCCCCGAGTAGGACCCTCGTCGCAGCTCTTCAACTTCATCACTCCGGGAAGGCAATCCTCAACTCGGTTCTTCGGCTCTGCGCTTTGATGCTCCGGACCCTGATCTATCATCTGCCCGTTTGGCTCTGGTGGTAAATCCCTGGCCAGGGTGAGTACCTGTTTGTTTCGGCGTCAGTAAGTCCTAAGCGTGATAATGGGTGACAGGACCTCTAAGGTCCCACCATGGGATCCCGCATGGTTTGTGTCTCTGAAATATGGGCCCAGGTCAACTCAGTATTTAACTAAATGGAACCAGTATACCAGTGACGATCCTGAACTGCAGTGCCCTTAGATGGGTTGTGGGATCACAATATTCTTAAACGTTTCCGAGAAAATTTGGAAAGTAAATGCCCAGTTCAAATGAAAGCCTGGTACGTATGGGAAGACAAGCCTGAAAAGCACCATAAGCGCTCCCCTCCTACAAGGAGAAAAGTTTAAAAAGCAAATTTATCATCTTCAAAATCGAGTTAAAGACCTCCAATGCCAGCGACCAACCCCGTCTGCCCCTTGTCCACCATATCCAGCTAAACTTTACCCAGTCCTGACTCTGCCACTAAACCATCTACCCTGAGATGATTAGATCAGTGGGTCCCGTTTCCACTGCCGCCTGCCAGTCCCTTGGCCTCAGGCGCTGCTGATGCCGCACCTACTAGGGCATCAGACCAGACGCTGCCACCGCTTCCTGACCCCGAGTCCCCTCTTAGTACTCTCACCTACGATTCCCCTGCAGGGGATCGATTTGAAATTGACGCCCCTTTGAACTCTCAGGAGGAATGGAGCATACATTCTGCCACTCTAGATCAGCAGGGCACCCTGGTCAGAATTACCCTCTGGGATCAAAAAAATGCCACCATCGAACTAGACTGCCAAAAGGAAAAGATCCCTGTGAGAAAAACTCTCCAGAGTGAGAAAGCTGCCAAGCTGCAGTGTCCCCACTGAGAATGCCCTGTACTGGAAGGGGAGTTCATGGTGGTCCATGTCCTTTTCACCTTCAGAAATTATCTCCTGGTCAATCACCTTCCCCAAACTCCATGAAGACCTTACCGGGTTTGCACAAAAACTCTAATCCCTCTTTGAAGTTTATAAGCCGACTCACGGTGACACTCAGATGCTCCTTAGTGGTCTTCTTCCTGGAGACCAGAACAACACCCTTCTTAAAACAACCAAGGGGCCTCTTCAAGACCCCAGTAAAGACAGTCTGCTACACCACTATAAAAATGTCCTCGACGCCATCCCTAAGGTCTCCCCACAAAAGACAGACTGGTCCAAAATCTCTACTTGCAGGCAAAAGCCAGAAGAGCACCTTGCCTATTATTATTCTCACCTGATCCAAGTCTTTAAGGCACATTCTGGCACTTAGGACCCAGAAGCTAGCCTCCCTGCCATGCTTAGTCAAAACCTTTGTTTTAGGACCGTTACCCAAAATATCCGAGGCTCTGCAAAACACTGCGATTGGTTGGGAAACTAAATCCCACACCAAAATTTTGGCAGCTGCCACTCACTTTTATACTAAAACCCAACAGCAAAAATTGAAGGCTCAAGAAAAACTGATGGCTTTGCAAATTAAAGATCTTCCGGGCAGCACCAGACCACGGCGCCCTATGGGACCATTTCGCTTCACTTGACCACCCGGTCCCTCTGAAGTTCCTAATTACATCTACCACTACTGCAAGCAGAAAGGCCATTAGAAAAATGAGTGTCCAAATAGACCCAGGGGGTCCCCACTCTCAGCAAAAGCTCCTACATTTCAGCCAGGTGCCTGCCGAGCTCCACCACCCGGACCGGTCCCATGAGAATGAAAATCGGTATTAGGCCAGCCAAGAAGACCCAGAGACTCTAGCTCCGTTACTTTCTACCTTCTCTGATGCTACGATTACCTGTTACTATAGAAAAACAGACTGCTCCCTTTCTTGTTGACACCAGTGCTTCTTTGTCTATGCTTACCTCTGATTTTGTATCTAAGGTTTCCGTTCTGACAAAAGTAATTACCACTATGGGTATTGGAGAACCACCCACTGACCACCCTGTTAGGCTGCCGTTCTCATTTACCTTGGGCCCCCTAACTGAGCAACATGCCTTTCTATCGAGTCCCTGTGCTTCTGCAAGTCTGTTGGGGGGCGAGACCTCCTTTGTAAATGGCGGGCAACAGTTCATTGTTCTCCAGATGGGGTTTTCCTCACATTACCCCAAGCCCAAATTCCAGCCTTGATGATGACACTAATGGAACAGGAACCTGAGTCCAATTCTTCCTTGTTGCAACAGGAACTATTGGCTCACCTTCCCGAGTCCTTCTGGTCCCATTCCACAACCGATGTGGGACTACTGAAGGGTGCCACCCTGTTTTCTATCAAGGTTAAATCAGGAGTGTCTCCCCCATCGATCCCGCAATACCTGTTGTCAGCTGCTGCCTCTAAAGACATTGCTCCTGTAATACAAGGTCTCTTAGAACAAAGCATCCTTGTATTGACTCGCTCTTGTTGTAATACTCTGATCCTCCCAGTCTGTAAGAGGAAGAGTATACACCTGAGGGGTTGCCTGTTTACGGATTTGTCCAAGATTTATGTGCTATTAACAACTGTGTGGTCCCTTTGACAGCTGTGGTGCCCAACCCCGCCACTGTACTTCCTCAGATACCTGCTTCTGCCTTTTATTTTTGTGTGGTGGATCTCTGTAATGCCTTTTTCTCTACACCAGTTCACCCTGACTCTCAATACTTGTTTGCTTTAGCTACCAGGGTCAGCAAGACACTTTCACCCGCCGGCCTCAACGTTTCCATGACTCGCCCACCATATATAGCCAGCTTCTCAAGTTTACCTCGATACAGTTCAGCTGCCCCATGATTCTGTGTTGGTTCAGTATGTAGATGACCTGCTCCTTTACTCTGATACCCTCCCTCATTCTCAAGCTGACTCTGTTGCTCATTTAGAACAACTTGCAGTGCGAGGTCAAAGCCTCCCACTCTAAGCTGCAATTCTGTCAGACTTATGTTACTTACCTGGGATGCAGTTTCTCGCGGTACCCATCATCTGTCTCCTGATTGCCTCTCTGCTGTCCTTCCTCTGCCTTGCCCACAGACCAAACACCAACTCTGCAGATTCTTAGGTGCTACCAAATACTGCTGACAGTGGATTCCTAATTACTCTGAACTTTCCAAACCTCTCAAACCTTCTGACCCATGACTCTTCCCCTGACCCGCTGCCCTGGGAAGATATCCATGAATCTGCCTTCTGTCAGCTTAAATAAGCCCTCTCCTCTTCTCAGTCTGCCTGACTATTCTAAGCCTTTCACTCTTTTCTGCCATGAACACCAAGGTACTGCTTCAGGTGTCCTGACCCAACCTTTTGGGCCTTCCCCACACCATCCCATTGCTTACTATAGTGCCTCCCTTGACCCGATCACCTCTGGGTTCCCTCCTTGTCTCCGCACTGCTGCTGCTGCCACGCTGCTGGTTTCTAAAACCAATAACCTTGTTCTCGGGCACCCACTTGCTGTTGCTGTCCCACATGCTATTCTTGTCATCCTCCAACACGACAGAACTCAGCACCTATCCCCTGGCTGTTTAACCCACTATGAGGTGGTTCTTTTGGTTGCGGACCATGTGACCCTTGTCCACTGAGATCTCCTCAATCCTGCCTCTCTTCTTCCTTCACCTTCAGATGGACAACCCAATGACTGTGCTCAGCCTGTGGATTTTGTCTCTCTTCTCCACCCTGATCTTTCTGATACCCCTCTGATTAACCGACCTCATTCTTTATGTCGATGGCTCTTGTTTTCGAGATAATCATGGTATTCTTCAAGCTGGTTATGCTGTCTGTTCTAATCACACCGTTATTGAACCTGCACCTCTTTCTGTTACGAGCGCTCAAGCCGCTGACCTCATTGCCATTATCCGTGCCCGTCATCTTGCTGCTGAGCAGTCCGCTAATATTTATGCAGACTCTCACTATGCCTTTGGCGTCTGCCATTCTTTTGGACAGATCTGGAAACAATGAGGTTTTCTTACTTCTGCTGGGACTCCCATCTCTCACCATCACCTCATCACTGCTCTCCCAGATGCTGTTCTCCTCCCCCCCACCCTTGCTGTTCTATGGTGCAAAGCGCACACTGCTGCTGACGACCCTACATCTCTGGGAAATGACAGGGCGGACACCATGGCCAAAACCACTGCCCTGTCAGAACTTTCGGCTCCGGTCTTAGAGGCCGCTCTCTACCTTTCCTCCCCTATCTCCCCTGACCTTCCCTTCCTCCAGGATGCCATCCCAGAAGCCAAAAAGGACGCCTGGATTTCTGCGGGCTGCACTCTCCAGTCCGACTCCTTGGGGCAGCACCCATCTGGTTGCTTTGTAGCTCCCAGGGCCCTACTATCCCTCTTAGCCCAACTGGCCCACTTAGTAGCCCACTCAGCCAAAGGGAGGATGCTAGCCAAGGTTGACAGTCATTGGTATGCACCTGGTTTTTCTGCAGTCGCCGCTCATTTTTGTCACAAGTACCCACAGTGCCAGCGACAGAATCCTGGATGCCCGCCCCGCCCGCCACACACATTCTACAGACCTTTGGGACTTTACCCCTTTTCTCACCTCCAGACAGATTTTACTGAGCTGCCCAGGTCAGGGTCCTGGAAGTATGTGTTATTGTCTGCCTTTTCAGAGGCTGGCCTAAGGCATACCCTTGCCGATGGGCTGATGCCCTCACTGTGGCCAAGAGACTTCTTTTTGACTTACTGCCTTGCTTCGGTCCGCCCCTTTCCCTGGGCTCACGCTGTGGCCCCCATTTTGTTGCCCAGGTGGTCAAACACGTTTGTAAAGTCCTTCCCATCCAATACAAGCTCCACACCCCAAACCATCCTCAGAGTGAGGGTAAAGTGAACAAAAAAAAAACCAAACTGATATTAAGCTTCGCCTGGCAAAGACCAGTGAGCAAACTGGTTTCAAATGGCCAAAGGCCCTCCGCTTGGTACTTTTCCAAATCCGAAACTCTATCCAGAAGTCCTCAGGTCTATCCCCCTTTTGAGACTGTTTTTGGTCAACCCATGAGGGGACTTGCAGCCCCTCTACCTCAACACCTGACATCTCCATGATTCTCTATTAACCTACTGACAAGGGCTCACCAAGGCCCTTGAGGTCATCTTGTTGCAGGTTAAAGCCACAGCAGAGGACTAGTCTCTAGATGGTGGCTCGGTTGTCAATCCAGTCCAACCAGGAGACGGGACCTTAATTAGGACCCACCAGAGGAAAGATTACCTGCAGCCTTGGTGGAAGCGGCCTTTCCAGGTCCTGCTAACCACCCCAACTGCCGTGAAGGTAGCTGAAGTTGCTGCCTGGGTTCATACCTCCCACTGCAAATAGGTACCAACCCCAAAGGAGTGGAAGGCCGCTCTCACCAGCGATACCTCCTTTAAAATCCAGAGGGTTCCAAGAGAGTGACGATTAGGCAACAAAGTCTCGAAAACCAGAGGGTTCCTTTGTGAGTGAAGATCAGACTATGAAATCTTGAAAAATAGCCTACATGGCTAGCCAAATTTCACCTAAAACCATGGGCGCTGAATGTGTGTGTTATAGTGCTTTTAGTGACTTAATATGAATCACACTAACCCCTGGGAAGTTGCAGACAATTATACAGATTTAGAAACTCCCCAGGAAGTAATGCTATTTTGCATTCTTGTAGTCATTATTTTGTTAGTGGTAGCATGCTGGAAGCCAAAGTTTTAAAGACAAACCACCATGCTGCTAATATTACTCAGGTTATGAGTTTCCTGACCTCCGTGCAAGGAGAATGGGAATGGAATCTATTTGTGCACCTTTCTCAGGTGGTGGCACAGAGAAGAAATTTAAGCACTTGCTGGATATGTGCACACAACCTCACACACCTGTAACAGGGATGCTCCATGATTGGCATTCCCATATCTTCTGATGAGTGGAACAATACCAAGCCCGGGGTACTGGCTGGAGTCCAGTATAGTCCAGATAAGACCATGGGGCCCCAAGGGACATAGATAATCTCTTCCAGGAAAGCGGCCCCAACCTGTTATCAAGTTAATGGCACACCTCCCAGTGCCACTAACCTTGGCCATTATACACCTTGCAACCATACTAAGGTGGTCAGTGCCACTAATACCAGCTTCCCAGTAGGTAGCTGGATGACCCATGCCAATCAAACTGCCCCAGACTATACTGGTTGTGCGGAAGCCAGGCTTATAAAGACCCTACCTCCCCACTGGGTGGGCACCTGTACTCTGGGATAGATCATACCTGGGGTTCAAATCTTGCAGCAAGTAAGCTGTGAGGATGCCTGGAACCTAAACCATCATTGTGGCAAAAGATCTGTCAATCCCCTAGTCACCCGAAACATTGGTTTCCACCAACTTGCATGTACCTTTCTACCGTGGCTAGGAATAAGTGAATTAGAAAAAAAGCCATTGTTATTATCTCAGCCACGATTGAAGCCATGGGAAATGTGACCATGGATGCACTTCAGGCACTAAAGGAAGAAATTTCACAACTCTCCCAAGTCACTATACAAAATCGTATAGCCCTTGATCACTTGCTAGCCTCCCAAGATGGGGTATGTCTGCTAACTAACTGCAGTTGTGTTTATGTCCCCCAGGATAAGTGTATTGAAACTGAATATCAGTTAACAGTTCTCCATCAGGTGGCCTCAGAAAAAACCGACTGGGCTTTTGGTTGTATCTGGGCTTGGTTAACCTCCTGGCTGCCTAATTTAGGGTTGCTTGCGAGAAAGATATTGTATGGACTCTTGTATGCTCTGATTGTCTTATTATTCTTATATGCATTTGTCCTGCTAGCATTGCGCTGTCCATGTGTTTGCCCAACTATAATCACTCGAAGCGTCTCTGAGCTGTCTAGAACAGAACTACAAATGATGGTTGAGTGTGAGCGTCAAGAAAACATTAAGGGTCTGATGAACACAGAGGTGTAAGCACAAGCACTTACAAGAGGGGAAATGATGAGGAATGGAAAAATACTGCAAGGCAAGTAGACATGCCAGGGCAGGGAAAGGGGGGTGGGCGAGGGCGAGTGAGAAAAATAAGGTGGCCTTGGAGGAAAGCTTATCAGAAAGCAACCTGAGAAAGATGCGCTTAGCTCAGTATGACAATGTAACTGCAAGACTGGTTTAAGCCGGAAAAATTCAGGTTTCCGTATCTGTGCAACCCATAACAGAACGACTGCATGGAGTATATAAGAAAGTCTGTATTTTGTTGATAACTGGTCGCCCCTTGCCTTTTCTCCCGGGGCCATGTAAAATTAAAGCACTTCCGTTAGCCAAACAATGATCCTATCTGAATTTCCACATCAATACTGTACTCTGGAAAACGTAACTAAAATTTATTAGGGTTAAAGTGACAGTTATTTGAGAGTTCCGGATGACAGAATGCCAGATATGGAAGTTTACTGTACCAGGAAACTACCCTCTCAGCCTCACCATGTCCTCTTCATCCCACTTCACCAAGTAGCCCCTTTCTTCCCCTTATCTTCTGCCCTCCCACCCCCAGTAAATCCCACTGTGCTTTTAGGCACACTTAATTCCTCTTTCACCCTCTCACGGCCCTAAAAAGCACTCCCCTTTTCTGTCTCCTTCCAGTGCACTAAGAGAAACTTCTGATGATATACCTGAAAGAGCAGGCTCACTCTCAACCCTCCCATTGAACCTGTGGGTCACGTTAACTGAGGTAAGCCTAAATGGGGGTCTGGCATGAAAAGATTCACGAACCACTGAATTAAACAAAACAAAAAAGCAGTCTTATAGCACTTCAAAGACTAGCAAAATGATTTATTAAGTGAAGAGCTTTCGTGGGACAGACTCACTTCTTCAGATCTGAAAAGTAAACTAGCACAACAAGAATTTAACAGAAAGATACAAATATCTAGATGAGCTCATATGCCTACTGCAAGACCTATGTATTTGCCCTTGGGTACATGTATGCCAGTTAAAAATCACCAGATTTGAGCAATCTATGCACTAATTTATACAGTCTTCAAAATTTACTAAACTCTGTGCATGTTTACTTTTATTCAATAGCCTTAAATAAAAATGGGGAGTCCTGTGGCACCTTGAACAACAAATCTGTTTGGGCATAAACTTTCATGGGTAAAACCCAACTGCATCTGAAGTGGGTTTGACCCATGAAAACTTATGTCCAAATATACATTAACCTTTAAAGGAGCCACAGAACTCCTAAATGCCTTTGCATATACAAACAGGGCTACCCCTCAGAGACTTATACTTATTAGTTTTTTAAAAAGGGATGTGTATCAGAAATTGTTTTATGAAAAAATTCTTATCTCCACATAAAAAATACATTAATACTGAAAGAACACAGAAGACGGGATTTGCCCATGCCTCACTTTTGTTTGTTATTTTCTGCATCTCTCCCTGGTCGAGAGCCACTGCTGTGGATAACAATGGACCAGGAACTTAATGCCCTTTTCACACAACTGTCACATGACCAAAATAAGTGATTGTTTTGTATTCCACTTAGTCACTCAAAAGTAATGTATTCCTTAATCCTTTAAAAAGCCTTAACTACCCTATTCCGAATGCTTTTGGGGAGGTGAGATTATACATTTCTACTATCACTACATTTTACTTACATGGAGTATTATGTAATTCTATTCCTGACTCTTTTAACAGATCAACTCAAAGATCACATTTCTAAAGTAAAAATATTTGTATCAACGGGTTAATAAGTATACAAAGATGTTTCATATGAGACAGCAATCCAGACTGCTGTCACTGGTGTAAACGAATTTAAACAGTGAGTCAAGCATAGGAACAACACGCTTCATGACCTGCATTCTCTAACTTTTTCTGCTCAAGCTTTAAAAAAAAAAAAACCCACACACTGTTACAGAAGTGTTTTCCTTTCTCCCACAGACTTGCTATAATATCTTTTAAACCTTCCTAATGCTCTGGAGCACAGTGAAAGCATCTCGGAAATTCATTTCACTGTCTTCCCCAAAACTGTAGTAAAGGAAGGGACTGTTAAACATGAATGCCAAGAACAGAATGTCTTTTTCAAATCAAAACACTAGCTAGAGCCACGTTATAAGATTACACATAATGCAAAAGTTGCGAGGGACAAACACTGGCATGGTTCTTTGCTCCTGGAGGGGCTCAACAAGAAAAAGACTGCTATCCTCGAAAAACAATTCTCTTTCTACAGCGCTACTTTTAAACTGTGCCTTTGCTAACAGAAAATATGGTTATTCTTTAAAAATTGGAATGGTATGCAGTCCAGTAGCAACATCCCAGGAAGTGTCAGCACAAAGACCAGAGAAAGAAAACGTCCAAAAATGAATTAAAATTATGTACCTTTTTTAATGAAATTTTTGATTTAGGGAAAAAACCCCACCACATGGCATATGGGGCATAATTCTCTTAAGGGACAGAAAGGGTATATTTATACAGCAATTAAACATCTGCAGCAGGCCTGGGTCAGCCAACCCTGGCACTGGAACTGTAAAACTGCTGTGTAAGACATTCAAGCTCAAGCCAGAGCAAGACCTACGATTCCCCTAAATCTGAACTTCAACCTGAGTCCAAACAATTTATAGCCCTGCAATCAACCAATCAGCTGACCTGGACCAGACATCCTCTAAAGGACTTGGGAGTACTGTGAAGGAGAAAGTCCATGTTGGGAAGCTGGATGCCATCCTGGAAAAACAAAGTGACAGGCTAAACAAGGCGTTGAATGGACATCTAGACAACAATGGCAGACGCAACACTTAACTTTAATAATCACCCCCAAATTAAACTGGGAAATGTCTCCCACACTTTGGAATTCCTGCTGCTTCATAAAAAATAGAATAGTTGTAATTCCTCCTGCAGTTCAGATGCAGGCACGTTCATTGGGGTCTCAACTGACTGACCTATAATGCCTGTACCTATTCCCCATTACATGACAATACACATCCTTGTTGGGATTATGCAAATATTTGCAAATCCTAACACAGGAAGTACTCCTTTTTGGACGCTCCTGTTTGAAAGGCTGTTTTTTGACGTTATTATCGAAAGCCACCGCTTCGAAACGGAGCTGTAGTTTAGATATAGCCTAATGGAATTGGGACTAGAATTCAAGACTCCTGGACTCCCAATCCCAAACTCTTATCTTCAATATCACAGATCCAGAGATCCATAACTTGTGACAATTGGCCAAGGTATATTCCAGGTTTGTATAAGAGCTGATACAGCTTTTGAAAGCGTGCTGATGAGAGAGAGTGTAATACTGCCCCTCCCCTCAGTATCTTAAATTTAAGGTGACCATTGGTCCCATACTGGGAGGGATGTTTAAAAGGCATTTTTTTTAAAAGGAATTGTCCCATATTGGGCTGTCCCTCCTGAGCCTTGGGGAAGCATGGGCAGCTGTTGCTTCCCCAGTGCTGCAGGGGAGGGCTAGGGGCTGCCGCCTCCTTCCTGGCTCCCTGGGGTTTGGAGAAGCTGCCCTTGTCTCCATATCCCCCTGCTTCCTATTTGGCCATTTCTACACATGCCAATAAACGGCCCGAAATATGCTAATGAGGTGCAGGTGCAAAATTCCCCATGCCTCATTAGCATAAGGTCACATGATTCAAAGTCTGGAAGACGCTCTTCCAGACTCCAAAACAACATGCAGAAGTGCGGCCCCCCCGGGGGGGTCTTCCAAAAGGAAGACCTCCTACTGGGAGCTCCTTCTTCCTGAAAATGTGCATCTGCGCCTTAGCATATTTTGGGCCATTTATCAGCATGCCGTGTGGAAATGGCCGTCGAGACAGGGAGATATGGTCGTCCTACTTAAAATTACTTTTAAACACCTCTAGAGTTCAGACTTATCCACAAGTAAAAAGAAAAAGTTTGAAAACCACTACGTTAAATGATCACTAAAATCCCTTCTGACTTTGGACACTATGTAAAAATGAAGAGTGGCATTCAGCACAAACACACTTTTCTTGTTTTCATAAAAAGCAGAGAACCTGATTTTTTCTTCCTCTTCCATCTCCTCCTCCTCGAAAATCTCATGCAAATTCTTATTCCCACAACTATCATATCAATATGTGCTCTCTTCCTGCCAACAAAATACACCAACCTAATTCTACCACCCATTAAAGCTTTAAAAATGAAGAGTCCTTCAACACACTCCAGGAACAGCAGCTTCTACCGTTTCCTGCCTTTGGCAAGCCAAGAGCTTTGTGCTACCTAAGACCCCTGCTCTAAACTAATGTGTTTTACTGCAACTGAATATAGTCCTTTTCAAAACTGATGCTAGAAAAAAATAATTCAAATTTCATAGACTGAATAAACAGATGTGCACACAAACTCAGTGAAAGATAAACTACCTTTATCACAAAAGTACAATTTCATTTTACATTACAAAGTCAACTGTATCTCTATTACTGGACCTTAACCACAAAAGTCAAAGTATCTTTTTCTGAACCAGCATTCCATATTTTTGTAACAGAAAACCAATTTAGCATAATCATGGGGCATTTACATTAATCTTAACTAATGAAAGCACACCTATATGCGGAGACTAAAGTTCCTAATGCTCATCAGCCTTATACAAAAAACACAAATTTAAATAAACAGAAGCCTCTGCATTAACAATCAGTGATGAATATGTAGTATTTGCTCTGATCCAACTGACAGAGACCAAAAACTACAAGAACTTTACCAAATATTCATAAACCTGAATTACCCACCAGGAGAAGTAAAAAAATAAATCGACAGGGCCAGACGCACACCCAGAAACCAGCTACTCCAACATCAGCCCAAAAAAACCAAGAAGAGAACACCACTGGTCATCACCTACAGCCCCCAACTCAGACCACTGCAATGAATTATTAAAGAGCTACAACCTATTCTTAATCAGGATGCTACACTCCAGAAGGCCCTGGGTGACATGCCTGTTCTCTCCTACAGACAACCTCCCAGCCTCATGAGGATCCTTACTAACAGCCACAGTCTATACCCCAGGAACACCAGTCGTGGAACCTTTCCCTGCAACAAAGCCCGCTGCCAGCTTTGTCCACATATCTTCTCTGGAAATACCATCACTGGACCTAACCAGGTTACTCACAGAATCAAAGGCAATTTCTCATGCTCCTCTACTAACATCATATATGCCATCATGTGCCAACAATGCCCAGATGCTTTGTATATTGGACAGACTTCTAACTCCCTTAGACAAAGGGTCAACGGGCACAAAACAGACATCAAAACACTCCAGATCCACAAACCAGTTAGTCAACTTTTTAATGGAATGGGGCATTCTGTCAATGACCTCAAGGTATGTGTGTTACTGAAAAGAAATTATCACTCCTTTGTAGAAAGAGAAGGGGACGAACTGACATTTATATTCAAATTCGGAACATTAACACATGGTTTAAATCGTGATGTGAACTTTCTGAGTCAGTATAGGGGCTCGTCTGCATACCTAACTCAATCTAATTCTTGACCTTCCCCGCCACCCCTCCACTCTGATTTGTTCACCTTGATTATCTTTTTCTGATTTGTCCTTCTTGCTTACTGTTTTTGGTTCTCTGTGTCTTAAATATTGTGTCTGTTCTGGTCTGGATATGGTCTGAAGAAGTGGGTCTGTCCCATGAAAGCTCACCTAATAAACTACTTTGCTAGTCTTTCATAGAATCATAGAACACTGGGACTGGAAGGGGCCTCGAGAGGCCGAGTCCAGTCCCCCGCCCCGACGGCAGGACCGACCGCTATCTACACCATCCCTGATAGACATCTATCTAATCTGTTCTTAAATATCTCCAGCGAGGGAGATTCCACAACCTCCCTTGGCAACTTATTCCAGTACTTGACCACCCTGACAGTTAGGAACTTTTTCTTAATGTCCAACCTAAACTTCCTTTGCTGCAGCTTAAGTCCATTGCCTCTTGTTCTCTACTCAGAGGCCAAGAAGAACAAGTTTTCTCCTTCCTCCTTATGACACCCTTTAAGATATCTGAAAACCATGATCATGTCCCCCCTCAATCTTCTTTTTTCCGAGCTAAACAAGCCCAATTCTTTCAGCCTTTCTTCATAAGTCATGTTCTCCAGACCTTTTATCATTCTAGTTGCTCTTCTCTGGACCTCCAATTTCTCCACATCTTTCTTGAATTGGGGTGCCCAGAATTGGACACAATATTCCAGCTGAGGCCTAACCAGCGCAGAGTAGAGAGGTGGAATGATTTCTCGTGAAATTTAACGTGCTACTTGACTGCTTTTTGTTTTGATAGTATTCTTCCCTTGATTCTAACCAACATAGTGCTTACATTCAAGACTGCGTTCCATTTTACATACTTTTATTCTCAAAGGTAGTAGAGGTGACCGATTGTTCCAAGTTCAATGTATGGACTGAAACTACACATTTTTCTCCCCAAAAGAGGCTTTAACTTTTTTCAGAGTTTACAATGTCCCTTTGTTCACTGAGACTTGACAAAAGCAATGCCCTCTCTCAGGATCTGAGCACGCTAGCAACAGCTGTAGCTCACCCTGTGTGACCCACATCTTGACATTTCAACATAGCAGAGACCAAGATGTTGACAGTACACTGGGGAAGGTGGGTGGGTATTTATACTTTTTTTTAATCTTAACATCTTCCCAAGAACTGTGTATTCCAAAAATCCATTTTTGTTCACCTGGCTTTAATATGACAAGCTTTCAAAAAAACATTCAACTTGTAGAATAGTTTATACTGCTGACCTTCTTTATTTCTGATCTGAAAGCAAGTCATGAAGGATATAATTAAAACCTACACAAAAGCAATCAAGACACCCATCAATTTAAAAACCTAAATTACAATACTTGACTAAGACTAGGAACACATGCTGTAACCCAAAGAAAAGTTTGAGGTTCAGTTTTCCAATGGTATACAGCATCAGTTCATCTCCTCAGACTATGATCCCCAAATCTTTAAGTCACTCATTCCGATAACTTTATTTTCTTCTATTTACACTTTACCCAAACCTAGTTATAACTTGCATGATCCTGAGAAGTGCTGTAGCTACCAGCAGAAACCAACCCCCCGGCCCCCAATCTAATGATAGCTGGAATCCCCAATTGAAAGATAAGTCACTACCTTCTCTAACTATGTTTCAGGAAATATTTACTTTTCAAAAAAAATCCAGTCAGACAATGTAAGCAGTGTGAAAATAAGAGTATTTAGAATTACTTATTCTGAACTAGTGGTGTTGTATTAGTTATATTGTTAAAAAAATTAACCTTCTAAAAAGCCAGTCTGGCCCTGTGTTTTACGTTATCCAGCTGAGAGAAAGTCTTGCCTTTCTATTGATGGCTGGGTCAAAACTAAGCAGGTTCATTCAGTTGTGTCAGAGACAGCAAGAAACCTTTTTTTTCTTTTTAAAAGAAAAAAAAAAATGTAAAATTAAACCTGTTAAATATGTACTAGATTTCAAGTTGAAAATGTCCCACTAGAGTCCTCAAAAATTCTGTTTCAGAATTCCATGTTTTTATCTCTGCTTTGATGCCATACCCTGAGGAACCGTGGTCTCCTGCTAGTGGTGCCACAAAAAACCCTATTTTCACTTCTGTTATTGGAGCAAAAGTATAACCTGGGATGTGAAATTTTTTTTTCTACTCATCTTCAGGCAGTACTTTTCATCAAGCAAGAGGCTGTTAAACCTGGAAATTTTAATGCTCACTGCAAAAGGGACAGCACAAGTTCAAATGGCACCTCACTAGCTCACTGAGGCAAATCAGCAGAAATTATATTTTAAGTCTCCTGTAATGTCAGGCATTTTACCAAAAGCCCACCACCAGTAACAGCAGAGAAAAAAGTTCAGAATGCTGATGACATTCAAGAGCTTTTTACATAGCAAATATTGGCAAACAAGGTCCAAATTTCCTGACTTGTCTTAGCCAGAAACATCTTCATGGACCAATGAACTATTCCAAGTATTTCTTCTCATTGGGAAAGGACAACATCTTATCAGTTCGGAATGCTTTATCTTCATTTTGTCAGTTATACTGACTACCAGTAGTATTAGCTATAAAATGCGTGCTTGTGCAGCCACTCAGAAGAAATTCAAATGATGCCCAGCTGATTAGCAGAGTGCTCACAGGTAGGTTTGTGTTTTTTCTGGTGGCACACATTCACATGGGTCTTGGTGCGCACACTCACAAAAACAGTATTTTACTCATGGATGGAAAAAAGTTGCACATAGATGGAAAAGATTAGAGAGAATATTGCGAACCACTGCATTTTTTAAAACTTGTGCTCTAGAGAGAGGAAGGAGAGTACATCCAAGCAGATGATTCATGAGCTCAAAATTTCTTTAAAGGCAAAAAAACAAAGAAAATTATAATAGCAGAGATTTGCCCCCATACTATTTTAAGTTAATGGAAATCTCAGATTTCATGTAATTTTATGTACATTTGAAGAAACTCCAAAATACCTGATTGTCTGGCACAATGGGAGTTTGCAGCAGATACATGTTCCTCTCTCTGGCAATCTTATTTTGAATAAAAAATTACCAACACAACTTAAGGGAAAAAACAAAAAAACCCAACCAACAAGGACTTCTGAAATGGTCAGATGATCAGTGTTGAGAATTCTCTCCAACTTCATTACTGTTAAATGGGAGCTGCTGGTACTCAGCATCTTTGATAATCAGCCCAGTAAAGAACTGAAAACTTGTCCTGATACATACTGTAACATGTGAGTATCATTCATCTAGTAAATCCAAGAGACCTACCGCATATATTTAAAATGGAAATTGTTTAGATGAAAGGACAAAGTTTCTGAACTTCAAAAACATAGTTAACTACCCAATTCAAAATCATTATACAAAATGTCGCGTATTTCCCTACCTTCACACTGGTTCCTTGGCAGAATTTTCCATCTTGTTTTTATCACATTTTCCAAAATTTGCAGTCCATAATACTGAAAATTGGAGAAGATCATTATGTGAATGTTATTGTAGGACTGACAACTTTTAGGATTCTCATTCAAGCAAACATTCACACAACATCTAAGATTTCAAAAATAAACTAACAAATTTAGTTTAAAATAAAGTCTATTCACCCATTTACTGAGTTGTTCATGCATTTTTCTTGTTTTTATTCTTTGCTATGCTAAATAAGTCCTGCTGTTTGATCATGCTCACACCAGGAGAAGAAATTTAAAAAAAAAAAAAAAAAAAAAAAAAAAAAGCCATTTGGGAGCCAAAGGGGCTATCTGTAGAAGAGAAAGTAGCAGCCAGATATGAATTCACAACATAAACGACTGCTCGTGTTCGTGTATTAACACAACCAAGCTCCTAAAAATTTAGCAGCTTGGATGGTTTCCAGCTTCGTCCTATTCCTCTCAGTTCAAAGATTTTGGCATTAGATGTAATGTCCCACGTACTTTCTAACAAAAGTGTTTCCCAAACTTCACTGGTGTGCTACTTAAGGAACAGCAAGACAACCCACAGGTTTACTTAATTTCAATCCCCACCCCTATGGCACCTGCATCTACAATTTAAAGATGATCTATTTTGCTCAGTCAAAAATAACGAGACTTAACATGCACTCTGAAATGCTTTTACCTTTCAGGTACTGCCTCCTGAGCTCTGACCCAAAAATCTGGTAAGAGTTTAACAGGGGTGTTTGTGGTAGGGGAGCCACTTCATACAATCCATTTTGTCCCTACTGCCTACTCATATGTAGTAAAAAGACTTATGGCATGACCATCAACTTAACAGGTCACATGCTTTAAAACTGAACAGACAGAAAGGAAAAATGGGGAAAGGAATTGGTTGCCTTAGTCAGCAGTTGGCTAGTGAGGAAGACAGTACCAATGCCTGAAAGGTAAACATTCATGTCTATGTAGCAGTATGACTGGAGTTTGGCTGAGAATAAGAGTTCATCTTTAAAATAGTTAGTTTACAAAGTAGGATTCATTATCATTTCAACCAAAGGGATCATGTAAACTGCACAATTTAACAGCACAATGTAGACTGTCCCCAACTACATTGTACACAAAAACTAATGCTTATGCTGTTCTCATCTTCATGGTGTTTAATTCCATTTGCCTTTACGTCAGACAATTTTTTGGCCTGTTTCACTCAAATTCCACATTTGAAGAGTATTTCTTAGATTTCAAAAACACTGTACACAGTCTTCAATTACTTAACTTTTCCCCCCCATAATCAGCAGTAAATGTTTATCTTCTGGGTTTTGTTTTTAAATTTGTGCAGCTACCTAACATTAGTTGAAGTGAAGCAAAGGATACATATAGCAGAATCTGCTTCACAAGAATGTTTTTTTAAAACAGCATGCTCTATTTTATAGCAAGCATCCGCAGCAATTATAATAGTCTTACATGCACAGCCTCTGTCTGTTACAGGTAAATAGAAGCTAACAAAAGAACCTTATGAAAAGCTTGAGAGAAAATTCAGTCTACAAACTCAATGGTTGAACACCAACATCAGACACTTAACTTTGCCAAAGCAGTTCTGAACCATTTAAAGGTTGCAAATTTTATGGCTTCAGTCATGTTATTTACAATTCTGACTAGCCATTTTTTGTGTCAAACCCTGAGAGAGCTAGATTTCAAACTAAATCAAGTCATTTTGCTTTGAAAGTGAGATGGAATTTTTTGTTAGAGCTCACCCCCTCCCCCAAATGTGACCTGAGATTACCGAACTTAGTTGACAACTTTTAAACGGGAAAAGGTAAATGCCTAACTATTGCTGTTTGTTTATTTCCTTTTCTACAGTTCTCCAATCTCTCCTCAAGCCTCTGTCCAGTATTTTTTTTACTGAATTGTTTTTGCAAATTTATATATAAAGAAACAATGCAAAGTTAAATTGGCAAGGTTCAGTTTGCTGTACCACTTGCACATGAACTGAAGCAACAGAGAATGCAAATGCCTGAACAATACCTGTCCAACCCACCCTACTTGCATGCCATGCTAGAGGACTTTGTAAGCCACCTTGTGGAACAGATGCAGATGGCTGACAATTCCTTTCCTGGCACTGAGTCAAATACCTGTCTTACACCAACAGCTGAAAATCTATTCAGTCTAGAAAACCGCAAATGCTGGCCAATCCTGAACATTCTAGATCTGACTACTACCTGTAATGTACTTTTTATAAATAATAAACATTTATATGAACACACATTTATGTAACACTCAAAATTAATGTCTTCCTAGTAGTTATTTAGTCTGTTTCCTTATGCTAAATATTAGAAGCACCACAGAAATCAACTGCTGAGTTATGAAGGTGAGGGACATAACAGCAAAGACTAAATGAAAAAAAATGCATGAAATGATCCCTATGGCAGAAATTTCTATGGTACCCTTATTAAGTACTTATTCTATGCATTGACTCCCCTTTCCCTCCCACCTCCCAAGAAACAAAAAACAATTGATGAACAGAATTCAGTTAAAGGGAATCAAAAGGGTAGACCTTGTGGAGGCCTGCCGTCAAAGCCTAGCTGTGTCAGTTGCACAGGAAGACACCCCTTTTCTTCCTATTACAAGCAATCAACATAATGGAACATTATGATTAATATCAGATAGTGTTAACAGCTTTAAAGATAAAATATGATTGCATAAAAGCCAAATGTCATAGTGCATAATTTTAGCACCAAATTATTTGCAATTTATGTAAATTGAAGAATTCTTTACCTGTTGCTTTCTTTCTGTTCCTCTAATCATCTCATTTTTCACAAGACAAATTTGAGTTTTTAAAAATACTGTTGATAAATCAACTTAAACATTAGTAACGTCTGTCAGTATAAAAAGCAAAGTTTACCAGGCAAGCAAACAGGCAAACACTGTTACTTAAAGGTTAGCACTTTGAGGAAGTTCTTAAACGGTTTTTCCCTAAAATTTACAGAGTAATTTTTAAAAAGTTAGCACTGCATCTGAATTCAGAAACATATATGAGCATTGCTATTTTCTGTTTGAACACAAACTATATTAGTGTGTATCAAGCAGAAAACCATGCTTAAAATTACTTTAAAGAGAAGTGTGAGTTAAACTTAAAGACAGTCAAAACACATTTTGATCAACTCTTCTGTTCAAACGTCTTAGTAGTTATCTTAGAGTAAAACCTTTAGAATTGCAAATAAAAACTGAGTTCTGCCCCCTTAATCAATCTCTATCACACTGGCAGGGTTTAAAAAGTTGTATGATTTTATTGTGCTCTGCAAGCTAGTACAGATTATAGCCAACACTACAAAAATGTTTGGGGTGCCTAGTTTGTATTGATTAGGCTGCTGAAAGTAACTCCAGTCTGATCTTTTTGTGTTCTACTCAATCATCAAAATACTTAGGAACAAATTCTGTCCTCAGTTATGTGCACATGGCTCCCACTAACAAGAGCAACATTTATTCAAGGACAAAATTTGACCCTAGCAGATTTTATATATTACTCAGATCTGTACATATACCGAACTCATACAAATTCTGAATGTGCCTTGAAACACTTTATATTCCTAATTTATCTCTTCTTTAAGAAAACTACCAATGTAAAGGAAAAAATTAAATGGCAGGCCTGTTTACAGTAGAATAAAATTTAAGGAAACTTTAGGAATAAAAACAAAAAAAAATGTGGTTTGAAGAAACAAAAGCTAATAAAAAATGAGATACCTTCCTCAAAGTTTATGAATGGAAGAAAGGGAGAAAAATCAATTGAAGACCATGTGCTTACTTTGGTGTTCATATTCTGAGAGAACTCCAAAATAGTATCAACTCTGGTCCATGCATCAGGATGTTCTTTTAAGTGAGTCAAGACTTCTTGTGCCATCCTTTGCTAAAGAAGAACAACAAAAGCAATTAACTGCATTTTAGAAGCAATTCACTGCCAAAAATATATCTTGAGCACTTTAAGCACTTACCACTTTAAAACCAAAAGCACTCTGAATTAAGTCAAGAGCAAAAGATCATATCAAATGTTTTTCTGACTCTTTGGGTCAGCAAATTTTATAAACTAACACTTCAGCATTCTCAAACTGGAACGGAATAGAACGTTCGTAGTAAGTTCTACTCAATACTTCAAACTTTCATAGGTACATAGGATTAGAGGCTTGAAGCCACTATAATAGATCACTTATAGTCTGACCTCCTGTATCGCAAA
Organism: Carettochelys insculpta; assembly: GCF_033958435.1. Lineage (NCBI taxonomy): Eukaryota > Metazoa > Chordata > Testudines > Carettochelyidae > Carettochelys > Carettochelys insculpta. Next base: position 21,597,301 of record NC_134139.1, on the reverse strand, counting down.
GGCTTTAATGCAAGCTACTCAATCCCAAAATAGAACGTGCTTAAGTTCATCACATAAAGAACTATGCAAATGTGAAATAGTATTATTGTACTCAAGTGAGTTTAAAGCACTATCAAGGGGCTCCCCTTCATGGTCTTGATTTCTCTAACCAAAACTTTCAGTTTACAAGTAAAAAGAGTTATTTCTAAAGGCAGCACTGGGTTCTTTCCTTCTCCTTCATGGCAACCATTAATCACTATGGCAGTCAAATGAAATAACATTAGTCGTGATTGTGAAATTAAAAATAAGCACGATTAATCAGTTTTAATAGCACTGTTAAATATTTAAATAAATGGTATTCTACTGTTTAGGGATTTTTCTACATTCTCATCTCTCTTTCAGTCAGAACAGTCTAAAGTGTACATTGTTCATTTTATATTTTTGATAAATACTCACACTGTAGAAAAGAAACAAAAGAAATTTTTTCAATTCATCCATATCAGTACTGAAGTGAAATCTCTTTTGTGAAAGTGCAACTTACAAACTAACCTATCATTTAACAAATTAAAGTGGCATAATTAGGGAGGCCACTCCAGCTCTCCCTCCCCTCCAGTCTGGGGTGCACCTCCCTCATCTGCCTCCCAAGCACCCGCCAAAGGCAGCCATGGACAGGGCTGCTCCAGACCCTACCAGTTAACCATAACCCTCATCTATTTAGGATGTTGCTTACTTGTAAACCATCAACACCCCTTTTACAAATGCAGATTTTTAAAAGCCCATAGGAAACTTTGGAGCTTACAAGTCCACTCTTTTTCTTGTTCGGCCAATCGCTAAGCAAGTTTGTTTACATTTATATACATCCGCTTCTTTTTTACTTCACCTAAAAGCGACAACAGGGTTTCACATGGAACTGATGCTTCTGGCATTCCAAGGTATTTATATGACAGACATACTAAACATTTATATGCCCCTTCATCTTCAATTTACACAGACATTCCCATGCTGATAACTGGCTCTGCCTGAAAACAATCCAAAGAAGTATAGACTCACATGTTCATTTTCATCATCATAAATCTGATGCCACTAAACAGAAGGCTGAAGTTTTTTGGTGGTTCCGATTCTGTAGTTTAGAGAATAGAATGTTGCTCTCAAGCATCTTGTCCTTCCCAGATTATGGAAGGTACTTTAGATTGTAACCATTTAGGCTGACTGTTGTAGCTACCTTTAGAAATCTTATAATCTTACACTTCCCTATGTTTTGTCCAACCTACAGGGACACCATTCTTAAAAAAAATCAAGACTGCCCTAACTGACAAAATGCAGGTTTAAAAAAGTCACACGTCAGGAAGCACAGGAATTAAGCCATGAATTAAATGCATTTTTTAAAATGAGTATCAGCAGCATGGAAGTATAAGGAAACTGTTAACCCCTTACTGAAACTTAGTATAGTGTTGTGATTGTCCATCTCCCAGTATCAAAAGGGGAAAGGCCAATGAAAAGTCAGAACCCTGAAACCGACAGTCCCAAGTCCAATGGGGAGAGCCTCATTGATAGCACACACAGGTCAATGAAGGAGCTAGGAGCCCAGGGGTCCTAGGAGCTGACAGAAGCCAGAATGAGGCCAAGCTAAGGACAGAGCAGGAAGCTGAGCTGAGCTGGGGAGCACAGCCATACTAGCCAGAGGGAAGAGAAGAACAGTTCCAGGAGCCACACTGGAGGCAGAGACACACCAACCAAAACCAAAAGAGCAGCTCAGGGAACTGAGCTGGAGGCAGAACAGCATCAATACTGAGTCAGAGCAGTCCAGAGCCAAACACAGCAAGCAGCAGCAAAGACTGAAGGGGACCCTGGGCAGAGGGCTAAGTGTAGAAGAGTCCACCAAGCAAAAGGTTTTGCAGGCTGGAGTGGGACAGGTGGACTGGTAGTGGAAAGAATGGTCCTGCCACCTAGAACTCAAGTGTGTGTAGGCACCAACAAAACAAGTGTTTGTCCTCTAGCATCCCTCAGGACAGCCAAGGCTTGGCACAAGTGAGGAAGAGGATGAATTTATCTTATCCTCCAGAGACAGATGTTTGTGGTTCTCAATGCCCACAGAGTGGGGTTACATATTTTCCTTTACATGTCTTTTTTTTTTTTTTAAAACTATATGTAATGATCAGTGGGGTCAAGGAAACATCCGCTGCAAAGAGAAAACCCTGGTCTGGGGACTCCCTAGCTCCTGCCTTGAGTGACCATGACAAAAATTGAGGGTCAGGCCCCCCCCCCCCGAATCCTTGGACCACTCTTGTTGGGGTTGGAAGGACTCTTGCCACACAAGAGAGGGGAAGGGGAGTAAAATGTCCAGTGGGCCTCTGGGTAAAGAAGCTGGGGCAAGGACACAAACCCTTTGGTTAGTCAATTTCACCAGGCACAGTGTGTAAGCTGTAGAAGATCCCCAAAATGCTGGAACCATTCCCCCTCCTACACCTTGCTTTTATACAGTGCTTAGCTAAACTAATTTTAAAAAAAGCAATACAAGATTCACTCTCAAACTGTTAGTGCAAGTGCACATATCATATACATTTTTATAATTTATATATAATAAGCAGAGTTATTTTGAATAAAAGGTTTCCCTCTTAAGTATGATCCTTGAGTGAAGTCAATGGTGAATTAGTGACCTAACTATTTTCTTGCAAACCAAATGCCAAACATGGCATGATTATAACTTCCCTGAAAGGAAGCTGGACTGTGCGGGAAGATAATTCTTGTCAAAGCACATTTTTCCATATTTTTGGCAACAAAAGAATGAACATTAGAAAATACTTGGTAAGTAGCTCCTTTCACAATTAAGTGACCTCTCTTCACCTTTGTCTTATCTCAAGGCTTCCTTTAAGCATTTGAATACAGATCAGCATCAGGCAGTTTGCCAAATTTGTAGGGTACCTTTGTTACTAATAATACCAAATAGTCTTTACAGGACTATTCTGGTCACCTCCAGTTGTTTAAAAGCTTGTTTTAATTTACTGGGTGAACTTTAATTGAATTTAACTCTTTATTTCATGTTCCTCCAAAGACTCAGACTAATATAAAGTTTTAATATAACTAACTTTATAAAACTCAAATTAAGACTCCCGTATTTTGCACATATATTTTACCTGGGCTCCTTCTCCATGGTACAGGCAATTCACCACATTGTCCAAGAGATTGATATCCAATTTCTGGTTGAAATCCAGCAGCTGACGAGCTGCATGGTCTGCTAACATTGTCATAATTGCTGGCATAGAGTACTGAAAAATAAAAGGAATCAGATCAAACTCAAGAAAAATCAGTTTCCAGCAAGTTTCTAAGGAATTATTTCTACAGCTGCTTACCAGTGACCTGTTGAATATATCCATAACTTCAAAACTTGTAAAAACACACAGTTAAGAGTTTTCTTAGACCTTGCAGATAAAATAGGTTGATACCACACCATGTTAAATTATGAAGAGTAACAACACAATTAGAAAGAGTTCAATACTGATCATGTCTATCTGAAAACATACAATTTTATCATGCCAAACAAGCTGGCAGTAAGTTTTACACAGGAGACTTAATGAAGGTGAATAAGCTTAAAAATTTAACTGGCCTGAATCTCCATTCCAATTCCCAGTAAACTGCAGACATGAGAATCAGAATTCAACAAGCTACAGCATGAGCAAGGTATAATACAAGCCAAGCCAACCTAACAAAATTTGCAAATACTTGTTTAAAATGTAATTTGTTTCAACTGAAGGTATTTTATCATGTTAATTTTCTGCAAGTTCTCCATGGACAGAAATATTTGCCAAAACATTGAATATTCAGACAGACTTGAATTTCTATAAAATATGCACACTTGAGGTTTAGTTTTATGAGTTTTATACAGTTAAATAATCTATGTATCCAAGCAACAAGAGCCTAAATCAAGTTTCAAATATCTGCAACATATCACTCACAAATGAGATAGATACACCAAGAAATAATGCACAAGTAAACTGGAAAAGTCAATGTTAGTCTAGGAGCAATTTTTCCAAACAAAAACATATTAACTAACTTCTCAGCATAACTAATGTGGCCACTTATGATGCAAAACAGAACAGTGGGGGTCTTCCATACTAAAAAAATTAGCCTACACACACCTTATTTTCCATCCACACACAAGTATCAAACTATAGTGCAAGTAAAATCCAGAGTTTGAAAAATTTAGAGAACTCTTACAAAAGTAAAAAGTGATAAAAGATTGGAGTCATCAACAGGAGTGAAGGCAAGAAGCTCAGTAAGGTATTGTTTGGAAAAGAATTCCAGTATCCCAAACCCTGGCAGGGAACTCTTCATATCAACCTTTGATTTGTAGAACAAAAAAAGCAGTAAAGTAGCACTTTAAAGACTAACAAAATAATTTATTAGGTGAGCTTTTCTGGGACAGACTCACTTCTTTGATTTGTAGGTGTCTGATGAGCTTTTAGGCCCATCTTGTCTGGTGGAAAGAAATGGCTTTCAAACTCACACAGACCCCAGCTTCACCATTCCTTCAGTCTCCTGCTCTTTAATTTCACTCTATAGCTGCATGGCAAAATTAACATGACTGCCCATTCTAATGATATATATAAGATGGACTAGGATGATCAAAACCCCTGAACAGCAGCAGAAGGCATTGGAGCTGTCAAAGAGGCTGTACCACAAGGACTACTGCATACTATTTCAAAACAAGCATCATGCTACAGAAATTTTTAGATTTGGCCTTCCTCATTCACCAGCAAAAACTACTGGAAGATTACAATCTGTATCTTCTTTCCCCAATAATGCCTAGAGTATATTTAAAAAGTTACCATTTATAGCTCTAAAAGAAACCAAGTTTGATTTATGCCATGAGTTCCATTTTAAGCGTACATGGAGGCTGTTTCCCAAGTCTGTCCAAGTTATTACTATACTAGATGTAAGACAAGATTCATGTATCAAAACACTCATCCAGAAAATTTCTTTAATTAGAAATTAAATAACTATTACAATACCAGAGAAGCATAGTTTTTTTTTGTTTTTTTTTTAAAAGTCATACAATTCACTCAACTACTGAGCTGAAATAAAAAGATTCATTACCTAGGTTATCACTTTTAGAACAAAACAGGTATGCATATTAGAATTATATCAGAATAATCACCATAATTTCAGGTCAAATATATCCTAAGTGGTTAAACATTTTAAAATAATCCACCGCGGCTGTTAAATTTTTCTTCATTCAAAATATAAATTCCATACCCCACTTTAGTTACACAAATTGCAAATACAAAAATGTCAAATATGAAGCAGAAAAAAATCTGATATAATTTTTTTTAACTCAGGAAGGCAGGGGTCGGGGACTATCCTTACATCATGGAGAAAGTGCCAGATACTAAAAAGCTGTAAAATTTCAATACCAGCATCAAGTTACATTTAACTCTCCCTTTTCCACATTCACATGCAAACATGCCCCCTTCCATCGGCTGCACATGGCTAAAACGTAAAGTACGAAAGTGCTTGTAAATCCAACTAATCAACGTTTAAATTGACACTCATTCATTCAATGTAGGTGTAGGCTGCCTCCAATTGCTTTAAAACGGTCTTAAGAGCACACTTCAGCCTCCACGTGACTAGAAGTTATTAGCCGCATGGAAGCAGAAAGGAAACGCTTCTAATAGAGCGCTTTGCCACTCCCAGTATTATCTTCAAAATGACCTACCTACTAGTGAACTGAAATACAAAAATGGCGGCTTCGTGGTCAATGCCAACTGCGATTAACTTGATTGCCTACTCCTAATAATGTGCATATATGAAGCCTATAGTATTGTATGTGGTCTGCTAGCCTATTATCCAGATCCATACCCTCAGCCTGCATCTAAAGAGGCTTCCAATTGCTACCATGTATGAAACTGGAAAACGAAAACCAAATATTAAGATTAACGAAGACTGGAAGAATTTTGTATTTGCCGAAGCCCAGGAGAATGGAGACATGTTTATATAGGTAGCCGATGCTTCAGTGCTCTTGTGCAAAAGGAAGTGCAAAAATGCTTTCTAGCAAGCGTACCGATTACTGTTCCACAAACGGATCAGAATAGCTAAATTTAAAATTATTTGGGCTGAATAACTGAGAACATACAAACAACGAGGTTAAAAAAATCTGTTTACAACATGCAAGTCAGACTCTAGGTCAAATACAGCTACTTCGGGTTGAGCGGGTTCCGTAGCACGCTTAATGTAAGTACAGAAGTAGTCGGTCACAAACATACTTACCCCGCCCAACTCGGCTAGCAAACAGCTCCAACTGGAGTAAAATCGGCATCCCACCACTCTTCAAAACTAGCTGGACTATTTATATCAAGCAATTTAAAGTGTCGGTTTTTCTATCTGCACAACACACTGCAAATGCATTACCAACCAATTCCAACATACACAAAAATTTAGTGTCCAGTTATATTAAAGTTAATGCCGCAGTTCAAAACATGCTTTCTTCCCCCACATACGGGTGTACAGTAATAATGGGTAGTAGAACTTTTGTTAAATAGTCCTTGCAAACTGGCAAACACATCTGATTACACAACATACACCCAGTTCACTGCAAATACATTAGAATTGTTGTCAGCAAGATAGCTGATGTACACAAATACTGCGTGCACACACGTGTGAACACAGACGCACACCCACTCACTGTAAAAGCCGTAACTGACTTCCCTTGCGAAGCAGCCGAATACCGCAGTACGTGAAACATTATACCATTAAAAACACACAATTATACGACAACCGGTTCTCCTGACAGTTAATACTGAAAGTATCTGCCGAAGTTGGACGGGGTTAAAGTTGGGGGGTTAAGAACAGAAGGGGGTTTGTTGGGTTTCTTTGCACAGAGCAACAGAGACACTGCAGCCCCTCCCTCCACTCGATCCCTGCGTTGTATACAGGGCCACCCCACGTGATCCAGGCGGACGTTTCAATACTGCTGCACAGACACACAAAAATATTTCTGGAAACTTCCACTCCTAATAATTTACAGATTAGGTTCCTAGTTTCTCGGGTTCCCAACGGCAGCCCCAGCCCCACACTTCACCTATAACCAAAGGCACAGAATTACCATCATCCAGCCCCACGAGCCCAGAGAGTAGCCTCCCCATACTACGCTCCCTCTTTCCCTACATCCATGGCATCAGTGGTAGAATCTGCTCTCTAGTCAATTGCACAGCCGTGTCGTCTGATGCTTGTACCCACAGAGCACACGTCTCCCGCCCCGAGTCTTGCGCCCCATTGTGCCTTTCCGCCCGCCACACACATCCACCCTTCTTTGGGCCCCTTTTACCCCTCACACTCCCCCCGCCCCACATTCTTCACCCCCATAGTATTAAGAGTTACTTACCTAAGTAGTTATTTACAGCCTCTTCCTTTAAAAATGCGGGCGGGGGAGGTGAAGTTTCCAACCACACCAAAAAAAAATCAGGAGAAATCACACGCGCGCCCTCCCCTACTGAGCGTGTATTGGTGTCACCCTTCTCCCCCCACCGCCTTCGAGACAAGCGTGCACTGGGCTGGGTGTATGACACGCTCAGCGCGGGCTGCTGCTAACCCCTGGCCAAGCTCGCTCACTCACTCCCTACTGCTACTGCTGGCTCCCCCTACAAGGACTAGGCCCCCAGCTCCCTGCTCCGGGGCCAAGGCCACCCAGCACCGGGGATGGAGCCCCTCCCTTCTCGGCTGCTTGGCTCTAGCTCCCCAGGCCCCGGCTCTCTGCCTTCCTGGCTCTCTCTAAGTCCCGCGCTCCCCAGGCCCCGCTGCGTTGGTGGGCCCCAGGTCTCTCGCTCCCCAGGCCCCGGGCTTCTCTGGCTGAGTCTCTGCCTGCCCGGGCCAGTGCTGCTCCCCCTGATCTGGCCGGGACTCAGTTCACCCCCATCTCCCCCCCACTCGCACTAAACTTTTGCCCCCGCGGGTGTGTCGGCGGCTCCCCCTGCGGGCTCCCCTGTGAGCAGGTCACACACACAGCGGCGGAGGCAGCAGCGACGACGGCGGCAGGGAGTGAGCGCAGCGTTTCTCCCCCTCCTAGTGCCACAGACTCGGAACCGGCTCAAACCGGTTCAGACTGGGAGATTCCATCTCGGTTTAGTTTTCAGCCCATGGCGCCGCGAAGCGTTTGGAAACCTGGGGCCTCCGCCCAGCAGCTGCTCCCATTGGTTACGAACGCGGCCGCTGCGCAGGCGGCCTCGCTTCTCATTGGACAAGAGGCCGTCCATCTACTGCTCGGCTGAGACGGAGGGGGCTGTGGGAGACCCCGCCTCCTCTCCAGCAGCGATTTGCCCGCAGAGAGGGAAGGTGGTGGCGCGATAGCCTTCACTGATTGGTCACATCCAGCTGTCGCTCAAAGTCTGTGCGCGCCCTCAGCTTCCGACCCGCGAGCGCAGTTTTTACCTACAGATGATTGGCTGGGCGCTTGGAATGACGTAGGAATTTGATCGAAGCTTTTGCGACTGTGCGTGCAGAAGGGCGCGCGGTTGCGTAGGACGGGTAGTGAGGCGGACTGAGAAAGCGCTGGGTGTCGTGGGTCTGGGTTTGTGAGCTACCCGGGACTCTAGGAGACTGTAGCGCATGTAGAGACCTGCCGCCGGCTGGTGTCTTGTAGGAGTAGGGGCCTCTCTTTGCCTTCGCTGGGAGGGAGTCGGCCCTGGGGAGTGCGGCTGTGGCTGGCTCCGGGGGGTAACGGGAGAAGGGCAGGTAGAAAAGCCCAGTGGATTCTATTGTGTGTGTGTGTGTGTGTGAGAGAGAGGGAGAGAAGGGTAGCCCCCACCTCCCCCTCACTGTCTCCCTCGGTCTTCCAACGGCCCTATTGCAGTGAAGCTGGGCGCGGCAGTTCCGGGCCTCAGCAGGGTAACGGGCGCAGAGACTCAAGCAGGGCGTCCCCGCGCTTTTCACTGAAGGGGGGGCGGGGTGGTGGGGGGCAGTTGTAGCCTGCTCTCTGACGGCTGAAACTGGTCGCGCGATGACTGTGACTTTCTCCAGGAAACAGTTGGCTGACAAAGGGATGCGAGCTGAGACGGTGGGGGAGGCTTTGCTAGGGAAGCTCACGCTAATTAGAGTTATAGTTAGTCTACATTTTAATGGAATGGGGCATTCTGTCAATGACCTCAAGGTATGTGTGTTACTGAAAAGGAATTATGGCATAGTTCTGGAAAGGGAAGCAGCCGAGCTGGCTTTTATATTCAAATTCGGCACATTAACACATGGTTTAAATCGTGATGAGAACTTTCTGAGTCACTATAGGGGCTCGTCTGCATATTTGGCTCAATCTAATTCTTGGCCTTCCCCCCGCCCCCCTCCACTCTCTGATTTGCTCACCTTGATTATCTTTTTCTGATTTGTCCTCCTTGCTTACTGTTTTTGGTTCTTGGTGCCTTAAATATTGAGTCTGTTCTGGTCTGGCTATGGTCTGAAGAAGTGGGTCTGTCCCATGAAAGCTCACCTAATAAACTATTTTGCTAGTCTTTAAAGTGCTACTTGACTGCTTTTTGTTTTGATAGTGTATAGACTAGCACGGCTTCCTCTCTGTTGCTAGTTATAGAGTGACCATATGCCTCAGTATGACAGGATAGTTCCTTTAAGCCCTGGCTTGGTTTTTTTGGGGCAGACTTGTTCACTTGTCCACCTGCTTTTGTGGCCTGCGCATCAGTGGGTAAGAGCAAACTGGACAAGTGCACAGACTTGCCCCCAACAACAACGGGGGGGGGGTGACTTCTACCAGGACACAGAGGAATGCGTGGGGGACAGGGTGGATTAGAGATTGGAGCTTGGTAGACCATAGGGGATCTTGTGCTGGCCATATGCACAGGGGGCACAGAGGAGCGTTAGGCTAGCCCCACATACGGGTAGGTGGTGGAGTCTTGGGCCAAACTCATGCAGGTGGGCGGTGGGTGGATTGATGCCAGTCCCACTGGCAGATGGCAGGGAACTGAGGCCAGTTCTGTACATGAGGGAGTACTTTGGGCCAGCCTTCTGCAGTGCCCTGTTCTCCTGTTGGGAAAATATAATCACACACAGGTAATTATGAAGACTGTACACCACATTCCTGAGTTGCTTCTCACTGGTATATATCAATGAGTTTAATTATAATTAACTTCAGTAAGTATTCACATAACAAGGTGCACCATTCCCAGAATCAATATGCCAAAAAGTAAGGTCTATTCAAATGTTGCTGGGGGAAATACTGTACGTAGGAGTGTGTTATAAAAGATTGTTAATTTTTAATGGGAGAAACAGAATCTTCTAATGAACTTTTAAAAGTACTTAGCTCTTCTTTCTATTAAAAAGTACAGATTTTTACAGCATGTATTCTGAATCAATTTTGTTTTTCAAGGAGGATTTGAACCAGCAATGCTAATTTGAGCACCAAATCCCTCGCAAAAGGCATTACTTTAGTAACATAAAAATTATGCCTTTCATTTGTAACATGTTTTGTCATTTTGGTGCACTGTACAAAAGGTAGACATAAAGGCTATGTCTACACTAGCCAAAAAGCAGTGTAGACATAGAGCAGATAGGAATAAGGAGACTGAAGTAGCCAGGGTCCTTTTGAAAAGGAGCCCCGTCTGGGCAAGCTGCGTCAATTTCGAAGTGCTGTGGCCACCTGCATGCTAATGAGGCGCTGAATATGTATTTCAGCGCTTCATTAGTAAACTTCGAAATGGCCATTTGCATGGCCATTTTGCAGTTTTTGCCTAGTGTAGACACGGCCAAAGACAAAATATTGCTTTCATTCATAGGAGTTGAAGTTGCTGCTTATGAAGTATATAGCTAAATAGGAGTAAAAACTTATATACCTTGTATTTACACTCTTGTGTAAATTTATATTGTACTCTTGCTAGATGCTTTAGGACAGTGGTTTTCAACTGGTGCATGGTGACACATCAAGTGCTGTAAGAAGTGCCTAAGTGTGCTGTGAAAATTTGTCAATTTCCCTTTGCTTTCTGTCTGCAGGGGGAGGGATGGAGGAAGAGGGAAGGGAGGACTGACTATCCCCTATGCCAGCTAGGGCTCAACCAGCCAGGCTGCCTGAGTCCCAGCTGCCATGGGATTTGTCAGTTTTTCCTCAAGGTGGTTCTTTGCAGAGCCGCCAGGAGGAGAAATACCAGCCTCACACAAGCCCATTCACAACATAAGGCAGCTGAAATGCCGTTTCCCATCCCAAACGGGCTGGCAGGGAGCCCATGTCCTTTCTCTGCCGTGGCAAGGAGGGAGGGAGGCAGGCAGGCAGCCTCTTGTAGCTGGAATGCATTTTAAATGCCATCTCCCAGCTCCCACAGGCTGGTGAGGACGCAAGCCTGCTCTCTGGAGCTGCCTCCCTCCCCACTCACCCATAGGTAATCGAGTAACTGCTGAAATTTTTACCAGCTACTCAATTGCTTAACATCCCATTTGATCTCTGTTTAGCTTGTAGTTTGCACTGCTAAGTTGCAAACCTCTCTAGTAACCATAGTAAATGTAAGAAATATGTGACATTTGGGAACCATCTGTTCACCTGATAAAAGTGGGGTGCTTTGAAATGTTTGTCGTGTTGAAGTGTGTCCTGTTAATGAAAAGGTTGTGAACCACTGTTTTAGGTTTTACCTAATCAGAATTCCTCATTTCACATGGAACATATTTAACCATTAATCCCATTAAAGGCTGCAGATGAAACATCCATTGACACCTAAGACAACATCTAGTCCTTCAGTAGACCCCTGAAATATGCCAACTTGACCTGCCTGTTCCTCATTTTAACGCAAGTTGAGGGGAACCCCAGTGGCGGGAGCAGCCAGGCCAGGGAATCCCCAGGTGTTAAAGGGGATGGGAGCTGGCAGAATGCAGCATTTTGCCAGCTCCAGCCCCAGGGAGCCACTGCTGGCTGGCTCTGAGCCCCTTTGCTGCTAGGGATTCCCCTGGCTCTAGGAGTTCCCTGGAGGCTGGAGCCAGTGGGCCTGGGTTCCTCCTGCTGGAGGAGCTGGGGACCAGACAGGTGCAGTGATGTGGCTGCTCCCTGGCTTATCCGCCTGGGAGAGCCAAACCAGCACAGCTGCTGCCCGGCTTTCAGCAGCTGCAGGAGCCAGGAGCCAGACTGGCATGGCTGCTGCCAGCTTCGTGCAGCTGGGGGATCCGGGGGCTGGAGCCAGTAGTGAAGCGCTGTGCTCTGGCCAGCTCCCAGCCCTTTTGCTGCTGGACATCCCAGGCGCCAGCAGCTCCATGTGTCTGGAACTGGCGGCCCCGCCTCCACCTCATCTTGCACAAAATTTGAATTACACCTGGTTCCCCAGGAACCTGATTCTCATGCAATTCGGGGGGGAGGGGGGGCTGCTGTGTACAGTATAATGCAGTATAATGACTAAGCTAATCACATGACGGTGGTGGATAACTTTAAATAAAACCACTGTGATAATCTAGGAAAGAAAAATCATAAAAGCGGCCGAAGAACATCAACAGAAACTTCTTTTGCAGAAAGCGACTGGTCCCCTTTATATTTCCAAAGCAGAAAATACTACACTCTGATCTCTTGTATCACTAAAGGTAAAAAACGATAGTAAAATATCTTTGAAGGAGTTGGTGTAGCACCTAGCATTACCGCATACAGAATTGTATAGGGTTATCTATTCTTGACCAAAGTGTATCTATAAGGAGACTTACTTTTGACTGCAAACACAGGTCTGTCAAACCTTTTCTTACTTTGATATAACTTAAGGAGAAAACTCACTGAAAAACTTAAAAAAACTCTTACATGCATGACTTTTGGATATTTAAATGGAATCTTTTAATAATAAACTGGAAATACGTGAATGTAGTAAAGATGTCCCCATTCTCCTCCACCAAAATGTGCATTATCCATGTTAGATACACACTATCCATGACAGATGTTTCTGCAAGGATTAAAATCGTATCTTCTTGACATGTAAACCCTGTGCACAATGCTTGTAGCACTGTCACTTAGTTTAGGCTATGGAATATGAACTCCTTAATTACTGTTTTTTTCCCCCAGTTTGTCTAAAGACTTTAAAACATCTCTATAACCATGGTTTAAACAAGAGCATGTATGTAAATGAACTGAGTTGGTTAGGTATGGGGAAATCTGCTCCCATCCCTGAAATCAAATGCTGCGACACTATGACCTAGAATCTGAAAGTGATAGTAAAGTAGGCTAGGGACAAAAGTATCTGTTTTCATAGAGCAAGTTGAAAGGAACACAACAGCAAATATAAATTAGTGGTGATAAATATATTTTAAATATCTAAGCTTGTTCAGGGCAAAATTATTTTTAGGACATATGATGTAAAAGTTACAGTTTAGGGAATTCTAAGTAAAAATGAGTGGTCTTTACAGTGTTGCACTGTGTTGAAGTGGGAGATTGTGATTTTACCTGCTTTACACAGTCTGGACTTGGGATGATGAAATATCGTATATTTTGCCTTTTTATTTCTTCTGCCTTCTCCAAGCAGTTTAGAACACCTTGGCCTCTGCTATCTCAGATAATGCTCAATAAGAAAGAAATGGTTGTTTGGTTTCTAATACTGCAAAAAATATTATAGACCATCTTTTTGCCAAGTTATAGACCTTACCATACCAACAGTTTGTAAGCAGAAATCTATTATATCATTGCTGATTTCTGCTTAACTGATCCAGATGGGCTTGCCCTTTGTACGAATACATGTCTATTACGGAAGGCAGTTTCTCAACTTGCAGATAGTTTTCCATTATACGGTGGAATTTGGTACCCCACCTCTTCACTTTTTCAAAATTAAGTCAGTAAACCCTCATGTTTTTTGCTTTCTTGTTTGTTTGGTTCTCTGTCAGAAAAAATATTGAATCAAATTTAAAGTATGGTAGAAAGTATGAAAGTTTTCACTTTTACAACGACATTTTTGAAATTGCATGTCAAATGCAGTTTGAGCTAGGAAATCAGAATTTGTTTAATTTACCTTTCCTTGAGGTTTTTTCTGGAGAAGCAGCATGCTTAAGTTATTTAGAGGTCTAATAGATCATTGCAAACCTTTTTAATGTTCACAGACTTTTAAATATCATAGTCATCTTGCAATGTGTAGCTAACAGCTTTGGTCAGATAAATGCATAGCCCAATGAAATGAGATCCTGGACCTTATTCTTTGGTCAAAAATGCCTGAAGAAAAATAACCATCTGCACATTTCTTTTCTTGGATTTTGCAGAATTAAGGTTATAACTTCACAACAAATGTTGATCGGAGTACGTTATTGCAACATAAAACTGCTGCAGTTAGGATGTGTCTTTGCCTACTTGGCTACTTGCATCAGTGCGGTGCATACTCACCAGGAATGCTTATATTTCAGTACAGTATGCATTTTCCCATCATTTTGCTCACTGTCTTGAGAAGTTATGGCAGTTCATGGTAAGGCAGAAACACACTGCACAGGAATGACTTGCAGCAGTGGATCAAATTCCTCTTGTGCAAATTTCTTCATGTATGTCCCATAATTTCCACACCATTTTTAAACATCCACAAAAAAGTATAAAGCTCTTTTTGCTGTCTGCCATCTCTGGAAGTAGGATGGAGCCCACACAGCTTTACACGGCTTTTATGAACATTGCAAACACAGGATAAAAGATCCTCTGGTATTTGCAGAGCTGTAGGAAGACCTGCAACAACAGGAGATACAACGATTCCATGGAGGACAGATTGCTGTAAGACACAGCAAAAACCAGTTTAAGGTTGGTGGTGGAGTTTTTGAAGCCAATGCAGATGGTGGAGTACTGTTTCTCTACTCAGGGAATCACCACTGACTGATGGATTGCATCATAAAGCACATTTGGGATGACATGCAGTGACTACAGATACAGCGATACCATTAGTAACAAAGAGAAAGGCATGCTAGTCTATATAATATCAAAACAAAAAAGCAGTAAAGTGGCACTTTAAAGACTAACAAAATAATTTATTAGGTGAGCTTTCGTGGGACAGATCCACTTCTTCAGACCATAGCCATACCAGAACAGAGTCAATATTTAAGACATAGAAGAATTCCACAGGGACTTTAACAATTTGTACCCCACTATCAACTTATGCCTTGATTACTCCATGCAAGAGATACATTTCCTGGACACTACAGTACAAATCAAGGATGGCCTAATTGGTACCACACTGTACTGTAAACCCACTGATCGCTATACTTACCTACACGTTTCTAGCTTCCATCCTGCACACATAACTACATCCATTTGTTTACAATCAAGCCCTTAGGTGCAATCACATTTGCTCTGATCCTACCGACAGAGACCAAAAACTACAAGATCTTTACCAAATATTCATAAACCTGAATTACCCACCAGGAGAAATGAAAAAACAAATCAACAGGGCCAGACGCGTACCCAGAGACCAGCTACTCCAAGATAGGCCCAAAAAAGCAAAGAACAGAACACCACTGGTCATTACCTACAGCCCCCATCTCAAACCACTGCAACGCATTATTAAAGACCCACAACCTATCCTTAATCAGGATGTCACACTCCAGAAAGCCCTAGGTGACAGGCCTGTTCTCTCCTACGGACAACCTCCCAATCTTATGAGGATTCTCACCAGCAGCCACAGTCTATACCGCAGGAACACCAGTCCTGGGACTTTTCCTTGCAACAAAGCCCGCTGCTAGCTTTGTCCACATGTCTATTCTGGAGATACCATCACTGGACCTAACCAGGTTAGTCACAAAATCACGGGCACATTCTCATGTTCCTCAACTAATATCATATATGCCATCATGTGCCAAGAATGCCCAGATGCTTTGTATATTGGACAGACTTCAAACTCTCTGACAAAGAGTTAATGGGCACAAAACAGACATCAAAACACTCCTGATCCACAAATCAGTTAGTCTACATTTTAATGGAGTGGGCCATTCTATTAATGACTTAAGAGTTTGGGTCTTATTGAAGAAGAATTTTCACACTGCTTTGGAAGGAGAGGCTGCTGAACTCTCTTTCATATTCAAATTTGACACATTAACACATGGTTTGAACCGGGATGCAAATTTTCTGGGATACTATAGGGGCTTTTTTGCATACTGGCTTAATCTAATTCTCGACACTCCTCCCTCCCACCCTCTGCTCTCTGATTTGCTCACCTTGATAATTTTTTTTTCTGATTTGTCAACATTGATTACTATTTTTGGTTCTCTATGCCTTAAATATTGAGTCTGTTCTGGTATGGCTATGGTCTGAAGAAGTGGGTCTGTCCCACGAAAGCTCACCTAATAAATTATTTTGTTAGTCTTTAAAGTGCTACTTTACTGCTTTTTAGTGATACCATTGTTATCCATAATAATGCATACATAATATATATCTCATAGAACTAGAAGGGACCCCAACAGATTTTTTTTCAAGTCTATTTGTCCCAAACAGCCTCCTCAAGGACTGAACTCACAACCCTGAGTTTACAGAGAAGATGTATGATGCTTGCATGTTTAGGAACATAAGAGAGTTCAGAAATCTGCAAGCAGGGATATTCTTTCCCAACCACTGCATTGCTATTAGCAATATACGTGCCAGTAGCAATTATGGGAAGACCCACACTGTCCTGTGTTCCACTGGCTCATGAAGCCATGTGCTGGACACCTCAAGAGCTTCAAGGAAAGATCCAATTACCTGTTGTATAGGTGCGGAATGACAGTTGCCAATGAATGTGCTTAGGGTAGGCTGAAGGGATGCTGGTGCTGATTACTCGCAAGATTGGAAGCCAGGGAGAAAAACGTCACAGTGATTATTGCCACCTGTTGTATTCTGCATAATATGTGAGTGACAAACTGGGAAAAGTTGCTACCATGATGGAGGGCAGAGGTGGGGATCTTGCTATCCGAGGGCTAGTCTTCAGTACAACAGTGCATCTAGATCAATATAAGAGAGCTGCTATAGCACTGCTAGTGCGGATGTTGTATGCCAACAGGCGAGAGCTCTCCTGTCAGCATAATTACTTCTCCCCAAGCAGGAGTAGTAGCTGTGTCTCCTGTGGATATAGTGCTGTCTATTAGGTTGGTGTAACTTACGTTGTTCAGAAGTAGCTTTTTCACACCTCTGAGCAACTTATATTGTACCAAACTAAGAACTAGTATGTACAGGTCCTACGAACCCTCAATTGTAAGGTTACAATAGCTCAATGCAGAGCTGTGAGGCTAAGGGAGGCCTTGAAAGAGCACTTTAGTAGTCAGCCATTGTAATGTGCTTTGGTGGACTGTGCTCCACCTGGCCCTGAAGTTACGGGGGCTATTTGGAATTGTGAAGTACGTGATATATATTTGAGAATGGAACTGTCTTAAGGCACCTGTGAAATTCGTGATGCTTGCTGTGTACATTTATAATTATTATATTGTCACTGATCCTTAGAGTTCTGTTCTTACACAGCAGGGGTTGGCAAACTTTGGCAGGTGGCTCTCAGGGTAATTTGTTGGTGGGCTAAGAGACATTTTGCTTACCTTGACTGTCCACAGGTATGGCTCCCCGCAGTTCCCGTTGGCCAGGAATGGAGAATCAAGATAAAATGTCTCGTGACCTGAGTGTGACAAGTACTGCAGGCTTTTACTAGAACTAGTAACAAAGGATGAACTATTTACCAACAAGTAGATTGTTACCAAAACAAGGTGCAATTAAAAACAAATACAATAAAAGCTTCTGAAATGAACAGAATTTAAAGGCAAGAGAACATTCATGTCCAGTTAGCTCCCATACAGCAACCATGGCTTGTAGCTCAGTGAATCTGTCTGTGGTGGTCCTTAGTGTCTCACAGCATGGTATGGTAGGGCTAAGGATGTTCCTTCTGATGCCATGTGCAGTGTTGGGGACTTGGGGAGATGCTAAAATGGAGTTCTCCGTTAGCCGCAGAGGAAGGCGGTGAGCCCATGATTGTTGGATCTGCAGGTTAAACAAGTGCAGCATAGTGGAAAAGCCACATAAGTTCTGGTGCAGCTCCCCCTCTTACTCCTGGGCCTTTCTCTTGTCTGCTCTTTCCATCTCCATATTCTCTGAATTATTCATCCTCATGGCTTCCTATTCACAAGCCAATATAGCAATGACTTGCAGGATCTCATTGAACACATTTTCCCATATCCTCTTGTTTTTCCTCATCATGGTCAGGCATTTATAGGTGTGTAGGGAGGAAATGTCAAAGCTTCAATGGGCGGCAGCAGCAGATAGAACAGAGATAGAATTGAATGTACAGTGACAGGGGAAAGTTAAAGTTAAGGTTCAGAATTCCCTCCCCTTCGTCCTCTGAAGTTTAAACACAACATGCCTATTGACAATTCAGCCTTGGGGTAACTATGCACAATATAGCTCTCCAGGTGGCACGATGGACCTAGCAGGGGCCTGGGTGGTGGAGAGGGGGAATGAAGAGAGAATTTTTCAGTTACATGAAAGAACTTTCAGACCGTGTTTCCATGGGTATGGATTGAAGGCAATGATACTTAGCACTGGCACGATTCTCCATAGCCAGTGGTAATTTTAGCTGGTATCTCACTCCTGAGATTAACAAAGGCTCAGAAAGTACAGCCACTGCTAGCTCCTCAAAGTTACCTGAGCCCATATGCCACTAGCAATTCTACTGCAGTGATGTCTCCCAAGGAAAATGTAGACCAGTTGATTTACCCATGTATCTGGCCATGTGAGTCTTTGCACATGAAAGCTTATGCTTCAGAAAAATCTGTTTGTCTATAAGGTGCCACAGGACTTTTTGTTTTTGCAGCTACAGGCTAACATGGCTACACTTCTGACCTTTTGATATCTATGTACAGTCCAATTGCCGGTGATACATAGTCCTACTTACAACATCTTCATTAATTAAGATGCAGAGCTTTACCGTTTAGGTGGTGGTTGGTACCATTAGCTGGTCTTTTGTTAATCCATGGGAGGCATGGCTTTGAGCAGGCTGCATGGGGGGGAGGAGGGACAGGGCTGAGCTCCCACTCATGTGCTGATGAAAATTGGCTCACATGCTACTCTTGGCATGTGTGCCTGGGGTGCTGACCTCTAGGCTAGATAGTTCTATGCAAGGTTTTTTATATTGCTTGTTGACGCTTTCAAAATCAGGTGCTACAAGATCAAATTTCAAAATGTAGATGTACATGTATCTTATATTAAGTTGGCTGATCTCTGTTTTATCCCTGCCACCCTGTGTAGCAGTTCCTGCTTAAAATGCTTTTTTGCAGCTTTCATTGGATGGGAGTTCAATGTTTGTTTGGTTAATGAAAGCCATCAGTGAAAGCTGTTCCATCCTTTGTCCCATTGCAGTCTTTAATCTAGCTTTGTTTCAGGAACCAAAACTATAGTGCCAGCTCTCTCTCACCTTTTGTATTTAATATCTAATTTTTAAATGAATTTATGAGTGACACTTGCTGGTTTTGATCAAGATTCTACCTATATCTATTTAAATTCTCAAAGATTTTTGGTTGACTTTTTCGCTTAATTTTCTAAATTTGTTTAGTGGATTCTGTGCTTAACTGATCATCTAGTACAGCAGGAAAAACTGGTGTGTCCTGCTAAATGTTCTAAAATAATGGTCCAGACAGTGGTGTCAACAGAACATTAATAAAACTTGCAGTTGATAATAAATGGGGAGATGTTGCAAATGGGGATATGACAATAATACAAAAGAATCTGGAAAGAAAATCTAGCACAATGTGGGAAAACACAAACTAACGTATCCTGAGAAAAATAATGTGAATAGACATACAAAGGATGTTACAAAAGCCATCTACACTAGAAAATTAGGTCAGTTTAACTATGTGGGTAGGGGTTATGAAAATACCATATCCCAGAATGGTGTGTTAAGGTGACCTTCATCTCCATATAGACAGTTCTAGGGTCAACAAAAGAATTCTTCCAACTATAACTCAGAGGCAGTGAGACCACTAGAAAGGAGAGTGAAGTCTGCTGTACAGCCTTAGCTGAAAGTCAGATGGCTTTTGGCCCATGTGGTAGACCAGGGGTGGGCAATAATTTTTGATGGGAAGCCACTCCAAGATTTTGGTAAGTGGTCAAGGGCTGAACTTTTCCATGGATGAGTTGTGGGGTCTGGGATGGAGGTTGGGTGCAGAAGAGAACTTGGGGTAGGGGACTGGGGTGCTGGAGAGGGTGTGGAGTCTAAGTAGGTGATTGGGTGAAGGAAGGTATTGTGACCTAGGATAAGGCATGGGGATGCAGGAGATGGGGGAGTATGTGTGCAGGACATACTGGGGGAGGGATCTAGGAACAGATGCAGGGTTTTGGAGGGAGTTGTGACCTATGATGGGGAGTTGCAGAGGGTTTGGATGGTGGCCTGGGGCAGGTGGGGGTAGTGACTTGAGCAGAGAGTTAGGGTACAGGAGAGGGTGGGGTGCCAAAGGCAGGTTCTTGCTGGGAAGTACTTACCTAGGCAGCTCCCAGACAGCCACCCAGCAGGACACTCAGGCAAGTGTCTCCCTTTCAGCAGCCCCAGAGCACTCAAAACAGCTGGCTGTTCCATGCTGTTCTCTGTGATGCTTGCTGTGGGGCGGCAGTGGAAGCTTCAGGTGCTGCGCCTGACCCCAACACAATCTCTCAGCTCCCATTGGCCATTTTCCATGCAAAGCCTCTCTCCTAATCAGCACACAGTGCAGAGAGCCACACATTGGACCTGCTCCATGCCTGAGAGTTCCAGAGGGATGGCATGCAAGCCAGATTAAGAAGTTTGATGGGCCAAACCTGGCTTATGGGCCATATTTTGCCTGGCACTGTGGTAAATGCATATAGCTTTAACCTCTCTGGTTCAATCCCACTTGCTGATGACTTGGGTCCATCAGCTCTAAACCATCACTTTGCTTCTGCTTCTTGGGGGATGGATTATTTATGCAAATGGACGCACCCCTTCCATTCATGTTGGGAAGGTGTACATGGAAGCGCTACAGTGGTGCAACTACAAGGGCACTACTGTAGCGTTTTAAGTGCAGACAAGCCCTAATTTGTGTAGAATCTTGTATTTTGTGGAACTCTTTCCTCAACACAAAGGGTGAGCAACTGACTCCCTTTATTATGTAATTAGAACCTTACATGTTTTCTGTCTGCAAATAACTAATGATATTATTTAGTCTTTTCAGTACCCAAACACACTATTAGTCGGGTAACTTCCTGCAGCACAAGTTAGAAAGGAGCACCTGATTGCTTTTTGCTATACTTCCAATACACTTGCACACCTTCCTTCACATCTCTTCTTCACATCCTCAGACTAATCAGCTTTCTCTCTAGTTTCTCTTCATAAATAAACATCACATTGTCCTAATCCATCATCACCCTTGCATGACATTTTTGAGTTGAGACAAGCTGAATTTTGTAAACCAAAGAGCTGCATTCTTTGCATGTTTTAAACTCCAGTGGATGCCAATGGTATTTTGGACACGAGGAATGAAACTTAGACTCTAAGCAAGGACATAGCTATAAAGTATCATCTTCCAACCTTTTCTCTTAACCCTTCCAAGTATTCTATCTATCTATCTATATTTTTTTTTCACTTCAGCTGTACATAGGTCTGATATCTTAGTTGGACAACTGTCGATTTTCTTGGGACTTTCTCCTTAAATGTCCTATTATTAGAGAGTCAATCAGTATGTGAGACATTTGGAGATGTAATGGCATTAATTCTCACATTTATTCAAGTTATATCAACTTACTTTCATAACAGAAGTAGTGTAGCACTTCCCTTCTGTTTAGACCAGGGGTCTGCAACCAAAATAGTGAGAAGAGCCATTTTTTTCAAAATCAGTTACAATCAATACTTCAGGAGCCACAATGCACATGAATATGAGATGATCCTTAATAAATAACATCAAACCATACTTTTTGTCACCCCTATTTTAAGAACAGCACCCACACAATGATTTGTACCAGCTAGGAAGTTGTTACCCCCCATCTTCAGGTTTTACTCACCTCAGTCCCCAGGTCCGTCCCTCATCCCCAAGCTTTACCTTCCATCCCACACACCTGCCCCCAACCCCCAGGCTTAACTCCTCTCAGCCCCAAACTGTCCCACCACCCCCAGGTTTAACCCGCCTCAGCCACCCTGCCTTAACCTGCCCACTGAACCTGGAGCTTACTTGCCCACCCACTGCTTTCCTGCCTGCACATGCTCTGAATCTCCTCGCCCTCCTCCTCCTACAGCTTCTCAGGCCAGAAAGTGCCTGCACCTTTCCCAGCCACTCCCCACCCAACAGCACTGGTGCCAGACTTGCCAGGTCCTGGTGCCAGGCAGGGAGCTGGGTCAGGTCTTGGGAGAGATGAGCTTCCACTGGGACATGTCTCCAGACTCCAGTGGCTGCCAGCAGAAATGGGGAGGGGCCACAGCTGCATGGCAAGCAGACCTGAGGCACACCGCACTGCCCAGTGGAGGTGCTGCCCCCATGGGGAGGGAAGCTGCACTTGGCTCCCAGGAGGCCTCCCCCCACCTCTTCCTCCTTCATAGCATGGCTCCAGCAGGAACAGATTTGGCTTCCCCTCCCCCTACCTGCAGCATAGGTGGCTCACTGCCCCTGCTGAAGTTATGGAACTCAATAGAATTGGTTTAATGGCTGGATCCCTCCCACTGCCATTCTGGCTGCTATGCCACTTCCATTAAGTTCCATAACTTCAGTGTGGGGGTGGGGCAGGGAGCTGCAAGAGGAGTCAGTGGTGGCAGAGCTCAGAAATGCAAGTGTCTCCTTAGAGAGCTGCATGTGGCTCTGGAGCTGCAGGTTGCTGCCCCTGGTTTAGATCCATCTGAGGTTTTTCAGGAGCATGGATTTTTACATGGCTGAATTTTGTCCCTGGTAAATTTCACTCATTCACCATCACCTTTCCTCTCCAGCTGTAGTTTTAAAAGTTATTTGCCATTGTAGCTCATCCTCATTCCTGTTTACCACAGAGAGATTATTTATGGCATGATCTGCAAAGTTGCTCCATACCAGACAAGTCACTAGTTTAGATACTGAATGAAATCAGTGGGTTGTGTATTAATAATGCTATAGTAGAAGCAGCCACATATACCTGTTATGAAAGAGGCAGCTATACCTACAAACATGATGTCAGTGACTATTTGTGTCACAATTTCTAACTCTTTAAGTGCTAACAAAAACATGTCAGAAAGGAAAGGAAGAATCATGTCAGCATTTCCCAAAGTTGGGCAATAAAGTTCCATAGTAAAAAATGTTGACATTAAGATATATTGGCCTTTAACAACATATAGCAGAAATGCAGGGTAGTGGGGCCTCAACTGGATTAACTTCCCTGAAGGAAGCTCAGGACTCAAAGCTTAGAAACTCTGGTGTGAGAGACTGCCTGCCCAGAGAAATTGGGAATTTGTATTGTATTCTCATCTAAATCACAGTTGCACCAGCAATGTTCCAATAAATTGGTTCAGATCAGAGTTAAAATCTAGTTTAACACAGTTTGTAACACTGTTGTGTATATGCAAACCCTGTTGTATGGTTGTTGCTATTAGGGACCTATGACACCATGATTTCCCTGACTAGTGCGACTATGGATTTAGTCAGAGAATTGCACTGTAAAATAAAAGTATGGTATTGGCATTTACTGCCATATCTGCAAGAAGAAGCTATAGCATGAATTGACTAGCACAATTCTCTGCTATATTGCTCCTAACAACATTTACCTTTAAACCTTCTATGTTTCAGATTATAGTGGGTACAGTTCCTCGGATTTCAAAGCATTCTTTTAGCAGTTACAAGAAGTTTTAAATTTACATGTCAGTATAAGAGCCACAAGACTGAAGAGATCCTATACTTTGTACCTCTAATAAAATTACTCTTTTGCTTTCATTAGACTCACAGATTTACGTTGTATTTAATAGTAACAGAGATAGCCATATTAGTTTATATACTATCAAAACAAAAAAGCAGTCCAGTAGCACTTTAAAGACTAACAAAATCATTTATTAGGTGGTGAGCTTTTGTGGGACAGACCCACTTCTTCAGACCATAGCCATACCAGAACAGACTCCGGGTCTATCCCACGAAAGCTGACCACCTAATAAATTAGTTTGTAAGTCTTTAAAGTGCTACTGGGTTACCTTGTATTAAAATTATTGGTCTAAAAGTTACCAGAAGTAGGCAAAGTGGGAAATTATTTCAAATCAACTGGCCCAGGCATCCAGCTTTTTGAACTTTAGTATCTCTAGGGCATAGAAGAGTGAAGAATTTGGACACTAATTTTTGGCCAACAATCAATAAGAGTACTGGACAGTCTGATACAAATATTAAAATAAACTTATTGTGTAATTAAAATATAAGCTATTAGATATCTCCTCCATGAGAAACTCACTCTCATCTTAATTTTGTTTCTTTTGTTGAAAATATTGGCTATCACATACTGAAAATATAACTTTAATGTTATTTTTAGCACTCAAACTACTAAGTTATACTGCAGGATAACCAACAAAAATGCATGCTGTGTTCATTAGGACATCCAAATATAATCAATAGCCTAACAGATTGAATTTGACACCTTAACAGTCACCATTAACTATTTTTATTTGCTTTTGAACTGTAAAGTGTAGTACAAAGAAAAGATACTGATGGCTGAATTGCCTAGGCCAGCATTGCCTCATAAATACAGTTTCAGAAACAAAGACATCCATTAGCAGTCAAATATAAAAGACGCTTGTTACAAATCTGGAAACATGCTAGGTCTTGCAATTCTGTCTGTCTGTGTTCTGTGGTCCGTGGAGTAGAAGAAGAGAGTAGGAACCTTTAATAAATTAAAGACATTTCTTAGCATCCTAACCATGAATGTAGTGAATGTCCTTTACAGCAATGCAATATACTTAAATGAGCTTCAGCTGTGTGGTTTTCTGCATGTCATAGTAAATAGCTAGTAGGAAGGGAAATATTTAAGAATCAATATCTTTTGTCCATAACCAACCTGAGAAAACAAAACTGATATTTGTCTCTTTATCAGGTGATGTAATGACTGAAAAGATGTTCTCATTATGATAGCATTGTTTGTCAAGCAGTCACTTTATTTTATCACTGGGGGAATTACCTATGATAAGGCCAAATTCAGCTTGCCTTACATTTGCTGTCCCATTGACTTCTTGTGCATTTGCATAGTATGAGTAGGGATTTCCTATACATTATTCCAGTATTTGACATGTTCTAAATACTTGTTTAAAAGAAAGTTTCTAGCTCTTCTTAATTGAGAAAAAGAACCTTGAAAACATAAACCCATGGAAGAGAAGATGCACTGATTTTAAACATCCTATTCCCTCCTAGAGTATATTCGTGAGAAGTTTTACAATAACCAAATTCTGCCTGAGGCTGTCTTCCAAACAAATATATTAAAAATTCAGCGTGAACAGTGAGATCCATGAATATAGTCTGGAAGATTGACAAAACGCAAGTTAAATCTTGGACTTTCAGAACTTGCAAACTAAACTTGTTTCATTCATTGTAATTGTGTCATTACTTATCTTTCTGACAGTAAGCAGTGGAAGGTCACGGCTTCAAATTCAAACATAACAGTTTAAATTGTTTAAACAGTGCCTCAGGAGAAAAAAGCAGGCAATATAAACAGAGGCACAAAGAGAAAGTTCATCCTCTGCTAGTTTTAGACACTTCTTTGTTGGGGTGGTGGTAAGAGCCTTATGATCCTTTGAAGTAATCCAGGAGCAGTACTGCCATCTTCAAAATGCATGGTTTTCGTGCATACGATTGGTTATGGAAAGGCCGTCAAAAGCAAAAGCCAACAAATACGTTTCAGCTAAAATTAGCCAGTGTTTCTGTATTAGGGATCCAAAAATCCTATCATAGTTTTCAATATTGGGCAACCAAAGTGCATAATGGACTAATTTTCAAACTGAAAAACCATGATGCTTGTTGGGATAGGCACACAGAGTATGCTGGGATTAATTAGTGTGCCAGCGCTGGGTGGTGTTGGCGGCCTGTCATATCCAAGAGCCGGACTAGATGATCTATAGTCCCTTTTGGGCTTTCAATCTAGAGGCAAGTCCACACTAACCTCCTCCTGTTGGCAGTGCACTGACTGAGAAGGTGAACATGGAGTTGGGGTGAACTGAGAGTTAGGGCACTCAGCTCCACCAGCTTCACACCAGAAGTCCAGCTGCCTCCTGGGCATCTCACCTCCTTGTTCTCTGCCAAAACCAGGGGGCAGTCACCTGGGTTTCTCACCTCTTTGCTGAGAGCAGGGGAGCTGCAGTAGGAGCTGGGATGCCGGGCAGCCAAGCTGTAGCAGAAATTCACCAGCCTGGTATTTCTTTAAGTTCATGGCTCCAGAAGCTGTGAAATTCACAAAAATGACAACCAACAGCCACTGTAAGTAACAGTGTCTACGTGGACACTGCATCACTTAACTACACTGATAACCCTATGTCTCCTGTGGAGGTGGTGTTGTGTCAGTGTAGTGGAGCACTTACCATGGTGGGACAAGGCTGTTGTGACATAATTAGGTCAATGTAAGCTGCCTTATATTGACCTAATTCTTCCGTATAGGCCAAGCCAAGGACTCTAGGAGTATACTTGTAGTGCCAGAATAAGGAATGCGCAGGAGAATTTTTGCAGTGGAATGAACAGAGAAAGAAAAGCTTCCTACTTCTGTCTGTTGCCCTCCACAGCCCAGCAGCATTACTGACTTTGCCTTCTCTGACACCCTTGGAATGGACTGTGTGCTCATGGAGCATCTGGATAGAGGAATAGTGTGAAAGGTGTATGTTGGGCATTCTCACAGGGTTGCAGGTGTTTACAAAATCACTATTTTGTACAATAACAGGATGGTGGGACATTTCTGTTTTATTCAGGGACACATCAGCCTAAAGTATTAATGTAAATGCTGTTACTGGAGCTTCTATTCCCCACTTGGGTATGCTGAGCTTGTCTGTGATACCACAAAAGTGAGAAGTAATAGTGCTAACCCTAATAATGACTCTAGGGCATGGATCTATGAATTAGGTGTTGCAACACTCAGCATCACAAGGCTAATTTTCAGGCACTTAGAAAATCACAAGAACAATGAGATCCATGAAGCCCATCATAGCTTTCCAACACAATGCATGGGGAAAAAGATAGGTGCCTAAAAACAGGATCCAGAAAAGTCACCATGCCAAGTAGGGAGCTGCCTAAGCTAGCCAATGTGAGATGCTAACCTGAGAGGTATGTCTTGGGTCCCCTTCCTCTCACAGTTTGAAACCTAAGTCCAAGCAGGAGGGAGGCCTCTTTTCTACTTGTGATCCACAACTCCTCTCTCCTGCAGCCAGGTAGCTTAATCATCTAAGCTGTCTTTACTGGAGAATGAGTTACATCTTCCTCACACTGCACAAAATGTGGGGCAGAGGAAGGTGGTGGTTCCTGATACCTGCCTTATAACTTTTATCACAGTGCTTAGAGCACTTACCTGGAATGTGGAACACCCAACTGCAGGTCTCGCTGCCTGACAGGCATTTTCTATCTCTCAGGAGGGTATTTTAATCACTGAGTGATGGATATGCTCATGGGGGCACTGGAGGGAAACTCAGTCTCTCCTGTTGAAGCTGATTCACTTCGGATAAATAATTAGACATGTGAACAGGAAGACTGAACCAAAAGCTAAATCGACACTACAGTTATTTTGAAATAAGATATTTCAAAACAGCTATTTGGAAATATTTTATTTTGAAATAACACAGACACACATAAAATGTATTCTGAAATAGCAGCAAACTATTTTGAAACAGTAGTTCTGGACACACAGTGCTATTTCAAATGAGTGTCATTGGATATCATTGCAGCTTATTTCCAAATAGCTCCATCCCATGTCTTAACAGAGCCTATTTCAAAATAGGCATTATTCCTCCTGCAATGAGCTTTACTGATTTCCAAATAACACACCTGCTATTTCAAATTTATTTTGAAATAGCATGTGCGTGATATAAATGCCAGCAAAGTTATTTCAAAATAATGTCTGTTATTTTGACATAACTCTGTAGTGTAGACGTAGCCTAAGTTTCTCCTCTTCCTATGGGTTCCCTCACCAGAGGACTATACAGTCATTACTTTCTCTCTGTCCAAGAGACCCTAAACATTTATACACAATGGAACAGCTTCAACAAACAGGAGAGATTCAGGAAGCTGCACACAAGAATATTGTCTAGGCACTTAAATACCTTTGAGGATTTGGGCCTACATCAAGACATGTTCTAGGCAACCAATGATAAAATATTTTGGCAAACAGAGTGCAGTTCGGGAGAAGGGAAGAGAGACAATCTACAGCCTGGGGAAGGGGGTGGGAATGATATGAGAAAAGATTAAAACAGCAAAGATCTAGTACAGTTTGCTGACTTTGTTATAATTGTTGGATGAGGCAAAGAAATTTAGAGAGGAATTGTTCTGCATAGTTTACAGAGGTATAGTTAGGATAATGAGATGAAAGAAAAATTTTAGGAAACACTTTGGCTGTGTGTACACTAGCCAAAAACTTTGAAATTGCCATGCAAATGGCAATTTCGAAGTTTACTAATGAAGCGCTGAAATACATATTCAGCGCCTCATTAGCATGTGGGCGGCCGCAGCACTTTGAAATTGACGCAGCTCACCCAGACGGGGCTCCTTTTCGAAAGGACCCCGGCTACTTTGAAGTCCCCTTATTCCTATGAGCAGATAAGAATAAGGGCACTTCAAAGTAGCTAGGGTCCTTTCGAAAAGGAGCCCTGTCTGGACGAGCCGTGTGGCGGTGAGCCGTGTCAATTTCGAAGTGTCGCAGCCACCCGCATGTTAATGAGGCGCTGAATATGAAGTTTTTGGCTAGTGTAGACACGGTCTTTGTGATAGCAATACATATTAGAATGTAAAATGGTATCTCAAGAGAAGGGCTGGAAAGCCCATCACTGGAAACATTTAAAATAGATAGGCCATCACACTGAAAGTGACTGTAGGCAGGGTGATGAATTGGATTGTGTAATCCATCTTTCCCAACTCTCACTTCTGTGACTCCAGTGATTCTTTGGCAGCTTTCTTGTTGGCTCCGGAATTTGTTGAAGTTAGCATCCAAATTAAAGTGCCAACTGGTCCTTCAAATATTCCTCTTCCAGGTGAGATAAGAGCAGTTAGAGCAGTGAGGAAGGCCTCCATTGTTATGCAACTGCCCAAGGCAATCAGGCACCTTCTGATAAGGTCAGTTCAAATCTTTGAGGAATTTTATGACAAATGCTAACTTTCCTTGCACTGAGCTGTATCGACAGATCTCATCTTCTGTGATGCGGTTGGTGAGCGAATAAATTAATCCTTGATTGGCAGAGCCGATTACAGATGTCACATGAAAAAACGCCAGCTGCAGGCATTGTACGTTCTTTTTGGATCCTACACTTTTCCTGTAGTTCCTGGATATGCTGACTCTCAAAGCAATTAAGAGACTACCGTGGTTTGCCACCAGGACTGTCTGTCCTGAACTAGAGTTTCCAGATCATTGGGAGATATACCGCATGACTTTGCGTTGGCCTTTAAGGTGTCTTTATAGCAAATATACTGACCACTGTCCATGAGCAAGCTGGCCATAAAAGACCATCTTTGTTATTTGGGTACCATCCATCCTCATAACATGACTATTCCAGCAAAGTTGTTTGTTCATAAGCATCACTTCCATGCCTATGACACCACATAGCTTAAGAACCTCTGTGTAAAGAATTTTGTGCCACCAATTTATGTGGGCAATCTTGCTCAGACAGCGCATATAGAATGGATTGAGTTTCAAAACATGGTGGATATATATTGTACATGATTAGGAGCCATATAGCAGGATATTCAGGACTATTGTCTGATAGACTGCTACCTTGGTATGGAATTTAATATCTTGCTCATTCCATAGGCATTTGATAGGGTGACCATATCTCCCTGTCCCAAATATGTGACAGGGAGATATGTGGGGAGAGGCAGCTCCTCCAAGCCCCGGGGAGTTGGGAAGGAGGCGACAGCCACCAGCACTCCTTGGGAGCCCAGGGAAGCAGCAGCCGCTGGCCATCCCTAGGAGCCCCAGGGAAGCAGCGGCTGCTAGCACTCCCTGGGAGCCCTGCAAAAGCGGCAGCCTCCAGCGCTCCCAGGAAAGCGGCAGCTGCCGTTGCTCCCCCAGAGCACCAGGTAAGTGGCAGCTGCTCACGCTCTCCCGAGGCTCAGCGAAGTGGGGGAGGGGACTGCCCAAATATGGGACAATGAGACCCTTTTGAAAAATAAGTCAGGATGCCTTTTTGGCACCCCAAATATGGGACTGTCCCGCCCAATACAGGATGGATGGTCACCCCAGCGTTTGCTCAATTATCCAACAGTTGAGCTGGCTTTGGCTAATCAAGCAGATATGTCTGATCCTAAACAGGAAGGCCATGAGGCCCAATCAGCTCCAACTCTTGCATTGAAGTCACCCAAGATGTACAGTTGTTCACAAGCAGGTATTTGCGCTACAGCAGCACTAAGCACGTCATAGAACTTGTCTTTTACTTCTGGTGTGGCGTACAGGGTTGGAGCATAAGCGCTGATCAGGTGGACGGGACCAGCGCAAGTTTAAAGCGTGATCCGAAGAAGTCTTTCTGATCTGCCCATGACTAATTCCACCATTTGTAGAAGGGTGTTTCTGACACCAAAGCCAACACCACGCTCTCTGGGTTCTTCTTGGGCTTTACCCTGCCAGAAAAAGGTGTAGTCCTTTTCCTTTATAGATCCTGAATCTGCGAGTCGCATCTCTTGCAGTGCAGTGATATCAACTCGGAGCCTCTTCAGTTCCTTGTTGATGACAGCAGTCTTTCAGGTGTCACTGATGGCCTGAAGATCTTCAGTCAAGCCGGTCAGCATGGTCCGCACATTCCAGCAAGCAAGCTTAAATTGTTGATGTTTCTCATTTCTTGTTGATTTACTTATTGGTTTGCCTGGTGCCCAAATTTCAGTCACTTGTCAGGTTCAGGAACCTTAAGCCTCACGCACCCAGCGAGGCAGGTGAACTGTGGCGGGACTGTTCCCTATTGGCTGGGAGCTGCCCAGCTTGAGGCGGGCGGTGACTGTCCAGTGAGATGCAAGGATCTCTCCCACCGCTGAAGGCAACCCCTGGCACTCGTTCTCTACGCCAGTCGAGCAAGAGCTTATAACCGGTATCTGTTGCCTCCCATGTTGATGCAACGCTGTTCAGCGATGCCGGAGTACCTCTCCGGGTGCGAGCCTGGGCACTTATTATGGAGACTCTGGGCTGCCCAGACACCAGTGTCCCCCTCTCGGCTTTACTGATATAGTCCAAAGGAGAGGATAACCTCCACATCTGGTACCAGCTCAGCTGCAGGAGTTGCCGAGACAGTGCCAGAAGTTGACACCGAACCGCCTTCGGACTCCACTCCAGATTTTCTGTCAGGGTTTACTCCCTTAGCCTTGCTCCTTCCCAGGATAACCCACAAGGCAGTGGGGTGTGGAGAATGTGGTTAAGGATCCCACTACTTCACACCTCCCTGTCACCATGAGTCAAGATAGCTCCCTGTGGAGCAATGACCTCATATCCCCGGGAACCTCCTCCCCACCTTTCACCCCCCCCCAGCTACCATCATCATAGGACCCTCTCCAACCCACTACCCCCATCTGCTCCCATGTGGTGTGGGAAAAATGAATGACAATGGACAGTGTCTCCTTGAACTGTGCACGTACCACAATCTGTGCATCACAAACACATTCTTCCAAACGAAGCCACAGCACAGAGTGTCATGGAGACACCCACGCTCGAAGCACTGGCATCAACTAGACATGGTCATCACTAGGCGTAATAACCTCAAAAATGTCCTTCTGACACACAGCTATCATAGTGCTGACTGTGATACAGATCACTCACTAGTTTGCTCCAAGCTAAAGCTGAGACCCAAGAAGCTGTACCGCTCTAAACCTGCTGGAAGGCCCCGCATTGACGCCAGAAAGACGGCAAACTCGGAGAAAGCTGAAAAGTTCAGAGAGACCCTCCAGGAAAATCTGTGCAGCGGCCCTGGGGGCGCCGATGTGACATCCAAATGGCAACATCTGAGGGATACAATTTACAACACGGCCTGGTCGGTGTTTGGAAGAAGAGCTAGAAACACGAATGACTGGTTCAAACCTAACTCCGATGAGATGATTCCAGTCATTGAAAAGAAGCGCACTGCACTCCTGGAGTACAAACACTCACCGAGCCAGAGTACCCTGCAAGCACTTAGAGCGGCCAGAAGAACAGTACAGCAGACAGCCAGGCGCTGTGCCAACAACCACTGGCTCCAGCTATGCAGCAGCATCCAGACCTGTGCTGACTTTGGTAATCTCAGAGGAATGTACGAGGGTATGAAGAAGGCATTAGGACCCACCCAGAACAAGATGGCACCTCTGAAATCCAAATCTGGTGAAGTCATCGCTGACAAAGCCAAACAGGTGGAGCGCTGGGTTGACCACTACTCCGAGCTGTACTCACGCGAGAACGTTGTGGTTGACGCAGCCCTCGATGCCGTCGAGCTCCTACCAGTAATGGACGAACTGGATCAGGAACCGACTGTGGATGAACTGAAGAGAGCCATCGACAGCATTGCAGCAGGAAAGGCCCCTGGCCAGGATGGTATACCACCAGAGGTAATCAAGTGTGCCGCGGACACACTCCTGGAACCCCTACATGAGCTACTGTGCCGGTGCTGGAAAGAGGGTGAGGTTCCACAGGATATGCGCGACGCTAACATTGTAACGTTGTATAAGAACAAAGGAGACAGAAGCAACTGCAACAACTACCGTGGAATCTCCCTCCTAAGCGTCACTGGTAAACTGTTCGCTCGCGTCATACGTGGCAGACTCCAGAAGATTGCTGAGAAGGGTGTACCCCGAATCGCAGTGCGGATTCCATGCAGAGAGGTCTACCGTTGACATGGTCTTCTCTCTAAGGCAGCTGCAGGAGAAGTGCAGGGAGCAGAGGAAGCCACTCTACATAGCCTTCATTGACCTGACCAAGGCCTTTGACTTGGTCAGCAGGGATGGTCTGTTCAAACTGCTCCACAAGATAGGCTGTCCTCCACGGTTACTCAAGATGATCCAGTCGTTCCATGAAGACACGAGAGGAACCATCCAATATGACGGCGCATTATCAGATGCTTTCAGAATCAGGAGCGGCGTCAAACAAGGATGCGTGCTTGCTCCGACATTGTTCAGGATCTTCTTCGCACTCCTCCCAAAGCATGCCTTTGGATCTTCAACAGAGGGCATCTTGCTGCACACAAGATCTGATGGGAAACTGTTTAATCTTGCAAGGCTGAAAGCTAAGTCTAAGGTGCGGGAAGTCCCCATCAGAGACATGCTGTTCACAGAAGATGCTGCTGTAGTATCTCACACGGAAGACCAGCTTCAAAAACTGCTGGATCAGTTCTCCAAAGCGTGCAAGGACTTTGGGCTTACCATCAGCCTAAAGAAGACAAACGTACTTGGTCAGGATGTTGCTGAATCCCCATCAATCAGCATTGACAACTATATGTTAGAGGTCATCCACGAGTTCATTTACCTCAGGTCCACCATCACTGACACCTTGTCGTTGGACACTGAGCTAAATAGAAGGATCGGAAAAGCGGCCACAACTCTGTCCAGACGCAGCAAGAGAGTGTGGAATAACAACAAGCTGTACACTCACACCAAAATGCAAGTCTACAGAGCCTGCATCCTCAGCACCCTCCTTTATGGCAGCGAGACTTGGACCCTGTATGCCCGCCAGGAAAAGAGGCTGAACGTCTTCCACTTGCGCTGCCTCAGGTGCATCCTCGAGCAAGCTGGAATTCCAACCATGCACACCCTCCTCAGGCAGCGTCGGCTCCACTGCCTTGGCCACGTCCACAGGATGAATGATGGAAGGATTCCAAAAGACATCCTGTATGGTGAGCTAGCCTCTGGCAAAAGACCTCCCGGACGCCCCCAGTTGCGCTACAAAGATGTCTGCAAGAGCGACCTCAGAGAGGTAGACATCGAGCTGGACAACTGGGAAGAACTAGCAGATGACTGCAGCAGATGGAGGCAGGGGTTACACAAGGGCCTTCAGAAGGGCGAGGTGAGGATCAGACAGCTAGCAGAGGAGAAGCGAGTGCACAGAAAGCACACTAAGGACTTGCCAGACACCCACCACATCTGCAAGAGATGCAGCAAGGACTGTCACCCTCATGTGGGTCTTCATAGTCACAGTAGACATTGTAAATGAAGTCCTCAGTTGAAACTATAAAGGGCGCGATCCATAGTCTATGCAGACTGAAGGATGCCTACTGGTACTGTCTGATCCATGTTTATGCTAGAGGACAGTCCACTTCCAAGTTAGCAGAACTTGTCAACAGACTTAAGGACAATACCAGCAGCAGTGATCACTCGAGTGCTGGACTCCTTCCAAACAGGCTGAGGCAAAAGTTCTGTCTTCTTGAGGCTCACTGTGAGTCCAAAGTGGTGAACAGAAGGAACAAAGTGGTCAAAAAGCTCCTGTGCATCCTCTGCTGAATGAACCAACAATGCACAGTCATCAGCAAACAGAAGGTCATGCATAGTTGTAGTAACCACTTTAGTGTAACCCTTCTATTAATGCCAGGTGCCTGCCAGAAGGGCCGGGTTCAACTCCTAGGGGGTTCCTGTCAAGGATACAACCAACCGGCTCAAGCCCCACCCAGTGGCCTGGGACAATCTCACCCCACATGCTGGGTGCCTGTAAGGCAGTTCTCTCCCCACCCGTCGCAAGCACAAAGTCTAAGATAGAAACAGCTTATTTAATGACAATAACCTACCCCAAGTTTACGGTGACAGATGCAGTATATCTAAGCAAAGGAGAGACAAGCCCCTTTAACAAGATACTATCCCCATACGCTATAGAACCGAGTCTCTTGCTGGGTCTCTTTGCCCTTTCCCCACACACAGTTACAGGGTGTACCTCTCGCGGTGCAGTCCCAGACTCAGTGCCTACGGAATCATCACCAGGGCAGTACTACCTGTCCACTTGTCTGCAGCATCCCACTGACTGCCACCTGCTGGCCGCTGGCTACGCCTCCTACTGGCTGCCTGCCGGTCACACAGTCCATCTGTCTGCTGCTCCCTTACCGGCCACTTGCACCATCTGCCGCTTCTCCCTTACCGGCCACCAGTCGGTTGCTGCCATCCACCACTCCTCCTACCACCCACCCTCCAGCATCTACTGGGGGAATTGCCCTGAGGCAGAACTCTGTGATTTCAGCTCCACATAGCCTCAGTTGCTACTCCATGATTTCAGCTCTTAATATCTCCAGTACAGAGTTTCATAAAAACCCTGTGATGAAAAACCATAAAAATCATCTGATGAAGTGAGTCTGTGCTCACAAAAGCTCATGCTCAAAACTTTTCTGTTAGTCTATAAAGTACCACAGGACCCTTTGTTGCTGTTACAAAAACCCTAGTATCCCATTCTGTCTTTCAACAGGTAGGGAAGGCTTGTCAAGCCAGGCTTACAGCTATACAGCCAACATATACACCAAGGCACTCAACAAGCTGACTCAACTAATACCCCTCTTCTCTTCCCTCACAATGCTTTAAACCAGGGAGCCCTGTGTAATCAATGTCTTATGCAGGTATGGCGACTGCCCTGTCCCCCACAACAACCCAGAATATTGATGAGATCCCACAACTCCCACACTGAGTGTCAGCATAAATTGTGATTTTACAACAATGTGTTTACAATAGACAAAATCTCATAGCTTACTTGCTACCCATTAGGCTTTGCCTGAAAGGTATCACACATGCACCCCTTTGCATTCTCATGCAAATGATCTCTGGGAGACACATTCCTCCCAGCCTTCAGCAGCATTGCATTCCTGCTGCCACATTCCTTACATCAGTGTGAGCCTGAAGTCTCTGGAAAGTGAAAATACTTCCATCTGTTTGGAACTGAATAGGTATGCCCAATGTGCAGTCCTTAAAAGCAACCAAAAGCATCATTGAAAAGTAGATGTTGAACAGGAGAGGAGCAAGGCCATAGCCTTGCTTTGTACCATTTGATATTTCAAAAGGTGCTGATGTCTCCCCATTGTTAAGGATGTGACAAAGCATCCCATCATGTAAAGACCGAACAATGCTGATAAATTTTTCAGGCGAGCCAAGTATTTTCCAGAGCCCATTTCTGTTGACCATGTCGAATGCCTTGGTCAAGTAGATGAAAATCACATTGAGGTCCTTATGTTGCTCTCTACGTTTCTCTTGTATCTGTCTGTAAATATCATATCGGCAGTGGCTTGACTGGCATGAAACCCTCACTGACTTTCAAGATTAATGCCATCTTTGAATACATGTAGTGAAAGCTGGTTGTAAAGGATGAGGGCCAGGACTTTACCAGTTATAGACAGCATAGAGATGTTCAGATGGTCATCACAACATGCACAGTCACCTTTTCTCTTGTATGTGTGTACAATCAGGGTATCTCTGAAGTCTTGGGGGACCAGTTCCTTCTCCGAAATGGGCATTAAACAAATGCTATAACTGACTGAACAGAATTAGGCAGATTTTTTTCTTGTCCTGAGATGACAACTGTTTCTCCAAATCATCTTAATCTAAAAGGCACAGACATGTCTGATTCAGGGGACATCACCAAGAGAGTCCTAGACTCATCTCAGTACTCCCTTAATATGGAGGCACCTTTTCTTGTGCAGATCTCTAAAATCCTTCAGATTAATTGAAGTGCCCACCTTTTTATCACTTCAGGGGAATTCCTCCTTCTTATAATAGAAGAAAGGTCAGATAGTACCAGTCAGCATTCTCATTAGCAGCCTCTGGGCAGCCCTTAACATGAAATTTATCCTTCCCAACAAGTCAGCTTCATTTTACAAGCTTTCAATAGAAGAAATCAAGTAGTGGGTTCCAGCTCCCAATGTATAGTCACAAATATTAACAGTTTTGTGGTCACACCTAGAGACCTCAATGAACATCAGGGTTCTGTTGCTCTAGGCATCTCTCTCTCTCTCTCTCTCTCTCTCTCTCTCTCTCTCTCTCTCTCTCACACACACACACACACACACACACACACACACACACACACACAGAGTAAGAGATAGTACCTGGGCTGAAGAATTTACTGTACAAATAGACAAGAGTAGGGAAAAGGATACATGATACAAGCAGAAGATTAGGAAGTAGAACAATTTTCAAAGAGACTTGCCCAAGTTCATACAAGAAATTCACGGAAGAGCTGAGAATTGAAGTCTGATCTCTTGAGTTCCTATTCCATTCTCTTAACACAAGTTTACAGTGATACAAGTGCCTGGAAAGGAACAGGTAAGGAATCTTTGTACATCACATGGGTGAGGTATATAAGGAATAGGAAGGTGGGACCAGGCGCCAAGAAGAGTAGAATGTCTTCTGCTTTTCTCATGAGTGGTGGAGGAAGTGGAAGATCTCTGAGGATTGTATCCTACATTTGTCAGTTATGTTATTTTGTGTTGTTTAAGTTCTTTGTTTTCAAACAATAAATCGCAGTGAGAGGCAAGAGGCAAGGTGCATTAAAAACATAAGAATGGCTGTACTGGATCAGACCAAAGGTCTGTCTAGCTCAGTATCCTTCCTTGTGACAGTGGACAGTGACAGATGCCCCAGAGGGAATGAATGGAACAGGCAATAACCAAGTGATCCATCCCCTGCCACCCACTTCCAGCCTTTGGCAAATAAAGGCTAGGCACACCATTCCTGCCCATAATGGCTAATAACAGGCATTGATGGACCGATCCTCCATGCATTTATCTAGTTCTTTTTTAACTCTGCTCTATTCTTGGGCTTCACAATAGTTTCTGATAAAGAGTTCCACAAGTTCACAGTGTTTTATTTGAAGAAATATTTCCTTTTGTTTGATTTAAACCTGCTGCCTATTAATTTCATTTAGTGACCCATAGTTCTTGTGTTATGAGGACGAAATAGCACTTCCTTCTCCACACCACACATGATTTTATAGACCTGTCATGTTCCCCCTTAGTCATCTCTTTTCCAAGTTGAAAAGTCCCAGTCTCATTTATCTCTCCTTACATGGAAGCTGTTTCATATCCTTAATAACTTTTATCTTTTCTGTACCTGTTCCAATTCCAGTATATATATTTTTTTGAAATGGGGCATGTAGTGTTCAAGATGGGGACATACTGTGGATTTATATAAAGATGATGCAATATTTTCTGTCTTATTAGCTATCCCTTGTTTAATGACTTCCAACATGCTGTTACATTTTTGATTTCCACTACACATTGAGTGAATGTTTTAGAGAACTATCCATATAACTCCAAGGGCTTGCCTACACTTCCCCCCAACTTCAAAGGAGGCATGTTAATCAGGGTGATGGGAGATCACTAATGAAGTGCTGTGGTGAATATGCAGCACTTCATTAGGCTAACTCTCCCCTGCCGCAATTTGGAAGAATCAAACTTCAAAGCCCTGGCATGGGTGACAAGTAAAGGCACTTCTAAGTGTGCACACTATTTTGAAGTCCCCCCGGCTACACACATGCCAGTACTTCTAAGTTTGATGCTTCGAAGTTGCCGCGCAGGAGAATTAGCCTAATGAAGTGCTCCATATTCACTGCAGCACTTCATTAGTAATCTCCCATTGCCCTGATTAACATGCCCCCTTTGAAATTCGGGGCAGATATAGACCCAGACCAAGATTGCTTTCTTGAGTTATAACAGCTAATTTACACCCCTTAATTTTATATGTATATTTGGGATTATCTTTTCCAATGTGCATTACCTTGCAGTTATCAACATTAAATTTCATCCGCAATTTTGTTGCACAATCACCCAGTTTTGTAAGATCCCTTGGTAAGTCTTTGACATGTTCCTTGATCTTAACTATTTTGAGTAGTTTTTCATCATCTGAAAAATTTGCCACCTCACTCTTTATGTCTTTTTCCAGATTATTAAATGAATATGTTGAATAGTAGTGGTCCCATTCCACAGATCATAATCCTTCCCCAAAAATTCATATGGTATCCTTTATATTCAATAGCATAGTTATATACAGATGAGGAAAATGGAGGTTACAGGTTGTCTCCCAGGGTATAGAGTCACAATCTCTTTCACAGAAGTTTCTCCAGTCCCTAACAAACCTAAATCCCCTTCTTCTCATACCATCATCCCATCCATACATTTATATCCTGCAATTCTGACTGTTCACCTGACCCTGCATGTGGAACTCAAAGCATTTCAGAGAATGCTACCATGGAGGTCCTTGACTTCCATCTAATACCCTAACACCCTATATTTGGCCTCCAGAACTTCTCTCCTTGCCTATGTCATTGGTGCCTACATGTCTGACAACGACTGGGTCCTTCCAGCACTATACATAAGTCTTTCTAGATGTCTCAACAAATATGTATTCCAGCAGGCAAGTCACCATACAGTTGTCCCAGTCATTGCAAACACAGCTATCTATACTGCTAATGATCAAATTGCCCATTATTAGTACCTGTCTCTTCCTAATAACTGGAGTTCCCTCCCCTGGAGAGGTATTCTCAGTACATGAAGATACCACAATATCATCTGGATGGTCCCAACCCCAGTTTTGTCTATAAAACTCTCTAATGCAGACATAATCAATGAGAATTAGGCTCTGCAATGTAACTACCAACAGGCAAACTCAAAGCTGTGACCTCTAGAGCTTAGTACGTGAGTCACTGCAGTTTGAGTTAAGAGCCAGCTGACTCTCATCTGAGGCTGTAGAGGAGATACATCCTTTCTCTCTGTAAGTGGTCTAGGTACCACTACATGTGACAGTGAACAACACCCAGCAGGTTCATAGGTTATAAACACCTTTCAGAATTGGGACCCATATCCTTAGGTTTTACTCCAGCAGCACCCACTCTATGCACTTCTTTCAGAAGCAAGAAGAGAGGTCTCAGAGCGAACTGCTTGAAATAGCCAGTAACATTTTTCTTAGCAATTCAATTTTTGATGAAAACCTCCCCACAAAAATAAGCAGATAATTACCCTATGATTCCAAGGCCTTTAGCATGTGCTTCCATGGTGAACACTTGCTATAAAACCAAGAGTTATATGATCCCTGTAAAGTGAAGTGAAGCCATAATATTGCTATGGAAACATGAAATTTTATTTCTTAAAGTCATATAATTACATAGCTACAGTTAGGTTTGCAGTATTGAGAAAATGGTGTCTTAGTGAACTACTTTTCTTCCTTAGAGGCACAGAAAGTTCTACACCAAAATATTACCAGTACAAGTTCTATGCTTTACAGAATATAAGGCCCTTCCCCCCATTTTCCCAGCATTCTTTGTTCCACAATTTTTAACAACAAAATAAAATAGCTACTAATTATTCAGAGATCTATGTCCCTTAGCACTCGTCTTGTGTTTATTTAAGAATGATTAGAATTTTCCTTCAGCAAAATTGTATGGCAAAGCCTAACAAATCATGGATGTATTTATGCAGTGAATGATTCACACAGAAGCAGCATCAGAAGTTGAGAGTACAGATGACTAATCCCAAAAACCCCATCCTAGCTAGAGAATTTTGGCATTTAAGGCCTGATCCAAAGTCCATCTTCCCTTACTGCTAAGGGTGGGGGTTGGGCCAGGAATACTGGCACTGATGTGGGAGCCCTGCAACTTCCATTTACCGCATCCTTGCTAGGTGTGCTAAATTGAGCTCCAGAAGATCAACAATGGGAAGATCGATCTTCCCTGTAGTGAAGACATACCCTCAGCCACATCCAACTCTGTTTTAGCCTGCTGCTCAAGTGCTTTTACTTTTCTGCTACACAAATACAAGAAATATAGAAAAGTAACAAAAGTGATGGTCTTGATCATAACTAGTTCTGTAAGGCCTCAACTTGCCACCCCTTCCAAAACATTTCTCTCTCCTAGTTCTCCTTTTCTTACATAGCTCGGTCCTCACTTATAATCTTTTGGCAGAGAATTGGAGTCAATCATTAGCTGCTGCTTAGCTGCATCAACTGATTACCAACACCTGCCTATCTTGCTGCTCCTGAAGCCAGAACTTGCAGCTCTCTGGCTCCCCATACATTTAAAGGAGCAGAGCACACTACTACATGTTGGGAAGCGTTATTTTTTCTTGCATGTCTGTTTCATATTGTCATACATTACAGGGCTGTGTTTATTTTGATGTGTTGAACTATTAACAAGGTGTTCAGACTGATGCCCCTCTTGTTATTTAATAACTCCAAATAAGTAAATATATTTAATTCCTTATTTAACCTCTTTTTTCCAAGACAGATTTGGATGCACATCTTTGAATATCTAGTCTTGTGAGTTTGTGTATAATGAATTTCTACTTCAAATTTATAGCAAAAGTAGAAATTAGTTAGCTTGAATATCCAAA
Source organism: Carettochelys insculpta (assembly GCF_033958435.1). NCBI lineage: Eukaryota > Metazoa > Chordata > Testudines > Carettochelyidae > Carettochelys > Carettochelys insculpta. The sequence goes on along the minus strand of NC_134139.1, from coordinate 21,556,010 downwards.
AGGCACAGTCAACCACTGTACCAATTTGAATATTTTAGGAGTGACAGCCATTAGGCTATAAAAAAGTAGGCATGTGTAACACCACTATTTTGAAGATAGTACAGTAAATACTGTACTGAATATCATGAAATAAATGGCTTATGCCATCTACTGGTCTGGTTAGGATGTGCATTTTCAGGCTAAATTAAAACCAGGAGTGAATTTTATCTTAGTGCAAAACAGTAATCCATCCTGCTCACCACAACCAGCTAAAAGAATGTTAAACCTTACCTACAATTGGTGTAGTGGTTTTTTAAAATATGTTAATTAAAATATTAGCTAACTTTTTTTTTGTTTGGTTTAAAACACCTTAATACCAAGAGCAGCTGGTTAAATGCTCAGTCTAGTTACTTTGGTCACGTGTTGTCTGCAAGGACTTTCTCCTAGATGAAGAGGCAATGTTGTCTAACAGGAAGAGAAGAGGAGATGGAGGTTCTGTCTCTAGCTGTGCTACTAGGTCACTGGGTGACCTTCAGCAAGTCACTTCACCTGTCTTTGCCTCAGTTTTCCAATCTATAAAAAATTGTGATCATGGTACTGACCTCCTTTTGTAAAGCACTTAGTGATCTACTGATGGAAAGTGCCATATAAGAATTATTAGATGTGTGGAATGCCTCTTCCAAGGTGTGAATATCTTCAAATGCCTCAGGTTTTGGCTGTTTGGATAGCATTTGGCTTTCTGAGGCTTCCTGGTGCTATATACGGTACCACAAGTTTTAGTACCATCCTTATCAGACAGTGGTACATATGACTGGTGTATTTTACAAGAGTCATCTAACTCCCCACTTATTATGGCATCAGGTCAAAAATTAGTAGAGTGAGTACATGCAGTATCAGTTTGTATTTTGAAGGCAGAATCCTAGATCTATTGAAATCAAAGGCAAAACTCCTTGACTCCAGTGAGATAAGGTTGTACCCTCAGTTCCAAAAATGATTCAACATATTGATGGCAAAAATCACCATTAAAATACTCAGCTTTTCAATTTTCTTGCTCCTGCAACCGCAAGAGTTACACAAGATTCCTTATTTGCTGTTCAATGATTGATTTCTATAATTATGTTGTAAATAAATTACAGTAAGTGCACAGATAATGCAATTACACGAATAGTTAATTATGGTCCGATTATAGTAATTATGATCATAGTAATTGCTCATGCAAATTAAATACATAATTGCACACGCAACTTGTTTAAAAAACTCAAGCTACAATTCTCAATCTCAGTAGTGTTTCTTTCTATGCATATTATTTCCAATTAATTATATTTATATTTTAATTTTACTTTGTTTCCTTTTGGAGATTGACAGATAATATCCCTGAAAGAATTTACAGCTGCTACTCCTAGATCTGAAAAAAGAGAATGTTACAAATCTCCTTTAAAGACAGCTTCTTTCATATTAGTGACCATTAGTACCTCTTCTTCAGCTAGGTGTGAATATGTATACAGAATGGATTATCCCTGGCACAAGTCACGTTTTTATTCTGCAAACATAGAAGTTTCCCAATTCCTGCCTCCCCTCCAACTCCTGATTTAGTACATTTTATATTTGTACATTTTTGTACTATTTAAAAGGCCATGACTTTGGCTTGGATTCATTGCAGTAGGATGTTTTACAGGCAGAAGTTTTAGCAAGAACTTAATCAAGTTTCTTCTTGTAATTAGAGGACATCTTGTAACTGTGGGCAAATCTGAATCTGTTTAATTTTGTGATAGCTTCCATCTCTTTGACATGCTGGATTCATGATCTAACACTGCAAGACTATGGAGCATTTTTGTACAGATGCCAGCATGTGGCAACTACTGCAAAGTGTTGACTTTCTTTAGTGTCAAACTCCTCTGCTTTATAGAAAGCCCAATTGTGGGCTGATTTTGCACAAATATTAACACCTGTGCAGCTACAAGAGGTGACTCCATCATTCACCGAGACTCTTTATTTATCAATCTTCCTGACTTAAACCCCCCTTGTACCCCAGATGGAGCATAGGACATCTGCAAGTCTCCTTCACTTCACTCTGTCTCAGGACAAAACTTGTAGGCTGCAGCCACACTTGGCCAAAACTTCGAAATGGCCATGCAAATGGCCATTTCAAAGATTACTAATGAGGCGCTGAGTTGAATATTCAGTACATCATTAGCATTAGGATGCTTCTGGCTGTGGCGCTTCGAAAGCGCCACTTTCGAACGCTCGTGGCTCAGCGCGGCTACAGGGGGGTTTCGAAATCCCCTTATTCCCCTCTGCTGAGAGGAATAAGGGGATTTCAACAGGTGTTGGGTCCTTTCGTAAAGGACCCCTGTGTAGCTGCGCCGAGCTGCGAGCATTCGAAAGCGGTGCTTTCGAAATGTCTCGGCTGGAAGCATTCTAATGCTAATGAGGTGCTGAATATTCAATTCAGTGCCTCATTAGTAATCTTCAAAATGGCCATTTGCATGGCCATTTCGAAGTTTTGGCCAAGGGTGGCCATAGCCTTAGTTGTTGTCCTTCGGTCTCAGTAGATCTTCTCCACATTGTCCTAGGTTTTCCTCTTTAGTGTTTTCCTTGCAGGTTCCATTTGAGAGCTTGACGGACTATACTGGATGATAGTTTTATGCGAGTGTGGCCATCCCCACTTTCTTCTCTTGATTTGAACATCAAGTGGTTCTTGTCCTGCTCTGTTCCAAAGCTCCTCATTGGTGATATCAATCATCTAGTTGCCATTAAATTCCATTATGGGTCCATAGTGATGTTGCTCGTTCCTTTCTAAAACACAAATATAGGTTGAACCCCTTTCGACGGCACTCCTTCATCCAGCAATATCCGTAATGTGGCATGATTTTAGTTAGCTGGATGACCACTTACCATGGGTGTGGCCAAGTTTCCTGTGGTCCCATGAAGTTTGTTTACAGCCACCAGTTCTGGTTCTCAGTGTTCTGTGCTATTGTTTAGCTGTAATTTACCCCTAAATGTATTCTAAGAGCCCAATAAGCACTGGAAGTATTGGTAATATGCTGCCAGACAATATTGACCTTCCAAGGTCCAGCAAATTCATTTGGCACCAGTCAGGTCCCGAGGGTGCCGGATTAAAGAGGTTCAACCAGTATTTCCTAGTACTCAGTATTGATTCAACCCTGCTGCCATTGAGGTCAGTGGCACAGAGCTCAGATATAGAGTGTGTGTGTGTAAATACATATTTCTGTGCTTCTTTAATTCAAAATAGACTACAAGGAGGTGGGGTTTCTGAGCCACATTCCCTAGTATCCTAAAGCTCCTTTGAACAGTCTATGCTGGTGGAAGAGGGATGCAAAGCATGGGTACTTGCAAAATACAGCTGATTTAGGGAGCCAAGGTGTCTCTGCTGCTTCTACATACTTCTTCCCCTCCAGGAGCCCTTGACACAATTAATGGATTGAGGTGGGAAGCGACATAGACACAGCCAGAATGTTTCTGTGCTCAGACTTGCCCCACAGCAACTCCAGAATAGGGTTCAGTTGGTCCCCATCCTTCACTGTGCTCTAGCACAAGGCTGTATCCAATGGGGCACATCACCTGTGCCTGATAGCAAAGCCTTACTCTGGTCTGCAAGTTATCTAGAAACAGCCAGCCAGCCAGCTGTAACTTCTAACAAGTCATTTTATCATGGAAATGGGGAGGCAGCAAATCAAGACTGTCCAATCCAGCTTCCCATCCCCTTGGTCAGTACCGTACTTCATATCTGCTTTTAGTGCTACCTATAGTAATCCCTGAATAGCATCCCTTGTGTCTAAGTGACAAGTCTTCCTTTCTGTCTTCTAGCTAAGGGAGGCAGTGGGAATTTCCATTAGACATTTCCTCCCTGCTTACTTTGTTTTTATAGCAGTACAATGCATAGTTTATAGTGGCTTTGTTTCTTCCTTGCTGAGACAAGAAAAGAAAAGAGCAGCCAATTTGTAAGCACCTCCTATGGGATTACAATTTGTCAGATATTGGCCGTGTCTACACGTGCCCCAAACTTCAAAATGGCCATGCAAATGGCCATTTCGAAGTTTACTAATGAAGTGCTGAAATGCATATTCAGCGCTTCATTAGCATGCGGGTGGCAGCGGCGCTTCAAAATTGACGCGCCTTGCCGCCGTGCGGCGCGTCCAGACGGGGCTCCTTTTCGAAAGGATGCCACCTACTTCGAAGTCCCCTTATTCCCATGAGCTCATGGGAATAAAGGGACTTCGAAGTAGGCGGGGCCCTTTCGAAAAGGAGCCCCGTCTGGACGCGCCGCGCGGCGGCAAGGCGCGTCAATTTTGAAGCGCTGCTGCCGCCCGCATGCTAATGAAGCGCTGAATATGCATTTCAGCGCTTCATTAGTAAACTTCGAAATGGCCATTTGCATGGCCATTTCGAAGTTTGGGGCACGTGTAGACGTAGCCATTGTGTATTCTATTTTTTCCATTATAAATATTGTTTTAAGATACATCTTTGTGGTGGTGCATAGGTACTAAGTCACCAGACACCACAGACACTAAACAAACACTAATTTGCCTAAACCAGGGATCAGCTACCTTTCTGAGGTAGAGTGCTGAAATTTGACCTTTTGACCTCTGTGTACGGTCCAAGTGCCTGTATTACTTTTTAAAATCACCAATAGTCCTACTTACAACAGCTTCATTAATAAATAAATTAAGATGCAGAGCTTTACCATTTAAGTGGTGATGGGTAGCATTAGCTGGTCTTTTGTTAATCCACAGGCAGCATGGCTTTGAGCAAGCTCCCAGCTGCATGGAGGAGGATGGGTGGGTCTGAGCTCCCAGGTCACGTACAGATGAAAATTGGCTCTCATACCCATGCTGGAAGCTGCTGACTCCTGGCCCGAACTTTTCTTTTCAACAACAAGATTTTGCCCCAACTTGATGGTTTGCTTCAGGCTCGAATTCTTATCTTAATTTGATCTTCCCCTGCAGTGTAGACCTGGCCTTTCCACCCTGTAAAAGTCCTCCCTCATCCTAGCATCGTACCCTGCCACTGCTTCAGTTTCCCTACTCACATATGCCATGAGGTCAGCTCAGAAGCCAACTGTATTCCCCCATTACCACCATTTCCCTCCCTTTCTCTGACTGGGAGTTTATTATTCAAACAATTCAACATCAGTCACAACAGGTAAACCAGGCCCTGCTACTTAGTCTTCCTAAGACTTAGAGGCTTTTTGTGGCTAACTACACAGCAAGTGACCCCAGCCAGGTCTTTCACCTACCTGCTATGGCAAACCCCCTTAAAGGGCATTTCTCTATAGGAATCTACCTATGCCTCTCCCTCAGAACCAAAAGCTTCCCTTTACAGCCTAGCAGGTCTGGCTCTGCTTCACTCACTTCTATGTCATCTTGGGTATAGTGCTTTCACCTGAGAAGCCAGGCTGAGGCTGGCACATGATGCAGTGAAGCACCAATCTCCTTTAGGACCAGCTCCCCTGGTGACAGGCCCATAGTTTTAAGTTTGCTAGAAGGGAAGAGCACAATGAATTAGTTCAGGGCAGGCACATTACTCTCTCCTGTTCCAGGGCTAGATGAAAGCAGTCTGGAATCTTACATATATTCCAACATAGTGTAGAGCCAATAGACCCTGGTTGTCAGCAGGTGGAATTACACCTGCAATCTTAGAGAGCTAAAGACACATCTCTACCACATGAGCTAAAAGCCAACTGGCTTGCACCTAAGGCTTTCCCTTGTAATTGGTCTCATACTTCCTTCCACTGAGGAAGCAGATGCCAAGATTCTAAGACCTCCCAGCAGTTCATCCTGGACAAGTCCCTACTTGTAAAGCCTACCAACCCTGGTTTTTGGCAGGAGGGATTGAACCTGTGACCCAAGGGCTAAAGCCACATGCCTCTACCACATGAGCAAAAAGCCAGCTTGTGCTCAGCTCAGGCTGTAGAGCTGACTTTGCTTTCCCTTGTCCACGTCTCCATGCCTTTGGGGTGCAATAGGACCATGCTAGCTCTGAATTTATGCATCTGTATGGCTCATCCTGTTGGGGTGGGGTTAATGGTAACAGGGCCCACCCATACAAAAGCTGTCCATTTGGCTGCTCCTCCTTGGACTGCCTGGATCCCCCTCTATCCAGCACTCCCTATTTACAAGCAGGCTGAGTTCTGTGAAGGAGGAGGGAGGACCTACTTCCATCCCCAGAAGGAGAGGGCACACTCAGCACAAAGGCTCCTTTAACTATCATCACAAGAGAGGCTCTGTCTGCTACCTGAGCTTAAGTTAGATGTGTGGGAACCAGTGCTAACTCCACTGACCTCCATGAGTGCTCTGTGCCTGGGAGACATTTTTGCTCCTCCAGTAGAAGGCTTGGTGTGTAGGGGCACATCCTGTGAAATGGGCTACAAGCCCATGAGCCCTAGCCAATTTAAATATGATACCTGCCTTAAAGGAGGCTTGATCTGTGTGTCTCTAAAGCACTAAATGATTGCACTATAGCACAAAATAGCTAAAAAAACAATCAATTGCAAAACTTCAGTGGAGAAAAGATTAGACTCTAATTTAATTGCAGCAGCAACAGATTTATTGCCTTGTGTTTCTGCGCCTGTTTAAATTAGCTCTTCTTTTCACTCTCTTCACTGCTCCCCCTTTAGCCTTAGCTTAGCCTTAGCTATGGAATATGGACTGATTATGGAATGCATATACACACTAAACAATGAGAGAATACTGTCTTGCCTGAAAAGTCACAGTAGGTTATGTCAATAGACAACGTTACGTAGACTGGGGAGTGGAAACATATAAGCAACATGAGCTGTAATGTGGAAATCACTTCTCCTGCAACAATTGTCCTACCTCTTATTACATGACACTTTGAGAAGAAATACAGTAATTGGAAAGTGCTATAAATCTAAAATACTGATGTTGAAAATATTGTTTCCATACATTGTTTAATTTAAGAGAAGGACAGACATTTTGGGGTTATGTACAGGGTTCCTGCTAATTTTTCCCATCCACGTGCAGAATAAATTTTGTTATATGCACCAAGGTATGTGCAGATGTGGGACACCAATAGAAACACATGCTGCTGTCTGTTGGTGAGGTGGGCACTCTGCTAGTCAGCTGGGCAACATTTGAATTTCTCTTGCATTGTTGTTCAAGTGCTTAGCTTGTAGGGAACATTGGTTGTTTGCCACTTGCAGATGGCAAAGAAAACTTGTATTATCCACCTTGACTTAAGATTGCTAATGCATGGGGCCATATCCTGAAATGTTTATAGCTTTGTATCAATCATTACTCAGGCAAAATTTTAATTGTTTCAATTGTGATGATTCCAGTAGAAAACATAATAACAACAATCACTATGAGAGCAAAGGACTGAGCAGAAAATGAATATGGGCTCCAGGACTCGGTCCAGTGTCTTTACAATCGTTTAGTGTGCATTGTTCACAATGATATGACAGCACTTGCTTGTAGTGATTAACACAGAGCTGTAAATACACCCATATGAAATTGTCATCCATTATCAAAAACACTATCATAAAGTCCATTTTGCTAATGCATAACATGTCTAATTTTGCAGCTTTATAGTTATGTTATCTGCTGTTAATAGCAGTCCTGGCTCTAAGCTTTTGTACTTGTTTCACATGGCTCTCCAGTAACTTCTAAGAAAAAATCTAGGTAAAGGGTCAAAACAACAATCCAGCTATTTAACACACAGCTCTCGTAAACAAGTCACCAAAGTGTTTGTCTAGCATGAGGTAATAAACCCACTGATGTATTTTCAATAAGTGTTCTCTGAACAGATATAACTGGTAAGCCGTTTAAACTAGAAAGAAAGAAAAGTTATGAATGGTCTGTCACTACTCACCTCTAGAGCTGATACTCACACTATGTTTTTGAGCTGATCAAGTGAAGAGTGATTGAACATACCATATGCTTACTAGTGTTACTTATATTTCAAAGAAACATCCACAGTAAACCTCCCTAGTGCTAGATGTCGTACAGACACACAACACTATGCTAATGAATTGTAGTAATAGACATTCCCTGCTCCAAAGAACTTATCTCAGTAGCCAAGAAAAGGTGTAGAAAAGTATTATTCCTGGGTTTTGTATCTGAGAATAACGTTCCAGACATTAAATGTCTTGCCCAAGCTTGCAGATCTAGTCTGTGGCAAAGGAAGGATTTGTTCCACAATCCAGTGATTTAGCCACAAGACCACCCCTTTTAATCTCTTAGAGCAACCTGTCAATCACAATTAATGTCATGGTATCATTTGTACACCCAAATGAGGCAAAATACTGTAGATGATCTGTATGTGCCATCCTTTCATTTCTGCAGGGTTCAGCTTTGACTGCAATTATGTAGGAAATGAATTTTATGGTTATTTTCAAATAAAAGGAGACTAGCTTAAAGAATTTGAGTATACGCTAATCATGTGAATGACTCAACACTGTAACAGAGCATGCTCTTGGCTCAGCCCACATAGATCCATTATTTCTTTGTTGCATAATTTGACTTCTTCAAAAGGTACACAAGCTCTGTCAGTGTCTACAAAATGCATATTTTACCACAAACCATATCTAATAACAAAGGTCCTCATGAAAGCATATAGCCAGAGCATTACACTCCGATACCAAAAATAACACCATTGCACAGAGTATGAGAATCCACACATGCATTTACTAAATATAAAGGCTGAAAAGAATCTCATTATAATCTACCAGCTATGGAGTTCCAAAGTCAAGGTGGTCAGAGAAGAGGACAGTGGTCAGGAACCTAAATGACTGTTCTTGTGACTGGTGAGATCAGAAACAGCATATACTGGCTCAGTTATTCAACATATCAGCCCTACCAGCTGCTTCGGCAGGGTCTAGGCAAGGCACAACGTATGATGCACTCAGTGGTGCCAACAGCCGCTGTGAGCCTGAGTGCAAGGTGGGAGGGAGACTGTGGCAGAGCTTATGTCACTGAGCCCTGGGCCCAACCACCACCACAGCATTTCAGACCCAGGAGCAACTATCTCCTTTGCCTTCCTCCCGTCTGTAGGCCTGGATGCACTTGGGCAACTGCACCTGTATTAGCCACAGAGAGGTAGCTGTGTTAGTCTGTATCTTCACAAAACAAAAAAGAAAATTCTGAATTTTCCAGATCTGAAGAAGTGGGTCTGTCCCATGAAAGCTCCTCACCTAATAAATAATATTGTTAGTCTTGCAAGTGCTACAGGTCTGATTTTTTATTTTGCACCTGTATTATTATTTTGCAGGCTATTAAATCAAGGTGATTCAAATTACCTACCATTTTCCTTTCCCAACCTCTGACTGCTTGTGTATCAGTCTTTAGACCAGTGATGGCCAACCTAAGCCTGAGTGGATAGGGTAGTTTTGCCAGCTCTGCTTGTGTACCTAGACTTTTCAGGGTGTGCCAACTGAACTGTGGCAGTGCTTTAATGATACACAGAGGGATTATATAGCTCTCACTGTCAATATAGTATGCAAACAGCATGTAACTCACTTCATGTGCCCTCTCTTCATGTACGTGTCATTTTAGTACTAGGGGTAGAAGAAAAACTGTGCAGACTAAAACCAGCAGAATCTGGTAACCAATGGTAAACAAAATGTCTCATGGGCCACATGTAAAAGCCGGATAGGCCGCATGTGACCTATGGGGTGCAGGTTACCCACCACTACTTTAAGCTGCATCTACTCTATGAGCTAAAAGTGATTTTCTTAACATCAATTTATTAATGCTAGGTTTTATCAATTCTATTTTGAGTACCTTCGCATTCCCACATGCTCCCCACAAAATCGACTTATTGCTGCCACACTTAAATCAAGTGCTGCAGCAGAGTATTGTGGGAACCTACCCCACAGTTCCCTGAACCCCATAGCATTGTGGTTATTTTCACTGGTGCAGCATGGGAAAAAATGTCCCACAAGTCGATGTGGGTATTTGATGACATCTTCCCACATTTCCTTCCCTCTTCCCCGTGCTGTGTTAAACAAACATCTCTTTTTCCAGACGGGATCTGGCTTGCCTTTATTAGAGATGTGCTTTTTATAATTGAGGGAAGGGGAAGAGAGGGGTAGTAAAGAGCTTAGGAATGGTTAGAGAAAAGATTCTGGGTTTCCCAGCTGAAAGGCTTTTGGAAATGGGATGCAAAAGCACTGGATCTTTGCAGGTTTAAATTTGGATCTAGACCTCCTGACAAAGAAGACCCTCAGAAGAAGAATTTTTTTAAGTAGACGTGTGCTACACTGTAATGAATCATTGAAACAGTTACAGCTTGAGTGCTAAAAGACCCCTGGCTACAGACAGCCCCCAAAAATCATGACTGCCCAGGGAGAACCACCTCCTGCCCCTATTAACAGCGTGCCTACGTTTGGATCTAGGTTTGGACCTGCAACTGGATGTAGACCTCCTGGAAAAGGAGATGCTTAGAAGAAGAATATGTTTAAGCAGACACAGGCACTACACTGAAACTGCAATGAATCATTGAAACAGTTACGGCTCAGGGAAGCTAAAAGACCCCAGACTACAGCCAGGTTTGCACCTGCCAAAGAAGACCCTCAGAAGAATATTCCTCACTGTAAGCCTTACTTTGAGAACTGTGGTAATTGTATAGCTACTACATTGCCTTCATTGAAACAGTTACGGCTTGGTACGGCTAAAAGGCCCCTGACTACAGCCAGCCCTGAAAATTGTGACTGCCAAGAGAGACTTCCCCCGGGTGGCTAAAAGACCCCTGACTATAGCTAAAGCCCATCCAAAAATTTCCTCTGAGAGGACAGCCACACTAGTGACAAAGTACTTTCTTCTCTGTTGCTCAAAAGTCATGACGGATCAGGAAGACTTCCCCTGGCCGGCTACGGGACCCTCACTGCATCCTTGCTGTCTGGCACCTTGCGCAGCACATCCTGTTATTGGTCCAGGGTCAAGCCAGATGATGCAGCAGGGCACAGGAAAGTTCCAGACTGTGTGGCACCTCTGGGGAGAGGGAAGGGAGGGATATGGGGGTCAAGACAACATATAAACGGCTGAAGAGAAGATTCTCGTTCAAGCATGACCCCTACCCACAGACTAACTGCCAAGTGACGCGTGCGAGGGAAAGTTCCAGAATGCGTGGTGCCTCTCGGGGATGATAGGGAGGGGATGTGGGGGGCTGGACTGAAAATAAGTTTCTCATCCTATGAGACAAGCACAACTCCCACCCAAAGCCTATCTATCACATGGTGCGGGGCAGGGAGGGGGCAGCAACTGGTGCCAGGCAGTGCAGAAAAAAAGGCAGCTAGCAGGGATATACACAGAACCACAGACCCCACAGCCATGCTACTACAAACAAAATGAAGATTTTTCAGCCTCTCATGATCCTACAGCCACGGGCTTCCAGGTGCCGAACTGAAACAGTCTTTCTGTTGTCTAATTCCTCCACACCTGAGAGCAGTGGATATGGAAAAGGCCATAGCAGAGAACTGTAGGGCCTATATGGGACATATCTGGAGGCTGAAAAATTTGATTTAAAGACGTGCTTCCTCACTACCCTCCATTTGGAATTTTAAATTTGAACTGAACACTACACCAGTAAGGTTACTACGATATTATGATATTATGTCCATTTTAGTACACCATAAATGGAGCTAATGTAATTTACAGTAAAGACATGCACTTGGAAAAACTGGGCTGAATGATTTAAAATCGATATTATCTCATAGTGTAGACATAGCCTTAGACTGTGAGCTACTCTGAGTTGGGACTGTTCTTACTGAATATCTGGAAAGCATCCAGTATAGAGTGACCATTGCACGCATACATACATCAATAATTAACAATTATACATACATCAGATATCAATGTGGACATTAATGATCAGAGTTTTAATTGAGCTGTAAATTCTCATAAGGAGCTTCTGAAAGGTGAGGTCCTCAACAAATATTCCTACAATGACATATGCGAAGTAATATCAGGACAATAATAATTACTGTCTCCAGATACCTGACCACGTGTTTCTCTTATAGTGCACATCTATAACAGGGAGTGTACACCCTATGTAGATTCACATATTAAGTTTGTGGACAGGAACTGCCACTCCCTAACTTTTATCTCTGCTGGGACAATCTCCCAACGTCCTTGAGGAAGAGGTGGTGAGATAGATAAGTCACGTCACAGATTACAATTTAAAAAAATCAGTGACTGCTTCCAGGAAATTTGAAGGCTCACAGGGAATTTTGTTCCTAACTGTGTTTCTAATTAAGTGTTCTGTGAGACTGTGAGAGCAGAATTGTGGAATAAGTGGGTGTGAATTCCCACTCTCTTTCTTTGCTGGAGTTGTGGCAAAACAGCTGAGCCAGCTGACTTAGATATATTTTCAAAGAGTCTCTGATCTGTGCACACACAGTATGCATTTGTACATGCAAACAAGCACTTCTCTACACAAATCAGTTTGGTGGGCACATTGTTATCCACAGCAACTTTTTTTTGTAAAAAAAGAGGAGCCAGTACTAAGCCAGCTCCCTGCCCTACTCCCGTCCCCCACCTCCCAGCCAATCCCATGGCTGGGGCTGCTGAGGTACTGGTACTTAGTACCAGCAAGTACCAGCACAAAAAAAAGCACTGGATATCCACTTCATATGCCAGAGTCTTTGTGCATGCACACTGAAGTCTCTAGTCACAGTTATGTTCCTCGTAACAAATCAGTGGAAATCTGGAACATGACTCGTCTCCTCTAAATGGATAAAGGAGGGAGAAAGGCCTCTCCAGAGAGGCACAGGAGGGAGCTTTGTACTTTATATAGTATTGTTTCTTTAAAGTGTTTATTTCCCTTGCTGGCTTCTGCTATTTATTCCTGTCATGTCTTGGGGAAATATGACATGTGACTTGGGATGATGAGGTTTTTCTAGTACTGCAGTCATGGGAAAAGAAATCCTACAAGCACTGGGAAAAGGCTTTCTTTCACCATGAATCACAGAACTTGGGTCTGTTCAGCAGCGTGGATCCTAGCCTTTCGTCACTGCCCTTTCCCACTCATGCTCTGACCTTTTAAGGGGAGACTCTAAATAAGAAGTTGCATTAAAATCTTAGCTGGGATTTTAATAACTTGCTGTTGAGCATCATGAAAAATACGTACATTTTGTCTGTGTTTGTTATGTGCAACAAGCCTTAATGTTTATTTAAGAGTGGTTAGTGAATCAAGAAAATCAAGAAAACCTCATATAATACTTGATAGAGACCAGAGGTGGGACAGAACCAAAAATCTCAGACCCAAGTATCTTCACACTTTAGGTGCTTCCAGCTGCTGAACTTGGTTGTGAAAACCTCAGCTGACTTCTTTCTAGGTTTCTTTTAAAGAGCCCCACAGTTGAACTTCCCCAAACCTTGGAGCATTTGAAATCTGGGTCTGGATCTGAATAGTTAGAACAGACCAGAGGCCCTTCTCCACTGAATATTGTCCTTACCTCTTCAAGGAAAAGTTCTATATGGAAAATTATATTCACACAGAGAATGTGCTAGGTGTAATCACATTTTTGGCCATGGCTGAAACAAATCTTAACTGATCAGTGCAAAGCATAGAAGGAAAAAGAACAAACACTACAAGAAATATCTGACCAAAACCAAGTTGAGAGCTTCAACAATAGCAGTAGCAGTAAGAACAAAGATTGTGATAAGGTTTTCAGGAGCACTACTACATCCAGGATTGATGATACGTGAAACCAGCTCCTCCATAGACCTAATGTAATCCATTAATTAATGTGCAGTATACATTCTCCTCTTTGCCTGCTTTGTTTGGATATGAGTCTATTACAATCTCAGAAGGCACTGGTTCTTCAGTTCACACTCCTATTTTTCTATCTCTGAAGGTCTCTGTTTCAATCCCTGATGTTGGCCATCAGTCTAACAGATTCAAGGAATCAACAGAGGTCAGAGACATTCAGAAGCTGGTATGCAACAGTGACATAGATATCATGGGTACCCTACTGTAAAGGGGAAAACACATATAATACGTGGATGGGAAGATTGGGTCATATATTGTAACGTCACAGAATTTTCTGAAAAAACCACCACAAAGAAAAAAACAGGGCCAAATCATGGCATTTAACCACTGGCTTGCATAGGGGGTGGTGCAAAGCTATCTGCTTCATGGTGAGTTCCATGAGCAACCAAGAGGTGGCTGAACCTTTTGGCACAGGAAGAGGATGAATCTCTTCTTTCCCTTCCTTTTGTGGGTATAGGCACCAGTGATTTCTAGGCATGAGGTCTTACTTTTGCATTCTATAAACCTGTGACAGAAACCAGAAAGCTGTCTTCCGGAGGATCATCTTCTGGAAGATTGCTTCCACATGCTAAACGTGTTCTGAAAGAGCTGCCCCTTCTTCCAGAAGATCGCATCTACACAGCCACAGATGGTCTTCCAGAAGAAAGAAGCAGGAAACACCATAGACAGGGTCCCATGGCCAGAAAGCTATTCCAGGGGTGCTGGCCATGCGCCACGTTAAAGGGCTCCTCCCAAACAGCCACACGCTGCACGTGGTGCTAAGGCCTGCCATGCTGCTTACAGCAAGGCTGAGCCAGTGCCTTGTCCTGATCCTCAGAACCCACCACTGTCATAGACCCCCCAGCAGCTGCAGCCTGACACGGCTGCTGGGCAATCTCATGGCCACTCTCCTCAGCCTCTTATGGCTCAGGAGACCTAGGCACGAGGGTCCTGACCCACCATAACCCCTGCCGGCTGCCCGCCCCGGGGTCAACATGGTCAAGGTAACCATGCTTTGTGCCCTGGCCCAGCTGAATAACACTGCTGTTGACAGATTTTGTCAACAAAAACTGCGTGGATGATCTGGGGGCCCTTCTTTCAACAGATGGAATATCCAGAACAATGGACAGCCCTGTCTGCTGTGCTTCTGGGTGCCTGTTTTCTCGAAAGAGCAGATGAGCAGTCCAGCTGCTCTGTAGACAAAGTGGAGTGCTCTTCTGGTTGGCTTTTGTGTATGGTCATATTCTGTCAATAGAAGTTTTGTTGGGAAATCTCTTCCAACAGTGACTTCTGTCAACAGATTGCTGTAGTGTAACTGTAGCCCTGTTGTCTGGCTGGTCCTAGGTATGAAGTAGAGAAGCCTGACAATTGCTCTGTTTTATGCTGGAGGCCTATAGTCCATGGGACCATTCTGGCAGAAAGAGATCATGAGGGCTGAGTGAGATATGCCCCCCTAGCCACCATCCCTATGTTAGTGGCCAAGGAAGGAAGAAAGGTTGTGTAGGTTTTATACTTATGCAAAGGAAATCCTCCTACATTTGATTTAGGACAATTTTGTTCTAATTAATTAATGATACATATCTCCTAGAGCTGGAAAGGAGATCAGGAGGTCATCTAGTCTAGTCCCCTGTCCTCTTGGCAGGACCAAGCACCATCCCTGACATATATTTGCCCCAATCCCTAAATGGCCTCCTCAAGGATTGAGTTTACAACCCTGAGTTTAGCAGGCCAATGCTCAAACCACTGAGCTATCCCTCACCCCCTTGCTACTGCAATAGTGCAAGAATATCCCATAACACCAAACAATTGAGTCCTTAAGGTTTGATCTTTATGAGAATCTTTCTTGAAGAAAGAGTTTAGTAGTTGAACTGCAAAACATTATTAACACAAGTGGAGTGTGTGTTCCACTACTTTCCCCTAGGAAGAGCCAATATTTGCATTTCTGAAAGGGCTGGGTTTAGTGAGAAGTGATTCGTTTTATTTCTTGTTCCTATTTTGATTTGATGGAGTCCCAGTTTTGGAATTATCAACTATCACACCAGTAATCTGCTACATACTGTGTTCAGGACATTTTCAGGCAAGATAACTAACTCTAGCAGATATTCAAGTGGAATAAATTGCATTCCAAGTGAAACTGTTACTGATTTCTAAGAAATTGTATGCACCTACTGAGAATCACAGAACCTTGGCAGTTCACTTACAGATTTATGTCAGGTTTACCATGCCTGTCAATTAACTTTAAAGATGAAACTGAAGCTGACATTATAAAATATCCTACTTAGCTCAATGTTTCACTCAACTCAGAAACAAATAAAAAAATGGATCATATTTCACTGCTCTTTACACTGACCTTGGTCAAGCTCTTAAAATATTTGGAGGCAAACCCTCTGTTGACATTCTTTTTACAAACGCAAAGGGTGCTGAATGTCTTCAGCCTTCCAAGCCTGAACAAGCACTATAAGTAGTAAGCAGATGCAGTGTTACCTTTCAAGCTTCAGACTCTGTGCATGTTGCCAAAGATGATCCATATGACCTTCATCACTACTGTGTTTCAATGGACTTTCAATTGCCAAAATTAGCTCAGGCTGCTCTTAAACTACTGGGATACCATCCCTGTACACCTGTTTGTTTAGTGTGAATCTAACAGACCTGGGTAATGACATGGGGTGTTGTTTGTATAGCTTTTCTTGGGATCTCAAATGGTCACCCCTCAAAATAAAGTAGCTGTTTGTGGTAAGTTCCTTGACACTACAACTGGGCACATCCAATAAGTGGCCCACAGATAAATTACAAAAAGCATAACAATGTTCAGAGGGATCAGGTGTTCCTGGTACATTTTGCAGTCCTTGACCTAGAGTTTGGGTTGGAAGAAGTAAAAATGATCCATGATGAATTCCCTCCTGGAGACTGCAAAAATGCTCTAAAGTACCTCTACTTCTATTCAGTGGCCAGGTGGAAGATTTCCACATTTCTTTAAGATTTCCAATATTCCTCTTGATCAGGAGCGTCTCCAGATTTTGAATCTGCTGCTAACGTTGTATGGGATGCTCTCAGGTTAAGACCAAGATAAATCTCCTGGTTTTACAGTTGTAAAAGTTGGCTGGTACATATATCCTTGGCACAAGACTACTGCAATTTGGATTACAATGAAGAATTAAAATGTGCCCATTTTCATAAGGCCCAATGACAAGAGGACACATTGCTAAGGATGAGAAAGTAGTAGTGAACTGATATTATTACTCTAGATTCTGACTGAAGCCACAATGAACAAATAGAGTCCCAGTGAGAACAGTAAAGTTCAGTCACTGGCAAATCTCCTTATGGATGGCTTTAGGAATTTGTCATCACTTTCTCCTGTTTGTTCAGTGTTTCAGTTATCCCTGGTGGATGTCAATGTTCCTGTTTTGCATATTGTTTCAAAGTATTCTTGCACATGTGATTTGTTTGATTTACTAATATTCCTATGTCTGAACTGAGGCAATGGATAATAAACCAATCAGAATAAAAATGGATTGTTGCCCGTAAGCTTTAGACCTGGGCGACTGGACTGGTCTTCATTCAATAGGTAGTTGTTTTAAAAGATACACAATTACCAGCCAGGATGTCCATGAACCAATGCAAATACTCCCAAAGTTGGGGGTTATGATTCTACACATGAATGTGGAGGCCAAACAATGAAACTGGATCTGGATCTAGCTCCAAATCTGAAGTGCATCAGAGATGGGGGGGTCTTTAAATCTTAGTTTCAGGCCCCTTTTGTGAAGCCTGATAGGTGCCAACTATGAAATGCAAAGTTGGTTCACAGGGTTTGTGGTCCCTTTATAAAAATTAAATATCTATCTATATATATATGTTATAATGACTGTAGTCCCTCTTTTGTCCCCTGTCCTATTGTATCCCCCACTTTGCTATGTTGCCACAATCCCGTATGCTGCTTACAGTGCAATAGAAGGGAAAGAAGGAGTTCAGGTGCTCATATACTACAGTGGTGTGGGCAGGATAAGAACCTGTAGAGAACAGAATGAAATTAAAAAGAGATAAAATAATGATAATACAAGAGATGGAGCAATAACTCAAAAACATCTAAACTGGAAGTAGTGAAGTAAAAGAATATTTTGTAAATTTTTCATTTAAAAAAGGACAATTGTATATTCCAAGTTCCGTATTTAAATTGCGCTTCAAGTTTTGGTCATCCCCCAAAAGTTGCAACCAGGAGAGAAACTGTGAGGTGCCATTGCTGCACCTTGGTCCATGTACCTCCACAACTGTGGAGCTGAAATTCTGCACTTGTTCCACAAATTCTCCATGCATTGACTATCACAGGAATATTCTGGGACATATTGTTAAAATCAGGGGGATTAAGGGAATCAACAGGAATTTTCTCTTACCAAATGCCACTTGGAATATCTATGGCTTTGCTGAAATAACTTATGCTCAGAAGAAATTCTCAAAGAAAACATATTTTCCCAATAATAAATCTACTTGATTTCTTTGTTATGTCACTTGGTGCTTACTGGGCTGACATGAAAAAATGAAGACAAGGTTGGTGAGATAGTATTTTTTCATTGGACTAACTTCAGTTGGTGGGAGACAAGCTTTCATATATAGTTTGAAAAAGAGGAGTTTAAGGGGAAAATATGATACTTGTCTTCAGACACTTGAAAGGCTGCAACAAAAAAAAAATCAAGAAAAGTTCTCTTTTGCCACAGATGGCAGGACAAGAGGTTCAAACTTCAGCACAGCAGATTAAATTTAATCTCAGGAAAAACTTCCTATCTGTAAAAACAATAGTACGATGGAACTGACTGCCACATGAGATGGTTGAATCTTCTTCATGTGAAGTTTTAAAAGGAAACTGGGTAGCCATCTGTCTTGGATGGTTTGACCATAAGAAATCCTCCATTTTGGCAGAAGGTTAGACTAGATGACCCATGCGGTCTCCTCTAACCCTAAGTTTCTTTGGTTCTAGTCTTGCATAGCCAGCCACTATCAATATCTATTACTCATTTACTTTCCTTTAGTGTACTGAAGATCACGTTCAGATTGGTGCAGCGGGACAAATATTTTTCAGTAAACAACTAGAAAGAGAAGACTTTTATTATTCACAGGCTTTCTATGTGAAAATACTTGTGACACGACATTGCAACGATCTGACACGCCAACATCATTTCTTGTGAATTTCTGCCTTCAGTTACAAGTTAAAGTAGCTATTTTGCACATTGTTTCATAATGGGAATAATAACATAATTCTTCATATCACAGTATAAACTAGAAATCTTAATTTGCAAATTCTTAGAGGGCAATAGAACTTGCCTGAAAAATGATATGTTATGAAAAGTGATACAGGGATACAGATGCAATCTGATAACTCCCTTAGGAGCCCACAAAAATAAATTTAGTCAGTTTGAGCTTGTGCCAATAGACTTCTAGCACAGAGGATGTAACAAATCCCTTCACTTGGCAGTTGCTCTTCATCTACTGCAGCCGTTTCCAAACTGTGATCCATGGAACACAGGTGACCAGAGGAACACTTGGTGGTCTGTGGAGATCCAAGTGGTCACATGGTACTGGCTCTTCTCTTTGTTACCAACACCTCAGTTGTGTTAAAGTCAGCTAAAAATACACAATACTTCCCTAGTATTACTTTTTCATTGGAGGAATTATTGTAGCCATCACAGGGGTGTTATAAAATCATAAAACTCTATTCAGATGTGGTCCATGCTGAAAAGCCCCACGAACCCTGAGCTACTGCATTGTCTGAGGCCAGTTTTTACTACACTCCAGTTTCCTTGATGATGATTAACTCGTCTGCTAACTTCTGAGCATCCATTAACTCCTGTACTTAACACAAATCCACACATTTGCAGTAATGGAATGCAGACAAAAAGCTGAAGGATGTTTGGTTAGTGTATGGCTCTTATACCACCCTCCTCTTGAATGCCAGGAATATCTTGATTGAAAAGTAAGCTTGAAAGGTTGTCTCTCTCACCAACAAAAGTTGATCCAATAAAATATATTATCTCACCCATCTTGTCTGGGTTGAAAACAGGTATTTTTAAGGCTTCCCAGCTATCTCCAGCTGCTGTAATTGCTTCTGAGAGCTGTTGACAACTGGTGCAAGTAAGAGTAGTTTTCAGGAATTCAACAGCCCCAGAAGGCCTCTTTGGGATTATCTCTCAGAATGTCTAGTCATGAAGGAAAATGTTATGATATTCTGCTCACAGCCTATAGCTCTATTTTCAGTTTCTGTTTGCTTTTTTCAGTCTGCTGTACTGCCAGATGCATTTTGCATTTGAAGCTATGAAAAGCAAAATGCAAGAAATTATCTTTTGGTGCACAGGTGAGCACAGCAACTGCTCCCCAGCCCAGTGAAAAACATTTCAAATCCTCTGGCCTACATCAGGCTCCTTTTGTGGAAATTTTTTCTGCTAAACAAAAAGATCTGGAGCTATATTTTCTCCCTTTCCTAGTCTTATTTTCTTCATGGATATTCATAGGTCTCTAACTCTGCATTTTCCTGCTTGGGATATTGATGAGTTTCTCAGGTCACAATTGACTCCTTTTGTAGTTCTTCTATTCTGGGAATTGCATCACCATTGCATTACCTTTCAAGGATAATTTCTGCCTTGCTGCGGTTTAACATCTTCAGCTGACAGGCTGTGAGTTGCCAATTCTTTCCTGTTATTGTGTTTTTTTTAAAAGGAACAGGTGAGTCTTTGAACTAATCCTCATTTTCTGCCTAACTTTCTCGATTAATCCATCTGTTTAATCAAAACGAAGGATGAAACCATACAAGATTTTCAATAATATGGGGGAATCCACAGAAAATTTGTATTTCTAAGATTGGCAAGGTTGAGTGACTAGCAACTAGTGACTAGCACCAAATCCTGGGATAATTCTAATGGGGGAATAAGGACTAAATTAGTTTAATTTGACCTTCCTGCATTCCATATAATAATCAGATTAGAACTAAAGTACAATTCATGTTTTCTTTTTACTATAAACACAGGAGAAATTTATGCAAAATTCATGGTTAGTGGCATTTTGGTTTGGATTATTGTTCAGTGTCACTAAGTAAAATTGCAGGCACTCTGATCTGGATATCTGGAGTGCCATTTGATTCCCTGTTTCAGCATTGTTTTTACTCTCTAATCTGAAACTCTCTCATCCAGCAACATCTGTAATCTGGCATGATTTTGGTTAGCCAGACGACCATTTATCATGAACATTTCCCTTGATCCCATAAAGTATGTTTACAGCCCCCAGACCTGGCTCTCAGTGTTCTGTGCTATTATTTAGCTGTAATTTACCCCAAATGTCTTTTAAGAGTCCAGTAAGTAGTGGAAGTGGAACACAGCTAGACAATATTGACCTTCTGTGGTCCAGCAAATTCTCTTGTTTGGCAGCAGTCAGGTCTGCAGGGTGCCAGATTAGAGAGCTTCAGACTGTACTGTTACCCTGTCATTTACTCTACAGGTGGGCATAGGGGAGGCAGACTCCCTTAGGGCAGCATGAAATTTCATAAGGGAGAAGTGCAGCACAATTGGCTGATGAATCTCAGGCTCAAGTTGAAAGGTGTTACTGTTTTTATGTATGTGTATATACAAATTAATAAAGTTTTTACATTTTACAGACATTTTCTAACATGCTGAAAGGTTTGTTTTTTTATTTTTTAATATGAACATAAAAAAAATTTCTGTCAGTTTGGATTACATTAGACAGGTGGTGGCAGGGGGAATCTGCTAATTGCAGAGACAAAAAGAGGGGACCCATGTAAAAAGTTTGCTCACTCCTGAGCTAGACTTACAGTATTTGTTAGGTTTGCGTCCCACTCCTAGTTCAGAGTGTGAAGGGTGAGACTGCTGGAATGGAGCTGGAAGAGACTCTCCATAGCTCCTATTTCAGGTTAAATCCTGGGAGATGGCCAATCAGTGCCCCTCCCCACAGCTGGCAAACAGGTGCCAAAGATTCCAAGGGTGAGGAAGAGCTATCTGGTATCCCTCAGCCAGTGACTCCCTCCCTTGATTCTGACACTGTCTCCCTTCACCTCCCTCTAGCCTCATCAAGTTCCCCACCTGCTGAGGCAGGTGGGAGCCATTTTACAACCAGAGTCTCTCCTAACTGGACAAGAACAGTGTAAATGTATGGCAGCGTGAATGAATTTGAGAGTTGATGTCATATCAATAAAGTGTTTTTCTTGCCAGTTTTGTTTAAAGAAATATAAATGGTACGCAAATTACAAGCACAGTACATTTCTGCCTCTTGATTCTAGAGGCTGGGGGAAGAAAATTAGGAATGACAGTTACTTTTGAGAGCATGTCTTATCGGGCACATACACTTCAGTTGTCTATTACAGGGCATTAGAATCACTTTTGTAAGGTATTTGAGTCACCATCTGTTTTGGTTTTTATTTCTCATGCAAGACATTATTTCATGTGGCACCAGGGCAGACTTGTAACAAGAAAAATATTGTTTTCTAAATAATGCTTGGTACTTTTGAAAATCCAGCTATCTACATCTTTAGATATCCAAATACACTTAAAAATCTGCCTCCTTTCAATGGAAGCTGGATTTTAACTCCTGTTAAAGTCACAGCTGTATAAATGAGAAAATAATTATAATTAATAATAATTTTTAAAAGGTAATCATAGTGAAATTAACACTGCATTGCAGCACACCACTGGTTATGTAACTATGTAACCTTTGTGACATGTTACTGTATGACTTAAACTTGGGAGGAACAAGGTTTCAGAAGTTCATGAACTCTCACATGAAAAACAGGTTACTCACCTTTGTGTAGTAATGATGGTTCTTTGAGATGTATCCCCATGGGTAATCCACCTTAGGTGTCAAGCTTGTCTTGGAACCGCAGAATGAAGATCTTCATAGCTGTTTTCAGATGGACTGCGCATGCACGGGCTCCGAAATGCCATTTCACGCTCTTTCTATCACATGCATAGCCCAGACTCAGCCAGTTCCTTGAAACCACTTCAGATCTGAAACAGAAAAACACAGAGAAGAGTCTGAAATGGGGAGGAAGGGTGGGTGGTGGAGCACCCATGGGGATGCATCTTGAAGAATCATCATTACTGCCTGAAGGTGAGTAAATTCTTTTTCTTCTTCGAGTGCCCCCATGGGTGCTCCACCTTAGGTGACTGAGTAGCAGTACTCCCCCAACCCCCACAAATAAACAAGGAGGTGGGTACCAGATCAAGTCTTGTTCAGAGCAGACAGCACTGCTGTGGACAAGGAGGTATCCTCAGTCATCTGTTGGCAGCTGGCATAGTGCTTGATGAACATGTTGTAGGACACCCAGGTTGCTGCCCTGCAGATGTCATGAAGGGGAATTCCTCTGAAGAACGCCACCAATGCTGCCATCGCTCTGGTCAAGTGTGCCCTCGGTTGGCATAGTAAGGACATACCCCACAGGGAGCAGCAAGCCGTGATGCAGGATGTGATAAGGTTAGATAGTCTCTGTGAAGATATTGCTTTGCCTTTAGAACGACAGGCTATAGAAACCATCAGCCTCTCGGTCCTCCGAAAGGGTTTGATTCTGTTCATGTAGAATGCTAGAGCCCTTCTAACACCCAATGAATGCAACTGCACCTCACGTGCCGAGGCGTGCGGTTTAGGACAAAACTCAGGCAGCACTATTGTCTCATTAATGTGGATTTCCAAGGTGACCTTGGGAATGAATCGGGGATTTAATCTGAGTATCACCCCATCCTTGTTGAAATCATATATGGTGGAGTCACCGTCAGGGCAGACAGTTCGCTCACCCTTTGGGCAGATGTAATCGCCGGGAGGAACACAGTCTTTAACATTAACAATCTGAGCCAGGCCGTGGCCATAGGCTCAAACGGGCCTCTTGTCAGTGTCTCTAGAACCAAGTCCAAACTCCACGGGGGCACAACAGGCCACCTCGGTGAGTACAGGTTAGCCAGCCCTTTCAGGAAATGTGCTGTAATTGGGTGAGCAAAGCCTGATGTGCTGTCGATTGTGTGCCTGAATGCTGATGTGGCAGCCAGGTGCACTTTAAAGATGCCAGTGCTAGACTTTGTTGTTTCAGGTCTAGCAAGCAGTCCGTAATAAAATGGATCGGTGCTTCACTGAGAGACAGTTGCCTGGAGGAGCACCAGATCGTGAATCGCTTCCACTTAGAAGGTAAGTCTCATGTGTATTTTGTCATCTGCTCTGCATGAGGACCTCTTTTACTTGATCTGAGCAGAGGTCCTCGGCACTGTCAAACCAGCAGTGTGCTAGGCTGTTAGGTGAAGAGTGCGAGATTGTGGGTGCATGATCGCCCCCTGATTCTGAGTCAGCAGATCTATGGAACAAAGCAGGAGCTGCAGCACATGCAACAACATCCTGTGCAGGACAGGGAACCAGTGCTGGTGTGCCCATGCAGGTGCTAGCAGTATGAGCTTGGCTACGTCCCTGTTGACTTTCTACAGCACTCTGGGAATGAGCACTGTCAGCGGAAACGTGTAGAGTAGCGGACCATTCCAATTGATTACGAATGTGTCTCCCAGGGAGTTCGGCCCCAGAACCACTTAGCGTTGGCAATTTGGATGAGTAGCAAATAAGTCTATGATTGGGAATCCCATTGGTGGAACACGGGGAGAAGAATGTAGCGGTGGATCTCCCAGTCGTGCTCTGGCACAAAGCATCTGCTCAAGGCATTCACTTCTGTATTGCTGACACCTAGTAAGTATGAAGCTGCCAGTGTTGCATCATTATGAATACACCAGTTCTATAGGCAGATCACCTCTGCACAGAGAGCCTGGGAGCGTGCTCCTCCTTGGCAATTGATGAAATATATTATAACCATATTGTCTGTGAGTATTTGGACAGGCATGCTGTGGATGCATGGCAGAAAGTGTCTGCAACCATTGTGCATTGCTCTGAGCTCCAACGGGTTTATGTGGAGAGATGCCTCTGTGGTGGACCATTGGCCCTGTACAGACTGTCCATTGAGGTGAGCTCCCCATCCCAGTAGGGAAGCATCCATCATTATCAGTACAGTTGGCTGGGGCTGACAAAACAGGACGTCCAAGAGTAGGTCGTCTGGCATCGTCCACCAGCACAAGGGTTGAAGGACGTTGTTTGGCACCTTGACCCACTTGTGAAGATCGTGGTTTATGGGTCTATATACAGTCACTATCCAATGCTGGATGCATCGAAACCACAGACGTGCATTTTGAACAACATAAGGGCTATGTCTATACTAGGCCAACCAAACAGGAATAAGGGTATTTCAAAGTGTGAGGGGTCCTTTTGAAAAGGACCCCATGTAGACGAGCCGTGCGTGATTGAAAGCAGTGCTTTCGAAGTGCAGTGGTCTCAAATACCCAGAAACTAGCTACTTAAAGATAGGCCAAAGAAAGTCAATTTGTTTTCAAAATCTCAAGTCTAACCTTCTATTAACATTGGCTTTTGCCTGGTTTCCTTTAGGGTAAATCAAAAAGGGGCTGGTGTGTAATTTGGGCTGTATGACTGTACAGTCAAATAAATACACACTTGAATCCACTTTTGCATGCTCTTGTATCTACTGTGTATTGTGCCCTGAACAAAAATGTGTAATTTGAAATCAGGCTTGCTGGAGGCTAAATTTATTAAGATTAGCAAAAGCTCTTACATCCTAAATGTGGAGAAAGGACATGGTGAGTTTGAAGATTTGGAAAAGAAATTAAAAGAATTTGAAGAATTTAAAAATGCTAAAAAATCTAAAATGACAATTCAGAAATATTTAAATTAAGAAAAAATATGAAGGCTAAGGTTACTGTAGTATGTTTTGCTGGCAAAATTCCAGTTTTGTCAACAAAACTTGTGGAGCATGCATAGTATCAGGACAAAATGCAGCTCTTTTGTCGGCAGCGTTCTGCCTCAAAGCCATCCACAGTTGGAAAAAATAAATCAGATTTCTGGGAGGTTTTTTTTGCTACGAATGACCAAATCAATCATATTTCACACACTTAATCCACTGTGAAAACAAAAACCTTTCTGTACAATTTTACAAAAAGCCCTTGCTCTCCTCCATTCCCCCTTCCTCTTATCTGCTAGTCTTGAGCAATCTTTGCTCCTTCTCTTTCAGGGTCCAGGTTGCCACACAGCTTCATTTTTCATTGGTTCTATGTTTTTCCCAAATCTTTATTTTTCCCTTCTTTACATTTGTTTTCTGTTCTGATATTGGTGCCTCCTTTTTTTCTCCCCACCTGATTTCTTTTGTCCCTTTCTCTCTCTGAACAATCTCTCCCACCAGGACCCCTTTTCCCAAGTTCCGTTTCTACTACCCTTCTACTCTCCTCCACTTGGTCCCCTTTCACCTCCCTCCTCCCCTTTCTAGTTTTCTTCCCTATCTCTGCCTGCCCCCTTTTGGTCCCCTCTCCCCTTGCAATGGTCCCTTCTTGGCCTTTAGAACAGGGGGAAGTGCAGGCCCAGTTCCCCTTCTGTTGTAAGTTCTGAGCCTTTTAAGGATGAACTGGTGGCAGCTGTGGAGGTTTTGTTAGGCCCTTCAGGGATATGTGGGGTGGGGGGAAGAGGGCGGGATAGTACTTCTGCCCGGCCTGGCACAAACCACCCCATTGTTTGGCGGGAGACGCCCCACACGTGCAAGATAAGCACTGTGGGGGAGGGAGATTCTGTGAGGGCTGCAGGTAGCTTCCCTCACAGCCAGCGAAAGCAGCCCCCAGGCGGATCCTACCGGCTCCGCTGAGGGGCACACGCCGTGCTCTGGCTGCTGGGAGGGCGTGCAGCGCCACACCTTGCTGCCGGGCGTCCCGGCCCTGGCCGCGCTGTTAGCAGGGGGCGGCGGCGAAGCTTCAGCCACCGCCCCCCCCCGCTTGAGACACTCCGGGCGCCGCAGGGAAAAGTCCAGGTCAAGGTAGGGGAGGGCGGCCCGGAGCCGGCACAGCGCGTGAGGGCGTCTGCATGTGGCTTGTGTGCACGTGCGTGGGCGGGCCCGGGCGCGTGGTGTGGGGAGTGCGCCCGCGTGGGCCTGTGCAGACGCCGGTGGCTGTCTGAAAACGAGACGCGCTGTGGAGGGCCGCGCGCTCGAGGAGAAGTGGTATCCGAGTGTTGAGAGGAATCGCTCTGGGCAGCCCAGTCTAACTCCGCATCGCGAGTCCGTCTGCCCGCAGACTAATCCGGCGTAACGCCGGCAGCGAACGAGTCCTGCTCTGATCACTTCGGAGCAAAAGGAGAAATTCAAAAAGCATGTCCACGCTGATGTTTTTAAAAATTTGGACACATTTTAGCTGTGTCTTTCCAAACTTATCTCCCTGTCTGGATAACGCAGTGGTACTTGGGGGAGAAACACATGGAAAGCATTCCTATTACTATATTTTAATCACAAGTCTTTTTCTGACACACCTGTTTTTCTGTACCAGTGCAGATTTTTTTTCTTCTCCTACCCTTTTTTGTGGGCAGTGGTTTTTGTGGCTGCATCTACCATCCTGCCACAAATTGTTTACCAGGCTTGCAACTAAGACAGTTGTGTTTATTCTTGGACTTTACCCAGCTCTCTGCTAGCCTTACGCTACTGTTGAGGGGAGGTGGGACAGTCAGCCAGCTGAATATTTTAGTGGTAGGCATAGAGACCTTTGGATGAGAAGTTGCTGTGAATACAGACTTCAGCTGTGTGATACAATTAGTCTCTTTGACAGAGAGTGCATTATGACTGTTCTTTGTCACAGTAATAGCTGTGTTGGTGAGAAGAATCCAGTGTTTTTTCAGGGTCACATATAACAGTATGTTAAAAGAATGAGAATACTTTTATCTTGATGGGTGGTTTCTTCTTGCTAATTCCTGCTTGATCCCTGTAGGAAGGTGACACACACTAGGAGGAATATGGACAGAATTACGTTCAGAATTCCCTACAAGTGCTGCTCTTACTCTTGACTATTGGCATACATAGTAGTAACTCCGCCATGAAGCCACTGAGAGCTCCATGCCAGTCCCAAGCCTGGATGAAGGGGGAGGGTTGGTCAGATGTGTGTCGATGTGCTGACTGTCAAACAACAATACGAATGAAATCTGATGCTAGTACAACAAAATGTGAAAAGATGCTGGCTCGGATGTCGCCTGGATAAACCAGGTCCGCGATACCAATTGAGTGATCGGGGTTGGGTCGATAAGTTGGCTACTGAAAGAAAATTACACCTAACACATATGCTATCCATTGGAATATGGAAGGTCTGAATACTGTGGGCAACTGGAATATTAGAGCTGCTTTGGAAGGAAATGGAGAAATATTGATGTGATATACTTGGACTGGCAGAGATGCGTTGGACGGACTCAGGAGAGATATGCGGTTGCGAAGTCACTTGGTCAGGAAATGAAACGAAGCATGAAGCAGGAGGAAAAGCAGTGAAACAACTAAAGAACAAGAGCCCTGGAAATGGTAAGATCACGGGAGAGATGATCAAATATGGCAGAGAAAGCATGATTTGGGAAATACACTGACTATGTAATATAGCATGAAAAGAAGGGAAGGCACCTAAGGAATGGACAAGATCTGTGCTAGTGACAATACCCAAGAAAGGAAGTACATTGGAGTACAAGAACTACAGAACAACTGCCCTAACGAGTCATCTAGTTAAGGTGCTGATGGTGATACTGACTGAGAGATTAAGATCACAGATAGAAGAACATATAGCAGATGAGCAAGCAGGGTTCAGAAAAGATAGAAGTACCATACAGCAGATATTGGCACTAAGACTGATAGCGGAGAAAGCTTGATGAAAGAACAAAAACATATACACTTGCTGTGTCGATTTTTCAAAAGGCATTGACAGTATAGATCAGAAAGTGACTTGGGCGGTGTTGGAGTCATACAGAGTGGATAGCAGACTGATACGGTTGTGAAAGATATCAATGATAGTGCGGAGGCAGTGGTGAGAAAGTGTGGGGGGTTGGGAGGTTGGTTTAAAACAAGTAGAGGTATGAGACAAGGAGATCCAATATTGCCAAGTATCTTCATTGCACACCTGGAGAGAGCGATGGACAAGATCAGGAGAGGTAGAAGGGATATCTGTGAAAAGAATTAACAACTTGAGGTTCGCGGATGATATAGTCATCATTGAGGAAGATGAGAAGCTAGCGAAAATGGTACGGGTGTTAAACGAAGAAGGGAAGTAGTTCATAATCAGTCCGTACATCGGTAAAACAAAAACAATGATATTTGGAGATAAGAAGATCAGTGTGGATGGTATTGAACTAGAAAATGTAGAGAAGTTCACATATCTGGGGAGCAACATAATGTATGATCTAGACTGTAAGAAGGAAATAGCGACTAGAATAGTGGAAGCAAGCGCGAATTTGAAGGCAATGGATAAGATCTGGAAAAGCAAAGCAATTAGATTAAGAATGAAGCTGGGTGTCTTGAAAACGTGTGTATGCAGCAGATGTGAGACATGGGTGAAAATGAAAGGTTCAAAAAGAAGAATATTGGTGTTCAAAAGGAGTTCTTATAGAAAGATTCTGAGAATAGGATGGATGCAGAAGGTCACCAATGAGGAATTATATAGGAAGATAACAGCCGAAAGAGAACCTGCTGCTGACGGTCATAAAACAGAAGTTACAACTATTTGGACATATTTGCAGAATGAATGACAAATGAAAAATCAAGACCCTAGTATTTGGCATAATGGATGGTTCGATTAGGAGAGGCAGACCCCACAGAGAATGGATAGATTATTTAGTAGATTGGTGTGGGGCTAGTCTACAGAAACTAAGCCACTCCACACTGGAAAGGGAAAGATGGAAGGAAATAGTGAGAGAGGCATCAGACACCAATGGGCGCTGAGCCCACAGCTATTGATGATGATGATATGTAGTAGTGGCAATATATTTAGTCTTATATAACCCGTGTGCCCATACTACCAGTATCGGTAAATTCACCCCAGTCGTATTAGTTGTCAAAACTGAAAGCAAATACGTATTTTGAAAAACAACAGTCACAGAGAGACACTAGGAACACTTCATTACACTCATCCCTCGTTTAACGAAAACTTTACTTACGAGTACTCACTAAAACGAGGGACACACACACTGACCATTGTTCACTATGCAAGTGACCCTCCCCCGCTTATATGAGCCAGCTTCAGGGTCCCTGGCCCGGGGGGCAGGGAGACTCACAACCCCAGCCACCTGCTCCCAAAACTCCCCCTGTGGCAACTCTCTGCGCACCCCCTCCTGCCTGAACTGGTCCCAACACTCACCCAGCCCACAGCTCCCCGCGCACCCCCTGGCCTGGCCCGGCCCACTCCCAAAAACCAACCCCGTCCGGTCCCAAAGCCCCCCAGTCAGCTGCACCCCCCCCGCCCAGGTATCACTGCTGCAACCCACAGGGGCAAGCTGCCAACTCCTCCACTGAAGCTGCTACCAGGTATTAACACTCCCTTTTGCTCATGGCCCCAAACTGCACCTGGCCTTTAACCCTGTGTAATCCCCCTGCAACCCAAGGTTCACTTACCTTTCAAAAGCAGTATGACATGCTGCCACTCCTTCCCTGAGTTAGGAGCACCAGGAACCAATCAGTGACTTTTACATGTATTTTAGTGGTAATTTAGTGTCCCTCTCATGAGTTTTTGCCTACACGCAGAAAGTTGGGAACCAGTTGCTCTCGTATAGAGAGGAATGAGTGTATTTTAGTTCAAACACAAATCTAGGAGCAACATTGTGCATTCTAAAACACAAGCTCACTAATGTGCCTTACTTGTGATCTGAAGGCAATAACTCTACAAATGTAAGTGTAGATATGTGTGGATCCTTCTG
Source organism: Carettochelys insculpta (assembly GCF_033958435.1). NCBI lineage: Eukaryota > Metazoa > Chordata > Testudines > Carettochelyidae > Carettochelys > Carettochelys insculpta. The sequence goes on along the minus strand of NC_134139.1, from coordinate 21,525,524 downwards.
ACAGGATGTGTGCTACTAATACTGAACTCACTGGGAATAACCTCATCAATTTTAGAGTAGAATTTGGCTTCCCTATGTGGAGTGCCCATATGACTGCTGAATATTAGCACATCACGCACAGATTGCATAATCAGTTGTTGCTCTGGTTTGGGTTGATTGCATTTTGTTATAAATAAAACAAAGTTGTATTTCAGTGGGTATGTTGTAGTTAGATTGGTGCCATCCACATGCAAGGAATTCTCAGTGATGTGCTTAGTAGAGTCATGCTCTAAAACCAAAGGACAGTATTGCTCTGGACAGTTGATAGGCCTCTGTGTACTCCCAGCTGACCATAGTGTTCCCGGGACACTCTAATCATCCTAATTTTTATAAGGCCTGATACAAACCCCATCAAAATAAACAGAACTATTGACCTCATTGGTTTTAGGACCAGGTTCCTAGTGAGTCTAGGGCTACGAGTCTGCTTTCCAAACTGTTGATGCTCTTTCTAAACAATGGTGATAGTTTAATAACATACACTTTTGGTTTTGTTTGGAAATTTTCTTTGTGCAAATATTATTTTTCTTGGCCTCAGGCTGCTTGGCAGGCAGTATAATTTGTTCTGGTTAAATGTGGGGTATTAAGTCTTTTATAGTAAAGTCTGACTATTGCCTTTTGGATAGCACCAACATTTCATAAGAAAAAAGGCACTGAAGCAAACAAGGTAATTTTATACGTTATTGAAAACCCTGCTGGGTTGTAGCTAAATGCATCTGCTGAAAAGTTGCAGTCGCTATAGAGGGACACTATGTTCCCATTATAAAATAGTGTATTATGAAAAGCATTTTTCATTGTAGTGCGTCACACAAAACTACATTTCTGGTGAATTACAATAGTAATGGGTATGTTACTACTGTGAGTGCTCCTACTATATTAGATTTACTTTCTAGTTTGGCTTTTTCGGCGTGGAGGCTGAATACTACAGTATTTTCGAGCACCCAACTAGGAGACAGGAATTCTGGAGTCTGTTTCTCGCTCTGCCTTCGATTAGCAGTGCAAACATGTACAAGTCATCGTGACACACAATTTAGACTTCCCAACTTTGGACACTCAGAGTTTGTTTTTTTTAGAGATGCTGCATACCTTCCACGCCAATGGTTGAAACTGGAGCTGTATATTTTTGTCACCATTTAAAAAAAAAAAAATCAGATCCTGGATATCTAAAGCTAGGGACCCAAAAAAATGAAACATTCAAAATTACAAATTGCTGTTGAAAATGTTGGTATTGACATTTCAATGCCTTATTTTCTCACTGAGTATTGTTTTCAATTCCTTGTAAACCTTTGCTCTAAAATGCTGCATAAGTGAAACCTGTTGTTATTTTAGTGTGAGTGTTAACAAGAAAGACGACTGTATGTTTAACTTGCTCATTTTTTTTTTAAACTTCTGCTATATGGAATTAAAAATGTCATTTAAACCCTGCATACTGCATGTGTAGTCATATTAAACATTAAATAATATGCACATCAAATTTATAGTCTTTTTATTTTGGACTCTTACATTTTTCACCTGGTAGTTAAGTCGAATCGATTGATGGCTCTTACAATATAGTGTTAATTCTACTAGCTTTTTATTATGTCCATCAGAAAGAATTACTCATAGATTTCAGAGTACAAGAACTATAACAATGTGTTTCCATGGTATCATTGTTGTACAATACTGCAAACAATCTTTGATTGGTAAAGTTTTTATAGTGAACCAGACTTTTAGATCTCATTGTAATACAAGGCAATTACACACTAAAGAATCAAATCTCTGGAAAAGCATCATGAAAAAAGATGAAAGACCTGAAGCATTGGATCTCCCTGATCTCTTTTAAACTGAACTAAAAAGAGATTACAGCTAATTCTGTTTATATTAGAAGGGAGCAAAGACTGTCGAATCCTCAACAAAGACAGTGTCGAATCAGGCCTGTATGCAAGGTGTATGTGTGAAAGGTGGGAATGGACCCCCACACCAATTTCTGGTTTCTCTCCTTCCCTGCTGTGCTGTGCAGGGGGAGCCTGCGGGGCACGTTGAGGCAACGCAATGCATGCTGGTAGTTGTAGTTCCTTGACCAGCTCCCTGCCTAGACAGCTGGCCCTGTTCCAGGGCCAGGACTACATTTCTCAGCATGCATTTAACTACTAGTAACAGGAAAGTGATGGGCACAAATGCTTTGGAATATTGTTCTTTTATTTATGATATTACAGCAAGATCCCAGAAAATAATTTCTAGAAAACCTTTATTGCTGTATGAATTTGTAGTATGTTAGAACAAAATCATTTTACCAATCATTGTTTCCACTCAAATTTTTCATTATCTTCTCTTACACACACTCATTGCATGACTATTTTGAAATCCTTTATATTTAAAAAAAATTGTGATCCATATTTGCAAAAAAAAAAAAACAAAACCCACTCCCATATACCACAAAAATAATGAACCTTCGTAGAGTTAGTAGTCTCATTCCCATTGTTTATGATCTTAAGAAGGAGAAAAATCTGCACTCTTCTCTACTTTTTTCCTACTTAACAGAAAAATTTAGTTTCATCTGTGTAACCCTCTGCAAAGAATATAAATCCTCAAATTGGCTTTAGTGCTGTTTGAAATAGGTTCAACAGGATCAACCAACTACCACATTAATGTGCTGAGTCTGTTCTCTGGCAACTACAAATGAATTTGATAACATGAAAAATTCCTGAAGGGAAAAACGGAAAGCTGATCTCCAAATAAAATCCTCTCTGGAATAAGAAATCCCCTTGCACTATGGAATATTATTCAACATCAGAGAAGAGCAGAGGATCAAATTAAACACTCAGGAATACATTTCTCCACCTAACAACTTGCTTCATGAAATTAAATTTTAGTACAAACACCACAAGTGGGACAGATACCTGCAGTCTGCAGACATTTGAAATTCCCAATAAAAGTTTCATGCATGTAAAAGGTTTATGATTGTCTTATTTGTGGTACTAAATCAGTACTTTTAGGTAACATTTTTCAGTCAAATAATAATGCTTTTCCATTACAAATTAAAGTATGGTAATTTTTTCCTGTCTTGTTAATTTGTTTATAATGGGTCGAATCCTGCTGTCTTTATGTACAAGTGACCCAACTTTAGTGATAATTTTGCTTGAGTAAGAACTGCAGATGAAACTGACTAAGGCTCAAATGGGATTTAAATGGGGCATACAACTTTTACTAGGCCTCTCCAGAGAAATGAATTTTACCCTTTATAATTTGGGACAGTATGGTTAGTTTTTGGAATATCTGAGATGAACCCAATACATTTTCAGATGTTCTGTGATAAAGGAATTTCTGTTTGTGATAATCTGGAAACACTGGGCTAGATTCATAGGCCGTTTATGCCAATATAAATGGTGTCAGAATTCCCTTGGGGTGGAATCTCCACTAGGGGACTGAGTGCAATTGGTTTTGATGTAATGCAACTGCCCATGTCTCTCCATCCCCTCCTGCTAATTCTAGTGGATGTGGGATAGTTCCCGCTCCTCCCCTGTAGCGGTGCAGCCTAGGAGTAGCATGAGCTAGGAAGCTTGCATTGTTCTCATGCCGTCCCACTCTGGGGGGAGGTTCCCACACTCATAGGAAGCAGCTCAGTGTTGGTGGTTAGTACGGAGAGGGGGCAACACTGGGCTTATGATTTACATTAACATACACATTTACATTGTATTAATAACAATACGCAATGCTTTGCCTTTATGCTGTCCTCCACCTAAGGATTTCAAAGCATGTGTTTGGTGTCTAATAGCTATAGAAAGGTGTTCATCGCAGTGTTATTGCACACTGACAGCTACACAAACAGAAGTAATAGAAAACTTGTAGGGAGGTGCATCCATGATTTAGAGCAGCATCAGAGAGAGGGAGAGGGAGAGTGAGCTGGTATATTATCTGGATGAACTGTTTATGAGTTTGAGGAAGGAAATGGAGGGGAAAGCAGATGTAGACTAGATGGTGAAAAGTTTCTTCTGTGCTTTTTGTGTTTCAAAGCAAGCAAGGCAGGGTTGGAAAGTCCAAGCCTACCAGAGAGGTAGTGACTGACTTGTAAAAGGTCTGCATTAAAGCTGTGTTCATGTAAAACGTGTTTGTACAACATGGGGGGGGGGAACCCCAACAATTTCACTGGTTGGGAAAGAGGTTGCCTATTTCACTCCTTCACAAGGTAACTCTGTATATGGGCTATTCAGGCACAAACAGGAATTGAAGCAGTCCTGAGGCCAGGACCTGGAGTGTAAAAAGCAGCTGTTTTGGATATAAATAAATCACATTTCTTCTCGTGTGAAGCATTTTTTGTGGACCTTTCCATAAACATGAAATGGAAATTGTCAGCCTAATTGTTGATATTTTAAGCTGGATGTACATGACAGTAACAGTATTCTCATTCTTATGCATGGAAGTCACTGTTATCAAGTTTCTCTCATCTTATTAGTATCATATTACAGTGATGCCATTCATTCTCTAGTTAAGTCTGTCAGCCTTTCTATTATAATACCCAGCGTGCAGGGGTTTATAACTTGAGAGGAAAAAAATACCTTAATATTTTTGGAAACATATCATTGATGGCAGTGGTGTCCATAAGAAAAATAACCGATCGTCACAGAACCCCCACCCCCAAGTGAGGCACCACCCCCCATCACAAGATTATTCACCAGAGGTGCTCAGGTCACCCCAGGCTGAAAGCCATTGCTGCCACACACTTGTCACACCCTGTGGTGGGATGCATGTGTGGAGCAGCCAGATGGGTGCTCCATGTGTGTGGCTCTTCTGAGCTGCATTTCATCACACTCTGCTGCCCATATTGGCATGCTGTGATTGTAGGGTGATCACATCTTAATCAGGAGCATGTTGACTTACAAACATACCTGATTATATATTTTTGTATATCTTTAGAGTGACTTTCACTGCTGTGAATAGTACCAGTTCAACAGTCTCTGATTGAAGTCCTCATTTATTTAAATCCACACAAGTAGAGCAGGGTAGCAGCATGGTTAAGTTTCACCATGCTGCCTTGCCAGTGTACCTCAGTCCTGACCCAAAATGAATAGTCTGTGAGTGGGCAGGTCAGCCTCTCCGTTTGCAGACTAAGGGAGAGGCTAATTAGTGTCACTGCAATTGTGGTTAAGTTTTTTGTAATGTAGACATTAGTTCACTAGAAACAAATTTAATGTAATAGGACACTCTGTCAGTAGTCAGACAAGCCATGGCTTGGTGTGATACCAGTACAAATAGGTAATCTCAAGTATTTAATTACCCTCAAAGACAGACAAGAGATGTCCTGCAACAGAGGGTTGAATTCTAGCCAGTAGTTTAATGGGAGGACAGAGACACATCAGCCTGACAAACTTGCGATGAGATTTATCAGTGCAGGCAGATGTCATTCAGCCACTCTTACCATGATGATATTGAAAAACTAATATTTTACTCACTCATTCAAACAAATTTTTTTCAGTCTGAGCAAGTAGAATTTTGTGAGGGTATTCTGTGATATAACCCAGTTCTACATTAGCCTCATTAATCCTGAACAGTTCCGGAGAAGCATAGAGGAGCCAGAATCCCTCTGTGAACAGTGTTGGCTCTTCCTACAATCAGAGTGGCCTGTCACTCACTCCCTCTTCTCCACACAGTATGGCTGGAGTTAATACAGCAACTCTGAGCTGGCATGGCAGAGAATGAAAGATAAGCAGCAGCCAGATCCCCACGTTAGCAGCCATTTCCCTAGATAGCCGTGTTTCCTTTTAAGGGGCTGAGCAAGGACTGTAGTTTGGGTGTATGTCATCCCTTCTCCTGATTCCTTTTAAACCCTGATAGTTTCTGTCCCTGTCCTGAGTGACAGCTGGAGTAATTGGAGATTAAGAAGCACACGGCTCCTTTAAAGGAGGCTGTTAACCAGCTTTGGAGATTAGCCACCACTCCCCAAATCAGGAGCTCTGTGCACTTGTAGCCTCTTGCTGATAGTAATTGAAAGGGAGAAGGGTGGTGGAGCAGAATTATTGTTAACCCCTTCAAGGATCAAAACACTGGCCTAAAATCACATTTAAAAATACAATAGTTTTTTTTTTTAAATAATGTCTTTCTGGCTTTGAGACTTTAGAGTTCATTGGGGGAAATTTTCAAGCTCTGTTCCATAACCCTCTGCCCCAGCTCCCCATTGGGGTGGATATCCTCACCTAATTGCATGAGTCTGGAACCTGGGGCTTCAAGAACAATACCAAATATCACAAGACTTGAGTGTTAAAGTCCCAAGAGTTTATTACAGTGGAGTTATAGCCTCAACAGCCCTTCACAAGGAATAGATTATGGCAGCCAGGCAGGAGTCCCAGGGCGAGTGACATCCCTTTTGGGACTGCTAGCACTCTAGCTCCAGAGCACGTCTGGGCCCCACACCATGCCGACATCAGGGGCGGGTTTTAACAGTTTTAAATTAGGAACCCAAAAGGATTTTATCAGTGTGACTTCTAAGTTAAATTAACTGTACACATGCCTGAGTAGTCCACCAGAAGGCTGTCTGCATTCTAGAAGCTGTATGTAATAGGAACAATTGGTATTTTCTAACCAAATATTTAGCACTTTCCCCACTCTGACCCACCAAACCCCCACAAGCCCGTCTTCATTGTCTTTCTGTTATCAGTGGCATTAACAAATATGCCCCTAACTGTGGCTTTGCTGTAGTGGTAAGTCTGGAAGAGGAGTCTATTAGCATAAGCTGCTTCTTACCTCAAGAGAGAAACACAGGCCAAGTTCTCTAAGCACATGTTATAATGCACCAGGGAATTACCTAATTAGTAACAGCTAGGCCCAACCAGATTTCCTTGCAGGTCAAGCTCTGCTGCAGTCCTTGTGCTTAGGGCATGTAGCTATGATTCTTTCTTCTGCTCAGGGACAGGATGTTAAATACTCTCCCTGCTGTCCCCTGCATGGAATAAACATGCAGCCAAACATTTGGGACTGGATCCACAAAGCTAATTCAGTGGCACACTTTTAGGTGTCTAGGAAAGTACTGGAATAACAAAAGAATCCACAGTGCCTAAACTCCCTGTATGATGAGCGGGAGAGATGGGGTGGAGGGTTAGATTGTGAGCCACAAAACTAACATGCTGGGAGGGGAGCTGCCTTGGCTAGCTAATGGGAGATGCCAATGAGGGGAGCATGTAAGTGTGCTGCATCCACCCCTCAAGGAGTTAGGTGGCTAGGTCCAGGCTACAGAGAGATGTCTGACTCCTCTCCTGGAGTCAGGCGGCTTAGGCACCTGAGCCATTTCTTGTGAGATGAAGTTAGGTGCTTGGTTGACTCCACACATGATGGCTGGGAACTAGGAGTTCTTCTCTGCTATCCTCTAGCCCAATTGTTAGGGCATTGCCCCCCCTCTGCCTGGTGAGAACAGGACTTTCCACTGGAGTGTAAAGTGACTCTCCTGCTGTCTATAGCCCAATTAAGATTTAAATATTCAATTAAAGTGAAAAGGCTTCAGCAAAAGAAATATAGCACACCCCTTAATATCCAGCTATTGCAGTAGCTCAGTAAAAACAAAAAAAGCAGTCATGTAGCACTTTAAAGATTAAAAAAGTAATTTATTAGGTGATGAGCTTTTGTGGGACAGACCCAATTCTTCAGGTCACTTCTGTCTTTCACTAGTAGCTCAGTAGTTGACAAGCCCCTGTTGATATCCCTTCTCAGCTGCCAGTGCAGGTGAAAGAACTGGGGTCTCTCCTATTTGGGGTGGGTACCATAGCCTCTGCACTATGATGGCGCAATCTGTCCCTTTCCTCCAGTGTCTGGGTTCCATGGAGTTGTGGGTTTCCAGATGCTGCATGTTGGATTGGGGCTTGTGGGAAAGATAGAGGAGTACCTGTCTTCCCCAGGTTTGTGGATTGCGTTAGGGCTTAGTGTGAGATTGGCACCTGGATGCCTAGGGTGAAACAGCAGAGGAAGAAATATAGATGCCTGGGAAACTTCTACAGGAGACATATAGGGTATGTCTTCACTGAAATATCTGTGGCTGGCCCATTTCAGCTGACTCTGGCTTGCCAAGATCAGGCTGCAGGGCTGCAAAATTGTAGTGTAGACATAGACATTCAGGCTGGGGCTGGAATGTGAGCTCTCAGACCATCAGGTTCATGATCATCATTATGTTCTCAGACAGCAGCAAAGCCGCTCCATCCTGTCTGTTTCTGTCAAGCCTTTCAACGGTTTGCCAGCTGTGACCCATGTTTTTCAGTTTGGCTTCCACAGCTCTTCACCGTGTTTTTTCAGGTGGTCTCATTTTCACTTGTCTTCAGATGTCCATCCTGTTGCTACTCTGGTCAGCTTCCATCTGAAGGAAATCACCAATCCATCTCCCACGCCTGCTGGCAATGGCAATGCTTGTATCATTGTGACCACACTGCATCAGCAGACCTTCGTTTGAGATTGCTCTGGACAAAAGATATGGAGGATTTTTGTTAGGCAGGTTGTATGGAATGAAGACATTTTGGACATGTCATACTTTCTCATTCCCCAGCATTGTGCACTATAAAGTAATGTTGAAGATACGTAGCTCTGATAAACCTCGAATTTGGGTGTGGTGTTGTATTTTGATGATTTCCAGATGGTACTTAAGCTCCTGAAGGTGTTCCTATCTTTACTGATTCTGGATGTCCTGGTTTGTTACACCAAACTGATTGAAAATGCTGCATAAGTATGTGATTGTTCTCTCCAATGTAGAAACATACTCCTTCATCTATACTGGTGATAATGAGGCAGTATTAAAGTTTATGACATTATTGTGGTTGATTTTCAGTCCAATTTGCTGGCTGATTGTGTTGTGTTGTCTCAGTTATAGTTTGATGGAGGTTGTTAAAAGGTGATGGGTGCTGCCAACATCTGCACCACTTCTCATTTTCATATCCCTCAGGGAGTGTTGCCATTGATCATCATATGGTCAATCTGGTTCCTGCCTCTACCATTTGGAGAGCACTGTGTCAGCTCGTGAATTTCATGATGTTGAAACAGAGTTCAGCTGATGACTAGGTCATCCACATTGCAGAAGTCAACAAGCCGCCCTTTATTTTCACTCCTGGTGCCACACCCATTTCTTCCCATTGTTCTGTCTTCATTTGCATTGTCCTTGCTGACTGTGGCATTCAGATTTTCCCAGAACCATAGCTAGGTTATCCTCTGGTCCTCTCTCTAACTATCTGTAATGTAAGGTAGAATTTGCCCTTTACTTCTGCATCACTGCCATTTGTTGGAGCGTAACACTGAATCAGGGTGATATTATGTTTCCTTTTTAGCGTGGCTCATCTAAATCTGCTGTTGATGGATTTCCACTCAGGCAGGGACCACTCTACTTCCTCCTTCTATAGGACTGTAACGGTCGCATAACGTTGCCCATCATCCCATCCAGAACAAACCAAAACTTTCTCTTGAGGCTGTTAATCTTCCTGATCCCATCCATATCCTCTGGCTGACACCCAGGATGAGTAAGCTGTAGCATCTCATCTCTGCTGTGACTTGAACCAGCTTCCCTATTTTGTACATTAGCTGTACGTTGCTTTTTGTTGCAGTGTTGAGCACTTCAGTCTTAATGTCATTGGCTTCCTTTTGGCTTTCACCATGGGCAGTCATATGGGTCATTGATCTTGAAGCCCATCACACACAGTAACAGATGAATTCACTGTCCCCGTTTCCGTAACATATTTTGAGTTTTTTTTTTTTTTTTTTTTTTAACAAGGTAGGGTTGTTACCCCTGTGCTTAAGGTCAGCTTGGAGGACGAAGGTGTCTGTTTTATCTGGCTTCTCCCCCCAGATCAGTCTGGCATGGTTGAACCTGCAAGGAACAAAAAGCTCCCCCAACAACAGAAACCCTGGGTATTGTAAGAGCATGCATGTTGTCCCCCCAAACCATGGACATCAGAGGTCCTAGATGGTGGGAGGATTTTAAAACCTGGACTGCAGCCTATTCCCTGTGTGACAAAGTCGCTTGTCAGCTTCTGTGGGTCCCTGAACTTCCTGGCAGATCTATGCTGCCTCAGAGACTCACGGAGGCCCCCCTTTTGCCCAGGCCCTTCCAAAGGCAGGGGTCTCTGCTTAGCGAGCCATCCTCATCATAGGCAGGACCAGTACAGGGAGAATAATACCAGTCCCCTTGCAGGCCCATGCCTGCTCCAGTAAAGTGATCCCTCAGGGGAAGGGTGGGGGGAGTCCAGACCCACCCTCTACCCTGGACTCTGGCCCAGGGTCCCTATGAGAACAAGAGGCAACCGGCAGGACCTTTACCCCTGCCCCAAAGTAGTAGCCTCACCCTGGGCCACTTCACCCACCACTTCCCCATGGTACCTTTTCTCTGTGCTCCTGCTCCTGCTCCTCCCAAAACCTTCCCCCCTGCTACCAGATGGGGAGCCTTTTATAGGGAGCACAGGGCCTATCTGACCGATGAAGGGCTGGGCCTAGACAGGGAACAGAAACGCTCTGTCCTCCAGGCTGCCGGGATCCCAGCTGGGGAGTTCCACAGTTGGGAGGTGAGTACTGGGGGACAGTCAGCCTTTGGCTGCTTCAGCCCCCTCTGGGACTGTCTTTTGGCCCCTTTCTTGGGCCAGCTTCCCTTTCCCTGCCTTGGGCAGGTTGCTTGTTTCCTCCCCCCACTCCACCCTTCCAGGCTAGTTTCCCTCTGGAGCTGCTGGCTGGGTGGTGTGTGGGGGGACTCTTGCTGCCCTGCCTCTTGGCAGGGAAGGGGGTACCCTTCCCCCCCTTTTTTCCATCTTCTGGGGGGAGAATTTTCTGGCCCTCCATTTGGGCCCACTCTTTCCATCTACTGGAAGCTGCATCCTCGCTGCTTCGGAGGAGGTAAGGGGCTTTTTTGGACAGTGGCCGGGCTTTCTCTCCACAGCTTGCTGTGGAGTGGCTGGGGGGGTGAGTTTAGGTGGGCTCCCTCTCCACCAGGGCTCCACAGGGGTGGCTGCGTAGTTGGGGGTGGGGTGTTAGGGTGTGGTCCCTGCCCCACCCCTGCAGCCACTGCCTCCTTTGCCACCCCCCCACACACCCAGCTGCCGCTGGGGCCCTCTCCATCTGGGTCCCACCCTAACCATCTGCCCCTTCCTCCTTCCTCTGTTTCTGTGAGGCTCTGCAGCAGCTGCTGTGGGCCCACCCCTCAGGCACCTGTGGGCACATCCCTCCCTTTATACCCCCTGCCCTCCCCCACCCCCGGTTGGCTCTGCCATCCCCTTTCTTCCCCCTCTTCTCCCTCCCCTTTGTGTCCGCGAATCCCCCCCCTTCCTTTGTTAGGTGCCTGAGCCCTTTCTCCTTCCTTGCACTCACCTTCCCACACACACATCTTGAATTCCCCCCACATCCCAGTGCAGAAACAGGAGCCATTTTATCATCTTGTGTTGGGAGTTGTGGCCCTTTTGTGTTCCCTTTCCTTTGTTTTTTTTTACCCTCCTGCCCCACCCCTGCCTGTCCAGGTCCTCAGCCTGGCTGGTAGGGGAGGGGCAGCCATTTTCATTTTCTCTTTCTTTTTCCCCTCTCTCCTCCCCCACTAGTTAAAGGCTCCACTCCCAATTTTTCACGAACCTTATACCTTATAAAATGGCCTCCCCACCCACTGGGGGGTTGTCCATAGATGCCCCCCTCTCCCCCTCCCCCTCCACTGTCACTCCTTCCACCTCCGTAGTGGTGGCCGACTCGTCCAGGGCTGCTGGGAACTCTGTGACGGTTGAGGGCGCGGGCATGGGCTCCGGGGCTCCTGCTGCCCCTGCCACGGCATCCTCCTCCGGTGACCCCACCCCAATCCACCCCCCCAAAAGGGCAGGAAGGACCAGGGGACCAAAAAGGGCAAGAGCCCTGCCCAGAAGGCCAAACATCTCGTGGCTGGGCCCTCCACCCCAGCTGCTGATGCACCTGCTGCAGTCCCTCTTTCCCTCCCCCCTGCTCCCACCACTGATCCTGAGGGCTCGGATCCCCCAGGTTGTACGCCCAGGTGGCAGTGGCCGCCTTGCACCTTACTCCTTCCGCCTCTGCTTGGAATACCATCCCTGATGGTTGCAGCCCCTTCCCTGCCCTCACCAGGAGGCACGGAGTCCGCTGCCTCATGGTGTCGGCCTCGCCCCACGTGGAGACCTATGTGCGGGCGTTGGCGCGGGCGGTGGGGCCCGCGGCCGTGGTGGCGGCCTCTTGAATGTTCGGGAAGATCGTCTTCTTCCTGGCGTCGGAGGCCGCCGCGCAGGAGGCAGTGGAGAGGGGCTTGGCGGTCGGGGGCATCTATGTGCCCCTGGAGCCGCTTGAGGACCTGGGCGTGCGGGTGGTTTTCTCCTCTGTCCCTCCCTTCCTTCCCAATTCTGCCTTTCTGCCTTTCCTCACCTCCCTGGGCCGGCCCTTGTCGGTCCTGAGTCCCCTCCCTCTGGGCTGCAAAGACCCCGCCCTACGGCATGTGCTCTTTTCCGCCGGCAGGTGCGAATCCAACTGGCGCCGGCGGCAGCACAGGGCGGGGTGGCCGAGGAGGGCACTATACTGGTGCCTCGTCAAGGGGCCCAGTACCGGGTCTTTTACACCTTGGGGGAGGCCCGGTGCTTCGTGTGTTGGGTGGCGGGGCATGTCCGGAGGGATTGCCCCCTGGCCTGGCACGAAAGAGAAGAGCCCGGGACCTCCTCCAACCCGGCGGGTGCCAGCCACATGACCGGCGACACCCTGACCGCGACAAGCCCTGGGACCGCCCCTTCTCTTCCCGCCCCGGACGGAACCATCGCTGCTCGGGTGTCGGAGGATGCCCAGGCACATGGTGAGGGGCAAGAAGAAGCAGGCACCGGCGGCCGAGCGGGCATTCAAGCCAGGTCTGTGGAGGAGAGGGAAGCAGGGCCGGCGGCAGGATCTGGACAGGGCCCACCCCAGGGCGGGCCTTCCTTTTCCCTCGCTGTCTCGTCCTCCTTCTCCCTCCCTCCCTCCTCGTTGCCTCTGTCCCCTGGTCCTTCCTCCTCTACCACTGAGCCCACCTCTTTGGAGGACTGGGTATTGGTAAGGGGGAAGCGCGAGAAAAGAAGCGCACGCGCCCGGCACTCTACCCTGTCGGAGGACGGGGTGGATGTGCCACGCAAGGCATTAAAGAGAGCTGCCAGCCCTGATCCATCTGCTGAACCCCTGGCTACTGACCATCTGCTGGGGGTGACTGAGGCCGCCACGGCGGCAATGGAGAATATCGCCCCTCCTGTCCCGGAGCCCAAGCCCAGAGGGGCAGAGGGGGCTTATCCTGAGCCCGTGCCCTCTTCCGACACCCCTCCGGCCGCTGCCCAGACCACTGTCGCGGGGTGCCCAGAGGAGATGAGCCTCGGCCTTGCCCTCCTCTCGCAGGAGGTCAAGGCCCTAGGCCTTATGCCGGCTGCTGTGGACATAGAGGGTCTGCTGCGAGAGGCCTGTGGGCCAGCCACCCACACCCAGCTGCCCCCCTCACCTTCTCTCTCCCCACCTGCCAGCGATCCCCCAACCATTATACTTCCTTGTTCTGGGACATCACAGGGTGCGACCGCCCCCCCCAGCTGAGGATCACCTCCCGGCTGTAGCTGTCCTGCCCCCGGATATCCTGGAGGGATTTGTGTTCCCCTCATACCCTGCCCCCCCCGGTATTGAAAACCCCAACGCCGACCCCTCCACCTCACTGGGGCCTGCTGTTAGACGCAATGGCACCCGCCCTTATCCCCCGCTCCCGTCTTGCCGCCTGGAAAAGCCCCCTCTCCCCACACCCCTCTTACTCATACCCCCACTTCCACACCCTCTTCCAGTCAGAGTCCTGTCCCAGAAACTGCGCCCCAACCCCCACCAGACCCTCCTCCCCGCCGTCCTCCTCCTCTCTGTCCCCCACCCCCCTCCCTCCGCCTTCCCCTTCTCTCCACGACACTCACCATCCCCCCAATACATTCATCACCTTTGCCCCCATCCCCATTCTTCCTGCACCTCCCCATGACCCTCGTCTGCTCATAACTGTCCCTGAGGCTGCAATCCCTCGGGAGGCCCCCTTTGTCTCACCCCCTCCCAGCACCTCTGGGGCTGCTCTCCCTCCGCCACCCCTAGTCCTCCCAAAACCAAGCCCCAGCCACTGCATGATCTTCCCTGCTGGCCACGGAGCCCAAAAGGATATGAGGCCAAGGGGCACTCAGGACCCCAAGGCCTCGGCACCCCACGCTCTGGCGGACGAGATGCACGAGTTCTTGTAGGACGTTCACGGCTCCAAGAACAAAGTAGCTCTCGCCCTCCAGCGCTGGGGTGACTTCCATCTCATCCCTGAGTCCATGAGGGCCCTTCTGAAGGAGGGCAAGGGGACCGGGAGGAGGGACGCCATGGCCTACCAACGGGCCTGCGGCTTCCGTGGTGCCCTAATCACCTATGGCGTCGGCCACGGCTTGCTGCGCGGCCCCACAGGGGCCACTGGTGTTCCCTCCGGTGAGGATCCTCCCCAGCCCTCTAAATGCCACCGATCATCTTTGCCACCTTGAACACCAGGGGCTGTGGGTTGGGTCTCTGCAGGTGCCGGATGCGCTACTTCTTCCGAGAGGGGGGGTACTCGGTCACCTTCCTCCAGGAGACCCACACTACTACGGCTGCCGAAGCCAGCTGGCAGCTGGAGTGGGGAGACGGGGTCCACCTTAGTCACCTCTCGGCCCATTGGGCCGGGGTGGTGACCCTCTTCTCCCCAGACCTGCAGCCCGAGGTGCTGGGGAGTGTCGAGGTCGTGCCAGGCCACCTGCTGTATCTCCGGGTACGGGTGGAGGGGCAGCCCCTCCACCTCGTCAATGTCTACGCCCCAACATCCGGCCCGGAGAGAACATCCTTCTTCTGGCAGGCGGAGGCCTTCCTTGACTCCATCGATCCTCGCGAGCGCCTGGTCCTCGGCGGGCATTTCAACTGCACCCTCGAGGAACGGGACCGTACAGGGACGGAGCAGTGCCCAGCTGCTGCGGACGTCCTCAGGGAGCTTATCAGTCATCACTCCCTGGTGGACGTCTGGCACAGCCACCACCTGGATGAGGACACCGTCTTTACCTACGTCCAGGTGGTGGGCCACAAATCCATGCACTCCTGGTTGGACCGCATATACATCTCTCGCCACCATCTCTCGTGGGCCCACTCCTCCAGCATGCGGCCGGCTGCCTTCTCAGACCACCACTTAGTGGCCGTGAAGGCTTCCCTCTCTTTGGGGAAGTGGGGGTCGGCCTACTGGCATTTTAATAACAAGCTGCTGGAGGATGTGGGCTTCGTGGCGTCCTTCCAGGAGTTCTGGCTGGCCTGGCGCGGGCAACAGTGTGCCTTTCCCTTGGCGTGGTGGTGGTGGGATCTGGGAAAGGTGCGCGTGCGGCTCTTCTGCTGTGACTATACCCGGGGGGCCAGCCGGCGGCGGGATGCGTTGACAGGGCAGCTGGAGCAGGAGGTTCTTGAGCTGGAGAGGCACCTGGCCGCCAGCCCCGGAGATCCATCCCTCTGTGGCACATACCGGGAGAAGAGGGACGAGCTCAGGGCCCTCGACACCCTTCGGGCACAGGGGGCCTTTGTGAGGTCACGGATCCAGCTCCTTCGGGAGATGGACCACAGCTCCCGCTTCTTCTATGCCCTGGAGAAAAAGAGGGGTGCCAAGAAACATATCCTCTGCCTCCTTGCAGAGGATGGCACCCCTCTTATGGATCCGGCGGAGATGCGCGAGAGGGCTCGCGCCTTCTATGCCACCCTTTTCTCCCCGGATCCGACCGACGCCGACGCCTGCAGAGTGCTTTGGGACCAACTCCATTCTGTCAGCACGGGCGACCGGGACCGGCTAGCGCTTCCTCTCACTCTGGCCGAGCTCTCGGAAGCCCTCCGTCTCATGCCCACCAAGTCCCAGGGCATGGACGGGCTGACCATGGAGTTCTACTGCATGTTTTGGGATGTCCTCGGTCCAGACCTGCTCAGCGTCTGGGCCGAGTCCTTGCAAAGCGGGGTCCTCCCCCTGTCGTGCAGGCGGGCCGTTCTCACCCTGCTGCCCAAAAAGGGGGACTCCCGTGACCTTCGGAACTGGCATCCCATCTCACTCCTCAGCACAGACTACAAGATTATCACTAAAGCCATACTCGGTCGCTTGGGGTTCGTGCTGCAGGACGTGGTCCACCCCAACCAGACCTACACCGTCCCGGGCTGCACCATCTTTAACAACCTCTATCTGGTCCAGGATCTCTTGGAGCTCAGGTGTAGGGATGGTCTGTCATTCGCCCTCCTGTCCCTGGATCAGGAGAAGGCGTTCGACAAGGTGGACCACGGGTATCTCCTGAGCACTCTGTGGGCCTTCGGCTTGGGACCCCATTTCATCGGGTTTCTCAGGGTGCTGTACGCTGCCTCAGAGTGTTTGGTCAAGCTCAACTGGATCCTGACCGCTCCAGTCAGCTTCGGGCTAGGGTGCGTCAAGGCTGCCCGCTGTCAGGCCAGCTCTACGCTCTGGCCATTGAGCCCTTCCTCCATCTACTTCGAAGGTTGACGGGGTTGGTGCTCCCTGAGCCAGAGCTGCGGCTGGTTCTGTCAGCGTACACCGATGACGTAGTCCTCGTGGTCCAGGACCCGGGAGACCTGGCGCGGTTGGAGGCCTGCCAAGCCATTTACTCGGCATAAGAACATAAGAATGGCCATACTGGGTCAGACCAAAGGTCCATCCAGCCCAGCATCCCATCTGCCGACGGTGGCCAATGCCAGGTGCCCCAGAGAAGGAGAACAGAAGACAATGATCAAGTGATTTATCTCCTGCCATCCATCTCCTGCCTTTGTTCTGCAGGCTAGGGCACCATACTTTATCCCTGGCTAATAGCCATTTATGGACCTAACCTGCAAAAATTTATCAAGCTCTTTTTTAAACCCTAGTAGAGTCCTGGCCTTCACAGCCTCCTCGGGCAAGGAGTTCCACAGGTTGACTGTGCGCTGTGTGAAGAAAAATTTCCTTTTATTAGTTTTGAACCTACTACCCATCAATTTCATTTGGTGTCCCCTAGTTCTTGTATTATGGGAAAAGGTAAATAATTTTTCTATATTCACTTTCTCCACACCATTCATGATTTTATATACTTCTATCATATCACCCCTCAATCGCCTCTTTTCCAAACTGAAAAGTCCCAGTCTCTCTAGCCTCTCCCCATATGGGACCCGTTCCAAGCCCCTAATCATCTTAGTCGCCCTTTTCTGAACCTTTTCTAATGCCAATATATCTTTTTTGAGGTGAGGAGACCACATCTGCACGCAGTACTCGAGATGTGGGCGTACCATAGTTTTATATAGGGGAAGTATGATATCTTTTGTCTTATTATCTATCCCTTTTTTAATAATTCCTAACATCCTATTTGCCTTACTAACTGCCGCTGCACACTGCGTGGATGTCTTCAGAGAACTATCCACTATAACTCCAAGATCCCTTTCCTGATCTGTCGTAGCTAAATTTGACCCCCTCATGTAGTACGTGTAATTTGGGTTATTTCTTCCAACATGCATTACCTTACACTTACCCACATTAAATTTCATTTGCCATTTTGCTGCCCAATCACTCAGTTTGCTGAGATCTTTTTGTAGTTCTTCACAATCCCTTTTGGTTTTGACTGTCCTGAACAACTTGGTGTCATCTGCAAACTTTGCCACCTCACTGCTTACCTCATTTTCTAGATCATTGATGAACAAGTTGAACAGGATCGGTCCCAGGACTGACCCCTGGGGAACACCACTAGTTACGCTCCTCCATTGTGAAAATTTACCATTTATTCCCACCCTTTGTTTTCTGTCTTTTAACCAATTCCCGATCCATGAAAGGATCTTTCCTCCTATCCCATGACCACCTAATTTACATAAAAGCCTTTGGTGTGGGACCGTGTCAAAGGCTTTCTGGAAATCTAGGTATATTATGTCCACTGGGTGCCCCTTGTCCGCCTGTTTATTAACCTCTTCAAAGAATTCTAACAGATTAGTTAGACACGACTTCCCTGTGCAGAAACCATGCTAACTTTTGCCCAACAATTCGTGCTCTTCTATGTGCCTTGCAATTTTATTCTTTACTAGTGTTTCTACTAATTTGCCTGGTACTGATGTTAAACTTATCGGTCTATAATTGCCTGGGTCGCCTCTAGAGCCTTTTTTAAATATTGGCATTATATTGGCCTTCTTCCAGTCATTTGGTACCAAAGTGGATTTAAATGATAGGTCACAAACCACTGTTAATAACTCTGCAATTTCACATTTGAGTTCTTTCAGAACCCTTGGGTGAATGCCGTCTGGTCCTGGAGACTTGTTACTATTCAGCTTATCAATTAACTCCAGAACCTCCTCTAATGTCACTTCAATCTGAGTGAGTTCCTCAGATTTGTCACCTAAAAAGGCTCCTCTGCCCAGGTCAGCTGGGTCAAGAGCTCTGGCCTGGTGGTTGGGGCTGGGTGGCAGAAGGGCCACCTCCCACCCGTGCTTCAGGCCATTCGGTGGAGCGCGGGTCCGCTATCTTATCTAGGTGTCTTTCTATCTGCCACGCATCCCTCTCCACCGGAAAACCGGCAGGGTGGCTGAGCGGATGCGGAGGTGGGCAGGGCTGCTCCAGTGCCTCTCCCTACGGGGGAGGGCACTGGTGCTTAACCAACTAGTCCTGTCCATGCTCTGGCACCGTCTCAACACCCTTGTCCCACCCCCGGGTTTCCTCACCGCCCTCCAGAAGGTAGTGCTGGAGTTCTTTTGGCCAGGACTGCACTGGGTCCCTTCAGGGGTTCTTCATCTCCCCCCGGAGGAGGGAGGGCAGGGCCTGACCTGCCTACGCACTCAGGTCCATGTTTTCCACCTCTGGGCCCTGCAGGGACTCCTTAACAGCAATAGTGCAGATAGTCCGGCGTGGAGCACGCTAGCGCGCGTTTTCCTCCATCGCTTCCGAGGGCTCCGATACAACTGGCAGCTCCTTTATTTGCCTTTGAGAGGCCATCTGTGAGACCTCTCGGAGCTGCCGGCCTTCCACCAGGACCTCCTCCGCACCTGGTGGCAGCTCTCAGTCTCCAGGTCTTTAGGGGCCACCGCGGGGGAAGACCTCCTCACGGAGCCCCTGCTACACAACCCGTACCTCCGTGTGCAGGCAGTGGAGTCCCCCGCGGTGTGCCGGAGGCTGGTCCTTGGTGGAATCATCAGGGTTGGAGACCTCCTGGACTACGGCCGGGGAGACTGGATGGAGGCCCCGGCGCTCACCCGGCGTATGGGGCTCTCCACCCTACATTCTCCCTGGCGCATACTCAAGGAGATGAAGGGCCGCCTTGCCACCCGCTGCTCATGTCTATCTGCGCCGGGTCCTGCGAGAGGGTGCACCCCGCCCCCCTCTCGCTCCTGGCCCTCTGGATCTCTCCGTGGGCCCCCGGCTCCGTGAGCCTTCCTGCCCCCCTCCCCTGCATCATCCCAGCCGGCTGCACGCGTTGCAGCCGGTCCCCTTTCAAACCGCGCCCAGACATCATCTGTATACGCTTGTGCTTCACACGCTCCACTATCCCACCCTCATGTCCCGCCCAGACCACAAGTGGAGGGACCTTCTACCATCTTCGGAGGGTGGGGAGCACTGGTGGGCCAGTCTTTATTCTTCCCTGGTCCCGCGGCCCGCCGGGGACATCAGCTGGAGAATCCTGGATGAGGCGGTGAGCACGGGCGTGTACCTAGCGCGGTTCACCCCCCTCCCGGATACCTGTTTCTTTTGTGGCACGAGGGAGACCCTGGCACACATTTACATTGAGTACATCAGGTTGCAGCCCCTCTTCTGGCTCCTCCAGAACCTCCTGCTGACGTTCTGATTGCACTTCTCCTCGTACCTCCTCATTCTAGCACACCCCATCCGTGGCCCACTAAGTCACGGGACCTCCTCGTCAGCCTTCTCCTGGCTATGGCCAAGGTAGCCATTTATAACACTCGGGAGAGGAGGCTGGCGGGGGGGAAGCCTGTGACTGTGGGGCCTATTTCCGTTCCGCTCTCTGCTCACGAATCCAGGCAGAGTTCCTTTGGGCGGCGTCCACTGGCTTCTCTCGACACCTTTGAGGGGCAGTGGGCGTTGTCCGGGGTTCTCTGCTCGGTGTCCCCTTCTGGTTCCCTCATTTTAAACTTTTGACCTCCACTCCCGTCCCTGTTTTTAATTCAGTTGTCCCCCGCACTCTGTTGGGGCCGTGGTTTTTATTAATGGGATCCCTCTTCTATTAAGAGGGGCCTTTTAGTCGTGGGTGGGCTGTGCCCGCCCACTCCCTGGTCTCCAAATAGACCCAGTATACTGTCCTTCTAGAAGGCTCCGGAAGCTTCCAGGTAAGGGTCTACTACTGGGTTTACCACACCTGCTGTGTACACCACAGTTTTACAGTCCTGAAGCCTGGATCCTGTGAGCCCAAGTCAGTTCACCTGGGCCGCCTGTATGTGCTTAAGTGCAATGCAGACACCTGCAGGGTTAGGAGGTGGCTGTGGGATCACCATGTTTCCTAACCATGGAACTTAGGTACCTAAACTCCAGATTTAATAACCTAAGTATTCTTGCAGATCTGGGCCCTTGTAAAATAGGATTGAGACAAGTCCTATTACAGAGGGCAATAGGCATCTGCCCATAGTTTTGGACATCTGCCAAGTACTTCGTCTATAATCTGCAGGGCGTTATCTAGAAATCAGTGTAGAGGAAGTATCTAGACACAAAAACCAAGCAAACACAAATCATTAAGGGACTAAAAATTCAGCAAATACTTAAATGAGAGCAGTCATTGTAGGATTTGATGTAATTATAAGGTAAATTAGATAGAGGGAAATTGTTCTAACAGAGTCCCTTAAACTGGCAGTAGTGGCCGTATGTTTTTCTTATCATTGTAAAAATATCCTGCCTTTTCCTTTAAATTATACTGACCCAAGGTGAATAGCTGCCACATTCTTAGGTTTCGAGTCTATAAATATATATGTGCTGAAATTGATATACCACTCTCAGGGACAACACTCCGGTAATGTCAGTTTTTTTAACCTCATTCACCCCAGCCCAACAGTCTACCACATATTATCTCAATGACTGGTAACATACAGAAACATTGGCTAAGTTCTTTGAAATAAATAATACTGCATCCATTCACTGCAGCAGTGAATCTGGTTTATCACTTTTTGATCAGTGTTCTTCCTGTCAAATGGTCTGTTGTTATTGTCTCCAGGAGGAGTAGGTGTTGAAGCAATCTCTCAGTATTTTAAAATTATATTTTAGATTGTACTGTAAGTATTTTCTGTATTTTGTTCCCCCAGCAGAGTGCTAAGGGATTTTGGCATTGAAATTGTGTATAGTTCAGTTTGAGATATTGTACAGGCCAGGAAAGTCACACATTGAAACAAAATATTTTATTAATCCATTTTTAATGAAGTCTCTGGAAAAGACACTAAAGCTTTCAAGGACTATCCAGTCTTTTCATTTCATTCCTAGAAGCAGTAAGGTCTATTATTTAGCTTATCTTATGGCAGTGCCTATAGACCTCAGCTAGCTTGGAACTTCATTTTTCTAGGCACTGTGTATACATATAATAAAGGATAGTTCCTGTCACAGATAATAAGCTAAAATATCTAGTGCTTACAATAGATACACAGTATCTGAGAGGTAGCCGTGTTAGTGTGTATCTTCGAGAACAACAATAAGTCCTGTGGTATCTTATAGGCTAACAGATATTTTGGAGCATAAGCTTTCATGGGCAAAGACCTGCTTCATCAGATGCATGGGGGGTGGTAGTTTCAGAGGGGCATTTAAAGAGTGGGGACCCAGTAAAAGGGAAGGCCAGAGCTGACAAGGTCTATTCAGTCAGGGTGGAAAAGGCCCATTATCAGTAGCATGTATGAAGAAATGAAAAAAAAAACAACAACACAGGTCAGATAAGACAGTGGGGTTATGGCCCATTGTCAGTCTAATCTCCACATGAGACTGACAATGGGCCATATCCTCACTTGTCTTATCTGACCTGTTTTTTCCTCTCTTCATACATAATACTGGTATTGGGCTTTTTCCACCCTGACTGAATAGACCTTGTCAGCTCTGGCCTTCCCTTTTACTGGGATCCCACTCTTTAAATGCCCCTCTGAAACTACCCCCCCATTCATGTATCTGATGAAGCGGGTCTTTGCCCACGAAAGCTTATGCTCCAAAATATCTGTTAGTCTATTAGGTGCCACAGGACTTCTTGTTATTCTAGCAGATACACAGGAATTCTAGATTTTTGTGCCTTTTTCTGCCCTTGAATAGCTATGTGATATTCGGCAAATTACTTAGGCCCAGCTACGTCAAGCTACTTAGGCACCTGAGTTCCAGTTTTAAGCACTACTGTGATTCACAAAACTGGTGCTGAGCCTCCACTTGTCCCTCTAGACACCTACATTCACTTGGAACCCATATTCCCACTGTAAAAATTTCTTAGCCATGAAAGTTTCTCCAGCTGGGCGTATGTTGCTGCCTATCGTTTGGCATCTGAATGCCAATATCCCTCCTAAGGCAATCCATGAACCAGGGAGAGGGTGGATGCAACTTCCTCTGCCTTACCCCAGCGCCCATGCAGTAGGTGTGCTTGGAGGCACTTAGAAAAGTCACCCAAGAAACGAAGCAATCCGCAAAGCCTGATCTGGGCCTAGGTTCCCAAGCCAATGCAAATGTCAAGAGAGGCACCTAAGAGCTTGTTACACAAAACTCAACATGCTAATTTGGGAGCCAGTGTCAGGGATATGCACCAAAGTCTGTCACCTCTCTCAGATGTAGGCAGCTAAGTTCAGGCTGTAGGGAGGTGCTTTTGATGGCTTGCAATCCATGAATGGAGACCAGTCGACTGGAGTCAGGTGACCTGCATGTCTAAGCTGCTTCTTGCGGGAATGAGTTTAGATCCTGCCTTACTCTTTACAAAAGGGCTCGAGGAAAAGGTGACCCCTGTCTTGTAACTTTCAACCTGATGGTTAGAGCACTCTCCCAGCAAGTGGAAGTCCCAGCTCCAATTCCTCTCTCTCTACCAGAGGGGGACAAAGGTTTTGAATAGGCATTTCACCCCTTACAGGAGATTGCTCTAAACTCTGACTCTCTGGTTTTCATGTGTGTTCTTTGGTGTGCAGAAGACAAGAGGCAACATCAGCCCAAAAAGCACTGTATTGTACAATTTTTAGAAGTGCCTGAAAAAGTCCACCTTTGTCATTCTTGAACTGAAGGAGCTACTAAAAAGTGTCAGATGACATTGCCTTCCCTCCCAGACACTCAGTGCCCCTGTGATTGTGAGTACTCCTGCTCCAGGTCTGGGTTACTTGTTGTGCTAGTAGTAACACTTACCTCTTGTACATGACCAGGGCCACCCCTTGGGGACACGGGTTCCGTGGTAGCCCACCTCGGACTTGGACCCCACCCCACCTCTTCCTGCCCCTGCCACATCCCCACTAGCCCCTTCCCCAAGCCCTGTCTTTGTCTTGCCCCTTCCACCCCCATAGCACCCCTCTGCAGAAGCCACCTCCTCCGGCTACATGACCTGTGGGCTTGCTGGTGGGAGTAAGGGGGGGCGTCAGGGGCAGGGGTAAGCCTTTCCCCACCAACACTCACTGTGGCGGTGGGAACTGGAGAAGCCTGGCTATGGCCATAGCCCACTCCACTTGGAGCATAGCAGGCTGGGATTGGGTGGAGTGCTTCTCATCTGGCCGTCATGGTGAGTGCTGCTGCCCCATGCCAGGCCCCCCATGTAATCCCTCAGGCTGCTCTGGGACCTGTGGATCCTATCCATAGTACATTGGAGGTGGACACTGTGGGGGCTGTGAAAAATTTAGGGTCTTGGGCCATCATCCTGAAGCATCCTATAGGAGGGACAGCTCTGTATAGAACTGCCATTATTTTTAATGAGGATATTGCTTGTAATTTTTTATGTATGAGAATTACCGGGTCAGAATTGAAAAATGAATAAATGATTGAAAATCCCATTGAAATGTCATAAAATGCTTGCTATCATCAAAGTTCACTCATTGATACAGTGCAGTCCTATTGTATTAATTTAATAATATTGGTAAGAGTGACAGCAGCAACATGTACAGAAATAAAACCTGTACATATAAGTGTTTTTTCTTATTCCAATACACTCATCCCTCATTTAAACGAGTGCTTTTTTTTACGAATACTCTGAGGGACACATATACTTACCTTTTGTTCACTGGATGAGTGAACTCCCCCTGCTAATAAGAGACTTACCCCTTCCCTGAGGCTCCAGCCTGCCACAGCCTGACCCTCCCCCCCCACCAGCCCGCAGCCCCCACCTGCCACAGCCTGTACCCCTGACTGGCCCCACAGCCTCAACCCCGCTCAGCCTGACCCCCCAGCCAGCTCCACAGACACCAAACCACCACAACTTAACCCTCCGGCCTCCGCGCACCTGAACCGCTGCAAGTTAAATCCCTGGCCAGCCCCCGCACACCTAAACCGCAGCAAGTTAAACCCCCCTGCCATCCCCGCACACCCAAACCACCACAACTTAACTCCCCTGCCTGCCGTCCCTGCGCACCTGAACCGCCGCAACTAAAACCCCCTGCTGGCCCCGTGCGCCCAAACCAGCACAACCTGAACCCCACCGCTGGCCCCATGCACCTAAACTTCTGCAACCTAAGCTTGCCAGCCCCGCAGACCAAAACTGTTGCAGTCTTAACCCTTCTCACTGACCCCCTCAGACCCAACCTGCATCAGCCTGAACCCCGCCCCCGCCCCCTAGCCTGCCCCCATCTTTTAACCCTCCCTCCCACTCATGTCCCCAAACTGCCCCCAGCCTTTAACCCCCCACAACAGCAGCTTCACTTACCTTTCAAAAGCAGCACCACCTGCTGCCACTCCGAGCACTTGGAACCAATCAGCAACTTGTACGTGTATTTTAACAGGAATTTAGTGTCCCTCTTACAAGCTTTCGCCTACAAGCAAAAAGTTAGGAACCAGTTGTGCTCGTATAGCGAGGGATGAGTGTAGTATGCTGAAAAGGTGCTTGTGAAACTTTCTGAACCTATCTTACTGGTGAAAGTTTACACTTCCCAAAAGTCAGCCAGTCTCTGATTTGTGGCTTGGGTGTAAGGGTTAGCCTTTACATGAAGTGGGTCAGGTTTTTGTATTTCAGTTCAGAACTCAGAAAGCTTTATGAAAAGCCTTTTACCAACTTGGAAGGTGGTAAGCTCATAGGGAACAGCCAGCATGGATCTGCAAAGAACAAATCATGTCAAACCAATCTGACAAATTTCTTTGATAGGATAACAAGCCTTGTGGATAAGGGAGAAGTGGTAGATGTGGTATATCTAAACTGTAGTAAGGCATTTGATACAGTCTCGCATGATATTCTTGTCAATAAACTAGGCAAATACAACTTAGATGGGGCCACAAAAAGGTGAGTGCAAAACTGTCTGGATAACTGTACTCAGAGAGTAGTTATTAATTGTTCTCAATCCTGCTGGAAAGGTATAAGAAGTGGGGTTCTGCGGGGGTCTGTATGGGGACCGGTTCTGTTCAATATCTTCATCAACGATTTAGATATTAGCATAGAAAGTATGCTTATTAAGTTTGCAGATGATACCAAGCTAGGAGGGGTTGCAACTGCTTTGGCAGATAGGGTCGAAATTCAAAATGATCTGGACAAATTGGAGAAATGGTCTGACGTAAACAGGATGAAGTTTAATAAAGACATATGCAAAGTCTCCACTTAGGAAGGAATAATCAGTTTCAAACATACAGAATGGGAAGCGATTGTCTAGGAAGGAGTGTGGCAGAAAGGGATCTAGAGGTTATAGTGGACCACAAGTTAAATAGGAGTCAACAGTAAGATGCTGTTGCAAAGAAAGCAAACATGATTCTGAGATGCGTTAACAGGTGTGTTGTGAACAAGACATGAGAAGTCATTCTTCTGCTTTACTCTTCGCTGGTTAGGCCTCAGTTGGAGTATTGTGTTCATTTCTGGGCGCCGCATTTCAAGAAAGATGTGGAGAAATTGGAAAGGGTCCAGAAAAGAGCAACAGCTAGAGAACATGACCTATGAAGAAAGGCTGAAAGAACTGGACTTGTTTATTTTGGAAAAAAGAACATTGAGAGGCATGATAGCAATTTTGAGGTATCTAAAAGGGTGTCATGAGGAGGGAGAAAACTTGTTCTTCTTGGCCTCCGAGGATAGCACAAGAAGCAATGGGCTTAAACTGCAGCAAGGGAGGTTTAGGTTGGAAATTAGGAAAAAGTTCCTAACTGTCAGGGTGGTCGAACAGTGCAATAAATTGCCAAGGGAGGTTGTGGAATCTCCATCTCTGGAGATATTTAAGAACAGGTTAGATAGATGTCTATCAGGGATAGTCTAGACAGTACTCGGTCCTGCCATGAGGGCAGGGGGCTGGAGTTGATGACCTCTCAAGGTCCCTTCCAGTCCTAGCATTCTATGATTCTGACTTTACCAGTGGAGGATCTTGCTTACAGGGGAAAAAAAATGAACTGGTTCAGTAAAGCAGGTTTGTACTAGTGTGGTGAAGAGGTTTATTGATCTTTTACTATTTCTATTTTAATTGAAGACGCACTATGCACTTTCTACTCAGAAGAGTGCCCGGGAAAAAGGTGGATTATTTGAGACTACAAACACCGGAAAGGTAAATCCAAAACATTTGATACTAGACCAGTTGTAACTGCCCTCAAGTTGAACACACTTCCCATATTCTCGGGTACCTATAACTTTGGGCCTGGTTTTTACATTTCAGTTGTGCTGGATTTACTTGAATGTGACTGCTGATGTTAGTGGAGTTATTCCTGAACTGGTAGATTTACCTGGTGTTGCTCAGATCCTTAAGTCAATTATTTTTTTGTTTTTCTTCATGTAATTCATTGCTCTGGGGTGGGGCTGTGAATGAGGGGTTCAGTATGCAGGCTGTCCCCGGGAGAGAGGACTACTACCCCAGCCCACTCTCACTGCAGCAGCCTGTGGCCAGGTGAGAAGCACTTTTCCATGGCTGCTGCAGCTCCAGCAGGCACAGCTGAGGAGAGTGTGTATGTCCCCTGGCTGGGGCAGGTGCAGATTCATCTACCACCTGAGCCCACAGCCAGAGTGAGGAATACAGCTAACTGTGCACTTTCCCAAAGGGGAGCAGACAGTAATGTTCCCATATGAATTAGGGGGCAGGAGCTTCAACCCTCCCCCAAGAGTGCCTGGGGGATGGGGCAATCCTGGGGTGAGGGTGTGCCGACAGCCAGCCCCTTTCACTCACTTTGTGAATCTGTCTCTCTTTTCTGTGTGGTTTTATGAGAAGCAATCCCATTCCAGGCATGTTCCATTTTCCCTTTAAGTCAGGGGGTGAACAAAGTGGGGGGCAGGCCCCCTTGCAGGGGAGTGAAATTTCAAAAGGGGGGCACAGCATGATTTGCAGGTGGGTCTCAGGTTCATCCATCTAATTAAAATGTTGAAATGTATTACTGTTTTTAATGTATGTGTATTCACATTTATATGCCAATCAATAATGTTTTTGCTTTCTACATACTTATTTTCTTACATGTGCCAAAAGGGTTTTTTTTTTTCATATGAACATAACTGAAATTTCCATCTGTTTGGATTATATTAGATGGGTTGGGGAGCCCTGCTTATTGCAGAGATGAAAAGTGAGATCCTGGCTTTAAAAGTTTGCTCACTCCTGCTTTAAGTTATGGGAAGAGGAAGTTACATATCGAATTTGGTGGTTCTAGCTCTTAATATTTAGGGGGAATTCCTAAACAGACAAAGAGACAGTCACAGACAAACTCTTTAAAATGTGTAACAGATAATACTAGTGCACATGCTAGAATCAGCTCTGCAAGGTTAAGACCAAGCTGAAGGTGTTGGAAAACAACACAGGCTAAGTGTACGTAAAAATTATTTTAACACTTCTGTTTGTCTTTCTTATGTGGCTCTTTTTTTTTCCTTATGGAACCCCAGTGTTTCCATAATTATGTGCACTTTAAAAAAAATGTAAGTTTTTTTTCTCGCCGCATACTATTTTATTCCTTTAATCTGTTGATTTGGAAAAGGATATAAAGCTCACTGTTTCTGTGCCTTTTATGTTTGGCTTGTGCTATTTTGGCTGAGGCTGGAATCTTTGTGAGCCAATTATTATTTCACTTTCATTTCCCAGTCGTACTTATACCTCTTAGAGGGACACTATCCTCTTGAGGAAAATCTCACTTCTGTCTCAAAACTTTTTACGTGCCATTATATTAGTTAACACTAAGGATTATTGTAACAAAGTATGAGTTTTTTCTTCCAGTTCAATTACTGTGTGCATTTGACAGCACTTGGTTGACAGTTATTTTCACTTTTTCCTTGTATAGCTTTTAAAGCTCTGTTCTTTTTCTGGGTTTTCCACAGATCAAGGGAAAGAAAACAAGATAAGAAAATGTGATTTTTAAAGTCACAGAATTGTCATGGGGACTCAGGGTAGGGTATAGTCCAGTAGTTGAAATGACTGTACATTGAATTCATTTTTCTAAATGAAATAGGTTTCAGGTGGATAGTGTTATTTCACAATTACTAGTAGGGTGTGGTGCTCTAGAGCCCTGCACCATGAATATGCATTTACATCTGTGTGCAGTAAACCCTTGAATTTACAGACTCTGATTTAGCGAGCTTTGGGAACAATGGATGTTCACCAGCCCTCCCCCCATTGTTCCCCAACTCTGCCTAATCAGGGCCCATAAAATCCTAAATCCCATGGCCCCACCCAAAGCAAGGTGACTTACCAAAGTCGCTGGAGCTGCTGCTGTTCAACCCTCCACTGCAGCCTGGACTGCCACCACCAGTCGCCATGCACTCCTCCCACCAGATGGCACTCATGTGCATGCTCCACCCCTGGTGGGAGGTGAGTATGGTGGCTTCTTTGGCAGCGCAGCAGGTCAGCTGCTCCAGTTGCGGGCTCTGTGTTAGCTGATGGCCGGGTAAATGAGTAGTCTGTGACCCTAGTTACATCCGAGTCTTTGACTGCTAGGAGTGACAGTCCCTTCTCAGCGGGCAGCCAGAATGGCTGATGGATTCCCCAGAGATTCACCTGAGTCTTTAACTGCTAGGACAGGCAGTCCCTTCACAGCGGGCAGCCAGGGGGGCTGACGGGTGCCCCAGGAGTCTGTCCCATGGAGGCGACACGACTCAGCGCTCAGCTTTTACTGCACCTTACCACTGACCAGGCTGGTATAGCCAAATGACTAAGGTTCTTTGTTTTGTGTTTGGCCGGGTTACAGTAACTGGAAGGTGTCAGGCTGAAAGCTTAAACGGTTACTATTTATTAAAGGGCAGAAATAAGAATCTTAGTGGTTACAAGGTTATTGCTCTATCTTCTTAACTACTCGTAGGATGATACATATAGTATACCAGTTAGATTACAAATGAAAGTTACACATTTGAGGACAAAGCGCCTCAGTTTACAGAGCTCTTACTATTAAATGTGCACAAAGTACATTACAGGTATAATTTTCACCCCTGTGTCCTTCAACTCCGGCGTAGCCAGGTCTACCACTCAATCCCTCAGGAAGAAGATATGTGAGGAGGGCGTCCCCTGGGACCTCGGGAGGCAAAGATCTTGCCCGACCGGCAGGTATAGGTAATTGGAGCTCAGTTAGAGTGGTCTACCGACCCCTTCTTTATACCTCTTGGGTCACGCACACTCTTCCTTATCTGTTAGATGCCAATTATGCTGGTTCACCTTTGTGACGCCAATTCTTACAGGAGAGTTGCAATTTAATTTACACTTGTAAGATAAAGGTAACTAAATCATTAAGGCAGGACATTCTTTCGTAGGGGTGCGAGGTTCCTCTTCTGGGACGATTGTGTGGGCGTATCAGTTAGCAATACCAGCCAAGGGCAATTTAAGGCCCTGTGGTCATCGGCTGGCTTGTTAGCCCTCTTATCTGTGTTCTTCCGTTATCCAGGGTCATGATTGGGTCAGCACATCCTGTGTTCTTGAAGCATCAAAAGACTGTGCGTGAGATAAGCACATCTGTGCTTTCAAGCATTCTAAGACTGTGCTGTTTTCTTCTTTGTCCTTCGTGCTTTGAGGCACCTAAGAGGGGCAAGATGGAGTAAAGCAGGAGGATTCTGTCTGGCTATACTCTGGCAGCTCCATCCCTGCACAGTGGTGGGCTGCGGTGGCGGGCTCTGCGGGCTCCTCCAAGAGCAGTGGCAGGCTCTGCTGTCTCAACCAACGGTGGTGGCTCTGGTGAGTTACGGACATTTGGGGGGGAGTGGGGGAGTCTGGTGGGGGTGTGAGGGCAGTAAACCCTCATATTTAATGGACTTTTGGGTTTAATGGACACCCTGCCCCCCCCATTCTTCATCATCATCAGCATCATCATCATCATCATCAATAACTGCAGGCTCAGCGCCCGTTGGTGTCTGATGCCTCTCTCACTATTTCCTTCCATCTTTCCCTGTCCAGTGTGGAGTGGCTTAGTTTCTGTAGACTAGCTCTGCACCAATCTACTGTATCATCTACCCATTCTCTGTGGGGTCTGCCTCTCCTATTCGAACCGTCCATTATGCTGAATACCAGGGTCTTGATTTTTTTCATTCGTCCTTTAAATTGAGGGTTTACTGTACAGTAATTCCAGAACAATAACAAATCAGAATAGTAGCATTTTACACCCACTTTTTATGCACAAAGGGAGTTCATCCCTTTCCCTTTTTCCTGCCCTGACGGAAAAAGCTCATTCACAAGGAATACCCTGGAGTGTTTGGTTGTGCAAGCAGGTGGCACTGAACTCCAAATTCTTGTTGGGTGCCACAGGTCCTGTCGGGACCATTGCAGTTGGGGTGCAAGTTAGGGCAACCCTTAATACTGCTCTACATTGTGCTTGTTCTGATCTAACCCCCAGAATAGGGAAGGTGTGTTGCTTTCCCCCAGACTGTGCTCTATCACAGGGATGAATTGGGGCTAATGCTTCGAGATATATGAATGAAAAGCTGTGTGTAAGAACTAGGTATTTGTTGTTATGGCTATGAATGGGTGTAAATGGCTACACAAGGTACAAAGTAACTGAGATTCAGGCCATAATTTTTCAAACATGGAATACAACTCTAATTAGAGTCTTCAAATAAGAATTTTAACCTAGTAAAATTATCTATCGATGTATTGTGGAATTCAGTACTGGTAGCATATAAATAAAAATGTAGGGAAAAATTCTGTACCTGCTAAACGCTGCAGTTCTTAGTCATTCCTTACTATAATGAATGTCTACCATTAAGTTAATGAGGAAGAGTGGTTCAGTGGTCAAAGCCTTTGTTGGAGATCCTGGAGTGGTATTTTCAAAAATGCTGAACTTATTTATGATTACAGGTCACTCAGGTGCAGAGTTGTCCTGTCTATAGAACAAAGTGGGGCAGCCACCCAGACCCTATGCTTTTGAGGTCCCTGTGGTGGCCATCACAACCATCCCATGGGTGGAAGGGAGGTGGGATTATGAGGTTTGCTGTTGAGGTAGCAGGAGTTGCCAGCCAGCTTGCTCACCATGTGGATGGTGAGAGCTCGGCAGCCTGTTCTGCTGCACTGTGCTGCCCTCCTAGCCTGCTACACCCCACTTCTCTGCAGCATTGGGAAATGGAGTGCCTCAGTGCTAGGGTACTCCATTTCCCACTGCTGTAAAGAAGCAGGATGCAGCGGGCCAGGAGAGCAACACAGTGCTGTGGGGCCCTGCTCTGGTTCCTGCTGCCGGTGGTGAATTGGAGGAAGTATGGTGATCCCTCCTGGCATAGCACCAGATCCCATAATCTTCTCGGCAGTGTTGGGGCCTGTGGCATGGCGGGGGGTTGCCTGGCCTCTGTGCTTATTGGAGGTAGGGGAGAGGGTTGCCCCAGGCCCTGTGCCTGGGGCCACGGAGGGATGGCCCTGCTTTGATGATTTTTGAAAATTTTATATCTTAGTTCTGTTCTTGAGCCAGATACTAACTTGGGAAAGTAGCACTTTAAAGACTAACATAATAAATTATTAGGTAATGGGCTGTCGTGGGACAGACCCACTTCTTCAGAGCTATAGCCTTACCAGAATAGACTCAATATACAAAGCACAGAGGTCCAAAAATTGTTATCAAGGTTGACAAATGAGAAAAATTGTTACCAAGGTTGGCAAATCAGATAGAAGAGCAGAAGAAGGGGGTGAGGGGTGGGCAATTCTGTTAAAGACCTGAAAGTTTGTGTTCTGGAGAAAAGAGATGTTAACAACAACAACTACAGAGAGAATGTTCAGAACTAACATTCATATCCAAATTCAACACATTAACACTTGGTTTGAACAGTGACAACAATTACCTGATCCATTATAAGGACTCTTCCACATACTTTGACGTTTGACCAAATACTTAACTTCCCCCACCCCACACCCCACTTTCTGCTATCTGACTTGCCGACCCTGATAACAATTTTTCTGATTTGTCAACCTTGATAACAATTTTGGACCTTTATATATTAAGTCTGTTCTGGTAAGGCTATAGATCTGAAGAAGTGGGTCTGTCCTACGAAAGCTCATCACCTAATAAATTATTTTGTTAATCTTTAGCGTGCTACATGACTGCTTTTTTGTTTTGATAGAATGCAGACTAATGTGGCTATCTCTTTATTACTATACTAACCTGTTGTGTAAATTTGAGCAAGTCAGTTAGCTTCCCTGTGTTTCAGTTTCCTTATTTGTAAAATGAGAATAATGTTTGTTCTTCTTCGAGTGGTCCCTGTGGGTGCTCCACCATAGGTGTCGGGCTCGCCCCAGCGCCGCAGCTCGGAAAATCTTCAGCAGTCTCCATTGACTCTTGCACTGACTTAATTTTTCCTTTTATTAAATCAGGAAAAACAACAGCACCGGAGAAAGGAAGTTATCCACCAAACCACCTTGCAGGGAATATGTAAAAATGCACAAACGTGAGGAGCAGATCAAATCTTAATTTGGAAGAGGAAAGCAAAGGGAAGCAGCAACAGATGGTAAGAGCCAACTTCACTTTTTATTCCTGGGTGTTTTTCCAGCAAAAGTACTTCTGAAATCCTCAGAATTGAAACTGTGTTTATTAAACATTTTTAAAAAGATCACACTGAATATCAGAATGGCTTTAGAGATTAAAAATACGAATATATCTCAATGGTTCAAGTTTTAAATAACAACTAGAAATCATATCAGGAGAGAAAGGATGCATTGAAGCCTGCATAATCCAGCTTCCTTGAGTATATTACCTGTACAGGGCTGTCTCTGAGAACAAAAATTGTTGTGGTCAAGGAAAAATAAACATTCTTATAAATCAGATCTTTCTTCTCCACATGTTTTCTCCTTCCTTGCACTGAAGGAAGCCTGAGATATGGCATAATATGCTGATTTAGAAAAAAGCTGCAAAGTTGTGTCTACCTGCAGCCGTACACCTGAGAATTAACTTCTCTCACCAGTTTGTCAACATGTAGTGTCGCATCTCATTTTTCATCCATGATTGCAGCTGTGCTCTGGAAATGGTCTGATTTAGTGTTAGTTTTGGTGCAGGAGAGATAAAAGATCCATTTGAATCTGAAGGGAAACATGGCTAGATTTGTACAAGTGAAAGAGTTGACCTGTAATATCACAGGTGTAATATGGAAAATGTACCTTTAGGTCAGGGGTATGGAATGTTTTTTGGCCACAGCAAAATCATTTGGGGGTCACATACAAGTGAGAGGAAAAAATAAAAAAGCCCCAAAATGAGAAGTGGACATACAACTTGCCTTCCCAAACAACTTTTAGTGTGATGCTCTTTTTATTTAGTGTGATGACTGAAGTTGTTTTTCTTTCAGGAGCCTTGTTATGTTTGCAGGCATTGAAGATATTGCTACTTGCAGCTGGCTTTCCAGCTTCACATCTATTAGTGTGGCGTAAACGTGGGTCTTTGCAAGAGAATGCTTCGAAAAGAACTGCTCACAGTAGTATGTAGTGCCAAATAGTGATGCAATTTTCAGTACATCCTCTCAAGTTTGGACATTTATCAGCACTTACCTAGAGTCTGTAGATTTCCAGCACAGGCAGGTTGTTGTATTTAGGCATATGTTCCCTGTGGCTTTACATTTCGATAAGTTTATGTTGAAAGGTTTCTGGTACAGCAAGTGTTTCTATGTTGAATGGTATGGAAAAAATGTTTTACTTTCAGTTCTTTTGATCTTAGGTCTTGAAATTGGTCACACAGTTTCTGAAGTAAATTTGCATACTTCTTGATGTACTCTACTGCTGTTGCAGGTTTTTGTCCTCAATGGGTTGAAAAATGGACTGTGCTACTCTTTTCCAGTTGCATTCGCCACAACTTTAATTTAGTTTTGAATGATTTGACATTTGAGAGAAGGGAAGACAGAAGCTGGTTAGGCCCTTGCAATCTGACATTGAGGTCTGACAAGTACTGAGGAACGTCAATCATGAATGCTGGGTCACTCAGGTCAGCCACAGGTTTTCCCTTCATCTCCATGAAAAGTTTCACTTCATTCCTCAATTCTTAAAACTGCATCGGCCTACTCCTTCCCTTCAGCCATCACACTTCACAGTAATAAACTAAATCACCATATCCTGGTTCAAGGTCTCTAAATAGCTCTTTAAACTGGTGGCTGTTAATCCTTTACTTTTGAAAAAGTTAATGCTTGATACTGCTATCAACATTAGTTGTTCATTTATATGGACTGTGTGCACAGATTCTTTTGATGAATAAAGCAGCGACACACAATCAACTTACTTGGATCAAAACCACGGTTTTTTTAGGAAATTAATACTTTTTGAGATCCAACTATAGCTGAAGCACCATCATTAAGATTGCTCAATTTATCAAATGATAACTGAAGCCCATCCACTGCTGACATAAACATCTCAAAAATGTCCTTGCCTCTGATGGTGTCATGCATTGATACTAAAGAAAGCAAGTCCTCTTGAATCTCAAAACCTGGTGTAATTCCACACCAAAAAATAGCCGGCTGGGCTGTACTTATCTGTTGTCTCAGCAGCAGCCAGAGAGCAGAAATCAAAATCAACTGCAGAGTCTTTCAGAGACATTTCAGTATCCAGAGACATACCTTAATTTGATCTGACACTGTCCTGCGAGATAAGCTCTTACTCTCAAATGATCTAAAGTTTTCTGGAGTCATTAAAGCTGCAGTTGCAACGATGCACACTGTTACAAACTCTCCTTCGAATGAGGCCGAATTCCTTTTCTGATAAGTTTGCTCACCACATAACTTGCTTGTGTAACACTGTCCGTCTCCTTTTCTTTCATATGAAAATTGTTTGCTGCACAGTCAAATTATTTTGAGCTCTTTAATTTTGGTCTGCATGCAGCTGTCCTTGATAGTCTTCATATTTGATATGCTTTGTGTTGTAGTGTCTTTCTAGGTTTGAGGTTTTTTCAAGATAGAAATTGCTTCTCCACAAATCAGGCAAATGGGCTTGCATTTCACCTCCACCAAAAAGCAGTCATTTATCTATTTTTCATTAAAAACACAACACTGTCTTTTGCTTGCAGAAGACATTTTTAATTTGCAAAGGATTGCAACTTTTTAAGTGTCCACCTGTACGATCTACACTTCTGCATTGAGGATAGGTCACATGTGCTAAAAATGGTATTACGAAAAGCAAATTCAATATAGACCTCTTTTAGATGTAAACTATTAAAAAGGAGGGAAAGTTTGAAAAATATTATCAGAAAACTGTTTCTCCTGTGCTTTATATATTAGTCTGTTCTGGTAAGGCTATAGATCTGAAGAAGTGGGTCTGTCCCATGAAAGCTCATCATCTAGTAAATTATTTTGACAGTCTTTAAAGTGCTACATGACTGCTTTTTTATTTTGTTTCTCCTGTGTGTTCACTTTTAAGTAAGATGGTTAATAGCAGCATTTTTCTTCTGTAAAGTTTAAAAGCTGTATTAAGTCAATGCTCAGTTGTAAAACTTTGAAACAACAACCATAACATTTTATTCAGTTAGGAACATTTTAGAATTACAAACAATCGTCATTCCTGAGGTGTTCGTAAAAATGAGGTTCTATTGTAACTGACAGAGTCCCTTCATATCCTTAGCTGCATGTACATGTACCCCCTCCTTTCAAAGGGGGCATGTTAATGAAGCACTTTGGAAGATGCTAATGAGGCACTTTCATGGATATTCAGCCCTTCATTAGCATAATGGCAGCCATGCGCAATTTGAAAGTGCCGCTTTCGGAACACATGCTGCCTGGGTAGATGCGAGCCTTTCGAAAAGACCCCCCTGACTTCAAAAGCCCCTTATTCCTAACACCAAATAGGAAGAAGGGGCTTTTGAAGTCAAGGGGGTCCTTTTGAAAGGCCTCCATCTACATGGGTGGCATACATTCCGAAAGCAGCATTTTCAAATTGCACATGGCCACTATTATGCTAATGAGGTGCTGCATATTCATGTAAGCACCTCATTGTCATCTTCCAAAGTGCCTCATCAACATTTTTGGAAGGGGCAGTGTAGACCCAGCTCTTCTGTTTTCAGACTGTCTCCTGTCCAACAGTTGGGGAATAGATCTTAAAAGATCTGACACTTTTCATTAGAAGCCACTGTTAATTGTTCAGTTTTTACTTCCCAGTTAAGGAAGCTTTGTTTTCCATCTCTAAGTGTCTGCATCACACTCAAGGTCTGGGAAGATAAAATTCCCTGTCTCAGATGAAGTTTTCTTCGAACGTGGCTGGTTCCAGAACTTGCTCCTGTTCTCATTTTTTTGTCTTGTGACCCCAGCTATGAAACCACAGAAGGCCAAAATTCTGATTCTGGTGGCTGTAAATATGGAGGGATTATAACCATTACTTTGGATTGCACTAGCCAATCTGAGATCACAATATGCTTCTAAATCTTAACACAATGAAAAGTACTGAGGAGCAGAGTACCCCGAAAGAGGAAATGCTTAGAATTATAGGACTGGAAAGGACCTCAAGACATCTTCTAGTCCATTCCCCAGCACTTACCGCAGGGCTGAGTATTTTCTAGACCAGAGAGGGGCAAACAACAGCTCACGGGCCACATGTGGTCTGTCGGACCCTTCAGTCTGTCCTCCCATCTCCCAGTGGGGAGTGAGGTCGGGACAGCCTTGGTGGAGGAGTTAGCCTAGCTCCTAGGCATCATTGTGAGCAGGCTGGAGTGGCCAGCCAAGGAGGCTAGCGCACAGCTCCTCCCTTTCTTCCCCCTCCGCCATCCACAGTCCTCTTGTGCCTGGGTGGTGCAGTTGCCACACTGCCAGCCCCAGTGTTCCAGACAGCATGGTCGGGGGTGGGGGGTTCTTTAGAGGTGTGCCAGGTAACCCATACCTAGACTTATCCTTGCTGTGGAGCTGCTCCCCTGGTACCACCCATGTAGAACCCTCCC
The DNA here is from genome assembly GCF_033958435.1 of Carettochelys insculpta. Classification (NCBI taxonomy): domain Eukaryota; kingdom Metazoa; phylum Chordata; order Testudines; family Carettochelyidae; genus Carettochelys; species Carettochelys insculpta. The sequence goes on along the minus strand of NC_134139.1, from coordinate 21,488,188 downwards.
CTCAAATGCTACACCCCATAGAAACCCCCTTTCCTCCCTTAGTAACATCCATTCTAGAGACCCCCAGTATCACACTCCATGAGTCCCCATCCCCCCTTATCAGTAACATATGTATTCCTGGCCCTCCATACAATTACCCAGATGTGGCCCTCAGGCCAAAAATCTTGTCCACCCCTATGTTAGACCATAACTGACAAGTGTTTGTGTTACCTGTTCTTTAAAATTTCCCACAATAGAAATTCCACAACTTTCCTAGGCAATTTATTCCCGTGCTTAACCACCCAGAAAGGAAGTTTTTCCTAATGTCCAACCTAAACTTCCCTTGCTGCAATTTAAGCCCATTGGTTCTTGTCCTGTCCTCAGAGATTGAGAGGAACAATTTTTCTCACTCCTCCTTTTAACAACTTTTATGTTCTTAAAAACTATTGTTATGTCCCTTCTCAGTATTCTCTTTTCAAGACTAAGCAAACCTATTTTTTTTTTCAATCTTCCCTCATAGGCATGGGCAGTGGGTGAACACCTGGCTTGGGAAGGCAGGCTATGGCTAGACCCCCAGCAGAACCCCCATCCTTTCCATGCCCAGCTCCCCTTCCCCCCGTTGTGACTGCTGGCTCCTGCTTCCTGGCCCTGGAGCCCAGGGTTGCTGGGCAGCATGGCCCCTGGAGTGCCCAAGAGCTGGGCAGGCAGCACATCCCCAGCCAATCCTGGTCTCAAGAGTGCTTCAGAGCTGGGTTGGCACCTGCTGAATCCCCCCTCAGCCAAGCCTCCAGCCCAGTCTGAGTCCAGTCCCAGCACTGGGCTCTCAGAGAGGACTGAGGGGCCCACTGTGGCCCCCAGACTGCCTGACCCAACTTCTAGGAGGAGGCAGGAAGGGGCCTACTACAGATATCACATTGGTGGTGCCGCATCAGTTAGATTGAGAAGGCAGTGCCTTCCCCTGCCTATGATACCTGCCACCCTTGCTCAGGGGTCATGTTTTCTAGACCTTTAAACATTTTTGTTGCTCTTCTCTGGATTTTCTCCAGTTTGTTCTCCTCTTCCCTGAAATGTGGCGCCCAGAATTGGACACGCTATCCCAGCTGACGCCTAATCTGTACATAATAGAATGAACAAATTACTTCTTGTGTCTTACTCAGAACACTCCTAATAATAAATTGCAGGATGGTGTTTGCTTTTTTTCCGACAGTGTTACACTGTTCTCTCATATTTTTTGTACGAGCCACTATGATTCCCAGGTCCCTTCCTACAGTACTCCTTCCTAGGTAGTCATTTCCCATTTTGTATGTATGTAACAGATTGTTCCTTCCTAAGTGGAGTATTTTGCATTTGTCCTTATTGAATTTCATCCTTTGTACTTCAGACCATTTGTCCAGTTTGGCCAGATCATTTTGAATTATAATCCTTCCTTCAAAACACTTTCAGTCCTTCCCAGCTAGGTATTGTTCACAAACTTTATGTTCTCTATGCCATTATCTAAATAATTGGTGATTGTAATTATCCCCTCTGAATTGTTTAATATTAATGATTTATATTACTTATTGGTCAAAGAATTCCTGTAAAAGGCTGTTTGGTTACATTTTTAGAATGTGCTTGGGAGCATATGATAGGTACCCTGTGTCATGGAATGTGTATGTAAATTAAAAAGTATTTTAAAAATAAGTGTTTTAGTAGTTACATGGTTTATTCATTACCTTATTGTGTAAATCCGGCTTGCCATCCAATACCTTTTTGAAAGTCACATATTTAAAAACACTTTTAAACTACACAAAATACTTACCCTTGAGTCCATTTAAGGAGCTAGGTCAGGGGTTGGAAACCTGTGGCTCTGGAGCCGGATGCGGCTCTTTAAGGGGTCATTTGCAGCTCTGGACACTGCTACCACTGACTCCTCTGTGGCTTCTTGTCATGCTGCCACTGAAACAGTATATCTAAGTTTAATTGGTTTAATGGCTGGCAGGGTGGCGGGAGAGATCCAGCTGTTAAACCAACTGAATTTAGTTCCATTATTTCAGCAGCGGCAGGGCAGGGAGCTGCAGAGAGCCCTTCACTGGCCCCGCTACCTGAGAAGCCACACCTTCCGGTGGGCATGGCTCAGTTCACCCCCACACCAGCAGAACACCTCCATGCCAGCCTTCCTTCCACTGGGTGAATGTGGCCACCCAGCATAGGCTCCCCAGCCAGCACCAATGGATATGGCTGGTTTGGGGCTGAGGTGGGTAAATACTGGGGTTGGGGGGTTTGGGGCTGAGAGGAGTTGTGGGATGAGTGGTAAAGCTTGGAGATTGTTGGGTGGATTTTGGGGGCTGAGGACTGAGGTGGGTAAAGCCTGGAAACGGGGGCAGGCTTGGGGGCGAGAGCAGTAGAGCCTGGGAGTGTGGGGGGCAGGAGGTGTGGAGGGTTGATATGAGCATTGCTTCTTCCTGCTTACGTGCCTATCCCCAGGTGCAGCGTTTTCCTTTTCGTTTTCCTCATTTGCTCTGCAATCCCTGGGGTGAAAGTAACAAACTTTCTAACTGGAACAATTGTTGTATGTGCATGCCCTTAAAACAGGAGGTTACAAAAATTACGGTTTGCTGTTATTTATTAAGGACTGTGTCATATTCACATGAATTTCAGCTCTTGAATTATATATTTTGTAACTGAATTTGAAAAAGTGGCTCTTCTTGCTGTTTTGGTTGCAGACCCCTGAGTTAGGAGATTGTTTGCTGTTGCTATATAAGCAGATTGCCATCTGCTGGCTACAGTGAACAATATACTAGCTTTATTGTGCTTGTCTTTGTTTCCATTCCTTGATATACTTTCAAAATTTGAAGGTGAATTTACTGCTCCTGCAAGGTGCCTGAGTGAGATTTTCTGGAAAGTGAAGTCCACATGTAACCCACTGACTAGTGTGTGATACATGAGACAGGAGAGACTCCTATGCTGCTCTGCCAGTCTGTATCATCCCTGCTCTAGTGAGACCATCTCTGTTGCTGAGAGGGTAGTTTAAACAACATGCCTGTTCAGATCTTGTATACTTTGCTTCCACATTGCACCTTGCTGTGAAAGTATAACCTCTCCATTGGCTGACTTCATGGATGCCACCACTAGGCACAGAAATTAAATATTTGTTCATTCTTGTCCCTTGAGGATGCTGCAGTCCTGATTTTTCTGGTGGATTGTGTGAAATCACAATGTTTTTGGGTATTTGAATGATGATTTGACTAATGGTGTTTTTGTATATACAGATGACTTTCCATTCAACGTTCTAAAGGTATGTTAGAGAGGTGAGCAAATTTTATTTCCATTTTATAGAGGGAGAAACACAGTAGAAACACAGTAGTGATTACTTACTTGAAGTCACACGGTAGGTTAAAAAGAAAAGCCAGAGGTCCTAATTTCTAGTCACATGTGCTAAGGACTGATCCAAAGCCCATAGAAGTCAGATCCACAAAGGAACTTAGATGTTGTAATGCTTAGTGTTGTAGTTCCTATCTTTTAGGTGCCTTGCAAATCAAAGGCTGTACAAAGCCTAGTTTAAGCAATACATGGAAAGAGATGGATACCTAAGAACAGGTTCCACAAAAGCTAGCATCCTGAGAACCTGCTTCATCTAGCCAATAGCAGATGTAAGCAAGAGGTATGTAGTGATCTTGGGATTGCTTAGTTAACAAACCAGTGTCTGAGAAAGGAATAAAACTTCAATAAAACAAACTGAAAAGCATCTCTGCTGAACTGCTGCATGTATATGTTCCACCAGGGTGTATGGGGTGTCCAGGGAGGGGTAGCACCTCTGATGTTGGGGACTTGTCATATCTCTTCAGGGGCGGTTTGTGCACCTTTGGTCCCCACCGGAACTCTGCTCTCATCTGTGGCTCCAAGAAGCTGTAGCATGCGGAGTAGCCACACCCCGATAAACTGCTTCGACAGGAGGGATAAACTGGGTGAGGGTAGCCAACAGGTCTGAAACCTTTGGTGAGATAGGGACTTGCCTATGCCAGCATGCAAAGTTGGCTCTGGTGGACTGGATGGATGAGATCAACAGTGAGATCCAACTACCAGGAAGGCAACTCTGCAATTTTCCCGTACAGGTTCTTTGCATAGTCTCATCTCTCAAATCAGTCTACTTTATTAGTGTGCATCTGCTGTTTACTTCAAAGTCCTGTGGCAATGGGGGAGGGGTGAAGCGACTGGTGGAGGTGGCCATTGGGAGTTGTAGTTCCAAACCTGCATGTAGGTGGCCTGTAGACTTTGGTCACTCGACTCTGACCCCAGGACAACAGAGGAGTTTGGCAACAGCCCAGGCGACTGAGCAGGGCTTTTCAGGAGCAGCACCGCTCACCCTCAAATGAGGGAGGGGACTATAAAAGGTGTCCCAAACATTGGTTGTCCCAACCAAACTGGCCAGCATGCTGTGGCTGGCAGCTTTACCCTCACAGCAGTAGAAGAACAGTGAAAAGAAAGGTGATATCTGGAGCATGGAACGTTCGCACCTTCTTGGACAGGAAGAACACTGTGAGGCCTGAGAGAAGAATGGCCCTCATAGCAAGAGAACTAGCATGCTATAGCATTGACATAGCCACCCTGAGTGAGACCAGACTTGCAGAGGAGGGATCTATCTGCAAACCGAAAGGGGGTTACATCTTCTTCTTGAAAGGCAGGCCAGAAAACAAAGACCGAATCCAGAGAGTGGGACTTGCCATCAAGACATCACTTCTGTGCCAGCTACCTGACCTTCCAACTTGCATCAGTGAGCATTTGAGCAAGCTCCGCTTCCCCCTCAGCCCCCTCGCCACGTTACAATCATCAGCGCTTACGCCCCCACTCTGACCAGCAGCGATGAAGCAAAAGAGAGTTTCTACAAGGACCTTGACCATCTTGCAAAAGCAACTCCTCCTAGTGACAATCTTCTCCTGTTGGGTGTCTTCAATGCCAGAGTCGGCAAGGACTATAGGAACTGGAAAGGGGTTCTGGGGCATCACTGCATTGGTAACATGAATGTCAGTGGCCTTCTTCTGCTGAGCTTGTGTGCAGAAATGACCTGACGATTACCAACACTTTCTTCAGGCAGGCTGATAAATAGTAAGACCACATGGATGCACACAAGGTCAAAACAAGGGCACCTGATTGACTATGTCATCAGTCGCAGGTGTGACTAATTATATGGACTAATCATATGATTAGTCACATGGACTAATCATAGACTCGTCTGATCTGTCCTTATGCTGCACGTCACACCACTGCATTTCAAGAAGCTCCAGGTTGTCAGACCCCACTTCAGCATTGGGAAGCTGCAACATACTGGTCATTGTGAGCAATTTGCAGCCCACCTTGACAAAGTGCTGATGTTCCATGGACCTCTTACTGGAGACCCAACACAAAAGTGGGACCAGTTTAAAACTCTGGTGACGGAGTCAGACAAGTCGACACTAGGACTGAAAAAGAGAGTTCACCAAGACTGGTGTGATGAAAATGAGGAGACTATCATGAAGATCTTAGAGGAAAAACAGAACACATTTCTGTTACGGCAAAACAATCAGTCCTCGATCTCCAAACATGATCGTTTCAAGCACCTTCAGAGTCAGGCACACACTGCACTTTGCAACATGCAAGATGAGTGGTGGGAGAGAAAAGCTGATGAAGTCCAGTACTACTCTGACACCAAGAACTCCAAGGTGTTCTTCAGTGCTATCAAAGCTGTATGTGGACCTTCAAAGCCAAGTACTACACATCTCCTGTCTGCAGATGGCACGACCTTTCTGAGGGAGAAGAGCAGCATCAACAATAGGTGGAGAGAGCACTTCAGCAACCTTCTCAACAGGCCCTCCATTGTCGACCCTGCGGCCCTAGACCAGATCCCTTAGGAACCCATGACAGACAGTCTTGACCTGCCCCCAACAATGGATGAAGTAAAAAAAGCAATCAGCCAGCTCAGCTCTGGCAAAGCCCCTAGGAAGGATGGTATCCCTGCTGAAATTTTCAAGGTAGCAGGACCAGTGTCACTTGAAGCCTTTCACAGCATTTTGACCAGCATCTGGAAAGGTGACTTCCCATAGGGTACAACTTGAAAGGAACAAAATGATATATCAGCCAGCAGCATTCTTCAGACTATGTTGTGTACTGGATGTGGCAGATCAAAGATCCAACTAAGAGAATGAGAGACAAGAGACTCAGTTTATAGGATTCCATTAGCTGTCTGAGGGCAGATGATTTGCCTACAAGATACTGTCCAGTTTTAATGTGCAATACGTAGTCTGTTTCTAGTGCCAGCAGTGATTGCTGATGTTTCTCTGTTAAAAGTGCCTCTATATAACATTAATATTGAAGATATAAAGATTTCCTGAGGTACGAATAGGGTCATGAGATAAATGTCTCAATATCAGCTAACACTCTATAACACTACACTCTTATTTTGTATTGATTAATTTTTTATGAATTGTGTATCACCAATGACCAGAAAATTTGATGTTTTTTTCTTTGTTTTTTCTTGGGAAAATCAGTAATATAAAGTCTCAAGTTCCTTGTTTTTGCAAGCTGCCTTCTTGGAGAATGAGAAGAGCAGAATGTGATCTTTCTCAGTCCTGAATCTAGGAGACAAAGGTGTTAATCTTTAACAGACGACTCTGCTTCCATTTATTTGGCTGGAGTTTTAAATAGGTGTTTTGTAAGTGTTAACAACAACCAAGGAAAATGTTAAAACAATTGTAAGTGGCAAGTAAAATTCCCTCCCTCTCTAGTTTGACTATCCTGGTACTTGTGATATAATTCTGTTAGTTCTGTGGTCAAGTATAGAGTTTGCCGTGAATAGCAAGATTGACAATTTTAAGTCTTAAAACCAAGCAGAACTCCATGCCTAGCACAGTTTTTTATTTTTAAACACAAAATGTCAGGACTTTTTTCAACATCATAAAGAAACAAAAGAAAGAACAATCCTGGGATATTTTCCTTCTGAGATCACAAGTAAGGATTAAAATCCAGGCAAATGATGTTTTTTCAATCTTCCTATACTCTGTCTAGTGACAGTATCTTTGGCTGTCAGTTGCTGTATTTGCTGTTCTTCTAAGTGTGAAAACACAAAAATAGTTTAAATTGTGTTTTAAAACTGGTTTTTAAATGTACTCATAAAATTTCATATGCTGTATATGTAGTTTTATTTCCTCAAGATACTTCTCTCCCTTGTCTCTTTTACTTACTACAGTTTATCACCTTTTTCAGCATATTTTGACCTATTATTTCCACCCCCACAAAGCTGAAAGGATGAATCAGTCCATTGGGCAGGCTGACCGTGCACATATGGGCGCAGCGCCTCTGCAGTGAAGCTGCACTGTCAAATATGGCCTGGTTTCGGATGCACGTGGAGCCACCTGAAAGCTTAGCACTATGGAACTGGTTCCTCCTTGATGAGGCTTAGATGGTGCCCAGCATTCTGCTCCTCTGGCTTTTGACTTCATAACCAGATTGGAACCAAAAATAATGTTGCCATTCGCTAGTACTGTCAAATGACACACTACTTTCAGCAGAGATCTGTGATCTCTTCTCTCCTTTATCAAGCTGTGATAGCAGCAAACTACTTAATAATGTAGACTTTTAAATTATCATTATTGGGCATCTGTTTTAACCCCATTTAAATGACATGGACAGTTCACTTCTCTAAGAGATATTGCTTCAGGCTCTGTGCAAATGCCGATGGTTAATATAGCATCGGTTATGCTGATGTCACCTTTTCAAGGTTGCTAGGTTTACTTCGCAACCATAATAACTAGAGACTTGAAGTGCAATCCCAGACCCCCTGGAATCAGTGGCAAAACTCTCATTGCCTTCAGTGAAACTAGAATTTCATCTTTACTTTTTAAAATAACAGCTCAACTTCTGGAGAACGACATAAGTGCCTTAAAAGAAAAAAGAAGCAAAAGCATCTGAAACAATGTGAGCCAGATCAGTTTGATCCCTGGATCCACAGGACTGTTAATATACCCCAAGCCTGCTCTGTTCACAGAACCCTTGTTTGTAACCAGAGGGGTGACTTTCCTTCATAGTTGAGGCAGTTTTGGGGGGTATGATCTTGTCTTTGGCTGTATAAATACATATTTGTTATACATATGCAGGGTGTGTTAAAGATTGGTGTAGAATGAATACAGAACAATAGTAAATTTGCTGTATGGTATTTTCTTTTTCTCCAGGATAGTTTGATAGTTGAAATGGAGGAGTTAAAAGCCCAACTGCAAAGAATTCAGAATAGGGAGGAAACACAAGCCAGATGACGAGAATGAAGCAAAGCAAGGTAGAAATGGAAGAGTTAAAGTCCTGACTTGAAAAAACAAAGGAGTGGGAAAGACAAAAAGCATCAGTTTTAGAAAATGAGAAGGTGCTTATGCAGTGGTTTTTTTCTAGAAAAACAAAGGATGCCGAAACTCAAGTCTGATGATTCCTCATAGGGGGTAGTGTGTTCAGATTTAATGCCCCACTCCCTGCACTGCTGCAGGACCGGCAGGGACTTCTGCCTTGGTCCCTGCGCTGCTGCAGAACTGGTGGTGAACATTTTTCTGGTGTTCCCCTATATAAAACTATGGTACGCCCACATCTTGAGTACTGCATGCGGATGTGGTCTCCTCACCTCAGAAAAGATATATTGACATTAGAAAAGGTTTAGAAAAGGGCAACTAAAATGATTAAGGGTTTGGAATGCGTCCCATATGAGGAGAGGCTAGAGAGACTGGAAAGAGGAGACTGAGGGGCGATATGATAGAGGTATATAAAATCATGAATGGTGTGGAGAAAGTGAATACAGCGAAGTTATTTACTTGTTCTCATAATATAAGAACTAGAGGACACCAAATGAAATTAATGGGTAGCAGGTTCAAAACTAATAAAAGAAAGTTTTTCTTCACACAGCGCACAGTCAACCTGTGGAACTCCTTACCAGAGGATGCTGTGAAGGCCAGGACTCTAACAGAGTTTAAAAAAGAGCTCGATAAATATTTGGAGGTTAGGTCCATAGATGGCTATTAGCAAGGGGTAAGGTATGGTGCCTAGCCTTTTGTCAAAGGCAGGAGATGGATGGCAGGAGACAAATCACTTGATTATTGTCTTCGGTTCACCTCCTCTGGGGCACCAGGCATTGGCTACTGTTGGCAGACAGGATACTGGGCTAGATGGACCTTTGGTCTGACCCAGTATGGCCGTTCTTATGTTCTAATGGAAACAATGTGCTGGAACTGTGTTCCAGTGCATTCCGCCAGAAAAAAAAGCCCTGTGCTTAGGAAAGGAAATGTGTTTGCACTGAGTTTGTAAAGGCTGCCCTGCTTGTTAATACAGTGGAGTGGTAGAGGCAGTAGGTTGATGGCTGGGATGCAAGATGTGAAACCTACCGCGCTTCTACTTTCTGCACCTATGTTTATTATTATTATTACTACTATTATTATTTATTTTATCATCAACAGCACCATAGTGTCTTCGAGTCCTAGCCACGCACCCGGGCCCCAATGTAATATAATCTGCACAAACACAGAAGAAAAAGATTGTCTCTGCCTCAAAATCTTGCAATCTACATATAAGGCAAGGTACAACAGATGACTACACATAGCTGTAGGAGTGTAAGCAAGCATGAGTGGCAATAGACTCAGCACACCAGCAGCCTAATCTTGCAAAGTTTTTTGTGTCATGGCTAAGAGTGTCTTAAGGAGGATTTTGAAAGAGGATAATGTATTCATTCTGTGGATGTTTATGGGAGCTCCTCCAAAATATGAGGAGCAGCATAGGAGAAAGCACAAAAGAAGTGGAAAGATTTAACAGTGAATGATGGTAGGTCAGTCATGGGCCAAAGGGAGGCAGGAATCACCATCTCAGTACTGAATGGGCAGTGACAGACAGAGGGGGTTTGGCTGTGAAGCACCTGGGTTGTGTTGGATTCTGCAGAGAAGAGGGAACCCATGGAGGGATGTGCAGGGATGACATGAAGAAGTGGGCCTATCCCATGAAAGCTCATTGCCTAATAAATTATATTGTTAGTCTTTAAGGTGCCACAGCATTTCTTTTTTCTATTTTTTTTTAATGGTCAGACATTGCACTAGGAAAGTAATCTTTGCAGCAGCACTCGCATCTGAATGGATATTAATGGAAGATTGTCCTCAGAGAAAAGGCTGTTGCACTTATTAGGATGAGAGATGGTAAGAATCTGGTCAAGAGTTTTAGGTGTGTGGAGGGATTGGAAGTAATCAAATTTCAGAGATGTTTTGCAAAAGGAATCTGCAATATTAACTCACAGCCTGAATGCAAGGACCTGGAGAGAAGTCTGAGAAAAACATGACACCAGGCCCGAGTTACGGGCGGGCAGGTGGCATTGTTCACAGTAATTGAGAACTAGCAGTTAGGGCTTTTGGGGGATCTAAAGAGCTCTGTCTTAGTGATGTTGAGCGTGAGCTAATATTTAGACATCCACCAGGAGACATCAGACAGTTAGGCAGAGATTTTAGTTTGGACACAAGGAGATGGGTCTGGAGTAGAGAGAGAGACCTGCGAGTTATGAGCATGGAGTGATGGTTTAATTTGTGTTTGCAGATGAGATTACCCAAGAATAAGGCATAGAGCGGTGAAGCTGAGACCTCAATGGTTCAGGAGCCAATTTAGTGATCAACGTTATTGAAAAGAGCCATATTAGTGTGAATTCATTGTTTCATTTACTACAATACTATATATGCAATAGATCATTCAAGAAAACATATGATCATAATACAAGCATCATGACTGGTTAATAGTTAAATCCCATGGTGTTTTAATAATATGTGCTGCAAAAACTGCAGGATATCCAATAAAGAGCCATTTGTGGCTCCCAGGTCTCAGTCTGAGGCCTTGTCTACACTTACCAAGAGATGAACAGTGGGTCTAGTAAAGACCTGCTAGATTGGTGGCTGATTGTCCTCCTTTTGATTCCAGTACTCCATCAAGCAAGAAGAGCAAGGAGAGTCAACAGGAGAGTTTCTCCCATTTACCACCCACAGTGGGGACAACACGGTAACTTGACCCAAGTTGCATACCTTCGGTTGACATTACCCCTTAGTGTAGATAGAAGAGAATATGGCAAAGAACAGAGCCATGTTGAACCACCACTGGAGGGCAGATGAGGATCCTCAGAAGGACAATCTGAAGGAGCAGTTAGTGAGGTAAGGGGAGACCCAGGTGAGGACAAAGTCATGAAAGCCAAGCAAGGACAAGACTTGAAGAAGAGCATGGTCAGCTGGGTCAAAGGAGGCTGCCAGTTCAAGGCAGATGAGCATGGTGTTCTGGTTCAGAGATATGGCCGAGAGAAGATCAACACAGATTTCAGCATTAATAGTTTCAGTGGAACATAGGGGTGGAAGCTAGACTGGAGAATAGAAAAACTCTAGACAGTGATTGTAAACAGGATGTTCAGGGAGCTTAGAGGTGTAAGGGAGATGGTACATTGGATGCAGAGGCAAGGGGGGGTCAAGGATGTTGTTTTTTTTATTATTAGGGCCCTGCAAATCTGTGGAGATTCACATCTTATCTGCAAATATCTGCATCATATCTGGGGATATCCACACCTATGGATATAGATGTGGATATCCATGTCTCATTTTTGCAGATATGGATGTGGATGCTGATACAAATTTTGTATCTGTGCAGGGCTCTATTTAATAGGCTGGAAGTGACCAAAGCACGTTTGTTTTGTGAGTGGAAGGAGCCAGAGAAGAGTGAGAAATTAAGGAGAAAGGTAAGGGAGAAGAAGAAAATGGACACAAGGAGATCAAGAGATGAGACGGGGTCACAGGAGTAAGTGGAGTTGTGACAGCAAAAGAAAAATTTCTTTGTTTTTGACCTTCATGGTTCCCTTTGACTCTGAGAGGTCCCAGATCACACCACCATTCCCTGTGGTCAAGGTGAGTTGGATACAAATTTCACTGCCCCATCAAAGCCATTTGTTATTTTAACCCCGTACTGAGACTGAGCACTTGCAACTCCCTTGGAAGTCAACAGCTAGGCTTTCATTGAGTTCACTGGGAGTAAGAACAAGAAATAGAATCAAGTCTTCAATTAGTTGCTTCACTCAAGGAGTTGATCATCCATTTGCATTGCACCCCGCTTTTGTCAACCTGGGAATGAAGGAAAATGTGTAGTGGGCCTCAGTTGTGTTGGGTCCCTACTTCAAGCATTTTAATATTTTTATACACTTAATTTGTAACATGAAATTATAAAATGTAGATTGAATGACATGAGCTTTAATGGTAAGAACACAGTTTACTTGTACTAGATGTATTTGAATATTAAGGATCTTATCAGCATTCTTCTGTAGTTAGATGGCTCAGAATCTATATTTAGTGAGCTGAACTCTGCAGTTATTCTTGTAAAATCGGTGGAGTTATGCCAGACTTAAAATGGAAACCGAGCACAACTGGCCCTGGTATGTTTACCTGAGATTTTCCTGACCTCAAATGCACATTGAAATGTGGTCAAAATGAACAATTGTTGCAGAAATGAAAAAAAAAAAGGTCTGGCAAAAATCACTTGTTTTCTTTGGAAAGCAGAAAAGGAAGATATATTCTCAAGTGTTACTATACACTTTACTCTTTGTATTGCTTTTGCTGGAGTTTTGTGTATATTTCTAACTTCAGTTGGAATATGTTCTGTGAGATCACAGTATAATTAGGACTTCCTGCAGCACAATATCAAGGATAAAATCCAAATGAGTAAAATGAAGTACCTGAGTAAGGAATAAATGGAAAATCACCTTTCTAAAAATTTTTACCTGTTATAATTACCAGAAACCTCTCTGATTGTTATAGTTAAAAAAAGTCCATGGAAGTGTATATTTTCTGTTTTGTCTTTTTATTACCTACACCTGTACAGTCTGTTCCCCTGTAGAGTCCGTTAGGCCCCAGTCAGACTCATGTGGACAGATTCTTGTTCTCACAGAAACTTATGTCAACCCACATTGATCGCATTGCAGGATCAGGCCCTTAGTCAATTTTTTTTCGTTGCTGACAAGATCTTTATAAAAATTGACAATGGAGCAGAAACACTCCCTTTTTTCCCTGTTTTTAAAAGGTTGTTTTCAAAGAAATATTCCCTTGATTCTGCAGAAATTTTCAAAAAATCCAGTGTTACTTTAAATTTAGTATTCAGAGACAAAAGCAAATAAATCTACTGTAGAGTGAATGATCTTTCAAAGGCCTGCAGTGTCTTTCTCAGGTATTTCACAAGAACACGTGGCCAGGTCTACGCTGAAAAGTTAGGTCAACCCAGCTACAATGGTCAGGCACCAGAGAAATCCTCATTTCTGTGTGATGTGGTTAAGCCAACCAAAGGCCCCCCTTCCCCTCCTCATAGACAGCAATAGGTTTATGGAGGAATTCTTCTGTTGACCTAACCACTGCTGCTTCAAGAGGTAGATTAACTACAGCAATGGGAGAGTCACTCCCATTGCTGCAGTGGCTGACTGAAGTGGCTGGAGTGCTGTAGCAGGGCTGCTGTAGTTGTGCCACTGAAGCGACTCAATTGTAGGCATAGCCTGTTATGGTATTTCAGTTCCCTTTCCTGCAGAATGTAGACCCCCCTGTCATGAGGTACTAAGGACCCCCCAATTCTCATGTGACTTGAGGTTGGTCAGCTCCTTGTAGAGCTCTGCCAGATCAAGGCCTTAGGTCGTCTCTTCAAAGCTAGTCGGTGCAGGTGAGCTGCAGCCATACAGCCAAGTTATTTCAAGATAACAGCTATTTTGAAATAAGTTTGCTGTCATCTACACTATGCACAAGCTGTTCTGAAATAAATTCAATATAGTATGTGTGTTGTTTCAAAATCTGTAAACCTCATTGCAGGAGGAATAGCGCCTATGTTGCTATAGCTATTCCAAAATAGCAGTTTCAAAATAAGCACTATCTGTCCACACTATAGCTGCATCTACACTAGCCAAGTATTTCAAAAACCCGGGCCCTCTTTCAAAAGAGTGCCCGTTGCATCTACACATGTCAGGACGCCACGCAGGAATCGAAATCACTCTTCCAAATGTGAAATCGGAAGAGGCCTCCTTTTTGAAAGAGGATGTGTGTAGATGCTCCGTGTCCTGCTATTTCGAAAAAGTGGGGTCTGCCATGGTGGCGAGCAGCTGTTAGGCAGAGGCGTGCTGCCCAGCAACTGCGGGGCTCTATGGTCTGTGCGTGCTGCAGCCCTTAAAGCTGCATGGACCCAGAAACTTCATTGCGGCAAGCTGAGAGTGTTCATGCAGCAGCTGCTACATTTGCTGCCCCTGCATGCCTCAGTGTGACCCAGAGCAGCTGGCTGCTTACAATAGCCAGCACCCAGGCAAGTCAGGAGCCCCAGGGCCCCCTTCTGAGCATGCCCAGAGCTCGCAGGAGTCCAGGTGGGGAGGCGGGAAGTGAACCCCTCCTGGACAGAGCATGAGTTCTAGGACCTGCTGGGCCTCTAGCAGGTGGAGGAGGTGCTCTGGGTCATGGGCATGAAGCAGAGGAATGCGGCTGATTTTGCCTGGTTGGCTGAGGGCCTGCGCTCCTGGGGCCACCCTGCCCGCTCTCCTGACCAAGTCAGGAGCAAGGTGAAGGAGTTGCAGTGGGTATGCCCAGTCTTGGGACTCGACCAGCCAGTCGGGGGCTATCCCCACTTTGTACTTGTACTTCCGGGAGCGCCGGAGCCTCCTGGGCCCCCGGGACACACTGTCCCCACCAGCCATTCTCAATACATCAGCTGAGGAGCCCCTGTCCAGGGACAGTGAGAAGTGGGGACCAGTAGCCAGCCCCACCAACCGGGCCAGTGTCGGAGCCAACCGCAGCCGGGGAGTGGTCAAGTGAGGGGTGGATCTTGGTGAAAGACCTCCTCTCCCACACCTCCACCTGGGCCTCAGCCAGCTGGGCATCCCCTCACCTCGGAAGCGGAACCTCAGGTATGTACTCGACAGAGCACACACCTCAGATCACAGGGTGGGGGCTTCCAAACCCACCTGAGGGCCACCCACACCCCCAGCAGACCCTGGCTGGCCATGGCCCAGCCAGGCTGCGGCCCTGGTGGAATGGCTGCCAGTGCCCTTCATCACCTGCTCCCACCACCCGCTCCCATGGCTGCCCCCTGCCCCCAAGGGGAGGGGTTGGGGGGCTGAACCACACAAGGGGGCTGCCCATAGGGGGATGGGGACCCCCACCATCACCCTGGGCCTCAAATGGGGAGCTGGGGGTGTGGTCCATGGGACAGAGGTCAATACTCATGGCCTGTCCCTCTCTTACCTCCTGTTTCCGCAGCTGCGCTGTCTGAGGGCCAGAAAAGCCTCGCACCCTCTGTCATCCTGGACAGCCCCCTGGAGGTGAGGGACAGTGATTGGACGGAATCACCCTGGCACCAGTGTCCTTGCTCCTAGAGGCGCCAACAGTGGGTGGTGGAGGGCCACCATATGGCCGCCTCCATCTGATGTCTGGTGGAGCTGGCAGAGCAGCACCTCTGCTTTGAGGATGGGGAGGCCACCTGATGCTGGGCGTCCTGTGAGGGAGTTTATGGGGGCGTTCTGGGACATACTGGCCTGGATGCCCCCTCCCACCTTCCCCTCCCGTTGCCCCTCCTGTCGCCCCACCCACCAGCCCCCTAGCACAGGCCCCACCTGCCAGCACCCCAGGAGGGGGCCCTGCTGTGCGTGACCGCTGGGCTGGGGTTGCAGGGTGGCTACCACTGCTGCAGCCAGCAGGGTGACCACTCCGCTTGCGGCAGGTAGCATGGTGTTGAGCTGCTGGTGCTCCATGTCCATTCCTGTGGGCGTTGTGTCTGTGGGGCTTCTGGCATCTCCACAGGCCTGGTGCTGTGCAGGCTGAGTGTGTTGGGGAAGGGTTCTTTAAAGGAGAGGCTGGCTGTGGCCCCAGAAGGGCTTCACTGCCATGTGACCCTGTCTGCAGCATTTCTTGGCCCTTTCTTTTGAAAAAGAGCCTGGGTAAGTGCAGATGTTCTCTTTCGAAAGGCTGGATGGCTCCTTTCGAAAGGGCAGATGGCCTTTTCAACGGTGTGACTTGACAGCGTCAATCCCGGGCCATGTGTAGACACTTCTTTTCAATAGGGCATCTTTCGATTCCTCTATTTTGAAAGGTGCCCTTTCGAAAATGTGCTCTAGTGTAGAGATAGCTTATGTGTTTCAAAATAGCTAAGTGCTATTTTGAAATACATTTTTGTGTGTAGCAGCCTTGCTTTGGAATAGCTATTCTGGAATAGCTTATTTCAAAATAGGGCTGCTGTGTAGAGGTAGATGTGGTAAGAAAGAGCAGTTAGTATCTGCTGGCTGTTCAGTGGCTTGTGTGAAATGTTTGGTGATCACAGTCTAGGGCCAAGTGGACAAATGGCTCCTGAATAGCCCACTTCTTAGCTGTCTGTGAGAAGCAGAAGATTGATGGCCAAGGAGTAGAGCTGCTGAAAAATGAAAAATAAAGTTTTTTATTGAATTTTTTTGTTGTTGAAATTTCACAGTGTTCTAGCAGGAAGACTGAATTACTTCCTCCATTTTGGAGTTGGCTCTTCCTCATTAGTTCCAAATTAGTACCCTACCAAATTCAGAGCCATGAAAAATGTGGCATCCCTCTGTGAAATCTGGTCTTTTTTGTGCTTTTAGTTTATATTAATGCAGATTTAATGGGAGAAACCAGAGTTTCTGAAATTGGCCTCCCTGACCCAAAAGGGAGTTGAGGGGCAGTTGCAAAGTTATTTTAGCATGGGTAATGGTATTGCCACCCTTACTTCTTCAGAATTAGGCAGTCAGAGAGCTCTGAAGGCAGTACCCTGCCAGCAGCAGAGCAGAATTAAGAGTGTCAATTCCATACCATGCAGCTCTTAGTTCTACACTGCTGCCACTAGCAGCTCTGCCTTCAGAGCTGGGCTCCCAGCAGCAGCAGCAGCAGCAGCACCTGCTCCTGCTCCTGCTCCTGCTCCTCAGCTTTGAAGGAAGTACAGCCACTAGCAGCAGCACAAAAGTAAGGGAAGCATTACCACAACTCTGACTCTGTAATGACCTTGTTTCCCCATCCCCAAAATCCTTTTTGGATCAAGACCCCTCCAGTTACAACACAGTAAAGCTTCAGTTTTTTAAAATCCTATGACTGTGAAATTGACCAAAACAAACCTTACTCATCAGAGTAGGTAATCTTATACTTTTCTTATACTTACGTGTGTGTGTGTGTGTGTGTGTGAGAGAGAGAGAGAGAGAGAGAATGTGCCAGCAGGAACTCAATGCTGCTGAAGGCTGAGAGGAATGTGTCTCCCAGAGATCATTTGCATGAGAATGCAAAGGTGTGCATATGTGATACCTTGCAAACAAAGACTGATGCGTAGGAAGGAAGCAATGAGGTTTTGTCTGTTGTAAACATGTTGTTGTAAAAACCACAATTTATGCTAACACTCAGTATAAGAATTGTGAAATCTCACCAATTCTTCAAGTCATTGTGGGGGACAGGGCAGTCATTATAACTGCATAAGACATGGATGGATTACACAGGGCTCCCTGGTTTAATGCATTGTAAAGCAGATGGGGAGGGTTGAACCAGCTGTGCCCGTGCCATATAGCTATAAGCCTGGTTTGACTAGCCCTCCCTACCTGTTAGAAGATAGATCTGGATACTAGTGTTTTTATGAGACTCCACTTTGATAGATACCAAGAGCTGAAATCACAGGGTGGCAGCTGAGGCCGCTAAAAGCTGAAATCACAGGGTTTTGCCTCAGGCCAGACCCAAAGCAGTGGCCAGATGGTGTAACCAGTGGGCAGCTGGTAGGAGGAGCAGTGGCTGCCTCTTTTATTAAAAGTCCTTTTCTACACTCAGACTCTGTGATTGCGAGTGGGGAAGCATTGCCTCTCTGAAGCTCCCAGAGGTGTGTGATGTTCCCAGGCTACTGGGTGGGGGCTTGAGCCGGTTGTGTGTGAGATGGATGAAAAGGAACCCCTAGATGTTGAACCTGGCCCTGGTTGCTGGCAATTCCTTCTGGCAGAAGGGTTACACACATATATAGAAGATATTATATATAAGTATATATAATATACTTTATATTTATATAAGTATAAATCTTTTCTTTGTACCTTTTCTGAGAATCGCAGTTCCAGGGCCATGAGCACTGTTGATTCAGACCTCTTTCATGTATGCTAACAGTGGGATTTTCAAACTTGCTTAAGAGTTAGAAATGAAACTTCCACTCAGAGTCCATGCATATTGGGTACACAACTCCATAAGATGCTAATGAAAAATTCTTCCCTGAATTTAATTAGAAAACAATGTGTTATTAACAATGTGTTATTAGTATATTTGAATAACAAACTCTTTACCACAAAGTTGTAATTACACTTTGATTTTTTTTTCACAATATACCTATCTGAGGGAAATAGCAGAACTGAAAACTTGCACTGAGAAGGTAAAGTAGGAAAACAAGTCTTATGGTTCTAAATGAGAAGATTATAAATATAACATTACCAGTGGAAGTGTAAAGGAAGTTCATTCTTTTTTCTGTGTAATCTGTGTATGCCTCTTAATATTCCTAAATATTCCTTGGACTGTATATTTATTGAATTGTTTTATGTATTTGTTGTAAAACAAAAAACCTTGAATCAGGGGAGTTGAAAATCACTTACTTCTTCAAGGGGAAGTTAAGAATTCAGGCTAAAATACTTACAAAATGAAATCTACTTTTGGACCTAATCCAGCATTTTCCAAAAGACATGGAAAATCTTTTCACTGACTTAAAGAATAGTGAGACTGGGCTCTTATTGGACTCAGTTTTCCAAAACATGCTACTGAATGCAACAGGGATTCTCCATGTCAGATTAGTTACTGTGTAGCAATAGTTTGTGAGGATACTCTTCATTTCTAAGGTGCCTTTCATCTGAATTACTCAAAGCACTTTGTAGACACTTGAAACTTTTCTTGTGCTTGTTGCATGGCCCTGAGTTGGGGATGGAGTGGCTCTGCCCCACAAGTGGCATTTGCTGCTGTGGACAAAGCACCATTACTAGCAATAGCCATGAGAAAGCTTTTGTTGTTCAGGTTTTTCTTTTCAGTGCCTGTGAATGACAAATGCTTTGTTGTTCAATTGCCAGTGTAGACAAAGCCCAGGTATTAATCTCCCTGATCAGTTTTGTAAACTGTACAGTTGCACTAAATTACTTTGTGGGGGGGACGGGGGGTCAGAGCTGAAATTAGAACTTTGGAGTTCCTGGCTTTCAGCCCTGTACCCAGGTGGGCCCACACTGTCTCACTGTAAAATGGAAGTGTTAGCTAAAACTCAGTTCACTTTTGTGGGAGGGGATTTTTGTGGCCTCCTTATGAGGTCCTGAAGGGTACTCTCATTTTTCTTTGTATGGCACAGTCCTGAGTGGGACAGAACCCCTTTTATCTTGAGAACTCTACACTCTTACCCATTGTGAATGGAAGGTTCTCAGCACCTTGCTGGTTGGGGCTTTATACACAGGCACTTTAGCTTACCTTTACTGCATCTTCTTAATCTTTCTAGGTGAGAAGGACTGGATGAGAGGAATTTACAGAATCACAGGGCTGGAAGGGACCTCAGGAGGTCATCTACCCCCACTAAGTCATCCCAGCCAGGACCTTGTCCAGCCGGGACTTAAAAACCTCAAGGGATGGAGAATCCACCACCTCACTAGGCAACACATTCCAATGCTTCATCACTCGCCTGGTGAAGTAGTTTTTCCTAATATCTAACCTACACCTTTCCCTCTTCAACTTCAGACCATTACTCCTTGTTCTGCCATCTGACACCACTGAGGACAGTTTCTCACTCTCCTTTTTAGAGCTCCCCTTCAGGAAGTTGAAGGCTGCTATTAAATCACTAAGTCTTCTCGTCTGTAAACTAAACAAGCTCAAATCCCTCAGCCTATCCTCATAGGTCTTGTGCTCCAGACCCTTAATCATTTTTGTTGCCCTTCGCTGAACCTGCTCCAGCAAATCCACATCCTTTTTATACTGGGGGGCCCAAAACTGGACACAATGGCCGTGTCTACACGTGCCCCAAACTTCGAAATGGCCATTTCAAAGTTTACTAATGAAGCGCTGAAATGCATATTCAGCGCTTCATTAGCATGCGGGCTGCCGCGGCGCTTCGAAATTGATGCGCCTTGCCGCCGCGCGGCGCGTCCAGACAGGGCTCCTTTTCAAAAGGACGCTGCCTACTTCGAAGTCCCCTTATTCCCATGGGATGACTTAGTGGGGGTAGGGGAATAAGGGGACTTCGAAGTAGGCAGCGTCCTTTTGAAAAGGAGCCCCGTCTGGACGCGCCGCGTGGCGGCAAGGCGCGTCAATTTTGAAGCGCCGCGGCAGCCCGCATGCTAATGAAGCGCGGAATATGCATTTCAGCACTTCATTAGTAAACTTCGAAATGGCCATTTTCATGGCCATTTCGAAGTTTGGGGCACGTGTAGACGTAGCCAATATTCCAGATGTGGCCTCACCAGTGCCAAATAAAGAGGAATAACTACTTCTCTAGATCTGCTCGAAATGCTCCTCCTAATGCACCCTAGTATGCCGTTAGCCTTCTTGGCTACAAGGGCACACTGTTTACTCATATCCAGCCTTTCATCCACCATAACCCCTAGGTTCCTTTCTATCGTACTGCTGCTGAGCCAGTTGGTCCCCAGCCTGTAAGCTTCCTTTAGAGCTTATCACTTGTGTTTCTTAATTGGGCAGAGGCGTCACTGAGTAATGCAAGACACACCAACAGGGTTCGCTCTCATTTTTCACATCCATGGGCAGAAAAAAAATTACTTATATGCACCAAGGTATATGGGGATGTGCACCACCAGTAGAATCACGCTGCCAGATGTGGGTGCTGTAGGTGCTCTGGTAATCAGCTGGGCAGCACCTGAATCTGTCTTGGGCAGCAGCCCGAGCACACAGCTTACAGAGAACACTGGACACCAGTCACTTTCTAAACCACAAAAGGCCTGAGCACAAAGCCTCTGTAAGCACTCAAGCACGGGGAGACAGGCAATGGTCATGCTAATCTTTTCCATCTAGGAACAGATTTTTTCCATCCATTTGTAGAATAAATTTTGAGATGCACTGAGGCATGTGCAAGTGTGTACCACCAGTAGAAACAAAAGAACTCACTGTGGGCAGTCTGCTAATAAGCTGGGCAGCACCTGAATTTCTCCTGAGTGGCTGCACATACACACAGCTTACGGGGAACACTGGCAACAGGCTTGAAGCAGCCATGGACCCGTTCTAAATAGCAATGAGTAGTCCTCACACAGACACTGTGCTGATGCATGCGGTATAAATACCTAGAGAGAATGTACAGCCCCAATGAGGCCCATGTTCCTACTTTCTTTTCAGTGTGAAAGAGTGGTGCAATCATTGTTGGTTTCAACAGCAAAACAGCTTGGCTGGGTCTACACGTGCCCTCAGCTTCTAAGGGGGCATGTTAATCAGGGCGATGGGAGATTGCTTATGAAGTGCTGCAGTCAATATGCAGCACTTCATTAGGCTAATTCTCCCCCGCAGCAATGCTGAACCGTCAGACTTCAAAGTGCCGGCATGCGTGTAGCCACAGGCACTTGGAAGTGCCTTTAGTCCTACACACATGGTGGCACTTCAAAGTTTGATGCTTTAAAGTTGCTGCGGGGGACAATTAGCCTAATGAAGTGCTCGTTAGCAATCTCCCATTGCCCTGATTACCATGCCCCCTTCAAAGTTCGGGGTAAGTGTAGACAAGCTCCTTGAGTGCTTGGTATAGAGTAGGCAGAGCACTATTTTCTTCAGACATCTAGTTCCAGTTTCCAAAAAAGTTTAATACATCTTTTGTTCTACTAAAGAAATAGGAAAGCTCTTTGTATTTTATGCATGTCTGCGCACAGGATGAGCTGGTCTAACTTCATCAGATTAACAACTCGTTGCAAAAATCCTCTACTGAAATGTGTGACTAAAGCAATTTTTGCAGGATTATAATGCAGTTCTCATTTCTCTGTGGGCATGTAAGAACCAGATGAAAATCTTGTATAGTGAAATGACTCTGTGTGAAACACATTGTCTTGTCATATCCCCTGATGATTCTTTAATCATGGATGTTGGACCTCCTCATGATCAAAGTTAATAGATGAGTTAATGGATTTTTCTCAAATATTTCTCTCTCTTTCCCCTTGGAAGAGAATTAGCTGTAGTTTAAAAAAATGAAGAGTCCTGTGGCACATTAAGGGCTAACAGATTTGTTTGGGTGTAAACTTTTGTGGACAAAAATCCCCTTTGTCAGATGCAGCTCTATTTCTCTGGAATTGGTGTGTGTTAAGATTAGCTATTGATTTATTGCTGTTATATTAATCATCATGTAAGTTCCCCTCATGTTTTTCTTCTTTGACCCTTAAAATGTCTTTAGGGTTATTGTTTGCTTGTGATAGTGTTCTCTCCTTCTGTGAGACTTGTTGTACACAGGGCCTGTTGTGGAATATTGTGCAGAATATTAAGAAGCCTGGTATGAATAGATTGCACTGAAAGCTCTGTACAGTACATTAGGCTCCTGCTTAGTCTAATTTGTCCTGTGCTCATGGCGGTGACACTTCTGCTAACTTATCCACACAGTGTAGCTTGACAGCCCTTTCTGTTTCTTGCGTTTAACAGCAAAGGATCAACCACCCATTCTCTCGCCATTCAAGTCAGCTTTGGAGAAAAAATGCTGGGTCCAAAACTGTGCTACCCTGTCATTTTTGAAATGATGAGAGAGGCAAGTGTTTCTGAACTGACACTGGTAGAAGAGAAATTCATTTTTGAGTGCTTCCTTGTGTCCATTCTGCAGTAGATCTGTGCTAGCTGTGTGCCCTGTTGCCAGAGATTTTCCTTTATGGGATCTGTCGGGCCTGCACTAATGTCCTCTCATGCTGTGCACTAGTCTGGAACCCTTGGGGTTTCCCCCAGTACCAGGCCACCCTCCTATCATTTGTACTTGTGGGTTCCCACTCTGTACCCTGACTCCAGTAATGACCCGGTACTGATTTACAGGATATGGTCCTTATGGAGGTTATTCAGGCTAAAGAAGATGTAAAAGCTGCTGTTCCAGTACAGGCCTCTTCCTCTTCCTCCCCAGTGAGGCCATCTCAGGGCCGAGGAGCCCACTTTTCCAAAATGACTTTAGGTCAGGGTCCTAACAGGATCTTCTAAAGCAAATAGCAGCTAACCTGGGGCTTGAGGTCGAGGAGCTCGAGGAATTACTTCACCGCCTCATTGACATTCTGGCTGCCGCAGATCCATCTAAAGTGCCCTTACTCATTAGTGAGTCAGCAGTGGATCTGGACAGAGTCCTGTATCAGTCTCCATCTTCTCTAGCCTCCACTTCAAAAAAGGCAGTGGAGAAATATCATGTGCCAGCCAGTGGATGTGAGTATCTGCATTCTCACCCTCCCCACACTGGACCTCTCACTGAATGGCAGCTAACAAAAGGGATAGACAGGGCCAGTTGAGTTCTACCCTCAAACAGAAGAATGCAAAGAAACTGGGTCTGTCCGGGAGGAAAGTTTATTTAACGAGTGGTCTACACTTATGTACAGTAAGGTCTCAGAGTATGCGACCCTGCTCTTACGTGACTGACCCTGATTCCTATTGTAAACCCTGTAGCGTGCTTTCCAGTTGCTCTTAACTCACTCCCCCATCCTGGCTCAACCCACTGGCTCTGTGCAGCCCTGACTCAGCCCCCCTCACCCCCAGCTCTGCTCACCACCCACACATAGCTCCTGCTCACCCCCCACCACTGCCTCTGGCTCTAGCTCACCACCCCTCAGGCGTGACTCCGACTCAACCTCCCTGGTCCCCGTTCAACACCCCCTGCCAGCTCACTGCCCGCGTGTGGCTCTGGCTCACCTGCCACCCCCACCCCTGGCTCTGGCTCACCACCCCCCACGCATGGCTCCGGTTTACCCTCCACCTCCTTCCCTGGTTTAAATCCCCCATGTGCGGCTCCAATTCAAACCCCTCGCATGTGGCCCTGTGTCCATACTCCTGCCCCGGTTTAAATCCCCTGTGCTCAGCTCTTGTTCAGCCCCCCTCAGCCCCCCATGCACGGCTCCAATTCAGACCCCCCCCCAGTTCACCCCCCCCACCGTCTCACCACCCGCGCCTGGCTCTGGCTCCAGTTCAACCTCCCACCACGTCCTGGCTCACCACCTGAGAAGGGCTCTGACTCACCACCCCCCACACAGCTTCAGCTTAACTCTCCCCCTCACCCTCCTGCAGCCCTAACCCACCCCAGCCTTATACCCCCCCACCCACCTCCCATGGCCCCAAGCCACCGCCAGGCTTAACCCTCCCCAACTGCCCCCCCCACACTCCAGGACCTACCTTTCCACAGCTTCCCCGACTGCAGAACATGTGTTCTGCTGGGGAAAAAGCCAGACCCCAACTTGTACGAAATCCAGGTTACACGTGGGTGCTTGGACCGGAACCCTCATGTACGCTGAGACCTTACTGTATCTCAAAGCGGCAAGTCTTACTAGGAAGATACAACTGCACTTTGTGGGACTCCTTGTCCAAATTTAAGGACTCCCATCCTTAAGACTTAGGAATTCTCAGGACTCTTAGAAGATAGAAATAATGCAGCCAGATTCTTTCTTCAGGTGGCGCTGGCCACTATGGATGTGGGTTGCCAAGACAATGGTTCCTCTGTCACCAAGAGGTCATGCTCTTGGCTGCAGTCCTCCGAAGTCCCTCAGGAGGTCCTGCAGTCTATCCAGGACCTCCCTTTCAGAGACTCCTCACTGTCTTTGGGGCAGATGGCTGTGAGACTACATGATCTGAAGAACGCATAGGCTGCCCTCTAGTCCTTCTATGCTCTGTCTACTTCTAGGAAGCATTTCAGGCCTCAAGACCTACAATGCTTCTCAGCTCTGCCTCTGATACAAGACCCCTATAAAGGAAAAGGGAGAGATTACAAGTGTCGCCAGCCACTTCAGTCCACCTCAGCCTCCTTGCCTGGGTCAGATGGGTACTCTGGTGAGTTCAAACATGTCTTTTGAAGGTGTGCCTCAGGGCTGTATACCAGTTCCCACTTATGAGATCCTGCCTTCCCTTTATT
Source organism: Carettochelys insculpta (assembly GCF_033958435.1). Lineage (NCBI taxonomy): Eukaryota > Metazoa > Chordata > Testudines > Carettochelyidae > Carettochelys > Carettochelys insculpta. The sequence continues at coordinate 21,463,162 of NC_134139.1, read as the reverse complement.
TTTTGTTCCATTTCAGCCCAGCATGGTCTCAAAAAACATCAGATTGCTTGGTGCTAAATTCTGTGGCAATCAGTTATATGCCATGGTTTTCATCCAGTCTTCCCTACCACCCACTATATCTATCCTGCTTCTCACACACCAGTCCGTGCTCAGGAGGTGCAGACTCTCCTATGGATGTGGGACACAGAGTGGGAACATTGAAACTTGAGAGAGAAGGGGTTTTACTCCCATTGGCTGTGTCTATACTACCTCTCCCTTTCGCAAGGGGTATTTAAATGACACAGATTGGAACTGGTTAATGAGGCACTGATATGAATATTTAGTGCCTCATTAGCACAATGGCACCAGTAGTGCTTTGAAAGTGCTACTTTTGAAATGCAAACTGGCCATGTAGACACAGGCTCTTCAAAATAAACCCCAGACTTCAAAATTCTCTTATTCCCAAAATGGGTCATCAGGGGCTGTGGGTGAAGCTGTTCCACAGGGCTTCCCAGATCTGCACCCCATTCCTTGTGGGCTTGGGGTTGTGTCAGGCTGTTTGTAGCCTGGGCTGGCATCAGCTGTCCGCCCCAGGAGGAAGGCTTTCTCCTGGCTGTACACAATGTTGTGGAGGGCTCAGCATGCCCACATAACCTGTGGGACATTCTGCTCCTCCATGTCCGGGAAGGTCAGCAGACAGCAAAAATATGCCTTCAGACAGCCAAAGGTGCATTTGATCTGGTTGCATTCCCAGTTGAAGTGGCTATTGAAGAGGGTCTGGGTGGGGTCCAGGAGGCTGGTGTATGGCCAGATGAGCCAAGGAAGGAAGCGGTAGGCTGCATCCACCATGGTTCACAATGGTATGGTCATGTCCCCGACTGCAAGCTCCCAGTGGGGGATGCAGGTCTCCGCCTCTATCCTCCAGCAGAGGCTGGAGTTGCAGAAGACCCATGCGTCATACACATCCATGAACTGGTGGTTGACCAGGGCGTGCATCACAATCAAGTGATATCCCTTTTGTTTACGTACTGAGCTGCACTGTGGTCTGGAGCCTGGATGGGGAGGTGGGTTTTGTGAGTGACCCTGAAGCAGTTGGGGAAGCCCAGAATAGCAGAGCTAGCCATGTCTGCATCTCCAAGGCAGATGACTCTGTGAAGCAGTGTGTCTTTGATGGCAATCATGATCTGCAAGAGGAGGAGACTGAACACACATGTGAGGGACTGAGGGAGGTAGGCCCTGGGCCCTGGGTGGATCCTTCGCCACCATCCCCCCCCAGAGCCCTCTGTCCTGCCCCTTGAAGGCCCCTTTCTCACAGTGGGACTGTGTGAGGGTGGGATGGCATGGTCTCCAGGGGATGGGGGTCCTCCCTCACCCTACCCCTACCCCATGCCCTGAGGGTTGCCCCCGGCAGGTGAGAGAGTGGCTGGGACTGTATGGCTGCTCCCTGTCGACAGAGCAGATCACTCTTTCATTTCGCTTTTGTGGATGGCTGCAATCTGTTGACAGGAGGTTTGTAGGGCGGTACCTTCCAACAGTAATTTCTGTCGATGTGTTCTAGTGTAGGCATAGGCAAAGTGTATGGTGTTGGTAGCCATCTTCAGATGGCAAAGTGTTCAGCTGTACCCCTACTGTGATGACTGGCTGATCACAGGTTGCTCAGAAGTTCAAGATAGTAACAGCATCAGCTTTGTCCAAGCCACGTTCTGAGTGCTGTGCCTTTTGATAAACGTGTAGAAGTCCGTGGTGATTCCAGTTCAGAGAATAAGTTTATTGGGGCAGTGCTTGACTTGAGCCAAAGCCTTTCTTCCAGCGGCCCATTTAAAGACTATATTGGACCTGATATCTAACATCATGATTCACCTAAACATGGGTTTGCTTCCAGCTACCTGCCTCGTGTATGTTTGTGGTCTAGCACCCAGAACTATGTCTTAGAGCCCTGAAGACCTGGCTAGCTTCTGTTTACACTCTGAACATATGCCTCTTGGACTCAGTGCTTACTATTACAACCTTCACTTCCCTCAGCTAGTGGAAGGACCGAGAGGCAGTGATGATGGAAGTCCCTGTTTTCATTTCAAGCTGTTAGGTGAGCCCTCCTCAGTAGCCTCGGAATTCAAGGCCTATGATCCCAGGAAAACCTGTAAATGTCAGGGAGCTCAGAACAGTCTGCTTAGCTTGCCAAGTATTCCTTTCCTGGATCACAGACAAAATCATGCAAGTTCTAAAGGACAACACTGCAGCCATTTTCTACATCAACTAGCAGGGAGGAGCTTGTTCCTCTACCCCATAGCATGAGGTCACAGGTCTATGGGATTTCTGCAAGATCTTCTCCTCATAAGTGGTCACCAGGTCATCCAGAGGTCACCAGGTTCATTTTTCGAAGGTGGGTATTTCCGCTGATAGACCTGTTTGTGACCAAGCAGAACAGGAGATGCCAGCCGTTTTGCTCACTAAGAGGGCATATCCCCTCTCCAATGCCTTCCTGCTTCTTTGAACAAAATCCTTATTCTGTGCATGAACTCCACATGAACCTTGGTTCCTTTCACCTCACTTCATGGATGTTACATGGCTGAACACAGGATTAGACCTGTTTGGAACACGTTTGGCAGGTCTTGGTGGGCAGTGAGAAGCAGTTTGCTAGGGCTACCTACCTTACTAAATGGAAAGGTTTTTTGATACGGGCATGCCAAGACCTCTTTCCAATTCCCTTCATTCTGTCCTGGACTACTGCTCCATCTTAAGCCAAACATCTGTCCCTGGTATCTACCCAAGTGCATTTTCAGCATTCCACCCCCCCCAGTAGATAGCAGGTCAGTGTTCTCCCACAAAATGACAGTTTCTTTTTCCTTAAAGCTTGGAGAGACTTTATCCCCAGTTTCATGAGTCCTCTATGGGACTTAGGTCTTGTTCTGTTGTGTCTCAGAGGACCTCCCTTGGAGCTTCTTGTTTTGTACGCTCTACTATTTCTGTCTTGGAGGGGTACCTTCCTAGTAGCACCTCTGCCAGCAGGGAGTCTGAAATAAAGGTCCTTACATCGGAGACACTGTACACCGTGTTCTTCAAGGACATCATCGAACTGTGTCCCCACTTGACTTTCCTGACAAAGGTAGTTTCGGTTCCATAGCAACCAGGCTATTTTCCTGCAGGTCTTCTTCCCAAAGCCTCACAAAAATTCAGAAGAGCTACAGCTTCACTTGTTGGATGTTAGACAGGCCCTCACCTTCTGTGTCTAGAGCAATTTAAAAGAGCCATGCACCTTTTTGTGTCAGGAGCAGAATGGATGAAAGACTTCTCAGTGTTAGCCCAGAGAATGACAAGTGTCAGAGGGGTAGCCGTGTTAGTCTGTATGCACAAAAACAATGAGAAGTCTTGTGGAACCCTATAGAGGAACAGATATTTTGTGTAGTAACAGAGAGGTAGCCTGTTAGTCTGTACGCTAGCAAAACAATCCAGCAGAAATGTAGCACTTTAAAGACTAACAAAATGATTTACTTGGTGATGAGCTTTCATGGCACAGACCCACTTCTTCAGATCAATTTAATTTTCAATAAAGACTGACTTATATGAGTAGAGAGGATGAAAAAGAAAAAAAATTGCAATAAAAACCGTCAAATCAAATGGGATAGAAGGAGGGGAGTGAGAGGTGGGGGGATGTTAATTGTCCTGTCTGAGATAATTACGAGCATCAAAGAAAGGGTAACAGTCTCTGTAATGCATGAGGTAGTTGATGTCTCTGTTCATACCACCTGTTAGTGTGTCGAATTTGAATATGTATTCTAACTCAGAAGTCTCATGCTCTAATCTGTTGTTAAATTCTCTGTGATGCAGGACAGAGATTCTCAGGTTTTTAACAGAATGCCCCACTCCATTGAAGTGTTCACTGACAGGCTTATGTGTATTGAGTGTCTTGATGTTTGCTCTGTGTCCGACTCTCCAGCTATGTAGACTCCCTCGTCAAACCCTTTTTTCTTTTTGGTCCTCTCTACATACATGTCAGTTTGTATTGGAAATGAAATTGATCTGAAGAAGTAAGTGGGTCTGTCCCATGAAAGCTCATCACCGAATAAATCATTGTGTTAGATATTTTGGAGCATGAGCTTTCATGTGCAAAGACCCGCTTTGTCAAATGCACGTAGTGGAGATTCCAGATGCAGATCTAAATATACAGGCTGATGAAAAGAAGGGAGTACCAATCAAGAGGAAGTCCAGAGGTGACCAGGTCAATTCACTCAGGGATGATGTTGCCCACTTCCAGCAGCTGATGTGGAGGTGTGAACATCAAGAGAGGAGAAACTGCTTTTGTAGTTGTCCAGCCACTCCCAGTCTTTGTTCAATCCTTGATTGATGGCGTCAAACTTGTAAATGAATTGTAGCTCTGCAGTTTCTCTTTGGAGTCCGTTTTTGAAGTTATTTTGTTGCAGAATGGCTACTTTAAAGTCTGCTACTGAATGTTCAGGGAGATTGAAGTTTTCTCCTACAGGTTTTTGTATGTTACTGTTTCTGATACCTTATTTGTGTCCATTTATTCTTTTACGTCGAGACTGTCCAGTTTGACCAGTGTCTATGACAGAGGAGCATTGCTGGCACATGATGGCATATGTTACATTAGTAGATGTGCAGGTGAATGAGCCCCTGATGGTGTGGTTGATGTGTTTAGGTCCTGTGATAGTGTCAGTGGTGTAGGTATGTGGGCAGAGTTGGCACCCAGGTTTGTTGCAGGGATTAGTTACTGGAGTTAATGTTACTGTGGTGTGGCCTGTAGTTGCTAGTGAGAATCTGCTTCAGGCTGGTGGGCTGTCTGTAGGCGACGACAGGCCTGCCTCCCCAGGTCTGTGAGAATGAGGGATCATTGTGCTGGATGGGTTTTAGATCACTGATGATGCACTGGAGAGGTTTTAGTTGGAGGCTATAGGTGATGGTCAGTTGTGTTCTGTTATTTTCCTTGTTGGGCCTGGCTTGTAGCAGGTGGCTTCTGGGTACACATCTGGCTCTGTCAATCTGTTTTGTCACTTCCTTGGGTGGGTATTGTGGCTTTAGGAAAGCTTAGTAAAGGTCTTGTAGGTTTTTGTCTTTGTCTGAGGGATTGGCGCAAATGCGGTTGTACCTTAGTGCTTGGCTGTGTACAATGGATCGTGTGGTGTGCCCTGTATGGAAGCTGAACACATATAGTTAAGCATAGCAGTCCGTAGGTTTCCGGTATAGAGTGGTATTTGTGTGACTATCACTTATTTGCATTGTAGTGTCTAGGAAATGGATCTCTGTGTGTGCTGGTCCAGGCTGAGGTTGATGGTAGGGTGGGGTGTTGAGATCACGGTGAAACTCTTTAAGAACATCCTTCCCATGGGTCCAGATAATGAAGGTATCATCAATGTAGCGCAAGTAGAGGAGGGGTGCTGGGGAACGAGAGCTGAGGAAGCGTTATTCCAGGTCAGCCATAAAAATGTTGGCATATTGTGGGGTCATGAGGGTGCCAATAGTGGTGCCACTGATTTTAAGACATAAATTGTCCTCAAATCTGAAATAGTTGCGGGTGAGGACAAAGTCACAAAGCTCTACCAACAGTTTTGCCTTGGTATCATCAGGGATACTGTTCCAAATAGCTAGAAGTCCACCTTCATGTGGGATATTGGTGTAAAGTGCCTCTACATCCATGGTGGTTAGGTTAGGGTTTTCAGGAAGGTCACCAATGTATTGTAGTTTCCTCAGGAAGTTGGTGGTATCTTGAAGATAGCTGGGAGTGCTGGTGGTATACGGTCTGAGTAGAGAGTCCACATATCCAGACAGTCCTGTAGTGAAAGTGCCAATGCCTGAGATGATGGGGCATCCATGATTTTCAGATTTATGGGTCTTGGGTAGTAGATACAATAAACCTGGTTAAGGCTGTAGGTATGTGTCTGTGTAGATTTGTTCCTGTGCTTTTGTATGGAGTGTCTTGTGCAGATGGTGTAGTTTTTTTGTGAGCCCAGAGAATCTCATCCTGCATAACCTAAAAGCAGGCACATGCCTCATCTCTGGCCATCTTGACTGCTCACTTGACAAGCTCAGATCTTTTCAGCAGCATTCCTCACAGAGCTTCCAAATCTGAGACTTCTGCAAGATCACAACCTGGTTGTCGGTGTATACCTTCTCATACCACTGTGTCATCACCCCACAGGCTGGAGATATTGTCAGGTTCAGGAGAGTTGTGTTGTAGTCTGCATGTACATTCCATGACCCATCTTCCTACTTATCTGTTAGCATTGGCCAGCAAGAAAGAACTGAAAGTGTGTGGGGCCAGTGCCACCCTTTCTACCAGCTCCTAATCGTGTGGCACCAGAGATGGCCTGATGGATACCACTGAAAGAAGAAATCTCTGGTGGCTTTGCATGTGGCACTCACACACCTAACATCAAAACAAAAAAGCAGTAAAGTAGCACTTTAACGACTAACGAAATAGTTTATTAGGTGATGAGCTTTCGTGGGACAGACCCACTTCTTCAGACCATAGCTAGACCAGAACAGACTCAATATTTAAGGCACAGAGAACCAAAACAGTAATCAAGGTTGACAAACCAGAAAAAAAATGGTCAAAGTAAATTATTTTGTTAGTCTTTACAGTGCTTCTTTACTGCTTTTTTTTGTTTTGATGTTACATAGACTAGCACAGCGTTCTCCCTGTTACTGCAGACCTAACATGGATGACTGTTACAGAAAAGCTAGTAATGTGTGTGCGGAAGGGCGGGAAGAGATTGCCCTTCAGAAATGGAACTAGAAAAAAAGGGGACTGCATTGTAAATGAAGTTCTTTTTAAGGATTCTTTGGTTCCATTTTCTTGCCCAAAGAAGCCAGGGTTAAGCTTTGCTGTCAGTAAACTACTGTCAGTCCAGAATAATCTCATTTTTTTTAATGGGGTTCCTCCAGATGGAGGTCCTGTTAATCACAATTTGGCTATCTTGCTTTCATTCTGAGTAGTAACAGAGAGGTAGCCGTGTTAGTCTGTATTCTAATAAAACAAACAAGCAGTCATGTAGCTCCTTAAAGACTAACAAAATACTTTATTAGGTGATGAGGTTTCGTGGGACAGACCCACTTCTTCAGATCTGGAGATATGCCAGATCTGAAGAAGGGGTTCAGCCCCATGAAAGCCCATCACCTAATTAACTGTTTTGTTATTCTTTAAGGTGCTACATGATTGCTTGTTTGTTTTACTTTTATTGGTTCACAAAGTTCACAGAAGAGAATTCAGTGCACTCAAACTTTTCAGCTTGTTCCTTTTGCTTAGGTATGGGCATGGCACACACTACAGCTAGCATCTTTTTTTTTTTTAATCCATCTCTAATGAATGCTGCCTTCACTTTTGCTTGTATGTGTGGATGTAAAATCAATTTCTTCTCCTTCCTGTATTTGTTGGTATAGCAGGATTGGCTAACCTAGATTGTTTTCCTCTCAAATGTTGGTTGCCTAGGTATCAGTGAAAAACAATAAAATCAGGGCAAGCAGATCACATCACAGAATGAAGTGCAAGAATGAAAAGTCTGTGAAATATCAAGAAAACAATAATTAATACTGCTATGGACAGTATAATGGATGGCAAATAATATTTACAGTGAAATAGCTTATTGCTCAGTCGTGCAAGGACATGAGAAAAAAGTTTCAGGTTTCATTGTACCTACGTGCTGTCAACAAGTCGTCAGAAGTTTATACGATGCCTCTAAAACCACTCCAGAGCACTTGAACAGGCTGGTACTTACCAGCTAGCATGGGCCTCAGGGACTAGCTGCTGTCATTCGAAGGCTGCTGTTTACATTACTTGCATATTGCTGTTGATGAATACTGTCCTTTACAATAGTAATAAAATATCTGTAAAACAGTATCACCAACCCGAAGAACTTGCTGCTGAGAGACAAACAGGCTTATTACTCTAAAGTATTACAGCTGGGATTTCTGTTGAGGGGGAAGGAGGCACAGTCAGAACCACGGGAGGGAAGGTGAATTAATATGATTGGATATTATCCTGCTTAGCAGGACTACTTGCTGTTTCTTTAGAGCAGGGGTGGGCAAGATACGGCCTGCGGGCTGCATTCAGGCCACCAGGCTGCTGAATCTGGCCTGTGGACCATCACACTGGGATCTTCAAGTACAAAGCAGCCAGCTGGTAAAGCCGCAGTCCACAGAGGGAGGGCGAGGCTTTGCAGGCTACCACTGCTTCCCAGTAAAATCTCTCAAATCCCATTGGCTAGTTTCCAGCCAATAGGAACTGAGACATTTTGTGGAGATGGGGGGACATAGGAGCAGTGTGTGAAGCCTCCCCCTCCACCAGCATCTGGAGCAGAGAGCCACATGGAGTAGGCAGCAGTTTTGACCTCTTTGGGGCTGGAGCAGGCAGAAAGCCTACCACAGGGTTCTGCAGGACTGCGGGCTGGGAGCCACCTAGGTAAGTATCTCCCAGCCAGAGCCTGCCTCTGACACCCCAGCCCCTCCTTCCCCCAAACTCCCTGCCCTAGGTCACCACCCAAACCCTCTGCAACCCCTGGCCTCAAGTCACAACTCCCTTCTGCATCCCTCCCCACAGACCAGGATCCTCTCCTGCATGCCTACCCACTCCCAGACAAGTCCCTTCCCCAGGTCATGGCCCTTTCCTTCACCCAAACTCCCTCTCAGCTCCCCCCTTTCTGCATCTCATCCTCCCGCCCTGAGTTCCATTCTGCACCCAAACTCTGCACCCCTTCTATAGAAAAGTGTGCCCCTTGACCACTTTCCAAAATCTTGAAGTGGCCCCCTCCCATCGAAAATGTATTGCCCACCCCTGCTTTAGGGCATATTTTGACTTTGAAAAGAGTGACTGTGAAAATGGCCTTGTGGGGATCCAGGTTATCATTGCTCAGTGTGCAGTATTACTTTTGCTTAGTTTACATCTGAACATGTTTTTACTGTTAGGCCATCAAACTCCAAGTGGGATCAGATCATTCTGGCCCATTCCTTACCAGTGAAGAATCTGCAGTCAAACTTCGTTACCAGTTCTGCTTTTCATCATTCATCCTTACTTGCACCGTGTCCAAAGGTGCACCAAGAGCCTCAGAAAACACACATCCCTTTATCAAAGAGAACACGACCGTCAGCAGAAGTGCGATCCAAGGGACGGACTGTGCTTTACACTGCTTCGGGACAGGGTTTTTCATTAATTTTATTTGTCTCAAGTCAGCCTTTGAGGGGAATTTGAATGAGATGACAGAAGAGTCCAGCTCATGCTGCTAGTGCTGTGCTAACTCTACCGTGGGAACAGGAGTAAAAAGGAGAGTTGACATTTGCATCGAGAAATCAGTAGAATACAAGTGGAGAGCAGATCTGATGTGGGAGCAGGCACAATTTTGGCAGCTGTATTTCACACAGGGCTGTACTGTACACATTGTTTATTGCCCTACCAGTTCTACCATATGTTTCTGACTACACACATTTCACAACTAGCCCTGGCACTGTTGGTGGATAATGGTGTTTGCAGGCAAGGTAACATATAATACAACATCTAATGGGATTTTTGATGTTTCATTTTCACATTATTCTTCATATGGTTTGTGAAACTCAGTGTACAGAACCCCGCTGTCTTCAGAGATAATTGAGCTCATTAGATTGTTGTTTCTGATGGCTTTTTTTTCTGTCTTGTATTAATACAGTAACACCTCTGTTTGTGCAGATGAGCATGGAGAACGGGTCACTTAGGGAGAAAATGAAAGCCTGAGAGAATATGTCTTCTTGTTATTTGGCTTCAGTGGTTCACGGCCATGCAGAAATGCCGGCAATTTCTCAGCATGGCACATTTGGTATTGATGGAGATATGTCAAATCTTTAAAAACATCCTGTTTTCAGATGGATGTACAGGTGCAAAGCCAAAGCTGCTCTGTTTGCTTGACTCAAAAATTTTCAGCATCTCAAACAAGGAGCATGAACTCAGTTTACTGAATTATGTGCTAAAAAGCTTATTGTTATTTTCACATTTGGTTAAAGTAAGATGAATATGATATAAATAAAGAGTAGGGTTACAGACTACTTACAGTCATTGCTACTGCTGATCTGAAAGAGAATTAGAAGTAGCTTTGAGCCAGTAAGAGTCTGACCCACCTTCATTGAAGTTAATGGGAGTCTTTCGATGCATCTGAGTGGAGGCTGGATCATATCGTAAGAGCTTGATTGTGTTAAATATGTGCATGAGATAAAAGCTTAGCTGTTAGTTAAGTCCTATTAAGAAAGTCCAAGTAACCTAAGAAATCCTTCGGTTTCCATAGCAAAAAAAGGCAGAACATACTGGAGCTGAACTCTTGGCCACAGGACCCGCAGGAAGCTGAAAGGTTTTGTGTTGTGAAACAGAGAGCCACATTCCAGGGTAAAGGGGGACTGTGCAGATTGGATGGCTGGCATCTTACAGGTTGAGCGTGAGACCAAGATGCATGTAAGCATCAGCACACACAGGGTAGTTTGAAGATCTTTCTCAGAGTGGGCGAAAAACTGCTTTATCACCGGCACACTGAAGTTCCATGATAGATGTGGTGGAAATCTTAGTTTTCAGTCTCCAGTAAAATGTTAGAGGGAGCCCAGGTTGCAGGGTCAGAAGGCTCGGTGGTAACCCAGTTCTGCATGGCACCCATCACCCACATTGTACTAATTAGCATATATGTATCTCTTGTTCTGCAATTTCCACCTTCACAGAAAACAGGTTAATTTCAGACCACAATGTGACCCCCCCAAATATGCAAACCAATAGGTTATTCCACTCACAGGTTAGAGGAGACAGAAAATAATACTCGTGCAAAAGTCTAAGTTCAGTTTTAACTGTAAAGTCACAACCCTTGCACCTAAAATAATGACCTCAGCAAGATTAAGGGTCTAATGACAGAATATAGCCGCTAACATGTTCTAACATGTCTGAAAAATGTAGTGGAGATTAGGCAGTGTGTTTTCTTGTATACTGACTAAGCCACTCAAGATGAACTGGTACAGACGGATGTCTAAAATATAATGTGTATTAAAGGCCTTGGTTACATTATATGCTGTGTTGTTTTAGCCATGTTTGTCCTAGGATCTAAGGCTGACAGGGTGGGTGAAGTAATATCTTTTATTGGATCATTTTCTGTTGCTGAGAGAGACAAGCTTTCAAGGCACACAGAATTCTTCAAGGTGAGATATTTTAAGTATTTAGTGTCATGATTTTTCAGCCTAAATTGGATTTATTTAGCTAAGAAGTTGCCTCTCCCTTCAGTGATTACACTCCAATAGACACAAAGAAAGTGTAAACAAAGAGTGGGAGGTCTGCGTGTACAGAAGGCAGCTGTGTGTGGCTCAAAAGCTTGTCTCTTTGACCAACAGAATTTTGATAGAACCCAGGTAAGCTATAATATGCATTGCAATGACTCCAGCACCAAAACTGCCCATTAAAAATTTGTAGTTCAGTGTCCCAGGTTTTCAGGTGTTTAGTGGAATTATGTCTTTGTTCTTTGAGGCTAGAACTGAGTGTATTTTTGTGGTTTTTGTTTGTTTGTTTTGCACAGTGGAGAAAAATGTTTTCATAACTCGGAACAAATTCTGGAATTGCAAAGCTTGGAAAATTGAAGCTAACCTGCTTTAGTAAAACATTTTTTCTTATTAAAGTATATTCACACGATCTACCACATGGTTTCCCAAACTGGGGGGTATGCCCCCCTGGGGGCGCTTGAAGAAATTGCGGGAGGGGGGCACAAGGCCACCTAGCCCTCCCCCCATAATTCCCCCCCACCCAAAGAAAGAGCTGGCTGTTGCTTCTGGCTTTCAGACCCTGCCATTTAACGTGGGTGACCCGGCACAGCTGGTATAAAAAGCAGGCAGCCGGCAAAGACCCATGTGGAACCAGCTGCCTCCTGCAAAGATGAGACAGTGTGGGTTGCGGCGAGGGGGATGAGGAAGAGGAGGAGTTAAATGGGGGGGCTGGGGCTGCCTGGCTTTGTGGGAGGAGAGGGGCTCGAGCATCCGGCTGGCTTGTGTGACTTGTGGGGTTTGGGTGACTGGCTCCAGCATCGTGGGGCTCAGGCGGCTTGGGCTGTTAGCTGGTCCCTGCAACATATAGCTTGGGCAGCTGGGTGGCTGGCCCCAGCAGTGCGGGGCTTGGGCTGGCAGGCAGGTGGCTGGCCTCAGCAGCGTGGGGTTCGGGTGGCTCGGGCTGGATGGGCAGCTGGCTCTGGCAGCATGGGGCTTTGGTGGGTGGCTCAGGCAGCTGGCCTGTAGCTTGGGTGGGCAACTGGCCCTGGCAGCACGGGGCTCAGGTGTCTGGCAGGCAGGCAGCTGGCCCCAGCAGCAATAGGCTCGGGCAGCTTGGGCTGGCAGGAGAGCAGCTGGCTCTGGTAGCATGGAGCTTGGGCGGGTGGCTTGGACAGCTGGAGCGGCCGGCTGGCCCAAGTAGCGCAGGGTTCAGGTGGCTGGCTGTGGCTCTGGCAGCGCAGGTCTCAGGCAAGCAGGTGGCTGGTGCGGTTGCTGGCATGGGGCTCAGGCAGCTGGCCAGCTGGGGCTGCACCAGGCACCCACAAAGGGCCATGAAAAAATTATTTGTGCTTTTTTAATTTTAAATAACATTTTTATATCAAGTGTTTGTGTTTATTTTAAGTTATGAATTGGATTTTTTTTAAAAGGGCGGTTGGATGGTGGTAAAGAAGAGGTGGGTGGCTGTGAGGGTTTCTCAAAAATTAAAAGCGGGGGCATGATGCTGAAAAGTTTGGGAACCACCGGTCTAGCACTTAGTTGTTATACTTGGTGATTGCTTCCTACATACACTGCAAGAGGTGATAACTTAGTGGTACAGAAAGAAGTTGGAGATTTGTTTTAGTCAAAACCAAAAAATTTCATGTTAAAACAGGACATTTAGACTATTTTTAGCCTTACTGGATGTTACTTAATTATTGCAAAGATGATATTTTCTTTAAGAATAAAGGGAAGTGAACACTATCATTCAATTAAACTTGCCAGACTAACAAGTAGGGCTGTGTTTCCCAAATGGTGTTCTGCAGAACCCTGGGGTTACACAAAGTGAAAATAAGGATTTTGTGAGAAAATTCCATTACAGTAACATTTTGGCTATGTTTACACTTGTCTCCCTAACTTCGAAGGGGACATGGTAATCAGAGTGATGGGAGATTACTAATGAAGTGCTGCAATGAATGTGCAGCACTTCATTAGGCAAATTCTCCCCCACGGCAACTTCAAACTGTCAAACTTTGAAGTGCCAGCATGCCATGTACCAGCATGCATACTTCGAAGTGCCTTTACTCTTCAAAATTTTGAGGAGTAAAAGCACTTTGAAGTAGTGCAGGCACTGCAAAGCGCCCACGGCTACACAGCATGCCAGCACTTGTAAGTTTGATGCTTCGAAGTTGCTGTGGGGGAGAATTTGCCTAATGAAGAGCTGCATATTCATCCCTCACCCTGATTACCATGCTCCCTTCGAAGCTGGGGGCAAGTGTAGACATAGCCCTTATGATTTAAAAAAACTTAATACTGAAGCATTTATGAATTTTATTAAAACTTTTTTGTATATATTTCCACGATAAGCGTCGCTGTGTAATGCCAGCTTAGCTAGAGTGGGAATGATGATGTCACTACTCAGCTCTGTAGTGCGATCACCTGTTACATATCACCAAAATGCTCATACTCACTCTCTGAGAGTGTGGATCATTTTGCAGTGGCTTATGTCAAAAATATTCTGCTTTATCAAGACATGCAATTCATCAGTTATTACCCTCATCAGCGCGTACTTGTGCAAAACTGGGTTCTTGAATTATGCAACAAAAACGAAATACAGAAATTGACTGAATGCCGCACCAGATACGCGAATCCAACTTTCCAGTATTAAACCAAATATAAAAAAATTTTGCCAATAAAGGAAAAATCACCCTTTGCATCGAAAACAGCTAGTATAATGTATATTAGTTTTTGAGCTTTATTTTTTCTATGCATCACATGTGATTTTTGTTTTTAAATATATGAAATTAAATGAAATGTTGATCTCATGACCTTGTTTAGCATTTGTTTATTATTATCCTTACTTGTTTGTGGTCTACTTTTTCAGCTACCTAATATAAGACTATTATTAGGGGTTCTGCAAAATTCTTTCAAGTTAAAAGGGTTCCATGACCAAATAAAGTTGGGCAACGCTGAACTGGAGAATCTGTTTGTCTCTTTTAGAAAGCCTTCAGTGCTGCGATAGCTGTGGTGGTGCAATTTGCAGTTTTGGTACACAACGGACAAATATGTTGCTGGGACAAGGTCTGTGGAGGACGACAGAACTGGAATGAAAGAAATGCATAAATAGTTGTAAGAACTGATTTTTGTTTTTTTTTATTAATTACAAATGTAAATGAATGAGGTTGGATAAAATTGTCCCTTTTGGAAGATTTATAGTGGGTGTGAAACATATTGTAAGGAATTCAAAAAGCACATAAGTAGAGTGGCAACTTGGCACAACCAACTGCACTTTTACAAATGTAGGGAGATACAGAAAAACAAAGTAAGTAAACTAAATGGAGTGCCAGGATGGTTTTGTAACAAACCCACTATCCTGGCACAGATTTCCCAACTTTGTTGTATTTCATGTAACCGCTTTGTCAGGTGATCTTGAACATTAGCAGCATGTAGTGGATCAGGCAAGTACTTATGAACATGATTAGCTTTATACACTTGAGTGGTTCTGTTGTTGTTCATGGTGTTTCTCACATGTTATACAGTTAAGCAAGTTCACATTTGCAGGACTGGACCCTACAATGGAGGGAATGCAGTTGTGGTCAGTCAAAAAATTACAAAATCTATAAAGAAAGATTCTCTCTTTACAAAGAGGGTACACGGTATTAAATAACACAAGTTCCTATTTCTGCAGCCAGTTAAGCATGGGTGTAATTTTTCTCCGACAACCACTACTAATGGATCTGTTCATAGAAGTGACCCACATGCTTTGAGATTTGCAGGAATGCACCCTAAAATTACTGAAAGTGTTTTCCTGGGGTCTGTTGGTGCTTTTGTAATATAATACAAAACCAAAGTTTACAAATCACACCATTCTGAAGCACTATTTCTACGACAGTGACAGAACTTGTTTCACCCATCTTGTCCCTGCTTTCTCCGCTGAACACAGGTGGGATTACAGGACAAGTGGTATTTTCTACTGCTATGGCAAATCATAGGTCTGATCCCACATTCCTTAAGCATCTGAAACTCCACTGTAAATAATGGCAATTTTGAGATCTTGTGGAATTCAGAATAGGGCTGTCTGCAGGCACAGCTTTACCTAAATCCTAACTGTAGTTACAGTGATTTCCACAAGTATTTAGAACCAAAATTTCCACAGTAACTTCAGATCCCTTGCTGATTTTACACATTAAGGTCATGTAATGGTCAGTACGCTCAGAATATTCTTTTTGTGCACACAAAACTCTGTTGTCTCAATTATGTGTGTGAATAGAACTGTAGGTACAACCTGAGAGATGATTTTTCATATTCTGACATTTCAGCAAGATTCACGTTTGGGCATTGGTTTTAATTTCCCACTATCCTACACCTTAAATATGAGTGAGACACAAAAATTAAATTACTCCACTGTGGACAGCTCTTTACACACATTACTTTAAAAAGTCAGGTTTTCTTTTCTCTGCGTAAGTAGCAATGATTAGTCTTACTTAATTCAGCTATACAAAATGGTGGGGACATAATCGCCTTGTTTTTAAAGGAAGAGAGAATGTAACCTTACTTGATGTTGTGCTACTTATGTACCCAAGATGATGGTTTCTGGAAGAAGTAATACTGTATGTAAGAAGAATGCTTAGGAAATGTGGAGTAAATTCAGAAGATAGACAGAAGATGAAACTCAGATCTGTTATCCAGCGAAAATACAGGATTTAATGTAATAGCCCTCAACAGGGTTTGCTCTTGCTTAAAAAGGTGTGTCTACCCTGAAGTTAAACAAACCTGGCTGGTCCATGCCTGCTGGCTTGGGCTCCTGGGGTTCAGGCACAAGAGGCTATTTGTGGTGTAGACATTCAGGCTCTAAGTACAACCCAAGCTCTGGAGTCCTCTTACCTCACAGGGTCCTATAGTCTGGTCCCAGCTGAGGATCTGTGCCAGAAGTAAGCAGCCTCTTAGTCCAAGCGAACTGGCAGAGTCCAGTTGCATGTGTCCAATTACAGTATAAACATATCCATTACGATCAATGGGAGCATGATTAAAGCCATTGGTAGGGGAGCCTGATTTGTAAACTTGTATGCCTAACGTCAAGCACTGAGGTGCCTGAAATGGGTGTTTTAGTGGCGCTTATATTCATAACACTTAGGCTACATCTACACTTGGGAAAAACTTCAAAATAGCCATGCTAATGGCCAAATCAGAGAATATCAATGAGGTGCTGAAATGAATATTCAGTGCCTTATTAGCATGCCACCAGCCATGGCGCTTTCAAAGTGCTGCGGCTGGCGGCATGCTAATGAGGCACTGAACATTCATTTCAGCGCCTCATTAGTGTTCTCCAATTTGTCCATTAGCGTGGCCATTTCGAAGTTTTTCCCAAGTGTAGCCATAGCCTTACAGTTCACATTTATAACCTCTCTGAAAAATCATGCTCAAGGTGTCAAATTAGTATTTAAACATTGAAGTATCCAGAGCAGTGGCCAAAATTTGGCAGGAGGGCATAAGGAGCCTAAATTTCAATCTCATTGTGTAATTTTAGGCATCAAGTTACACAGTTAACCTCTTCAGTATGACCTGCCAATGTTCTTTTTATTAAGGTAAATAGGTTCACAAAAAGACTACTGATGTCTCTGATGTCACTGGACATGGGCATACCTGACACCAGCATAAGGTTCTTAGCAGGTGAAATTATCTTCATTTATACTTCTGTGAACCCTGCACCCTAGTTGTTTATATTGTAAAACTTTTTCTGTGGAGTTTGCAGGTGAAAAACACGTCTATTAAGATCACCCTGCACACCAATAAAAGATAGTTATTTAAACAAATTACCTGCTTCTGACTTCTGTCAGAAATGAATGTTTCAGTATTTCACCTAAAATGGTTCTTCCTTTTTGTTGTACAGTTCTGGAAGGTACTGCTGTAGCAACTGAAATGACTGTGTATATGGGATAAACAGAACATGAAAATACTTTCTGTATTAATTAACCCATTAATGTGGAGTTAACACACCTTTCCTCTCTTCAGTTGTAGCACTGTAGAGTCTCTCCTTTGTTTTATGGATTCATTTTGGTGAATGCTAAACTGTTGAAACAACTTGTGGGATGCGTATGCTTACGTTTAAGCACTGAGGTACCTGAAATGGGTGTTTTAGTGGGTGCTTACAACCATAAAACATGGATTTGATGTTTTTTTTTTTTTTTTTAAGGAAATGAACCACTGTGCTTAAGATGGGGGGAGGGAATAATTAGAAAGCTAAGTGTACCATCTTGAGTTCCCTGACATTTATATGTTGGGAGAACGAAAAAGCAGTCATACAGCACTTTAAAGACTAACAAAATAATTCATTAGGTGATGAGTTTTTTGTGGGACAAACCCACTTCTTCAGGTCATTGCCACACCAGAACAGACTCAACATATAAAGCCAAGTGGTCCAAAAAGTGCTACGTGACTGCTTTTTTGTTTTGATAGAATACAGACTAACATGGCTATCCCTCTATCACTATGGCTATGTTTACACTAGCACACTATGTTGAAGTAGCCTATTTCGACGTAAGAACATTGAAATAGGCTACTTTGATGCATATTGTCTACATCTCCTCCAGGGCTGGTGCCCTCGACGTTCAACGTCGAAGTAGCAATGGAGAACATCGAAAGGAGCTGCCCCAGAAGGAAATGTGGAGCGTGCGCGCACGCACGCACACACACACACACACACACACAAGTGCTCCCCGTTGAAATAAGGGGCCAGCAAAGCCCCAAGCTGCTCCCTTAAAGGGCTCCTCCCAAACACACTCGGCCTGCACAGCACGAGATCCACAGAGCCGACAACCGGTTGCAGACCCCATGCACGCAGCATGGACCCCCAGCTGCAGCAGCAGCAGCCGCCAGAAGCCCTGGGCTAAGGGCTGCTGCACGCAGCGACCATAGAGCCCCGCAGGGGCTGGACAGAGCATCTCTCAACCCCTCAGCTGATGGTCGCCATGGAGGACACCTCTATTTTGACATAGCGGGACGTGGATTGCCTACACACGCCCTACTTCGGCGTTGAACATCAAAGTAGAGCGCTATTCCCATCTCTGGATAGGAAAAGCAGTTTCGACAGCTCGCTGCCTAATGTTGATTTCAACATCAAAGTAGCTCATGGCACGTGTAGACGCACCGCGTACTATTTTGACGTTGTGCCAGCTACTTCTAAGTAGCCGGCTAGTGTAGACGCATCCTATATGTTGGGAGAGTGCTTCTTGGGACCAGAGGCCCTGGAGCCTAAGGTTGTTGAGATGGTTAGTTCTCACATGTCTGAGACTAAGCCTACTGATAGCTGAAGGGTAACAAAAGCTACCCCCCCGCCCTTCAGTACCAATCTTGTGTCTTTCCACAAGGCCAGGGAAGTGAGGATCTAAGTTAGGATCACAAGCACTGAGTCTAAGTGGCGTCTGCTGACTGATGCCAGCAACATCTGGAAAGACCTAAGGAGCAGCCTTGCCTACTGCACCATTTAAGTATATTAAGTCATGTGTTTGAGTAGTTTGAGGCAGACCTAAGGAGTTGTTACTGGGTGGACTGGGACCTCAGATATCAGGTCCAACATAATTTGGATTGGCCTCTGGTAGGCATGCTCTGGCTTGGGTCAAATTAAGCACTGCCCCCCATGAACGCTGTTCTCTGAACTGGGACCAGAGTTGACTTTTTCTTGTTTATCAGCGGGCTCAGCACCTGGTAGGTTGCCCAGACTGTACTGATGCTGTGCCATTCCTGAGCTGGTGATTGACTTTTGGTCAGCCCCCTCACTGAGGTATAGGTTCTTGCATGCCTTGGCACCTGAGGAAGGATACTACTACCACCAAACAGTTCATGAAGGTTCTTGGGGCTGTTGATAGGCCAAAATGGAGAATGGTGACTTGGTAGTGACATTGACCTGCTACAAATCTGAGTAACTTCTTGTGATCATGGATGAGTGAGGTGTAGAAACAAGCATCCTTTCAACAGAGAGTGGAGTACCTGTTTCCTGGTTACAAGGAGGGAATGAGGAAGGCCTAGGAGTCTTTTACATGTGCACGCATGGCTCCACTTCCCTGTGGCTCCTGCCACTGTAGGGAGCCTGACTGCTGCTGTTCCCTGCCCCAGGCCCCTGGCCATTGTCAAGTATTAATGCTTATTTTGTATTACTATATTTATTACACATATACACTCTTCCCCAAGGGAATATTTTATTTAAAAAAAATCCAAGTTCTTCAAGCCTTAAAATTAACTTTTCAAAGTTTAACACATTTGTATTAAAAATTGTGCAGTAGCTATAAACAAGAGAACTATAATTAGAGTAATCCCTTGCGTTATGCGAGGGCTATGTTCCCACACAACCTCACATAATTCAAATTTAGCATAAGTTGGGGGGCAGGGCGACTCTTCCCCGGCGGAATGCATATTCTGCAGCCGAGAAAGCACAGGAGCACCTGGAACTTCTTTTGAAAAATAAGTCCTCGGGATGCAGGGGGGCAGTTGGGGAGGGTTAAGTCTGGCAGTGGGTTAGGGCTGCAGTGGGATGGGGGTGTATGGAGTTGAGCCGGAGCTGCATGCGGGGGTTTGAACCAGGGCCACGTGGGGTGGATGTGGGTTGAGCCAGGGCCAGGGGGAGTGGGATTTTGAATTAATGTGAATTAAGCACAACTCAAAATTGTGCATTTCGAGGGTTTACTGTAGTTGATCTAAATTCAAATGTTTGTGAAGGTCTCCTGATGAAGATCTAACCAAGTAAGAAATGATCTAACAGTATTGCAAAATATATAATAGGGGAATAAAAAGGGGGATAAAACTCTAATACTTCATTATGAAGACATCTGAAACTACTGTAAACTCAGTAATTCAGCATTCAAACAAAAATGCAATTTAGAATATTTGCTGGATACACAACATGTTTTGAGTGAAGCAGAACATCTATATAGCACATATATCCTCTGTGTAGCTTGTAAACAATTATTTGAAGTTATTCAGCAGCTAGTTATTATGGAAATATATTTCTCTTTTCTGTTTGTATGTTGGCAATGCCTGAGAACAGTACTAAGGCCAGACACACAATAGGGGAGAGAACCAGAAGGTACTCTCCATATGAAGCATTCATGTCTTCATTTGGGGTCTTATTTCAGGGGAAAGCGGATGGGCTGAGTAGCTAAAATTAGGAGAAGGCCTACTTAAGTTTATTAAATCCCTCTTCTTCTACTCATTCAAAAAATATAGTGCAGTTGCAAGACGTGCATTTTTCACACATAATTTCTATATTTACAGTATCTGCTAACTACTGCAATAAAAAAAAACTAACTTGCAGAGTAAAACTAATATTCATTATAATGAATTGCTTCACATGATCTTGGAATGGTTCTTCAAACAAACTAGGTTAAAGCTAGAGAACACATTGCTAGAGCTTTGATTAGAAAATTTTTCTGATACTTAATTCATAGTATAACAACAATACAAATAACTTGTGCTTCAGAAGGTCATACTGCAAGTTTTTTCCACCTTCCTTATTTTAACATTACAAAGCCCTATAGAAGTTGAATGAAGTTATTGTATATTTAGTCATTATTATGCTATCCCTGTTCTGTGTTCCACGAGCCCTAGTATGTGTGGTGCTATCAATAAGTTATATTAAAAGGAAAAAAGAAGTCGGCTGAAGAAGTGGGTCTGTCCCACGAAAGCTCACCACCTAATAAATTATTTTGTTAGTCTTTAAAGTGCTACTGGACTGCTTTTTTGTTTGATAGACTATGGCTATCTCTCTGTTACTATTTATATTGAAAGGCGCATTCATTAAGCAGTTGCCAGGGTAGTTCAGATGCACAGTAAGTTGGTATTTTGGTGTCCCTGGCTATCACTCTGCCAATGATGGCCAGGGGATATACACAGGAAACACCCATCATGATTCTTAATGGGAGCTGCACACAAATTTCCATTGGCATAATGGGCGAGTATACTCAGGGCTGATTAAAACTGAGCAGATCCCAGAAGCGCTGAAGCAAGAGCTAACGTTGCTCTGTGACCTTTACTTATGCAGCAACGCCACTGTGTCTCCTCCTGATGACTGCATCAAACCCAGTTTTGCCAACATGTAAAAACATAAGTATTAGCCAACAGAAATGCAAAAAATGAGTTTTAAACTGTGGTGAATGGTATTTAGCACTTCAATACAGAAATATGCAGTGAAAGTTTAGAATAAAGCATACACTGACAGGTGTAATTGCTAATGGACATGAGTAATGATTTTTTTCTTCTTACTGGAAAAAGCAAATTTAGCATTAGCAGTGATATTGTGCTAGCAAATGGAAATTCATATAAGACTGTACATATGCAGGTCACAATGCCCATAGCACCAAGAGTCAGGATTTTCTTTAGCAGATACCCATATCCAGCAATGAAATGTGTTTCAAATGTTAAGACAAGAGAAGTAAGTCTGTCTTCCTTTCAGTGAGCTTCAGCATTACTAGATTTTCCTTCTAAGCCATCTTCATACTTACAATCCTCGTGTTCCACAACATCGTCTTCATCACAATCAGACTGAGAACTTGCCTTCTCCTCTTCCTCCTGCCAGGATAGGTCAGACTGAGGGCTTGCCTTCTGCTCTTCTGCCTCTTCCTCCTCCTCACAGGATTGGTCAGATTGAGGGCTTGCCCTCTCCTCATCTGCCTCTTCTTCCTCCTCACAGGACTGGTCAGATTGTGAGCGTGCTTTCGCTTCTTCCTCCCCTTCCTCCCAGGATGGGTCACACTGAGGGTCTGTCTTATCCCCATCACAGGATTCGCTCTCTTGAACTTTATCTTCATTAAGACTAATGAAAACAAAGATGTGCATATATTGATCTTTTGTGGAGGTTTTAAAATCTGTTTTAAAGGAATAAAGCTCAAATACTCTGACTCATCCTGCCAATCAGAGTCATAACCTCTATAGGGTACGAGGTGGTGACTTAATATGGGTAGTGCTCCTATTTTTCACAAATGCAAGGCAGCATAGAATAAAAACGAATTAACTGTGCAGCAGCAACTCTTGTCCCATGAAGTGGAGCCTAGTTGCTTGCTCTGGTAGTTGTGATCAACTGCATGGGGTTGCAACAACACTAATACAAATTTGGCCTGGCTGCCTCTCCTGACAAACAGGCAGCTGGGTCAAATCAGAGCAGTGCTTTGATCTTGTGCACTAGGTCACAGTGCTTGAAGGGGGATCTGGGCTCAGTCCCACAGGACAGGAGCCACCACTGTGGAATAGGCTCACATTCTGCTGCCCCCTTCCTAGAGGTAGAATCCAACTCCCGTAGGGTCATCCAGCCCTTCTGTCCCTGCTGTCCTGGCATGGATGAAAAGAAACATGAAACTCTTGAAAAAGAAAAATTATTTAAAAAACTAGCTGATTTACCCAGCATAGCTCAGGTCCTTAATGCAATTAAGATTTTTTTTTCTGGAAAATAAAAGGAAAATGTACATGTGCTATTTAAATTATTATATTTTTCAATAATACAGTGTTATTTTTATGAAGTTAGTTTTTATTTTGGATTTCTTACAAAAATAATTATTAAAATTTGTCCATTTGTATTTTTAGTACATGTTTAAAAATGGGAATTCCATCAAGTGTATCTTTTTTTCTTCATCCCTATAAATTCTCTTCATTTGTTGTGTTTTAACAAAAATGGGCTATAGTCAATTTGGTTTCCAATAAAATTTTCTTTTAGTTTTCAAACCTTAGCATTGATATAGCTGTGCTGAATTGCTCCATTTTATTTCTGTTATGTAAGGTTTACTGAGAAGCAATCCTGTTCCAGGTTCATCCTATTTCTCTGGCTGATCTTGGTTCAGTCTTTTTCAACATTCTCTCAGTTATGTCAATTTTGAGGACAGTACTTGATTTGCTGATTCTGTTTCTTTTTTGTTTGGTTTTATGAGAAGCATTTCTATTCCAGGCACATCCCATTTTTCTGGAACAACCAAACACTTAGACTGCTTTAAGAGATGATAAGAGGAAGCTGTATACCAAATTTGGTGGTCCTAACTTTTACCATTTAGGAAGAGTTCATGATCATACAGATAAACTCTCAAATATATAGGTGACAAGTATTTCATGGGGAATTAACTATGAGGAACAAGGCCTCCTCTCACTAAACTGCAGAGCACCTATAGCAGCCCAGAGTTGCCTGTGTCCCCCTTCTGTGGGAAGCAATGGTCTACGGATCTCAGCAGTGGCAATGTAGGACATATTACAGCCCTGGACCTCATGCACAGCCTCCTGAATCCCAGCAACAGCTATGACCTGGCAAAAATATATGGTACCCAAGCATTTAATAAACATTTCAAAAGTTAACTTTTTAAAAATCTTTAAAAAACAAGAACAACCATCTACAAAAACACATCTCTTCTTAGCAACCTATCAGAAGTTCTGGGAAAGGATCAGAAATAAAACTTAAAAAAGGGAGAAAAAGTGATGTGTGTTTTTAAAAAACATCTTAAGTTATACACTCTGTGCTAAGATACTTAAGAGGACACTGGAATACAAATTTACTGCATGAGCACATGATTTTCATTGTCTTTTGTGAATTAAACATTTTAGAGAAACACGGACACTGTTAAAATGACAATATGCATCCAAATACTTACCTCTAAAATACAAACAATATTTTCCTACTAAAATGAAAACAAAACTTGCTATTCACTAGGGCTGTGTCTACATTAGCGAGTTCTTTTGAAAGATTTTTCAAAAGAAAGGGGGCTATTTCGAAAGATCCTGTGGAGTGTCTACACACAAAAAGTGTTCTTTCGAAAACAATCAAGAGTGTGGCTCCCCATTTGAAATTGCTGTTCCTTTCCTGTTTCAGGAAGAGTGCCCCCTTTTGAAAGAAGTTTTAGAAAGAAAACGTGTAGATGCTCCACAGGCCCTTTTTTCCCAAAAGAGCAGTCCTCATGGGGCTTGATTTTTTGATCCCTGGCCTGTTCTTCACAAGAGCAGGGGGCTGTACGGGCATTCTCTTTCAAAAGAACAGATCGCTCTTTTGATCTGCTTTTATGTGTGTGGACGCACTCTTTCCAAATAAGATCTTTCAGAAGAGATCTTCTGGAAGAACTTCTTTCGAAAGATCACTGTAGTGTAGACGTAACCTAGGTTTGCAACCAACACAAACAGATCACTGCTAATTATTACCTTTCTTTGTCTTCAGTACAGCTTCCAAAGCCTTTAGTGTTGGAGTGGTTCAGCAATTTAGCAGTTTGACTTTTCTTTGGAAGGAAGTCCTCACAAATCCCCAGTTCTCTCAGTATGTCAGAGTAATGCTTTTCTGCTGCTATTCTGGCATTTTTCTATATAAAAACAATTATAGCATTATAAAAATTAATGTAGTATTAAGGTCCTGATTCTAATACCCTCCCTTAGTTTATATACAGCAACGAAGGGTCCTGTGGCACCTTATAGACTAGTTTATATAGTACCTTATGCCAGTGGCTCTCCACCTTTCCATATGACTGTATTCCTTTCAGGAGTTTGATTTGTCTTTTGAACACACAATTTTTAGCTTATTTAACAATTAAACTTAAGAATGATTTACTTCCAAAATCAGACATAAAAATACAAAAGTATCACAGCACACTATTTCTGAAATACTGGTTACTTGCTCATTTTTACCACAATAAGAATTTGAAAATGAATATTGTACTTACATTTCAGTGTATAGTATATAGTGCAGTAAAAACAAGCGATTGTATGCAATTTCAGTTTGTACTGACTTCACTAGTACTTTTATGTAGTCTGTTGTAAAACTAGTCAAGTATCTAGAGGAGGTGATGTATCCTGAGACCAATGCATATTCCTGGGAGAGAACCATGGCATTGTAATCCCTTCAAATTCAGTGTGATACTCAAGCATGAATTTGAAATGGCAGAATTTCTTTTATCACACTATTGAAAGGAATGCAGATCTGCAATCCTGCAAGCAAAGCCTGTTTTGCCTGGGGAAGGGCACAGGGGTTGAATGGGATAGAGTCTTCTCTTCCAAACCCACATGCATAGGTATCGGCCAAGGTAATGACCCAGACTGGCCTGACTGAAAATTGATCCCATCTTCACTGACACTGGCAAACTCTGTACAGCCTCAGAGAACTTCCTACTGCCTCCAGGATAAGGAAATCACTATACATACCACATTAATTACAAGCTTACTCCCATTATCAAATATGCAGCATTCCTGGGCAGGGCATGTTACTTGTTTGTGGGGAAAATAATAAAGATGTAATTATAATTTAATGACATAGTACCCCTTCTTCACCTCAAAAGCAAGAGAAAAAGTTAAAAACTGCATGTTTGGAGGATGGTCCACAGCCCTCTAAGCAAGCAGGCAACGAGTGCTGGGCTACAATCTATGACAGTGTAATTTCATTTTCAAGGGGACAGGTTCTAAGGGTGTTTTTATAGTCGGTCAGAAACTGACACGACTGCCTACAAAGTAGGTTTTCAGACATCCTCTAAAAACATTAATCACTGACGCTGGCTTTGATTTAGGCGATATTCAGAGATGAGTTTAATTAAGGAGTGAGAGCAAGGTAGGAAGACAACCTGAGTGGCTCTTTCTAAAAGCAATGGCCTCTGGTTTATTCTTTCTTCCATTTCTTTCCGCTCTTGCCAGTATTCTTGCATTCTCTGCTTCTCATGTTTCCTATTATAAATATAGCATGATACAGAAATCACATTGTCTTTAGTTAGTATTTACAGAAGTGGTAGCAGAAAGACCAGGCTATGCTATAAGATGCAACTTCTTAAAGTAACTACAGATTACCTTGTTTGTGACAGACAGATCATCATGTTGTTTATAAAGTCAAAATGTATGTATTTTACATTAGTTATGTTCCATGTAAATAGGCTCGAGTTCTTTTACCACAGCAACAATGTACCTTTGACAGTGAGAAAATTACAGAACATTTAATTTTTGATTGGATCAATGTGGAAAAACATATGGCCTTAAAATTAAGAATTCAAATGCATAACTCCAAGGCTCTAACTCATGTGCACATTGCACATTTTAGGATTTTCAGCGTATAGTGAACTTCCTTTAATGACTGCCTTCTCAGTTTGATAGCAATTCCATATGATTGTTTTTCTAAGAAAAGCTAAGAGACTAGAGGCTTTTGGAAGAGCAGGTGAAAATAAAGTATATATCTTGGAAAACTGGTTCTTTAAGAAGTGTTAATATGTCTTACCAAATGTTTAAACTAGTGAGACTCCCACTTTTTCTTTTTAAACATTTAATTTATCTTTTAAAAACAGAAAAAAATCAGAGTGTCTTCCATTTTTAGTTGCAGGGCAGACTCTTTAGAATTCATGTCATTTTAAAGCATCCTGCATATCTACATACATATATAAATAATTACCTGTTAATGTTACTATAATCTTTTCCATGTAATAGTAATAAGAATATTTTATATAGATGACTATAGATGTGACACAACCTCAAAGCACATTACAAATATCAATAAACATTCATTCATCCTGTGAGAAAAAAAATGTTTGTTATTTCACAGAAGGAGAAACCAAAACCTAGAATTAAAAGTCACAAGCCCAAGTTCTTGAAGCTTTGGGCTAGAATTCACCTCTCCTGAGTCTCAATCCTATCCTGTACCCAGTAAGTTATAGCTCCTTTCATAAGCACTTTCTTCCCAGTAGTACTTCGACTCACAATCTATTAGAAAAAGATCTCTGGCCTTGTTGCTGCCTACTCTCCCATGTCTGTTTCCTGAGTCCCGTCCACCCCCTGTTAAGCTATGGGTACAGATATCAGAGTCATATACAGTGAACGCTTTCATATCTGGCATTCTATCATCTGGAACTCTCAAATAACCGGCATTTTAACTCTAAGTAAATTTTAGTTACGTTTTCCATAAGTACAGTATAGTGAAAGTAAATATAAATAAATGCAGCAAACGCAGTATAAGTTTACAGTGTACAGTATTACTGTTGTTGGTAAATAAAGTACTCTGCACACATTTTTGTTTGTTTAATATCTGATCTTGTTTTTCTTTAGTGTTATGCATTGCTAAGCATACCTCTCCGTTATCCAGAATATTCAAATATCAGGCAACCTCCCAGTCCTGAGGCTGCCTGATATGAAAGAGTTTACTGTAAAGACCTCTGCCCCACTTCCTGCTCTCCTTAGATTTGACTCCCAAATTAGAATAAAAAAAGTTGTTGGCTCAGCAACTAGGAAGCAGAAGATACATAACATAAAAATAAATATGAATTTAAATTTTTAAAAAAATAAGAGAAAAACATGGTTATTTTTACTTGGCAATCTGAAAGTTTTAAGACTGGAGTTATTGTACTAGCTACATGGAACGGTACTACCTACATGTTAATTTAATAATGTGTCTTAGTGAGAGCTCCTATTTCCCTCTTCAGACTATATATGCAAGTTTAAAAATAAGCCTACCTTTTTATTTGTGGTATAATAATTTAAGAAACACCATAAAAACCTGAATTCATTATGTTGAGCAACTGTTCCCAATTCCTGACTGATCAAAATATTGTGCACGTTTAACTGCTCTAATCCAGCACCTTTGGGACCTGACTGATGCTGAATGAGAGAATTTCCTGAACCACGGGAGGTCAATATTGTCTAGCAACTTTACCAACATATCTACTGCTTACTGGACTCTTAGAAGGCATTTAGGGGTAAATTACAGCTAAATAATGGTACAAAATACTGACAGCCAGGACTGGTGGCTGTAAGCAAATATTACAGGACCACACCCATAAGTGGACATCCAGCTAACTAAAATCATGCCAAACCACAGATGTAGCCAGACGAGAGAGTGTCAGACTAGAAAGGTTTAATCTGTATTTGCTCATATTCTTTTCTGTCAAGAATTTTAGACAATGTCTGATTTGTGACATTGCTGAATAGTTATATTAACATGGTTTATATTGTTACTGGATTTTGTCAAACACACAACTAGCATCTAGAGGTTCAGGTTTTGGGGATACAGCAGAATACCTGATGATTTTTAATTTGGATTTAGACATCTGAGCTAGGCTCTGATGTGGGTCATTTGCCTCAGCCCGGCTTGTTATAAGTTTTTGCATTTTTTTCGCTCGTTGTTTCTGCTTTGCTCTGCTTCTTTTTTGCTCTTCTTCCAGCTTTCTCTTTTCCTCAAGTGAATTCCTGAGTGGAAAAATAAACTAAGGCTGAATTAGTTTTAATTTGGAGAGAAACAAAGGGAAGGATCTGTGAAAGGTAAGTTAATGGAGAAGAGCAGGGAGGAAACAAGGATGGGATAAGACAAGGAATATTTATATTTCATTTGAGAAGTGGGGTTTCAGGTATACATTGGGAACCAAGAGGCTGTTACAGTCCTTTTCCTCAAATGTGGGTGGGGGAAAAGAAAGTATATTACAGCAGCTAGAAAACATTGTCAAAAGATGAAAATAACCACTGCAACAATAATGAAAAAATAAGGAATTAAATATTTGGTGGCATAAACTACAAGTCTGTTTTCTCAAAGATTTATAAAGTAGTTTATACTATCTGTAATATACCAATGAACCATTCACCTTATAGCTTGTATTCGTCTTTTGGTGGAATTTGTGATTCTTAGAGATTTAGATTCCTCATGTCCCAAGGGAGATGAATTTGCACTTGAATACCTCATTTGAGGTTTGCATCTTGGAGAGGCATATGGCCAGCGCGTTTCTTTTAATTTTTCTTCATCTGCTTGAATGTCCTGCAGAATCTTCCCTTTGTTGGATGGGATACGTGGAGTACGAAGATTGAAGGGTTCACAAACTGTGGTGTGTTTTACACGTTTCTGTTTCAGGAGCTGATCCTGGAATTTTTGGTGTAGTGTTTCAAAGTCTGGAACCCTAGATTTGATCCTTGGTTTATATTCTACTACTTTCTGTGGATTGCACTTTTGTTTCCTCTGCTTAGTGATAATTCTACTAGCCAGTCTACTCTTGGGAAGAGTGGAATTACGTAGCAGCTCTTCAGCTCTCATATGGATCCTTATTTCTCTATAGAGCTCTTCTTCTTTTAATTTATCATTAATGGCTGAACTGTAAACAGATTTAGGGACAGGTTTTGCATGGAATAATTTGGTTTTCTTTTCAGACAATGAAATGTCTTTCAATTGCATTTTCCTAATTTCTTTCCTCTGCTCCTCCCTCTTGATAAACTGGAATGGTTTCTGAGAGGCCAAAAGAATATCTTTGCTCCTCTCTTTCACAAACTTCCTGCGTTCTTCATTTCTTTCCATTATTTCATGGTAGAGTGGAAGGAAGACAGAAGCAGGTACAGGATTGGCTCGGAATTGTTTTTGACACTCTGCTTCTTCCTCTAGTTGTTTCTTCAATAAGTTATTTTCCATTTCTATCTGTGACTTTGATTTGACATTCTGTTGTTTTTTCTTAGCTTCTCGAACAGTCATCTGGAAAGGCTTAGGCACAGTGACCTTTGGTGACCACACTTTCTGCTTCTTCCCCATCATTTTGCACTTTGGTGAATTTGGTAAGCTACATTTAGTGCGATGCACATAGTCTTCCACGGAAAACCCATCCCACATTTTTTCGATCTGCTCCTTAGCAAATGTCAGTGACCCAGTTTCACTACCATTCGCTTCTTCCAACTCTAATTCTAGATCAGACCCACTGGATACACTTGAATGGGACAGATTATTTAAGTCAGACTCAGAAAAAGATTTATGCAAATTCAGAGGCCGAAATGAGCTCTTATCCCACGTTGATCTAAAAAAGGTAAAAATAGTTTGGGATGAAAGAGTTAATCTTGAGACAAAAGCCAACAATAAATCATTCCACTCTTTTTCCCATCTGTAAACCTCAAGGCACTTTACCAAGGATGGCAGGCATCATTACCCCACTTTTTGCAAGAGTGCAGAGGATGGGCCGCATGGGGTGGGCAGAAGCTCATATTTACTATGTGTGTGTACAGCACCTACCACAACAGGGGGCTGACCTAGTAGAGGCATTAAGACAATACTGCAATATGTGTTTAAAAAGCAGAAGTCAGTTTTAAGATCAACTATAATAACCAGATGCATCGTAATATATTAAACTTTTTTTTAGCAAAGGAGCAAGTACATTTCCATATCAAGCCACAGACAATATTTTGTTGAAAAATTTATTATCAAAGAGACGCTGTAAATAGTACTTTTAATGGTAAAGAGCATTGCTGTAAAATAGGGATGTAAATATCAGTCAAAATAGTTAACTGATGCACCAATTAAAATTACACCATTAGCAGGATGGTGCAGGGCAGCAAGGACTGGTGTTCTGTCTGTGCCAGGTGTGGTGGTGGCAGCTCCAGGCCAGCCTGCCCACTGTGGATCGGGCTAGGGTGATCAGGCATGGCCTGTCCCCACCTGCCTGCTGGGGATGCTCTGGTATGGCTGTGGCCCCACCTGCAATGCAGCCAGGACCTGCACTTTATGGCCATGGCCCCACCTGCCAACCCAATGCCATCATGGCTGAGATCCTGCTGTCAAACCTACTACAGCCATGGTCATGGTCATGCCTTCCCAGTGTGTGGCTGGGACCCCACCTGCATGATGCAGATGCAACCTCATCTACCACCCCTACACACCCAGGGTTTCACCAGCCTGACATAGCTGGGGCTGCTCTGGTCTGGCCTGGCTGGCTATCCACTGAGGTTTGGACAAGGTCTGGTTAACCAGTAAGCAGTCTAAAAAGCCTAATGCTTACTGGGTAACTGGTTAACCTTTTACATCTCAGCTGTAAAACAGAAGTCCCCAAATTGTGAGGCATGGCTCCCTAAGGCAGGCAGAGGGATGGAAGAATGTCAGGGAGACCACAGCAGACACAGATCGGCTCCCAGGGAAGGCAGGGAGGGAATGCCTCCAGCCTTGCCTTGCCCCCAACTCTGCTCTGGTTCCATGACCACCTCTAGCCTCAGTTCCTGGCTCCATACCTGCTGTGGCCCCAGCTGCTGTAAAACAAACAAGTCCTCCATCCAGAGTCTGCATGTGGTTTAAAAATCCAAAATTAATATAGCGTATGGCTGTGCTGGCAACTAGAGAAGGGAGATCACTGGAAAGGCAAAAATAATATTTGAAAAGGTTTTGGTTCTTATTTTCTCAAGAGACAGATTTGCAAGAAAAACATGATGGTTAGACAGCAGAACGGGAGTGAGTATCCACTGTGTGCCCGTGGACAAGTCACTTGTTGCAGTTCCTTATATACAGGATAGGAATCATGACAACTCCTCCAAAGGAAGTTGTGAGGCTTATTTAACGCTTGCAGAGTATTTTAAGATCTTTGGATGAATGATCATCTGCCATTTTTACAGTCTGACCTTGAGGGGAATCTCTTATACTTTGATTTTCAGATGCAAGTTCAATGGAAGCTCAGGGTATTCAGCACCTTTGAAAATTAGCTCATTCTATTTTCTATGCCTGAGAGTCCACATGTGTGAGATCCTTATGTGTTTCAAAAGAGTGTTGTGTTCATTAATATTTGCAAAGTGTTTTGAGATCATCTGAACGTATCTCACGTCAGCAGGTGCCTGCTCTTTTGGCATTACAGGGGCCTTGGGAACTAGTGCACCTCAGTCCCTCCTATTCTTTGCCTGTGGCTCTCAATAGTTTAGTCTAATTTAGTTGCTAATTGTGGTGTGAAGGTATCTGGATGGTATTAGAGGCCTGGGAGGTACAGGAGATCCGACTAAATGAGCTGGTAGTGCCTTCGGGCCATGACTGTGACCCAGATGAAAGGCACTACAGAAGTAGAGATATTTATTAAACTTACCTATAACGCACACTAGGAGCAGCATCCTTACTGCCCAGGGGCTGTACTCCTTTCAGATGCAGCTTATTCTGATACATATTTTCCAGTTTGGCCATTGTCTCCAGGTGGGCATTCTTCAGCTCTTCCAGCTTCAAGAAATATTCCTGGTTTGAGTGACACATTTTGGGAATGTCTATCCAATTCTCACAATCCTTGCTTTGCTCTGTCTCAGTGTTATAGTCCAAGTCAAAATCACCCTAAAAAAAGGACTGTGTTATTTTCCTTCTAACCATAAGAAAAAAAAAGTGATCAGCCAGTGGTTTGCTTAGATAATAGGTGCTGCATCGCTCAGCAGACACACTTTTCTTTCCCCCAGGTTCTGTACTTGCAATAGTCTAACTGCAGAATAACAACATATACTTTACTGGGCTAATTCCAGATCCTCCCCCAGCAAAATCAATCACAGTTAGATTTTAAGCTTTGTGTATATATATTTCAGAAAAGACAAAATTACACTTAATTATCTCACATATTGGATACCACTGTATAAACACTAGGGTTTTGTTTTAAAAAGAATTCCTCTGGTACAAAAATACATGCAAAGACTAAACTTTCTATTATCACAAGAATTTTGAAAATAAGTAGTCATCTGATACCTGACACAAAAAGGTTTAAACTTCCCTATTAACAAGGTATTACAGAGATCAAATTTGGGAAAGGCAGTGCCTACAGTAGACTTCTTTTACATATTCTTTTACCAACAACTACTACATCCAGATGTGCGCATTTTTCATAACCTTTGAGGTTACAGGAAGTTAGAGAAAGATGTACAGTAAAAATAGATCAGTGTATATATTTTAAAATGTTTCTGGAAACTATTTTAGTGATCCATTTTAAAGTTACAGGACCCATTTATTTCTTCATCTATGAAATGGGGATATTTACTCTGATTTATAAAACACTTTGGAGCTTTAAACACAAGACCTAAGTTTTGGACAGGTGTTTTTTTGTTTTTAAAGGTCTTTTTGGTTTTGATAGAATCTTAATTCTAACTGAAAATTCTGGTTTGATTATATCTTTAGTTAAGTTTTCATCCCAAAATGCTACTTAAGTTTCATACAGTACAGAAGACCTGACACAAGCTAATTATACAGGCACGAGGGAGGGAAATTGTAAGATGAGCAAACTGAGATTGTCCATGAAAGACCAATCATAAAACATGTTTAATATTCTACTACTTGCTGGTATCTTTCTTTTGACATTCTTTGCACAGATGATGGTGATTTGGACTTGGGATCCATGGAAAGATGATATATTTTTTTCCACTGTGTCGCACATCAACTCCTTAAATCCTCTCTTCAGAGTCTATGTAAAAAAGCTCATTAAGAGATTTGTGTGGGCACAAGTGATGCAGTACTGCCATCTGGCAACTGTTGTTCTAAATTAGGAGATACCACACTGTGTGCTTACTACTCTGTCAGTAACAGATTTTTAGAAACATTTGCTTCAAAGTCTGTATTTATTCTAAATAGAAAGGACAAATTAATCAGCCACTATGATAATGCAGACAACTTGGCCATTAAGATTAACTCTGCAGGAGCCGATACCGTTGCAAGGAAATTCTGGGTGATTTCTGGCATTTAGCTTGCCTGATTGCCATCAGTACTGAACAAACCATTGTACAACATTGCTAGTGCAACAGAGCATCTTTTGGAGCTTCTGGTATAAGGCTGCCACTTGATGGGCCTACCGCTGAGGTGTTTTGTTTGTCCAAGACAGCTGGGTACAGTAGTCAAGGTTTGCTAAGCTGCCCACTATGGAAACAGCTGAGGCATTTTTTGTGGCAGTGGGGTGGGGCACTGTGAGTGGCACAGAATGTTTGTCCAAGGTTTCCTGCTGAACTAGGTCTATTTATTTATTTTTTACTTCATTTCTCCCCTCTTCACAATTCACATGGTTGCCTTTGTATATGATTCAGGGAATGTGTGTTGCTAGGGAAAGGTCACAGGGACAATACACTGCTTGACTAGAAGAGTGAGCTCTAAGGATTTCTTTTGAGAAAGCAGCCAAATACAAATTGCAAGATTTCATAATTTACATCAATAAAAAAGGACAAATGTTTTTCATAGAATGGACAGTCAAATCACTTCGTTTAGAAACAGCTTAGCTGTGCTCTCTTAACGTGTCCCATGAATCAACAACAGCTTGTCCTAGAAATCTGTCTATGTTCTATGGTCCACTCTGGCACTGTCAAACCAGGACTATTCCTTTCTATATTCTGTTCTTTAATTTACTTCCTGTTTTCCTTCTTCTGCATTCTTCTCTACCTGAGAACATGCATACTCCTTGTAATTTCTCTATAGCTGAAGTCTCCCAGTTCATTAGTGACAGAACCATGGAAATATAGGGCTGGAAGGGATATCTAGAGGCCAGCTAGTCCAGCTCCCTGTGCTGAGGCAGGACAAAGTAAACCTAGACAAACCCTCACGAATGTTTGTCCAACCTATTCTTAAAAACCTGAAATGACAAGGGCTCTACAACCTCCCTTGGAAACCTATTTTAGTCACTACCTATCTTTGTAGTTAGAAAGTTTTCCTAATATCTAACCTAAAATTCCCTTGCAGCAGATTAAGCCTCTTCATTCTTGTGTCTCAGAGTGCACATGGAAAACAGTTGAACACAGTCCTATTTATAACAGTGCTTAATATATCTGAAAATTTATCAGGTTCCCTCCCTTAGTCTTCTTACCCAGTGGATTTTAATCTTTCCTCACTGGGTAGGTTCTCTAAACATTTTTATCATCTCCCCTAGACTCTCTGAAGGGTAGGAACCAGAACTGGACATAATACTCCATTTTCCAGCTGTACTTAGCACTGGGGAGGCCTCATCTGATCTCATGGGTCTTACATATGACATTCCTCTCAATACATTTCAGAATTATAGTAGCTTTCTTTGCAACTGCATCACATTGTTGACTCATATGCAATTTGTGATCCACTCTAACTCCAGATCATTTTCAATACTACTACTGACTTTCTAGTTACTCTCCATTTTAGATATTTTGGGCATTTGATTTTTCCTTTCTAAATTGACTGCTTTGCATTTGCCTTTAGTGAACTTTACTGTATTGATTTTACACCAAGTCTTTAATTATTAAAGTCATTTTGAAGTCTAATCCTGTTCTCTCAAGTGCTTGCAAGCCATCCCAGCTTGGTATCATTCTTAGATTTTATAAACGTACTCTCCACTCTATTCTGCAAGTCATTAGTAAAAATACTGAACCATATGGGACATAGGACAAACTCCTAGACTAAGAACTCCTTGCCAGAGGATGTTGTGAAGACCAGGACTTTAATAAGGTTCAAAAAAGAACTAGATAAATTCATGCAGATTAAGTCCATCAATGGCTATCAGCCAGGATGGATGTCAGTAGTGTCCCTAGTCTCTGTTAGAGACTAGAAATGAATGACAGAAGAGTGGTTACCTGGGTTACGTCTACGCTAGCCCCTTCCTTTCGGAAGAGGCATGGTAATGAGCGAGTTGTAAAGATGCTAATGAGACACTGCCATGAATATGCAGCACCTCACTAGCCTAATGGCAGCCGCACATGATTTGAAAGTGCTGCTTTTGAATCACATGCCACCTGTGTAGATGGTGGCCTTTCGAAAAAGACGCCCCCAGACTTCGAAAGCCCCCCTCTTCCTAAAACCAAATAGGAAGGGGCTTTCAAAAGGCCCACATCTACATGGGCCAGCACGATTCAAAAGCACCACTTTCGAATCATGGGTGGTTGCCATTATGCTAATGAGCTGCTGCATATTCATGGTAGCACCTCATTAGCATATTTCCAACTCAGTCATTAACCATGCCCTTTCCAAAAGAAAGGGGGTAGTGTAGACGTAGCCCTGATGATTATACACTCTCTTTGGGGCATCTGGCATTGGCCACTGTTGGAAGACAGGACACTGGGCTAGCTGGACCTTTGGGCTGACCCAGTGTGGCTGTTCTTATGTCTACACTTCACCTTGATCAACATAATTTTTGCTGTTCATAGATGCTTAAACTCTCCTTTCCCAACGAATGACAAAGATTTGCTGCAGTAAGCGCGTGTGCTTTTTTGGCAGGAGTGCTTTGTTACCGACAAAGTGAACCATCCTTGTTGGAGGTTCAAGTATTTTGTTGACAAAAGTGCTACCAAGCATCATTCATGCACACTGACTTAGTGACAGGGCTGTGTCAGCAGAGCTTTTTCAATAAAGGTGTGTAGTACAGACATCCCCTACATACTCTGTCCCAGTTTGACAGTGAACCACTGATAACTACTCTTGAAGTGTGGTCTTTCAGCCAATGACACACTCACTCTAAAGGTAATTCAGTCATATTTCCCTAATCTGCCTACAAAAATACACTCATCCCTCACTATACAAGCACAGTTAGTTCCCACCTTTCTGTTCATAGGCGAAAACTCGTAAGAGGGACGCTAAATTCCCATTAAAATACACGTTAAAGTCTCTGACTGGCGAAGGAGTGACAGCATGTGGCTCTGCTTTTGAAAGGTAAGAGAACCTTGGGTTTGGGGAGGGGAAGGGAGTTTAAAGGTTGGCGGCAGTTTGGGGTCATGAGTGGGTGGGAGGGAGGGTTAAAACCTTGTGGCGAGTAGGGTCCATGGGGTGGGTGGGGGGGTGGGTGGGGTTAAGGCTGCTACAGGTTGGGCATGTGGCCACTGCAGTTTGGGTGTGCGGTTGGCGGGGGTTTCTGGCTGCGGTGGGTTAGGTCTGCAGGGCCAACAGGGAGTCAGGCTGCCGCTGGCCAGTCTGTGAGCTGGTGGGAGGGGGAGGAGGTGTCAAGCTGCTGGGCAGGTCTGTGAGGCTGCTGGGGGCATTAAGGCTGCTGGGGCCACGGGGCCGGTGGTGGTGAGGCTGCTGGGCCAGTCTGTGGGCTGGCAGGGATGTCAGGCTGCTGGTCTGGTCTGGGGGGTTGGTGTGGGGTTAAGGCTGCCAGGGCTGCGGGCGTCAGCCTGCCAGGACAGTCTGCAGGGCTGGAGGGGGGTGTTTAAGGCTGCTACGGGTTGGGTCAGGCTGCCACAGGGCCAGTTTGCAGGCTGGCAGGGGGTCAGGCTGCTGGGGCCGCAGTGCTGGTCTGCGGGGCTGGCAGGGAGGTCAGGCTGTGATGGGTTGGGGCCGTGGGGAGTGAAGTAAAGCTTGTAGTAATGGGGGACTTCACTCGTCTAGTGAAAAAAGGTAAGGATATGTGTCCCTCCTTTAAGTAAAATGTACTCGTTTAACGAGGAATGAGTGCACATGTTGGACAGTTTCAAAAGCCTTACTAAAATCAATACATATCACATCTACAGCATCCTCCCTTCCAGTAACTCCATCAAAGGAGGAAATCAGGTTGATTTGGCACAACGGACTTGCCAAATCTGTGTTTATCCATGTTGTTATTTTTTACCTGGTATCCTCTAGCTGCTTACAAATTGATTGTTTAATAATTTCTTCCAGTATCTTTCCAGGTATCAGAGTTGGCTGGCTGGTCTATAATTCTTCTTTGTTCCTCCTTTTTGAAGATATAGGGCATATCTGCTCTTCAATCATCTGAAACTTCTCAAACCTTCATGAATTAAGATAATTGCTAATGTTTTCGAGTCTGCTTCAGACAGTTCCTTAAGCACACTAAGATGAATTTCATCAGGCCTGCTGACTTGAATACATTTAACTTATCTAAATATTCTTTAATTTTACTTTGCTATTTTGCCTATGTTCCTTTCCTCTTGTTAATATTAATAAATTATGCTAAATATCTTGTTCATTA
This sequence comes from Carettochelys insculpta, assembly GCF_033958435.1. Lineage (NCBI taxonomy): Eukaryota > Metazoa > Chordata > Testudines > Carettochelyidae > Carettochelys > Carettochelys insculpta. The sequence goes on along the minus strand of NC_134139.1, from coordinate 21,425,444 downwards.
AGCTTTATAGCGAAGAGTGAAGCAGCAGGGACAATAAACACCTCAGCCTTTATATTATCCATTTATAGAACATCTATTATGTCCCTTGCTAGGCATACCTCATTTTGTGCTTTAGCTTTTCTGATTTTGTAGCCGTGTTTGTATGGTTCTTTTTCATACTCATTCTTAGTAAATTGTCGCCACTTCTCTACGATTCCTTTTTAGTCCACGTTCTTGAACTCTTCTATTAGTGTCTGGCAGGGGCGATGTATGGAGGGGTACATGATGGATCACATACATCCCCCAAAGTGGGAGGGGTCAGCCAGTAGCCAGTGGGGAATTAGTGAGGCTGGAGGCTCTGCACTGGCAACAGGGGTCCATCCCCCCACCCCTGAAACCCACTAGCAGCAGGGAGAGGGAAAGTGCAACCAGGCCACTTCCGAGGAGTGCAGGGGTGGTACTGCCCCTCCCCCGGAGGAGCACAGCCAGGGAGCAGCACGAGCTGGAGCCACCCTGGTGCACCTTCCCCACTGCTGCTGCTGGTGCAGGGGTTGGGGCAGAAACAGCATGGTGCAGACCCATGAAAGGCCAGCCAGCAGCTGATGAGATGGGCGGTGGGAGGGGGACGACTAGTGGGGCCAGCAGGTCAGCACTGGCAATAAGACTCCCTCCTGCACCCAGCGCCTATGGTGGGGAAAACGCAGCCAGGCAGCCCCAGCTTGTGCTGCTCTCCAGGCGGAGGCGGCAGGACTGCCCCAGCGCTCCCTGGAAGTGGAGCAGAATGATGCAGCTGGGGAGCAGTGTGAGTTGGGGCTTCCTGGCTGTGCTGCTCCCTGGTGCTGGTTAGTGTGGGAGGAGTGGGGCAGGGACCCCTGCTGCTGGCACTGGCTTGCTGGCCTCCCTAGTCCCCTGGTCTAGTGATGGGGGCAGAAGAAGGGTGGAAATAGTAGGAAGAGCAATGGGGGGTGGGGAGGGTGTTATTCCAGCAACTGGAGCATGGGAGGGACGTGGCCGGTGTCCCTCCTCAGGCTCCCCTCAACAGTCATGTCTTGTGTGTTCGTGCATCACATTCAAGCTCTTTGTTCGGACAGCTCACGATGCACCACATTATCTTATCCTGAAGTACCTCTCTTTTCCCATTTACTCCAATTTCTACCTTTCAGTATGCTAAACTCAGCACCTCTTCTTGCTTTAACGCTTTCCTTGCATTCTTGCTTTCACATACTCCACCATCTACCCATCTTTAAAACGTGTTTCTTACAGGCATCCTTCTGTTCATCAACAATCTCCTTATCATCTCTAACAGTTCTCATAGCATTTTGTTTTAAAAAGGTAGATTGGGAAAATAACTATCCTTCTATATCAGAAAATACTTCTTATGCCAAATAGGTTTAAAAGTACTTTCCTAAAAACAAAAATTATGTAAGTCTTGCTTCTTAAAACCTCACTTGAAGACAACATTAAAAACATACCAGTAATCCAGAGGCTAATCTTCAAAAGATCATCTTGCCCTATTTAAATTGTAAATCCAGGGTTTTGTTCCATTGTATTAGTACAGTTGCCATAAAAGAATTTAATAGTAACATGTCGGGGTTAATGGATCAGATTGCTAGTGGCCTTCTGGAATTTTCACCTTCCTCTGCAGCGTAGGATGCAAGTTTTCTGCCAGGATCACCTGTGTGCAGCTCTCAATCAATTTCTTGCCACTCCAGGAGCCTCAGGCCCTGATGCACTTTGGTTCCTCCTAGCCCATGGGTCAGCAACCAAAATAACAAGAGCCACTTTTCCCGATTAAGTAAAATAACTCAGTAATTGAAGAGCTGCAATGCATGTGAATAAGAGACAGTCCTTAATAAATAACATCAACCTATACTTTTTGTAACCCTTAGTTTAAGAACAGCACACACACACGATGGCTGTGTCTACACTAGCCAAAAACTTTGAAATGGCCATTCCTATCTGGAATAAGAGGACTTCGAAGTAGCCGGGGTCCTTTTGAAAAGGAGCCCTGTCGGGACGAGCCACATCAATTTCGAAGTGCTGCGGCCGCCCACATGCTAATGAGGCGCTGAATATGTATTTCAGCGCTTCATTAGTAAACTTTGAAATGGCCATTTGCATGGCCATTTCAAAGTTTTTGGCTAGTGTAGACGTAGCCCATGATTTGTAATGTAATACATGTTTACTGCAGGATGTTCACAAACTTTTTACATGATCAATTTCCTCACACAAGGGCTGTGTCTATGCTGGCCCCTCCCTTGCGAAAGGAGCATGTTAATGAAGATGTTTGGAAGAGGCTAATGAGGCACTAACATGAATATGCAGAGACTCATTAGCATAACGGTGTTCATGCACGATGCAAAAGTGCTGCTTTTGGAATGTGGCTGCCCATGTAGATAGGGGCCTTCGAAAGGACCTTCTGACTTCTTTTCCTATTTAGTTTCAGGAAGAAGGCTCCTGTCTAAACGGGTGGTGTGCGTTCCGAAAACAGCACTTTCGAGTCACACGCAGCTGCCATTATGCTGAGGCACTGCATATTCATGTCAGCGTCTCATTGGCATCTTCTGAACTCCCTCATTAACATGCCCCTTTAGAAAGGGAGGAGCCAGTGTCGAGTGGCCTTTACTTGTGCGTTTATGCCACTGTCTTCCTGACTGTCACTCCTGAACCTTCTCTCTGGAGGATGCTACTGAGGAGTTATCCAACATTTCAAAATCACATATCATTTGCTATTTAGATGAGTTGTTCACTATTCATTGAAAATAATCAAGTTTTTTTTTTTAACTTTGCAATTAGAGTGGCTGGAGCCACAAGAAGTCCTTAAAGAGCTGCATGCTACTCTGGAGCCGCAAGTTGCAGATGCCTTCTAGCCTCCGCCTCTGGCACACACTAGTCAGCCTCCTGAGAGCTGAAATACCTTGCACTAATTTTGGTGTTAGCAGCCTGGGATATATAGGACGTCAGATAACCCAGAGGGCCTTTCTGGCCTAAAGTTCCATGACAAAGCTAAGCCATGTAAACCCTGCTTCTCCTACAGGTGTATACCACCTCGGGTTGATGGAACTCCACAAAGCACAGCATCAGAGCCATGAGAAGGTTAGCAGGGGCTAGGTCTGAATGCCAGCCACCAGCACCTCCACGTTTTCAAATCCCCCTCAGCCTGACGGCACAGAGCTGAATCACGAAGTTAGTGGTGGCCGGATGCTCACAGACAGGAAGTGCAGCTTTGCACCCCGAGGTTAGCTGCTGAACCCCGGTGATGTGCTCGGCGCTGTACAGAACCCAGCCTACGCAGAGAGCGCGGCCGCGGCCACGGCCACGGCCAGGAGCCCGCCACCACATTTCAGCTGGAGCAGGCGGGGAAGGCTGCCCCTCGGAGTGGCCCACCCCAGCGCTGCCGAGTCCGCCTCTGGGCTCCCAGGCGGTCGGGACCCAGCCCCGCGGTACCTGCTGCTCCACGGCGGCCGCTGGGCGCCTCTCCCGCTCGTACAGAGCCACGGGCGCCCTGGTGCGCGGGTTCACGGGCGTCCTGAGGCAGGAAGCGGTGAGGAGCGCAGCTCGGTGTTCCGCGTCCATTCTCTCCGGGTAGCGCCGGGCGTCGCTTCTAGCTACAGCCGTAACTGGGGACGCTACGGCGCCTGCACTGGGACAAACTTGTCCGGACGGCGAGTCACAGCCCTAAACTACAACTCCTCCCGCTCCCCGGAGCTCCTGCGGATCCTGGAACGACGGGCAGACTACAGACTTCCCAAGTAAGCGGAGCGTGGAGCTCCGGAGCATCCTGCCCCGCTGTTGCCAGGGTTCAGGGATAGCTATTAGTGCTCCCTCCTGAAAGCTGCTGTTCTCCTCTCAAGAAGGCAGTTCCCAGGTGTGGTGCCTGCAGAAATTTGGGCTCGTCCCACAGCGAATGCAGACTGGCTTTGTCAGTCTACCAACCAAAGCAGGGTATAATGAGCGCGTGCCCCCTTACATTCTTCCAATGGCTTTGGGCCACTGGAGCCACGTAAGCTCTTTATCAGTTAGGGAAGAGATAGAAGAAAGGTGCTACACTCTTCGTTCCCAAAACCCCAGTGGCCAGAGCATTAGCAAGAATGTTATTTCTGGGATCATACGGCCAGTGTGCATTCATGAGAACGTCCCTCCTGAGAAAACAATTGGCGGCCCCCCCCCCCCCCACAAGACAGTTATCGGACAAAGACCAAATGAACAGCTCTTAAAAAAACAGAGTAAGAATGTGTTGCAGGCTCCAACCACAGCTGGACCTATTTTACTGCTGACGTGGAATATTTTTATGCCAAAAGTAGCAACCTCTGGAGCAGTGATACTTTGATGATTTTTTAAAACTTTTTCTGCTTGCAAGAAAAAACTCATAGGTGGAGAATGAAGTAGTAAACTAAAACTCCCTTGGCCTTCAAGTCGCTATTGCATTTACAAAGCAAAACATCATTAAAAATACAGTAAAAAGAACAAAAACTAGTGAATGAATTAGACTATTTCAGTTGCCTGCACACCATTCGTGACAATTTTAATTTTTTGCCTTAGCAACAAGAGAAAGCTCTTTAGAAAGGACACAGGACAAACTGAACAATGAAATCTGAGGTGTAATTTGTTTTTGGAATGAGTTCTCAGAAGAGATCAGTAACAGACCTGGAAGGCCTTACAAACTGCTGTAATAGGAAGGCCAGTTGAATGATTGAGGATTGAAAGCCAGATACACTATTTGTATTTTTTTTAGAAAAGACTGTACCTATTAGTACACTGTTGATGGTCCACAGGAGTCAAGCATCCTCCTATTTGACTGTGCATTATGATAATGTGGCTAATAGTTACAGAGACTTTGCCAACATTTTTAGAAAAAGTCACGGACAGCAGCACATGGACAACAAAGAAAACTTCACAGATGTTCATGACCTGTCCCTGACCTTTTCTGAAAACCTCTGTACCCCCACACGGCCTAGCAGCTCCTGGCCCCCCACCCCACAAACCATGGGGGTATACTGCAGCTCCTGGCTGCGAAGGGCTTAAGTCATAGATGTTTCTACATTCCATGCCCTCTATGACAAAATCATAGCCTTACTAGTATCCACTTGTGTAACTAATTACTACGGCTATTGTTTAACAAACTATCAAATTTGGAAGTGGCTTATTGATTTACATCATTTGCTGAACAGGGATATCAGAAACCAAGAATGGATGCTTGAGACATTGATCAACTGTTGAGCACCTATATCAAGAGCCATTTAATATTAAGTATTCTTAGGTTACTTAAAGACATGTAAAGTCAGTGGGGGATGTTTTGGCAGCATATTTACATTAGAGCCAAACATGGAAAATGTAAACAGAAAATGCCTACTATGGCATTTACAACAGATCAGCTTTACTCCAATATTAGGGTACTTGGAAGGTTTATTACTAGGCTAGTTGTCACGCTAATGAGCAATTACTAGAAGGTGACCCTAAAACTAAACTCTTATCTAGTAAGTATTTCTACTTTTAGTTAATGAAGGAAACTTCAGCAATTAAAAGCTAGAAGCCATTGTCCCCGGTTGCTGAAGTACAATGAAGTTTATTGTGGTGTGGGCTGAGAGGAAAGACACATGTACATAAGCATTATTGATAGATGAGGAAATAGTTGCAGAAAGAAATGTACATCTAAAGTTATAGGCCACAGTACAATCCCATACTTTCCATACGCTGTAGTAACTGCACAACTCCCTGGGTAAGAGAGGAAAGATGTACAGGTTTAACCTCTCCAGTTTGGCATGCTTGGGACTCGATTAGTGCTGAATGAGAGAATTTGCCAAACCATGGGAGGTCAATATTATCTAGCAGCATTACTAACACTTCCATCGCTTAATGGACTCTTAGAAGACATTTAGGATCAAATGAGAGCTAAATAACAGTACAGAACACTGTGAGCCTGGACTGGTGGATGTAAAGAAAGTCTATGAGAACCTGCAAAACTTGGCCACACCCCGATAAGCAGACATCTGGCCAAATGAAATCATGCAGGACCATGGATGTTGCCAGACCAGAGAGATTCAACCTGACTACTGTTTTGGATGACTTCTGGAAGTTAAAAGATCTGGAGGTACTGCAGTTATTACTAAGATTCCATTTTAAGAGAATTAGATCACAGATGCTAACTACTTACAGTGAAGAGTTCAGATATCAAAACAAGTTTGGATAGCATGAAAAATGTATATGATTATTACAGATTAAAATTAGTAAAATTTTAATTTGTTTTAGTATCACTCTGGTAAGTTTTTAAATGCAGCTTTTCAGTTATAGAACATTGCCCTTCATTTACAAACCAAGTTTTCCTCTTGAAACCAGAGATTTTATTAAATTAAGATGACAAAAGTACATAAGTGAATTTTAGCAGAATGCTCGACACAGGGATTCTCTGAAGAAACGATATTCCAAACAATGCCATTGATACTCCTGGCTGTGCTGCCATTTCCTTGGGTCACCTTTATCGAGTGTTCACCTACAAAGATCAGTTAACACGATCAGGCATATAGGCAGAAAACAATGACCAACATCGCTCCTTTTAAAGATTCTACTCCACGTATAATCCTTTTTTATTTTGTACTTTAAGATGGCCTGCTGTATTTACCAATATCTAGGTTTGATTACTGTTTGCTCACAAGAACTGTTTGCTTTTTAAATTTACCAGAAGACTGCTGAATTACATGTAAAGTGCATTTAACTCTTAAGACATGAATCCTTTACACAAGGGATATACCTAGTTCATTGCACAGTACAGTACAAGCTTTATTATCTGGTACCCCCAGAGAACTGCAAGTGTCTGCTAATAAAGTGTGCCAGATATTCGACTTGGGGCCAGCTCTGGCCAAGCAACTGGCCCACAGTATGCCAATTAACCAAATGTGCTCATTATCCCTCTGCCAAATCGAGCTGTTACTGTACTACAACATTAATCAAAATCTGCTAATAAAACCATTGCTTACCACATCATCAATCTTAAGAATACTGCGTACAGTTTCCGTAGCTAGTGTCAGAGCACTGACGGACACCAACAGAGGCTGGACAACCAACTCCTCCAGGATATTGGAAATTCCACCCTACAAAAACAGAATTGTATTCTCTATCGCATTTTGCTTTATACAACTAATTTAAGTGTACTTGTAAATTATCCCCAGTAGCTTCCTGAATAGCACAATTTAAAAGACGAAAATACTTTATTAGCAAATGATTATTAGCATAGTTCATTTGAAACCACTTCAGGTCACACAGCTGAGCGAGCAGCTATCTTCCCCTACTGGCTACATCCTATGCTCAGACATCCAAAGGTTTTCATTTTCAAAAAAGTAATACCTCTAGTTTTTATGGCTGAAAGGAGAACTGAGGGTCAGTGTTGGGGCCAATTCTGTTCAATATCTCCATCAGTAATTTAGATAACGACATCAAGAGTATGCTTATCAAGACTGTAGATGATACCAAGCTGGGAGGGATTACAAGTGCTTTGGAGAACAGGGTCAGAATTCAAAATGATCTGGAGAAATGGTTTGAGGAAAATCATGCAAATGCAAAGTACTCCACTTAGGGAGAAACAATCAGTTTCACACTTACAAGACGGGACACAAATGCCTAGGATATGGTGCTAAAGAATGGGATCTAAGGGTCATAGTGGACAACACAGTATGAGTGAACAATGTGACAGTTGCAAAAACCAAAAAACACACACAAATATGATTCCAGGACACACTAACAGGAGTATTGTGAGCAACACACAAGTAGTAATTCTTCAGCTCTGTTCTGCACTTTAAGGAGTCAGCTGGAGTACTGTGTCCAGTTCTGGGCACCACACTTTAGGAGAGATGTGGAGAAATTGGAGAGAATCCAGAGAAGAGCATCTAAAATGATTAAAGGTCTAGAAAATATGACCTATGAGAGAAGATTGAAAGAACTGGGTTTGTTGAATTTGGAAAAGAAAAGGCTGAGATTGGACATGATAGCAGCTTTCAAGTACCTAAAAGGGTGTTATAAGGAGGAGGGAGAAAAATAATTCCCCTTAGACTATGATAGGACAAGAAGCAAGGGGCTTAATTGCAGCAAGTGAGGTTTAAGTTGGACAGTAAGAAAAATTTCCTGTCAGTGTGGATAAGTATTGGAATAAATTGCCTAGGGTGGCTGTAAAATATCCATCACTAGAGATATTTAAGAACAGGTTGGATAAATATCTAACAGGGATGATCTAGATGGTGCTTATAGACCAACTTGACAATCTCTCTTGTGCTAGGGATGTAAATAGTGATCAAGAGAGTTAACTGATCAAAACGATTAATATTATCCTGTTAACTGTTGGCTGGACAGAGCCCAGCAGCCAAGACAGGGGTCTCACTAGGACTGTGGTCCTGCTGGATCTGTGGGGAGGTGTGGCGAGTGCTCTCCTGGGGCACTCTGGTGTGGCCACAACTGGAGTACTGAATGTCTGATGGGGCTTTCACCGGCTGGGCAAGGCCCTGTTTGCCTGCTCTGGGAGGGCTGCTGTTCGGCCTCCCTGCTGGAGCCACTATGATGCAGCCAAGTTCCCACCTGCAGGCTGGGATGCCCTGGTGTGGCTGCGACCAGGGTCCTGCCTGCTTCCTGGGGCCATTTCAGCACAACTGGGTTCCTACCTGCCTGACACATGGCCATGACACAGCCAGGCTCCCGCCAGTTGTCCCAACACAACCAGGCACGGCTGACCAGTCTGATTAGCCACCTGTCTAGTAAGCATTCTGGCAAGCCTAATGCTTACCAGACAGCCAATTAACCTTTTACATCCTTACTAGATGTGATATCAGAGTCTGGGAATATGATAACTGTCTCCCCAATGCTACAGAACTTTCTGAGCGCACTCGGGACTTGGAGGTGCCAAATACATTTCTAACCAGTAAGATGGCACCAAAATAGGATTTCTAATTCTTGGAAATATGGCACCAAAATTCTGTTGCATTTTTAGAACAAAAAAAATGAACTTGAAATTTCTCATGGGACAGAAATTCTGAAGTCTTTCACAACCAAAAACAGATGTTTTTGCTTTGTTGGCTTCTCATCTGGAAGAGGACAAACAGAGGCAACCGAGGTGGCAGGGGCAGCGGAGGGCTGAGCTGCTTTGCCTTTTTGCAGATCCCAAACAGCCTGCATAGGGTATATCTATGCTACGCAGGGGATCGACCTAGCCTTGATTTATCACATTGTTGAAGACACAATAAATTGATCTCTGAGCTCATTCCTGTCCATGCCGGTACTACAGCAAACTGAGAAGAGCAGCCAGCAGCAATGGGAGAGCAGCCCCCATTGACCTAAGCATGTGCAGGACATGATGGTAGGTATGTTGACCTGAACTATGCAGTCTGCACAGCTGAAGCAGAGCAATGGTAAACGTAAGTGAAGACAAAGCTGTAAAAATCATCATTTTAGTTTTTCTGGACTAAATTCAACTTTTCACCTGAAATATTTAAGTTTTGCAAAAGGTTGTTTTTCATGAAAGTATTCCTGATAGACTCCTAACCACTTCTGTAAGTCAGTTTTAAGAAACAAAAACACTGACTATTTGGTATTTCAGGCTACAAAAATACTCAATTGTTATGTTGGAATGATATGGGAGGCTGATTGAGAAGGGTATGGGCTACAAGCTGGACAATGTTTGTCTTTATTTGCAAGTATTTTCCATCAAAAGGATCAAACACTGACCTTCAGACAAAGAATTCTTTTGTAAATTACCTTTCTGACATTAATGCCTGCTGTTTTCTCTCCTTGTGCATGTCTGTTTCTCAGCTCTGTTACAGTAGAAATAGGGTTAAGACCTGCATTTTCAGCCAGTGTAGATGGAATGACTTCCATTGCATCTCCATATGCACGGACACAGTATGAGTCCATACCACTCAAAGTGCGCGCATACTCATTCAAGCGTAGAGCTAGCTCTATCTCTGGTGCTCCACCTCCTGCAATCAAAGCTCTTAGGAGTGGGGCAGGGGAGATGGAGAAGAAGGAAAGAGTAAAATTGTATTAAAAATACAAGATGTGGTCTTTGACAAGTATTTAAGTAGTTACAGTTTACCATGTTATTAGTATATGCATCCTTGACAAACAAGACCTTACCTTTTTTTAACTAAACAACGTATGACACACAGAGCATCATGAATTGAACGCTCAGCTTCTTCAATTACTAGCTTGTTGGATCCACGTACCACAATTGTAACAGTTTTTCCAGGGCTTGTGCAGCCTGTAATCTGGAACATAAAAACAACTGGACTGAAAAGAAGAACTGTTACCCACTATCAGGGAATAAAAATTAAACTGGCTGAAGGCCTGAGATTTGATGTGTTCAGTTACCTAACTGACACTGAATTTTGGTAAGCCACAATAAGATATCAAAGTCAATAAAACCTAGTCAGCCCCCCATAGCAGAACCCTTTCTCCCACCCACTTATGCAGCATGTAGGGTCCATGACTAGAGTTCACTGGTGACACAGTAACATAAATAGAAGTGAAGGCTGTATACTATTGAAAAAAATCTGGAAGTTACAGGAATCATGCTCATTTCTAGAACAGGCAAGCTATACTGTATCACCCCTTAGTATTAATTGCATAATTAGCAATGAGAGATTTTCATTTCTGTTTCTCACCTTTATCAGCTTTCCAGAACCATTTAGGTTGACCTCCTCTGCCAATTCAGCAGATCCTAACATATCAGCAGTAAACTGATCAATATGAGCAACTGGCTTGGTTCCAATTGTCTAAAGAAACAAGTTAAACCACAAATTAGAAAGGCATAGCAGAGTGCAGTATACTTTTCTCTACAGTATAGTTCATAGCTGCTTTAATTTAGACAACAATCTTTGTAAGAGCTTGACCAGTTGCCATTTTTCTTAGAGATAAGAGAGCTCTCTCCCTCTCAGACACACGTGCATTTCACAAAATGCAGGCTAATAAAACAAGGTGGTGTAGTCCATTTAAGCTACCTGGCAGTGACAGACAGTCATTAGAATTAATCTTCTGAGTATAGATTTCCTTTAGCACAGCCATTTAAACAAAAGTACTTCATTACCTTACATATAAATTCAATATCTTCTCTTTCAATATCCTTAATCACCATTATCTTCATTTTGTTCAAGAAATGTAGAGCTAAATCACTAAGAGCATCCCTAAAGCAAAGACAAGGCAAACAGTGAATGCAAAACAATATAAATCCATTATTGCTAGCATGTGATTATCAGGTATAATTATAGGATTTGTGCCTTAGTTAAGTAACAAAAGCCAATTGAAAAATTTCAGTATTTGCTTATAAAAATTGCACAAAAATTATGAAGTGGGGGATAGGTTAACTGTTCTGAGGGTGTGGCAGAGCCTCCGTGCTCACTGAAAGGCACGTAGTTTTTGAAATTATACCTCAATGTTAGTATTTTAATTCAGCTTCATCTTATGAGCGTACAGATGCTTTACTCCAATCTAAGAGTACTTAGTAAACAGGCATGTTGTTTTTTTTGGCAGTTACCATACCGTAGAATAGACTTCTGAATGAGCAGCACATTGCATCCAGCCTTTTTAATTTGTTTAACTAAGTTCAGAATGTAGGCTCTCTCCTCACGTAATACTCTGTCCATTTGAGCATAGTCAGAAACAACAATCTGGTTGTCCATCTATTAAAACAGAAAATTTTCAAAAATTACTTAAGCTGAGCTCAAATTTAAATATGTTTCTAGGTATACCTTGCTGTTTCTATAGTTTAGTGCAGTTCTGATCCAAGGCAAACAGGTACGAACACATGCCAATAAAAAGCTGAACTCTTAAGCAAAGCTTTATCTTTATGTGGTGAGATGCATCTGCGTTCTGGGCTCTGTTGTCATATACACATATTTTAGTGTTCCAATACAAAGGCTTTTTATGGTTTTAACTTTCAATCTTTTGCTACTACAAAGTATCTAAAAACTAGTGGACTCCTGTTACGTTTGTCAAACATGAGGGTTATGCATTACAGATAATAAATAGCCAAAGAGTTAGATTGGCATTAAGTCAGACCTAATGATATCAGTATCTACGCTAGAATGCTGCTTCCAACAAAGTTACCTTCTACATAACTCCCCCTTCACAAGAGGCAGGGCACTTGTGTCAGTGCAATTAAGGAAACAAAACTTACATTGGTTATTGGATGTCATTCTTGTCAGCCTCATGGCTGCTGGGCTCACAGCTGCTTATGCCCTCTACGCTCTTCCCTTGCAGCTGTCAGTTGGGTGCCAGGCTCACAGCCTGAGCTGTGATCTCTTCGTGGTGCTCAAATTCCTAACATGGAGTACTAGCTGTAGCCCTGACTAGTTGCTCTAAGCCAGAGACGGACATGAAATTGACAAGCACCAATTTCACTGCTGGTAACTCAATGCTGTGAAACTAAACCCACACCAGGCTCCGATCTTGAGCTGTCACCATGGCAGCGGGTGGAGACTCATACTGTGTGTCCCATGCAGCTATCAATGCTATGATGGTTTTTGCAGTGTAGACAAGCCCTTAAGTATATTTTTTCTTCCTTGTCTGAATTACATGTAAATCCCCATGCACTAAAATGATATTTAAATACAGGGTCAAACTAACTCACATCAGTCTTTGGAGCAGACAAGCAAAACTGAATGAGACCGATCTTGGCTTTTTCCACTCTAGTTACACCAGTATTCGCCACCTTCTGAGTGAGGACTAGTCCTTCAACCAGTTCACAATCATCAATTGTTCCACTGGAAACAAGAACAGTAAAACATGAAATTAACATTTTACAGAAGCAATTTTTAAATGCTGGACATGTTAGTTTAACAGAATTGCTAGGTCTGGCTTGTTACTTACCCAAGCTTTTTGACAATTTTAATGTCTCTAAGATCGACACTGCTAGCTGTAGCTGGATCAATCACCTTCATCACTGCATCCACACTTATCGGAGACAGCAGACTAGAGTACTGAGATACAACCTAAGATGATTGAATTAAGATAAATTTAACATTAAGAGGAACATGTACAAACTTTTACCCAACTGAAAAATAATTTAACTTAGTGGTATACTCAAAATTAAGATAATACCAATTTCAAAATTACACTATCAAAGCATTCATACTTTCACTGCTTTTCTTTTGTGCTTACTATCCCATGTAGTTTGAAAATGGAATTGCATTTTGTAATTTTTTTCTTCCAGTAAGTAATCTATTACTGTAGTATTAGCCATACATAATAGGTTACCAAAAAGAGGTAGGACAAGTGCACTTCTGGAAAAAATATGCACAGGCCTAGCACAATGGTTCTAACCTGGGGGAGGTGGGAGAGGCACATCAAACTTTTTGGGGAGTACAGAATGCCTTCCTACCTACTTAATGAGTCAAAATACTACTTGATTTTGGACTGGCCACCACTCCAACAGGTGAGTGAGTGGTGTTTCAACCTACATACAGGCAAGAACACTGAATAAACCTCAGTGCTCTGCCCCATTCTTTGGTTGGAAGAAGACCCCTCCTTGCCTTCGGGGATCCCCAGGAGATGCCTTTAAAATGAATCCTCCAATGCACAGACTTGTAAAAAAGAAACATGCTCCAGGACTGTATTACTTTGTTTTGGTATAGACTCCACAGAACCCATGGGAGAAGTGACCCATGCACCATCTAATTATTGTCCATACGCCTGTGGAATAAATTTAGTTTTGTGCACTGTGGTTATGTGTGAATGTGTGCCACCAGTATACCATTTTAAAGTTATCATGGGGATAACTTCTTCTGTCAGGTTAAGGCAGGCATTTTAGAACACCGTAGTCACTTAAAATTTAAGCGTACGAGAGATACAATTGTGAAATGCATAGACTGGTCAAAAAATAAGATTACATTTTGAAAGAATAAAATTACAAAGACTACGTGACAAGTTTCATAGAAATAGCCATATTAATTTTTTCAGCAAAAAAACAACAAAGTCCCTCTGCTGCTGCCAGTATACTGGTGACGGCATACAGGCCAGCACTGACCTCCCATTGTCTGGCAAACTGCCTGGTTCAGGTACTGAGGGTACCAGATCTAGGAGGTACAACTTGTAGGAGGATAAGATCTGTGCATTCAGGCCCCCTCTCTGTGCTGATTAGGGGTAACATGATCTTCCCTCTCCCCATTAAAAAAGTAAAATATAAATAAAAATTATACACGTGCACAAAATTTACTTTGACATAAAAAAAGAGTATGGATTTTACTTTTAATAAATTGCAATATTACTCAGATATAAAAGGAAAGATTTTTAAAGTAAACATTAAAGATGTAACAGAACATCTGGAAAATTGCACCTTCTTATTTTGTCATTTAAAGGTATACTAAACTTGAAATCTCATCTTTTAGGATTAAGCTCTTCTTGGGAAGCACCCCATGACAACATGGGATGGAGGTTGGGAGTGGAGATTCGGTTTAAAATGACTGTAAAAGTTTCTCCTTTAATGCAGCATGAAAAACCAACAAGACCAGTTGAAATAGTGTATTATACACTATACAACAAGGTGGTGTTAAATGCCCAAAGTAAGCCAATTGAAAGAGAGGACATCTTCCTCCCCAACATACTCGCCAACTTTTGTTTTAGTTATTTTAGGTGTTACATAAATATAGCTGGTAAAAAATTCAGACTGAAATGTGACTTAAGATTAAATTCAGCTCCATTTTTATGTTTGGAGTTAACACCTATCAGGGGCAACTTCATGAAAAGTCAGCTGTTCTAGCAGATTAGGAATGGTCTCAGAGGGGTTTGTAGCTTCACAAAACCCAAGAAGTTCTGTTACTGAAATTACCTATTGTCCCAATTAATCTGACATGTGTGGAAACAGTAATATGAATAATAAAAAAAAGTCCAAGCAGAGAAAACAGTCTACTGCAGTGATGGGTAATCTGGGCATGCTTACAATACATTTTATTGCCTATGCACAGGGTTGTCAGATTCTGCTAGTTTTCATCTGCATAAGGCTTTTTCCTTCTGTTATTACAAGCAGGACATGCACTTATAGCAAAGGCACTTAAGTGAGGTGCATGCTCATTGCATCCAACAGTACGAGCGCCAAGCACTCCCACTGCATCCAACTGGCACTCCTTGCAAATTCTAGGTACACAAGTGCAGTTAGCAAAACTACCTTACCCCAGGAGACCAACCTGTGACCTACTAAGATGAAGGAGGGCTACTCATGATGCCCACTCACTAGTTAGGCTGCCCCTCGCTGGTCTCATTCAACAACATAGAAGATCCAAAGTCAGTTAAACCGATAAATTACTGGAGTTAAAGATCAGTATTCATTGTTTTTTATTATGGTAGCACGTATTCATTTTACTAAATATTATAGAAATACAGAAAAGAACAAATGACACACAAAGTGGGAAAATGTATATAACAATACCCATAACACACATATTACATTTAATTTACACAGAAGTTAGGTCAAATAACCCTCTCTCCTCCCCCCCTAAATGGGATAATTACTACCTTAGAATTCAGTGAAGTAGTCGCACTATTCAGCAAGGTCTCTCTGTCGCTCAGTTCAACTGGCTGTCCCATGTTGGTCAAGATTTCAATACTCTTATCCAAAGCTTTCTGGAACGACTCCGAAATGATGGTGGGATGAATTCCTATCAGAAGTTTAAATTCAAGTTTAACTAATTGTTTACTTCACATTGCCATTTGATTTTCTTAATTTAAAAGTTAATTAACTCCACTTACAATGCCCTCTAGATTTTTGGACTGCTCACAACAAGTAACTTGAAACTTTTCAACAGGAACATTTTTATAAGTTGTAATTTACTGTACTTGAATATGAACTAGCCTCAGTTTTACTTATTATTTCTCATGAACCAGTACAACACATTATCTCCCTGCAGTGTTTGAAGTCCAAATGTTTATATCTCAACAAAACTGTATTCATCAAGCTTTTAAAGCTATACTTCTTGCTTCTATAGCAACTGATGGGCTGTGGACAGCATTGCTATTTAGGACCAGCAGCTGGGGAAGGGTTTGAGAGAGTGCGCAGCTGGCAATTGCAAAGGCGGAAGCAAACAGAGTAGAGCCTTTGTGAGGTGTGAAAAGAAAGAAGCAGGATGAGCAAAATTAGAATGGGAACACAGAAATTAAAAAAAAAAAAAAAGAGTGGGGAAAAAAGGGGAGTCTACAGCTATAGGGTACCCTGCAAGGGTACACTGGTATAAATCCAGCTGTCAAGAACAAAGTGGGATGGTGTCATATACAATGAGATTGTAAACTGATGTTTTAGTTACAGACTCGCAGGTAAACTCAATGCTACTGGGCTTGAAAACAGATTCTGATTGGGATACTTTTTTACTGTTCTGTTACAATTTCTCCCCAGCTTTGAAGAAATATCAGAATATATTTATTCTGAATTTCCCAAGAGGACAAAGGGATATTCAGATTCAATCTGAGAAATGTGAAAGCTAAATGATTTGCTACTGTCACCAAAAACAGGACCTTAACATCAAGTATGGAAACAAAACTCAATTGCCTTTCAAATAATTAAGGGTTTTATTACTAATACATTAAACAATTAGAAGGGACTTCAATTCTACTAAGAATTTATTTTAGTTCATGAATTATATAAAATTAATTCTTTCAGGCATCTTTCCTCTTCTGGGTTATTAAAACCAACCAGGGGAAAACAAAAAACAAAACAAAACAAAAAAACCCCACAAACAAAAACATACCCTTCTGAAGAAGTCTGGAGCAGGCATCCAAGAGAGCACCCGCAATGACGACAACAGATGTGGTGCCATCACCAGCCTCAATATCTTGTGCCTTGGACAGCTCTACCAACTAAAATTAAGACTGTTTGAGAACTTGTGACATGATTGAATTGAAGCAGTTATTTATGCACTACTGGCTCTTAATGAATAGGAAAATATTTAATATTTGGGGAATTACTTATAGTGAAGTCTCTTATTAAGTTTACGGATTGGTTCCTCAATTCTGTGTGCATATTTTCCTATGTTTGTAAGAAGCGCAAACACATATTAATCACTTTTTTGTTCTGTATTGCGTGTATAGCTGTTAAGTGTCTGTGAGGTCCATACTGCAGGAAATTCCTAGTTTCCTGACTGACCAGCAACACAGCTCATTTCCAATACTGCAAGTGTCTATCTCAAGATGTAACAGAACATCTGGAAAACTGCATCTTCCTATAGTCACTGAAAAGGTATAGTAAACTTGAAATCTCTTCTTTTTAGGGGAAGAAAATTTATCTCAAGGCATTATCACTTTGCCCCTGACGTTATGAAAGGGATAACAGTTGGGATGCCTACTCAGAGTCTAAGCACCCTCCGTAAGTGACTGTTGCAAAGAATACACCAAACTTGTATTGCATTACACTCAAAACCATTACTTGAAGTACGGGTTTTTAGGCACCATTCACCTACCCATCTGATCCATGGGAAGAACATCAAAACCAGAACCTCAGTGCATCACAGACTTGCTCTGCTGCAAAACCAGAGTACTCTGGTGTCTGGCAGTTTTCTAAAACCAAACACGTGCTCTCCTTAGCTATGTGGAGACCACGAATTAATCTGGTGCCTCCCTAGAGCTTTTTGCAATCCAGGTTGGGAAATGTTACAGGCTGACATTCAAAGTAACTTACCATTTTGGCTGCAGGATGCAGAACTTGCATTTGTTTCAGAATAGTTGCACCATCATTTGTAATTGTCACATCTCCTTTTCCATCTTGAATCTGACATTAGTCACAGAAGATTTTTTTTAATATTAAGAACCACAAACTACTTGATGTTTCCTTAAAAACAGTGGTACACAAAAGGATTTCAAGGGGTACATGGAAGAAAATAAGTTACTAAAAATCAGGAGATAAGGACCAGCCTGGCACTGGGAGAGGGGGTACGCCAATAAGGCCAACTTCCCAGAACTGGTACATAAATGTTTTAAATTTGGGAAACACTGTTTTAAACCAAAGGGCTTGTTACTACTATTAAAGTTTCCATGTACATTCATCCCTCACTATATGACCACAATTGGTTCCCAACTTTATGATCATAAGCAAAAATTCATAAGAGGGACATTAAATTACCATTAAAATACATGTAAAAGTCTCTGATTGGTTCCTAGTGCTCCAAACTCAGGGAAGGATTGGCAGCACGTAGCACTGCTTTGGAAAGGTAAGTGAACCTTGTCGGAGGCGGGGGAGGGAGGAGACAGTTGCAGAGTCTTAAAGGCTGCGGGCAGTTTGGGGCCAGGAGAGAGGGTTAAAGGCTGGTGGTGACGGGGGCGGCTTGTTCCTCTGGGCTGCAGCAGCCGTACCTGCAGGGGGGTGCGGCAGGCCAGGGGTTCTGGAGGGGCCTGGTGGGGGTGTTGGTAGAGGACTGGGCAGGGTGGTTACACAGGAAGCTGCAGGCTGGGGGAATATCTAGAACAGGGCGGGACAGGGTGGGGGTGTGCAGGGAGTTACCGCAGGGGGAGTGTTGGGAACAGGCCAGGGTGAAGATCTCCCCGCCCCCCCAGCCAGGGACCCCACGACTGGAGCTGAGCCGGCTGTGGGTCTCCCTGCCTCCCAGCCAGGGACCCCACAAGCTGGCTTCGCTCCAGTCACGGGGCTGCGGTTCTCCCTGTCCCCCAGACAGGGACCCCACAGTTGGCTCACATAAGCAGGAAAAGTTCACTTGCATAGTGAACAATGGTAAGCATATGTGTGTCCCTCGTTTTAGTGAGTACTCGTAAGTAAAGTACTCCTTAAACAAGGGATGAGTGTACTGCTTTTCAGCAATCATCATCAATATATGGTTGCATAACTGAAAGTTACCTTAGTAACAGAGGGGGAGCCGTGCTAGTCTATATACTATCAAAACAAAAAAGCAGTCGAGTAGCACTTTAAAGACTAACAAAATAACTTATTAGGTGAGCTTTCAGGGGACAGACCCACTTCTTCAGACCATCAACCCTGATTACTGTTTTTGGTTCTCTGTGCCTTAAATATTGAGTCTGTTCTGGTATGGCTATGGTCTGAAGAAGTGGGTCTGTCCCACGAAAGCTCACCTAATAAATTATTTTGTTAGTCTTTAAGGTGCTACTTGACTGCTTTTTTGTTTTGATACGTTACCTTGGTGATTATCAAATATAAAAAAACAAAAAGGAAACTACTTCAATAAAAGACCTTCCAAATTTGAGCATTTATAACAGATTTTAAAAATAAACATGGCAAAACTTACCATCTTATCCATCCCTTTTGGTCCAAGGCTTGTTCTAATAGCATCGGCAACCGCTGAAGAGGGAGAGAAAATGAAATTCTTTTTTGCAGTTAATCATCGACACTCAGCTTTGCCAAGTTTTCATTTAGGTGCTAATTAAATTTATAAAAACTGTAATTGCCTGAACATAATCAGTTTTTCTGTATAGAAAAGGACCAACGACTTTAAATGGTTCCACAAGAAACATTGTCTGCATTGCTGTATTAGTAGTCTTACTGGCATCAACATTAAATTTACTGATATAGCTAAAATGCACTTAGGAAAAATACAGCGTAAGGCTTTCATGGATGACTCTAAGACCTGGAACACCAAAAAAAAAGACAACCCAACAGCTCATTCTATGATGTATTTTAAAATCTAAGGGCATACAAAGGCTGAATGGTATCGGAGGGGTAGCCGTGTTAGTCTGGATCTGTAACAGCAATGAAGGGTCCTGTGCCACCTTACAGACTAACAGAAAAGTTGAGAGCATGAGCTTTCGTGAGCACAGACTCTGTGCATCTGATGAAGTGAGTGAAGTGCCACAGGACCCTTCGTTGCTGTTAAAGGCTGAATGGTTTCACTGGTTGGATAGTGGATTTCAATGTCCTTTTTTTTTTTTTTAAGGTAATCTGACCAAAACTTGTGTTATGTCTCACCTACAGCCCCTTCCCCACTAGATTCTCATTCTGGCACCATAACAGTTACTATATTTAAAAAACAGAAAAAGAAAAGAACGAGTGTATCCCGGGCACAGAGAAAACTCCCTCGCCAACAGAGAAGGCCCATGGTGTGTTAACTAACGGGAAGAACTGGTCCAGGGGCTATGACTGAAGTTGTCAGTCCCAGGCGAGAAGGAAAACGGTGCACAATGAGAGAGCAAGGCTAACTTCGCTCCAAGAGATGGAGAGCGAGAGCCGAGCCACCCTGACAGCGGAAAGCCTCGGCTGCCCAAAATTCACTCACACCGAAGGCGTCCGGCCCCACCATCAGGGGAAGGGCCGGCTCCGTATGATGAAGCCTGGTGTCGTGTCCAACCCCCGCCCCCCGGGACTACGGAGCTGAACGGAGGGTACTGTACGAAGAAGCCGCCTCTTCCCCGCACAAGGGCAGGCGGAGGAAAAGGTCCCTCCGTGAATCGGCGGCCGCCACCGAAGACCCCTCCCCCCATGAACTGGGGGAGAAGAAAGATTTCCTCCTTACTCCCCAGCTCCACTCTGGCCTCCTCAGCCCCGCTCCAGCCTCCGCCGGGCCGGGTCAGGCCGCAACTCCGCCCGGTCTCCCCTGGGACAGGCCGCACCTTTGCCCGCGGAGATGTTGCTGAAGCGGATCTGAGAGGGCTTGTCCCGGTCCTGGTAGGCGCCTCTTTTGCGGCCCCCGTTACCGCCCGAGAGGGCTCTGGACCCTGCGTTCTCCGGCATGGCGCCCGCTACGCGCCCCGCTGCTGCTGCTCAGTCCCGGATGGAGCCGGATGAACCCGGGCCCGCCCGCACTAACGATCCCCGGAGCGAAGCTTCCAGAACGCGCCGCCTCGGCCGCAGACTCAGCGCCTCAAAGCCCACGACAGGAGAAAGGGGAGGAGTCCAACGGAGCGGCGCGTGACGTCATCGGGCCGCGCGCACTCGCGGGCCCGGCACCAGACAAAGTCTGCGCCAGATGAGGGCCTATTGGAAGGCCGGGTGGCTGGGCGGGCGTAGACCTATTTTGCCGCCTTACAGCGAATGGTCTGCGGTGGCCGCCGTCGGCGTGGGAGGATCCCTCTGGGCCAGGGGTGGGAAACCTTTTTCGGGTCGGGGGCTATAGCAAAATGAGAACAAGCCCAGCTCCGCCCTTACTGACGCGGCTTCTGACTGAGACACCTTCCTCCCGTCAAGCCCCATCCAGCCGCAGGGGGCAGGGGGTTAAGAAGGGGCTCAGGCGCAGAACAGGGGTCTGCAACTTGTGCCTCCAGGCGGTTTAGTGACAAAGTCAGAAAACCCCTCCTGATCATTTTCAATGAACAATGACCGTCTGAAAGCACCCAAATGAACAACTCGTCTACAGAGCAAACAATAGGTGGTCTCAAGATGATGGATAACTCCTCCAGTGTCGTCCCGACAGAGAGAGAGAGATGGATTGGGATCGACAGTGAGTGGTGCAAGCACACCCATAAACTTCCAGGAAATAGAATATGTAAAAAGTTTGTGAACGTCCTGCAGTAAACATGTATCACGTTACAAATCGTTGTGTGTGTGGTGTTTTTAAACTAGGGCCGTGTCTACACTAGCCCAGATCTTCCAAATGGCCATGCAAACGGCCATTTTGAAGATTACTGAGGTGCTGAAATGCATATTCAGTGCCTCATTAGCATGCCACCTGCTGCGGCTCTTCAAAATTGCCACTTTTTGCTGCTGTGCGGCTCGTCCAGATGGGTCCTTTTCAAAAGGACCCCACTAACTTCGAAATTCCCCTATTCATTTCAGTGCCTCATTAGTAATATTTGAAATGGCCATGCAATTTGGGCTCGTGTAGACGTAGCTAGGGGTTACAAAAAGTATGTGCTGATGTTATTTAAGGACCATCTCCAAATCACGTGTATGGTGGCTCTTGAATTATTGAGGTTTTTACCACATTGGAAAAAATGGCTCTTCTAGCTATTTTGGTTGTTAACCCCTGCCCAAGGCCAGAGTAACGTTTTTTGGGGGGGTCTGAGGTGGGAAGTGTCTGCCAGGGAGCAGGCGTGGGGCCTGGGCAGGAGACAGGGGGCAGGACAGGCTGCGTGTGGGGTGATGCAGTCTTGTCAGGAGAGAGGTGTGTGTGGGAGGTCTGGGTCAGAGGGTGCAGGAGCAGGGTGCAAGGCCTGGTGGGAGGGAGGGTGCAAGAGCAGGCAGAGGGTGGACTGTGGGGTCTGAGGTGGGGGGTTGGAGGGACGATCCAGGAAAGCTGTAGGCCGGATGCAACCTGCAGGCCAGGAGTTCCTCCTCCCTGGTAGGTCAACTGGTCTGTTATAAGAACAAAAAAGCAGTCAAGTAGCACTTTAAAGACTAACACAATAATTTATTAGGTGAGCTTTTGTGGGACAGACCCACTTCTTCAGATCATAGCCATACCAGAAGTGGTCTGAAAAAGTGGGTCTGTCCCATGAAAGCTCACCTAATAAATTATTTTGTTAGTCTTTAAAGTGCTACTTGACTGCTTTTTTGTTTTGATAGTATATGGACGAGCATGGCTCCCTCTCTGGTCTGTTATGCTTTGTCTTCTCTAAGGCCATCCTGGGTGTAGGGCATGGGCCAGACCCAATGCTGTCAGGACCCCATTGGCACTGCCTTCCTCTTCCCTCTTGCCCTCCCCACCCCAAAAGCAGCAGCTCGGGGGGGTCCTCCTATCTCCTGGGCTCACGTAGTGGAGTGCTGCTCTCACTTGTTGAGTTCTCAGCCTGCACCTGTCCCTGATGGTGGCAGCAGCCTCAAAGACCTGCATAGCTGGAGCTGCTTGCTGTGGCTGCGGCCATGAGCTGGAAGGAGCAAAGACGAGCTGCAGACCTCTCCCTTGGGGACGTTACAGTCTTATGCCCCAGTTTTGCAAACACTAAACTGGTACTGCAGTAAGTTTTGACAAGGGAGTAACCCCACTGAATCCCCATAGGACTAGGCAATAGCTGCAATGCAACAAGTGAGATTTGTTTTTGACGCACGTGTACAGACTACATCACAGAATCCCAGGCTGTGGGCAACCTAGACCTGATTAAAATACACATTTAATTAAAAATGTATCCTCAGTTGTCCACAGAGCCCAGTAACCCACTACATGCTGGGGAGCAAATCCACCATCAGGAGAGGTGAAATCCTCCTCCCTACAGCAACACAGCTCCTCTAGGGTCTTCCATTATTAACAAAGATTCAAAGAAAAGTAACTCGTGACAATAACACCTTCCCACAATGGAATCACATCTCTCCCAGCTGAGATTTCCATGACATTCACCTCCTGGTCCCTGCAAATGTCTCAGGCTTTTCCACGACAAGTGTGGAAACTAAAGCCACGTTTTTCCTGATCCTCAGGCTCTACCGTTTGTTGCCGTGAAGCGATACGTACAATTAGCAATAGGATGCACGACTGGGAGCAGCCATTTGACCTAAACCTGGGTCTATATGAAACTCCGAAGCTATTGGAGCACATAAAGTGGTTCCATAAGAAAAACAATAACCTCCTCTGTTCAAAGTCAAGGACTAAACTTTTTGTCACATATCAGATTTTACTAAACCTTCTATTATTTTTGTTGCTTTCCTCTGGCCTCTCTCCAATTCATCAACATCTCTGTGCCACCCAAAATTAATACTGCAGCAGGTGCCACCTACGACCAGCATCAGTGAGAGCCACTAGGGCAAGGTACGTGTGGGTGGGTGGGTGGCGGGGGCAGAGCCTAGGGCATTCAGCCCTCGGTGCCCTGGAGACTGTGACACCGGGCTCCCCCCACAAGCCAAGTGTAGCCAGAGCTGTGCTGCCACAGAAATTCCAAGGCTCTAGGAGTTCCAGGTGCCTTTGAAAGCCCTGGGCTGAGGGCAACTGCCCCCATTCCTCATCCTCTCCCCACTTGGCAAACATGTCTAAGAGCAACAGAGTATGACAATGATCTCCCAAGTCCTACATCCTATCTGCCTGATAAAACACCGCAGCCTGGTATCCACCTTTTTCACAGCAGGACTGCTTGACTAGCTCCTTTCCACCCAGGACTCTTCCAAGAAGGCTACCCTAGCTTGTTCTTTCACACCTGGTTGCTGTGTGCGTCCAAATAGACTTCTCTGAGAAACTGCCCCACCAACGTGCATGACGATGGGGGCAGAAGGGCAGGGGATCAGCGAAGCACTAGAGAGTGTGGCAAGGAACACAGGCAGACGACCCACCACACGAGACCTTGAGTGGGCAACAGCGGCGGTTCCGGGCTCTGACTGCGCCCCGGCCAGCAAGGGTTCCCCAACGCTACGAAGTGAATGATTCTCTCCGGACACGTGGGGTATACGGGAACCTGTCCCAGGCCACGGGAAGGCGTCGACGCACGCGCACTAGGGTCAGGAAGGCGCGAGGTGAAGCGCGCATCGTCGATTGGGTGTTCGATATATCCACTGTGCGTGAGCTCGATTCTCTTTGTCTGCCCGATCACGTGAGGTCACGTCAGGGCCCGGCCTGGTGCGTTGCTGGGAAGGCAGTCAGCGGAGCTGGGTGAGTAGTGGGTTTCTTGTCCCGCATTTGCTCCTTTACTGGGAGATGCGGCGTGGGGGGACCTGGTGCCCGTGTCCGGGGAGGAGCCCGGGGCGGGGTCCCCTAGCTCGGTTGGGACTGGCCCGAAATACCCACCAGTGTCCATTCCAGCGCGGTGCGAGCGCTTGGGCGCAGGGGGCGAGGTGCTTGTGGAAGGTGCCGGAAGGAGGCTGCGGTTGCGGGTGGGCTGGCTGCGTGAGAGGGGCTGTGGTTGGCAGGGCTGGGTCGGTGCTGCGGGCCGGCGTGCAGGTTTTCCGCGTTCATATGTGATGGAGACAGGTACCACCTAAACCGGCGGTTCCCCACCTCGGGTCCATGAGGGTATTGCAGGGGGTCTGTGGGAAAAACCCAACAATGATCATAAACGTAAGTTTTAAATAAATTGCAAAGTTACAATCAATTATTATTTTTTAAATTAATTATTTTTCAGTAATGTTATTAATTGCTGTCAAACTGTCATGGTTCCCACAAAGTGTACATAGAGACTAGAACTGGCTTTGACGGGGAGTCGGGGGGTGTGGCTGGGGGTCCGCACTAGTGAAAAGTTTGGGAGCCACTGATCTAAACACTTCCAAATGTAACTGATGAGAAGAGCAGTGTAGGGATGGTGGTACAACCCTTGTCCACAGGCGGCTTGGTTTTTTCTCAGTGATTTGAGTCTCTGTGGTAGGTTATAGCTTGTTGCACCTTCACAGGGGATAGACCTTTCTGGAAACATGAAAACCATCTAGTTTTAAAACCCCTGTGATACAAAGTGCTTCCCTTTCACTGTTGAAGGATGCAGTTCTGATTTTGGCAACTCGGATTTGCTCTAAACAAACACAACCTCACTCTTATTATCACAATGGTGAATTCATCCTCATAAATAAATGTTTAAACATATTATGCTTGTTTTTCTTTTTTCCAGGCTGTTCTGTAAGCAAGTTAGAAGATGGATATTAGACCAAACCACACAATTTACATTAATAATATAAATGAGAAAATTAAAAAAGAAGGTATGAATAATTTTAAAGTTCATTTTTTTTTTCCTTGGTGTGTTGGAAAAGGTCAGTAAAAGTGTGATATTGTGTCTTCTAGAAATATGTTTATCTGTAAAATGTCATCAGTAGTCTTGTAACATCAGCATGTTTGCGCTGTGGCTAGCCCTGTGGAACTCTACAGTGAAAGGTGTTGGGGAGAGGGGCTGTTGAGCACTCTAGCTGTGGAGCTAAATCTGCAGGCTTTACATCTGTTCTGGCAGGATCTGATGCAGCTTTAAATTGGTGTGCCCTGTTTGCGGGGAGCTTGCTGTTGATGATAAACTTGAAGAGTGGGGTTCAAGAAATATTTTTCTCCCCGGGATGCAGTCTCTGTCAGGTTTAGGTTTTAGTTGTTTGATACCCTGTGTGGGTTTGAGTGGTAGGTGGTAAGTAGGGGTCTGTGGTCAGAAAGGATTTTTTTCTGTATAGAAGCAGACTCTCTTGTGTTCACATGCCTCATTATATGATGTGATCTGCTTTTCTGATAGAGCATCATGGTTTGGTGAATGTGGTCCTCAGAGTAACAAGGTGTAAAATAGTTTGATGATCTGATATTGTCAGACTTCAGCAGTGACCGAACAAGTGAAGCAATAGGAGGAATGGTAAAGTGCAGGAGGATGAACATAGGTTAATAGAATATGCTTAAAACCAGACTTTGCATCTGCATGTAAGACCAGCTTAAGATAATGAAAATGACTGACTGTAACCCTAATTCCGTTGGATGCTCTAGAAAGCCTATTCCAATTCACATCTAATTCTTGACTAAACTGTTAAGCAAGATAGGCATGAAAAAAATCTCTTAACACTATCACCTGCCTGATTTTAATTAATGTTCCTGAAGCATGAATAATTAAAAATAAATACCCAAAACCATATCACTTGTTTTCCAAATATTGAGTATTGTGGCTTTGGTTTATAGCTTTTTGGCTCTGTCTTTATGTGAGCGAGAATGTGCCTTTTAATTTCTAAATATTCTGTTTGTTTGGTACTGTAAATTCCAGTATATTTTTTTCCTGTTTTAAACCTAGACTCTGATAATAAGATATTCAACAGAGCACATCTTTTGGAAATTGTGCTAGTGTATTTGGACTCATTATGTACCCATGTACAGGTTAAACTGCCTGGTCAGGCACTTTCAGGACCTGATCAATGCCAAACTAGAGAATTTGCTGAACCATGGGAGGTCAGTGTTGTCTAGCAGAAGTATTAACGCTTCCCGTACTGGGCTGTAAAAAGACATTTAAAGGTAAATTAGAGCTAAATAGCAGCACAGAACACTGAGAGCCAAGATTGGCGGCTGTAGGGAAAAAAAAAAGACTACACCCATGATAAGTGAACATCCGGTTAACTACAATAATGATGGATGTTGCTGGACTGGAGAGGTTCAACCTGTATCACCTTTTGGTCAAAGTAAAATGGCATGCTGCACATTTTTCAGTGTTACAGCTTCCTGTTATCTGAGGACAGGAAAACTGATATGGAAGCACAGTGAGATTTCCAACCTCTGTTCAGTAATGGCTTTTCTATCTTCCCAACAGAGCTGAAAAGATCTTTGTATGCACTCTTCTCACAGTTTGGTCATGTAGTAGACATTGTGGCTTTAAAGACAATGAAAATGAGAGGACAGGCCTTTGTCATATTTAAAGAACTTGGATCATCCACCAATGCTTTGAGACAATTACAAGGCTTTCCCTTTTATGGAAAACCAATGGTAAGTCGTCTTTTATTTATTAATAGCACTAGGACAGTGTGCCATTTTGCAACTGGGAATCAGAATTGTTTTTTCTCTATCTAGGGTGTGTCTGTTAGTTTTTATTGGAATCATGATTTTTAGTTTTTTTTGTTAGTGAACATTCATGCATTTTTGGCAGCCAGTGGGCTTAGCTTACAGATAACACTCTTACTCCAACATCATACTGTTTTATTTCTTTAAATTAAAAGTCTAAATTAGTTCTTCATGCTTTGTAAATGAAGGCTTTCCATACTTCAATGGGGGAGTAAAACTGCATGGCAGTAAAATGCTTTCTGTTTGCATTTTTATCTTGTTTTTAAGTTTGTGTAGTGAAACCATAATACTTGGTGGTATTCCTTTAAGATTAAGTTAAGCATTCTTAATTGTTCAATGTTATAATAAATATTGTTGTTAGTGAAAACATTACCTGTTCAGGATTATAAAATAAAGTTCAGAACAATTTGTATATGAAAATGCTTCATTCAAGTAAAAGCACAGAAGAGAAAACATATAATTTTTTTATCAATATTTTTTGCATTATACTACAGATATTTATGCACTATATAACTATGCACATGAGTAGTCTTGTGGCCTTCCATGGTGCTGTTTGTGCGCATGTACTGTCACGAATAGGCTTTGGGTATTAAAAACATTTCTGACGTTTCTGCTCTTTCTCCCTCCCTTATGTTGGTAACTCTAGAAATCCTGATTTCCACCTGCCTTCCACCCATTTCTTTGCAGTCTGGAGGAGCACTCAAAGAAGGAAACGCTCTGCATAGAGACATTTTTAATTAGGCACACACGAGCAGTTATGTCTTTGTGTTTGGAACACTTGCTACTGTTTGCTACCCTATCAGCACCTATGTATCCACCTTGTTTTCCATATTGTGGCAGGTGCGGGTGCAGGGGAAGAGACAATATAATTCATCTGTGCCTGCTGTGCAAATACCCAGATATTCAGGAAATTTTATAATCTAGCAGACAAAAACTCTAGACACCTGTAGTAAATCTTTGAATTCTCCAAAGTAAGAGACACTTGATCCATGTGGTTCAGCTGAACACTTAAAAATACTTGTCTTGTCAGAAATGCTTTCATGCTCATTGACTGACACTCTGCTCTGTAAGGATACAAAGCTGTCATGTTCATTTTCATCATCTGAATCAGATGCCACTGATTAACAGAAGGTTGTTTTATTTTCTGTAGTTTGGGTTCTGTATTTTTTCGTCAGTGTTGCTCTTTTAAGATTTCTGACAGTATTTTCCACACTTTGTCCCTTCTCAGATTTTGTAAATTGCCTCAGATTCTTAGGTCTAGTTCTCTTGCTCTCTTTAAAAATCTCACATTGGTGCTACTTTTGTGTTTTTGTCCAGTCTCAACTGAAGTGTTATTAAATTGATCATCATATGGTCCATCATCAGAGAGCACTCATAACATGAAATTCGTTCGTACCATACTGATTAGTGTAGGCGATAATGGCCCTCCACCCCTGTCTGTTACAAGTACTCTGGAGCATCTCCACAGTACTGTGGCAATGCAACCATTAAGTGATACTATCCAGTATTTTTCTCACGTTGTCTACCTCATCCTCACTTTCCATTATACTTTCCGGTTGTCACTAAATTTTCATGTGCAGACTTCCTAATTATATGGCCTATAAATGTTGCTTGCCTTGTACTTATCCTGTTTAACCATGTTGGCTGCATTGAAGTTGTTTAAGCAATGAAGCTTCATTTAAAGCACACTCACTTGTCCTTTTGGTCGTCCATGGGATGCACAACATCCTTCTCAAAAACCACATTTCTGTGGCTTCGATGTACTTCTCAGTGTGTTTACTGATAGTCCATGATTCGCATGCATACAGGAGGACTGGTTCTACATAACATCACAGCACTCTTTTCCTAACCTCCAATGATAACAATCTGTTTGTGAGAATGCTTCTCATTTTCTGAAATGCTGCTTTTGCTTGAGCCATTCTGCATTTCGCTTTAGTTAAACACCTACCATCGGATGTGATATAGGATCCTAAGTACTTGAATTTAGTCACTTGGCAAAGAACTGTTCCATTTGCTAGTACCTCACATGTTGGCAGTACCTTTGTCTTCGTAATAACCATTACTTCCGCCTTCGAGATGTTCAGCTTGAGTCCCTTCTGCTCACTTTCTGTATTCACAATGTTTAAAGGTTTAGAAATTCTCTCATATCAGCTAAAACAATGCCAGGTGCTGATTGCTATAGTGATCATGTCCCACTGGTAGGCAAATTGACAGTAAAATTAAAGAAAATTCAAAATGTTGTCAGAAACATCAAACTTGATCTGAAATTGCTCCAAACAGATAGAGAAGTTTGAGATCGATTTGCTTTAGCAGTCAAAAATAGATTCAGTGTCTTAAGAGACATAATTGATATTAACAGATAATGGGAATTATTAAAAGAATCCATTGTTACATCTGCGGATGAAAACATTCCAAGAAATAAAACTGTTATTAAGAAGAAGTGGATGACTGAGGAAATTTTGCAACTCATGGAAGAAAGGAGAGTAAAGAAAAAGAAATCTGAATATGAAAAGTTGAACAAAGACATAAAGTTAAAATGTGCAGCTGCAAAGGAGAACTGGTTAAATGAACAGTTGTAAGATAATTGAACAGCAACATTGAAGTAATACAAAAGAGATGCATACGTGAATCTAGGAGGTAACAGGAAGGAAAACATGTTCATCTGGCTGTCTGAAGTCGAAGGATGGTAGTATAATAATGGAAAAGGATAAAATTTTGGAAGGGTGGTCAGAATACATTTCAGAACTCTATGATGAGAGAGTGGAAAAGTTGAGTCCCTCTAAGAAGGCAGACGGTCCACCTATACTCAAGGAAGAAGTAAGAAAAGCTTTGAAATGCACGAAAAAGTGGAAGAAGCCCCTGGTCTGGAGAAGCTCACAAGTGAGATGTTTGAAGCCTTAGAAGACTTTGGTATTGACACAATTACAAAACTCTTAAATGATATTTATAGTACAGGGCATGTCCCAGAAGACTTATCAAGATCTGTTTGTATTGCCTTGCCTAAGAAACCATGCACAACTGAATGTGAACGCTATAGGACAATCAGTCTCATGAATCACATGACCAAAATTCTTTTGAAGATTATTATGAACTGGATTTGAAATCAAATATAGTCTGAGATTTCTGACCAATGTGGATTTGCGAAAGACAGAGGTACTGGTAATGCAATCTACAGTTTAAGGTCATTAATCAAAAGAGCACTGGAAATTCAAAAGGATATATATTTGTGCTTCATCGACTATGAGAAAGCATTTGACAAAGTAAAACATGAAGAAATGGATATAGATGGGAAAGATTTGAGAATAATTTAAAAACATCTACTGGGAACAGACAGCAGCCATCAGGGTAGGAGAAAACCTTAGTAGATACGTGAAGATAAAATGAGGAGTGAGACAAGGTTGTGTTCTTTCACCTGATCTCTAACTTGTACAGTGAAATAATAATGCGCAAAATAGGTCTGCCAGGATTAAACATTGGAGGATGTAACATCAACAACCTGAGGTATGCAGATGAAACTGTTTAAATAGTGGAAAGTGGAAAAAGGTCTTCAGGAACTGGTCAACGTTGTCAATAACATGAAATGCATGGCAGAATTCAAGTAAAAGCGCAGAAGAGGAGACATACAATTTTTCTTCAAGGGCTTCAGTCACAAACGTAACATGTTAATTAAGCAAGTGTCACAGTGGAAGCATGTCCTGTAGAATGTCAGTCAAAACATGAAGCATATGGATGTTTACAATATCTGGTGCATAAATACCTTGCAACTCTGGCTAAAGCTGCACCAAGAGTTGGGCAGCAGTCTCCCCTGTCAATGTAAATAAACTTGTTATTGCTTGTTCAGCCAATTGCTGAGTGAACTTGTAGGCACGAAACTTTTACATTGTTCAAGTGCAGTTGTTGCTCAAAAAAAAAAACGCTTGTAAGTTCCATGATAGAGATTGCAATCCGGTATTTAGGAGATCACAAATATTTTCACAGTAAAATATTATTCATGACAGTATAAAGTGAGCACTGTACCTGCTGCATTCTGTGTTGTAATTCAAATACATGTTATGAAAATGTAGAAAAACATCCAAGATGTTTATAATATATGTAAGTATATAATTTTGGTTTTCATTAATTGCTTGACTTAACTGCAAGTAATTGACAGCCCTGATCCTAATTGTAATGCATCTTTCTAAGCCCTCTTAGTTTTCCAGACTTGCTAAACATTACAGCTGAATAGATAAACAAAAGGGTTTCTTCTGGTTTTCCTCTCTCGTCTAGCAAGAAAAGCTTTGATTCAGGCTGGCTTGGGCTTTTGCTATCCCTTATCTTTTTTATAAAATAAACAATATGCAGCCCTCTGTAGTATGCTGCAGACTGTTTTGTCTTAATATGATCTTGGTAGGCTGCCAATGCATTACCAAAATGGGGTTTTGAAAAAATATTAAGCGCACAATTTCTCTATTTCAACAATTCCCAACCTTTTCACTAGTGCAGACCCCCAGTCACCCCTCCCCACTGTTGGCAGAGCTCCATCAAAGCCAATTTTAGCTGCTATGTAAACTTCACTAAATGAAAAAGGAAACTACAACATAGATTTTTCAGACAGCAGTTAACATTATTGGAAGATATTTAATTTTAAAAAGAATTGTAACTTATTTTCTATGACCATTTTTATTTCTTATTTTTTTTTTTCATGGACCCCCTGCTATACCCTCAAGACCCCAGGTTGGGAACCACTGCTTTATTTTGTTCTTTTTTGTACTCTTAAAAGTTCTCCTATGACTAGATTTATAAACCTTTTTGGATACTCTCTTATTTTAAAACCAGAAGCTTCTCATTTGAGTCATTTAGTCAGTCTAGATTGCCCTTTTCTGTCTTTTATTTAAAACGTGCAAATGCTCTTACGGTAAATACACAGATTTAATCGCTGAACTCAGCATGTTCTGTTGGTTGTGTCTATGACAGTAAAGGTTTTAATGTAAGAAATCGGGAATTCTAGTGTTCTGCTAGATATTTGGGGCCTAAATGAGGTTAGTGAAAGCTGTTCAGCATAGTGAAACATTCTGCTCTTGTTTTAAACAGCGTATTCAGTATGCAAAAACAGATTCTGATGTGATCTCCAAAATGCGTGGTACATTTGCTGATAAGGAAAAGAGGAAAGAAAAGAAGAAGGCTAAATCCCTGGAGCAGTCAGCTAATGCAGCAAATAAAAAACTTGGTCAAGTAAGTGCACTGTGTAAATCAAAACAAGATTCCTGACACCTAGGAAAAACATTGGAGGGTTGTTCCTGCATAGAACAAACTTTTAATATGGTGTTTACCGATAGGTATAATTATGAGATTTTGGACGGAGTTGATTGTATTTTGAGGGAAACGTATTACGTAAGACAGGAAACGCATAGTACACCATGCCAAATTTGTCTCAGTGTAAAAGTTTAATGGAGTCACATTTATCATTAGACTAAGTTGCTGCTTAATTACAGAGAATCTTGAGTGCAAAGGCCTCCGAACTGCTTGTAATGAATAAGGCTCAATTTAGTTACTAAAATACAACAAACTTCTGGAATTTCTTCATTCTGCTTATTTTATGTAGTGGATGAAGTCGATATTTGTCACTGTCTGCTATTCTTTTTCTCTTTTCAGCAAAGGATATTATCTATTATTTTTTCCACCCTACAAATGTTACGGTATTCATTGAGAATTTTCATCGTTTGAACTTTCCTTTTTTGGAAAGTATTGTAAGCTCTTTCTAGTTTGGTGACTATCCATTGGTTATTCCCTGGAAACCCTGAAAAGAATCCTTAAATTGCAAATATTTTTGATCAATTAACAAGTTTTTAATATTTTACAGTCTCAAACAATTTTAAGGATAACGATTGTCATTGTTTTTGGTGTGCAACATAGAATTTGTATTGACAAATGTCTAGAGAGTACTCTAACAGAAAAGCACTATGAGTGCTTGCTCATGTCCATTCCTTGTTAGGTGTGTGTAGTTGCTGGAAATTTTTTCCCTCAGTGATATCCATTGGACTTGCTGTAGTGCCCTCTGATGTTTCAAACTCATGTGCCTGTTTAAGAGGCCTGTGCAGCCGCTTGCCTTCTGTTTGTTTTTTCTTTATCACTGGTGTTGATGCTGGAAAATCTCCTTTTGCTTCAGCAAGGTGCTCATCTAGTGATGCTGTTACTCCCTCCTTTCTTTGCAAGTTTGTTCTCAATTTCTTTTAGTAGTGGTATATAAAGGAGGGCCTCCACAGCTGTTCAGAAGGACATCCTCTGCTTCTGGGACCAGGTGTGCCCGTCTCTAGGCTTTAAACCCAGTGCCTCTTGTAGCAAACACATGCTGATGAGTGATCTGCATTCCAAATGTTTGAAATGTCTGGGGGAGGCTTTCCTGTGAGAGGGCTGCCATGTCTGCTGCCAGTTCAAGCCTTATCCAAAAAAAAAAAAACCCAAACAGAAAAACAGGGAGGCCAGGCTAAGGGCCATCGTGATGAAAGCAGCACTTGAACTCAACACTGAGTGCCTGGGCATTGACACTGAACGCTCCTCCGCTTGCATGTCTCTTGGGACTATTCCAGTTCACTATTGCTGTGGAGGAAGCACAAGAAGCAGCAGTCCAAGAAGGAATGCTCCTTGGAGCGGAGGAAGAAGAGAGTGCAATGAAGTGTGACCTGCATCAGGCTATTTGTCTATCTGCGCTGAGCAAGCTGCACCATCAACTCTGGCCTGCCCACAGGTTCCAATGAGTCCAATGCAGGGCTGTTCACCAATACTTGGGGGACTGGGTGACACCAGGGGGACTGTGGTGCTGTCCACCACAGAGGTCTTTCCAGTGGTTAGAGTACTGATTACTCACTGGTTAGCACTGCCAACCCCAGTGGGGCAAGTTTGACATCAGTGAGATCTTGCAGAAGGGAGAATGTTGCCTTGGGCTCCTATCTGGCACTAGGCCCTGTTTTATTGGACAGAGGGAAACCAATCCTGCTGTTTGGTGAAGACTTCTCCTCTCTGGCACCAATCCATAGACTCTTGGCACTGGCTGGTGGAAGCAAGGGGAACCCCCGCACCCATGGTCTCACCAAGCTGACTCATCATTGATGTTAAACCCAACCACGGAACTGTTACCTGAGTTCAACTGATATTCTCTTTGGAGCTCAGTGTAGCCGTCTGACCTGGAGATCAGTGGTATATGTGGATCTAACAGAATCTGTGGGTTTTCCCCAAGTACTGGGACTATTTTTCAGCCGTTTGTACTCAATGGTGTCTAAGGAGCCCTCCACTGAGCCATCATGCACCTGACCCAGATTCTGGTACCTAGGCCTGAATGACATGGTCAGTGCAGAAGAGGAAGGCCAAAGGACTTAAAGAAGTGGGACTACTTTTGTAGAAAGACACATTCTACAGGTGGGTTAAAGCTCTGCATTTTCAAACGGCAGGCCTTGTTTGGGAGATATGACAACTTCTGGGACTGCAAGTCAGAATTCAAGAAGCTGCTGCTCCAGGAGTCCAGACGTGCGTTGTCTGTTCTGGGGAATGAAGGGAAGACTAGAGCTGGGGTCTCCATCTAGGCTGCTCTAAACACAACTGACACAGAAGCCAAAATAATGACATCAGTGTAGGGTTGCACCGAAGGTTCAGCATTCCACTCATGGCCTTCTCTTTGAGGGAACTTCCCTCTACGCCGAACAGATGGATGCAACACTCCATGCCCTGAAAGATTTCAAAATTACCCTCACATCTTTGTACCTCTATTTCCGGTTGCCTTCAGTAAAGCACTTTTGACATCACCAATTGGTCTGCTTCTCAGATCTGCCACCTCATCAATACCTGTTGCAGAAAGAGGGCAGGCGTTATAAGAGTAAGCAACTGCTCTCTTTCATCTCAGCTTCATTGCAGAGATAACTGTGATGCCCCAAACAGAATAGTTCTTGTACTGGATCCTGTTCCCCCCCACTTTCTCTTTTTTTAGTTTTCAGACTGATTCTCCTATTTCAGCTTGGGATGGTCCCTTATCACCTTGGTCTTTTCGGTACTGAGTAGGAGGGAGGAAGTATCCTTTCACCCCTTTCTTTCCCATCTGTCCCCCTCTGCAAGGATACTTCTTGTAAGCAACATCTATTCCAGGAGGTGCAAGTAATCCTGTGGATGGGGGCTTTAGAGGAGGTGGCTCAGAACTTGAGAGGGGAAGGATTTTACTCTTGCAGTTTTCTTATCCCAAAGTCCAAAGATGTTTTTTGACCCATCCTAGACCTGCAGTGCCTCAACAATTCTCTCCAGAAGCTGAGGTTCTGCTTGGTTTCTCTAGCCTCTGTTAGTCCTTCCCTGGAAACAGTGCACTGCCCTTATTTGGGGGGAAAAAAAAGTTTGTCCACAACTCCATTTTCTAGGACCACAGAAGGTTTCTCATCTTCTTCACAAACCAGACTACCAATTCACTGTCCTTCCATTTGGCCTGTTGGCACCTCCTAGGGTTTTCAGAAAAAGTGTGGTGGTGACGGTGGCCTTCAGAAGGCAAGACTGCACATGGGGCGTGCACACCTTACATGTAATGGATATTAGCAACACATCTCAAAGAATAACAGTGAAAATTTATAACTATACTATCCATTTGTTTTCTAGCCAGATCAAAAATGCAGCAATCAAAATTCTTTTCTGATATAGAAAACAAGTAATTTCTTGCCAACCACCCCAAAATTTGGCCCATCTCAGTTTCTGTAAACATGTCTAGATGATAATGATGGTCCCTTCTGGACTTCAAGGTCTGAATTTTATAAGCAATAGTTGAAGATAGCTGCACTCAAAACATGGTCTGTGGACTGCTAGTGATGTGTGGAAAAGTGGCTGGTGACATGGTGCTGCTCATTTCCAGCAGAGGGAAACTGAAAGGAAGGAAAACAAAATGAGAGAGTGTGATTAATGTTTTTCAGGTACTGCTTGTTGTTGTCCTTCAGTGTTAAATAAAAATACACAAATATTTTCAGAGTATAACTTTTCAGGGCATAATTGATGTAGCTGCTACGTAAGAATTATGCAGTAACAGGCAGAAGGGGAGCTGCTTCGTGCAATTATGGGTGGAAATGGAGTTGGCCCATAAGATAGTGTTTTTCCAATAAGAGTCTGTAGCAGAGAAGTTTACTAACCCTTGTACATTAGAAAACACTAACATTCATAATGGGTAAAGTCTGTAGATAAAAGTTGTGGCTGGTATTGTAGAACTATTGTTTTGATTTCAGAATGGTTGCAAAGCTTTTGAAAGAGCTTAAACTGATTTTGAATTTGTGCTGGAGGAGTCTATGGATTTAGACATACCTTGGTCAGAAAGCATGTAGTGCTGCCTTTGACAGAGCCATGTTTAGAAGCACTTCTAAAAATACTTTTTTTCCCCCTATCTGTGGACTCCATCTTTTCCAGAGGCAGATGGAACACAATAATTCGCTACATCTACTTCTTCATCTTCAAAATTAATTGGCACTTAATGGCTGTATCCTCACTAGGAGTCTGGGGGTGGGGTGTGAAGGGGAGGGGTTTAAAACCAAGCAACTGTTGTGCAAACTATGGATGGTCCATCGACCCACAGTGTAGGAAACAGTGTCTTAAAATTGAAGAGCTGTTTAGAACTAAGAAGCTCTCTGATTCGAAGACAACCAAATTGTTGCGGAAATATTTTTTCAAATTGAAAACTATACAAAAGTTTTCATTGTTGTGTGTTTTTTTTTTTTTTTTTTTTGTAAAATGTGTTTCTAACAATGTTTTATCTCCCAGGGAACAACACAGAATTCTTTGAATGCCCAAGGGACTTCATCACAGAATCCACAGGTAATTCTTATTAGTTTGTTTGTTCCTGCTATCTCTTTCTCCATTTAGAGAATTAGCTGGAAGAAGAAATACTAAACACAATTAATCCATTAGTATTTTGTTATACAGTAGAATACCAATATTTAAAAAAGCACATTTGTGTAGTTTCAAATTGTTTTCAAATTTGCTTTGGGGAACTTCTGCAGTACATTGGACAAAGTGTTTGTTTTTTTGTTTTGGTTCTGGGATTTTTTACACATGCTCTGAATCTTGTTTTATCGGTTTCCTTCCCCAAAACCTGGCCACTGTTGTACCCCGTCCCATTTTTCCCCTTAACTGGTATGTGTGGAGAGACAGTTGTTATTAAAAACTTCAGTTGTTTTTTTTTTTTTTTTAAAGCTCTTGCCCTGCTTCTCTATTTCACAGTTCCAGTGGCATAAAGGGGACAAAGCCTTTGGAGAATACCCCAGTATATGCAATTTTATTGGGTGCAATAAAATTGTCCTGAATAGCCCTCTAACGTGAAAAGTGTATTGGAGAATAAAGAGGTGTGGCCAATGCACCCCTCATGATTTTGAGACAGCTGTGTGTGTTTTGAGCTGCCTCGGGTGTGCTGCCACTTGATTTGGGAACTGTGTGCCTCTTAACATGGCCAAGACTTCAGAGGCCCCTCTCCCCCCCCCAAAAAAAAGCTGTCTTTGTGCTCTTCACTCCCCCTCTTGGTTCTGGTGTCAGTTGCAGGGATCAGGACTTGGACCCAGTGTCTTTGTGGGAACAAACCCACAGCTGCCTGAGGTCTTCTAATAGTGATCTGCCAGCTGAGAACAGCTGGTGCACCACATACTCCGGATCCACTGTCTCTCTGGGAATTGTCTCTTCTTTGCTGTTGAGGAATTTTTGATATACATTTTTATAAGAAACATGTCAAGAAAATTGTAACTGATAATGCTGAATATTTAGGTTCTTGTACAGCAGGGATGGGGAACCTATGGGCTGCATCCAGCTCCCAGCTTGCTTTGATCTGGACTGTGGTGAGACATGGGGCTTTGCCATGCAGCGAGGCCAGCTGGCACTGCAGCCCTGCAACAAGTGTCTGAGCCTTGGCATCCTCCCACCCCCACACTGCTGGCTCTGTCAGGGATGTGGGGCTGTCAGGGTTGGGGTATATGAAGCTGGGAGAATGATAGTGTAGGGAAATTCCACTCCCATTGATGGTGGTTTCCCCCTCACTTCCGTGACTGAAAGATACAGTTTAGCCAATAAATGGCTGAAATCTATACCAGTCTTATGGGAAACAATAATGGAATGTTCACTTACTGCCAGTAGTTTGTTGAAGTACAAGGAAGTAGATGAGTGCTACTTATATTTTGCCAGATCTACTGAATTTTGTTCTTCTATTGTTATAGGTGCCTGATAATCCACCAAACTATATCCTCTTCCTAAATAATTTGCCTGAAGAAACAAATGAGATGATGCTGTCTATGCTATTTAACCAGTAAGTTGTGTATATAACAATATTTTCCATTTATACCTCATTATACCTGCGGACAAATCTTCCTCAGCCCTGGCCTGTGGGGAAGATATCTAAATATAAGATTTCAGTTGAAGGCCCATTTTACTCCTTGGCCTGATTGCTAAATATTACAGCCATGTAAATTATGGTCAGTCTTCAGTGTGGACACCTGTCTATTAGGAACTAGAGACACAACGTGGATGAGATAATGGCCGTGTCTACTCTTAGAGAAAACTTTGAAATAGCCATACTAATGGCCATTTTGAAGAATTCTTATGAGGTGCTGAAATACATATCTGCTGATAGGAATAAGGGGATTTCGAAGTTGGCAGGGTCCTTTTCCAAAGGACCCCCGTCTGGACAAGCCATGCAGGAGTGAAAAGTGGCAATTTCGAAGTGCTGCAGCTGGTGGCATGCTAATGAGGCACTGAACATGCATTTCAGTGCCTCGTTAGTAGTCTCTGAAATGGCCATTAGCATGGCTATTTCAAAGTTTTCTCTAAGTGTAGACGTAGCCAATAGCTTTTACTGCACCAGCTTCTCTTGGTGAGAGAGACCAGTTTCAAGTTCAGATGTAAAGAAGAAAACTGAGCTCGAAAGATTGTGTCTCTTGTGGGCTGGCCTGTGCTGCTGCTTGCAACTGTTGGCCAGGAATGGCGAACCATGGTCACCAGGAGCTGTGAGTAGGCATACTTGCGAATATGCGGGTAAACAAAGTGTCTGGCGGCCCACCAGTGACGAATTCTAGTGAACTGCATCCAGCTCATGGGCGGTGTATTGTGCACCCCTGCTCTAATGGCTCACACATAATGGAGCAATAACCACATAACCTAATGCTTCTGAAAATACGACTGTTGCAATGTGGGGAATGTCTTGTTGCAGAGATGATCATAGCTTCATTTACTAGTCAAGTAGCTAATCTCTATGTTGCAGATGACAACTATGGTGCTACTTTTAAATGTGGTATTAGTAGTGCCTGACTGCTATAGTATGGGGTCCTCATGGTAAACCTTAACAGCTGCTTGAAAGGTTTACCATAGTA
The DNA here is from genome assembly GCF_033958435.1 of Carettochelys insculpta. Lineage (NCBI taxonomy): Eukaryota > Metazoa > Chordata > Testudines > Carettochelyidae > Carettochelys > Carettochelys insculpta. The sequence continues at coordinate 21,385,858 of NC_134139.1, read as the reverse complement.
TATAATCAGTGTCATCTTTGTATGATTGACTTCTCATTTGTTTTAAAGATTCCCTGGCTTCAAAGAAGTACGTTTAGTGCCTGGGAGACATGACATTGCATTTGTGGAGTTTGAAAACGAAGGACAAGCAGGAGCTGCTCGTGATGCTCTCCAAGGATTCAAGATTACTCCATCCCATGCAATGAAAATCACTTACGCTAAGAAATAAACATGGGTACTCTCTGAAAGGACAGTTTTGTATAACATGATGCCACCATTTTGGCCAACTAAAATTGTTTTCATTCTTTTTGAAGAAGATTAATGAGACATTTTTGTGTAAAACTGTAAGTTAAGTGGGACAACAGTAGGATTTCCACATCTGGTGAAGAGTAACTTGTGCTGAAATCTTAAATGTTTGTAAAAATAAATGCTGTTTTTTATTTTGTTCAAACAATGGGATTGCTCCATTCTATTTTATTGGAATTCTTGCTTTGCAGTGATGTTTCACCATCTCAGAAAAAATTGTTCACTTAAAAAATAGCATTATCCCAGAAAAATGGTGGAGAGTGGCATACCAATATAATAAGAGTAAAAACAGTTTTGGTTTTCAGTTTGGTTGAAAAACAAAACTGTGTTTCTTTGACAAATGGCTCAGGCTTTTGTACCCAAAGGAAGCAAGGGGTAGTGGCAATTCTCTGGTCTCTCATAGCAGAAGAGTAGAAAGCAAAGGATGTCACTGGTGGCTTCATTTTCTGGAACTCTGATATGTACAGAAAAGGAAATTATGGGGTGTGGGGAGTGAGGGGATGGTGTGCAGGTGATAATTTTGGTCTCTTGCTCATTTTTCCCATTCTTCTAATTCCTAGCTTGTTTCTAAAGATCCTGGAGTTTTTAACGACAAGGTGGTTTTAGGGACTTTTCCGGTGCCCTGCAAATATGCTACAGGTTAACCTGATGTGTGCAGTTTCATCTCCTGTTAAGTAGGATTTTCTGAATCCCATTTTATTTCAAACAATTGTGTCTAAAGAACTTGGATTTTTTTTTTAAATATGCCATCTATACACCACCACATCTAACCATGCAGTTCATTTAAATGCCAAGCTGGGACTTGGACACCCAAGTTCAATAAGTTGATTCGTCACAGACTTTGACCCATGAGCAAGTCATTTAGCCTTTTATGCCTCCTGTGCCTCACAGATATGTTGTCAGGGTAAATACATTGTAGACTCAGGTGTGTTAGATAGTATTAATGGGATTCACATGGGGTAAACCATTCATTTTTCATCCAAAAAGCTGAATCATTTTTTTAGAACAACTGAATAAAGAAACCCAATTAAAAATACACATTTATGCCGTGGATGAAAGTTGCACTGGAACTTAGGGAATAGTATTGCAGGCTCTCCTGGATATTCAGACTTTAGTCTATATAGATGTGGATGAACAGGTGTCAGGCTTGTCTCCAACTCTCCCCATGCTTTTCAGTTCTGGACCTCTTGGGCCACTAAAATACGTTGGATACAAGTTAGGTGTGGTTGAGTGACTCTGTGGGGTTTTTGTGGGGAGGGAGAAAGGGAAAGCCCAGGTCTCTCTCTCCTTCTAAGCCAGGCATCGGCTACTCAAGGGACTATGTTTTAACGACCACAATTAACGGTAGTTTTAGTACCTATTTCCAAAGCAAAATGCACCATAATTGCTAGTTTGACCAAAGCTTTAGCATCTTGAGGAGAGCATGAAGCCACTTTACAAAAAAGACACATTCACTCTAGATAGGGGACTGTTCCCTATTTCATTAGGGTGGGCAGCAATTTTTGTTGGGGGGCCGCTCTGAGATTTTGGTAAGGGGTTGAGAGTTGCACTTCTCTGTGGATGAGATGTGGGGTCTGGGATGGAGGTTGGGTGCAGAAGGGAGCTTGCGTAAGGGATTGGTGTGCAGGAGAGAGTGGGGGATCTGAGAGGGAGTCAGGGTAAAGGTGGGGGCTATGACCTGGGGCAGCATATTTGGAAGTAGTGTCTGAGGGGGGGTGGTATGGGTGTAGGAGATGGTTCTGGCCTGGGGGAGGGATAGAGGATGGTGTGCAGGATCTGGGAGGGAGTTGGGGTCCAGGGCCAGAGGCTGGCTGTGGCAGGGAACCACTTACCTAAGCAGCTCCTGGTGAGCAGCACTCTCGGACAGGCTTCCCTGTCTGCCAGCAGCCTCGCCCGTGTGGGGTTTTTTCCATGTGGCTTTTTTGCTGGCATGGGAGAGCTTCACATACTGCCCCCACCCCATCAAATCTCTCAGCTCCTGTTAATGGAAATCAAGAGTTGAGAATTTGTGCTGCACTCCTACTACCCCCAGCAAAATCTCTGCTCCCATTGGCTGGCTTTGCTGGGGAACGGGTTAGCACTGGAAGACCCCCCCCCCCCCCCGCAATGGTGGAGCCATTTGTGGTCTGGATTAAAGGCTCAGTGGGCTGGATCCAGCCCTCCAGACTTATCTTCCCCCACCCCACTGCCCGAACAAAAGGAATCAGTATGTAAAATCTTTTTTTTTTTTTTTTTAAAGGAGACTCCAATGGTGAGGACTGCTCACCTTTCACCCCAAAGTAAATTTGTAAAATTCTTCTAATAGTTCCAGTCACATTTCACATATCTTTTGTCTTAATTTACTTGCATGTATACCAATGAAAGTTCCGTTTTGCAATCACTGCCCTCCCAGACAACTGCTTGGCTGCGTATTTGCCAGAAATATCTGAACAACTTTTGTTGTTACCTCACCCAGCTTGTCTAACGCTATGCCCTGGTAATAGTCTGAGGTTAATTACATTCTTCTTCATCTTCCTAGACCATTCCCTTGTTTTCCACCTCAACACAAAGTTGCCATTTAGCTGTTCTTTATACCTCAGCATACCTCTTCCTAAATTATATACAATCAATTGGTCCAAAGACTAAAACATAGGGAAGACTACATGCATCAGTTTGAAGGTGGTGGAATTGCTAGTTCAGAATTTATGCACCTACAAAAATGTGCTTCCATCCTCATGAACACTAAACTCAAAGTTTTTGTTTGTTTGTTTGTTTTTTTTGATCAATCTCTTGGTGAGAATGAGAAGATTTTGTGTGTGGTTCAAAAGTTCTGTGTCTCACTAACACAAGCTGGTCCAATAAAAGACATTACCACACCCACCTTGCATCTCTAATACTGACACAGATACACTCCCACTACAAGGAGACCATACTGAAACTCCTACTTTCTGAAGAATCCCATACAGTGTGTAAAAAGCAGCTGACAGTCACTGCAAGTTTGCTCCTTAAAATGTCACGTTTATCAGCATGCATCTCCCCCACCTCAGGCATTGATTCAGTACAGTACTGGTTCTCACAAGAATGACGTGTAATCACTTGTCAAACTGTTGGATGTACTTAGGTTCGTAATATCGCTGCAAGTCCTGAACTGCCTCAGCCTTCCATTATTTGTGGGAATGGTGGGGATCATCCAAGTCGGTGGTATAACTGAAGGCCACGGTTTCTTTATCATCACCTTTTTCTTTCTGACCCTTTAAAATGAGCGCTTCAAGGAGTAGACATACTTACAAATTAGCCTGTTACAACATATGCAGTTCAGTGCTATGAGTGCATGACTTCTCCAGTGAGTGTCCAGTTATGGAACAGTGTGTTGTGATATTGTCAGTGTGCAATTTAATTTACACTTGCGTGCAAGATGTGACCTCGTGGTGGTTGCACAGTTATGCTGTGATGAGGATGCTGTTGCATGTTTGGGAGCTAGCTGGAATCACTGAGTAGGTCAGGAAGAGGGGCTGAGCGTTTACACATTCTTATAAAAATAATTATGGGATGTGCATTGCATACATAGGTGGTGCACCACTGCAGTTATGTAAATTGGGATGAAATGAAGGGTTGTTTTGGCATATGCTGTTAAATATACTTATTTTTAACTGGAGTACCCAAATAAATTCAAGCTTTGCCTACACTCAATGTGCAATACCTAAATTTCAAATGTAATTTGCTGATGCACAGAGATTCAATTACCTATAACATCAGCTGCGTTTGTTTATATTTGCAGTAGTGCCCAAGGGCCTGTAGAAACATAACACAGGCAGTCTGCTCCAGAAAGCTCTGATTTTATTATCGTTGTACATTTCATGAGACTTCAAGATTTATGGACATTAAAGAATGTTATTTCTCTTTCTGCTGAACGGGAACTGATTTTTCTTTTTTTTCATCTTCAGGCAAATTTTAATGTTAAGAATATTGCACTTCATGGAAGCGTACAGGAAAGTATAGAATGTCTCTGTAGTACAGCAGTTTTATCAAAGGAATGGTACAAAAAAGCTTTGGAAAGGGATTGTATTTGATAAATAAAACCTGAGGGTCCCCTGGAGCCCTGTGGTTCCTCTTGAAGTAGTGGAATGTTACCTAATCTCTTCCCATTGGCCAGGGATGTCTGTCCAGATGTCTAGCTTTCCATAAAAGGTAAGTATTACCAGACTTAACGTGCATTTGAGAGAGAAGTCTTAGCAAAGAACACTGATAGAAAAATGATACTAAGTACTGATTTGGTTTTACTGCTTTTATGCCTTGGAGTTACTTATCCTGGTGTGACTGGAATTTTTATGGACAAGCTTGCCAGCAAAAAGCTCTGTGCTGACAAGGAGTGTGTTTGTAAGTATTTTTGTTTAACCCTTAGTACAGCATATGATCTAAAGTAAATGTGTTCTTTGTACAAAAGTGTCTGGTTTTGAAAAGGAAAAATAAGCTTCATGTTAGTTTGCTGTATTAAATTGATCTGTTTGTGCCTGTAAAAATATTTAATGTGTCAAAGTATGTAAAATTAGTTTATATTTCACATACTGCTTTTAAAGGATTTTGTTTCATAATTGATTATAAGCAAGGGGATATGTAGTTAGAAATATTTTTTCTAAGAAAACCATTGCAACTAATTTTTTTTTATAGAGTGATTGTCTGATTTTACTTTGCTTAGTACAGACTGCAAGTTGTACAAGATGAAATCTGGCAGGCTCTTCTTTGATTACTCTGAACCTTGTCTGGTTGCATCTGCAGAGATAGTATGATGTATACTCTTACCCACCTCTTTTTTTTTTTTTTTTTGCAGTTGCCATTTCTCTTGCCAGAGCAGAAGATGATTACAACGCACCAGATTGCAGGTTTATTAATCTTAAAAAAGGGCAGTTGATTTATATTTATTCAAAACTAGTGAAAGAGAGAGATGCTGGAGAGTTCTGGGCTGGAAGTGTAAGATGATATTCTTTTACAAGATGATCTTCTTCTTCTTTCTTCTTTTACCTTGTCAATAAGCCCTTTTAAAAAGCAGATTTTAACAGAAAAAATAAATCCTGTTGCTTTTTCAAAGATTACATCTGAGGTTTTTAAAGAAGTGATTAAACAAAACTCTCAAATCCAAACTTCACAAGCATTGATCAGAATCTTACACTGAGAAAAGGTATAATATTATACTATTATCTATATTTTAATGGAACTACATGCTCTGTAGCAATCAAAATAAAATTCAGTACTCTTCTGTTGCTGCTCTTTATTGAAAATCAGGTATGAACATTTTACAGCAACCTAAATCTGAGAAAGAGACATTTTGATGACAATGGATCATTAAATCTTAACTCCAACCTTTTGTTTAAAGGAAAATGAAACCTCCACTCTACTTTTAAATGGAAGATCTTACAAATAATGTATCCTATATATATATAAAATAGGGTATAATATTGTCCTGGTTAATCAAGTATCATGAAAAGCTGAAGACCACAAGACGGAAATGAGAGAGAACATCATCGCTGCTTTTCACAAAAAACTTGAACTAGTTTAAACTGGATGTGGGCTTCTTTGCTGTGGCTAATTATAGCTTTTCCTACTCAAAGGTGTATGGTGAGCAGTATGAAGACCAGATGGGAACTGTTGGCTACTTTCCTAGCAGTTTAGTCTCAGAGCAGCAGGTTTATCAAGAAGCTAATAAGACAATCCCTACAACGGTAAGGAATCTGCAAGGGCTAGGGGATTATATAAATATATTTAACTGTAATGCTAATTTGCTATAAAAATAGACCATAACTATGCACTACACCATCCCAAGGGCCTGTTGACTGCTGAGCCTGGGGCCTGATCCTGTGTCCCTTGCTTTGGCAAGGAACCTCACTGAATTCATAATTTAGGCCTTTATTTTGTTAACATTTAAGCACTGCTGAGAGGTGCCTATGATCCTGCTCCCATGTGAGCTGAAAAATTCTTATTGACTTAAATGGTGTAGATTTAAGCCCATCATGCACTGCACATAAGATTCTATTTGCAGCGTATAGCAAATTTTATTCGTCCTACAAAGCTGGAGAATCATGCTGCATATTTGAGAGCAGCCCATACTGCCATTTCTTCCATTAAACATTTGCGTAACAAATAGAAATTTGTCTCCTTTTATAGAGAATTCCTGTAATGAGCACATGCTTCACTTTGCATGCGCTAGGAGCCTGACTGATTTCTGCTTTTTACTCCAGTGGCAGCAGGAAAAGACAACAACTCCAAGGCTGCGTCTACATTAGCAAGTTCTTTTGAAAGATTTTTTCGAAAGAAGAGGGCTCTTTCGAAAGATCCCACAGAGCATCTACACACAAAAAGTGTTCTTTTGAAAATAAATCGAAAGAAAGTGGTGCTCCTTTCGAAAACACTCTTCCTTTCCTATTTCAGGAAGAGCTCCCTCTTTTGAAAGCTTCTTTTGAAAGAAAATGTGTGTAGACACTCTGCAGTCCCTTTTTTCCGAAAGAGCAGTCATCATGGGGCCTGATATTTTTGATCCCTGGCCTGTTTTTCTGAAAGAGTGGAGGCTGTGTGGATGTTCTCTTTCAAAAGAGCAGATCACTCTTTTGATCCGCTTGTGTGTGTGTGTGTGTGTGTTGATCTGCTTGTGTGTGTGTGTGTGTGTGGACACCCTCTTTTGAAAGAAGAGCTTCTCTTGAGAGAGCTCTGGTAGTGTAGATGTAGCCCAAGTGAAAATTCACTCACTCATAGTTCAGTGTGATCGTAGACAAAGCATTCCAGGGTATCTTTTAACATTGAGAGTGTTTTTTCTCATGCCACTCAATTTTATTTTGGTTTTAAAATACAAACTCCTCAGTTTACTAAAAAAATGAAATGGAAAATTTTAGCAAATTTTAAAGGCACTTTGTGTAAGCCATGTGCCCCTCTGCAGTGTGTGTGAAAAGTTGCTTACTTATATAAGGAGGAAGAGTCAATATACAAAATTAAAGTGACTGGAACTATGTTCAGGATTTATTCTGAAACAAGCAGGCCGTTTTATTTTAAAACACATCTTTCTATTGCAGTATATCAGACTACTGTAGTTCCTCAAGCCTTCTGTAGCCCCATTCAGTTTTCAATTTTATTGAAGACTAGTAATATATTCACATAAACCCCTCCCCTACTTCTGTGAAGTACATGTTTGGTTTCTCAGAAATTAGTGTGTTTGCACAGAGACTCAGGTTTCTTGGTAACTTGTCTCTTTAAAACCACTTTCATGAAACCTCAAAGCACCTTTCATTGAATGGATTTCTGGTAACAACCTTCATTAATACGGAACAGTAAACTAGGTTCTGTTCAAATGTATGACTCCCTTCAAACAGGGAAGCATTTGAAAAATCCTCTTCAAGCTATAGATGTGTTTTGTCATTGTTTTTATATTGAGAAGTATTTTATTGTCAGGTGTTAGTCCAGGAAAACTGCATAGACTTGCAAAGCATTGGCCCCTTTATGTAGGACATGTACATTTCCATGAGCAGGAAGTATTTCATCACAAGCAACACTTCTCCTCCTGTGTACACAGTCTGTGCTCTGGCTTGTACTGAATGGGAAAACAAATTTGCTTCAGCAATAGTGTGTCGTTTAAGTACTATCTGATTTTTCGTTCTCATCCACAGAACCATACTGAGGTCTACAGAGGGGGAAGGTGACTTTTCATTTACATTTGAAAGTGATCACAGAAAGTCAGAGAAGTATTTAGCGTAGCTTCAGTAGAAGCAATTCCATAGGCGAGCAGTTCTCAAACTGTGGGTCAAGACCCCAAAGTGGATTGCGAACCCATTTTAATGGAGCCATTGTAGCTTTAGATGTGCTCGGGCTGAGTACTGAAGCCTGAGCCTTGCTACCCAGGGCCAAAGCGAAAGCCCCAGGGCTTCCACCTGGGCAGCAGGGCTCAAGTTACATGCCCATTGCCTGGTACTAAAGTCCTGGGGCTTTGGCTTTAGCCCCCTCATCTCAGGTCGTTGGGACTTGGACTTTGGCTTTGACTCTTCAGGGCAACAGAGCTTGAGCAGGCTCAGGTTTCAATACTCTTCCTGGGGTCGTGTAGTGATTTTCCTTTTCAGTAGGGGGTCGAGGTGTGATGATCAGAACCTCTGCCCTAGATTTATAGAAAGGAGTTCAGCTTTCAAATGAAATCATGCTATTTGTTTTCCAAAGACAAGAAGTGGTTTTCTCTATTACAGAGTAACCAAGTTTTCTTGACCCATTGGGAATAGCCATTTCAGGTGTCAGTGGTGACAATTTCTGCAACAAAGATCATGTGGTTACATAGGACAGTGTAGTATTTTCACATGTGAATGTGCAGAATACAGACCAAAACAGAGGTTGAGGGGGACCTGATCATTAAAGTCAGTGTTTTTAACTCAAGGACCCCATTTACATCTTAGTGTGTCCTGGACCCATTTAATTTCTAGTTCTACCAGACTGTTGTTACTGCCTTAGTAATTTTTAAAATCAGAGCTTTGGGGCAAGTCACTCCAAATATACTAGTGCTGTGTTTAACCCAGATAGACATGTGGTCAGCAGTGAAGGAGAAAAGATCTCCAAATAACTGTACTCTGAGGAGAGTTCTGTGATTTTATACAGTAGAAATTTAAGGTGGTAGGTAGCTGACATTTGCTTCTCCTTGCTTCCCTTTCTAATGTATTTTGCACCTTGATTCAATTTGCATCCAGTTCTTATGTGGTATGACAATGTCCAAGAGCCTCTTTGAATTTTTTTGAAATTACTGTGTCTTTTAGGCCATTGACTTCTTCTGTGAATAGTATTCATACGTGGCTGGGTCATCATCAGGCGGATACCAAGAGAATCTGGTGGATGTAAACCTGAAAACACATGACTGACTACTCCAAATTTTCTTTTTTTTCTCTTTCTTTCATTCTTTTAGATGTTTGTAAAGTAACATCTTTATTTCTAAATATGAATTTGTTGAAAGGAAGTGATTCCTGGGGGGGGCGGGAGTTAAAAAGCTTAAATATAAACCCCATAGCATGTGGTTTGGAGGTCTTTCTATCTGTAATTACATTTATGTTCATTATAAGTTAGCATCCTTTAAACTACCGTGTTGTTATATTCAAAGTTATCTAATATTTGAGCTAAGATTTGCAATGTCTTGTGTTTCATTTATTTTCTCATTATACATGCACATTTTATCTTCCTAAGTAAAAATGAAGAGGAAAAATTATTCATAAACTGCTGCATGAATAATTATAATGGCGAAAAACCCATTCTTCAAAGAGAGAAATCTTTGGTAATCTTTAAAACTCTACACAGATCATAACCGTGTTTTGTGAAACAATTTAATACCCACTAAGTGTACCATATGTCTACTATCATTTAGTCACCTGGGGCACCTCAAGAGTGGAAATGTGATTTTAACCCACAACCTACATTGGCAAGAGTGCACAAAAAAGGGATCAATGCCAAGGCCATCTTTTTCTATTTCATACTACCAACCCACACCTTCCCAACTCTGCCACTCAGTAGAGGGCAAGGTAATTGATTTAGCCTTGATCTATCTAGTTTTTGACATGAACTACCAGTTTTTCTGAGATTCCTTTATGTCGGTTATACCTGAAAATATCTTACAGACACAACGTTGCTCACTCATGCCTGATGTTGTGAACTTTGATGTTTTACTTGAAGCTCCAGTTCCTGGAAGCAAGTCATTAAGTGAGAATCTCAGATGTAATTAAAAAAGGAAATTTCCAAGACCCTATGGTTTCAGAGAAAAGCTTGACATTGTGCCCCAAGTGCATGCTGGCTTTGAAACCATAAGGCAAATTAAAGGAACCCAAAATGTATTTTCATTTTTTGTATGAAATCTCATGATTTTTAAACCATTATCACTATTTGGAAATGTTTGGGATTGATAATGCTTCTGACTGCCCAAAACGTCTCCAGACAGTCCGATCACTCTCACATTTGCCTGTTCCTTTCAGTTTGAAAGCATTAGTTACCTTCTAACCAGTGCTGCTATGACTAAAATCATTTAAAAATCAGGTAATTTCATAATAGAGAATAGCTTGAATGTCAAAGTTAGGCACATACAACTGCATGCATGCGTTTTAAGAGGCCTCACTTTTGTTCACACATATCAAGTGGGCACTGGCAAATCATGTACCTAGGCAGACACATAGACTATTAAATGACTTGCTGGCCATGTACACATGCAAGTACTTGAAGTGTGTACATATCAGGTGCTTGCATGGTTAAATTAAACATTTGGAAACATTGGTGTGTAATTGCCCAAGGCGGATTTGAACCTGAGGCCTTTGGAACTTAGTGCAGAGGCCTCTACAGTTTGAGCTAAACGCTAGCTCTAGTGCTACAAAGGCTGTAGAGCAGACTCCTTCTTTCTCTCTGTAAGTGGTCCAGGCACTACTACATGGGGTAGTGAACACACGCCTAGAGCTGCATCTATACTAGTAAGCTCTTTCAGAAAATCTGGCCCTCTTCCGAATGAACGCATGGAGCAGCCACACACAAAATGCGCTCTTTCAATATGAAATTGAAAGAACGTGGCTTTTCTTCTGGAAGCCCTCTTCTGCTCTTGGATTAGGAGGAGAGACTCCTTTTGCAAGCTTCTTTTGAAAAAAAGCACGTGTAGATGCTCCACAGGCCCCTGTTTTTGAAAGAGCAGTCCTCATTGGCACCAGATTTTTTGACGCTGGGCCTGTTCTTTTGAAAGAACAGGCGCTGCGTGGATGCTCTCTATCAAAAGAGCAGACTGATCCTTCCAGAAGCTATCTTCTAGAAGATCACCTTTCAAAAGCTCCCCATAGTGTAGACGTTGCTGAGGTGTGTGGGTTACACATGCAGCTAGCTGGGAAACTGGCTGAGATTACAGGAAAAATGCACAAAGCTGTGTGTGAAACAAGAGCAAGGAAATTTATGGTGTATGGGGAAAAATGTGTAGTCCAACGCTGCTAGAACAGAGTACCCTCTCGCAGCCCTCAGCAAGCAGGTTAGTTTGTCTACCTTTATACAATGGCTAAAGAAAAGATTGTTTGGATCCTTCATACAGTTCCACACAAGACACCCCCAAATCTCTATGCGCCTGAAGCCTGATTCAGCATTTAACAACCTGAGTTTTATGATGGTGTAAACTGAGATGAGCTGTGGCATTTGTATTCTCAAATTTCAGAGATGGAGGCCGTAGCTGCAGATTCACCACGCTGCCTGTGTGGGGCTAGAGAAGAACAATCACCACCTGGAGGAGAATTCCTGCTGTGTAGCATTTGGATAGGCCAGTGGACATGGCTCTAGAGCGTTTCTCTTTGCAGCTTTCACTGGGGGCAGGACAACGAGTGTTCAGACAGTGGTGAGCTGGAGTCCACCAGCAAATGTAGGAAGTGTGGGGGAAGCTGGGCAACCAAACTCCGCCATCCTAGAAATATGTCTTTGTGTATGTCCTAGCACAAAATCTAACCAGAGCCCTCAAAGAATGACTCTGCTGCCAGAAAATCTAATTCTGGAGAAAAATAAAGTTAGGATTTCACCCTGTAGTTATATTTGGCATTTCCAGAGAACATCTGGTGACGAGGAACAATGACATCAGGCAGCAGTGGAGAAGCGGTATTTGTCTGCTGGTGTGGAACATGGTATCTGTTTGCCAGCTGTGTCATTTGTTGCATGGCTCTTTCCCAACCCATCTTTAGAAAGCTCATCAAAAAGTTCCAGATGTAAATATGGTGGCTGTGGAAGCACGCCTGGTTTCATTATCCCTAGGGGCCTATGCAGGAGCTGAATTTAGGTGAGAGAGGCTGCGTGCATTAATAGCAGCTTCCCTTCGATAGTTTATATGATCCGCTTTCATATGCGGTGCACAGGAGAACTGTAACTGCATTACCTACTACATTGTCCGCTGAATGTTGCTTACAGAGACAAGGCAAGTGGAGGCACATGATGCAATAAATGGAAAGATTCTTGACCTGAGTGGCCAGGCTTCCTTGAAAGCATGCCTAGGCTTTACTGCCCAAATACAGCGTTCCTGAAACTTAACTGTGCAGAGCGACTTTGCCTGGGACAGGGAGGGACGCTTTCTGCGCCAGTGAGGGCCTGAGCACTGGAGTGGTAGTTCACATAACAGGAAATGAATGTAGTAATATCTGCCATCATCATGGTGGGGAAGGTGGTTTACTGAATCAGTTGAGCACTGAGCACCACTGCTGCCAACAACTGTATCATGAATCTTGTCATAATTAGTCTTTTTCTTAATGTTGAGCCTGCTGGAATCAGGTTAGTCCCAGAGAATCTCATCTTTCACTAAAAATGAGTTTGTAGCCCTTGTGGTTGCAGAGGAAACCTTGAAAACAAGAATCCTAAACGTGCCAGTACTAAAGACAAATAAAAAGAGCCTAGTCATAAAATTTTATGATATTTTGGGGTCGGAGTCATGGTTTTTGAACACTTGAATTTGGCTGTACCGCTAGTTAATAGTCAGCTGAGAGTAATAGTAATAGCTGTGACATTAAATATAGTGCAACAAAGTGCATAGAAACTGTTTCTATGTTTCTGGGGTGCTCAGGGCTTTTAGATCAGTGGTTCTCAACCTTCAGCTATAAAGAGCTATTTGAGGGGGATACATCAACTCCTCTACATACTTTCCTGGTTTTACAATAGACTGCATTTAAAAATGCACTAGTGAAGTCACTACTAACTAAAATTTCATTGATGGTTTATTTGTATTGCTCTGTAGATGATGCACTGAAATGTAAGTGCAATATTTATATTCCAATTGCTTTATTTTATTATCTGGTAAAAATAGAAAGATACAATTCCTCAGTCATAGTATGCTGCAACTTTTGTATTTTTTAGGTCTGATTTATTTATTGTAAATTTTTAAGTGAGGTGAAACCTGGGGATACACAAGACAAATCAGACTCCAGAAAGTGGCACAGTAGTTTGGCAAGGTTCAGAACCACTGCACAGGCCTGTAGTCTGGTTGTATGGCTAGAAGACTGGTCAGTGTGTTTCTATGGGCTTTCCACTGACCCCGTGGTGGAGTCCTCAGACACTGTCAGGGTGCTTGGTTGAGAGTCAATGACATAGAATAGGCATGGGGTTCCCCTTCTTCCTGCAGCTGCCCCACCCCTGGGGTGGCATTCTTCCCAGCTTACGTGAGGTGGCCTGGTGTTTGTCTATTGTCTGCCAGAGCCAGGACATCAGACTGTCTGGTACTCAGCTTACTGAGGGCCTGAGCCCTTACACTGTTGGCTGCTCCTTCCTCTGCCTACCTGAGGTTCTAGATTGTTGGTGCTCTGCTCTGCCCGAGGCCAGACCCCACGATCACTTGGCCCAGCCTAGAGGGCCAGGGCCTTAGAGGCTGCTAATTCACCAATAATTAGGGCCCCACTAAATTCATGGCCATAAAAAACACATCATGGCCTATGAAATCTGGTCTTTTGTGTGTTTTCACACTAGAATGTACAGATTTCACAACGAGATAGTGGCTGCAGTTTTCCTTTCCCAGCCAACAGGAGCTACGAGGGGGTTGCACCTATGGAACAGGGCCAGATTAGCACACGCTGAGGCCCTAGGATGTGTCTGGTTTAAGAGCTCCCATAATATAACCATAAAATGTTATTTTAACAGAATGGGCAATAAAAATAGAAATAAGTGTTATATTTGCAAAAATATATTGGAACATAGGTGAGGATACAACTAAAATGTAGTAATTTTTTGTATTGAGAGACCCCTCAGTCTGAGGCCCTAAACTGCAGCTGACTTAGCTTGTGTGTAAATCTGCGTGGATGTTCAACATAAACCGTCTCATGGCCTGCCGGCTGATTGCCTTGATAGGCTATGTGCCAAAGGTTGCCTCGTTTTTGTGTTCAGTGACTGGGGCTGGTAACCCACCCATTTTGAAGGCTTAAACTAATCAAGGGCTGATAGTCCACCATAGCCTTCCCACAATTCCCCTTTTGCTGGGAGCAACAGGCTGGTCCTCCTACTGCCAAAGAATCAGAGAAGCTCAGAACCACAGGATGTATACCCAGCACCTGATACAACCAGTATGGATGGTGTGACACATACAAGCAACACAACTTTTCACTGTGGGCTGCCTCCATGCAGCAATGTGTAACTACATGTGTCAGTGAAAATGTCTGGCAGTGGGGAGGCAGTTGAGAAAGGCTCTGTTTCAGCCTTATTCTGCTGTCTCTGTAGTCCAGGAGTCTGTCATTGCGGCAGAGAGGCCCCACACCAGTGGGAAGATGGTAAAATGTTTTTCACTCCTTGGCCTGCCAGCCAGGGCCTTTCCTTGATGTGGGGAAAGACATGGGCAGAGGGTAAAGGTGCAGGTAAGGAAGGCCAGCTCCATCCCTTCAATAACCTGTCCCCAAGACATTCCTGACCCCAGCCCTCAGCAGCCAGGGAGTAGGGCAGCCCCAGCCCTCCCCAGATACTGCAGTCATGCGTCAGCCCTACCCAGCTGCCAAGGTCCCAGCCCTTTCTTTGTGGCCGAGGTCACACCTCTCCCTGGCAGCTGGGGAGCTGCACTGCCTGCTCCGTGGGCCAAGCCTTCCAGCATAGACAATGTTGGGAAGGCAATGCCTTCCCTTGCCCACATTACCCGCCACTCATGGGGAAAGGGACCATAGGAGGAAGCTGCCCTAACCCTTCCCTTCAGTCTCCCTATTGCTAGGACCTCTCCATGCTGAGGCAGAGTTTTGGTGAGGCAGGGAAAGGGCTACAGTGGCTGGGGCCAGTGGGACAGTCACTGATGAAAACAACTGTGTAGACTGGGTGGCACAGCTTGGGCAAGTATGGATCATGTATCAAATATTCACACCTAGACCCTCCAGGCATGTCTTTGCTTGCCTAAGATGTCTAACAGCTACACTGCTATGTCTCCCCAGTGCTGGGGTAGGGACTACATAGGTATGTATTCTTCACCCGACCGATAGAGGCCTGCTACATGCACCCTTAGAGAGACATGTGGGCAAATGCCACACCAGTGGGGTACAGCTATTTGGGGGTATGGCTTTGCAGTGTGGCTGCTGGCATAGGTATCACCCAAGTTAATACCAGGCTAGGTTGTGAGGCTGGAGAAAACTAGTTGGTGGTTCGGGTCTCTTACTCTGTCTGCAGGTGGGGACTGAAAGGGGACAGTACCATCTCAGGGCAGGGAGGATGGAGAAGATAACATTTATATTTTGTGAAGTGCTCAGGCTCTGATTAGGGAGTTCCTGCTAAATTCTCCACGTCTGCACCCAGCACACTGCACTTCAGGCATGCAGCTGAATCACTTTAGCTGACACAATCAACAGAGTGTAGACCCCCCATGTGGTTGACAAGATGATTGTGAATAAAACAAGAGGATGAGCAGACTGGGTAGAAGGCAATATATATTTTTTCCAATTTATCTTAATTTTAAAGCTTTTTACTATGCCCATTTGTAGACTGTAGCTTCAAGTTGCTGCTGTGGCAGATGGCTGCAAACTCTGCACCAGCTTTGAAAAATGGATCTCCTATTTTTATGTGTATATGGGAGTTTCCAGGAGCCAACTGTTTGAGCAGCAAGGATGACAGATTTGGGACTCTAGCCAGCTTTTGTCAACCAGTAAAAATGATAAATAAACAGAGGAATGTCCTGGGACATTCAGTAACTTATTTAATGTGTTTTGTGACTACAATTACAGGGACCAGTACGTTCTAGGGAGAGACCCATGGTAACTTGCCTGAAATTTATTCTCCACAATGTGCAGTTACATAAAAAGGTGGTATCCATTTTGGATATGAAAAATCTCAGCAGGATCAGATTTATGTAGTAATTTCTTACACCACTAGATGGCCTCATTGTCCAAGCTAGGAGGCTATCAAAATAAACACCGCAGGTCTCCATACTGGGGTGAACCTCAGGGGACTCCTGGGGGCTAGTTGTATAAAAACATCAGTAATTTGGTTGGATTGGGAATCTATCCACATTGTTACTCTTAATTTGGTAGGTTTTTGGTTCCCTCCTATTTCAAACTGGGTTGGAAATAGCCTGAGATCAGGCTTTCTTATCAGCATTCAGCTGTTTAGGGCAGTGCTTTCACTGTCTCTTGGCTGAAGGCTTACAGCAGTGTTGCAAAAATATACAGTCTGGGAAGGTTGAGATTGACTCTTATTAGGCAGAAGGAAAAAGGAGAGGGGTAAAGACAAAAGAAGGTGGAGAAAAGAGGACCCAGGGCGAGGAAACAAGGCACATTATCCCATCTTTAAGTAGTGGGATTTAGCCAGCCCTGGTGGAGGAGATGATGTCATCTGGTCCTTCTCTGGCCTGCTGTGGTCTGATATCTTCTAGGAGTATTACAAAATAAGTGCAATGTTCTCCTGATGGACACCAGGGTTAAAGGAGATGACTGGGGATAGCAGCCAGGATGGTGAAGCTCTTTTGTTCCAGGGTCTGTCTTTCAGTGAGCCAGTATCCCCTAACAGCCTTCCAAAAGCCCTTTTTTGAGGACCCCAAACAGGAATGATGGGTGTAACAGCCAATTTCCTCCTTGTTCAACAGTTGAACTCTCTTGTCCATTGATTTCCAGTCCCACAAAACTTGGTGTTCGAGTCTCATTTCCCAGATCTGGTCTTCGACACTCTCTAGAGGCTTCCAGGGTTATGAGGCACCTTACCACCAGCTGTCCTTACAATGAGGCAGCCTTATGTGTGCCTATTATGGGTTAGCTCCTTGAAACCACCAGCCCTTGGCCACACAACCCACTACCTTGCAGTGCTCCACAGACCTCACTCTCTCTCTGTACAGGCACACACCAACAACTGACTACACAGAGCATTCTGTGCAGAGTCCAGCCCCTTACCCACTAAACAATCATGAAATAAGGTCTGCTATTCCCAAAGGAACAGTGCACATCAGCTTGTAGATTCTAGTCTGATCCATCACTTAGGTATAGTTATAATGCAAAAAGAACAAGATTTTAAAAGAGAGACTTGGAGGGTAGTGAGTAAAAACATTGGCAGGAGCTTGGACTCTGGCAAAACCCAGGCAGAGAGGAGAGTCAGCAGGGCCCGCCACCAATTCTTTAAATTTCCCATGGCTGAAAACAAATAATTACATATAAAACTGAATCATAACATATTTTATGGAGACTAAACATAACTAACAGCTTAACTCACTGTCTAAAGAAGCTTAGTTCACCCAATCTTTTCTCTAGCTCTTTCAATGAATCATGGATGCGACACTTTCACCATCCACTTTCAGGCTGTCTGCACTACAGCATAAATTTGAATCTAAGGCACTTAGCTTGATTTTTAAATTGTGACTGTTCGCACAAATACCATTGTTTTGAACTTAGGGGGTTCTATGGCCGATATTCTTACTCCAGCAACCTGAGTGGGATTAACAGGGAGATCAGTGTAAACGTTCGGATTGCAGTAAACCCCATCTCAGGTTAACGCAACTGCTGCCCCTGACAGGAGCGGGAAATTGCTGCTGTCAGGGGTGGCCCACAAGAGTCAGGCTGACTCAAAATACCTAGCTGTAGGCACTCTGCTAATCAGCTGGGAAGCATCTGATTGTCTCTGGAGGAGCTGGACAAGTGTATAATTTACAGAGAACACTTGTGCTCAGGTGCCTCTGTGTCCCAAATAGTCAAGCCAACCTTTGAAGAGCATCTCAAGAGGCTTTATTCCCTGACTGTATTTTTGCACTGTTAGTTTCTTTCTGAAGTTCTTACAAGCAACATTTTGGATTTAATTCAGACAGGTGGTAAGGAGGCCTGTTGTGGCTGAGACAGTACTCAACTCAAAAACAGCTAGCCATTTCTTGCGTGATTGACAGCCTGTTTTCACCTTTCTGGGTGACTGAGTCCCCAGCACATCCTGGGCTCTATCCAAGCAGATTTGGAATCTTGTAGTGCTATAGTCCCAGCCAAGACACCATCCACAAGAGCTCTGTCTGGAGGTTTGGCTGACTGCACTGATGGGTTCAGCTATGCCCTTTAAGCCAGGGGGAGGAACAGGAAGCTTGAGCAACTGAGGTGATTTCCTATTGTGGCAGTGCAGCCCACATACCTCGGGGTATGTATCACTGTCCTATGTAGTGGCATCTAGACCACTTACACACAGAGAATCAGTTTTCTCTACAGCCTTAGCTGAGAGCCAGCTGGTCTTTAGCTCATGCTGTAGAGGCTCATGCACAAAGCTCCACAGGTCCCAAATTTGAGTCTGCCTGGGGGCATTTACAGCTGCATCGGGCCCTACTTGTGCCTGCTTCTTGCACCCAGCCTTGTTCCTGAATCTTGCTCTGCTCCTGCCTCATCCTTTCCTTTGCTCCTCTTCCCACTGTGCTTCTGCTCTGTGCATGTCCTTGTCTTTCCTCTGTCCATTTGGAAGAGTTGGCAATCCTATTCTTCCAGCACTTACAACTTGTCTCTAATCCTCAGTGACCAGTCCTGCCTCCATCCTGAGCCTCTGATTTCTGACCTTGACTCCAGTTTACCACTTGGCTCTGATATGTGATATCTGACCTTAACTCAGCCTCTTAGTGTCATTTCCTGGTTCTGACTCTGGCATCTGGCTGCAGAATCTGGTCCTGATCTTGCCTTTGTTTCCCACTTAGGATGTCTCCTCCCGTTACACCATCTACCTTTCCCATCCAGAACCACATCTAACTCATTAAGTCAGGACCCGTGGATAAGATACTGGATTGTATGCACAGGGGTCTGTTCCCTGTCTGTCTCTAAATGATTAGTTGATCTGTGAAAAGCCATTTACCTAGTTGTGAGGGATTCCCTTGCTGCCCTTTGTCTTGTCTAAGATTGTAAAGTGTTAGGGGCAGGAATGGTATCTCCCTGTGTTTGCCTACCACAATGGTCCCAATGTACAATTGAAAGAGGAATCTCAAGGCACTATTGCAATACAATAGTGTCCATTCATTGCCACCAGAGAATTTTACTCACTACTTTTTGCCTATAGTGGAGCTCAACTACTCTCCTTTGCCGGACTGAGTGTTGCTGGTCTGAGGTGAGCAAACAAGGCAGGCTTCCAAAATTGCTCAGTCAGAACTTGTTATCCCATCTATTTCTGGAAATGGAGAGGAGACACGTGAGAAATCAGTCCTGAAGGGTAAAAACAAAAACCAGGCAAGCGCCCCCTTGTAATCAAATTGTCAGTCAAGCAGGAGAAAAAATCCCAGTCTTATAATTACTATTTAATCCTCCCAAATTGAGAGGCATCTCTGAGGAAAATATTTCCTAAGAGTTGGTTATAGTGCACTGGCTTTCAAAGGTCTGAAACAACTCCTCTTGCTATATCAAACAAGCACATTTTAATTGTCAGGGCTGTTTACATAAGACTGCACAAGCTGTCATAGCTTATTGCAGCTGGATGGAAAGCATGTAGCCACCCACTCACATTTGCATTGCTGGAATATCTGGTATTTGCTCCTCCAACAAACCTTGGTAGTGCTGGAGGGACAAGTGCTTTACTTTTCCCCCAGAGGAAAGAAGCAGCTTGAGCACATAGCTCTCAGCTAGAAACCAGCAAACCAATTTCTGGAAACAGCAAGCTTTAACTTTCCGTTATCCCAGTCTCTCACGTTTGTCTGGAAGAGCCAGCTATGTAGCTGATGTAATCAGTGTAGCCCCACTGACTTCAGAGCTCTGTCTGTCTTACCAGCTGCAGACCTGGGCCTTGAATGTTTGATTCTGAGTTACGCAGAGGAGTGGGAGAAGTCTGTCAGGATTAACTTCATGAAGCAGGGAGATTCTGCCCAAACATTGCAACCCAAATTCCCAGCCCCCGCCACCAGCCTTTGAAATAAGCTTCTAGGAACATTAGTTTATTTTGAACCAGTCCAGCAAACAGTTCTTAGACCCTTCATTTCAGCTCTCAGAGGAGCTGTCAACTTTAAAAGTTAACCAAAAGCGATCAAAGCACAAAACTGACATAGGGAAAACTTCAGGGAGCACATCCTAAGACAGCTGCACCAACACAGTATTAAACCTGGCATAGCCACAAAAATGAAACCTGAGTACAGTAAACTCTCAGCTATCCAGCATCCATGGGACAATCAGGTTGCTGGATAATCAAATACTCTGTAGAATAGAGTTCAGTACTCACGCTGGGTGGGAGTGCAGAGGAGCCTGCTGGCTGCACTCACGCAGCACCGAGTGGGAAGTCCTCCCACCCTGCCCCAGCTGCCTACCAAGCGGTGGAGCATTGCTTGTGTGCTCATTTGTAGGATGACCATGGGCCTGGGCAGGAGGAGGTAGGTTTACAGCTGCCTTCTCCCACCCCCAGGGCTCTGCAAAGGCCTCCAAAGTGGAGCACCACAGCACAGGAGAGGGGGGGCACCCCAGGGGCAGCTGTGTCTGGCTCTGGGGGAGGGGGTGGCACCATAGGTGGGAGCTGGCTGTCTGGTGGGGGTGGTGCATTTCAGGGAGAAATGGTGTCCAGCTCTGGGGGGGAGAAGGAAGTGTGGCACTGCACGGGGAGCTGTTTGGCTGCAGTGGGGGGGTGTGGGTGGCACCATGCGCCCCCCCCCACCAGCTGCCAGCTTTTCCTTTATAAGCAGGCCGCTTGCTGCAGAGCCCATGCTAGAAGCAGCTGCTCCACCAGGGATGGGGACAGAGCAGAGGAGCCTCCGTGCTCCTGACCCATGTCCCCTGACCAGAGCTACTGAGCTCTGAGTAATGCTCGTTATTGGAGAGTGCAGGTCACTTAAATACCGGTTAAACAAGAGTTTACTGTACTAGCAAGCTGATAGGAAAGCTTGTGCAAGCATAAATTGGAACACATCAATCCCAGGCCTCACAGGATGGCCTCAATGGAGTTTTGCCAGGGACGAATTTGCAAAGTGACATGGCAAGTGCGTCCTCCTCCATATTCCCTCTTTATTTGGATACCCACTGACAGTAAGTTGTCTACTTCTGTATTGTCCTATTGTTGGATCTAGAACACTTCTGATACATTCCATTTTTTTGCCTCTTACATTAAATTCTGACCTCTATAGGACTTTACTGGGTCATGCTCAGATTGGTGACAATGGTAAGCAAGTTTAGAATAAATTGCACCATCCGATCTAAATTCAAAATTGTTTTGATTACTGGGTCTATGCACTCTGCATAGGCTCTGGCCTAGTTTAGCCAACAGTGGCAACTAATTAGCTTGGTGGTAAGTGCAAACCAAAATAAGGAACATTTTTTTTTTCAAAGACCATACCATCATGCAGGAGACTGGGCCTTAGAAAGTGAAGTGACTTACGTATTTTTCATAAAGCATGCAAGATAGGAAACACAGTGCAATAACAGACCAGATTAATTGACCAGTCGTGGGACCCAACCTTGTCATGATACCTACAACAATTCCTACTCTAAGAGCACAGGCACCTAGAACTTGAGCCAAAGAAGACCAGTCAGTGTACTCCACAGAAGGCTTGTGATACCCTGTTAACTGTTCCAGTTCCATCAAACGCACCACACTAACCAGTTCACTACACTGCATCCATCCCTTCTGTGATGAGCAAAAATGCCAAAACCACCTTTATGTTGTTGTAAAATAACACATTCAGCTTATGTATTAAGCAAAGAAATATCTCACTTCCAGGCAACCACAAATTGGAAGTTTCTTGCACCTCCCCTGCCACACCCACACACCCAGAGAGTAAAGGGGTTGTTGTAATGGAGCTAAGGTGAAGCTAACAGACACACCACTCTGAATCAGGCAGAAGGAAGGAGGAGGAATGCTGGAAGTAGAACCCTAGCACTTCAAACTTTAAAATCCCTGGCACCTACAACTTACTTCCCAGCTCTTCCCAAGAAGAAAGGGTTGTTTAGGACAAAACAATTATAGAACATTTACATAAACATAAAACCTACATGTTAATAAGCTTACTGACCCCTCCCCACAACTCCACCATGGCTTATGACCTTTGATCCACCAAGGGGATCTTCTGCCATGACAAGTCCATAACTGCTGTTAGCTGAGCACAAGCACCCTCAACTCTGAGTGACCGCTTTTTTTCCAGTTTGGGTCTTGAAGAGACCTTGCATATAATCACCCAGATAGTTGGTTTCTCCTCCAGAGAGATGGATCCAGAAGTGGGTAGGTTTCAGTCCCCTCCTATGTATTTTCTAGGAATCCCATTTAACTGGTTATCTAGTACCTTGTGCCAAAATAGTGGCACCTGATTGACTGTGTCATCAGTCACAGGCAGGACATTCAAGACTTTGAAATCACCAGGGCCACGCGGGGAGCTGAGTGCTGGACTGATCATAGACTTGTCAGATCAGTCCTTACGCTGCACATGACACCACTGCACCGCAAGAAGCTCAAGGCTGTCAGACCCTCCTTCAACATCGGGAAGCTGCAACATACTGGTCATCATGAGAAATTTGCAGCCTGCCTTGACGAAGTGCTGATGTTCCATGGACCTCTGACTGGAGACCCAACACAAAAGTGGGACCAGTTCAAAACCCTGGTGACTGAGTCAGCCAAGTCAACACTAGGACTGAAAAAGAGAGTTCACCAAGACTGGTGTGATAAAAATGACGAAGCCATCATGAAGATCTGAGAGGAAAAACAGAATGCATTTCTACTATGGCAAAATGATCAGTCCTCAATCTCCAAATGTGATCATTTCAAACACCATCAGAGCCAGGCGCAAACGGCACTTTGCAAAATGCAAGGTGAGTGGTGGGAGAGTAAAGCTGATGAAGTCCAATACTACACTGACATCAAGAACTCCAAGATATTCTTCAGAGCTATCAAAGCTATATATGGACCTTCAAAGCCAAGTACTACACCTCTCATGCCATCTTCAGACAGGACCCTTCTGAGGGAGAAGAACAGCACCAACAACAGGTGGAGAGAGCACTTCAGCAACCTTCTCAACAGGCCCTCCATTGTCGACCCTGCGGCCCTAGACCAGGTCCCTCAGAAACCCACAATAGACAGTCTTGACCTGCCCCCTACAGTGGATGAGGTCAAAAAGGCAATCAGCCAGACCAGCTCTGGAAAAGCTCCTGGGATGGACGGTATCCCTGCTGAAATTTTCAAAGTGGCAGGACCAGTGTCACTTGAAGCCTTTCACATCATCTTGATCAGCATCTGGGAAGAAGACATTCCCAAAGACTTTAAGGATGCCACAATCATCTCACTCTTCAAGAAAAAGGGCAACAAAGCTAACTGTGGAAATTACTGGGGCATCTCCCTTCTCTGTACTGCTGGGAAGATCTTGGCTCGAGTCATCCTCAACTGTCTGATCACCAGCATCTCATAGAAGAACCTACCAGAGGCACCGTGTGGTTTTTGCCCAGCCTGAAGCACCATTGACATGATCTTTGCTGTTCGTCAGGTCCAGGAAAAATGCAGAGAGCAGAACTTGGATCTGTACGATGTCTTTATAGACCTGACCAAGGTATTTACACTGTCCACAGAGAAGCCCTGTGGATTATCCTATCAAAACTTGGCTGCCCAAGAAGATTCGTTAACCTCATACGCCTGTTCCATGATGATATGACTGGCTTTGTTCTTTCAAAGGGCGAGTCCTCAGATCCATTTGAGATATCCAATGGTATAAAGCAAGGGTGTGAGCTGGCTCCAGTGGTGTTCAACCTCTTTCCCACGTGCATTGTTGGCCATGCAGTTAGGGACCTGGACCATGGAGTCTACATAAAATACAGACTTGATGGGTCACTTTTTGACCTTCGTCTGAATGCTAAAACCAAGACGGCTGAGAGGCTCATCCTTGAAGCCCTTTTTTGCTGATGACTGTGCACGTATGGCACACAAAAATTCTGATCTCCAGCTTATCGTCAACAAGTTTGCTGAAGCCACTCGCCTCTTTGGTTTGACCATCAGCCTAGGAAAGACCGAGGTACTGTTTCAACCTGCTCCAGGATCTGCTGTTCTCCCTGCTTCAATCTTCATTGAAGGAACAGAGTTAAAAGCAGTAGAGGAGCTCAAGTACCTTGGCAGTGTGATAGCCAAGGATGGCTCCCTTGACAAAGAAATTAATGCCAGAAACTGCCAGCCCAGCCGGGCACTAGGATGTCTGAGAGTGCAAGTGTTGAATCAGCAGAATAACCAACAGTCCTCTAAACTGAAGATATACAAGGCTGTAGTCCTGACCAGTTTCCTATATGGCTGTGAAACCTGGACCTTGTACAGAAAACATATAAAACTGCTGGAGTGCTTCCATATACGCAGCCCGAGGTCAATACTGCACATTCGATGGCAGGACAGGTTACAAACCTGGAAGTCCTGGACAGAGCAGGAACCACGAGCATTGAAGCCACAATTCTGAAAGCCCAGCTTCGCTGGACAGGGCACATCATACGAATGGAGAAGTCAAGAACCCCTAAGCAACTCCTCTACACTGAACTCTCCCAGGGCAAAAGGAATCAAGGTAGGCCTCAAGAGGTATAAAGACTGCGTGAAGGCCAACATTGCTCATACTGGTTTAAAACCAGAACAGCTGAAGCAGCATGCAAAAGACCGAACAGGCTGGCGTGCTCTCATACGACACGCGTATGACAGCTTTGAAGAGCAGTGACACATATGCCTCATTGATGCTTGAGAGGAAGAAAGCAACAGCAGCAGCTGCACCAACAGAGCCAGGACAATTCCCTTGCCCCCACTGTCGATGCCCATGCCGTTCGAGCTCAACCACATGCGAGTCCACAACCAACGAGCTTGTGCAAGCTCAAGACATCATCATTGGACACAATGGACTACCTAATATATGTTCCAAAGAATCTTAAACTCCTAACACTCAGATTAATGTCTCTTCCTTCAAGAAGTTACCTACCATATATATAAACATTTACATTCTTAATACAATTAATACTTTTACATTCTTCATACAATTAACTCCTCAGACACTTAATCTTAACTCTGTAAGGTTTGTCCAGGCTGTTCTAAGACACGGCCAACTCTGACACAGGACCCTTTTGTAACACATAAACAGCATCCTAGATATTTTACTATAGCTGCCTCGAGATTCCCCTCCCATACAGATCAAGCAGTGTTTAGGCTGGGGGTCTGCAACCAAAATAGTGAAGAGCCAGTTTTTCAAATTCAGTTACTAAAGCAATATTTCAAGAGCTGCAGAGCACGTGAATGAGTCTTTAATAAATGTTGAACTACTTTTTGTAACCCCTATTTTAAGAACAGCGCAGACACAATGGTTTATACCAGTTAGTTTGTTACTTTCACCCCTGCATTGGAGAGCAAAGGAAGGCAAGGAAGACGCTGTGCCTGGGGATAGGCTCTTAAGCAGAAAGGAATGACATTTGCATCAACCCTCTGCACTGAGGAGGAACTGGGCAACAGATTCCCTGCAAGTGGCACTCAATGTGACACCCGCTTTCCTGTTCAGAGCCAAAGCACTGGCCCCAGTTGGTGTCCCCAGAACTGACACTGCTGCTGGTTTGAGGCAGCTCAAGTCCCCACACACCTAGGAGCAGCAGTGTGTGGATAGAGCTGCTACACTGCATGCGGTGGCAGCAGCGTGCCCTGTCTCATCCCTGTCCTGTGCACTTCTGGCAGAGTGGGGAGCTCACATGAGGCAAGCTCTGCAGTCAGCCCTTGCTTTTTGGGGGGTGGTGCTTGTCACCCATGGCAGAGGGGCCAATTCTCCCTCCAGCTCCTCACACCCATTCCACCTTCCCCTCTACTCTCAGCCCCCAGATCTGCTGACCTGCACTAGGCAGAGGGAGGGAGGGAGCCAGTAGGAGCCAGCCAGTGTGGAAGATGGCTGGGCAGGTAAGATGTAGAACCACCCTCTCTAGTTCTCCCTCCTCTGCGGCTAGACGGCTCTTTACTGGGGCTCAAATGGAGTCATTGCTGGATGCTGCTGCTGCTGTCTTGGGGTATGTTAGAGTAGTAGCAGGAAGAGCAAAATCCCACATTCCTTCTCTGTAGGGTGGCCATTCCACCACGATGGGAACAAAGACTGAAATAATTCAAACCTTTGAAAGAAAATGGATACCTTGAATGAAAAAAACCTCAGCACCCATAGGAGCTAACCCACCCTCCCATTCCCAGGCTCTACCCTCCCCAACCCCCTATCCCCAACCTAACCATGCCTGGACAAACTCTGCTTGACTTAGCTCCTCCCCATTACCTCACCCAACACAGTGGATGAACCTACCTTAGCCAGCACTGCTCCTCTGACTCTAGTCCCAAGGGCCTGATTTAATTGGCCACCGTATGGCAATATGAGAGGCCTGTCATGGTCAAAGAAAGGCAAGGATGATGCTGGAACTTCAGGACATATCTAGATTCCCTTCTGGATTGCCAATGGCTCCCCTTGCCCTGCTCCCACTGCATACACACCAGCTACTTTGCACATATGCAGCCACTTGAACACGTCCAATCCTCTCCTAGCTTATGATCTACGGTAGGTTCAAACCCCACCTCCTGCCCAGCAAGGTGTGGTTGTTGATGGTACCTGTGGTGCTGGCTGGGGAGCCCACATCCCAGCAGAAAGAAGGCTTGCATGGAGGCGTTCCACTGACAGGCAAGAGCTGAGCCATACCCACTGGAGGGGTGTGGCTACTCTGTGGCCCTCTGTCCTACTGCCACTGAAATCATGGAACTAAATTCAGTAGCTCTAATGCCTGAATTGTTCCTGTGGCCATTTAAGCCAATTAAACTTAGTTCTACTGTTGCTGCAGCAGCAGGGCAGGGAGCCATAGAGGAGTCAGTAGCAGCAGGAGCTGCAAATGACTCCTTAAAGGGCCACATGCAGATCTGGAGCTGCAGGCTACTGACCTCTGCTTTAGACAGACAGCTTTTGTAAGACACTATCCTGACAGGGACAGCCCTCTTCTGATTAAAACCACCACAAAACCCATCCATTATGCAAAGAGTGAAGGAAGCTGCCAGTAGCTTCCCATCGGAGTCCAAAGGAAAAGTAACGGCTGTTGGTGGCAATAGTTACAGGAGCTGTACCTCCAAAGCAGTCAGACAAAATGTAACTGGTGTGTGCAAGAGTTTTTTTCCCAAAGACTTGCTGTACATGATGAAAAAATATACAATTCCTCCAAGGTCTAACTGCCTACTCACCTTGATAAATAGAACTTATAAGACTCTGATTACTGGAAGCTGTTACATGAAATGTTCACAGCTTCACACTGCTTTAACAAAAAAAGCAAACCTTTAAAAAAAAATCCACCCCCCCATACCAAATCATGCCCTGTCTTTCAAAAAATGCTTTCTGTAGTTGTTGTCAAGGCTGTTTGGCACTCTGAGTGCAGAAGGTGGGGGCCCCAACAGACTTAAAATACCTTGCCACTAAAGGCTTCTCTTTAAAAACTCCTCAAGGTCAGAGATCCCCTGGCCTTGGCTTGGCTGACATCATCCAAATGAATCAGGAGGGCATGTTTGGGCATCCCTTCCAGTGGCGTCCCCTCAAGCCCTTTAACCATCCCTCTGGAGACAACTTGAAAACCTGCAATTTTTCTTAACAGTTGGCCTTGCACACGCACACAGAACATTCTACCTTCTAGGGTACAGGAATTGGATCACTGTCTTAAAAAGATGTGTGTTTTTTGTTTTCTTTTTGATTAACGAAAGAAAACATACTTGATGAAGCACTGCTTGGTTGCTAGGTGTTACTGAGCAACTGAAAGATTAAAACAGAGTGACTTCCCTGGGATTCAGTTTGGAGAGCTACAGCGTAAGGGGAATAATTACATGGGATCGTGTTGGACTAAACATTCCCTGTTCTACTCAGACCTATTTATTGTTCTACGTTTGTCCTTCCCAAGGCATGGCTGTCCCTGAACCCTCCATGCCAGCGTTCCTGGCTTAACTCACATTTCCTAGGCTCTCCTCTGGTCACACAAAGGCTGGAACAGGAAGGTCACAGGTCTCAATTCCAAAGTCCTCACTTTCCATTGCCTCTTCTCGTTTCCTACCAACTTTTTGATTCCCTAACATTCCTGGAGCCTCTCTAGAACCTGCTGTCTGTACTTTTAACCTTTTATGGCCAAGACAATTAGGATAAGGTTTCCAGAATTAACCACCGTGAAAAGACAAATGGCTGAAATGTCCAGAGATGGGTGGTACCCCTGTGTAACCAGGCAAGTCTCACTGCAGTGGTGCCTCATGCTGGCCAAGTGGGAATTAGCTCTTCCAACCCGGAGCACCTACTTCTGCCAGTGTTTCATGCACCGTTGCCTCTGTTCGTTTGCCACCTTATATCCAGACCCACATCCCTCCCTGACCACTGACCTCTTCCCTCAGGCTACTGCAGTTCCCCACACTCTGGAGTTCTCCCCTCCCAGGGAGCCCCATACCTCTATACCCATCTTGTCTCAGTGACCCACTGCCAATCTTCATCTAGCCCCTCACCTTACAGGTGAACTGTGTCTGACATGGCCTCTCCTCATTGGCAAGGGACTGGACCTGCTGCCTTCTGCTGCTTTGGTTGCTTCTCTGCTACCCAAGGAACCTCAGGTCCTGCAGCCTGGGGCCTGGCTGGCCAGAGCTCCCTGGGCCGACCCTAACTTCCCCAGCACTATGTCTGTGGTACCCAACTCTAGCAGATAGCTATGTCCCTCTCCCTCCAGTACTGGAGCAAGTGTACTCACTCTGGCCAGACATCTTTTATAAAGCCCTCCTGGGTTTTGATTGGCTCCCAGGACAGGACAGCCTTCTCCTGTTTTAGTCCTTTCTGTAACAGCGCGTGGCAACTGCTCCATCACACATCCATTCATCACAGTTGTTTTCCTTTCCTAATATTTTCTGTGCTTTGTCATCACAATACTCTGGCCCTGGGAATTCACTTCATTTGTTCCACCACCTCTTTCTCCCCACCCTCAACCCAGCTTCTGCTTTTCCTCCTTTGTTTTCTTCCTGCCAGCATTATCCAACTGAATATGCATTGAGGATATTATGATACCAAATGCATTTTATTCATTATCACTCCAGTATATTTGGAGCGGAAAGACTGGTTTCTAAAAAGACACAAATCATTCAATAACTGTAGTTGGTAAGTGATATTACATGAAATTTTAATTGTTGTCTTCAAATACAGCCAAAGCAAGGATTGAGTGTGTACACCATCATATGTATATATAAATAATTCTTCTTTGCTGAGCTTTAAACAGGAGGGAAGCAATTTGTAACGTATGACTTCAGCAATTTTTTCTCATCCACTTTGTCTCTCTGACTACGTCTACACGTGCCCCAAACTTCGAAATGGCCACGCAAATGGCCATTTCGAAGTTTACTAATGAAGCGCTGAAATGCACATTCAGCGCTTCATTAGCATGTGCGCGGCAGCGGCGCTTCGAAATTGACGAATTCCCAGCTGATGGGAATAAGGGGACTTCGAAGTAGGCGGTGTCCTTTCGAAAAGGAGCCCCGTCTGGATGCGCCGCGCGGTGGCAAGGCGCGTCAATTTCGAAGCACCGCTGCCGCCCGCATGCTAATGAAGCGCTGAATATGCATTTCAGCGCTTCATTAGTAAACTTCGAAATGGCCATTTGCGTGGCCATTTCGAAGTTTGGGGCATGTGTAGACACGGCCTCTGAGGATCCACAATCAATCTGTTTGGAAAAGTAATTTTCATCTTCATGTTACATTGAAAAATCAAGTTACATATGTTTGCAGAATACTGATACGTACAGCAAATAGATAATGGGAAAATAAGAGGGTCACAGACTCTGATTAACAATGTCAAATAGAAATCTGTTCAAAGATTAAGCATTGTACTGTGCAAAACAAAATGCAGTGGATTCAATCTCAGGGGATACCTTCTGAGCTGTGAAGATTGAAGCTGCCACAGTCAATCTTCCGGAGTTCTATTTAACATGTCTGGTAGGGATGCGCTAAATTGAACTCTCAGGGCTGGTAATCCTGCTTCTCACAAGCAGTAAGGGAAGGCAACGAGAGTGTTTGCTCACCTTGACCTCCTGCAGGGGAGATGATGTGGAAGCTTGAATTAAGGTTCATTGACTCAAGCGACACAATTAACATAGCTGGAGTTGCATATCTCAGTTGGACCTTCCCTGTTAGTGTAGACCTGGCCTCACTGATCACTCACTCTAGTGACCATTCTGCTATGTTGTTCAATCCTTCCCTGCCAAAAGCCATGAGTGGGGTTTATCCCTGATGTAAATCCAGTGACTGCATTTGATGTTGCCCCAGGGATGAATCTGGGCCACACTTCCATTGCTTCTGATGTTTTTGCCCTGCACTCATACCAATCAGATTGAAAATGGTCGTAGGACAAGATGATGAATGAATCTCGTGTTTTTTAATGCCACTGGGTAGCAGATTAGAAGATTAGAACAGCTCATGGGCATGCTGAACGATGCTAGTTAAATATCCTAGGCCTGCTTTGGCATTCCTGTTAGAATTCAAGCTGCTCTTACAAGATGGTGATTTTGTTTGTATGCGTGTGGAGCATGGTAAGCTGCCCAAATGCTTCTATTTCACATAACTGCAAAATGTGATCAGACAGATGAGAATGATCAAAGGGGCAAATGTGAACACAAGTTGGAAATGCAATGAAGTTGAAAAACAAATAAAAACCAACCAAACAAAACCCCCCTAGTATCACACACATTCCCTTTTCAGCCTTTGCATATATGGCTTGCATTTCATCCCTTTCATCATCTTTGCTCATTTCTTGATCCTCTCCAGGCTCTTCACAGCCTTTTTATATATTGGTGATCAGAACTGGACACAGGACTTGGGCTGTGGCCTTACCAGTGCCGAGTAGAGAGGTACTAACACCTCCCACAACTTGTGCAGTATGCCTCTTCTGAAGTAACTGAAAATTGCCTTTTTTTTCTCTTTGCTGACTCATATTGAGGTTGTGATTTGCCACAACTCTCAGGTCTTTCTCCACAGGGCTGCTGTGAACCAATTACCCCCCCTTTCTGTATTTGCGTAACCCCTTTTCTCTGCTCCTTGGGTTACTCGGGAGCAGGCAGCGCTCAAGTATGTGTCTGTGTGCCTGATGGGTTCAATATTAAAGAAGATCCTGAGTGTCACAGTGGTGATGTTGGATAGTCAGGAATCCCCTTTGCACCCCGATTTCTAAAGCTCTACAAAATCAAGGTGCCCCAATACACACTTAATGGCGTGCCTTTTGGAAACCTCCAGCAATCTTATTCCAGTTATTATCTGGATTTTAACTCCCAAACAAATTATAAATAGTATGTCTAATAGACCATGTTAGAATCAACACACACCCTTACTTAACAACTTAAGGAGACAGGGTTACAGACTAAACATGAACAAAATCAAGTAACAATATATATATATATAGAAATAAACATAACTGGCACGTGCACTGCCATCACTTCTCCCACCCCAGAATGTACACTCTTTAGTTTTCAAAGTTCCAGTTGCTTGAGTTGGCATGCAGCTGTTGGTCACTGGATTGCAGACAGCTTGGTGAGGGCTCTGTGTGTCAGTCTAGGCCAGGCAACAAGCTGACCAGCCCCTTGACACCGGAGCTGGCCCCTGCAGCACTTTAACAGACACAATAAAGTTCCTTCCCTGCAGGGTCTCTCATTAGTAGGCTGCAGCTCCCCAAAGCAGTTCCTGGCTGGGGGAACTTCACGCTTTCCTTGAAGTGTTCTGTTCCGTCAGCCTTAATGCTCTAACAGGAGACCACCACCACCTTTTTCCAGTCTAACCAAAGAGCCCCCTTTCTTTCCCAAAGCCTCATAGGAGTTGTAGTCTCTAGCTCCAGATTGCAGCACACAGTAACAGTCAGATTTCTATATACAGAAGGTCTGACATGCCCATTTGGGTTTTCTTCAGTAAGTGTAGTACTTTACAGTTGTCTTCATTGAATTTCATTTTGTTCTCTGTAGCCCAGTTCCCTAGTTTATCAAAATCCCTGAATTTTAGTTCTCCTCCCAATATATTTGGAACCCCCTCCCAGTTGTGTTATCCACAAACTTGATCACTATGCTCCGTGTATCTTTTGGGTCATTAATAAAGATGTTAACAACACTAGACCCAGAACAGATCTCTGTGGAATCTGCTTGAGACCTCCCTTCAACCTGACATCATTCCATTAATAGCTTTGTTTGCAGTTTAACCAATTATTTATCCCCTTAAATGATAGTTCTGTCTAACCCACACTTCACCAGATTATGTAGCAGAATGTCATGTGGACCTATGTCAAAAGTCTTTCTAAAGTCAGGGGTAAATGTCCTCCACATTCACACTATCCACCAAAGCAGTTATCCTATAAATGAAAGACATAACTGTTTTGGCATGATTTGTTCTCAATAACTCCATGCTGCCTACTAGTGATTCACCAGTCACGCTTCAGGTACTCACACACTGAATATTTTAAACCTTGCTCTAGTACCTTTTTGTATATTGAAGACTGGTCTATAGCTTCCTGTCTCCTTTGCCCATCTTTAAAAAGATAATACATTAGCCCTTCTCCGGCCTTCCAGAACCTTTCCTATCATCCAGGAGTTTATAAATATTATTGCCAGTGGCTCAGATTTATTCAGTTAATCACTTAGGTGAATAGCTTCAGGGCTGGCTGATTTTAATTAATTCAAATTAGTCAGTCTAGAGGAGGAGAGTTTGGGCTGATGTACCCAGAGAAGGAGGAGGTCAAGAGGGGTAGGAAGGAATCCAGGTGAAACAGTCTTGGTGCAACCAGGCCATAATTGCTGGACAGAGGGTACCTGGCCTTAGTGTCCCTTGCCAGCCATTGGGGAAGCAGGATAGACAGGTGAGCAAGGGAACTTTGATACCCTGGAGTTGGAAGGTGAGTCATGAGCGAGGGGTACTCCGAGTCCCAGTGATAGAGGACTCATGCTGCAAGGAAGAGTTATTGGATGCGGAAGGAGCTAATCCCCCTAAGCAGCAGCCAAGATCAGGTACCCTAGCGATGAATGAATCCCATTACAAGGGTATTAAAGTGTGATAAATGTAATTTGAAGCTACATAATAACTGCCTTTTGTTGTCAGTGTGGCGGAAAGGCACCTTTGTGTAAATTAGAATCAGGTGAATTAGATAAAAAGTAGAAGTTAAATACAAGCTACTCACTGATGGTATCATGTGTTCATATGTCTGTGAAAGAAACAGTTGTCCAGTAATACAGGTTTCCAGCTTCAGCACACATACATCAGTTGAAAGCACTGGAAGATACTGCTTGCATCAGAAGAATATTCGTTGACACACTTCTATCGCCTCTGACAATTATCTTAGACTCTCTTCTGATGTAAGTAGTGCATGAGAAGTTCCTGTAAACACATTGCCCAAATTTACAGGCTTATTAACATATATGACAAGAGGTACAGGACATGCCCTTGAGATTTTTACTGTGAGAGCTTGATAGAACTTCTTACTCAAAGGTTGGTGACCCTGTGGGTAAGGTCCCTGGAGGTAGGGCTATGGTTCCTATGTGTAGGGCTCCCAGCCCTAGAGTTAGGTGATAAGTTGCTTCAGGAGTCATGTCACCCTAACACAGAAGTTATAGAAGCCGAGCATGCTCAGTGCAAAAGCAGGGGGTGGAGTGGGCATCAGTTAGGAAACAACATCAAATTGGGAGACCACCTAGGTAAAAAGTCAGGTGAAAGGGTGTAGGCAAAAAACCCCAGGTAGGGTAAGGTCAAATGAGGTACCCATAACTTTGATTGTGGTGAGCAAGTGTAGAATATTGGCATGCATCCAGGAGTGACTGTATAAAAGGAGGACAGAATGACACAAAAAAGTGAGACAGAGAAAGCAGGAGATGGAGAAAGAATGTAGAAAGAGAAGCAAGGCAGAGCAAAGATTAGAATACAGATGACGTGCAACAGTGATCACAGACAACATAGTTGAAGACAAGAAAACAAATAACCCCATCAATTATACTTAAAATATCAGTATAGTACAGTGCACAGTAGTATAAAATTCTGTTAATTGCAAAATACCTATTTAAACAGACTAAATTTCACATTCTGCTCAGTCATCTATAAGTTTATTGACCATCTATTACAGAACACAGGACTTAAATGATTTTAAGTTGTACATTAGTGCAGTTTAAGTGCTCTTGATTTAACTTGCAGTAAAAAGATTTATATCTGAGTTCATATAAAATTCTAAATTAAAAAACTGCATTAGGGATTATTAGTTACATCGATCAAGATATTTTGTTCTGGAAAGAACGTTGCCTATGTAAATCACTTAAGGGTTTTATCTGTGTCCTACAAATGTTTCTTTGACTACCCTAGAAATCCATACCCCAGGAAGCGCAGATTAAAGTTGTTCTACAGGTTCTCCAAAGCTTAAATGTTGGGTAATAAGATTTTGTAGGGGCAGGTTCCATAGTGTTTCACATTCCTATGGGTAGAACTCACCACCCTTACATACTTCTGGTAAGTGTTGCTCTGTGAATGGCTCCCTGACCTATGGGTAGGGTAACTGACACTCCTATTAAAATTCCTATGGGAAGGGATTTCTATCCCAGTGTTAGGGTTCCTATGGATAGGACAGGTCCCAAACAGAATATGCCAGGACTTCTGCACCAGGCGGCTTCAGCCTCCCAATCCCTCAGGCTTCTAGTTGGCCATGGGGCTCCAGACCCTGATCCTGTGCGCCTGGGGCTGCCGTAGGGCTTTGGCAAATGAGGGCTCTGGCCCCAGTTCCATTCTTTGGTGGGGCAGGCCAGAAGAAGCTAATGCTTTAAGAAGTGCTGGCCCCAGCCCCTGCCCTGTGGAAGCAGGTCCAGCCCTCGCTCTGGGTCTCTGGTCCTGCAACATCCATGTTCCTGCTGGACCATAGATGTAGTTAGAGGAGTACCAGATTTAAGAGGTTTATCCTGTATTTTAAATCCTTCAACACTAGGCTCATGTATTAAAATGAGAGCGAAGGCCCTCAGAGAACACTAATACTAGGCTATGTAACCTTAACACTTGTGGGCTGGAAGCACTGCCTGTTCTGTTTCTGTAGAGCAATAAACTGAGCTGTTGAAATTGCTTCCCCGAGAGAACCTAGCAACTCACTGTCTGAACTTGGAACAGAAAGCAGGAATCCTCACTGTGAACGTCAAAGTCACAAAACTCCGTTCTGACTGTAGTCTGTGCTTTGTTGGATTTCTCCACCTGTACCACCACTAACAGCACATTCTGGAGCTAGTTGGACTGCAGTGTGTATATGCACAAGTTTGCATATCTGTTACGCAGGGTTTTCACTTGCACTTTTTTAGCTTGGTGGAGGCAGGCAGATTTTCAGGGGGAGTACATTGACATTTGTTGCACTGAAAAAAAATGCCCCTCCGTTAGTCATCTCTTCTGCCTGCTTACTGAACTCTCTCCTCCTCAGAAGTAAGGAGCCAATGTTTTATGATGCTTTCAGGGGGTCACCTTTTAAGACAGTGACTTATTCTAACCAGTTTACAGCCACCAAGTGTATGGACTGGATGTAAGAGTCTGGCAAGTCTGTGTGGAGTGTAAGTTGGCGAAATACACGCCAAGGTGGCTCATAGCTAACCTCCACACTGTCCCTGTTCTGTGGCTGCTCTGTGCAGGCTTATTCTGCATCCTATTAGAGCAGCCTGAAAGATGCTCTAACATACAGCAAATGCAACAACCTGAGACTGTGCAGACCACAGTCAGTGTAGTGCAAAGGCAGCTGAAAATGGTGTGATCCCTTTCCTCTGTCAGACTGGCAAGTGTACATCACAACTCAGCAGTTCTCCAACTGTGGGCTGGGAGCCAAAAGTGGGTTGAACCCTTTTTAATGGGGTCGTGAGGGCTGACATTAGACTAGCTGGGGCCCAGGGCTGACGCTCAAGCCATCTGTCCAGGGTTGGGGTCAAAGCCTGAGCCCCTCAAGCCTGGAGTCAGGGTCGAAGTCCAAGAGTTTCTACCCTGGTTGGTGGGGCTTACAGGCTCCCTGCCGAGGGCTGAAACCCTTGGACTTTGGCCCATCTAGGGCAGAGGGAGTTAGGCAGGCCAGGGCTTCTGTCTGCCCACTTGGGGTCATGTAGTAAATTTTGTTGTTAGAGTGGGGTAGGGGTGCAATCAGGCGTGAGAACTCCTGCATCATTAGTAGTTACAGTTCTTACACCCCCACAGAAAACTCCCTTGCATTTCTAACATATAAAGGAACCCAATATGCACACCATACTTCTCCTGACTACAGTAATGCAGCCATCTCTGGACTCCTGCACCAGCTGCTGAGTTGAATGACCTTCTTGTAATAGTTTGAATATGAACTGAGATTAACAATTGGGCTCAAGGCAGGTCAGAGTCTATATTGCTCATTCAAGTCTGGGTAAGCTTTTTATTTTTGTTTATTTATTTATTTATTTTGGGCCAGGCCAAATTCTGTTTGGTACCTATTTAGAGGGTGCCCTTTACTCCATTCTTGAAGAACATCTTAAAACTGATTATTAATGGGTCGTGAAGTATTGGTAACACAACCCTTTAACTGCTCAACATTAACAAGATTTGGGGTTTGGTTTATGGAGACTTTAGCCTGCTTAGCAGCATGGCAAATGCACTAATAAAAACTTTTCACTAATGATGCAAAAGAATGAAAAAAAAAAGAAAACAGTTAAAAAATTTAAAGTGCCAGTATTAAATATGCTTTTATTTCAAGCATAACTCTTCCTTTCCTCTGTAGCTGGAGAGCTTTAGAAAGGTTTGTCAGTAGATGGTATTTAAAGATAACCGTTCTTTTAGGTGAATAGAGGAGAAATTAGATGGGACTGAGGAACTACTGATGTTGAATAAGATTCCATTTCCTAAAAAATGGAACAAGACAAACCCATGCATGAGGGGAAAGAAAAAACCAGAACATGCAACATCTTCTGGTGTTAAGCTTTCACTTGCAAGGCTCTGCTAGGAAAACAGAGAATCAGCACATGGTATTATCAGAGACCTGACAAACTTGTACCAGAGCTGTTTAGGGCTTTCCATTTATCTGCCTTGATGGTCTTAACAACAGTGTTGTCTTGGCTGGGTGTACTAGAGTCTTATTAGAAGGAGAAAAGAGAAGAAATAAGGGAGGGAAGGAAAAAGACAATGGGGTGGCAGGGAGGGACTTGAGAGGTAGCATAGACCTACTCATTGTGTAAGCAGAGCTGCTGATATTGATGGCTCTCCTGCAACAGATGCCCTGAATGTTTCCTTATGCTGCTTTTCGTAACTTGCCAAATGTCTAAGCTTCATGCCCATATGTGCAGGTTTAGTGTGTGAAGAGGAGCAGTTGGATAGAGACTCTAACATCCCAGTTTAATTCTGGAATGGTTGCAGAGAAAATGAGCAGCATTAATGACTTCAGCCCAGATGTCTGCAAATACAGTGTTATCTATAAGATGGGAAGAATGGGAGTCCTTGTATTCTCCAGATACCATAACCAGCCAGATGGGAACTTCAGTTTTGTGTTCCCAGAGGCTTTACTTCTAAAAAAACAAAAGGCACTTCCAGTACTGACACTGAAGAATGGCGAGGTGGGGGAGGGGCAGGAGTATGATGATGTAATGGCAATGGGGGGTTGTCAGCGGCCATATCCTTAGTA
Source organism: Carettochelys insculpta (assembly GCF_033958435.1). Taxonomy (NCBI): domain Eukaryota; kingdom Metazoa; phylum Chordata; order Testudines; family Carettochelyidae; genus Carettochelys; species Carettochelys insculpta. The sequence continues at coordinate 21,348,111 of NC_134139.1, read as the reverse complement.
AGGAAAGGAAAATGAGTATTTTTAATCAAAGATTACTGACAAATGCTCAATTGAAAGAGCAAATGTCCTGGCCTCATTACACCCAACGACAAAATTGACAAACATGGCCAGGATTCGTCCCAGTGTAGTCAAGGAGGTTGTAACACATGAAGCTGGAGGAGGAACCCTAGCATATCCTGCAGGGTTTATTGTGAAGAGCTGAAGTGTTAAAATTGCCTTGTCTATAGTAGGATTTTAACACCTTACCTGGTTGTTAGTTCTGTTAAAACCAGAAGGTGGGGGAAAAGGTGTAAGTGGAGAAAATGTGCATGAGATGTACTTTGGAAGGAGACATGTTCCTGGGAGTGCTAGTGAATGATGGTGATTGTAATGAAGCTATTTATCAGGGTAATAAGGGTTTAGATGAATAGGGGATGAATAGGGAAATCAAGATTTGTTTCCAGAAATGATAGACAGAAGCATCTCTTTAGGTAAAGCTTAGCTGGAGTTCCAATTACAACCTTTGTCTGAGACTGGGACCTGTGTAGTAGTGGGCCAGGCTGAAATCTTGTCTTGGAACACACTGAAGCTTTGAGCCACTAAAAATAGGATCCACATCTGAATTTTGCAGTTTGCTGCTGGCTCTAGTTAGTAGGTTTGTTCCTATCCCTAGCAAGTGTCTGGATTGAGCCTGGCTGCTACCCTTCCTTTTCTGCTTCAGCACAGACTGCAATGCCCAAGCCACCAAAACCCCAGTACATGAATGATAAATTTCTAAAATAGAAATGCTGCCTGCCACTGCAGACAAATGGCCTGCAAAGGAAGCCTATAGCAGCACACAAACTACAATCTGAATGTGGTATCTCATTGGGGCTCACACACAACACCCAGTATTCAAAGTCAAATATGAAGAACTTAATGCCAAGAGTTTTCCTCTTTTGGGGTGGTGTGTATGTTAGTTGTTTAAATGGGTGCATACCAAGGAGGTAACATTTTCATGTTTATGCAGTGGTAGACTCCTCATTTGTGTCCGGGAGCAGGGCTTCTGCAAAGTGCTAGAATGTATGAACTTTGCCCAGCTCAATCTACTGAGGAACCATGATGTCAACAGTGCAGTACTGTTAAAGGGCCCCTGGGTGGCAGAGAGAAACCCTGCTGCAGTGTATTAAGCTGTGCGTGAAACAACCCTCCCAGCAATAGCTACTGAACAGCCAAACATGCCTCACATGAGCTGCTATAAATACCGGAGCTCTTCATGAGCAATTTTTCCTGGATTCCACGATAATCTGGGGCTGGTGGTGGGTTTGAAGGAAACAGTGAACCAAATTCAGCCCTGATATAACCAGCCTGGCTACAGAGCAGTTACAAGAAGGCTCCGTGCATAGATAGAACAGGCTGGGGAAGAGGGCGTTTGTGTCTAAAAGTAGTGTATTGATGTTAAAGGTTTTTTTTAAAATGACTGCCTCCTTCACCTTTTCTTCGCTGCTCATCAATGTGCCACTCAGTTTTTTAATGATTGCCTAGTTTCCTTCTCCTACATATTAAAAATCCATAAATATTTGGTTATTTTCCTTTCCATAGCGTGAGGCAATGTTCCCTCTAGTTTTTCCATCCCTGCGCAGAATGTGCACCAAGGCATGTGCATCATCAACAGACCCACATGTGGTACTCTGTGGGTCTGCTAATCAGCTGAGTGGCACCTGAATCTCTCCAGTGTGGCTGCCCAAGTGCTCAGCTTACAGGGAACACTGTTTATGATTAAGAAACATGATTCCCGGTACATATATTTTTAATAAATAATACTCCATTCTTCCTCTCTTAAGCTACAATAGGCACCTGCATCATAAAGAGGTATTCCCTCTGCTCACCGCAAATCCTCTGAGTTACTCATTCCTCCAATACCTTGCTCTACATGTATAGATTCATTGTGAACTTCAGGAATACAGTTTAGAAAAACAGCCGATCAGAACATTTTGTCACTGCCTACTGTCCCATGGTGTCCTCTAGCCTATGCCTCAGCAGCTCACTGCAGTGTTGGGCCAGAAGTGAGCAAGCCAGGCGCAAGATGCCAGAAAAAGGCAAATTATATATGCCCTCAGGAAGGAGCAACTAGGAAACAACCATCTGGAAAAAGTCCCAAATGTGCTCTTTGGAGTGGACCTTGGGCAGTAATTAAGAAATGAAACAGCTTATCCTTGCTGATAGACAAAACAAGAGCTTGTCCTGACTGTCAGAATAGCCTCTCAAGGATACGGAAGGTACGCAAAACTTAAAGCGGCCCTGAAGCTCTCTGCTCCAGCTCTCTAATTGGTGCTGACCACAAATCAATGCAGCTTGGATGTATGCCAAGTATTGCTTAAAGTGATCCCCTAATCTTAAAATCTTATCTTTAGCAGATCAGTGAAGATTTAACTTCCCAGTGGAATAGAATTTAGAATGAGAGTGCTTTTATCATTGGCAAGAATATGGCCCAGTTATTGCCTTCCTATTATAGGTTTAAAGAAACGCTCATGCCATTCAAGGGCTTCATTAGGAGGCTAAAACTACTGTGCACAAGAGATTACCGGCTTACAACTGGTTCACAATGGCTGGCTGAGGCCATTCAGGATGTGGCAGGTCTAACATTTTATTTTTTATAACCCATGGCTACCATGATAACAAAATAAGCAAATCCAAATATCTGGCATATGACACAGTGCTTTAGCTACTGACAGGGTGGGTCTTGCCAAGGAGCTACTTGGCTGTTTTGTGTGTGAAAAATATTTCCAGGTTTGCCTTTAGTTTTGAAGCATGTCATGGATTCAGGGTGCGTAAGCTGATTTGCGCTTGGGTGCTTTCTCTGCTCAAGAGTGAGCCCAGGATGTACTCAACAATCTTGTTGAAAAACATAATTTATGGATGAGCCAGTTCTGTCTTTCGCAAGGAATATAGAAACCATTCATTTAGGGCCTGAATGCTTTGCCACGTGATTCCTTTCATGTCTACAGTAAAGCTTATTAGCTGTTTGCTCACTCTTCTCTTCATACGGCAAATTAAAATTAGCAAACAAAAAGCCAGCTTGTAGACTTTCCACTGGCATTGCACTGAAGTACAAACAGGCATGGCAAACATCAAAGCTCCTTTTTCTTATGCATTCAAACATTACAAATGACGCTGAGCATGCTGGAGAATGAAATGTGGAAAGTAAAGGGACCTAGATAGCAGAGACAACCTGGCAGGGTATGCATGACAAGTTATGAGAGTGAGTGTTAACCCTATTACTCTGGTTCCTGCTTCCAGTGCCTCAAGCAAACAAGGGACTTTGCTGTAGCAAAGATGAAGATTATTTGTACAGCCAGCGAAATGAACTGCCTGGCTCAGCAAACAGACTCAAGAGACATTTCTTGGAAGCTATTTTTATTTGCACCCAATCTGTCACATTTCATCCCTGCTACTGCTTGTGTTGGGATTTTTTTCAGTGGTCCCAAGGTATATATGGCCACATGGGGGATATGGAGTGGGGTGAGTGTTAATATTTGGGTCAGATACCACGAAGGAATATGTAGATGCTGCAGAAAGCAAAGAAAATAGTGGATTATCAATTATTATTGTGTTATTCAGTAGGCTACAAGCTGGGAAAAAATATGCTATTTGCCTGGCCATGAGTAGGCTTCAGAATTCAGTTGTCTCTCAGGAAAACCCAGTTGTCCCTGGTTATGAGCCGTGGAAGTCATCTCCGACATAAAAGAAGATGAAAAACAGTTGTCGAAAGGCGTTTATCTTCATTTTGTTTGATATGTTTTGGGCTCTTGTGATTTTTTTTTGTAAGTTTTCTGGGTTTTAGGGTTCAGTTGGCCTTATGGGCTTGCTCCTCTGGTGTGCCAAGATGAACAGGGTAGGAAACTTTTTTTCTGTCCCAGGAAAAGGTGATGAGATGTCAATTTTTTTCCCCCTCATGCTCTGAGAGGAAACTGAGCAGTAGAACTCTTTCCGGACAGAATTGTTATTGACCTGCTCATATGAAAACTTTGGATTTAAACAAATTGTCATTTTCCAATGACAACCAATTTTGTCTGAATTCCTCACTAACTTCAGTGCTGAGCTCTCGGTCCATGCAGCAACAGCGACTGCCCCCTTCGTCAGGGATTAAAATGACCATTTGACTAAATTAGAGTAGCCACAGGGCTGCCTGAATGTTCTTGGAACAGCCCCTCCGGCCCCACATGGCATTGTTCTGGCAGTTCAGGTTTGTTTGAGATCAGGGTGATGTTGTCTTAGGCCTCCACCATTCACTATCTGTACCTTGCTGCAGAGTGAGGGTAGAAGCAGGTGGGATAAAGCTGGCTACAGCCACAGTGGGGAATGCACCTAAATCAGGGGAATCCCATGGTGCTAATAGGAAAGCTTTACACTGCTGGAGTGGTACAAAGGTAACTTAGTTTGCACCATGGATCTACACTTTCATATACATGATGCAGATGCTCCCCAAAGACTAGAAACTTGGCAATTATAAAATCTTTGCCTCTGAAATACTCTCAAAATTATAGAACCTTCATCAATTAGGATAAATTACAAAGGGATTCCTCAGGTTTACCACAGATTGGGATTAAGAAGTAAATTTCCCTTAGGAAATGGGGTTTACACTTTCCTTAAAAGCACCTAACATTGACCTCTCAGGCAGTGCTGGTGAGCCAGTTCTAATGTGGCAATTTTTGTGGGTTTCTTCTGTATTGCTACAAGGACACAAAAGTAGGGTTTTTTGTTTATAGTGTGAGGATTATTTTAGCAGGCATCCCTGTACACCCAGAGGCCCTTCACAGAATAGTTTAGCAGCAGAATGAAGAAACTAGAAACGGGTCCAACCCAAGCTCACAGATCTGGACCAGAAATTTATGAAGTGCTAACTATTGGCTGAACTTTACAGCTGATGTTTGTCTTGTTTGGGCTGAGCCAAAATAGAGTAGTTACGTTGGCTGTGTCACACTAAATAGAACATGAATTCCTCTTTTTATCATGCTTAAGGTTCACTTGCCTTTATAGTCCAGTCTATAAACTATCACAAGAATGGACGCCATACACAAATCCTGTATCATGCTTTAAATAGCTTACGTCACATTCCACATTTTCCATTTTCTGCCGGTATTAAAGGTAGCCAAGGACCCACAAGTAATTCTGGTGAAGAGGAGTTCTTATCATATTTGTACTTTATGTTAAATAAGTCGTATAAGCAGCCTGTGGGTAAGCTAGTGTTTGTTCAATGGAGACAAAGTGTTTATGCATCCTGTAGTTTCTACTTTTGTTAAATGAGTCAGCCACAAAAACGTATGAAACCGATTCTCCAGAATCCCGCAACAAGTTTCATTCGCTATGGGAGAGATTAAAAATTAAATGACTAGTAATGTCTCAAAACTATGAAGTTCAGAACAATTTGGGTGTGTACTTGATCAAATTGTCATCTCTTGAAGTGCGCCTAGAAATATAGCATAATTTAAGTGCTTCCTTTCCAAAAGGAGAGAACGCAGCTCTGAAGTTGGATCCACAGAGGGCAACCACCCATCCTGCATTTTAAAGGACATCATTTATGTAGTTTGTAATGTCCCATGCCACAAAAGGAGGTACTGAGAAGCATTTAATCAGACAAAAATTAAAGACCATATCCTCAAGTGCTGAAATCATCATAGTTCAATTAAAATCAGTGGAGTTCTTCTAATTTACACCAGCTGAGAACGTGGCACTATATTTTCAATCAATAGATGTGTAAAAGATGACACACTGGGAGACGGTGTGAGATATTACGCAGGTTGAAGTCCTGCCCTTAGAATAAGCTTTGTCAGGTGTTCTTCCCTCCCACAAAACAGTTTTTCATTACCTTAAAATGTAGGCCCTCACCCTAGAGGCAGGAATTTAATTTGGCTCCATCTCCACAAGCAATACAATAATTTAGATGTGGGGTAATTGTACTGCCATAAATATAAATGGATCACCAGAGCTATGTAGAAATTCTTTGCTTCCTGACAGCCATACAAAACAAAATGATATTAGCACCCCTTGTCTATAGTTGGTTTCATTAGAAGTCCCTGAGATCCCAGTAAGGGCTCTATAGACCACCAGCGGCCAGTGTATGTGAAAAGCATGATAAGCATTTTGCAGATGTAAAAGAATGAAGCTCCCATGTTGCCACAGGCTTTGAAAGGGACAAAGGTGGGCTGTGTGCCACAATTTTTGAATTAGTAGATTGATAGTAATGAAGCATGAGCACTTGATTGAGGACCTAATTATGGTAGGTATTACTCACACAAGTAGTCCCACTGACATTTAAAAATCCAATGGTAAAATCAAGTTCTTGGTTATGTTAGGAGATGCTTCAGTATACCAGTCCTTCCTAAAATCATCCGCATAGTATGTATCTGTTCTCCTGTTAGCATGACTCACGATAAAGCAAAGTCTCGATGACACGAATGATTTTTGATTATTTGTTTAGCCCTAGTTCTGCAAAATATTTAAGTGAAATGAAAAGTTTAATCTAAAACTTAAATCTCTGCAAGAATCTGATGATTAGTCCTGAAGGCTGACCATTTTAGTATATGGTAACTAACTGTAATCTTGGAGAAATGCATGAGTATTGTGTAATGTCAGAAATAATGTTTCTGCACTTAGACTTGTAAGGAAGGTGGCTGTAATTTACACTGATGTGCTGAATTTCCATTGGAAATAAACACAACTGGGATGGACATTGTGAAAGAAGTGATGATAGGAGGTTAGGTTTTACTTATTTACATGATGAATGACTTTCTTGCTTGGGTTAGTGAGGGCATTTGGTGCATGCTCCAGAAACTGATGTACTAGTTTCTGTACTGTCTCTGTTGTCATTTACACATCTTAAATAGGTGCACTGGAAACTAATGAAGGCACAATAATTCTGCCTCAGGTTGGTGAACTCTGAAATTGAACTTCCAAAGTGAACCAGAATAAACAGATGCAATTACACAGACAGGAGACATTATATTAGGCTAGAATGTGGCTGTGGACCTATGCAAGTACAGATCCCAATGGAACCTGCACTTAGAGCTCCATGTCTATGAAGCATCATTTGAACACTGAGCTTGAGCCCTCACTTTTCAGTGACTGGTGTTCCCCTGGAGTTACCTGTGCCCAACTCCTTCCCCTGGAAGCACAATTTGTGACCTTACATATAACTGGGAAGTGAGTGGGCAGTGAGAAGCCGGTGGCATTCCCCTGATGGTTTTGTACTATGGGAAAGCTCTCCCCAGCTTTCTAAGAGCCAGGCAGCAATAAGGGAACTGAGCAGTGGTTAAGGTACTCACCTAGGGTATAGAACATCCAAGTTTGAATCCCTATTGCTGAAAGAGAAAATTAAACTTAAGTCTCTTGCATGCAAAGATTAATGTCCTAAACTATTAGGCTATGGTATGTCCTGGGGTAGGGCTTCTTCTTTCCACTGCTGAAGCTGTTCCTCTTTGTATAACTCATTTAATATCTATTGGGGCAGGAGCTTGGTGTCCTCCCAGTTGGTAGAGTTACTCTTTGTCTGGCCCAATGAATATTTAACACAACAGTTGTGATTCAGAGTATTGTCAAATGCCTGATATCCAGTGGTTAGGGAGGGGGTTCTACCTGTCTCCAGTAGCCCCTGTGAGTGCCTGAACTACTCAGCTGTTAGAGGTAAAGGTGCTTTAGGAAAACCACATCCCCCAAATTTTTTGACCAGAACAATTTGTCAGATTTGTATATTGTCTGTTCTAGCACCCAAGGAGTAAGTATGTCATGGAAAAGAGCATGTACCTACTGTCAGCCAGCAGAGAATAACATAAGCCAGGTTTGGTCATTGCTTCAGTTATGACCAATATTCCCTCTAATATTTTCCATCCATGTGTGGATTAATTTTCCATCTGTGTGCAGAATAAATGTGTGTGCCCTGAGGCATGTGTGAATGTGCTCCACCAGTGGAAGAACCTAGCTGTGGGTGCTCTGCTAGTCATCTGGGCAGCATCTGAATGTATCTTGAGCGGCCACACAGGTGCCCAGCTTACAGGGAACACTGGCTATGACTGAGTGAGAAAGAAGTGGTGAAGTGTGTGACAGAGAGCCAAGCAAAAATGGCTGTGTCAGAGCTCTGGTCACTGCAGCCCTAATTAAACATGGCATTAACCATTGTTAAGAAGAGAGGTGGCTAGCTGGTATGTGGAGAGAGGTAGAGGCTAGCTAAGCCATTAAGCGGCGAATACAAAGACCTAGGAAGATGGGAAAGCAGGCAATGAGGGGGAGGGAAAGGTGGTTCTGCTCTGCCTGTTGCAGGAGCAGTGGACTACCAAAGACTGTAGGAGTATGGTTCCCACCACCTCGTACAATATGCAGTCAATATGACTATATGGCACCTGGCATTTTACCAGCAAAAAAGCTGAGTGGTTTGTGGACTTGAGCAGAGGCCCAGCCACTGAATGGATGAGAAGAATTTATCAATCTAGAAACATGTAGGAGAACTTTCTGTCTAGTCTGACAGTACTTTAATTCCAGAAGGGTAGTATCTGGATGCACAAGAGGTTAGCTCAAATTTCTGTTATTAATGTAACTTGAGTACAGATCCTGTACCACTGCCGAATTTTGCCTAAATAAACAGCGTGCACTCAAATTCCTTCTCCCCAGAGAACTGGGCTGCAGTGCTGCTAGCTGCCACCAGCGTCAATGGAGTTGGCAAAACCCAACTTGAACATAGCAGACACAGAGAGAAGGAGCCAGGCCCACTGGTGCTGGGCACAAAGAGGGCAACTGCACCAAGGCCAAGTGTTTCAAATGGGCCCGGAGTTCTGCCCACTACCACTGCTACAATGGCAGCATTGGCAGATGGTGCTCTGAGCCCCTTTCAAATGCTGTGGCAGCACTGCTCTGTGACTCTTTGAGGGAGGAGCACCTATCGCCAAGTGGCCTTGGAGGTGGGCACCTTTCCTATCCTGCCACAGGGCCCATGGTGGCTGTTTGTCCTGCTGGTGGTAACTAGAAGGTTCCTGGCAGTGGCATTTCCATGCCCTGAGGGAAGGCAAGGGTGATGCCCACGAAACATCTGTGCCAGCCTGGGACTGAGCATCAGGCTGTTCCTCCCCCACCCCCTTGAAAAAAGGTGCCTGGGCAAGGGGTGGGCCTGTAGCTGAACCTTGGGGAGCAGAATGAAGGTATCCAGGCTGCAGTTGGGTTCTGGGTGGGAGAGGTTGTGGGTGTCTGTCCCCTGTCATCAGACCGGGCACTGGACAGAGTGAAGTGAAGGCAGGAACTGGGGTGTTATATGGTTTTTAAAAACTCTACTCCTGGGGAAATGTTTGTGTCTGTATTGTTATGGCCATGCTTGCTGAGAGGTGTTTTCAAATCAACTACCAAAATAATAGAATTGGGCATTATTATAAATTTGCAGAATTTTAAAATACGATGTTCAGAATCTATGACTTTTGGTGCAGAAATCCTCTGTCAAGAGCAGAGATCTTATGTAAAATTGTATCATTCACATTCAAGATGGGTGTGCCAGGCATAGGGATTTAGCCGTGTTTCAGTTGCCTTGAGTTATTAATGAGTAGAACTGATCCAGTAGATATCCAGTTCAGTTTGTCATGTGATCCCGGAGCAGATCACATAATCATTCTCAAATTGTCTGCGCTTTGATGTTTTTAATCTTCCTCTTTCTCATTCCCTCACCACTTAGCTATGACAAGTTGGCATGATGTGAAATATCCTCTGGGCGGCATCAAATTATCCTACAGTGCAGACCATCTAGCAGCAGCTCCTCTTCACATTACACGTTCTACAGGGGTTGCCTTCGCACTCTTTTCAGATCTTCCAGGAGGCTTAGTTCAGGGCGCTTTGATCTGAGTCATTATTAAATCTCGTGGCACTGTATGATACTTTAAAATAGCTAATAGGCCTGTCTTTGCTACTTCAAGAGAGAAATGTCACCATTAGTTAGAACTAATGGTATGTTCTCCAGGCACATTACAGACATTTATTGAATCCCCACTATCACATTTGCCTATCCCCTCTGTCATCAGGACTAGCCAGAATGGCAGATTATGTGCTGTTGAGTACCTGAAAACCAACAAAAAAACAATACCCAATTTATTTTAGCAGTCTGAAGATCAACTTTCACAGCCTGCAATACGTTGCATATTGACATGGGCAGAATGTTCTGACAAAATGAAAATTTCATAAGAGCTTTTTGCTTCTGAGAGAGGCTGGGGTTTAAGGTTGTGTGGACTGCAAGCTTTAGGCAAATTTAAATTTGGAAATGGGCAACATTTAGGGTCAGGATTCAGTTGGCCAAACTTCTAAAATAACAGAAATGTTGTTGGAGTTGGTCTGGAACAGCCAGTATCAGAGTGGTTGGTTGGAGAAAAAGCAGAGCACCTTTAACTTCACAAGTGCAGATAGTAGATGGAACAAGGCTTCTGGGCATGCTTATGGACTTAACACCATAGTCACACCTTGAGGCAGGGATATACGACTCCAGAATCTCAAAGGAGCTTGATGAGGGTCAGCAATGACCCTTGGAATTCTGAGTAGACTGTTACCTGCATATCACAAGTATCAGAGAGGTAGCTGTGTTAGTCTGTAGTTTCAAGAACATCAGAGGCTCCTTTACCTGCACGTCTACTAATATAATATATGCCATCGTGCCAGCAATACCCCACTGCAATTTATATTGGCCAGACTGGACAGTCTCTCCATAAAAGAATAAATGGACATGAATCAGACATCAAGAACGGTAATGTACAGAAGCCTGTGGGAGAATACTTCAACCTCCCTGGACAGTCAGTGGCAGATTTAAGGGTGACAGTCCTGAAACAAAAACATTTCAAAAATCAAATGGAGAGAGAGATCTCTGAGCTGCAATTTATATGCACATTTGACTCTATTAACCATGGATTAAACAGAGACTGGGAGTGGCTCGCAGTTTACAATGACAGTTTCTCTGCTGTGGGTGCTAATATCTCTCCATTAGACTCTGACAAAGGCTCACATTCCCCTGTCTGATCTGACTTGTTTTTTTCCTCTTTTTTGATAAGTACTGTTGGTACTGGGCCATTTCCACCTTGCTGAATAGACCTTGTCAGCTCTGGCCCTCCCTCTTACTGGGACCCCACTCTTTAAATACCCCTCTGAAACGCCCCCCCCCACTCATGCATCTGATGGAGAGTGTCTTTGACCACGAAAGCGTACACTCCAAAATATCTGTTAGTCTATAAGGTGCCACAAGACTTCTTGTTCTACATATCACAGTTTCCTGTCTGCCTGAGGACAGGAAAGATTTCTAGTGTATGGAATGCAAGTTGGTTGTCATACTGCAGGAGAAGAGATCTACTTTGAAAGCACAGGAAACAGCATTGTGTAGTGTTGGAGAAAACAAAAACTTTTTGGACAACCTGATTCAGAAATCTTTGTCAGAGATGCCGCAAAAAGGAAGGACTAATTACAATGGAACTGGAGACAGTAGAAACTGGAGAAGATGACTGAGCATTTGTGATCAGGAGACATTCAACTAGGCTAGATATATTGAATTAATTATTCAGCTATCAGGAACCTTCCTCTGGAGGAATGGAATAGAAAGCTACAGAAGACACAACTGATGGACAATGTGGTAGGAAGCAAGAAACTACCAAGAAACGTTCTTCAAACAATCTAAGAAGGCAAGTACTGATGATCAGCACCTCCCATATTATGAATAGTGGGCAGAGAATTTAGTGAATGACAAAGGCAGCAGAATGTTGTGCTTTGTCTCCTGAAGCGGATAGATAAACTGTAACTGCAAGACAGGACAGGATTATCAGGTCACCTGATGCTGATACATATGAGATCTATAAATATGGCATCACATAGGATTACACAAGTTTCAAAGACCTTGGAAGAAAGTGGAGGAACAGAAAGGTCTAAGTGATCTTCCTGGAGATCCTTCCTGTCCTGGAGGTAACAAGCTAGCTATTCAACTGGCATGGAAACAAAGGTTTTGGTTTTGAGGAACATTTGTCCATATTGCAGTGGGAGGGAGGCAGGGCTGTTAAACTCAGTGATGCCTCAGGCAAGAAGTATCTTTAGGGCACGCCTTCCATTTATTAAACTTTTGAATACCCTATTTTATTGTGTTTGTAGCTGAGGAGCTGACTTGTTCTCAGCAAAGTTGGGGGCGTGGGGGTGGAGAGAGCCAGCTCCATGGCCCACAGAATCCCTTGCCTTCTCTCACTGTCCTCAGTCACCCAGAGCACACTTGTAGTGCTCCAGCATTGATTTAAAGGGCCCAGGACTCTGGATGTCACCACTGCTGCAGCAGAGGCAGCAGCAGCCAGCAGCCCTGGGCCCTTTTAAACCTCTGGGCCTCTTGGCAACTGCCCCCTTGACCCGTTCCAATTGGTGGGCCTATTTGTAGCCCATTTCATTACTTTGGTGCACTATTTATATGGAGTGATGAAAAATCATCTGGTTTTCCTGGTGGCATAGTGGAGAATGATGATGAGGAAGAATGTGGTCACCTGGAAAGAAGAAGAATGTCAAAGAAAAATCTGGCTGACATAAAAAGGTGAGAAACGATAAAGAAGAATCAGCCTTGCAGGATGACAGAAATGGCAGTTAGAAAAATTGTGCACAACCATTGACGCAAACAAAGGATTCACCAAAAGGCTGGCTGTTGTCAGTGGGGGAAGAGGTGATAGGTTGGTGAGTGTGTTGCTAATGGGACCATTTTTGGACGGCAGGAAGGGATAGGGGGACTCGCAGTGATGTGTACCAACCATATTGGCTCTTCTTCCCTGCCTCTTCACCCCCATCCCTACACAGAGGGAGAGAGGGCAAAGTACTCTGCTTGTGTGCATTCCCCTCACTGCTGGCTGGTGAATGGATGAGGTAGAGGGGTAAATGATGGAAGCTGTGTACTTTACCCTTGCTCCCTGATCATGAGAGGAAGGGTCAAAAGAGCAAGCAGCACGCCGGCAGACGTGACTGTAGCTCTCGCTGCCCTCCTGAAATGGCACCTTTGTGTGCTCCTTCTTTTAAATCTTTAACCCCATGGTTAGTTAATCAGTTGGGTGTGGGACAGTTGTATTCATTTCCCCTCTCTGCTAATGTGGAGAAGGGGTGTGAATGAACTTGGGCTCCCTCCTAACATGGGGGACACTCTAACCACTGGCTAAAGCTCATAAGGGATTATTGCCTCCAGCCACTCTGTATATCCTCTGCCTGTTTTGGACAAAGTTTCAGTGAAATTTTCTATATCGTAATGAAACACTGGCTTCCAACAGGACCAGAATGCCTTGAGTTTTTCAGTTTGGTCAAAATTATTTCAAAGACTTGACACAAAGTCATGTAGTTTTGGTCACTCCAAAACTGCATTTTTTGTTATACAAAGTATTAGGCTGAAAATCTGATCAGCAATAATTGCGGTATTCAACTGTGGCCAGCTTTGCCAAGAGCCAGCCAGGGCTGGAAGTGTGTCTTCTTGTCTGTCAGTGACCCTCCTCAGGCATGTTAAGGAAAGTTCCCTCTCCCAACCTTCCTTCCCTCTTTACAAGTCTCTGGGGCCTCTAGTATGCACCCCTACCTTGCCCAGGAAGCAAAACCAAAGATCACCTTTGCATCTGGAGTGTAAGAATAGCTCAGCAATTTATTCCAGGAATTGCTGGGTTCAGGTGCGACCATGAATAAAGAACCAGGGAAGGTCTTCTGACTGGCAGGCTCCTGTGGTACAGCATCCAAAAAGCAGATCCCAGGATGATTCTGTAGCCTGCACAGACCAGAGGTCAAAACTAAAAAATAGGACATGTATCTGTGGAAATATTTTTTAGAGTCCCGGAAAAGTCCGACAGAAATCTGCTTTTACAAAGGAATTCTTGTACATAAGAACAGCTATACTGGATCATACTTGAGGTTCACCTAGTCCAGCATGCTGTCTCCAACAGTGTGAGATGCTTTGCAGAAGGTATAAGAACCACACAGTAGGTAGATGCAACGAAGGGTCCTGTGGCACCTTATAGACTAACAGAAAAGTTTAGAGCATGAGCTTTCGTGAGTTAACTCACTTCTTCAGATGCTGGTCTGAAGAAGCATCTGAAGAAGTGAGTTAACTCACGAAAGCTCATGCTCTAAACTTTTCTTTTAGTCTATAAGGTGCCACAGGACCCTTCGTTGCTGCTACAGATCCAGACTAACACGGCTACCCCTCTGATACTTGACAGTAGGTAGATGTGGGCGAATTAGTACTCCACACTAACGCTCATCCTGCCTTCTAATAATTGAATGTTTTGTTTTCATTATTACGACAGTTTGCTGCATTTTGTTTTACTAAATTTTTACACTCAATGATATCCTGGGGCAGTGAGTTCCACAGCCTAATTATACATTATATGACACTTGTCCCCTTTTTTGTGGTCTTGCTACTGCCAGCGTTTGACTCAGCAGCAACAGCAGTTTGTTCCCTGAATTGGTGTTATGAATGCACTTACCATGGACCACAAAGCGTTGCTAGGACTTGCTTTAAACCACTGACAGTCTTTGATGCCTACAGCCATTTGACTTTCAGTATATTTCAAATAGAATACTCATTCTTTTAGACTGCTTGTTCCTGGGAAATGAAGAGCAAATTCTACTGAAGGCAGTGATATCATGTAAATTTTTTGGAGCTGTAACCAACCAGGCTTGGGCTCCCCGGAAACGAGGCTGCACCCAGAAGGCGAGTGCTATATTTGGTTTATTAAAAGTGCATGACACCCGCGACGGGAGCCCCGGAGACGCCGCAGTCACCAGTGGGGAAAAACCCGATGCATCGGATCTTTGCTTGGGGAGAGGCTCTGTAACAGGCCTCCTAACACTAGCTGATAAAGCTGAACTCATTAACATAAGATTGCCTAAAATTGCCTATGCATTTCTTATCACTATCTCTTGTGCCCTACTGCCAGCGTAGCCTTGAAGTCTTGGCAAGCGCGCCTTGTTCTGCAGTAGTTCCCATGGCAGTTATTTTGCAGCTTTTCACCTTGCACAGACTGGTCTATTTAGATTCTCCTGAGGATTCACAAAGGGGTTGGACTGCACTCTCGACCGTTACAATGTCTTCTTGCACCCTACAGGAGCTATAAAACAATCCAACCTCTCTGATTAAATGAAAAACTGAATGTCCACAATGAAGTTCCGTAGTCATCAGATGAAAAAATAAAGAAAGCCCCAATAAAACTTAGACACATGGTCACTTTAGATTAATAACTAGTGCATGATAAAATGAGGTAAATACGCAATACCAGTAAATTTGGGTCAAAACTGAGGAAGACTGTCATGAAGAGCAGCTGAGAATTATGATTCAGACAGCTCCTTGTGTGGAAATTTTTTTTCCGATGGCTTAAAATTTTCAAAATTGACTAGTAGAGCTTGTTGGAAACTGAATTTGTGTGGAAAATTCAGTTACTTAATACAATACAGCTGTGTCTACACTACAGCATTCTGTCAACAGAAGTCACCGTTGACAGATATTTCTTGACAAAACTGTCAACAGAATGTGTCCACACCTAATAGAGGCTCCCCAAGTCGGCACCCTGTGTCAACAGGGAGAGATGCCAGACTGCCCAGCCCTCTGTCAACAGAACAGCCACTAGGAAGCTCTGCAAACAGGGCTGCCTAGCGAACTGGAAGCCCTCTCTGTCGACAGAGGGCCCCCAGGGCACCTACCTTACTTACTTATCGACAGAATCCATCTACAGAGGCGCTATGGCTTGTACGGTCACAACAGAAGTCCACCAGGAAAAGTGCTGTGTTCTGTCAACAGGTTGTTGATTAAAATGCATTTGTAGCGTGGCTGCTCCCTGTTTTTGTCGACAGAAGGCCTGTCGACAAAACTGTAGTGTAGACCCAGCCTACTTGTTTTCATTCTAAATTGGAAAGAAACCCAGGAATTTCTATTTTTTTTAAATGAAAATTCCCCTAAAATTCAGTTCTGAGTTATTGAAACAAAATGTTTCAAGAGAAAATGTTTTTCAAATGTCAAAATATTTAAATGTAATAGAACTCAAATTGAAACCAATCTATGAAGCTGAATGAGAACATTTTTACCTTATGCTAAAAAACTGACAGTCAAAATGATTCATTTTGTTTTTCCCCAACGAAAATTTCATTGAAACCATCACACTCCTACAAAAATATTTGTTCTGACAAACTTCATTTTCTTATGGAAACTGTTCCATGGGAAGTAGTCCCACTAGCTTTAAGCCCAGAACTCCCATAAGTAAGGCACTTAACTCACTCCAACCCCATGGATTTCAAAGGGAGTCATGCACTCACATTTTTTGAGAATTTGTCTAGTAATTTTTAGATGCACCAATGAAACATCTTTAAGAGGCCTGATTTTCAGTAGCTTGGTAGTTAAGACTTTCTGAAAATCCAGTTCTGATCCCTTCTGAAAAATTAGGACAAAATGCTCCAAGTGTCAAGGTACAAGCACTCAGTGTAGCTAAGGATAACATACAGTTAGGATGCTCAAAACCTTGTCAGTTTAACCGAAGATAAACATACAGGGTAACTTGTCACTGCAGTATTCCTTGAACTCTTCTATGTTTGCTATAGGGAATACCCTGAATGCAGCAAATACTTATTAGTTATTTAATACAACTGGCAAGTTTAAATGCAAGCATTTTACTGTCCACACATCCATTTTTTGCCTTGTTGTTTTATTATTCAGCCATTGCCACAATACTGAGAACAGATTAGCTTTAATAACGTTTTCCAATGTTTCAAATAGCTTACAAGATACAAGTTAAAAAGGAAGACTGCAAATCTGGGATCAAGCTTGAGTTATGGGAAGCTACAAATATCAGTTTATACGGTTAACAAAATGGGTTACGGTACTGCATGATGTTAGCAAAAAGGCCTCTTTAAAGAAACTGATCTAACATCTGTAAAACTAGGTCTAACCTAAATGTCATGTAGCTCCTGCTTCAAAGTGTTTAATAAACCCTTAATGTATTTTCAAGCAGTTTTTGTATTGTGCTTTAAATGACTAGAAACATTTCAGTTACACCTGCAGTGAACATTTTCATTTCCTGAAAATGTTATCATAGTTATGACTAGAGCTAGGCAAATAATGCAAAAAAAGTGTTCATGGATTTCCCACCATTTATATACACAGCCCCTCTATGTAGACTTCTGCCATGAAGCCACTGAGAGCTCCATGCCAGTCCCAAGCCTGGATGAAGGAGGAGGGTTGGTCAGATGTGTGTCGATGCGCTGACTGTCAAACAACAATAAGAATGAAATCTGATGCCAGTACAACCAAATGTTAAAAGATGCTGGCTTGGACGTTGCCCGGATAAACAAGGTCTGCGATACCAATCAAGCAATTGGGGTTGGGTCGATAAGTTGGCTACAGAAAGAAAATTACACTTAACACATATGCTATCCATCGGAACATGGAACGTCCGAATACTGTGGGCAACAGGATTCAGCATAATGGATGGCTTGAATAGGAGAGGCAGACCCCACAGAGAATGAGTAGATGATATAGTAGATTGGTGTGGAGCTAGTCTACAGAAACTAAGCCACTCTGCACTGGACAGGGAAAGATGGAAGGAAATAGTGAGAGGGGCATCAGACACCAACGGGCGCTGAGCCCACGTTTATTGATGATGATGATGATGATGATGACCTCTATGTAGAGAACAATACCTATTCAGAGCTTCATGTGCATATGACTTTTTAAAAACACAACCTAAAATGTTGCAACCAGCAGCCTCCTACTCCCAAGCACCAAAAATTGCAATCTGGAAAATAATAATCAGAGCCATATAATCCATTTTATGCCAAATTCCATCCCACTTCATCAGTTCTTCTCTTAGGCTGCGGCTACCCTACATTCCCCTTTCAGAAGAGGAATGCAAATGTGACTGATTGTAAATCAGCACTTCCTTTGTATTTCCACGTCACATGCCTCACTTGCATAATGGTGGCCACATTCGCTGTTCTGGAAATGCTGCTTTCAGGAAAAAAAAGCAAGCAGAGTAGATGAGATTCCTTTGAAAACAAACCGCACTTTCAAATGCGCCCTTCTTCCTCATTTTTCAGGAAGGGTGCTTTTGAAAATGGGGTTTATTTTTTTGAAGGAACCCCATCTACACTGTTTGCTTTTTTCTGAAAATAGCACTTCCAGAACAGCAAGGAGCCACTATTATGCAAATGAGGCACATGATATGCAAATCAGTGCTATATTTGCATTTCCAATCAGCCATCTTTGCATTCCCCTTCTGAAATGGGAATGTAGTGTAGCCACAACCTTACTGACTGATCTAAAGCCCATTGAAGTCAATGTGATCTTCCTTTGACTTCATTAACATTGTAACAGGCCCTTAAAAACCCAGAAAAATAAATGGGTTTTCAGTGTACCTTAGATGACATGTGAAGTGTTTTTAAATGACAGAGTTGTTTGACAAAAACTGAGACCTAAATGATCAGTAATTCTTATTGGCAACATGGCTGAAAAATTCTCCCTACTAGAAACAACTTGTTATTTTTATCGGGAAAAACCTGCTTTACAAATCCACTTTAGGTACAGGTTGCACCTCCCTGATCTAGCATGGTCAGGACCTGACTGGTCCCAAACAAGAGAATTTGCTAGACCACGGGAGGTCCCATGCATGGGCCAATAGCAGACATCCTGCCTTGCCCCTCCACACTGGGCTGCTCACATTGCTGCTGTGGCTGCCAGGGATCACTGGCCCCTCTCTCCCTGTGTGGCTGCCAGGGGACACTGGATCACCCAGCCCCACACAGCTGATGGGGCTGGCCAGCTCTGGCTTGTTCTCCTGCCCTGTCTGGTCCAGGAACATCCATGGTCCTGCTGGATGAAGAATGTTGCCAGACTAGAGAGTGCCAGTTGTAGGAGGTACAACCTGTAAGGCCCTATTTAATTTGCGATATTGCAAATCCTGCAATATTAGGCTTCCATTGCAACTTTGTTAGACACCTGAGGCTGACAGTGACCAGAGCTCCTGCTTGTCTGCCGCTGGTGGATGGGATTCCTGCTTGTCACCCCTGAATATTAATGATCATAATACAGTTGCAGGAAAATGTCTGGTTATCAAAAAAAGACAGTGGATATAATATGAGTACTCACACTGTGCCAGCAATTTTTTTCTTGATCAAAGTCTTCTCTGGCTTTTTCAAACTACATCAATTAATAAATGTTCATTATTGTGTAAGGAATGTGCTGAAGGCTTTGGGGAAGGTGTGCTTTAGAGATCAAGTGCATGAAAATACAAAGGTGTGCATATGTAATGCCTTGTAAACAAAGCCTGATAGGAGCAGGTGAAGCAATAAGGTCTTGTTTATTGTAAACAGGATGTTATTGTAAAGTCACAATTCATGCTTTCACCCAGTGTAAGAATTGTAAAGTCTCATCAATGCTTGAAGTTGCTGTGTGGGTACAGGACAGTCATCGCTGCTGTGTAAGATATGGATGGCACAGGGCATCCCTCCATCTAAGCATTGTGAAGTAAAAGAGGGGACGGTTAGTGGTTGAACCAGCTGGCTGGAAGCCTTTTGGCTATACAGCTGTAAGACTGGTTTGACTAGTTCTTCCCCCAACTATTCAAAGGTAGATAGCTATTCTGTGAGAATCCACCTTGGTGGATACTGAGGTTCTGTGTCTAGGCCCAGAGCTGAATGCCATTCTGAGCTGAAGTCACTGACAGCTGAAACCACAGAGAGCAGGGACCACAAGGTTTTGCCTACAGCAAAACCCACAAGACAGCAGACAGACAGCTGGTGAGAGAAGTGGCTGGCAGATGCGACTGGCGGGCGGCTGGTAGGAGAAGCAGCAGGCAGCTGTCAGGCGGCCAATAGGAGAAGCAGCAAGCGGCCAGCTGGGTGGCTGACAGTGGCACATGGAAAGCCAGATGAGGACAAAGGTGGCATTGTCTCAGGTTCAGTGGGGGAATGCATCAGGGTGATATGTTAGGGCCTGCGTGGACTGGACAGAGTTGTAAGTGGGGCATTTGAAGGGTGGTACGGAGAAAGTTTGGGTGTGTGGATTGGATCTTTCCAGTATTGGACTGGTGAACCTGAGAGGCAAAGACACTGCTCAATCCATTTGAGCTAGGACAGTTAATTGAGGGTTGGTTATGAACTCTGGGTGTGGTATTTTCCCAATCTTATGCCATATGGCTTTTCTGCCTCTTTCATTAAAAGTTTCTTTTCTACACTCAGACTCTGTGCTTGTGAGTGGGGAAGCATTGCCTCTCTGAGGTGCCCAGGGGTGTGTGAATTTCCCAGGCTGCGGGTTGGGGGCTTGAGCTGGTTCTATGTGAGATGGAAGAAAAGGAACTCCTCGATGTTGAACCCCAGCCCTGGTTGCTGCCAGGCAAAAGGGTTACAATTGGTTTTCCTTGTCTTGTCTAAAACTCGGCAGCAATTATTTGACAATAACACCACAATTCAAGTAGGGCCTTGATTATAGGGAATTTTATAAACTACCTGCATGAAATGAAAATGACTTGGTCTCAATTAGTTTCAGTATTCTGAGCATATAAAGCAGAACAAATAGCCAGATGCTCAGAGCCCCATCTGGTCTGGATTCATTGACCGAGGAAAGGTAAGACAGGTGGTACAATTTTTTCGATTCATCACATATAAAGAGCATAATTTGTTCCAAGAATCTGCTTAATATTTCTTCCAAAACATTTTTTCTCATTCTGCTGAAACCTTATTGTTGAGCTTGACATCGTGTAGCGTGTCATCACCACAACTTTACCATGGTAACCCATTTTCCTACAGAGCCTTGTAAAGTACAGATGAATATAGTACTGTCCCTATGCATGCAAAGTTTTAATTTAGGGTGATTCAGGTCTTTTAAATGACAAAGTGCAGTCACAAACTGATCCTGACATGTGGCATGGAGAAAACTGTCTTGTTTGTTCTCTGAATGACAAGGCCCTTTGGGATAGCAAAGTAGGTGATGTTCTGTGCCCAGATGTTGGAGAACATTGATCATACATTTCATTCTAACTCTGATTTACCTGTCCTCCTTTAAAGTTATAATAACCTTGTAATGTAGTTGTCTGAGCATGAGCTTGGTCAAAGGATGCAGAAACAAAGACTTCATTGCAACAGTGTCTGCATTTTCTGTAGTGCTCAGCACCCATTCAGGCACCTAAATAAAGGCTAAACTTGGAGCTGCTGAGTGAACTTTTCTGAAAATCTGCCAGTGTCACTTAAGACAGGAGTAGTCTTCATGATCTCACCTGGTGTGTCAGGTTTAATCTGTGGACTAAAATGTATCTCAGCAGCATAAAATGGAAGTAAAGTCTCTGTAAAGGGTTTTGACTCCATGAACAATAGTAGAGGGATGGAATCCAGCCCAGCTTTGCCTGTGGGAATGGTTACAGCTAGTAGTACAAGCCATGGGGAAGAGTGACAGGCATGGTCAATTCTCTTCTGGATAGGCTTCTGTGCCTTTGTTTTTGCACATTGGACTGTTGCGGAGAGCTGAGATTCATCTTGTTCTCTTCTCACTGACTGCTAGCTCCTCTTAACACTTGCCATTCATGAAGGCTCAGCTGTAGACTCTCATTTCTTAGCTGTGTGCTGGTAGATACCATATACATCAACTGTGAAAGAAATTGTATGCTACAAGTAGTATTCATCCCATGAGAAAGGCAGGAGGGAGATTCCGCCCCCCCCAACTATGGTTGATACGAGCTGAGAGAGAATGCAACACTGACTGATGTATGCACAATGAGAGTATATGATATACAACAGACCTGGGTCTGGTCTCATTTACCAATTTTAGGCCAGTGTAATTCCTTTGGCTTCTATAGGGTTACTGCTTAATCCATACCCGTGAAAGACAAGAATGTAGCCAGTGATATATATCCTAGGTGCTTAATCCTGACATGGGCCAAGTCAGGCTCAGCCAAAGAGTTTGTGTGGCCCCAAGTGGCATGCTGACAACTGGGCTTGAGTGGTGGGAGGTGGATGCTATAGACAGTTGGGCCCCATGCCTTCAGGTCTCCATGCTCCAAGGCAATTGCCTTGCCCTAAGGCTGGGCCTGGGCCAGGTTCATGCCTGGTACTGATTTAGAGGATAGGAAATAGCTAAACATGGTGTTAAATTGTTTTGCCCTCATTGATCATGGGGGGAAGATGGGACTGAATCCTTCAATAGCCTTAACTTTCATAGAATCACAGGGTTAGAGTGGTTATCTGGTCTAACCCCCTGCCTGATACAGGATTTCTTCTGGTTAACCCTGCAAGACAAATGGCTACCAGCCTCCTTTTGAAAGCCACCAGTGAAAGAGCTTCAACAGCCTTCCAAGGACTGTGTTCCATTACCCTACTGTTCTGGCAGTTAGGAATCTTTTTCCCCTCTGTGATTTAATCTAAAGCTTCTGTGCTCTAGTGTTGCTTCTTGTCCTGCCATCTCTGGCAAAAGAGAACAACTTATCTCCACCTTTTATGTGTCAGCCTTCAAATATTTGAAGACAGCTACCGGTCCCCCATTAATCTCCTCTTATCCACACTTAATAAACCCAGTTCTTTCAGCATTTACTCCTCCGGCTTGCATTCCAGCCCTTTGTTCCTCCTTGTCACTTGCCTCAGGATCCCTTCCAGGGTCTTTACATCCTTTCTACAAAACAGTGACAAAAATTGTACACAGCACCCCCCTGAGGCCTAACTAGTGCCAAGTAGAAAGGTACTGTCACCTCCCATGACTTGCATCCTATGCCTCTGTTAAAGGAACTGAAAATCGCTTTGACTTTTTTTTTTTTTTTGCGACAGTATTGCACTGTTGGCTTATGTTGAGGTAGTGTTCCACCATAACTTCCAGATCCTTCTCAGAAGTGTGGCTGCCAAGCTGGTTATCTTCCATTCTGTATGTGTGCATTTGTCTGTTTGTTCCCCAAAGTGTAGCACCTTCCATTTGTGCTTCTTGAACGTCTCTTTGTTGCCTCTAGCCCAGGTCTCCAATGTATTGAGTCTTCTGTATTTTAGCTTTATTGTCCAAAGTGTTGACAGCTTTCCCCAGCATTTTGGCATTTGCAGATTTGACTGTGCTCTGTTCCTACATCTAGGTCATGATAGAAATGTTAAATAACAGACCCAGAACAGATCCTTGTGACCACTCCACTTGAGACCCCTGTCCCAACTGGCATGATTCTATCAACAATTACTCCTTGTGATTGTTTAACCAATTATATATTCATTTAATGGTAGTTCTGAAAGTCCACATTTCTCTAGCTTATATACCAGAATGTCATGTAGAACTGCAACAAAAGCTTTGCTGAAGTTCAAGCGTATTACATCCATCACACTCTCCCATCCAACAAACCAGTTACCCTATCAAGAAATCCTGTAATATTGGAGCTGGTTTGGTATGATTTGTTCTTGATAAATCCATGCTGTCTGACAGTGACTATACCCACCCATCCTCTGGGTGTTTGCAAATTGAATATTTTAGAGCTTGCTCTAGTGTTTTCCTTGATATAGTTCTGTGGCTCCTCATTTTTCCCTTGTTTAAAGATGAATCCTGTGTTGCCCCCACCATCTTCTAGGACAGCTCCAGTCATCTATAAGTTTGCCAACATTATGGCCTGTATTGTCTATTGTCAAGTAGATGTAGCCTAAGATACTGAAGGATCAACTGAAGAAATATCAGAGCTATTTTGGGATATCCTAAATAGATACTCCATATCTTTGACCTGTGTCTGTCGTCATTTTGAAATAGTTTTCCAAAAAATGGAAGTGCTATTTCAGCATCCCTGTCCTCATTGTAGGAGGAGTATAGGATACATTGAAATACTGCACTATTTCAGCAACAGCACCAAATGCTGAAATAACCTGTTTTAAATTATACTCCAAATAAGCTATACAGTTTGCATAGTGCAAACTGCATAGCTTCTTTTGCATTTAGGCTGCAGTGTAGACATAGCCTTAGTGTGAATATAATCAGGCCAGCTGATTTGAAATTGTTCAAATTGATCAGAAGATCTTAGATGTTTTCTTCACTCATTCTGATTTGCAGCCTTTTCCTTGATTGCCTATAGTAACTTTGCAAGTCATCCAGTCATGTCAGTCTCTTTGAGAAGAATGAAGCAAAGCAGGCATTGAGAAGCTTTGCCTCCTCCACTGAGCAGTGGACCCACAGCATTCTTGATATTTTTTTCTTTTTTTGTCTGACATTTAAAGAATTCCTCCTTGTTGTCTCTAGCATTCCTTACTCGCTGTAACTCATTCTTTGCTTTGGCTTTCCTGATTGACTTCTACTGGACCAGTACTCTGGCAAGAATTAGGTGCAGTACATTGTTCTGGGGTTCTGCATAGTAACAATATCTGACATCCCTGACCAATCTCTGTGACAAGAAGGAGTAGGTGATGTAGGACTGGATATGCTCATTTTCTGCTATCTAGGATTCCCACTATGCGCTGAGCACATTTCCAGCTGCTTTGCACTGCAAATATTACAGGATTAAATTTCCACAGAAAACCAACATGTCTAACTTCAAAAAGCAGCCTAATTCAGGGATAACACCAGCAGGCTCAGAGGCCAGATTCTGCTCTCCATAATGTGGGTGTAACTGACTGCAGATTAACTGCATAGGTTTACACTGGTATCAGTGAGTACAATTTGGCCCTAGAAAATTACAAGGTACTGTAAGCACAAGAAATATTTGTGGTCATCAACAGTGATCAGCAATAGATTTTTTTTTTAAAAAAGGACATTATTTCTAGCCACTGGTTACTTTACTTTTCACTAACTTGACTGCCT
Source organism: Carettochelys insculpta (assembly GCF_033958435.1). Lineage (NCBI taxonomy): Eukaryota > Metazoa > Chordata > Testudines > Carettochelyidae > Carettochelys > Carettochelys insculpta. The sequence goes on along the minus strand of NC_134139.1, from coordinate 21,323,369 downwards.
GCTATAGTAGGCTCAAATTATAAGCCTGCAGGGGGTGGTGGAGAGAAAAAAACTGCCTCCTGTCCAGCAAACTTATATCACTCAGCTGAGAGAAATGGCTTCAGGTTTCTTTTTAACATGTTATATTATGTTCTCAGAGTCACTATGGCTTATTATATTGGTATTATTTCCATCCATCCATGTTTTCTAACATTCTGATAGTGCCCATAACTTCTGAAGTTCTTGCAAAATGAATATGGCTCGCACCAAATGTGTTAACAGTGAGACAAATATCACATTAAAAATACATGCCTGACTGCAGTGTGGTTGCCTCTTCTCAAATTCCCCCTTAAGCACTAGGGCTGCAGTGGCATTATTTCTATAAAAATGAAAAGTCCTGTGGCACATTATAGGCTAACAGATATACTGGAGCATAAGCTTTCGTGAGCAAAGACCCACTTCATTTATAAGGTGCCACAGGACTTCTTATTGGTTTTGCGGATACAGACTAACAGGGCCACCCCTCTGATATTATTTATATAAATCCCTGTACAACCACATGATTTATGCATGTTTCTATAAGCAGACACCTGCTTTAATATTTTCTTTGTGGAACAGAATGTTTGGGATGGAAATCGGTGAAGTCTGAAAGTAGGCAAGCAATAATAACATGTAAAGTAGTGTTCAGAGTAAATTTACAACATTAGGCAAACCATTGTATCTGACACAAAATATGGTAGGAGTTGCCTTTAAAAATAGGTATGTTACTAGTATATGTGTGATTATGTTAATACCTAGCAGAGCAGCACTGGGTCTGTGACATGCCACAGCATTTAAACAGTCCCTTTATCATAGGGTTGGAAGGGACCTCAGGAGGGAGGTCATCTAGTCCAGCCCCCTGCTTCAAGCAGGATCAACCCCAACTAAGTCATCCTAGCCAGCACCTTGTCAAGCTGGGACTTAAAAATCGCTAGGGATGGAGAATCCACTACCTCTCTAGGCAACGCATTCCAGTGCTTCACCATCCTCCTGGTGAAGTAGTTTTTCCTAATATCCAAACTACTCCTCTCCTTCTGTAACTTCCCTTGGACTGAGGTAGCTGTGTTAGTCTCTGTTTCCTGGGATTGAGAGTAATCCTTTAGTGTCAGACCCTCTGGGGATCCAAGTTTATCCTTAAGGATAAGCCATGGGGTCTTAAGATCTCTGAAACTGAGCTTCTGAGCTCCAGCACTTGTGCACCTCAATGTGAGGTCTGCTCAGTGGTCTGCTCTCCAGCAGAGAGACTCCAGAGGCTTTCACTCTGTTGAGGGATCCACACACTTCAGTGAGTATTTGTAGTGACACCAGGCAGACTTTTCAAAACAAAGCCACAATTTATTTGTTACCTGGCATACATATTCTGAAAGTGTCCTGGCTAGCTCACTGCCACTGGAACTGGGGTGGGGAATCCATGGGGTTACATTGTCCCTCTTTTGTTGTCTGCAAACTGCCCAGCTTTGGGCAGGTGTGGAGCAGTGCATGCAGGGATTTCACTTTGCAGTGGGCGAGCTGAGCCCACCTGGGACTCCTTACTATGAGGCTGCACCCCTTTCTCTTCCTCTCCCCCAGCCCCCCAGGCTTGCTGAGTTATACTGCTGTCCCGCCCCTCACAGACCAGCTCTTAACTTAGCCACCACCTTTGTTCTTCAGCTCAGACCTTTGGCTCTGATTCCAGGGTAGGGTAGGGGTAGGGTAGGGTGTGTGTGTGTGTGTGTCTCCTTTCTCTTGGGCGTTGGTTACCAGGTGTGAATGTCCCAGCCAATGGGGTGGTTCTTTGTTTTTCCAGATCCTTCTTTGATACGACTCCCACTTTGCCCCAAGAGCATTTTAGCCCTTCTGCAACAACCAGGCAGCAATCTGTCGTCAAGGAAGTCACTAGTGTGCATATAATTCATTAAATATTACAGAAGATTCCAGTTTTCTCACACCTCCATATAAAAGTCTGAGCATCTCTGGGCTATGTCTACACGGTGGACAGTATTTCAGGATACAAAAGTACAGGCAGTCCCTGACTTACGAACACGTCAACTTACGACCAACCTCACATTAACCCCATATTATTGTGCTGTATAATATTATCAAGTTGAGAGCCACGTACGTTTAGGTTTTTGGACAGCGTGGTGTGAGAATTACAGCTCGGTCATGGTGGCAGCCAACATGTTGTGTCCCCTCTGCCTCCCTGTTTTGTTTTGGTTTCCAGTAGCCCATTGTGTTTGCATGTCTGCAGTTGGGCAGCTTGTTTGTTTCATTCCCTCCTATATGTTGCCCTTCCAGTATTTTCTGTTTTTGCTTGTGGCCATCATGGCAAGTAACAGGAAAAGTGCTAGTGATAAGGGTGGTGAGAAAAAGAAAAAATAACCTATTGACTGAGAACAGTCAATAGCGATAGTGAGGCAATATGAAAGGGGTCAAACAGTGTCTTTCATGGCACATTGTTGTTTTGTAGGCGCTTTGTTACATTTAGGCTACGTCTACACGTGAAGCCAACATCGAAATAGACTATTTCGATGAATAACGTCTACACGTCCTCCAGGGCTGGCAATGTCGATGTTCAACTTCGACGTTGCGCGGCACCACATCGAAATAGGCGCTGCGAGGGTACGTCTACACGCCAAAGCAGCACACATCGAAATAAGGGTGCCAGGCACAGCTGCAGACAGGGTCACAGGGTGGACTCAACAGCAAGCCGCTCCCTTAAAGGGCCCCTCCCAGACACAGTTGCACTAAACAACACAAGACACACAGAGCTGACAACTGGTTGCAGACCCTGTGCCTGCAGCATAGATCCCCAGCTGCCGCAGAAGCAGCCAGAAGCCCTGGGCTAAGGGCTGCTGCCCACGGTGACCATAGAGCCCCGCAGGGGCTGGAGAGAGAGCATCTCTCAACCCCCCAGCTGATGGCCGCCATGGAGGACCCAGCACTTTCGACGTTGCGGGACGCGGATCGTCTACACAGTCCCTACTTCGACGTTGAACGTCGAAGTAGGGCGCTATTCCGATCCCCTCATGAGGTTAGCGACTTCGACGTCTCGCCGCCTAAATTCGAAGTTAACTTTGAAATAGCGCCCGACGCGTGTAGCCGCGACGGGCGCTATTTCGAAGTTGGTGCCACTACCTCGAAGTAGCGTGCACGTGTAGACACACCTTTAGAGTGCTAGTGAATTAATATTATAAACGTTACTGGTGGTGGGCAGTTGATAGCTAACCGTATAAGGGTATTTCCAACTTACGACCAAACTGAGCTACGACCAGGTGTTCAGGGACTATCCGTATCCTGAAATAGCTGCCCATGTCTCTGCAACATGCTCTTTGTCTCCAAACAGTTTTCTAGGTAACGGATGCCTGATTTTGGCATCCCTGTAAACTGCATTGCAGGAGTACAGGGATGCCTTGAAATAGCACTTTATTTCAGAAGGTGGCACCATCTAGACAGAGCCACATGCTGAAATAGCATATGTCAAGGTTAGGGTACCAACTAGACCTACTCTGAACTAGGTATTTCTAGAAGCCAGAACAGTCTCCAAATGAGCGGGGTGTTCTTGCAGGGTGTGTCTATTTAAACTACCACCATACGAATTCTGTTGTCTCTTCTGACAAAGCAGACTCCTGACCACTTGCTACAAAAATTAAAGGCTGGATGGTCTTCTGCCTAGCATAACCAATTGCACCTCTGCATAGTGAGCATAAAATACAGGACTGATTCATAGGGTAAAGTACTGACCCCATTGACATGAATGGCAAAACCCCATTGACTTCAACCTCAGTCATTCTGAATTAGGGGCAAAGATGGTGAGCTAAAGACGTCTTTGAACTCCCTGTGTTCTGAGACTGTTCAATGGTCTGCCTGTGCCTCAGACTAAATTGTTCCAGCTCAGCCAACTGGAATGGCGTTCAGGGGTCCCCAAGCACTGCACCTCATCTGCAGCCAGAAGTGACCTTCACTCAGCAGCTAGAACAGGAAATTTATTAGTCAACAGACACAGCGTAGTGCAGAGGTGTCATTACAGAAAGCAGAGACAGTCATTACAATCCATCTTGGGGAGAGGAGGCCCAAGGGGTGTCCCATCTAGGGACTAGCCCCCTTCTTTTTCCCTTTCCCCCCCTCAGCACAGGGTAACTGCCCTTCAGTTCTCCCCTCACCTTCCAACTGCCAGCCTCTGATTCAAAACCAGCCGGGCTCCTCCATGATTTTTGTTCAGGGACAGAGGTGTTACGGGCCAGCTTAGGTTACAGACAGCAGGGGGTCATCCCCAGCCTGTTTGAGCTACTCAGCCTGTTGCTCACCCACAGCCCTCACTGTATCACACAAACTTTTGCCCTTTCCTTATGTCGTACCCAGAGGCACTGAGATCTCATCTGGGGTGAGTGAAGTCTCTGCTCTACAGCCTCGGCTGAGACCAGCTGGCTCTCAGCTGAGGCTGTAGAGCAGAGACTTCACTCACCCCAGATGAGGTCTCAGTGCCTCTGGGTACTACATTTGTATTGTTTCTCTTTTGTGTTTCCTGGAGGCCCAACACCGAGGCAAACTGTGGTTGCAATGCTAATGCTATAGAAGATAGTTTATATTAAATCTTCTCTGGCTGAAGCAGACCTAGAAAAGAGCTTCAGTTGCCCTTAAACAATTCTGATGTGATGCACCTATTGAAGTTGAGATTTATTTCTAAGCAAACAGAAGTTTGTTATTTTAAAATGAGTCACGGATTCCCAACCGAGACTGCATTGTAGAAGAGTAGTTTTGCCAGAGCTGTCTATCAAAAGAAATGCAAAGTGATTGCCAGCCAGTGTAAATTCCAGCAGTGGAGGGAGGCCCCAGAGTTTCTTACTGCAGGGAGTCCCAAATGTTTGCAGCTCAGTGTCATGTTGCCTTGGCAGAAAAGTTACTGATGCCTGTGAGCCAGCAATAAGTCTGGCTTCTGCACTTACTCAGAAAGAAACTGCCTCACAGTTCTTTGTGAAACCTCTAGTGGTGTGTCTGTGGACACGTGTCTGACATTTGTGTGCTAATCACTGAGAAGCAACTGCTTCCTCCTGACTGTGACAATTCTCTTTTCGTCTAAGCATAAAGAAACCCTCGCAAAATTACACAGAAAATTTACCAGCCCAGGCACAAAACCTACTTGCCTGTTCAGACCAAGAAGAGTGGTTTGGAAGAAAATGGGTATTTTACTGCCTTATCTAAAAATGCTGTTAAGTGGAATTTAAGACTGTAACAAGGAGTATTAGGCCATCAAGCAACCAGATGGCGTTTTTCTGGTACAAGGACCAACCGAGCTTAACAGCACATAATATTGCAAACCTCTGTCTGTTCAAAAATCAGGTCTGATCCCCCAAAATACTGTCACTTCATATTAACCCCTTCACCTCAAAACACTCTCTCTCTCTCTCTCTCTCATGATTCTTTCACCTGTGCCAGTTTGCATGGGATCATCAAAATTCAGTCTTAAATATACATACATGCAAACACTGGCCTCCTTATTCACTACATGCAGGGACTCTTCCCCTTTCTTGCCCTCTCCTTCTAAAAACTCTTCATCATCTTCTCCCTCTTTGCAATACCTATTCCCTGCCCAGCCTGTCTGCTTCCTGCATCCCTCATCCACTAACACCGTATTTTTTCATGCCCAGTTCCCTAACATACTGACTGATTCATCCACAGTCTCACTTCCTGAATGTCCACACTTGCCTCTTCCATTCTTGTCCTATGTAATGTGGTTCAGGGGTTAACATCTTCCTTTAAGCCAAGGTTGGCTTCCAGAAACAAGGGGACATGGCATAAGCTCTGCTGGGCATAGCCTTGTTTTAATCTTAAAGTTGAAGAGTCATTACTGAGGGCAGGTTGTGGCTTTAGTTCTGTTGGTAATCATTGAAATAGTCACCATTTTGGTTAATGACAAAACATCAGATGACTGAAAGCAGAATATGTTGAAAACACTTAAAAACAAATATTGTGAGATTCTTGATCAAATAGTGAGAGATGTCAACACAGAGCATATGAATGGTCCCAGAGGAAATATATAGGCTGTGCCCCTTGCGTGTGTTCTCTGTGAATGTTTGAATGATTGATTTCACCACACAAATGCTTGTGGAGGATCAATTTGGCACACTTAAGTAGTCACACACCTCTTGCCAGAAAATATTCTTCCCCCAATGCCATGTCAATCTGAGGAACATGCATGCGGGGAGGGGAGAGGCAACCAGGATACCAGGAATTTTGGTATCATCTACGTTGACTGTCATTTGTGCTCTTCACAACCTTTTATTTCTAAATAAGGCCTAATACCTGGAAGTAAAGTCTAGTGATTTCTTTCCTCTCCTCCCACTTTACAAATAAAATAATTGAGAAGACATGTCACCACAGCTGGCAGAGGTGGAGAATACAACTTGCCTCCATTTGGCAGTCTTGATGTTAATATTCATAGGAGGCTGAGACTGGGTCTATGTTTTCAAGTTAGTATAGCTATGGCACTCAGGGTATAAAAACTCTCCTCCCTGAGCACCATAACTATGCCACCTTAGTCCCTGGTGTAGACATGGCTAGCCTGAAGGAAGAATTAGTGCATCAGACTAAGTATCTTCACTCAGAGGTGGATGCCTACAGTGAGGAGAAAAAAACCGTCCCCTCCTAGCAGGATATGCCCACACTCTTGTGCTATACATAGCAGCTGCAGTGCCACAGCTGAACTGCTATGGTGTAGACATAGCCTTAGGGCAGCAAAGGCTACATTGCACTGTGGACTAGGCTTTCTACCTGTTCTGGAAAAGAGAGTGCAATAATCCACTGAGTTACATGTTCGCCCTTTGTCCTTCCATTTTACCTTGCTGCCTTTTGCCATTGTGTTGAGACAGTCAATGCCAAAGGAGTCTCATGCTCACTGAAACACTTCATTTCATCACGTTCATCAATGCCTATTGAGGAGAAAAAGGGTCTCTGTTTGTCTTTATAGGCCTCTTTTTCTCTGCAACAGTGAACATGCTGGACTGGGGCACATAAGCTGTGTCTACACGTGCACACTACTTCGAAGTAGCGGCACTAACTTCGAAATAGCGCCCGTCGCGGCTACACGCGTCGGGCACTATTTCGAAGTTAACTTCGACGTTAGGCGGCGAGACGTCGAAGTCGCTAACCTCATGAGGGGATCGGAATAACGCCCTACTTCGACGTTCAACGTCGAAGTAGGGACCGTGTAGACGATCCGCGTCCCGCAACGTCGAAATTGCCGGGTCCTCCATGGCGGCCATCAGCTGGGGGGTTGAGAGATGCTCTCTCTCCAGCCCCTGCGGGGCTCTATGGTCACCGTGGGCAGCAGCCCTTAGCCCAGGGCTTCTGGCTGTTGCTGCGGCAGCTGGGGATCCATGCTGCATGCACAGGGTCTGCAACCAGTTGTCGGCTCTGTGGATCTTGTGTTGTTTAGTGCAACTGTGTCTGGGAGGGGCCCTTTAAGGGAGCGGCTTGCTGTTGAGTCTGCCCTGTGACCCTGTCTGCAGCTGTGCCTGGCACCCTTATTTCGATGTGTGCTACTTTGGCGTGTAGACGTTCCCTTGCAGCGCCTATTTCGATGTGGTGCTGCGCAATGTCGAAGTTGAACATTGACGTTGCCAGCCCTGGAGGACGTGTAGACGTTATTCATCGAAATAGCCTATTTCGATGTTGCTACATCGAAATAGGCTATTTCGATGTTGGCTTCACGTGTAGACGTAGCCATAGCTTTAAAGTGCTCAACACGATGTCAAAAATGCAGAAATACCTGCACAAATCACTTTAATCAATCAAAGCAAATAGATTGCAGAACAGCACTGCCTGAATCCAGCATTTTACAACTGTACGCCAGTGTTCACTGAGTGTTTAAAGCCATGCATTTAAAAATTATTGAAGGTTTAATATTTCACTTTAAAAGGCAGGGTGAATTAAATGTGCAATGCTGCCATGGCTTTGTTATCTAAGTGCTTCTTGGACTGCTAAGACTGTCTGTTGTAGAATGAAACACTTCTTTCATTTGCTTTCAAGTTTTGATAGAAGCTCCTCAAGGTCAAGAATAGAGGATGAAGATTAATGATGCTGGTCGCTGGTGTTTTATGAAAACCTCCAGAGAAGTGGAAATGCCTCACGAGTGTTTTTTTGTGTTTAAGACCTACAGACCAAAGCTGCCAGACTTTATCCTGCTTGACATGTTTTTTGGTATGTATGGCATTTTTAACTCACACCCTGGGTAGTCTTCTAAAACAGACTTCTCAGTACTGGACAGATAAAATGCTTACTTGACCTGGCCAAGTATTAATTTAATTCTCCCTACCATTAAAAGATAAGGGAGAGCAAATCAAATTAGTAAGAGTTACTGTCTGTGATGGACTCCTGGTGGGTGTTTATCCTTCCCATATCAGAACAACTCTAATCTTACTATCTAATTAAAAGAGAAAAATGAGTAAAACTTTTTATGAGATGTGTTTGTTAGTGGAGTAATAAGTGAAGGGTTGAACTGCACCCTCGAAACGTCTTCATTCTTCTTTATTCTTAACTATTACTGTAACCCATCATCGTACTATATAGTTAACAGGCACATGGGAATGATGCTCTGCAGAAAGCAAGACATTACTCTGGAATTCTGACAGTCCAGTGCCTGGAGATGTAAGGGCAGGGTCGAGTTGCTAGAGCTCTGTGTGGTGTGACAAGTCCTATGTTAACCCTTTAAGGGTTCTGCACTTCTTGGTAGATTTCATTGGGCACCTCAGACTCACAGTGGCCTTTCCACTGCCTTGGGTCTTTCCAGAGACAATGGTCTCCACTAATCAAGCTGTTCTCATCTTAGGCAAGTCACAAGAGTGGGAGACAGCCCCCTTCAGAATGTTCAGCTGCCCTTGCCCTTCCACGAGGACAGCTCTCCAGGGGAAGGATGGAGGAAGCCCAGGCCTGCTCACTACTCTAGGCTCCAGCCCAGAGACCCTAGATGCTTGGCAGCTGATGGGGCTTTTCCCCTGTCCCAAACACAGCAGCCTTTCCCCTGTACCTGGCTGAGCCACTTCTCTCTTCCAAAACTTCAGTCCTCTAGCCTCTCTTCCTGGTCCACACCTTATCTCCTTCCCCGCTTCTGCTTAGGGAGAACCTTTTATAATGAACTGGAAGTACATAACTGGCAGCAGGTGTCTGATTTGCATTAAGACAGATTCTTAATGAGCTCCAGTTGCCTGCTTTGGCTGCTGGGACACAATCTGTGAGTAGGGAACAAAAAGGCACTGACCCAGCTCCCAGTATATTTGCTATCCACTAGGCTCTTGGAGTTTGCTGTCTGTGATCTGCCACAGTGGATACGAAATTTGGACCTGCATCTGCAGAAATGAACGCAGATATCCACATCTACATCTACATCTGCAGACACAGACGTTCATAGAAACAAAATTTGTATCCATATCCACATCGGTATCCACAAAAATGAGCTGGGATATCTACATCCTCATCCATGGATGTGGATACCTGTGTACGTAAAGTAGATATCTGCAAATGGCTGCGTCTACACGTGCACGCTACTTCGAAGTAGCGGCGCCAACTTCGAAATAGCACCCGTCACGGCTACACGTGTTGGGTGCTATTTTGAAGTTGAAATCAACATTAGGCGGTGAGACATCGAAGTCGCTAACTCCATGAACATCGAAGTAGGGCACGAGTAGACGATCCGCGTCCTGCAACATCGAAATAGCGGGGTCCGCCATGGCGGCCATCAGCTGAGGGGTTGAGAGACGCTCTCTCTCCAGCCCCTGTGGGGCTCTATGGTCACCGTGTGCAGCAGCCCTTAGCCCAGGGCTTCTGGCTGCTGCTGCTGCAGCTGGGGATCCATGCTGCATGCACAGGGTCTGCAACCAGTTGTCGGCTCTGTGGATCTTGTGTTGTTTAGTGCGACTGTGTCTGGGAGGGGCCCTTTAAGGGAGCGGCTTGCTGTTGAGTCCGCCCTGTGACCCTGTCTGCAGCAGTTCCTGGCACCCTTATTGTGATGTGTGCTACTATGGTGTGTAGACGTTCCCTCGCAGCACCTATTTTGATGTGGTGCTGCCCAACGTTGAAGTTGAACATCAACGTTGCCAGCCCTGGAGGACGTGTAGACGTTATTCATCGAAATAGACTATGTTGCTACATCGAAATAAGCTATTTCAATGTAGTGTGCACGTGTAGACGTAGCCAATGTGGCAGTATTTTAAAGAAGTCTTACTGAAGGCAGAGGGACAAACCATCCCGATGCCTAGTAAGAAATGCAAACATGGTAGGCAACCAGCTTGGCTTAATGGGGAAATCCTTAGTCAGCTTAAATTCAAAACGGATGCATACAAGAAATGGAAACATGGACAGCTGACTAAGGAGGAGCATAAACATACAGCTGGAGAATGCCGGGCAGTAACCAGGAAAGCAAAAGCACAATTGGAACTGCAGCTGGCAAGGGATGTGAAGAGTAACAAGAAGGGTTTCTACAGGCATGTTAACAATAAACAGGTTATCAGAGAAGGTGTGGGGCCGTTACTGGATGAAGGAGGTAACCTAGTGACAGATGATGTAGGAAAAGCTGAAGTACTCAATGCTTTTTTTGCCTCAGTCTTCACGGACAAAGTCAACTTCCACATGATGGTCCTAGACAATGCAGTACGGGAAGGTGGAAGGCAGCCATCTATGGGGAAGGAACAAGTTCTGAGCTATTTAGAAAAACTAGATGTACACAAGTCCATGGGTCTGGAATTAATGAACCCCAGGGTACTAAGGGAGTTGGCAGAGGTCATTGCTGAACCTTTGGCCATTATCCTTGAAGACTCTTGGAGGTCAGGGGAGATACCGGATGACTGAAAAAAGGCAAACATAGTGCCCATCTCTAAAAAAGGAAAGAAGGACAATCCAGGGAACTATAGACCCGTCAGCCTTACCTCAATCCCTGGGAAAATACTGGAGGGAATCCTCAAGGAATCCATTTTGGAGTACTTGGAAGAGGGGAAAGTGATCAAAAGTAGCCACCATGGATTCACTAGGGGCAAGTCCTGCTTGACCAATCTGATTAGCTTCTGTGATGAGGTAACAAGCTCTGTGGACATGGGGAAGTCAGTGGATGTGATATGCCTTGACTTCAGCAAGGCTTTTGATACGGTCTCTCACAACATTCTTGTCCATAAATTAAGGAAATATGGATTGGATCCTTGGACTATACGATGGATAGAAAGCTAGCTTGATGGTCGGGCCCAACGGGTAGTGGTCAATGGCTCAATATCTGGATGGCAGTCTGTTTCAAGTGGAGTGCCGCAAGGCTTGGTTCTGGGGCCAGTGTTATTCAACATCTTTATTAATGACCTGGATGAGGGACTGGATTGCACCCTCAGCAAGTTTGCGGATGACACAAAACTAGGCGGAGAGGTAGATTCGCTGGAGGGTAGAGAGAGAGTCCAGAGGGACTTGGATAAACTGGAGGACTGAGCCAAAAGAAATCTGATGCGGTTCAATAAGGAGCAGTGTAGAGTCCTGCACCTGGGGTGGAAGAATCCCAAGCATTATTACAGGCTGGGAACCAACTGGCTCAGCGGCAGGACGATGGAAAGGGACCTTGGGGTTATGGTGGATGAAAGGCTGGCTATGAGTAAACAGTGTGCCCTTGTAGCCAAGAAGGCTAACAGCATACTAGGGTGCATTGGGAGGAGCATTTTGAGCAGATCTAGAGAAGTAGTTATTCCCCTCTATTCGGCACTGGTGAGGCCACATCTTGACTATTGAGTCCAGTTTTGGGCCCCCCAGTATAAAAGGATGTGGATTTGGTGGAGCATGTTCAGCGGAGGGCAACAAAAATGATTACGGGGCTGGAGCACAAGACCTAGGACGATAAGATGAGGGATTTGGGCTTGTTTAGTTTATAGAAGAGAAGACTTAGAGGTGATTTAATAGCAGCCTTCAACTTCCTGAAGGGGAGCTCTAAAGAAGAGGGTGAGAAACTGTTCTCAGTGGCGTCAGATGGCAGAACAAGAAGTAATGGTCTGAAGGTGAAGAGGGAGAGGTGTAGGTTAGATATTAGGAAAAACTACTTCACCAGGCGGGTGGTGAGGCATTGGAATGCGTTGCCTAGAGAGGTGGTGGATTCTCCATCTCTCGAGGTTTTTAAGTCCTGGTTGGGATGACTTAGTGGGGGTTGATCCTGCTTGAAGCAGGGGGCTGGACTAGATCTCCTGAGGTCCCTTCCAGCCCTATGATTCTAGGTCTAAGGAATCACGTGATTCCTATCTAGATTTGGGCTGCTGAAAAGCTTCAGAGTGGTTGTCACCAAATGCTCCAATATTGACCCTACTCTAGTAACCTTTCATCTGCATATCCCTTTCTTCTGCTTGCCATCACATTTGTGATGGTTCTATCCCAAGCAGCAGAAATCCCACTTGCATCCAGTGATCATTCCCCAAAAACATTTGCTGCTGACTGAATGGCTTATTTGCTATCTTGACTGACCACTCCCTCTTCTCACAATATTTATCTCACTTAAAAGAATTGGGAGAAGGAAGGATTCTCTTGCCACAGATGCATCCTTGAAAATGGGATGTAGGTGATCATAAGAAATTGGACTAGTATACTGCAAACCAGCATCTCCATCTCCAGCTTTCTGCTTACAACACAAAATCTCTCAGACTCCAGTCAACTGAGCTGCTGAGGCCTGATTTCTCTAGACCCAATTACCATGTATCTTCACTGCAAAGGTTTGTCATTTTGGCCTGTTTTTTTTTCCCTGACTTCTGCAGCTCTGGAAATGCAGCAAAGAGAGGAGGGGTCTCAGGTGGCTCCAACAAGGGGTAAGGGTGGTCCTGGAAGACGAGGCAGGAGCTGAAGTTGCATGGAGATATGTGGTGAATACATTAAATAAAGGTGCCAGCACTGAGCCTTGTGGGAATCCATTCTTCTGGAATCTCCCATTGCTGTTTTTGCAGCTCAGAGCTACTTGAAAAGTCTACTTCTGAGCCTCAGCCCAGTTGCCATGACAACCTTTTAGGAACAACTCTTGACATCTTGTACAGCAGACCACCGTGCTGGCATCTAAAAAAGACTTCTTTTCAGATCCATTCTCAGCATATGTAATACACGCTAACACCTGGTCACAGGTACTTTGGTTTGGTTGGAAACTGGTCTGATCACTAATCAAAAATTGTTCTGTCATGGGTGCCATTCTCTGTAGGATCTGTCACTCCAGGGTCTGTAGCCACAACTCAGGAGTGATAGTAGGTGATAGCTAGCAGCTAAAGAGTGAGCTGACTTGCTTTGGTAAAGTTATGGCAGAAAGCTGAGGACATGTATTTTGGTAAATCCTGAATCTGATGTTATGAGGGGCGTAGACTATATATTGATCAATGATCTTAGTGTAGTTGTCCCCATTTGCTTTTCTGTACTTCCAGTGTAGCTTTGGGGCAATGTTCGGCTTAGGTATGGTAACCCCTATTTGGATGAGGATGGGGCAAAATTGGTTGTGGATGGAATCTTCTAGGACCTTGTCATTGTTGGTAGAGGGTGGTTTCTAGCAGAAAGGATCCAGCTGAAGTCAGGGGAAGATCTCCAGTTCAGTAGGCAGAGTGAAAAGCTGCTGGTTGTTTATGGTCGTGGAGAAGGTAGAATTCACTGAGGGGGGAACTCCGTTTGCAAGGGCAATCCTACTTTGACCAGATTCTCCATAGCCCCACATGGTATAGTGGCTATTAACATCTTCAACATATAGCAGCATGCTGGAGAGATGATAGAGACGAAGCAGGCCATAATTAAGTAGGGAAGTTGTACATGTTAGGGAGGAGCTCAGGTTAAGGGCTTTCCCCAGGCCAGATGAGGGTTCAGTGTGTGGAAGGGGGCTGCTGGAGAGCAAGCGTCAGGTCTGGGTGGGACGGTGCAGGAGCAGACTGGGGGTGGATGTCTGAGGTCTGGATGGGAGAGAGCGTGCAGGAGCAGGCTGGGTTGGGTGGGAGGGAGGTTGCAGGAACAGGCCGAGGGGGTCTGGGCAGGAGGGGGTAGAGAAGCAGGCAGGAGCTGAGTGGTAGATGAGGGGGGCACTTAGTTCTGCACGCCAACACTGCTGTCACCTCCTCGCCTCAGTTGGGGGAACAGCAGCAAGGAAGAAAGTGCCCTGGAGGGGCTTTTCTCCTGCACTCCCAGGCACCATCCCCTTGCTCTCCACTGCTCTGATTGGCTGGCTGAATTCTAGCCTATCAGAGCAGGCGGGAAGCCTCTCTCCAGGCAGTGCTGTGTTGCCATTTTCCCTGGCCAGGGGAGGGTGAAGAGAAGCAGAGGCAGCAGAGCCACTTCCTGCCCCTGCCAGGCAGAGCGTCTGGGCTGGATCTGGCCCCAGCTTGCCTGGACCAGACCTGCGAGGCATGGGGCTCCACAGCCTCACTCCACGGTGGGCTGGATAGTGGGCAGGGGAACCTCGGGCTTTGGGGTCTCCCACCTCTGCATTAGCCACTTTAAACTGAACAATCCTTATGATGCCACAGTAGTCAGATGTGACAGCAGATTCTCCACATCAGCTATACTGGATATCACATATTTTTCATGTAAACAGTAATTGGAACTTGAAACCAGAGATGATAAAACAACTGATAAGGGCATGAACAGGGGTTTCCTGAAGGCAGATAGCATGGATGGTGTAAAATAACAGAGCACTCTCTGGCTGCTAGTCCATCAACTTTCAATAGTAGCACCTTGAGGGAAAGGCAAGCATCTATAGCGCTGTCTTGTCCTTGTCTAGATTTACAATAACTAGATTATTTGCTGGCTTTAACTTTGATTTTTTTTCCCCCAAAGGATAATCAGAGTACACAATGAACACATTGCCTCATTGTACCCTCTGTTTTATGAAATGGTGCATAATAAACTGTTCCCATGTACACTACCGTGCTAGCCAGTGCCTTCGGATTTTCCTTCTGGACACTGGATGTGTTCTTCCTATACAGCTGCATAAACAGAGGAAGCATTTCAAAGCTGAAAATAAGTGACCCAGGACAGTATGGACCTGATCCAAAGCTGTCTGAAGTCAACAAATTCTCATTGACTTCACTTGACCTCCATCAGGTTCTGTGTGTCCAAATTAAGAGGGAAATCACCTCTCCATTTTGTGACTTGCATACACACATTTTATAATTTAAATCTGTCCTGCACTCTAGCCACAGAAATTATTTATTAATATTTCCCCAACAATTTTTCATTTTTCTATACTCAGTCTGATCAGTAGTGACCCTTTTGCTGAAGGTCAAGGTTGGGACAAAAGGGAAGGTACAGATTGAAAGTTACAGCTTATAAATAAACTGGAACCTTTCTTCGTCATAGGATTCGCTGAAACATGAAGGGCATCTTTTGGAGCATAAGCTTTCATGGGCAAAGATGATGCATTTGATGAAGCAGGTCTTTGCTCATGAAAGATTATGCTCCAAAATATCTGTTAGTCTATGGCTTCGTCTACACTAGCACAAATCTTCGAAATGGCCATACAAATGGCCATTTCAAAGATTACTAATGAGGTGCTGAAATGCATATTCAGCACCTCCTTAGCATGCCCCCGGCCGCCGCTCTTTGAAATTGCTGTGTTTCGCTTCCATGTGGCTCGTCCAGACAGGGGTCCTTTTCGAAAGGACACTGGGAACTTCGAAATCCCCTTTTCCCCAAAGGACCAAAGCAGATAGGAATAAGGGGATTTCAAAGTTCCCGGGGTCCTTTCAAAAAGGACCCCCGTCTGGATGAGCCGAATGGGAGCGAAACACAGCAATTTCAAAGAGCGGTGGCTGGGGGCATGCTAATGAGGTGCTGAATATGCATTTCAGCACCTCATTAGTAGTCTTTGAAATGGCCATTTCCATGGCCATTTCGAAGTTCCCGGGGTCCTTTCGAAAAGGACCTCCGTCTGGACAAGCCGTGCACGAGCAAAAGGCAGTAATTTCAAAGAGCTGCAGCTGGCAGCATGCTTATGAGGCACTGCATATGCATTTCAGCAGCTCATTAATAGTCTTCAAAATGGCCATTTGCATGGCCATTTTGAAGATTTGTGCTCGTATAGACACGGCCTATAAGATGCCACAGGACTTGTTTTTGAAGACACAGGCTAACTTGGCTACCCCTCTGACAATTATGGGCATCTATTTTTCCTGGAGCGCTCATATTTTTATTCTCCAAAATTACTTGCAATTTGTGATAGTACACAGGATGTTTTATCTTTCCTCAGAGCTGAAGGACTTTTATGAGAATTAGATATTGTTACAGAGGGGAAATGAGTTTTCCATGTGGGTCATCGCAGCCGTTTTCTATATTTTTGTTTTCTGTACCCAAAATCTTTTCTCTGCTTAATGATGAAGACTGTGTCATTAGCAATAAGAATAATATGAACTTCTGGTTTTCTGTTCTGAAATACAGATGCCTCTTACCTTTTCTGTTTTCAGTTCCAGATTGAATTTATTTCATAAGAGTTTTCTTTTGTTCTCTAATGTTAAAATAAACTATGTTTGGCAGAGCAAACAGATACTGAAAAGAAAATTGTATGACTTTGTATTTCATCAAGTGTGGCTGCTAGGAGATAGCTGATGAAAGTCTCATGTCCTGTTTTGATAAATGTGTGTTTGCTCTCTTAATGGACTGGGAGCGGAGATGGGTACATGTGGTAGTAGTCTGGGCTATTTTGTAGTTATCCAACTGTGGAGAAAATGTTCTTAAGAAAAATGCTGATATGTGTGTAGCTAAAATTAAATGTGGCAGGGGATGAAAGAGGGAAAAACGATCAAATATAATTGACAAGGCTGCAGATTTTTTCAAAGGAACTAGTCCCTTAAAAGACCTCAGCTAGTTAGGCTGAAAATAACAGAAATAATGGAAATCCGGTGTAACATAAATTCATGCCCAAAATTCATGTACCCAGAATAGATATATTCTTCCTATATTTTATTTACTGATAGACCTGTGTCCTCAGCTGGTGTAAACAAGTGCAACACCTTGATTTCGGTAGAACTGTACCAAATTGGATCTGTTGAGATTTGGCCACAAATAGTGTCGCTTTAAGTTTAAGAAAAAAATTGATATTCATTTAATTTTTGAATGCTCCTACAAAGTTCCTTTAGAGTATATTCATAAAACAGATTTTTCTTTTTATCAAAAGTTGTGCAAAGTTATGCTTTAAAGTAACATAAAGCATAAACTGGTCTGCTCTGTGCAATGACAGGAGATCCTTTGAAGATCTAGCCACTGGATGGGATGCTATAAAGTAGTCGTTGCTAGCTTATATACATGCATGTTATTTTTATTGTTTTTTCTTTCTTTCCCCTTCTTTTCTATTTGCTAGGCTCATGTCATGCCTGATTTTAAATTGATCCCTGACCCTGCAAACACTTGCTCATGGATGGAACCTTAAATGAGTAGTTGCCAGGGTAATGCTGAAGAATTCAAAAGCAAAGCATAGGGCTTCAATGGCACTAGTAATGTGTATTAGAGCTACTTTTGCATGCAGATGTTTGCAAAAGCAGGCCTGAAACTGTAAGGTCCCTGTTATGATCAGCACCGTATCAGGAAAACTTGCTCAAATAGTTTTCCAAAAACACCTGAATCCAGTCTAGCACTTACACAATTGCAATTGCTTACTACACCCTGACACAAGGGCTGATTATTTTTTTTATCATCAACAGGGGCTCAAAGTTTCTTAGACAAGTCTGATCCTATATCCTTCCACTATTGCTGATCTTCTGATTTCTATTTTCTTCCCAGACAGTCATTCTAGAACTGATGTTCATAGAGTAGCTTTCAAGGCTCAGAAGTTCCACTGTTAAAACGCTCCACTGTTTACCTTAATATTCCTCTTCCCTCATCCCCATCTATCCATCTGCAGGATTTACTTGAGGTAAACATTTCCAAATGTCCAACGTCTCTGGCAGGATCAACAGATCTCTTTCTCAAAAGCTTTAAATGTCTGGGCCATGTTCTGCCTTCAGTTTCATGAACATGCTGCATGGCTTGGTAGATGTCACATCTGCTCTCTTAAGGAGGCCCTTGGCTTGTACTTCTTCTCTCCTTTTTTGTGTGCCAAAGTTAAAAAAAATCATTAAGAAGTGATTACAGCACTGGTTCAGCATCACCAGCATATCTGGAACCCCGACCTCCACCCCGGCTGTTTCCCAGTTCCTCCCTTTGCCTAGCTGAATGCAATGAAATGGTGGTAGAAGAAGCAGTAACTTGCACACAGCCATCCCCTCAGAGATCTGCCACTTCTGAAAATGATTGCCTTGAGTTATGGTTTCTCCTAAACACCTTTTTCTCTCAGCCTGGACATCACTCCCGGCCCATGAGGTCTCACGGACTCCCTGATCTATGGATTTGGAGTGGAGGGCCCTGAGGCAGGGCAGTAGCATTGGAGATGCTCCCAAGCTGAGTGAAGATGAAAGCTGTGTGTTAGTTCCCCTCCCGTTATAGACTTAAACTGCTTTATGTGGAAGAGTCACAGGGATGCATCAACCCTATTTGTGCCTATGGAAACTTTCTTCTTAGAGATATGGTCCAGTGAGCCGCACCGATGGCTTTTCCTTAGACCCAAGGTGAGGTGCATCTAATGTAATGAGGAGAGAGAGAGAGAGACAGAGAGAGAGAGAGAGAGAGAGAGTGAGAGAGACACACACACACCATACAAAATTATTTTCAGTTAACTTTCTGATTAAGGCTAGGCTGTGCCTTTAGATACACCCCTGTGTGAGGGGTGGTACATGAGCACACCATCTGCAGGAGGAGTTCTGAGGAGACACTGGAACACACGTGTATGGCAATTCCTGCCTCTTATGTCTGGGATGGTGGGGATTTCCATCTGGCCTATATCAGCAACAAATTGTTATCCTCCCATCCACACCCTTCCCACTTGCGTTTCCTTGCTGGCTCAGGCCAGTGAGTAGGGAGTGGCACTCAATCAGTCTGGATATCCTGGGTAGGGGTATACTGCAGATTCTCAAAGTCTCTCACAATCTGTCCGCGAACAAGGAAGCCAATGAAATATATAGAAAAATGTCTAGGAATTTGCTCACATTTTACAAGTCCCATAACGCTGGTCGATGTGCACCCTAACACCTGGTTACACTAGAATACACAGGAATGAGGATATTTTTAATTGACAGATTAAATTTTGCAGACTGTCAGTGTAATGAAACGATCATGTCAACACAACAGTAATGACCATCTTGTGGATTATTGCAGTTTTTTTCAGAATACTGAATGTGATCTTTCCAGTGGCCCTAAAGGCGGTAAATACATTCTGACTGGGTGTCAGATTGTTCAGCCACAGCTTTTTGCTCCTTTTGTTTCCCTCTAGTTGAGCTTGAATAACCTTTATTAAGTCCAGTTGCTCATTTTCTAAACAGCCTCCTCAAGCAAGTAATTACCTGTAAGAACAGCCATATGATCCATCTCATCCACTATCCTGTCTTTCGACAGTGTCCAATGCTAGATGTTTTCATGACAATGAACAGAGCAGGGCAATCATCAAGTAAGTCATCTCCTGTTATCTAGTCCTAGCTTCTGGTGGCTGTAAACAAACTTCAGAGGACCACGGGAGACTTGGCCACACACGTGATAAGCGATCACCCGGCTAACTAAAATCATGCCAGATTACACATGTTGCTGGGTGAGAGTGCTGGACTAGAGAGATTCAAGCTGTAGGAGTGAGACACGTAGGGCCCAGAGCATGGTGTTGCATCCCTGTTCATCTTAGCTAATAGCCATTGATAGACCTGTCTTCCATAAAATTATCTGATTCTTTCATGACTCCATTTATAGTTTGGGCCTTCACAACAACCTTTGTCAATGGCTTCCATGTGACTGCACAACATATGAAGAGGTTCTTCCTTTTGTTTGTTTTGAGGCTGCTGCCTATTTCTTCAAGAGCCCTCTTGTTCGTGTGTTGTGTGAAGCGGAATATGACATATTCTATACACTAGTCACAATTTTAGACACCTCTATAGATCCTCAGTCATCTCTTTTGTAACATGGACAAACTGTCTTTTAAATCTCTCCTCATATGGAAGCTCTGCCAAACCCATAATCATTTTTGTTTCCCTCTTTTGTACCTTTTCCATCTCTTAATACCTTTTTGAGCTGTGACGAGCAGATCTGCACACAGTATGGATGCTGTATGGATTTATATAGTGGCATTATATTTCCTGTCTTATTATCTCTTTCTTTTTTAATGGTTCTTAACATCCCATTAGCTTTCACTGCAGCAGCACAGTGAGTGGATGTTTTCAGAGGAAAAGCCACAATGGCTCCCCAGTGGCCTTCACAAGAGTGTCTTGGGCAGCTGCCCCATGACAGAGCCTGGCACACAGCAAAGCAAACGGCATGCCAAGAATTGCCTTTAGAGGATCATAGCAGCAACCAAATATCGTTTGAATTTGCTTAATAGAATGTCATTATTTTTCTCTTTTTTTTTTTCTTTGCTTAGCCAGACAATCGGCCATAGCAATCCTCCATTTCTGGGCAACCTCAGCCCCTCCCCTTCCACCCTGTAGCCCCATCCCTACTACAACCTTCTCTCCTGCCCCCACCCCCCCATGGAGCCAAGACACACCCAACCCCAGCCCTCTTGGGTGGCCAGAGAGCCAGGCTGCCCTACTGTTTCCCCAGCCTCTCCTGGCAGCCAGGGAGTGCAGGCAATTTTGGGAAAGCAATGCCTTCCCTTGTCTACCCTTACCTGCTGCCTATAGCTGGACTGTTGGGAATGACACTTTCAGGCTATGTCTACATGTGAAGCCTACTTCGAAGTAGCTTATTTCAATATAGTGACATCGAAATAGGCTATTTCGATGAATAACGTCTACATGTCCTCCAGGGCTGGCAACGTCGATGTTCAACTTTGACATTGCGCAGCACCACATCGAAATAGGCGCAGCGAGGGAATGTCTACACGCCAAAGTAGCACACATCGAAATAAGGGTACCAGGCACAGCTGCAGACAGGGTCACAGGGCGGACTCAACAGCAAGCCGCTCCCTTAAAGGGCCCCTCCCAGACACAGTCGCACTAAACAACACAAGATCCACAGAGCCGACAACTGGTTGCAGACCCTGTGCATGCAGCATGGATCCCCAGCTGCGGCAGCAGCAGCCAGAAGCCCTGGGCTAAGGGCTGCTGCACACGATGACCATAGAGCCCCACAGGGGCTGGAGAGAGGGCGTCTCTCAACCCCTCAGCTGATGGCCGCCATGGCGGACCCCGCAATTTCGATGTTGCGGGACGCGCAACGACTACACAGTCCCTACTTCGACGTTGAATGTCGAAGTAGGGCGCTATTCCTATCCCCTCATGGGGTTAGCGGCTTCGACGTCTCGCCGCCTAACGTTGATGTTAACTTCGAAATAGCGCCCGACACGTGGAGCCGTGACGGGCGCTATTTCGAAGTTAGTGCCGCTACTTCGAAGTAGCGTGCACGTGTAGACACGGCTTCAATGTATCAGAGGCTCCAGTCAAAGCAATAAAACCTGTGCAAACACCTTCTCTGGAATGTGGAGCCTGCAGCTGTTACATTCACCGTGCAGTCCCTTGCCCTAATAGAATGAACTCACAATACTGCTCTTCTAGGCAATTGTCAGGGTTCCATTTCTACACACCAGATGAAAGATGGCCAGAAGTGACTCTGCCATGGAATCAGGGGCACTTTTTAGCAGCGCTGACAGGATTCCATCTACAATCAGCTGCACGTCCAGAAGCAGAGAATGAGATTCCTGGATGGAAATGATGACCATCTGGTTTTCTTGTCATACAACCTACATGTGAAGTCTGAGTTGCCCCTGGGTAAGTGACCAGAATGTCCGCCCCCACCTCCCACCTGTTGAGCTTTCATCTCTTTAATGGCTCATTTTGTTGAACGATTCACGCATATCTCTGGAGGTTCCATGCTGTCTTCCACTCACAGGTACTCTCCCCATTGGTACCTGGGCAGGAACAGGGCAGCGTGTGGCCTGAGTGCTCATTTCACTGTGCTGCCAACATACTTGGTACATGTTGGCGTAAAAGATAAATGCCAGGCAATATGGGGCAGCAGGGAGGAGGTGGCTTGTAGGGAAGAGCACATGGCAAGCGCTTTCATGAGGATTGTTGCCATGGTAACCAGTTCCTTTTTCTCTTTGCGTACAGAATGTTGGACTCGACCTCTTAAACTGTGGCTCATCTCATAAATTTGTGTGCACGAAGAGAGGAGGAAATGCCTTGGAGATGCGTAGGGCAAGATTCTCAGTCTGTGAGCTGGCATTGCTATGGTGGAACTGTGCCAATTTACTTCAGGGGATCTATCCTGTAGTTTAATATTCTAAACAGCATTTTCATGACTTCTGTAGCTCTTTAAGGGAGGGAGATTGGAGGATTTGTGTCTTTCATCTAACTTCTAAGACGATAGACAGCAAAACACGTCTGTTTGTTATGTGAGGAAGAAGGAAAATGATGTAGTGGTTAGGCCTGTGGGTCAAGGAACTGGGGCTCTTAAGTTTCCAATCCTGACCCTACAACTTGCTCCTTATGTCTGGTCATCTTTGGGAAGTGAACAGACCAGGGGAGGAATGGGTGGATCAGGGCACTTATTGCCCCCTCTGCACTCAATGGATTTTCCAGTGAAATACTAACACAGCCCCAGGCAACGTTAAGCTTTCTGTCTTGCCCCTTTCAGGCCAGGGAAGTTCTGGGGCAGTTGCTTCCTAGAGAAGTCCTGGTAGGGCTGGTGTTGGGAGCAAGTAGCTGGGGCATAAAACTAACAAAAAGGCACTTAGGCCTCTGTATAGATCCCAGATACCTGCAAGGTTTGTTGCCTACTTGTTGGGGGTGGCAAATTCCCACCCCCAGGTGTAACTGGTATCAGCCTGGTTCATCTGTGTCTGAATATTATGTACAGGCCTGTATGCGGGAATTTCGGGAGGGTGCGTGTGCTTCTTTGTAAATGTGGACCATTCCCACCGCACAGTGGTCTCTGGTCGTTTTTCCCAATCATGGCTCTCCAAATGTCCTCACCCTCCACCCCCTCTACAGCTGGTCCTGCCTCTCTCCCCCAGACTCCCAGCTGTCACTGGCCATGCCCATGGGCACCAGAACTCCTGCTAGCCTACTCCTCTCCCTCCCTTACCTGCCCTGCATTCTGGGGTCCTGGCTGCCGTGCATTCAGGGGTCTCCTAGCTGCCCTCAGCCCTGCACATACACTGGGGCTCTCTTGATGGAGTGCAGGGCATGGGAGCAGTGTTGCCTCTAAGATTTTTGCATCGTTGGCCGGGTTGAATTTTCTTTTGGGTGGTTAAAATTTCCTATGTGCAACACCAGCACAAGTAGCGTGGGGCTGTACACCCCCAGTATAAACAAAAGCTAGATAGAGGTATATAGGTGTGGAAGAAACTATATTAAAATAAGGGATAATTAACAAGGAGCAATGCTTACAATGTTTGTTTAATATGAAATCAAATAAAAAGAAAATGAGCACTACTCTTGGAGTACCTGTATTACCCTCCTTTCTAACAACTCAAGCTAGTGAACACACTAAAATGCATATGATCCACATGCAGCTCAGCTTTAAGCTGCTGAACAAATCTGCGAGTTAGTTAGAAACACTCCAAAAGAAATTCTGGGAAGGAATGTGGGAGGCTCAGGGCAGTGGGCTGGGGATGTGGGGATGCAAGAGTCTGTGTTGGGGTGCTCAGTGTATGGGGCTGGCATGCATAGGGGGTGCAGGAGTTAGGGCAGGGTGCTGGGGATGTGGACGTGCAGGACTCAGGGTTAGGGTGTATGAGGGGCTCAGGGCAGGGGGTTGCAGAATTTAGGGTAGGGTGCTCAAGTCATCCACAGAAGTGGGGCTCAGCAGGCCAGGAGGGCATGATGGATGGAGCGCTGCCTGGTGAGTGCAGGGAGGGAGGCTTCAGGGAGGTGATCTTCTGCAGCTGCTGCTGCTGTTCACCACCCACCCTCTGACCCAGGTAATCACTGGTCAGGCTGGTCGGGGAGGAAGCCAGAGGCCAGGATGGAGGCAGAATGAGGAAGAGGTAGAGCCTGTGTGTGTGGGGGGGGGGGTTGCCCTAGTCCCCCCCCTTGGGACAGCCCTGCATGTGGCCCATTGGGGGCATGCGAACACACCCCTCTCACTCCATCATATGGGCCTGACATAGCTGCCAAGTTTCATAGTACCTGCATATTTGCCCTCCCTCTCTTCTTTTGCTTACCCTCACTGCTCCCCAGAACTGCGGGAATCTTATGCAGCCAGAAGGGCTGCAATCGCAGTTCTCTGCACAGTGTTCTCCATGACACCAGGGGACACTGGGTCCAGAAGCAGGTAAGCTGCCTCTCCTCCTCACGCCAGCCTCCAGGAAGAGAGTTAGGATACTGCTGTATTGGCCCTGGTATCAGCCCCTAGACTGAGTGTTACTAGCAGACTCACGTCTCTGACCAACATGCATCCCACAGAGATGTGTTAATGAGACTGAGGAGCAGCTTCAGGGGACAATTCTATCTGCCATGTGCTCCAGTATTCCACTTCTGGGAAAACCAGTCTGTCTTCCAGTGATTCCCCTGAAGGTTCCCCTGTGTGGACCTATGTTTCCCATTCACTGCTACTTCTGCTGCAGCAGGGAGAGTGCAGTTGGTCTGTGCATTTGGACCCTCTCTACCTCACTGCTAGCTGTTGTTAGGAAAGGTGGAGGATGTCAGTGTCCTTTTGTGTCTCTCCTGAACTCCTACTCCTGTTGTGGGGAAGAAGGACAGGAAACTTTGGATCCTGCATACCCCTCTGACCACACATCCTGCAGCTACTGTGTGTAGGACAGAAGTGTCTTCCCTCTTGTCAGTGAGGTGCTGAACGAAGAGTTGCATGACACTTGGTGCTAAGCACATACTTTGCAATTCTAGGGCATTAGGTACATGGTGTCAATACACAACCTTGGTGAATCTGCAAACCAAATACCTGTTTGTATCTATCTTATTCCAGTATGTTGTTGTGAGCCATATCCCTCTTGTCAGAGAAGCTATTCTGGTCTGTGCTTGAAGGAATTTAGCACTGTGGCTTACACACACTCTCAGGTTCTCTTTTGCTTGATTCTTTGGGAACTGTGTTCTGAGAGTGAGTTTTCAACCATGCTGTGAAGATGGAGAGGATAAGCAAGACTCTTCCTTATCTCCTCAACTAGATAGTGTTACAAAGCCATGTTTACAGTTCAGACAGCTGTTCTGGAAGCTGTCTCTTACATCTAAACTCTGTCAGATGGAGCATGCTATGTTGTGTTGTTGCATCTATGAGTCTAAGAAGTAGAGATGAGGCATTAGCTGCCCTGGGCCTATTCTGCTAAGGGATTTACAGGTCAGCATCTAAACTTTGAACTGGATCCAGCACTGAATTGAGAATCAGGACGGGTAGCGGAACACTGTATAATATATTCTTGTCATCTCATCCCACGCAGAAGACCAACTGCTATATTTTGCGCCGACTGTATGGGAGAGGTTGTGGGTGTTTTCACTAGACAAAGGTTGAGTGAACTATAGTAGCAATGCACTGAGATGATAAATGCATGGAATTTTACAGACAGGTCATTATCAGAAAGAAGAAAGGTGTATTCTTGCTATTCGGAACTGGAGGAAGCTGCTGCCTATGGTGACTGCTGCTGTTTCAATGTTTAGTGCTACCAGAAAGTTCTGTCTGACCTGAGGACTTCAAACTGTCTGAGCTTCCAAAGAGCAGATTGCTTCTACATAGTCTCATACCTCATAACCCCTGAGTGGAAATGCTTCTTTTGGTATTTAGGATCATTTTAGAGGAAAATCCTTTCTTCTGTGACATATCTGTGAAATCTTGTAATGGTTATATAGGCTAATGCTCGCTTTGCAAAGTATGACTGTCTCCCTCTTGCTTCTGTTTCACAAAACCTTTAGGAGATGACTAGGGGATTTCAAACTATTCAAAATTGTTTCATTTGTCTTCCCTTTGGAGGTAGCCAGTAGTTCCCTTTTTGTTCCCAGGTTCCTTGTCATGTTGGGTCTCTCCATGAATTAAGCATCTTGGGCTTTAACAAGCTATGTTTTTATTTTAAACTGTAGTTCAATGTTGTATTTCTGTTTGGAAAATGCTAGGTTTTCATTTCTATCATGTAGAATACTGACTACCCTGGGGTTTTTGGCTTTTGTTTTTCTCACCTAAGTCAGGCATAAGTTTAAAATGTAATTGTATTGTGTTCTGAAAAATAACGCTGTAAAAGGGTGTGATTGTCTGTTTGTTTTTTCACAATAGATTGCAGGTCCTATATGCTTTGTTCATAAGCAAAGGGGGATTTCGTTATTTATTTAGAGTTCTGCAAACTCACCCTGGGATTGGTAATTTAATCTGGGTTCTTTCTGGCTTGAGCAGCATTAGCAGTAATAAAGATTTTTGATATTGAATGAGCTCAGACAGATTGCCTCTCTTCCATAGGCACTGCAGTACTAACAGGAATAAAATGTAGCAGAGTAAGCAAATATTGGTTGGCGTATAAGCAGCAAGCAGATCTACTCAGGAAGAAGGTCTCATTTTTACACAGGTGGCTCCCTGACCATAAATGAACTTTTTTATTTTGCAAGCTTTGCACCTACAGTGTATATTAGCAATAAGTGTATTGTTTTAGAGCATTTCTACATAAGAACATAAGAACATAAGAATGGCCATACTGGGTCAGACCAAAGGTCCATCCAGCCCAGTATCCCATCTGCTGACAGTGGCCAATGCCAGGTGCCCCAGAGAAGGAGAACAGAAGACAATGATCAAGTGATTTATCTCCTGCCATCCATCTCCTGCCCTTGTTCTGAAGGCCAGGGCACCATACTTTATCCCTGGCTAATAGCCATTTATGGACCTAACCTGCAAAAATTTATCAGGCTCTTTTTTAAACCCTAATAGAGTCCTGGCCTTCACAGCCTCCTCGGGCAAGGAGTTCCACAGGTTGACTGTGCGCTGTGTGAAGAAAAATTTCCTTTTATTAGTTTTGAACCTACTACCCATCAATTTCATTTGGTGTCCCCTAGTTCTTGTATTATGGGAAAAGGTAAATAATTTTTCTATATTCACTTTCTCCACACCATTCATGATTTTATATACCTCTATCATATCGCCCTTCAATCGCCTCTTTTCCAAACTGAAAAGTCCCAGTCTCTCTAGCCTCTCCCCATATGGGACCCGTTCCAAGCCCCTAATCATCTTAGTCGCCCTTTTCTGAACCTTTTCTAATGCCAATATATCTTTTTTGAGGTGAGGAGACCGCATCTGCACGCAGTACTCAAGATGTGGGCGTACCATAGTTTTATATAGGGGAAGTATGATATCTTTTGTCTTATTATCGATCCCTTTTTTAATAATTCCTAACATCCTATTTGCTTTACTAACTGTCGCTGCACACTGCGTGGATGTCTTCAGAGAACTATCCACTATAACTCCAAGATCCCTTTCCTGATCTGTCGTAGCTAAATTTGACCCCATCATGTAGTACGTGTAATTTGGGTTATTTTTTTCCAACATGCATTACTTTACACTTACCCACGTTAAATTTCATTTGCCATTTTGCTTCCCAATCACTCAGTTTGCTGAGATCTTTTTGTAGTTCTTCACAATCCCTTTTGGTTTTGACTGTCCTGAACAACTTGGTGTCATCTGCAAACTTTGCCACCTCACTGCTCACCTCATTTTCTAGATCATTGATGAACAAGTTGAACAGGATCGGTCCCAGGACTGACCCTTGGGGAACACCACTAGTTACCCTCCTCCATTGTGAAAATTTACCATTTATTCCAACCCTTTGTTTTCTGTCTTTTAACCAATTCCCGATCCATGAAAGGGATCTTCTATAAGGGAGCACCCAAGTGCTGTTAAACAACTTCATTGAAATGCTGCTGCAGGTGCTCAAAGATACAAAACCACCTACTGGCTTTCTGATACTGGATTGCACATCATTTGAACGAGTCCAAAGCAGGTATAAAATGCTATCAATTCAGACGAACAATGTTTTACTCTAATTTTTCACAATGTGCAACCTTGCAATGTTTTATGGTTTTCTTAAGCACCATTCACTGGAGTTAAGTGATTACCTCCAGAATCTCAACCTCCACTTTTCTTTGGGCAAATGTTTTAAAATATAAGCTGACTGCATCCTACAGGCTTAGAAATGGAAGGTAAAAATTCTACTTTATTTTGTATCATGATTTTTGAGACAGTTTGTGATTTTTTAAGCCTGATTTATGTGATAAAGGTGCCTGGGGATGAAAATAGAGAAAAGAATCAGGCCCTGTGAGTTATGACCGATGATTTCCTATGTGAATAGGGTGCAGTAATGAAGGGAATTAGAAAAGTGGGTTGTATGGTATAGTGCTTCCTATATTCCCATATATGTAGTTTTTCTAGTCTTGTTTTATTTTTGAGTAAGGAAAAACACACTGAACAGCTAAATGCAATAGACAAATGGAGGGGAAATCAGTGTCTTCCTCACATTTGGAAGATCATCCCTCTTGAATCTCCTCACAGCACTGCCCCTAAGCACACACACTGACAGTCAGGTGGTGCCTTATTGGCTTCCTGCACCAGTTTTATACCAAATCTTAATTTACATTGGTATAAATGATGAGACAGTCAGGCCTGTTATATGTACTCTAATCATGCAGCACCCAAACAGAATAATCAGAACTACATACAGAAGAAAGAAGCAGTCATATAGCACTTTAAAGACTAAGAAAATAATTTATTAGGTGATGAGCTTTTGTTGGGCAGACCCACTTCAAATCATAGCCATACCAGAACAGACTCAATATATAAAGTACAGAGGTCCAAAAATTGCTATCAGGGTCAGCAAATCAGAAGAGCAGAGGGGTGGCAGGAGGGTGGTGTGGGGTGGGGAAGTTAAAAGTTACATAAAACAAAGTATGTTAAAGAGTCCTTGTAATGGGCCAGGTAATTGCTGTCCTGGTTCAAGCCACGTGTTAATCTGTTGAATTTGAATATAAATGACAGTTCTGAGCATTCCCCCGTAGACGGTTGTTAAAGTTCCTCTACATACAGAAGAGGTAAACATGAGGGAAACTATGTTGG
Organism: Carettochelys insculpta; assembly: GCF_033958435.1. NCBI lineage: Eukaryota > Metazoa > Chordata > Testudines > Carettochelyidae > Carettochelys > Carettochelys insculpta. The sequence goes on along the minus strand of NC_134139.1, from coordinate 21,294,305 downwards.
AAGATATACGCACAACATCAGACAGCACCGTAAGACCATGCTTCTCATCAGAATTACCATTCCCCAATCCCTCAGAATCCCTTAAAAGCAACACAGGGGTTGGTTTTGACACCAGTGAATGGTCTTTGCAGGATGGCAGCCAGAGAGTCAGGATTATATATGTGGTCTGATTAATGCTTGCAGTTGCCGACTGTAGCACAGTAGAAAAAGTGACCTGATATTCTGAAAAACGGAGCTTACTTTTAGTATATTAATAATGAAAAGATTAACCACAGAAGGAAAAGCTCAGACTTTGCCGGGAAAGGGTCAGCTCAATACTGCTGCCGAGGCATCAAAGCAAAAATAGTAAGAGAAAGCAAAGGAAAGGAACTGACTCTATATAGTCTTGGCCATGATAATGTCAGTTGCAATCATGCTATATAAAATAATGAAGAGCTGTTGTCATAAGTAAGATGTGCTTGACCAGGAGAAGTGTATCAACCAGTAAATCCTTCAAGAGCAAACAAAGTCCTGTGTTTGCAGAAAAATACACTATGCATGCCTGCGTATTCTTCCCGAAAAGCCACCTCCTACCCACTGCCCCATATTCCCTGGTATTTATCTTTTACTCAAAATGTACTGAGCATGGCAACAACACAGTGAAATGAGTACTTTGGGTACATTTCTGTCCTGTGCTCACCCGAATATCAGTGGGGATCATTCAAGTGGGTGGGAGGCAGCATGGAAGGAAGATTTCCTACCCACAACAGCAAAAACAAGAGCTAATAAAATGTGATTGACCTTGATAAATGGTGGGATTTTTTTTCTCCACCTTTTAGGCCTGCAAAGAGGAACATAATTGTACGTTTCTTAGGAACCTGAATTTCAAAAGAACTCAGCTCCGATTTACCACCTAACTCAAGTGATCAGATATTCCTGGGTGCAGAGCACTGCCCAGCTCCCACTGAGGATGCCAACTTTATAATACCAGGAAACTGAACGTCCCTGCACCTTTTCCCAAAACCACTTTTCTGACCCACCCATTTCGCAATGCCTCACCCCCACCCCGACTTACTCCTTCCCTCCCCTTTCTTGCTCCCCAACGAGACTGAAGCATGGGTTTGGGATGTGTGAGGATCTTGACTTGCAGGAATTAGTTACAGCAAACAAGTTCCCCCCTGGGCTAGGAGACCCGGTCCCCATAGCCCCCTTCTGCATGCAGCTTTTTGTGTAGAGATCCCCATGTGGTGTCTGAGGTTCAGTTAGGCCTCTGGCTTAGTAGGAAGAGGTGAATATGATTCTGCTTTAACTAGCAGTCATCTGTACCACAGTACTTCTCACAGCCTCTGGGAGCTGACACTGAGGACAGCATTCCAACTTTGGGTCCTTTCTTAGAGGGAGCACTTTGCAATCAATCCATCAATGAAAGGAGGCCTGTGTATTTTGCCCCATTCACCACGGCTGCTTGGAAGTCCTAGTGCACGTAAGACTTTTTCACACACAGCTCTCCACTTTCTGATTTGATCAGGGACTGCCAAGTAAACAGAGTGTTAAAAATCTAACCACCACCTGGGTATCTGACTAACCCAACTCAGCAAATATGAGAATTCTTATGGAGGAAAACCCTAGACTTCTGAAATTTCCAGTCAGATATTTATCTGGCACCTATCACCCCAATATCCCAATTCTTTGATATATTTATCCTCCCGGCACCTCTTTGTGGTAGGGCAGTATCATTATTTCCATTTTATACATCAGATATTAAGGCAAGAAGAGATTAAGTGCCTTAACCAAGGCCACAAAGGAAGCTGTGGTGGGAGCAGCCAGTTGAACCAAGCTCTAGGTTAGCACCCTAACCACTTGACAATCCTTCTTCTTGTGAAGAGCATGAATAGGTTTAGCTAGAGATACAGGGCTAGATACTTAGCTATGCTGATATTTGCCAGCCAAGGAGCTGGAACATGGACTTTATAGTGCTAATTTCAGGTATCCCAAACCATCAATCCTCTTGCAATGTATTCATCACTAGTAAATTCACACACGTTTTGAAGCAAAGTCTCATTTACACTTGCTTTAAAACACTGCAAGCTCCATTGACACTGTGTACCTTTTAAAATGTGTAAATATACAAGTTTTACAGGAAAAATCTGGGTGTGTAGCAAACCTCCTACGTGTTTGCAGAGCTCCCATGGGGCCTCAATTTAGCACCTCCTCTCCTAACTAGTGAACCCGACTCCATTCAAAAAAAACAAAAAACCACCAGCCCTTTCTCCCAAGATCACATCTCATTCTAGCCTTTCTTCCTCATCGCTGCCGGAGGGTGGGGAAAGACTACCTTTAATTAACATTCTGCTTCACAGATAGCCTTTCTTTCATCAAATGCTGTTAATGGTTCAGCAATAGTTTCCGCACTTCATTAGTCAGTGGTGAGCCTGTTCGCTTTCTGCCTGTTGGACCAAATTAATTAAATGCACATAAGGACATGAGGAAAATCTAATAACCAGAACAGGTTGATTTAAAAAAAAAAAAAGATTTGGCGAATTCAGGGAATTGAGCAGAGATGTTCTTAGCAACTGACATTTGCAGCAAGCGCCAGTGCTCTTTGTTCAGTGTAGGTGTGCATGAAGGAGGCGTAGCAAATGTGAAATAATTTGGCCTGTTGGTATCCTTCAATTAGCAATGTGAACACATAAAATTTTCCAGACTGGTTTTAGATTAGAAAATGATAATATTTATGCAAATAGAAAATGTATGTGTAATAAGCCAGAAATTTTAGAAGTAGTATGTTTCTTTAGTGGACATCATCTTATTTATGTGTCACCCATGGGAAGAACATGAGCTAGTAATTGCCTACTGCGTTTTATGACAATATCTAAGGAGGAGATTGCATATTTACGATATGCAAGACATGTCACTGTAGGAAATCAGTCAGTCATAAAGTTAGCATTCAAAATGGATTCACGGCAGACAGGCTATGAAACTATAATTAGGTTGAGAAAAATTAGTTGTGGTGATAAGGGAGGAGATGGGGACTTCAGTCACTGCTTCCAGAAGCTGGGTTGGCTTCTTTTGTTCTGGGAAAAAATAAAGCTTTGCAAGAGCTGACACTAATACCAAGGTTTTCGTTGTCAGGGCAGAGATAAGGATGTTGGATACAAGCGAAGATGCAAAGGAGTGGAATCAGTTAGCTAGTATGTTACTGTTGTGCGGTACAGAGAGGCATATTTTAATAAGGGAAGTGGGAAGCCATCAGTTTATCAATGTGCTTCTTGTTGGTAATTGTGATGGATTGGGCAGTACAGGAAAAATGGTGCTGTAAAACAGTGTAAAGGGGATGGGGACTCATTGGTCAGGGATTGGGGGTCAGAACAAGGAGCATTGTTCACATTATTTTTATTACCATTGTACCTAGGAGCCCTAGTGGCGGACAAGGCCCCTGTAGTTAGTAGTCACACACAGACTATGAACATGGTGAGTGATGCTCTGTCCAGCATTTGGTGAGCTGATCTAGGTCTGAATGGAAGGAATTATCTGTCTGGAAAATCTTAGTAGGTGTAAGAAAAGCAGGGAAAAATAGTATCAGAGGGGAGCAGAGTTAGTCTGTGTCTTCAAAAACAACAAGAAGTCTTGTGGCACCTTATAGACTAACAGATATTTTGCCGCATAATCCTTCATGGGCAAAGATCCGCTTCGTGGAAATAATTTTGCTCTTTTCAAAAATTTGGTTCCTAATGTGATGGATTAAATATTGATGGGCCAAAAAGGCTTCCACATTTGGGGCCAAAAAGGCAGATATATAGGCTAAAAATGTTTTTGAATTGCTTCCTCTGTGCCTGGAGTTAAGTTACTTTATAAAAATAAAGTTTTATAACTTCAGGGACAGGAGAGAATTAAAATAGTTTTGCCCCTTCTTCTGAAACCAATGTTCCCCCCTTCTGAACTGTGCAAGATGCCCAAGGCCTTCTGGGTTAGCCTCCCAGTGGTTCAGGTTTTCCAATAAGAGCATACTGGGCTCATTACGAAAATACAGTATACCCCTACTGTACCTGCATTTTACAAATAGGCTGTACATTTAAGTCCTTAGAACAGGGAGCTAAGAGTCAGACACTCCATTGACTGTGGCATTCACTTGTTCTATGACCATGAGCAGATTTCTACATGCCTCTCTAACTGAAGGGGAGATCTAAGTATCTTTGTCAGAAGAGTTGTATGAGCAATTGTCTGTAAGCCTTGCTGTATTCCTGCAAGTAGGAAAATAATTAAAGAATGTTACATATTAAAAAAATCTAATTTCAGCAAAATTATGTATTGCATTCCAGAAAATGCCACCTGTTCAGAGATTGGGTCAGACAAGTTAATGACCTGACAGAGACAGGGAGGTTAATGACTAGCTTCCATTTGCAGGGGAAAGCATTCAGATCAAGGACTTCTTGGAATCCCTCTGACTCAAGAACAGTTTTAAGAGAGACTAAGTGCCTTTTTGTTAGCTTCTCATTATCCAGAACTTTGACCTATATACATAATCTTGTGCAGAAACTATATGCTTACAGCAGATTTTCTGTGTTGTTGTTTTCTTTCGGGGGGGTGGTGGTGGGAAGGAGATCCCCACCTTAGGCAGGAAGAGGTTAAAAAGTTCCTCGAGGCACAATTAGTATCAGTCAATGTACGTGTGAGGCTTGTGAAGCCTGGAGAGGGGTGAGTTTTTAAAACGGAGGATCCCTGTCACTAGGCAATTGAGTACCCTAAGTAGGCAAGCCAATTTGTGCCCCTGGAAGGTTTTTGTAGATGAGTTAGGATATTATAGAGCAATAATAATGCATTTATTTTCCTCTATCCGTATAGTAGGTAGGCAATAAAAGCCACTATATGATTCCTTTAGGTGCCATATTGTTTTTCATACAATCCTTTAAAATCCCTATAGTATCCTCTGATGTAAACTTTAAGCAAACTCATTAAGAGATGCTGAAAAATACATGGATTGAAAATAATAAATGAGTATGGATGCTGCAAGGACTTACTGTGATGAAAGATTATAATAGCATTTCTGGTTATGACAAAAGTGAAACCGATGGTTTTCCATCACCTCACAGTGAGACTGTGGCTAAAATAAACAGCCGCCTCCCTCAATGACGCATCAGAGATTAAAAGGGATTTGCACCTAACCAAAGAATGATATCACAGAGCTGGATTATCTAGCAACAACATAGCATCTGACTCTGTGTAAACAGAAGTCACTTTTTCTCTGCCCTTTGTATGAGGGAGACAGCCATTTTGGGGAGATGAGGTCTTTGGCAGGGTGTGGGCTCTGTGTCAGGGGGCACTGGCCTGGGGGATGAGGCCAGGAGGTTGTGTGTGAGAGGAGTTGTCAGGCTGGAGCAGGAGGTTGGGGTGCAGGAGGAGGGTTGAGGTGCGGGGCTCTGGGGTAGATCCAGGGAGAAAAGGTGTATGAGAGGGCTTCAGGCTGGGGCAGGGGTACAGGAGGGAGTTTATGCTCTGGGAACAAGTTTGTGTGGGAGGGGCTTTAGGGCTGGGTATAGAAGTGCAGGAGGAGGTTTGTGTGCTGGGAGGACTCAGGGCTGGGGTAGGGGGCAGGGATGTGGGAGGGGTGAGGGCTCTGGGCTGCATTCACCTCAGGTGGCTCTCCATATACAGCAACATGTCCCTCCACTCCTTTGTGGAGGCACAGCCAGACAGCTCCCATTGGCGGCAATTCCTGGACAATGGTAACTGTGGAGCTGGAGCGCGAGGGAGTGTGGGGAAACACTTAGAGCCCCAGTGGTCATTCCTGTGCCTAGGAGCTGAAGGACATCTTGGCAATTCTGGGGAGTTTTACAGAGCCAGGTATGGAGTCTGCCTGCCCACAAACTGGACTGTTAATGACCCGGTCAGCAGTGTTGACTGGAGTTACCAGAGTCCCTTTTCAAGCTGGTGCTCCAGTTGAAAACCAGACACCTGGCAATCCTAGCTCTGACCAGATGCTGTTGTGTCCAATCCTGTGGTGGGGGAGGAGCAGATCCTGCCCAGCACCCCATTTTGGTGCTCTCAGAGGCTTTCTACCCTGCTTTCCCATTCTTATTATGACCCTTTAACTATGAGCCAGGGATTTTCCTCTAAGGAGGGTATACGCACCCCCCCCCCCCCCCCCCGGCTTAATTTTCTCTCAACTCACCCGTCAACTAGGACATCACTGTGTTGCCCAAGTGATCAATTTTGGCTGCTGTTGGGGTACAAATCACTTGACTTCCTTAGTAATGAACGGTTGTTACTCTTTATTGTATGAGGAAAGGGCAGCAGAGCTGTGCTTAGCCTGTCCTCGTTAAGGGTGTCTCCTTTAATTGAAATGCATGGGGTAAGCAGGGGGTTCTGATGCCAGAGCCCAGTGAAGAGAGAGAGAGAGTGGGGATAGGTGATTTGCCTGTCGGTCTGTCCAAAAGTCACAGGCACTATTTGACTTGCCCCTCTCCACTGTTTAAAGACGGCTGATTAGGCTCCATAGAGAGTGTTTTGTTTTGTTAAGTGACCACTAGAGTTAAAATAGTTGATAATTGAGTCTAAGTGCTTAAACCTGCTGCCTTTTTCTGGAAGAAACAGCCTAGCCTGCATCAGCAGTGAGGGTGCTTCATTGAGAGTTGGAAATTCAAGAGATCAACTTTCAGAGCTCACAGTAGGAGCTGGCAGCAGAGGTGGTGGCACAGGAAAATTGGTAGCAGAATGAACAGTAGCCAGAGCAAGTGGTGAGAGGCTGAAGGACTAAGCAAGGTGCCTTCTCTGCATGCCCCATCTGGGAGGTGACTTCTCATGAAAGCACCTCTAAACTCTTGACTCTCCACTGCCCAAGGAAAATAGTGTGTGGGTTGTGGGCGAGGGAAAAGAGATTGGCACATTGAAGGAACATTTGTTTGGTGGACTATATTTTAATGACTTGTTAAATGCTGAATTTTAGAATGCTAAATTTGTGACCGGGAAATATGTAAATACGTGACCTTGTCAGCCAAGATTTTTAAAATGTATTATTTGCCAAGGTTGTTCTCTCACATTGTTGCTGTCTTGGCATGCTTCTGTACTAAACAGGTTTATTAGAATTAATTTTGACATAAACATGTCCATACTGGGTCAGGCCAGTGGTCCATCAGGTCCAATATGCTGTCTTCCAAAAGTGGCCAGTACAATGTGCTTTGGGGTAAGGGGAATAAATGGGACAGGAAATGATCAAGTGATTGATTCCCTGTCATCCAATCCAAGCTTCTGGCAAACAGATATAGACTCCCACAATATCCTTGTCATTAAACTAAAGAAATATGGCTTGGATAAAAGGACTGTAAGGTGGATAGAAAGCTGGCTAAATCATTGGATTCAACAGGTGGTCATCAATGGCTCTGTCTGGTCAGTGGAGGGTATCAGCAGAGTACCTCAGTGGTCAGTTCTGGTGCTGGTTTTATTCAATATCTTTATTAATGATCTGGATAAGGGGATGGATTGCACCCTCACCAAATTTGCAGATGACACTGAACTAGGGGGAGAGGTTGATATGCTGGAGGGTAGGGATGGGGTCTGGGGAGACCTAGACCTAGACAAATTGCAGGACTGGGACAAAACCCCAAAACAAAAATCACCAGAACAACATCGATTTGGACCAGGAATGTGTGTGTGAGAATTTGTCTGAATAATTTAAACTTTTTGCAATGACCTCATAATAGCTAGTGGACTTATTTTTTCCATTCACTATTATTCCATTAGCATGTTAACAAATGCTGCTCTGAAAACTGCAATGGGCATGTGCTCTAAAAATGATATAAAAGGACAATACATTTTCTGTTGAAATATTTAAATTTGATTTTGTCAGTACAGCTAATTTAATACTGTTTTTTAAAATTTTTACTTGTTTTTATCTTGGGATGGTTTTAGGCAGACAACTTGCATGGAATGTAGCAAATTCAATTTTCTTTTGTTGCCTTCTATTAAGTGACTTTTTGGTTCAATATCCTCTTGGAATATTTGGTGAATAGAGTTCTGGGGAAGCTCAGGTACCTTTCTCCCTCCAGCATGTCTAGTTCAAATAATCTGACAGACTCAGGCCTTATTTTTCTAATTTGTGCCTAGACTCTGAATTGCCAAAGCTGGAAATGTCACAGCCTCATTACCTTGTTGGAAGAAGGGTCAGGCACACTTTGGCTGTGTCTACACTAGAGTTTTGTTGATAGTGGGGGCCTTCTGTCAACATAACTCAGGGAGCATCTACATGCGCAAAGCATTCTGTTGCCAGAGTCTCGAGAGAACTCTGTATTTGTCTCAACAGTGTTATCCCTTGAAAATTTGAGGAATAAGGCTTGTGTTGACAGAAGTGCAGTGTAGATACTTCTGTTGACAGAGAGGGCTTTCCAGTTCACTGAGCAGCCTGGTTAGCTGTTCTGCTGACAGACGGCAGGGCAGTTGGGCTGCTCTCTCTCAACAGAGTGGATTCCTCTGTCAATCTGCTTTTGGGTGTAGAAGCAATCAGTCAACAGTTTCTGTCCACACAACTCTGACAGATGTTACTGTCGACAGATGCTTCTAGTGTAAATGTAGCCTTTGTGACCTGGGCAAGACTTCAGAATGAGAAAGTAGTGTTTTCTGCTAAGTTAAGCTTATTGCCAGTTTGGTTTGCATTCCTTCTTAAACATCATGATTAATGGTATAGCTAGGAAGCCCTGGCCAGAATTCAGTGTTCGTCCAGTCGGGTCCCAGAAGGCCCTCCTTGATGTAACTTGTTTTGTTATTTCTCCTGCTCAGCTGGTAACTGCCATGTGAGTGCAGGGTGATGGGGACACTAGCTCCAGGGTCAATACCTGTGGGGTCAGTTATGAAGTTACTTCAAGACTAGATTTGGCCTCTTTGTTGCTTGAAGGAAAAATAATTGCAGTGAACAACTGCATTGAACTATGTTCGCTTACGCTTTCTCCTGATCCGAATCCTTACTTTAGGTATTTGTTAAAGCAAATAGCAGCATTTTCTTAATATTGCACTCTCAGTAACCAGACACAATGACCTTTAAATGTAATTTTATCATACAAGAACTATTTTTAAAGAGTACAATTATTTTGCTGTGGCAGTTGACCTTATTGCTGATATCCCTCCTAGAGCCGTCTTACGGCTGCTTCTGCTGCACACTTGGGCCGTGTCTACACTAGCCCCAAACTTCGAAATGGCCACACATATGGCCATTTCAAAGTTTACTAATGAAGCGCTGAAATGCATATTCAGCGCTTCATTAGCACGTGGGCGGCTGCGGCACTTCGAAAATGACGCACCTCGCCGCTGTGCGGCTCGTCCCGACGGGGCTCCTTTTCAAAAGGACCCCGCCTACTTCATAGTCCCCTTATTCCCATCAGCTCATGGGAATAAGGGGACTTTGAAGTAGGCGGGGTCCTTTTGAAAAGGAGCCCTGTCGGGACGAGACATGCGGCGGCAAGGCGCGTCAATTTCGAAGTGCTGCGGCCGCCTGCATGCTAATGAAGTACTGAATATTTATTTCAGCGCTTCGTTAGTAAACTTCGAAATGGCCATTTCTGTGGCCATTTCGAAGTTTGGGGCTAGTGTAGACGTAGCCATGGTGTTAAGCAAGAGAAGTTTTAGCAGGCTGTCACAAGACTGAATGGTTGCTGTGGTTTTTCTTCTCTGAAGTGTTGGCCTAGAGCAGTAATACTCTGTTTCTGACTTCCAACCTGAATGTGGCTCTTTGTAGCCTCGTGTGTGGCTCTCTGTTCACAAGTCATATCAGAATGATGAAAGCTTGTCTCTTTCACCAGTGGAAGTTGAACCAGAAAGAGATTACCTCATCCGCCATGTCTCAAACAAAATGGCAGCTCAAACAAAAATATAGGTGTAGACTGACAAAGCAATCCATATGGGTGTCAGTGACCATTGACGGAGCACATAATAATCTAAACTTCTGCAAATTTTAATTGTTAAAATAAGACTACATAATCATGCTAGTTTTAGTCATTTTGGCAATTAATTTCAAAATGCTTCTCAGCAAACATATTTATGCAGATATGCACAAAATTTTTTCCGGGAGTAAAGAGTGAAATCTCAATGAGAATCCTGTTTCTCTACCCTCTTCTTGCACTTACAGAGCCCAGTCAGGGGGCCAAACACCCACAACCCCTCCTCCCCCAGAGCCCATCTGTGAGCCTCTCCCCAGAAAATACACCCAAAACCCTCCTCCTCAGAGCCAACCACAGGCTTCCTCAGCCCAGATACTCCCCTCAACACACACCCCTTCTCCCCATGATTGCAGCTGTGCCCCACCTTGCTGAGACACTCTTCCCTCCCCTTAGAGCCCAGGGTTCCAGAGAGAGAAACAGCCTGATGCTTAATCTCAGGTTTGCACTGTTCCTGCACATCTTCTCCTTCCTTCAGGACATGCTGAGAATTGCATTTGCCAGGAACCCTCTAGTTCCTTTTCCTGTCCTTAGCAGTGTTTTCTATGTACAAGCTGGGCTCTGCCAAGTCCACTGGCCCTACATGCAGCTAGCAGCCCAGCCCAGTTCTACGGGGGTAAAGGAAATTCTGTATGCACAATTATAATTTCTGGAAAGTTCAGCATTGTGTAATGGCACAGAATTCCCCCTGGAGTTTAAGGATAGATTTGAAGGAGGATAATTAGTTAGTTTTACAGATGTTTATGGTGAGTTTCTCCCTAAGGTGAGGCACACCATGTCAGGAAGCAAAAACATTCTTATTTGAAAAAGTAGTAAGTGGACAACAGAGAATGTCATCATGAGCCTTGAGTTTTCTTTGTCTCAATTCATCCATACTTGCTAATGTCTTAAAGCTTTTTAATTTTTTTTATGTACACACAAGGTTATGAACTAAAATTTCAATTATGATGCATATTTTAAACAGTTTTAGTAAGGTAGCTACCCAACCCTTTTATTTCACACTCATTAAAATTAGTAACCTAACACTTACTTAAATTATAGAAAGACATTAATTTTCTATTTTAAGGTCCACAGTCTGATTAAAGAAAAAAGTTGGGTAGTGGTTCTTACATTTTTCTAAAATTAATTCAAGCAGACCATCCATTTGCCTCCTTTGCCTTCTGGTATGCCTGCCTGAGTTCTTTGATATTGACATGGCACTGCTGATGTCCCGGGTATATCCTTTTCCCACTATGCCCTGTGCGATCTTGGCATAGATATCAGCATTTCTTTTTGTAAGGAATGTGCCAGCAGGAACTCAATGCTGCTGAAGGGTGGGAGGAATGTGTCTCCCAGAGATCATTTGCATGAGAATGCAAAGGTGTGCATATGTGATACCTTGCAAACCAAGACTGATGGGTAGGAAGGAAGCAATGAGATTGTGTCTATCGTAAACACGTTGTTGTAAAATCACAATTTATGCTAACACTCAGTATAAGAACTGTGAAATCTCACCAATGCTCCAAGTCATTGTGGGGGACAGGGCAGTCGTCATAACTGCATAAGACATTGATTACACAGGGCTCTCTGGTTTGAAGCATTGTAAAGAAGGGGAGGGATATGGGTTGAGTTAGTTAACTAAGCGTCTTGGTGTTGTCTAAGCCTTAGCCATATAGCTATATGCCTGGTTTAACTAGCCCTCCTTACCTGCTAAAAGATAGAGTAGAATACTAGTGGTTTTTATGAGACTCCACTTTGGTAGATATTAGCTGTGTCTACACGTGCACGCTACTTCGAAGTAGCGGCACTAACTTCGAAATAGCGCCCGTCGTGGCTACACGCGTCGGGTGCTATTTCGAAGTTAACTTCGATGTTAGGCGGCGAGACATCGAAGTCGCTAACCTCATGAGGGGATCGGAATAGCGCCCTACTTCGACGTTCAACGTCGAAGTAGGGACCATGTAGACAATCTGCGTCTCACAACGTCGAAATTGCCGGGTCCTCCATGGCGGCCATCAGCTGGGGGGTTGAGAGATGCTCTCTCTCCAGCCCCTGCGGGGCTCTATGGTCACCGTGGGCAGCAGCTCTTAGCCCAGGGCTTCTGGCTGCTGCTGCGGCAGCTGGGGATCCATGCTGCAGGCACAGGGTCTTCAACCAGTTGTCAGCTCTGTGTATCTTGTGTTGTTTAGTGCAACTGTGTCTGGGAGGGGCCCTTTAAGGGAGTGGCTTGCTGTTGAGTCCGCCCTGTGACCCTGTCTGCAGCTGTGCCTGGCACCCTTATTTCGATGTGTGCTACTTTGGCGTGTAGACGTACCCTCGCAGCGCCTATTTCGATGTGGTGCCGTGCAACGTCGAAGTTGAACATCGACGTTGCCAGCCCTGGAGGACGTGTAGACGTTATTCATCGAAATAGCCTATTTCGATGTTGGCTTCACGTGTAGACGTAGCCATTAAGAGCTGAAATCAGAGGGTCTTTGCTCTGACTAAACCCACAGTGGATGGCATGACTGGGAGACAGCTGGTAGGAGGACCAGTGGTGGATGGATGGCATGACTGGCAGACAGCTGGTAGGAGGACCAGTGGCGGATGGATGGCATGACCGGCGGCCTGCCGGTAAGAGGAGCAGCGGACGGTGAACGGTCGGTGCGACCGGTGGCCAGCTGGTAGGAGGAGCAGCGGAGGGCGTGACTGGCAGATGGCTGGTAGAAGCAAGCAGAACACTGGACCAGCACAAAGGTGCAATTGTCTCAGGCTCCATGAGGGAGTGCATCAGCGTGAGGTGTCAGGGCCCGTACAGACTGGACCAAGTTGTAAGTGGGGCATTTGAATTGGGGGTGTGGAGAAAGTTGGGTGTGTGGATTGGCTATTTACTGTATTGGACTGGTGAGTCTGAGAGGCCAAGGACATTGCTCAATGCATTTGAGCTGGGACAGTTACTTGAGGACGGGTTATGAACTCTGGGTGTGGTGTTTTCCCAAGCTTATGCTAATTGACCTTTCTGCCTCTTATTAAATGTTCTTTTTTACACCCCAACTCTGTGCTTGCGATTGGGGAAGCATTGCCTCTCGGAGGCGCCCAGGGGTGTGTGAATTTCCCAGGCTACTGGGTGGGGGCTTGAGCCAGTTCTGTGTGAGATGGATGAAAAGGAACCCCTAGAGATGTTGAACCCGGCCCTGGTTGCTGCCAGCTCCTTCCGGCAGAAGGGTTACATTTTGATGCTTCAGAGTTCTGCTTGTACTGATTTCTCTCCCTCCGCAGCAATCAAGTCCATGATTTCTTGAATGCTCCATGCTGGAGCTTGACCACAACCCTTGGTATTCATGGTCAGATGTGCTGCCTGCTCTGCTTGCCCTGCTGTGTGCAGTAGTGAAGGGTCAGGCTCTGAGATGGAGTGTTTCATTTTCAAACCGGAAATGAAATTCAAACTTCCCTCGGGCTTTCTCTGTGCACCTGGAGAGCAGTAGAGTTGAAAGTGCTGGTCAGAATGCTCAGATGGGGGCACTGTGGGAAAACTCCTGGAGGCCAAAAATGTCAATTTTCACAGTGCTGCATCAGCATTACCCTAAATCGATCATGAAAGGTCAAATTTAGCCTTGTGAAAAACAGGAGTATCGAACTTGACCTTAACAAAACTTAAAGTTGGTGAAATGGGCTTGGTGGCATGACTCATGGTTAAGAACATCAACCTAATTCGGCTAAGTTTGACCCAAACTCAGAGTGTAGACCAGGCCCCAGATGCCATCCCAGAGCTTGCGCCCCAGACTCTCTCTCCCACATGCCCTCCTATACCATGCATCCCCTCCTGCATTCCAATCCGCTGCCCCAGCTCAGAGCCTGCACTCAGCACCCAAACTCCCTCACAGAGCCTGACCCTTCACTACTGCACACAAACTCCCTCCCACAGCCTTAGGCAGGTAGGAGGAGGGACTTTGAATGGGGTGGGGTGCAGGGTCTGGGCAGTCTGGGTACCACAAAAATTTCCACAAACCTGCCCACCCTTTTTGCCCCTGATGCAGCCCAGTAACCCCCACACTCCTACCAGAGCTGAAACAGAACCCAGAAGTTCCAATAAGGTCTGTCCCTCCCGAGAGCTAGTAAGAAAGTAAGAATAGATATTACATTTTTAAACCTAACGGTGTGCCTTTAGGGACTTGCCACAAGATGTCAGAATATGTTGTTGTTGGAGCTGAGTGGGTCTAATACTTCTGTATTTTATATAGGGATTAGATACTGGGCAAACTGCTAAACTATCTGCCAGAAAACTAGAGTTTTAAAGTGCCTAAATAGCCCCTGGAATCATGGTTTAAATTGTCCCCTCAAATGTTTGCAAATGTTTGTAAGATTAAGTTCTTCAGCTGTTTCTGTTTGACTGGTGATTCTACAGACTGGGCAGATCAGCCATTTCAAATGTTCTTGTGCTGCTCTGAACTTTATCCTTCATTGTGGTGCTCATTTGAATTAAAGTGTGTGTGTGTGTGTGTGTGTGTGTGTGTGGGAGAGAGAGAGAGAGAGAGAGAGAGAGAGAGAGAGAGAGAGAGAGAGAGAGAGAGAGAGAGAGACTGACTGACTGACTGACTGACTCTTGAGGCTTCAGTGTAATCCAGTCTCAAAGACCCGACACGGACCCATGGACATGACAGTTCTGCAGCTGATACTCAGCAGCCCAGTATGTATGTGTACGGTAAGAGAACACGGGAAGGCAGACAGGCCAAGAATATAACTCTGATTTCAGTAAAAGTCAGCCTAATTTACACTAATATATAAGTGACAGCAAAATCAGACCTTGAATGTCTCAGTAGCGATTATCCAATTATAGAAATGAAATACACAAGCCTGACCTTTTCTCTACTAGTAATTCTCTCCCTCATTTATTGTTGCCCGTGTCTGTACATGAAATGTGAGGGGTGAAAAATCAGAGTCAATGTTTGCCTCTCACAGTAAGCTCATCTGAACAGGAATATGGAGTTCCTACGGGGTATTGTGAATGGGAGCAACACTTGCCCTCTGTTCTTCTGAAAGTCTCCTACCTACGCTATTGGCTGTATGTTGCATAATTCAAAAGAGGTATCAGGTTGTTTAGATAGCTAAGAAATCTCTCTGGTGGATAGTTCAGGAAGCCAGAAATGCTACATCTTGTTGTATGATACATAACTACTGTAATGATTGAACACAAACTAGGTAATATTTCAGAGTGTACTATTTTTGAGCAGATAATACACAAGGCAGCAAAGTTTTTCTGTTGTGAAGGCAGTCAGATATAAAAAACACCTCTGGGCTCTTTTGGTGCAGAAGTGGCAGTTGCATAAAGACTCATCCATCTCAGCCGTCACCGGTAGAGAGCGACAGAATCAAACACACTCCTAGACATGTCAATTTGTCATTTGCAGATGACACAGCATTATTCAGGTTAATTAAGACTGGGTGAATGTGAATGGAACATCTGGTAATGGACACAATCAGAAAAAATATGGAACTAGAAGTGCTGATGTAAACTGCCATTCAGTATCTGTGTTCCTGTGTAATCAGGACTATAAAACCAAGGTAACTGATAATCCTAATGTTCTAAAAGTTGCTTGCCATGGAACTCTGCTGTGATTCAAAACAAAACTATACACCCAAAGAAATCAAGCCCAAACTCCACAACTCTGAGGTTTTATGGAAGTTCTTCTCATACTGATAGTAGTTTTTACCTTTGAACTAGGATGGATAGCCCAAGAGAGATTGAAAAATTATTTTTATAAGTGATATCGCCTTCAGTAGTTGTTTCTTTAGCATTTCAACTGTCAGTTTAAAATCTGTATCTGGAAATAAAAGAAAAAGCTGTAAGCATCCTGTGTTCACATCAGTATGTTTCTCAGAAATAATGGAAAAAAAAGAAGTGAGCTATAGAATGCTAAGGAGATGAAACGAAGCAATCTGTGGTGAATGCAGCATGACGAGCAGTCACCTATGCTTTTTAGAACATATTTATTCATAACATTTTGGTACAATATTGGTGTGATTTGTTTAAATGTTCATCTTTGCCATTTATATGGGTATAGATGAGCTATTCTTTACTGTGCATAATGTGCCTCATTGGTAGCATATCTCTAGTTTCAGAATTCTAGATAATTAAAACGGAAAGGTGAGGGTATAGGAGCACTAGTGTGTGGTCAGGCCAGTTTGTTCTTTTCCTGGCTATAAAGATCTCTCCTGAGATGCCACCTGCCATCAAAAGCTGATTACTGGGAGTGCTATCCCAGTTATTTTTCCACCATACCAACCACTAGGTTCAAAAGGAAAGGAATGAGGGAGAGTCAGGAATAACAGGGCTAAGTAATTCTAGAGTTTCACATGCTCAATCATAGAATACTAGAACTGGAAGGGACTGCAGGAGGTCATCAAGCCCAGTCCTCTGCCCTCATGGCAGGGCCAAGAGCCATCTAGGTCATCCCTGTTAGCTATTTATCCATCTGGTTCTTAAATATCTCTAAGGATGGAGATTCTTCAATCGCCCAAGGCAATTTATTCCCATAATTAACTACCCTGACAGTTAGGATTTTTTTCCTAATGTCTAATCTAAACCTCACTTGCTTTAATTTAAGTCCAATGCTTCTTTTCCTGTCGCATAGGCTGAAGAGAATATTTTATGATAATAATTATAATAAAGTATTTACATGTAATATAAAATAATTGCAGAAAACTGTTTTGTAACAGGGCATCACAGGGCGGGGATACTGAGTCACTCCTTGGGGGTGTGCTTCATAGCCCTGCGGCTAGTCTAAGTAGCCACCATTCTCCCCAGGACAGTATGGCCTAATGATCAGAGTCAATAGATCACTCTTCAGAACAGGACAGTAGTGCCCTGTGGTCAACATCAATGGCTTGCCCCTAAATTCAGGGCAGTATGTATTCATGGTCAGAACCAATAGGACCATCCTTCAGTGCAGGGAAATATGGCTCAGTGGCTAGAGTCAGTAGGGCTGCCCTAACCTTCAGGGCAATATATGAGTGATCAGAGTAATCAGGGTTGCCCTTATTTGCAGGGTAGTGTGGGAAGGGTTTTTTTGTTTTTTTGTTTTTGTTTTTTGTTGTTTTTTTTTTAAATCCTGACCAGCTGGCTGAATATTTGGGTAGGAAAAAAGAATAAGAAAGATAAACATTTCAGCAATTCCACTTTCACTGATTTGAGATTAGATATAAGGACAAACTCAAAATGTGAAAAATTTAATTGGCAATACCATACAAATTTTCTCATTTAACAAAGGCGGGAACGTATGCAGGGTGTATTACAGACCGATAACTATATAGTGCCTTATTCCTATACTGGTCACTTAGCCGGGAATAATTTTCTTTTTTACACTTTCAGAATGGACTGATTACTACTTTATCTGTTTGTGTATTTTATATTTTGTTGCTTTTGTGAACCAAAAGATTTCGAGGTGCTTCCAGTATGGTAGATGTTTGTTATAGGTTCTGGCTAATAATAATTAATACCAAAAACAAGGAGAGGCTAGCAGGAAATTTGGAAAATTGGTGTTTGGTTTTCTAGCTTGTGAGGAGTCTGTAGTGAGGTACAGTGGCCTCCCCCTGATTCAGGGCCAGAGGAAGCCTCCCAGAGGCCTTGGTGAGTGGGCTCAGAACATCTGTGATGTGGGGGACACATGCAGCAGGAAGTGCCAGGGAGGGGTCCAGAGGGTCATTAAAAGGGCAGCCTCTGGGGCGATGGTAGGCCACTGGCCCAGCTCCTGAAAGCAGGAGCTGAAGAGCCCATGCCAGACTGGTCAGCCAGCCAGCTGCTCTGATCAAATCCCAGAGCCACAGCTGGGTCTAATCCTGGCCTGCTACCTGGTGTTCCCGGATCTACCTGGGCTCTGTGGCTTGCTGTGAATCCCATACTCAGAGGACCAGGGCCTGCCAGCTGTCAACTACGCCAAGACCCCGGACCTGCCTTAGCCTGTGGACCTGCCAGCTACCTAGAGGCCCAGGACCTACCTGAGCCTCCAGTCCGCTAACTACCCTGTTAGCCGTTGGCCTGGTGAGATACCACGTATGCCTTCACTTCATCCGAGTCTTTGACTGCTAGGACAGAGAGTCCCTTCGCAGTGGGCAGCCAGGGTGGCTGATGGGTGCCCCAAAAGTTTGCCCCGTGGAAGCAACATGACTCAGCACTCAGCTCTCAGTACACCTCACCAGTGACCATGCTAATACAGCTGAGACCAGCTGGGGTTCTTTGTTTGTGTTCAGTTTAGCACAGTAGCAGGAGGAGTCAGGCTGAAACTTTAACAGTTACTATTTATTTGATAAGAAAGCTTAACTCTTATGGGTCCAAGGCTATTGCTTCACTTCTTTGGTTGCAAGCAACTAACATATAACAAAATAATTTAGCTCATAGATCAATTATTAAATGCGCACAAAAGAAACACATAGCAGGTATAATTCTCACCCCCTGTGTTACCCGACTTTGGCGTGGCCAGCGTCTTTCACTCAATCCCTCGGGAAGAAGTAGTATGAGGAGGGCGTCCCCTGGGACCTCGGGAGGCAAAGACCTTCCTGACCAGCAGGTATAGGTAATTGGAGCTCAGTTAGGGTGGGCTGCCAGACCCTTCTTTGTACCCCTTGGGTCATGTACACTCTTCCTTATCTTAAAGATGCCAGTTGTTAGATCGTCTTTGTGACGCTAGTTCTCACAGAGGGGTTACAGAGACTTAATTTACATGTGTGAGCTGAAGATAACTTAGGCATTCTTTTCTTATGGGCATGAGATTCCTCTCCTGGGATGGTGTGTAGGCGTATCAATTGCTGGTACTAGCCAAGGGCAGCCCGAGGCCCTGGTCGTCAGCTAGCCTGTTTGTCTTTTGTTGTTTGTTTCTGTCTGTTGTTCAGGGTCATGATGAGGCAGCACATCTGTGCCCCTTGAAGCATCAAAGACTACTCTCTCTCTCTTGTGATCCAAGAGGGAGGAGAGGAGGGGGTTTCTGTCTGGCTGCATTCCACCTCCTTGATATGTCTCATTATGTTCCATGATGTGAGGTGGTGGTGATGCCAGCACCTTTTGCCCTCCTTGGAGGAAGCTAAAATTGCCCATAGGTATGGCCTCATTAGACCCCAACAATGTGGATGTGCTCAAGTGGCTGGACCAGCCCACAGCTACTTACCTAGAGGACATAGAACTACCTGACCTCCTGGAAGACCTGGAGTGGGACCCTGCACCATTGAAGGTAGAGGTAGGAAGCACCCTGGGGAACACTCTGCCAGAGCCCATGTCAGTGTGCTTTGGCCTGGATCCCTGCTGACCAGCCTCTGGTATGAGCTGCAGTTCGAGTGCGTGGAGTGGGTGGGCCTGTGCCCCCCTGCTGCTCCCTCTGAAGAGGTAGCCCCTCACCTTTCTCAACTCAGACTGCCGTGGTGGTGTGCCAGGGCAAATCACTGCTCTTGTTGGACTGCTCAGTCCTGCTAAAAGGACGCTGGGCCTCATTAACTGCTGCCCCACTCTGCCCCAGGGCCAGGGCTCATATACTTGCTCAGCCCTGACATAAGACACTGATCTTATTGACTGTGTTCCCCTGCCCTGGAAACTGTGCAGCTCAGCCCTGCTGGAAGGAACCGAGTTTAGTGGCCATGGGACTTTAGCGAGGTGCCATCACCTTACTTGCCCCCTCAAGGGGTGAACCTCCTGGTGCCCCCCACTACAGGGTTCCTTTCCTGGTCACAGCTGGAGTACTAGGTGAATAATTTTAATTGTCATCTTGTTTCTCCCTGTACACCACCCATGTAAGAACTAAAGGAAAAGGTTAAGTCAATATTATAAAAAGTATAGGTAGAGATGGTATTGCTGCCTATTGGTTGTCTGACATTACCTACAAAAAAATCCCATTTGCAGCTGTTTATAACTTTGCCAAACATTAACTATTTGGGCTGAAATTAGCCTAAGATGGGAAAAGTCGTTTTCTGGGGAGAAAAAAAAATTCAGCTAAAATGAATAAATGTCATTTTCAAGAATGATATCTTCCAAATGGAAAAGAGCTGGTAGTATCACATGATCTCATAAAATTAGGAAATTAACTCAATGTCATCACTCTGGTTCTTCTAAGTACTGTAGTTCATAATTTCATACAATCCCATTTTAATAACATTTGTTGATAAAGGGGAAAAAGTCACTTCACTTTTGACAAACATTCAGATTTTAGAATCTTAAGTTCACTATTTACCCTTTAAATTCCACATTGAATCACTAACATAAAATAGACTTCGCTTCCACAAGGTTGTATGCAACCATAGTCCTGGGTCAACACACAGTTCAGCATATGCAAATTATGCCCTTTAAAGTCTATTTTGTGTAAGAGTTTAGCAATAAAAAGAACAAATAAACAACGTAATGCTACTAATAATGGAATCAGTCATTGATCAGAGCTTCATTCAGTAGTATTACTCACTACATTTTCTGTGTCTGAGGTTAGGGTGTCGTGATTTGAATCTCTCTAATTTAGCAAATTGAAAAAATAAATTGCTAGAGCAAAACATTTTAAAAGTTTAACTTTAATGTTTTATAAAGTGTTTACTTAGAGACAATTACCTTCCTCGCTTCCACTTTATTAACGATGGGAGAATTGCTGATTAAAAAACTTTCAACTAACACTTAATTTAAACATGTAATTAAAATAAATAGGATTTCAAACCTGTTGTCAAAGGAAATGATTCTAATCCTGAATATTGTGTTAGCATAAGAAGTAAAAAGAAATTATTTGGCTGCATTTTCCTGTCATTTACTGGCAATAGGTTTACACAGTTACACATGTGCAAAGTAACTAACCCGCTGTCTGTTTCATAGATACCCAAGATTTCATCTCTCCTTTTAATTCTGCAGTCTGCACTGCACTGAAGCCACACAGAGAATCAGACATGAGTGGGCTCTGGGCTGCATAGGGATCTATTTGCATAGAGTTGTTTGCAGAATCAGGACCTAAGACTACAGCTGGGGGAATTCTGCACCACTGTGCAATGCAGAGTTAGCACAGAATTCCGTATTTCTCCCACACCCACACTAGAGCACACGTCCCCCTCTCCCCAGTGCAGGTCATCAGAGCCATCAACACAATGTTGCTGCACAGGGTCGTCCGTATGGGCGATCTGGATACCACCATTGTGGGCTTCCAAGACCTGGGCTTCCTGAACTGCTTCAGCACTTTGGATGGCATGCACATCTCCATCTACACCCCGCCACACAGCGCCAGCCAGTATGTCAATGGGAAGGGCTACCATTTGGTGGTGCTCCAGGCCCTGGTGGATGCTAGGGGTTGGTTCATGGACACCCACATGGGCTGGGCTGGCTGCACCGATGATGCCCTGGTCTTCCGGAACTCTGGACTCTGCTGGCACATGGGGGGCCAGCACGTTCATCCCCCAGAGGGAGATTCCATCTGGGATACCTTGGCCACACCCAGGAGGCATTCAACCAGTGCATAAACCACACCTGCAATATCTTGGAGAGGGCCTTCAGGCACCTTAAGGGGTGGTGGAGGTGCCTCCACACACCCTTGGAAGTCAGGGTCCTCAAAATGCCCCGGATGGTGTGTGCTTGTTGTGTCCTCCACAATGTTGTGGACTGAAAGTGGGATGCCTATATCCCTGGCTGAGGGACCATGTAGCCAGCGCTGGCTATGAGTGGATGGGGTCGGCGCCCGGCTGCTAGGTCCACCAGGATGGCCATCACATTAGGGAGGCCCTCAGGCAGGCCTTTGCAGATGGCTGCCTGTGACCTGCACCCACCCCGACTCCCCATGCACATCCACCACCCGCTGTTCCCACCAGCTCCACACCTACGCATCCGCCACCCACCATCCCTCCCTGAGGAGCACAGCATGAGGTGGTGTATGGAAAATAAACATTTATCAAGAAGGGGATGGTATGTTGAACTATGTACAGGTGGGGGACATGGTGTGGAGTGGGGGAGGGGGGCACCTAACCTGGAGGGGGGCAAGGGGAGCTCATTCTGGGGCTGGGGTGGTGGGCTGTGAGACTTGTCAGCCCCTGGATCCCCTGCCTTCCTGGGTGTGGGGTCCCCAGCCAGGAGGGGAGGGTAGAGTAGAGTGTGGGGAGCACCAGCAGGTAAGGCTGAGGAGGGGCTCAATGGGGGCGGTGAGAGCAGTCTTGGCTGGGGTGATCTGCTGGGGAGGCTGGCAACACCGGCCGCATACTCCTGGAGCACCTGGCCAATGCCCTCCAGGGTGTGCAGCAGTCTCTCCCACGCTGTCCTCTGCCACTCCAGCTTGGCCTCCATGCGCTGCATGTGCCACTCAGCCACCTTGTTCTGGCACTGGCTGGCTGGGTCCTCCTTGGCTCAGCGGTGGGCCCTCTGGGTGCGGCTCTGACAGTGCACGGTGTGGGGTGTTGCCTGGCCAGCTCTGACGTCCACTGGGGGCTCTCAGGGACCAGCGACAGTGCTGGGCTCTCCTGGCCCACAGATAATGCAGCTGTATGGAGAGGGGGACAGCATGTTGGTAAAGTGTCATGACCGCGGAGGTCTAGTCATAGTGCCTGGCCCCAACAGGGTGCCACCCGCCCCTTACGGGCTGGGCATCCCATCCGATGGCAATGCAGCCAGGGGCCTCTCACACGGGTGGGCCTTCTCAGCCTGTGGTGTGCGGTCTTTGGATCCTGTTCAGTACCGACTGGCTGCTGCCCTGTGTGCAGCTTGTGGTGCTGTCCACTGGGAGCAGGTGCTGGGCATTGCTGGCGGGCCACAACAGGGTGCCGCATACCATGGCGGACTGGCATGTGTGCGGCCTGGGACCACTGGTGCTGTGTACGGCCGACTAGCTGGTGCATCACCCCCACTCTACATAGCGGGTGCATGCCCCACCAAGTATGCACTGGAGTGTCCCTTGGTGATGTCCGGGGATGCCCAGCTCTCGGTTGCCTGGGTCCATAGTCTGGGCTGCTCCTCCGCATCTGGCTGTAGCTCATCGGCAGATTATGTCCAGGAGTGCTGTGGTGGGGAGCTCCTACAGGGCACAAGAATGCCCTGGAGCTCCTGGAAGTAGGGGCAGGAGGCTGGGGCTGCCCCAGAGCGGCTGGCCTGCCCCCTTGCCTGGTCATAGCCCTACCGCAGCTCTTTCACCTTGGAGCATACCTGTTCCACAGTATGCTCTGGATGGCCCCTGGTGAGGAGGCCCTGAGCCAGGCACTCGAAGGCTGCGGCATTGTGCCACTTCACCCGCATCTCAGGGTGGACCTCCTCCTTTTTCCAGACGCCCAGGACGTCCCACAGCTCTTGCTCTGCCCAGGAGGGGGCCCTTTTTTCTCCCCGTGCCCCCTCAGAACCTTGGAAGCCCTGTGAGGGCTTGAGGTGGGGTGGGGGGGGGGGCTGTGGAACTCACACAGGGACAGGCTAAAGGCCATGGTTTCGGCACTGGGAGCATGGGGCTGGAGCACGTGTGAGGGATGCTTCTAGCATGTTGTCAGCTTCCTGCCACGGGGTTTCTGCATGTGTGCTGCTTTAATGTGGCTGGGCTCAGGGACCATAGAGCCCCGCTGTTGCTGTCTGGAGTGGCCCTACGCTCCAGCTGACTTGTGCCATGGTGGAGCCTTCTTTTGAAAAAGCGAGATGTGGAGCATCTACAAGTGTACTCTTCCCATTTAGTTTCTTGAAAGGAGACGATCTTTCTGATACAGGATCGGAGTTCAGGTTTCGACATCAGCACCCCCTTCCTTCGATTTTCTTTTGAAAGGCGGTGTTGCATGTGTGGACACTCCTCTCATTGTTTTGAAAGAGGGCCACTTATTTTGATGTTTTGTATATGGGTAGACCCAGCTTATGTCCCCTGCTGGCACAGTAAAGAAGCTGCCTGAGGTTAGGGGGTGGAATACAGGCTCTGAGATTCAGATGTCTGAGCTCTGGAGGAAGAGGGTATGGATATCTGAGCTCTTGGGGGCATAGGCACCAACTCATTGGGTATTCCACGGGGAAAAATATTAGCTTGTATCCTGTCACTTGCCTATGAAGTTGGAACAGCTCTTTGATATTAACATAGTGCTGCTGAGTAAATTTTCTGAGAGTTTATTGTTCTGTACAACTCGAATACTAACATTATGTATTATGTAATTGTAACTATCTTTAACAGCTTTTCTGATGTAGGTATTTTGACTTGAAGCTAGAAAGTCTATTTTAATTATCTTTTCAATGATGTACTTATTTAATATGTTTATTGTTAATACCAGTGAAAAAGCATTCAGATTTATCTTTATGCATGGTTGGCTGGAGGCCAGCTATATAATTTTATAACATTCTTTAACTTTCTATCTACTTTGGAGGTTGGTTTTAGGTAGATAAATCTCTTATTGGTAGTGTTAATCTAGGCTTTTTCCCTAGCAGTTTGCATCTGATCCTGCACATACTTACCCATCTTTCTTTCTCCTTTTCCTCACAATGTGGCATATGTTATACATTTCTTAATATTTAAGCATGTAGATTACTGGGTCTGATTCCTGATAGTATTTTTGGCTACAATGCAATGTATAGAATTCAGAGATAAGTAAAATATTCCACCTAACTTTTTTACGTGGCATGTCCCAGCTGGAGTCAGTGGCAAAAATTCTCATTAATTGACACATGGCTAGGACTTCAAGATTTGTGTTTCTCTTTATATTACAGTAATGCTTAGGAACCTCAAGTGAGGTCAGAGCACCAATGTGGTTTGCACTGATCATACTCATAAGTAGCAGTGTCTACTCCAGAGAGCTTAAAGTTAGATCCGCAAAGGAATTTAAGGCACCTAAATCTGGGGTTTGGGGACCGAAGTCCCAGTTTTAGGCACCACTGTGTTCTACAACCTCCTCTGATAGGCGAGTGAACTCACTCTGCACCTATACTTTTGTAGCAAAAGTTTCTTAGGCACTGAATTTTCTGCCTCTGGTCATATGCATTATTGCTTCAGGCAGACATCCAGGTGTCTATCACATGCCTAAGCTTCAGCATGATCCTCAAACCAGGGGAAGGTAAGCATTCTCTGCTTGTCCTCCCAGCAAGACCTGATCCAGTAGGCATGCTCAGAAGCTGACACAAAAGAGAATGGGGGTGGAGGAAGACCCTAGCCCAGGGATTAGGATACTCATCTGATGGAGGACACCTAATTCAATTTCCTCAACAGCTGATGAGAAAGGTGGGTGGCCTCCTCTCAGGTGAAGACCCTAGCCACTGGATTATAGAGCAAGTCTTGCTTCAACAAGAGACATGGAGAAAGACCCACATCAGACTATCTCATAGTTGCAATTCTGTTTATTGATCCAGACCTTGCAGTCTAAATAAACAGGACAGATGAAGTGGAGGAGAATGGAACTCTTTTCCTGTATGGGAAAACTGGAACTCGGAGAGACTGTCACTGGGGTCTGCGGGGATGGAGGGGGTAGTGGGCAGGAAATCACAGCTGTGAATGTCACTGTTAGGTTAGGCTGTCCAAACTGGGCAAACCCTCCCAAACTGGTGGCATAGTCTGTCATTAAATTTAACCAAACCAGCAATGTACGTGTGCTCTTGAGTGACCTTACTAGCTCATCCTAAAGCCAGTGACAATCCCCTCAGCATTCTAGTCTCTCTGACTACCCCGGCCACCTGGTCCATTGTGTTGAAAAGATGCTGAAAAATCAAAGATGATTGCATATTAGGTCCTTCAGATCCAAGGAAATAGTCACTTACCACGAGGTCATGATATATTCCAGATCTCATCAAAGACAATGCTGTTAGCCAGCTCTTTTAAGAAACAAAGTTTATTATATGAGAAATGAAATGAGTTATTCAGAGATTTAAAGCAGGTAAACTACATTGTAGGTGAATTTAAGTTTGTAAATCCAAAATGTTAGCAAGGATGTAATAATCTGCTTACTTTTGTAAGTCTCTCTGGTTTCCAGGATAGTACTGGGGACCTCAGTCTTTTTTTGATTAAAATTTACTTTGTTAGAGTTAAATGATTGAAAGGTAGGGCTGGAAAGTGGTAATCAGGGCCTTTGTGCTTCTCTTTTATATCTTGATCCTTTGCTGGAAGAATTCTCAGTATGTTGTGCTGTCAAGCCTTCAGTACCTTTATGCAGGGTTGCACAGCTCCAAAATCTATGTGATCTTCCACCTGCTTGTCAACTGAATTGCAGATCTTTGACTGCCTCTTCTACGTGGAACAGGATGTACAAGGTGTCTCTGGAACTGACAAGCTGCAGTGGTTGTTTATAGTTCTTTTTTTACTCCTAGAGAGCTAACCTGTGGGTGTTTCCCAGACTCAAAACAGGTTTGAGTTACAACCACATACTAAATACCATAACTCCATGCACAATATTAATAAATATAAAAAGATAATACATAGCAAATTATAACCTTTCCAGTGATACCTTCCAAGTCATGCTTTGTACAGGATTTATCACACTTTTGTAAAAGGGGTGACCATAGGAGTATAGATGGCCACCATCTGTATTATATACTGTCATAAAAGCAATTTGCCCAAAGTCACAAAGGGAATCTCTGTGGCTAAGCCAGGAATTACAACTGGATCTCTAGAGTCCTAGTCCAGTGCTGAAGACGGAAGACCATCCATCCAGCCTACTAGGAAGAATTCTAGTACATTTATGTAAAGGTTAAGAGGTTGAGAAAGAAGAGGCGGAGCAAGGGCGAAATAGGCAGTTTCCTATTTTTAGTGATTAAAGACTTAGCCATAAATCACTTATAAATTCAGTATATTTTCATTGCCTTTAATGAAGCTTGCCTTAGCGCTGACATCCTGCACAAATTGCTTTTCTCAAGAGTGACTAGAAAAACTACCATCACTGCAAGTGTAGGTTTACAGCATCTGTAGAATGCTACTAGCACGAACCACTTCAAACCAGTCTCTGTTTATAGTGGCCTGTCTACTTATCTAGTGCTTCAGTTCTTCACATGTCAGCATGTACATCTAAGTGGCTTATTAATAGAAAAATTATAGTAAAAAAACTATGACAACTCTAAACACCTCCGCTTCCACCTCCACGCAAATTACCCTCTGTACTAATCACTTAGCTTTGTTTGAAACAAAACCCCCTAAATGTGCCTAGAGTGATCTTATTCTACCTTCAGTTTCTTAAAAATAACCCCCAAAACGTGCATAAGCTAAGATGCAGTAAAGCAGGCATTTAGTGTGAAACCCTTTAGTTTTCAGGCTTTTAACACTTTCTGAACTTATGGAACTTGGAGATATTCTAAGCAATACCTCTTGTAAATATAGATGTGTACTTATATGCCCATAGCTTTGCCTTTATTCTGAATTTTGTGTTTTCCTTCTGTTGGTCCTATGGGTCAGGCTGGATTTCTTTGCAATGCTCAGTCCTACAGTCAGCCCTACAGTCCCAGTGCAAATGGTGCCTGCATAGCATTGGCAACACTGCGCAGATTAGCTTTAGATTTTGAGATTATTCTTGGAATGGTCCAGCCCATTGAACCCAAACAACCCTGTGAGCTGGTGAGGAGAGGACAGGGCCAAGTCCTACTCTTCAACCCTTCCTGTAGGGCAATCAGGGCTGCTGACAACAGGGAGGTCAAGGGGGTAACTGCTCTGGGCTCCAGCAATTTAAAAGAGCCCTTTAGATTGCCATGGGAGCTCTTGGTGGTGTGAATCTTGTAGCCTGGTGGTACTGAAGGGCTGTAGTAGACTCTCCCCTAGTCCTGCCTCTTCTGCCTGAGGCTCCACCGCCTGGGGGGGCAGTTCCCCAAAGCCCAGCAAGATCAGGTCTGCCCTGGTTGCAATGTGTGTCCCCAAGACTTCCCTTCTGAGGTTGCCGTAAAACATTGATTAGTGATTTTTGTTCGGTTGCTGCGAATTGGTCTCAAACCACCAACTTACTTTATTTACCTAAGGTCACTTAATAGCCCCCCAGGCTAATGATGTTTAAGCACTACCAACCTGGCCTAGTTTTCAGTTTAAAGGTTCTCACTATTTTTTATTATTAGTATTATGGTGATAGAATAATATCTCTCCAAAAGAGTTGAGACACCAAGTACTAGCTGCGGTATATAATGTTCAAAGCTGATGAGAAAATCTGCAGAGTAGCAGCAATTTTGCAGTATTTGATGATAATGGTTTTATGGTTCTGTAAAACCCAGGAGCTATGTTCAGCACTTTTTGGTACCATGTACTGGCTCAGTGTCTACTTCCATATACAGTAAACTCTTTCATATCTGGCAGCCCCAGGACTGGGACGTTGCCAGGTATTCAAATATTCTGGATAATAGAGACACTTACCTGACCAATGCATGACACTAAAAAAGCCAAGAAAACAAAACAAACAAACAAACAAACAAACAAACAAAAACCTACAACCAAGATTAGATATTAAGAAACAAACAAATGTATGCAGAATACTTTATTTACCAGCAACAGTAGTATTGTACACAAACGTATATCATATCTACTTCATTTATTTGTATTTACTTGTACTATATTGTACTTATGGAAAAAGTAATTTAAATTTACTTGTGGTTAAAATGCTGGATATTTGACAGAACGCCAGATGTGACAGTTTACTGTATACAGGGATAGAACTCTTGTAATAAGCACACTCCATCCTTGTAGTAAGAGATGTTCCCTGCTCCAAAGAACTTATTACTTAGTTAGACAAAGGAGGAATTGTTATCCACCTTTGAGAAATGCAGAAATGAAGAACAGAGGTTGTGACATTCCAAAGATCCCACCCTGCTATCTGCCTTAAATTCCAGTCCTGCACCTCAAGTTTAGAACCACTCTCCCTCTTCAGCCCTGTACTATTCCCCCAAACTTCAGCTCTCTTCTCTCACACTTCTTACTGGATGGTGCATTATTTAAGAGACTGCAGTTGCCCTCCAGTAGAAACAAATTCTGTGACAGATGGTTAACAAAGCTTTTGATGTGAGTAAAAGATGATTTGACGCTAGTCAGAAGCTGTTTGGGGAACATTATACCCTCCCCCCTCGCACACTTTACCTTAGATGATTTGCATTTGCTAGTATCATCGTAGACATTTCCTCTAAGAACTGGAATGATGTTCCCATTTCATCTACAAGCTAATAAGACCTGTAGCAGACAGTGTTTAAAAATGACATTTATTCAGATGTTTTGCTCAACAGCAGATGCGCTTTGCTCAAGCATGCAAATGTCAAGGAGCAGAGCACCTAGCAACCAGTTTATAAGATATTTTCAGCTTGCAGACAGGGTTCCTGGTGCAAACCAGCCAAAGTACCTCCTTGTACCCTAAAAGAGAACCTTTCTTCATTTTGCTGAGTAGCTGGGGTGTGTTAATTAACCTTTTGTAAATTGTCCCATTAACAACGTACCTATGACAAATTAATGATGCCGCACATGATAAAAGAGAGACCCTCCCATCAGCAATCATCTTAGTTAGTGCCTGCTCTCTGAAACATATGGCCAGGCCATAAGCTTTGCACATAGGGACACCTTATGTTTCATTAATCTTTAATAATGGATGCACCTTTGTTTGTCCCTGAGCTTTCTGTTCATTTCTCATCTTATGCCCATACAGGCCAACATGCTGGATTTTCTTGGAAGTTGGCAGGTCGAGATTTTTCTCCCTCCTCATTCAGCAGGATTTGAGGGTTCCTTGGAAGATGTTTTAAGATTTTTAAGAGCAGGATAGACAAACATCTGTCAGGGACGATCTGTACTTGGTTGTGAATGCAGGGGACCGGACTTGATGACCTCTCGAGGTCCCTGTTCAGTTCTAGGATTCTGCGATTCCACGTCAGGTGTCTTCAGTTCCTGTTAAAATAAATCTGACTTAAAGGTGTTCCATGAAGTACTGAGTTCTGTTTGGGGCAGTGGAGAGCATGTATCCTTCCTTGGCACCTGATCTTCTCCCTACTGAGGTCAATCTGAACAAACCCAGGCCATTGTGGAGTGCTGGGAGTGGCCACGGTTAAATCTGGAAATACCTTCTTTCTTAGGTCTGAGCAAATGGCTAGCCTTTGTCACAAATCCAAACTGGCTCCACCGCTTACATCCTTATAGAATCTAGATAGCAGGAAGAGCTTGTTATGCTTAAAAGAATCACATGGCATCTTTTTTTAGGGGGAAAAGGCATCATGCCGCATTTATTAAACAATATAAGCTAAGCAGCATATGCTTTTAGACACACCCACCCAGCCACCCATCCTGCTGATGTTATAGTTACCAGTCTGCTGCCCACCCTGATCTAGTGGCCAGACAGATCAGGAATGAGGGGGGTGAGCCAAGTTCTTTCAGGATTGGTGCTCCATGTTGGTGTCAGGATTGGTGCTCCATGTTGTAGCAGGATGGAACCCAAAGACTGAGACAAGACATCCCATTCTTTATAGGGATTTTCCCTCATACAAGTCCCTGTGTTTCGCTTTATCAGGCCTTCCTCAATCACCCAGCGTTTCAGACAGTCCAACAGTTCCCAGCATTTCCAGAAGTCCTGCTGGGTGGACCTCGTCTGGGTGTTGCCTTTGATGCTGATGGCCCAAAGGTGTTGGTCTCTTGGGAAAGTCCTTACCCATTTTTCATCAAAAAGGGGTGTCTGCCTCCAACTTTGAGGTAGTCAATCTGACTTGTTTTGGTTTGCCCCAAGTCCTGGTCTCCACCTCTGATACTCTGGATATTGAAGGTTCTTTCATGTCCATTCTTTCTCTCATTGACACACACAGGCACACATTTACATAATTGCAGCATAGTGAGAACAAAGAATGTATGTTACAGTTTAACATATTACAGAGTCCATTGTCATTCATTTTTCCCACACCGAAGTGTCCTAAGCAGGAAGGCCATGAGGCCCAATCAGCTCCAACTCTTGCAGTGAAGTCACCCAAGATGTACAGTTGTTCACGAGCAGTATTTGCGCTACAGCAGCACTAAGCACGTCATAGAACTTGTCTTTTACTTCTGGTGTGGCTTACAGGGTTGGAGCATAAGTGCTGATCGGGTGGACAGGACCGGCGCAAGTTTGAAGCGTGATCCGAAGAAGTCTTTCTGATCCACCCATGACTAAATCAACCATTTGTAGAAGGGTGCTTCTGACAGCAAAGCCAACACCATGCTCTCTGGGTTCTTCTTGGACAGCATCTCCTTGAACTGTGCTCGTAGCACAACCTGTGCATCACAAACACATTCTTCCAAACGAAGCCAGAGCACAGAGTGTCGTGGAGACACCCACGCTCGAAGCACTGGCATCAACTAGATGTGGTCATCACTAGGCGTAATAACCTCAAAAACGTCCTTCTGACACGCAGCTATCATAGTGCTGACTGTGATACAGATCACTCGCTAGTTTGCTCCGAGCTCAAGCTGAGACCCAAGAAGCTGTACCACTCTAAACCTGCTGGAAGGCCCCGCATTGACGCCAGAAAGATGGCAAACTCGGAGAAAGCTGAAAAGTTCAGAGAGACCCTCCAGGAAAATCTGCGCAGTGGCCCTGGGGGTGCCAATGCAACATCCAAATGTCAACATCTGAGGGATACAGTTTACAACACGGCCTTGTCAGTGTTTGGAAGAAGAGCTAGAAACACGAACGACTGGTTCGAAGCTAACTCCGATGAGATGATTCCAGTCATTGAAAAGAAGCGCGCTGCACTCCTGGAGTACAAACACTCACCGAGCCAGAGTACCCAGCAAGCACTTAGAGAGGCCAGAAGAACAGTACAGCAGACAGCCAGGCACTGTGCCGACAACCACTGGCTCCAGCTATGCAGCAGCATCCAGACCTGTGCCGACTTTGGTAACCTTAGAGGAATGTACGAGGGTATGAGGAAGGCATTAGGACCCACCCAGAACAAGATGGCACCTCTGAAATCCAAATCTGGTGAAGTCATTGCTGACAAAGCCAAACAAATGGAGCGCTGGGTTGAGCACTACTCCGAGCTGTACTCACGCGAGAACGTTGTGGTTGACGCAGCCCTCGATGCCGTCAAGCTCCTACCAGTAATGGATGAACTGGATCAAGAACTGACTGTGGATGAACTGAAGAGAGCCATTGACAGCATTGCAGCAGGAAAGGCCCCTGGCCAGGATGGTATACCACCAGAGGTAATCAAATGTGCCACGGACACACTCCTGGAACCCCTGCATGAGCTACTGTGCCTGTGCTGGAAAGAGGGTGAGGTTCCACAGGATATGCATGACGCTAACATTGTAACGTTGTATAAGAACAAAGGAGACAGAAGCGACTGCAACAACTACCGTGGAATCTCCCTCCTAAGCGTCACTGGTAAACTGTTCGCTCACGTCATCCTTGGCAGACTCCAGAAGATTGCTGAGAGGGTGTACCCCGAATCGCAGTGCGGATTCCGCGCAGACAGGTCTACCGTTGAGACAGTCTTCTCTCTAAGGCAGCTGCAGGAGAAGTGCAGGGAGCAGAGAAAGCCACTCTACATAGCCTTCATCAACCTAACCAAGGCCTTTGACTTGGTCAGCAGGGATGGTCTGTTCAAACTGCTCCACACGATAGGCTGTCCTCCACGGTTACTGAAGATGATCCAGTCGTTCCACGAAGACATGAGAGGAACCATCCAATATGACGGTGCATTATCAGATGCTTTCAGAATCAGGAGCGGCGTCAAACAAGGATGTGTGCTTGCTCCGACATTGTTCGGGATCTTCTTCGCACTCCTCCTGAAGCATGCCTTTGGATCTTCAACAGAGGGCATCTTGCTGCACACAAGATCTGATGGGAAACTGCTTAACCTTGCAAGGCTGAAAGCTAAGTCTAAGGTGCGAGAAGTCCTCATCAGAGACAAGCTGTTCGCAGATGATGCTGCTGTAGTGTCTCACACAGAAGACCAGCTTCAAAAACTACTGGATCAGTTCTCCAAAGTGTGCAAGGACTTTGGGCTTACCATCAGCCTACAGAACACAAACGTACTCGGTCAGGATGTTGCTGAATCCCCATCAATCAGCATTGACAACTATACATTAGAAGTCGTCCACGAGTTCGTTTACCTCAGGTCCACCATCACTGACACCCTGTCGTTGGACACTGAGCTAAATAGGAGGATTGGAAAAGCGGCCACAACTCTGTCCAGACTCAGCAAGAGAGTGTGGAATAACAACAAGCTGTACACTCACACCAAAATGCAAGTCTACAGAGCCTGCATCCTCAGCACCCTCCTTTATGGCAGCGAGACTTGGACCCTGTATGCCCACCAGGAAAAGAGGCTGAACGTCTTCCACTTGTGCTGCCTCAGGCGCATCCTTGGAATATCATGGAAGGACAGAGTGACCAACACCGCCGTCCTCGAGCAAGCTGGAATCCCAACCATGCACACCCTCCTCAGGCAGCGTCGACTCCGCTGGCTTGGCCACGTCC
Source organism: Carettochelys insculpta (assembly GCF_033958435.1). Lineage (NCBI taxonomy): Eukaryota > Metazoa > Chordata > Testudines > Carettochelyidae > Carettochelys > Carettochelys insculpta. Next base: position 21,261,123 of record NC_134139.1, on the reverse strand, counting down.
ACAGGATGAACGATGGAAGGATTCCAAAAGACATCCTGTATGGTGAGCTAGCCTCTGGCAAAAGACCTCCTGGACGCCCCCAGTTGCGCTACAAAGATGTCTGCAAGAGAGACTCAGAGAGGTAGACATCGAGCTGGACAACTGGGAAGAACTAGCAGATGACCGCAGCAGATGGAGGCAGGGGTTACACAAGGGCCTTCAGAAGGGCGAGATGAAGATCAGACAGCTAGCAGAGGAGAAGCGAGCGCACAGAAAGCACAATAAGGACTTGCCAGACACCCACTACATCTGCAAGAGATGCAGCAAGGACTGTCACTCTCGTGTGGGTCTTCATAGTCACAATAGACGCTGTAAATGAAGTCCTCAATTGAAACTTTAAAGGGCGCGATCCATAGTCTATGCAGACTGAAGGATGCCTACTACATTACAGAGTGAACAGAGTAATAAAGAATGGATGTTACCTAGCAGAAAGTCTTAACAGTCTATGATAGTATAACAAAAATCTACAAAGCTGTAAGTCTACATTATCTATTATAAATCTGCAAGCTCAGGACTCGGTCTGTTGCCACTGAGTGGATAGCAAGAGAGGACTGACTGCCTGGATGAATGGTACATTCTCATCTGCTAACCACATTCCAAAAATGACCTGGGCTGGCATTGTCATGATGATTCTACACAAGTGTGAGCACAGGACAATGTACTCCATACTTGCTAAATGCTGAGACTAAAACACGTAGTTTGTGTCCATATCTACCATGTTTGTATGTTTTCACATTAGGAAAGTGATTTGTTAATCTGAAATCTGGATTGCTAGAAGTCATGACGACATGCATGTTATGGAATTTTGGTAACTCGGCCCCATCTCCTTAAAGGCAGTTCGGTGCAGAACTCCAACTGAAACCAACTGGAATTAGCGTCTGGGCCTTGGTTCCTAATGGAAAATCTGTCTGATGCCAACACCCCTGTTATTCTGAGAACGTTAGGCTAGAGTGGTGCAGCATACTCCATGCCGCAGGACCTATTCATAGGCATTCATAGGTTCTAAATTAGGCGCAGAGTCCAAATCCCCATGGAGAACAGATCAGTCTGAGGAAAAAAAAACCATTCAGTGTACAACAGTGGTCAAAAAAGTGGAAAAAATTTAGTGTGTACTGTATCAAAGAATAGATAACAATACTGTAAAGAGTATAATGCTGTAACAGCACAAAAGGGTCCTGAGCTCACATGGGACTTCAGGAGTCTACTGTAAAATAAATCTGAAATAATAATACAAATCAGCAGTTCAGCCTTCCTTTGAACTCTGTACTCTGTTCTGCTTTCACCATTTCAACAAGGGTGAATAGAAAAGGTTGAGAGAAAACTTACTATGGGGAAAAATCAAAGAAAATTAGGACTCTTATGAGTAAGGTATGTAAAGTGTAGAAGGGGTAGTAAACTTCCTGCTTCAGGGCTTAAGCCAATCTCTGTTAGAGACTGGAGCAAGACTGACTGTATGAGTTTGGTGTGGGGTGTGGGAGGCAGATTATTTTACACGGTCTGCTGTGGAGTTCTTAACCCTTCCCTGTGAAGCATCTGATGCTGGCCACTGCCAGACACTAGCCTAAATGGACATTGGCTCTGCTCCAGTTTGGCAATTCCCGTGTCCCTAAAGAAATAGCAAAGGTTGTTTTAGTAATCTTCCACTTGCTCTGGCATGATAAAAGGAGAGATCCAATGGAGCTGAAAGGCAACACACAGCTGATAGAAGGAAATACTTCATTAACAATGAATATTAGCCATTGGCACTCATTAACCAAAGCTGTCACTGAGAAGCAGAGTGTAACTGGATTTTTAAAAGGATTCAGTTGCCATATGAATAAAAGAAGAACAGCTACAGTGTCACAAGGACAAAATTTGTTACTTAAAAAATTGACCTGTTTCAAGCCAAGAATACAAATCCTCATGCCTCAGAACCTAAGCCAGCCACTGACTAAGAAGAATTTTCACATTTGTATATTCTTGCCTGAATACCAATTCCAGCTAATTCACATGTAGTGGTACGCTTCCCTCTAGAAACCAGATACAGGCCTCTGACAGAAGGCAAAATACTAGACTAGATGTTCCACTGGAAATACCATGATTTAATATGGCAATTAATAATGATGGTTGTAGGAATTAGTCATGGCAGTGCTTATAGAAAGATGATAAACAATGCTCCTTCCTCCGTCCCAGTGCTGAGCACTGCTTCCCATTGTCTAGCTGAGACAGGAATGTGTAAATCTTTGATTTTTACCAAACTGATTGTAAGGATGATATATGACAAGGCTTGTGTCTGAGATGCTCTTTGGGAGACTAGAGGATGATGCCCTGGAGTACCTATGAGACTACTATGATGAGGGGGTGATATAAATATCACAGCTACATAATAGCTTGTCTCACTACATTGCTCTTGATCCTACTAGGCGTCGAGCAGTCCGGCTCAGTTCAGCAGAGCACTTCTTAAGCACATGGGTGGCTTATTTATTTGATGTGACTTTAAGGATGTGAGCTGAAGTGCGGGATTGAGCTTTTAGTGAGTGTCAGTGCAACAAGACAATCCTTTCCATTGAGTGCAATGAAATCATTTGAAAACTGTGAAATCAAGATACTTCTTATACCAGTTTAACTGGATCTGTAATGGTTGAGTCTCACTGCCTGGCTGCTAAGGGTTTAAGGTCAGCTGCTGCTTTTGTGAGGCTTGGCTGTTTTCACTTGATCTTTTAGCAGGGACTGTGAACAGGTTGCCATTTCCAACATCTTGGGAGAAGTAAGGAATGAAGTTTCCCTTTAAGGAAATCTGGCCTTTAAAAATAAAGTAGCCTTTCTTTTTTCCTATTGAATTAACAGCCAGAAGGCTTTTACTCAGCATGAATTACAACACTGGAATAGTAGTGAAATACAGATGTTGCCACAAAAGGAAAGGCTCAGCTTTCTGCTTTCTTACGGATATATTGATAGAAAGGAGGGTACAAGTCTGATAACATTTGGTAATGCTGAAACACACACATTTGAGCCTGGGTCTCAGCTAGTGTAGCTTGGCATAGCCCCACTAAAACCAACACAGCTGTGTTGAGTCCACCATGTACGGATTTTTGCCTATGGGTGACAAACAATTGTCATCACTGCTCCTTTCAATCCACACCTTGTTAGCTTTCATACGTATGGAGAGTGCACCTGCCAAGGCAAATTTCATGGGCTGCAGATCAGATACTCATCTGCAAAATGTTCCATGCCAGCTGAGTGCAGCTGAAGCATCTTTTTAATTTCCTGTTTGCATCAAGCCCGAGGGGACAAACAATGATCAATTTCCTCAGACATGGTACCAACAGAAAATTCATCTTGTTCTGAGCCAAATATGTGATCTAGAGAGAGGGCTTTTTGATTCTCAACCTTCCTACTCTTAAACCAAAATCAAAGTATTAAATAACCTCCCAGTACTTAAAGACTCTGACTACCTATAGTTTATTTAATAGAAAACAGAATGTTCAACAAATTCCTTTATCAGCTCTTTAACAAGAGTACTGTACAAAGTACCATATGTTCTGGGGTAATTGTTCAAATCTCTTTTCTTGTTTGAACAGATTTGAAAAGCAAGGAGGTGAATTTTATTTGAAGTATTTTATTAGATTCAATTCCACCTTTATTAACAGACCTACTTTGTCTCTAGCCCTAATTTCTTCCTGAAAGCTGCCTCCCCCCACCTCCCACGTCTTGATGTTTTTAAAAATCTCCTTCCTTGACTCTATCATTAACAAGCCCTGCCCGGTTTGTGTCCCTATCCTTTTTCTGCAAGACTCAAAGGGCTGTGTATTCTTTCTGTGTATCTGCCTCCTTCCCATTTTGCAGTACAGGTATTTATAACCTCACACATCTTTGAGCAGCCCTCATGAAGAGTCACTCACTGCCATGTATTTTTATTGTCCTCTTTTTCAGGGGCTTGCAAGAAGTATGTATGAGGCATAATTGTGGTATCTTGAACAGGTAACCCAGGTTTCTCCTGGATAGCTGGATTTTACATATCCTGTCATGGCGCCTTTCTTGCACGTTTCTCAGTGTCTCTGAATTTGCTTTTTCTGAAATCTCTTACCTAGCTTTTGGCATGTGGTACCACACCTATTTATCCTTCCCACACGCTCAATCCATTCTTTCTTGAAATGGGATCCTTGAGGTAGATGCTTCCTGCCAGGAAACTCCCTGCAGCATGGACTTCATGGAAGAAAATGCCACGTGGGAGCCAGTGCAAAGCTTCAAAGGATACACAACTCTTGAACTGAGTCAAGGATTCCATGCAGATGAGCCTTAGGATCTCTGAAAACAGGGTTTTGCAGGCCATGCTCCCAGTATTTCTAGTGATGTGATGGGGGTTGGAGAGGGGCAGATTCAATGAGAAAGGGACTGGAAGAATTTCTTGCCATTTACTATGGATGGGAATTATCTGGCCCTTCATTAATATTACCATATTTATTATTGGTGCATTTTGAGACTATGCTATATAGGCTTTTATTGCTGGAGGACTTCAACTGTCCCTAAGCCTGTGCCCTGACATCACTACTGCATCTACTGCTTGGTCTCCAGCATCAGCATCAGCATTCTTTCTTTGCTTGAGGTTGGCATTGGAAGGGTCTCTAAGATCTTCTATCTTCATCCCAACCTTATTTGCCCCCAGATACAATCAGGCCCCTTAAGTCATTTTGAGTAATTACGAATCTTATTTTGCTGATCTCATTTTGCTTCATGTGGATTACAGTTCGTGATGGGCCTCCAGGCTTCTCTAAGAGATCCATCACCCTTGTTGTGATGTTTCCCTTGGCACCCAGGAAATAGACCACAGACCCTCCAACTCCAGTGTTGTTGTCTATTCCATGGATACTTTGGGCCAGATTTCTCACTGGAGTCACTGCTCAGGATCACTTACTCTTTCCTTCTGGTGACGCTATTCAGTTCTTTCTTTCAGTCACAGGGCTATGGTGCATCTTTGACTTGTTCTCAGTCTGCTTTTCATCTGTTGCTTCATTAAGGTAGAATATCTGTCATTAGTTGACTATGTTGGAAAAACTCCAGAGGTAGGGTGACCGCTTGTCCTGTATTTGGTGGAATGATCCTATGTGTGGGATGCCAAAAAGGTGTCCCTGCTTATTTTTTAAAAGGGGCTAATTGTCCTGTATTTGCCCCCCACCCCACTGACCTTTTCTGCCAGCCCCCATGAGATACCACATTCAGATTGTCAGGCGTGGCCCTCCCTTTTACTGGGACCCCACTCTTTAAATACTGCTCTGAAACCCGCCCCCCCGCCACTCATGCATCTGATGAAGCAGGTCTTTGCCCACGAAAGCTTATGCTCCAAAATATCTGTTAGTCTATAAGGTGCCACAAGACTTCTTGTTGTTCTCAAAGATACAGACTAACACGACTACCTCTCTAATACAGCCATACATGGTTATTCTTAGTCACCCTATGGTCTGTGTTCAGAATAATTTATTTGTCACTCCCTTTGAAAATGTAGGAACTGCCATACCATAGCACACAAGTGGTCCAACTAGTCATGTTTCACATTGCTGACTATACCTGTATCAGTTGCTTTTGATGGCTGGTGTAATGGACAATTAAACAATTAAATTAATTTTTTGTTTCTATGCTCTGTTCTTCAGTGAGGAAAAAGTCTAGTTTTTTTTTCTCATTTCTGCTTTTCGATGTCTGGTATTACTATCCTGTAGCCTAATTCATATCTCAAGGTATTATAAAACACAGGTCTAGAAAAATATTCTCACTTGTTATAATTCTATTGAATGAATAAATAAATGCTACATCTTCAGTTGGAATAACAATAAGAAGTCCTTTAGCACCTTAAAGACAAACAGAGTTTTTGGAGACCCACTTTGTCTTTGCCCATGAAAGCTTATGCTCCAAAAACTCTCTTAGTCTACAAGGTGCCACAGGATTTCTCATTGTTTTTGAGGATACAGACTAACACCGCTACAATACTTGTCACTTCGAATACAGTAAACCCCCAAAATGCGCGAGTTCGAGTTGCGCTTAACTTGCATTAATGCGAGTTAAGCGCAACTTGAAGATGCTCTGCAGTTGTTTGCCCACCCAGCCCCCTTCAGCTGGAGGAAGCTGGACAGACAGAGAGCTGCACCTTCTCCCAGTTGGGGGAAGCCAGGTGGGCAGCTGTAGCAGCATGACTTCTCCCCGGCCTTCCCCAGTTGGAAGAAACTATGCCACAGCAGCTGTCTGCCTGGTGCAGCTTCCTCCAGCTGTGGGAAGCCAGGGAGAAGCTGTGCCTGGCTCCCAAAGTGGTGGGCAGATGGGAGCCAGGTTGCCACCTGGTTCCCGGCTCCCCTCCATTTGCTGGAGCTAGGAAACTAACCAGGGCTGGTGTCCTTGTCAGTTTCCTGGCTCTGCCAAGCTGTATGGGAAATTTGACTTACACAGGGTTGTGAGAATGCAACCCTTGCATAAGTCAGAGATCTACTGTACTGTCTTCGGTTCTATCTTCCTCTCTTGAAAAGAATATGTTGTCAGTTGTTGGTTCTGTGTGTGTTTTCTCTGTGTGCTGAACCAGCTCTGTGCAGATAGTTGGTGCAGCAGACCTCTGTCAAACTGCCCAAAGAGATCACAAACTTGGTTCAGCAGTGAAGGTGCTCACCCAGGTTTGTCAGTGAAGCATGCTAATAGCAAGTTATAGACTGGACAAGGATATGAAGACGTGTACGCCTGTTACAATGGACCAGCTTAGGAAGCAGTAAGATTTTCCACTCTCCCTAGGCAGACACCCCCCCGTTGAAATCCTTCTCTTTATACACCAACACAAACAAGTTATGTATTGCTCTTCTAATGAAGTTAGTTACCCCGCTTCACCTTGTACATGCCAGTTCCATCAAAATATTTCTATCCATTACCCTCTTATCCTGATCTTATCTTTAGGAGGGGTCAGTGTGTTCTTGTACCATCAGAGAATGCATTTATGGGACCCTTGATGTCAAGGTGTTCTGGAATGCGTTTACATGAGTGTGCTGGGCCTATGACTGCTTACAAATGTCTGCACTTCTGAAAAACCAGGCTTGTTCTTGCCCAGTTCTGTGAATTTGTAGGTAGACACGTTTTGTAATAACTCCTGATTTACCATCTCTGTGCCATTGTTTTGTACACTTCCATCACATCTCCTGATTTCTTTTTCCTCCCTAAACTTAATGGTCCCTTCAGTCTCTCTTTGTGTCTGATTTGGAGAATGTCTCTGTCTGCAAAAGCTCCAAAATGTGTGTGTCTCACTAAGAGAAGTTGGTTCCGTAAAAGACACGACCTCTCCCATCTTCTGTCTCTGATATACTGGGACCAACATGGCTATGACAACAGTGCCTATAAAACAAAAGAGCAGTCCTGCAGCAATTTAAAGACTAACAACATAATTTATTAGGTGATAAGCTTTCATGGGAGAAGACCCACTTCTTTGGATCCGGAAAATTCTGAGGTGGGTCTGTCCCATGAAAGCTCATCACCTTATAAATTATTTTGTTAGTTGAGTGCTGCAGGACTACATAGCTGCGTCTACACGTGCACGCTACTTCGAAGTAGCGGCACCAACTTCGAAATAGCGCCTGTCGCGTCTACACGCGTCGGGCGCTATTTCGAAGTTAACTTCGACGTTAGGCGGCGAGACGTCGAAGTCGCTAACCTCATGAGGAGATAGGAATAGCGCCCTACTTCGACGTTGAACGTCGAAGTAGGGACCGTGTAGACGATCCGCGTCCCGCAACGTTGAAATTGCTGGGTCCTCCATGGCGGCCATCAGCTGGGGGGTTGAGAGATGCTCTCTCTCCAGCCCCTGCGGGGCTCTATGGTCACCGTGGGCAGCAGCCCTTAGCCCAGGGCTTCTGGCTGCTTCTGCGGCAGCTGGGGATCTATGCTGCAGGCACAGGGTCTGCAACCAGTTGTCAGCTCTGTGTATCTTGTGTTGTTTAGTGCAACTGGGTCTGGGAGGGGCCCTTTAAGGGAGCGGCTGGCTGTTGAGTCCGCCCTGTGACCCTGTCTGCAGCTGTGCCTGGCATCCCTATTTCGATGTGTGCTGCTTTGACGTGTAGACGTTCCCTCGCTGCGCCTATTTCGATGTTGGGCTGAGCAACGTCAAAGTTGAACATCGACATTGCCGGCCCTGGAGGACGTGTAGACGTTATTCATCGAAATAGACTATTTCGATGTCGCAACATCGAAATAAGCTATTTCGATGTTGGCTGCACGTGTAGACATAGCCCATATGTGCTGTGTGAAGATACAGACTAACACAGCTACCTCTCTGTGCCTAGGGCCTTTTGAAGCACTGAAAATTGGTGGGACTTGGTTTTAATCAATGATTGGCTCCATGTAGATCCAGGCTGTGAAATTTGTTGTATACATGTGCAAATTAGACAGACCCAGGTTGTCAGTAAGAGGAAATAAACCTGTGACCTTAGGTGCTAAAGCCCTATGCTGTACCAATGAGCTAAAGGCCAACTGGCTTTCAGCCAGGGGTGTAGAGCAGAGAATTCACTCTTCCTAGTACATGGTCTCAGTGCCTCTGGGGTTACACATGCCTTTTCTGCTGTTGGTTATTTGTTTCTCATTGCTTGAATTCAGCTATTAACCTTGCCACCTTTAGAGAACTCTTCAAATCTTGTAACTGTTCACTGCTGGAGGGCAGTGTTGTTTCAAGATCAAAGCAGTACAACCAAAGTCAGCTGCAAGAGACATATCACTCTTCGGCTGCATCTACACTAACAAGCTCTTTCTGAAAAGCTGGGCCTTTTTCAAAAAAGAAACCTGTGGAGTGTCTACACACAAAATGTGTTCTATTGATCTGAAATCGAAAGAATGTGGCCCTTTTTCTGGCAGCCCTCTTCTTCTCACAGATGAGGAAGAGCGCTTTTTTTCTGAAAGATTCTTTTTTAAAAAAATGTGTGCAGACACTCTGCAAACCCTTCTTTTGAAAGAGCGGTCCTCGTGGCACTGGATTTTTCGATCACTGGCCCATTCTTTCGAGAGAGCGGGGACTTTGTGGATGCTCGCTGTTGAAAGAGTGGATCCATCTTTTGATCTGCTATTTTGTGTGTGGATGCAAGCTTTTGAAAGAAGATTTTTTGAAATGATCTTCCAGAATAACTTGTTTGAAGGGAACAACAAAAAGTCTTATGGCACCCTATAGACTAGCAGATATTCTGGAGCATAAGCTTTCGTGGGCAAAGACCCGCTTCATCAGATGCATGAGTGGGGGGGGTGGTTTCAGAGGGATATTTAAAGAGTGGGGTCCCAGTATGAGGGAGGGCCAGAGCTGGAAATCCATCTTGCTGAATAGACCTTGTCACCTCTGGCCCTCCCTCATACTGGGACCCCACTCTTTAAATACCCCTCTGAAACCACCCCCCCCACTCATGCATCTGATGAAGCGGGTCTTTGCCCACGAAAGCTTATGCTCCAGAATATCTGCTAGTCTATAAGGTGCCACAAGACTTTTTGTTGTTCTCGAAGCGACAGACTAACATGGCTACCTCTCAGATTCTTTTGAAGGATCGCTGGAGTGTAGACACAGCCTTTGGTATTAGCTGCTTTTTGACTGAATTGCAGGGTTTTTTCCCCCTCCCCCACATTGGTCCTGCCTAGAACTAATTATCCCAGCTTTTTGTGAAGTTTTTTAGGCGGGTTAGAACAATTTGAAGAAAGGGCATGTATTTCAACATATTACTGAGCAAATGTACATTATAGGTAATAGTTCAACCCCCTTCATTTAAATAAGTATAAATTCATACGTAACACTTAAAAAAGAACAATTCTTATCTATTTGCTTCTGCATCATAGCCAACGAGAGTTAACAAAACCTCCCCGGAGTATGATTTTAAATTATTAATAGGTGTTATTTTTTTATTTGAAATACTAATAAGCTGTACTCATAAAGCACAATACCACACAGCTGGAAACAATGTGAGGAATCTTTTAATTTCTATTTCCAACACAGTTTTAATAGAACAGCATCTTTGGGAAGTCAGAGCCTGACTGAGACCATTAAACCAAAGCAAAACAAAATCCTACACATAAGGGCCGTGGAGATGTGTCAACTGTACCTAGAGCAGAGCTGGTTCTGCATCCGGACTATAGCCATCCTGCCAATCCACAGCACAGCACGAAGTATTTGAAAAATATACATGGGAGCATGCTTCACAGCTGCTTAAGGAAGGAACACTGTGTAACTTATACAGGTGCTTGCTGCTCACAGCAGCATACCTACTTGGGGCAGAAAGCCTGGCCAAGTGCTTTATTTGGGTTTGGCAGACACAGTAGCTAGATTCTCTTGTTCCACTCAGCAGTGTAAGGTACTTGTAAGTAATTGGCCCTCCTGATGCCTGGGACTGGGGGATGGGATATAAAAGTTGTTTGTCCTCTTTTTTTTTTTGTCTTTCCTATCTGGGCTAATCTCAGTATTTTCCAAGGTTCTCAAAACATTTTCTTACCAACCCCCTCCGTTCCTTGCAGTTACTGCCTCTTCTCCCATGTCCGTACCCACTTCTGAAGTAAAACAAAAAAGCAGTCAAGTAGCACTTTAAAGACTAACAAAATAATTTATTAAATGAGCTTTCGTGAGACAGACCCACTTCTTCAGACCATAGCCAGACCAGAACAGGCTCAATATTTAAGGCATAGAGAACCAAAAACAGTAATAGTCTGTTCTGGTCTGGCTATGGTCTGAAGAAGTGGGCCTGCCCCACGAAAGCTCATCACCTAATAAACTATTTTGTTAGTCTTTAAAGTGCTACTTGACTGCTTTTTTGTTTTGATAGTATATAGACTAGCATGGTTCCCTCTCTGTTCCTATTACACTTCTAAAGTAGTGTGAATGAGCAGTACAATCGCCTTATATAGAAATAAAAATTTGTCCCTGTGCACAGCGCCTGAAGCTATCACTACTGGGTTCCAGAGCACTGTGGTTGGCTCTGGGTTTTGTAATACCTACAGACTGACCAGCTGAACCCCTCCTCTCCCCACTCCCCCCCCCAGCCCCAATCTAACGTGCAGCTGAACTGGGGACATTGTGCGCAGGTTAACTGAACTTTTGCACACCTCAAGGATGATCCCTCAGATCTGTCATACAATAATATTGTCCTCTATGGGATCTTCCAGTAAGCTCCCCTGGAGCCAACCCTCCCCTTCACCTGCCTGACTCGGGGCACCAGTACAATAGGCAGGTGGCTATTGATCCATGCTGATAGCTGGGGTCCACACTAGAAATCCCATCCTTGAATCATGGGTGAGCATCACACTGTGTGAGGTGGGGAACAAAAGGGAGCAAGTGGATGGAGATGGGATGTGATGGAGAAGATAAGAGAATGTGGCAGATAGAAAGAATATAGTGCTGCCAGGTTGTTGTTGCTGAATGAAAGCCAAGTCCTTTACATTTCTAGATCTCCCAGATTCAATGCCCATGGCTGTAGGTTTGGAAGGCTCCAAAAGGCAGACTCTGTTGCTCTCAGCACACCCCCACAAGGGAGGATTTGGCCCTCTGTGGGCAAGTGACTGTCCCTCCTTAGAAATAGGCCTGTGTTTCAGTGCTGGTGGGGGTGAGGGGTAGTGAAAATCTCCACCGTGATGGAACTATCTGAGGTTTGAAGTCCTCGTGCCATGTTTTCCATTAGGACTTATTAAGGACTGGACAATGTGAGGTGTTGCAAATTAAACATGGAGGAGAGACAGGACAAAGGAGTGGGAGTCAAATCTGGACAGGATGTTGTCCTTGTAGACAAATAGATACCCATCCAGGGCACTCCACACCTGTAATGAGGCCAGGATGCTACAGGAACTGGTTGTTCAGATATGTGTGCATGGGGTTCCTGCATGAGCAGGGGCTGTTAGTCTTCCCACCGATTTCTGTGGGATTTTGATCAGTCTTGCAGGTGAGATAAGGAAATGCATGCAGCTCTTGGCACTAGAAATAACATTAGCGGCATAGTCCACTGTCAGTGTGGGGAAGAGAATAGAATAAGTTCACACAGGGTAGAAAAGGAATGAAGAAGAAGGCTCAGCAGAGACTGAAGTCTAGAGGAAAGACAGATTTTATTTTGTGAGAAAAATAAGTCTTGCATCAAAGAAACTTTGCTGATTTACACCAGCTTAGGATCTAGCCCTCAGTATTGACAAACTTTTTTGAGATTGAGTTGTTTTTTTTGTAATATGGATTATTTTTCCCCCCTTGCACATTATTCAAGTAAGTTTTTCAGCCTTCATCCCTCTCCTACCAACGCTTTAACTGGAATCCATAGACTCTACAGGGAAAAAACTAGTGGTTAACAAATTTCAAGGCAAGAAAAGAGCACTATCACCACCTTGTCTGGCTGCCTGTATAAAACAGTCCATAGAACTTCTCTGAAATAATTTCTGTTTCATGTCAGGCATCTTTTTTAGAAAACATCAAATCTTGATTTGAAAATTGTGATAAGTAGCATCACTACCTATATTATATTTCTTACAAATTTGGAAGCAATATAGTTGGTTGGCTATTATATCTGAAGGAAACAAAAGAGAATTTACTGTTATTGATAGATGGAAGGTTTGGGTTGTGTTTTCTACTTGTTTTTCATGTTTGGCTTAAAATGTCTATAAGCATCACTGCCACTGTCATTTTAGAGCTGACAGATTTCTGCAGAAAATATTGTGGCAGGAAGTGTTATCCATGCTAGTGAAAACCAGATGAGACACTGCTAATTTGTTCAGTAACAGCACATTTCTGAGACTGTCACACCCAGTAGCACTTCTCTGACATCTGCAGCTCCTCATATTTCTTTCCTTTGTTTGTTCACACCAACCTGTAATTATCTTTATCTATGTTTTTACTTCTACTTGTTCCACCTGGGTTTCTCTGTTCTGGTGACCTCCTCTGAAACTTCAGAGGATCTCTTCTGACTGTGGAATTTAACTGGTTCTTCATATTTAATTTTTGTATGGTATTTCTTCTACTACCTTTCCTAGGGGAACCACTCCAAATATAAAGTCATTTACATTTTACATTTACAACCAGAACCAGAAACATGCTTGTATAATGTTTACATTCTCCTAAAAGTGTGTTTATGCCACACATTCCATACATCAGTGCTTTTGGTTTAGGTTTGTTTTATTTTATTCCCAATGGGTTGCAGTTATTTTTCGGATACCATTGGGTGATTTATTTTATTTTTCATGTACTTTTCTTTGCTGTGCATTCTCTCTCTGTCCATTTGCCTATGTTAATTTAAAAGTGCCTCTAACAGCATTGCAGAAGACCAAATTTTACTCCTCTGACACCAAAATATCCCCAGTGGGATTGCTCAAGTGAGACTAAAGGGCTGTAAGCCTTCAGTATGGTTCATTGTAGAGCAACTTCCTTTGTAGCCAGTGTTGTCTGATGGATCAAGTAATGTATAATGCATGATGGCAGAAACAGTCTTTGGTTAATGCAGTGCAGGTCTGAGAGTCCTTCTTTATCATATCCCAAAACTCAGGTTTACATCCAGAGGTATAAATGACTTTCTAACATATAACTAAAGCTAGGAAAACATCTTAAATACATATCCCAGATAACTGAGATAGTTTTGCCTATACCTCTATTGTAAACAAAAGACATAGCTTTACTAAGGGACGGTCTACACTACTGGGGAAGGTTGAATTAAGATATGTAATTTCAGCCATATTCATTATATAATTTAATTTGACATATCTTAATTTGGGCTTCTGTACCAACTCCACTTAGAGAGGTTGACAGGAGCCTGAGCTCCTATCAACTTCCCTTACTTCTAGTGGGGAGTAGGAGTACCGTGGTGAAAATGGGTGCTCTGTAAATTTGATTTAGCATGTCCCCACTATGCACACTAAATCAAATTCCAGAAGATCAACTGCTGAAGGGTTGATCCTTCCCTGTAGTGTAGATGTACCCTTAGAGTGACGTTTTATTGGCTTGAATGATCTTTTCTAATGAAACGTAATAAGACATTTAGCTTTCCCCAATTTTGGACCCCATTTTTACTGTTGAAATCTAAGTGGGACTGCCAAAAGTTAGTGAGCTTGATCATTAGCATGTTAAATTGTTCCAAAGAACCACTTAGAAAACAGAATTGAGTGTGGATTCTGCAAGCTATCATGTCAACAGTGTACAGATCTCTAGTCTGTCACTCTCTCGTCCAGCAACATCTGTAGTCCAGCACGATTTTAGTTAGTCGCTTATGTCGCCAAATTTCCCGTGGTCCCATAAGCTTTATTTCCAGCCACCTGTCCTGGCTCTCAGCATTGTGTGCTTTCACAAGTGATACATTTTCACTCACAAATTTAAAAATGGCCCAGAGAGAAATATATGGAGTGGCCTCAGTTTCACTTAGAATAACATATGTTAATTCTTCAGATGAGAAGATAGAGTAATTTAGTTCTCCATGCTCATTCGCTTCTCTCTCACTCTGTTACTGTCAGTTAAGTTGTCATTTAGGAGCCTCATATTGCTGTATTATAATTTTGTGATTTAGACAGCTATGCACTGGAAGCTCAGTTCAGATCACTTTATATAAACCCTCAGTTCCTCATAGGTCAATCAACTGCTGCCAGGTGTTATGTATTGACTAAACCTAGAGTGGGAGAAGGTGGGAAAAGATTAATGGAGACAAACGCTGAAGCTTGTCCTATTTTCAACACCCATCAATAATGTCAAAATTGGGGGGAATTAAAGGGATGTAAAACTTTATATATGGGGTGCACCCACACAGGGAACTTTGGCCTAGGGCATGGACAAAGCAGCTTTGGGCTGGAAATCCTGGGAGAAGGGAAATCCGAAGAATTGGATTGAATGTAGGACACACGATTGTTAGTTGTTTGGCAAAACTCAACCCCCAGGAGCTGGCTATGAAATCATTAGATGCCTTTTATACTAGCTAGAAGTCCAGAATGTCTTTGGGACTTGTGCAGCTCCTGATCAACCTGTTAATTTTTTCAGCAATTAAAAAGTGGAAGTCTGCATTGTAAAGGACGCTGTGGCCTACAGGGTTTAATTCAGGCAAAAGGGGCAGTAAGTTATCACTTGATCACAACCCAGATGAATAAAAGATAAAGCTAGACAACTTCTGACTTGAAATAAGGCACATATTTTTAACAGCTGAGGTAGTTAACCATTGGAACAGTTTATTAAAGGATGTTGCAGATTCCTCATCACCTCAGGACTGAGGCTGAATGTCAGATATGCTCTAGATCAGCCTTAAAAAGAGAGGCTAGGGAAATCATCCCTTACCCTTGGGAGCAGGAGGGGGGATGCGGTGTGGTGGGAGTAGATGCAGACTGTGGAGGAAGTGGGGTGCACAAAGCGATGTGGGAGGAGTGTGTGGGAGGATGCTATGCTTACTGGGGGGGCATGCCTCTCTGGCAGTGGCTCCTGGATGGGGCAGAGGTCTCTGGATGTTGCTGCCTTGTGCTCCTGCCAAGCCCATGTGCTCCCACCCCCATGTCCCTTGGCCTCTCCTACCACCGCTGGGCAATTTTAAATGCCCTGGAGAGTCCCAGTGATAGTGCACTGGGGTTAAAGGAGCTGCTGGTGTGTCCTTCCGTGTGTCCAGCGGGGAGAGGCGAGGTCGCTGCACACTGGTCTAGCAGTTGGAGCAGCACACAACCCAGAGACCCTGGTCCTCTGCTGCCTAGTCACGTATGCTGGCAACTGCAGGGAGTGAGGGGCCAGAAACCATTGTAACCCCTCTATGCTGCCATTGGTGGTGGGGCCCATTCAAAATGTTTTAAATCACCTTGGGGTAGCAGATAGCAATGGGGAATGGGCAGTGGCTGGACGGCTGAGGTATACAGTGGCATAGAAGGTTGTGGTAAATTTTGGTGCAGCCCAGACCTGGGCCTGGAATATTCCTGGTGCTGAGGCACCATGGGCCCATATAACTTGTGTCTTATAATTTATATTTGATGTAGCTTCAGTTTGGTCTTTTTTTTTCTTGTAATATTCCTTTCTCTTGGGGATTTTATTCATTGCAGGACAATGCCAAACCTTTCTTTCCAGTATAAATGTGCTGCTTATGTTACAGTACTGCCACCACTGGTACAACATGAGTGACTTTGGCTGTGGAACATGTGTGGCATAATATTTCTGATGGCTCACTCTATGGTGGTGAAGTTAGTTGTTATTTCAACAAGCTTACATTGTCTTCTGTCATCTTGTGCATTCACATCTGTAATGTTCTATCCAAAATTATAGCTTAGTAATGTGCTCGTTCTGTTCATAATATTGAATAATTCCCATTAAACATGGCACTTGCTCTATTCTTAATATTTACTTCATTTGCATTGTTCAGTCTTAAGCTCAGATAGTTGTGTGTCATTACTTCTATTACTCACTATTCCTCACTATTATTGCCTTATTTATTATTTGCCTTTCCTATTTCTGGCATTTGCCTTTTAAACTGTTTTTTCAGTGTTCTTTCTCATAATCTCTCTTTTCTTTATTGCTCCTCTGCCATCTGCCTGCTTTCTAAGTCTGAAAATACTTCTCTGGCCTGAGAAGAGAAGAAAGCTTGTGCCATTCACTCAGCTGTGGAATGAGACCACGCTTTTTCCTGTGTCACTAGTAAAATTTTTAAGTGAAAAAGAAATTTAGAACTAGGAGAGAAAACTGTTTTGGGGAAAAGGAAAGTTAGTGACACCAAAAGTTTTCACATTCATGTTGGTTTCACCAAATTCTTCCTGCCAACTCTTTCCCCCTGCCACAACATAAAGCTGTGCAAAAGCCAAAATATTCCGTTCCGACTTTTAGAAAACAAAATATTTCAATTTTTTGGTTCAAAATGACTTTGCTTCAAAATTTCCTTCCCATTTAACGTTTTAAAAATTAAAAAAGTGCCCCAAATCAAATAATCAAAATAATTAGTTTAGCCCAACTCTTTGTTGACTCTGCTTTGTCAAAATTTCAAAATGCCCCATTGTAGTTTGACCCTATCTTTTGGAATTGCCAGTGAACGAGAAGATCCATTTTTTGCACTAGGTTTAATCAAAACATTTTTTCTGTGAAAAATATTGAGCTTTTTAAAAATAAATTGAAAGCAAAAAAGTATTTTAAAAATGGGTCTCCATTTGCTAAAAATGAAAACTATGATGTTTTTGATAAACCACCTGAAATGTTTTGTGGAAACTTTTCTGTAAAAGTGATTTTTTTTTCTCCTGTGGTGCGAACACCCAATATCCCAAGGAGGTCTAGGCAATTTTACTTGGGGTGAAAGTCTCTCTACTGTGGATGGAGAGCAAGTGCAGGCTCTTTACGTCACCTAAGCCCTGCACTGAGACCTGGAAATATCTGCAGGACTTGTGTGCTCTGAAGGGAGCTCCCTCAACAGTCCAAGATGAGCTGGAGATGGGGATGGAGGTGTCCTGGATCCTCCCTTATAGGCTTCAGTGACAAGGAATCCTCCTATAAGGTGTGTGGCGGGGCCATGACTGCTACAGAGGGGTTACACTGCAGCCCATCTGCTCTTACCTGGATTAGAGGGTAATGCCATACCTCCAATCCGCTCAGCAGTCAGTGCATGATGCCTGTTTTGCTGGGCTTTGAGCAGGGAGGAGTGACTTTCATAATCTGAGGGCAGCACTGCTCTAGGGGCTGCCCTGACAAGTGCTCCAAGCATGTTTACTTTGGTATTCACTGCTAAGTCAAGCTGCTCCCACCTTCTCTAATGTTGTCATCCTGGTGTGTCTCCAAGAGAATATCTTGTGAATTGCAGTAAAGAGCAGAGAACACCTGAGCCTCTTCCCGTCCATAGTGGACCACATCCTGTTTCCTTGTAAGTCATAGGGTCAAATCCTCACCTGGCGTAAATCAGCACAAGTCATTTGATGTCTGTTAGTTCACGTCAGATGAACAGTAAGAGTCTGGCAGTAAGAGTTTTACCACTGGTGTAAATGCGAGAAGAATCAGGCACAGAGAGGAGCAAAGTACATGTTGAAGCAACAGCCTCTCGTCTGAGACAGTGGAGATGAGGCACTATCACAGTTCGTGACCTAATCTACATGCAGACCTTGATTATACTGGTTAATCCCACACAATTTGATATACTTTTCACAAATATCACATCACTAAGGAAAATAACATCACTGCAGCAGACAATCAGCATAGCTGGCACAATGTCAAACCTGGAGGGATTGTTGAAAACATGTTTGTATCTCACCAAGCAGATGAATGTAAGAGATGCAAACACATCTGTTGCTTGTAGGAGGCATTGTACTCACCTTTTCATGGAAATCCTTGCAGCATCTCTAAGTTGCGTGCATAAATATTCATTCCAGCAAGGTTTTTTTCTAGGAATGCTCTGCTGGTTTTAATGTTCGGTTTATTTAGATATATTGGATCAGAAAAGATTGCAATAAAAGATGGAATGCACATATTATTTTGACGTTGTGTTTATAGTAATATTATTGAAAAGCACTGTGGCATGAAAAAGGTTAAAATTAATTAATACAATTGTATTGAACTCCATATCATACATTCCTCTCAAATGCTGCAAAAAAATCATTCATCTAAGACTAAACATGAGAAATTTTAAGCCCCAAGGAAGAAATTTTGAGTCACTGAATATATGCTGAATTAGACTAGGGCAAAGGTACTTGCTTAGTTTGCTCTGGATGTCATTTTTTGATGCCTCCATCATGGCGGATGATGCTGCCTAAGTATGTAAAGCTGTCTGTGCTGGGTAAGTCTGCATCATCTAGCTTGATTGGTGCTGGTGATTCTGTTGAGAGTCATAATCTGTTTTTCTTTTTTTTGTTTTGTTTTGTTTTTTGGCTAACTCTTAGTCCAGCCTGGCATCCAAAGGTGCATAGGTGTTATGTCTTTTCCTGCATGTATTGATGGGTGTGGGAAAGCAACACAAGGTTGTCCACAAAGTCAGGGTCTTCCAATGTAGAAAAAGGTGTCCATCTGATACCCCTTCATGCATCTGCTGTTGTTCTCCACATCACCCAGTCATTCACCACATTGAAGAGTAGTGCAGATGTGACGCATCCCTGTCTGACCAGTCTTGACTTCAAAAGACAGGTGGCAGTATCCCACGCTGCCTGTGAAGTTGGTGTCAAAACTCTTGATGAGCTGGAGATCTACCCAGTACAGCATCCACACTACGCTAAAGCTGTACCAGAGCTGTGTCATATCAACACTACTATACAGCTCAGAGTGCTAGCAGATGACAGAACATAAGAATGGCCATTACTGGGTCAGACCAAAGGTCCATATAACCCAGCATCTCATCTGCCGACAGTGACCAGTGCCAGATGCCCCAGAGGGGGTGGACTGAAGAGAATGATCAACTTGTCTCCTGCCATACATCTCCAAACTCTTACAGAGGCCAAGGACACCATTCCTACCCCTTGGCTAATTGCCTTTTATGAACCTAACCTGCATGAATTTATCTAACTCTTCTTTGAACTCTTATAGCCCTAGCCTTCACAGTCTCCTCTGGCAAGGAGTTCCACAGATTGACTGTGTGCTGTGTGAAAAGAACTTTCTTTTATTAGTTTTAAACCTGCTACCCATTAATTTCATTTGGTGTCCTCTAGTTCTTATATTATGGGAACAAGTAAATAACTTTTCTATATTCACCCTCTCCACACTGTTCATGATTTTATATACCTCTGTCATATCCCCCTTCAGTCTCCTCTTTTCTAGATTGAAAAGGCCCAAACTCTTTAACCTCTCCTCATATAGGACCCTTTCCAAAACCCTAATCATTTTAGTTGCCCTTTTCTAATGCCAAAATATCTTTTCTGTGGTGAGGAGACTGCATCTGTATGCAGTATTAAAGATATGGGCATACCATAGTATGGTAAAAGCAGCAGTAAAATATTCTGTGTCTTATTTCCTATCCCTTTTTTTAATAATTCCTAACATCCTATTTGCTTTTTTGACTGCTGCTGCACACTGTGTGGATGTTTTCAGAGAACTATCCACAATAACTTCAAGATCTCTTTCCTGATTAGTTGTAGCTAGATTAGCGCCAATCATATTGAATGTATACTTGGGGTTATTTTTTCCAATGTGCGTTACTTTACACTTATCCCCATTAAATTTCATCTGCCACTTTGTTGCCCAATCACTCAGTGCGACCTTGCCAAGCTCTTGTCCTTTCACACGACTAGCCTTCACAAATTACCTGCTCATCTTTTGGCCGAAGACAATCTCCAATCACCACTTGCTCCTGTGATGCCACCAGGAGGACATGACCACTGTTATCGTGAGAAGACTCTGGAGATAGATAGGGCACATGATGAGAAGGGAGGCAGACGTCATTGTAAAGATAGAACATCACTGGATGCCTGAAGGATGATGGAAATGTGGGAGGCCCAAGACACATGGAAGAGTACTGTTGAGGCAGATATGAAGAGAATGAACTACAACTGGGACACACTGGAGAAAATGGCCAACGACAGACAGAAGTGGAGGACCTTCGTTGCTGCCCTACACACCAGCGGGTATAACAGGCTTCAACTAACTAAAGATACTTGCCCAATGAAACCCAGAAAATCTACTATACAGTGGGAAATTGAACTCTGGCCCCATCTCAAAGACTAGCACTTTCACCACTGGGCTATCCCTGCTCTCAGACGGTGTGTCTACACAGGAAAGTTATTTCAGAATAGCGGCCGCTATTCCAAAATTACTTTGCAAATGTCTACACAGCAAAACCTCTATTTTGAAATAATTTTGAAATAGTGGATGGTTTATTTTGAGTTCTGTAACTCTCATTCTATGAGGAATAGTGCCTATTCTGAAATAGACATTTCAGAATAGGGTCTGTGTAGACAGGGAATAGGGGCCATTTTGAGATAGGGGGCCTACCAAGGGTGCCTTCAGTGTGATTCAGTGTCCCATCAGTGTGGACCCTGAGTGTTATTTCAATATGCATTTTATGTGTAGACACAGGATTTCAAAATAAGCTATTCTGGAAAATCTCTTTTGGAATAGCTTATTCTGAAATAATGCTGCTGTGTAGACATAGTGGCTGCATCTATGCTTCCCCTTCCTTTCAAAAGGGGCATGCCAGCGCAGCAGATTGAAAATTTAATTTAATTTAAAATTTAAATAGGACACTGATTTGCATATTCAGTGCCTCATTTGCGTAACACCCACTCACTGTTCTGGCAGTGTTGTTTTCAAAATGCAAAACAGCCATGTAGACAGGGTTCCAGTTCAAACAGTTGTTGATGAATGATAATTGCTTCAATGCTGGTCATTTTCGCTTCTTCCAGGATGGTTGTGTTTGCGCACCTGTCCTCCCAAGAGATATTTAGGATTGTCCTGTGGCAGTGTGGATGATATTGTGCCTTCAAGTGCCTTCAAATGATGCTTGTATGTTGTCCAGGTTTCACATGCCTACAGTAGCGTTGAAATAATCCCTGCATGGTATACAAGGAGCTTTGTCTGGGAATAGATGTCCCGGTTCTCAAAAACACTTTGTCTCAGTGTTCCTCCAGTAGTCCTATCAACATTACAGAGCACCCAATCAAAAGGCCATCAGGAGTGCACTGCATCTGCTAAATATGTTCCCTCAGTGGTCAAGGGTGTTGTCTTAGTCCCCAGCATGGGGGAAAGAAAAGTGGCTGAAAGGGAAGGGATATAATTAACATTCAATTTACAATTTCATACAAATTTACTTTATAACTGTTGGGGGGATTTTTACTGAAACCCTAATAGCTGTTAAAGTTGGGTATGGCAACAGCTCAAACATGTTCCTAACTTCAAAAAAAAGTTGCATTTTGCTTGAGAGTACTCAGTTCCAATTTCCACTAGCTTTTAGTTGTCCCTAAAACAAGCAACCTTCACAAAGGAACAAATAGTTCTTTTCTTTCCATTTTTGTGCCTGCTAGAATCACAGCTTGGTTCCCACAGAGATCCATGTCTAGAACAGTGTGGAGAGGAAGACAGTTTAAAAAAAAAAGTTCAGGAAACATTCAGGACTGTGTTCTCCATGCAAACCTTTCTGAAGGGATTTTGGCTTTTAAATTACTTATAACTCCAGGCAGAGGGGCTGGGAGGGGTTTATCTTACTCGTTCAGCAAGGGATTTATCTTACTAATTTCGTGTACAAATGCCAAAATCCCAAGGTGATGGGGCACTCCAGGGTAGAATGGACCTGCACTTGGAAGAAGCCAGTGATCATTTTGGAAGAGAATGCACAGGTATACTCTTAAAGGTAGCATGGAGAGCAGTGTCAGTAGGAAACCAAGAGCAGCTTTTCTAATATGGTCCTACTTTAGCCATGGGTGTTATTCAGCACCCTTCCTTATGGCCCTGATTCAGCAATGTTTTGAGTAGCCCCATTGAAAGGAATGGGACTATTCAGATGCTTAAACATATGCTTCAGCATTTGCTGAATCAAAATGGTGAAAGAGAAGCATCAAGGTGAGCCATAGGTCCAGACTGTGCACTGCTGGAGAAAAACTTTCAGTAGGACTTGGCCCTGGACCAACTAAAAATGCTTTATCGGTGTGGGTAATAATTTGAAGGAGACTCTGGAGGCGAGAGAGCAAAATCAGGGTAGTTACATGAGTAAGAGGCAGGAGAAATTGGCCCAGAAGCTATCTCAAGGTAGGGACTGTATCTTTTTACTTGTTGCTACAGCATCCAGAACAATGGGGCTCTGATTTTGGCTGGGCATATGGACGTTACTGCAATTTAAATGATGCATTCAAATGAGCAATACATTTCTGGTGTGAATCCTAGGTGTGGATTGTAACTGGTACTTGCATGATGTGCAAAGACAGGGAGAGTCCAAGGAATTGTCCCACACCATTTTATGTCCTGTGCTAATATTCAGGCATGGTGAAGTCCCTGTGCTCCACAGAGGGCAGGAAATATCCACTTCTAGTCACGCCCCCAAGCCAGCAGGGAGAGCTCAGGACAGATCCACTCTTTCCCAATGCCCTAACAAGGCAGAGAGAAGAGAGTATGTTGCACCATCCTAAGGGATAGTGAAAGCACATGCCCCCGCCCTCCTTCCTACAGTACCAGGGAGGGATTGTGGTCTCCGGAGTAGTGGTAGGTAGAACATTCTATTGACATCACTGTACCTGTGCTCTGGTTACTTGTAAGCAATGGGCCAGGGTTGGGGACGGAGAGGAGCAGAAGAAGATTTCTCCATAAAGGTCTCAGGGACGATGCTTATTGTTTCAAACCCATAGTCTGAAATAGCCCAGATGTGCCAACTCTCAGAGCATACCGCAAGGGCCCATTTGCTTTGCCTGCCTTTGAGGATTTATGGGCCTTGCAGCACGTGTCCATGTATCTGGTTGTTAATATTTTCTTATGAGCTACTGCCTGGAAGAAAGACTGAGCCAATTGACTTGCAGGGTGAGTATGGGTTGGAAATTTTCAATAACTGGTGAGGGTCTCAGAAACTATGTGGGAATACTCTTAATTATTCCAAATCCAAAGAAGATGATAAATACATACATATGCTCTCCTGAAGCATCCCTTGGGGCCCCTCTGTGCTCTCCCAGGGTAGATCAGAGCTTTCAAGGTTGTTTTGTTTTCCTCAAAAATATCAAATACTAAAACTTAATTTGATTTTGGGTGCCTGTTAAATTCAACTAATAATTAGGTGACATAAAATGATGGGTTTTATTTTCTTTTAATTAAAAAGCAAAACTTAAGGGTTTTTTGTGTGTCTTCCAAAACATTCCTTTATCGGATTAATGTAGTACTTGAACAGGGCTGTACACCACAATGAACATTTGCAGCAAGACCACAAAGAAGGAAGGAAACGGTGATCCCTTACTGTAAACTGAGTAACTGATAGAGGTGGGTTCTCACCCTCTGTGTGAACTACTGCTAGAAAGGAGGTGAGACTCTCAGTGGATTTTGCAAATAGTTCCTGGCAGCAGGGGAATGTAATTTTGTAATCTCTTCTAGGCTGTGGAGGGAAATGTTCTCTAGAGGGCACAGACTCTTTTCCTGCCTTTCTACCCTCCAGCTTGGATCTATGTGCCCTTTCCCTTAAAACCCGTCCCTGCCCCATCCCCGTCTCTCTTTGCCACCCTGGCTCCACAACCTGATCCCATTCTCCTTAGTCATCTAGCCCCAGTCTGCACTCCTCAAATTTCTCATTCCATTTCCAGTCTTCTTGTACAATTGGCCCCTCTCAGCACCAACTTCTATTCTCCTTGCCCAGCTACAGTCTATTTCCTCAGTCAGTCTCCCTTCTAAACTCCCCATCCAAGTTTTCTTCTTTCCCTCCCTGGCAACTGTCTGTCTCGTTTCTACTACACTGGCTTCGCTGTTTCCTTGTTCCCATTGACTTCTCTCACTCCCCCAAGATGATGTCCCTTCTGTATATGAACTGAGCAGCTTCTCCCTCCACTCTTCCTGGGCCAGTTTGGGTTTATTGCAAACACAGAAGAGAATGGCTCCCTGTTCTCAATTCAGGTCTCTTGGTCAGGTCTGCAGCAGCCCAAATGTAGGTGCCCTGGCGTGCCCTCCATGGATAGAATCTTTAGGGAATGTAGCTGCTACAATCTAAGAAGTCAGTATGAATGTGCACAATCTGTGATTTTTTTTTTCAGACTTAGAACTTGGTCAAATACATATGGATGTTCATAAGGATGGCAAAGGTCATCCCCAGTCAAATTTCAGGTCCCTTCTCCAAAGCATGGAGCTGGCAGAGCTTTTCAAAGAAAGGGTCACCAGAGTGTTTTCAGATGAGCAAACCAGCCTGAAATAGACACCCAGAATGGATTAAAGTTTGGCAAAGTTACAAGCAAGTGAAAACGGTCTTATAATGGGAAGTACTAGAAAATCTTAACAAGTAGTGCTATCAGCTCTATCTATGTAATTGCACAGAAGTATAATACCACTACCTTAGCTGTTGAAGCACTGGTGTTACCAAGTCAATTTATAAAATTTAGTTAGTTTCACAGTGGTAGAGAAACTTCATTGTTCATGGGTTGTGTTTGGCATGTACATTATTGTGCAAAGAATGTGCTGCAAGAAATTGGAAGTTCATTTGATATATACTTTCTTGACTTGTTTCATCCAGTCATAGGGGATTATTTCATACTGGTGCTTTCCTGGTATGTGGAGGTACCTGCAAGTGTGCTTTGCTTTGCTTTTCTGTAGGTTTATTTTACTGAGTTAGCTTTTCAGTAGCAGGACTTCTTTTTCAAAACAAATTTTCCCTTGTTGAATTCATGCATGCCCTCTGACAGCCACTCAGGCATTTCAGTGCAATTTTTCTGTGTTTGATTTGTTTTCTTTCATTAGTAATTAAATGTTTTGATTATTGAGAGCTGTACCTCCTTATCCGATAGCTGTGAACGGTACATTGCTGTACTGTAGGATTTCCACAGGGGATTCATGCTGTGCCCTTACTTGTTGCTCTTTTACAAAACCTTTGGTCTGATTCTGAAATTTGGGCTGTATCCCAAAATAATAACTAGTAGCTCAAACTGTGTATCTTATTTTGAGTTGGGGGCACAGTGTAGACGTAGCCTGAGAGTGTTTCCTAAACATCCCTTGCTGTCATTTAAGCCCCTTGCTTCTTTTCCTATTCTGAGACAGTTAGAAAAACCATTTTCTTCCTCCTCCTTGTAATATTCCTTTATGTACTTGAAAACAGTTATGTCCCCTCTGTCTTCTCTTTTCCACACTAAAAAAATCCATTTTTTCTTTTGAGACTTTTGTCCTTCATAGCAATGCCCATTAATGTGCAAACTGCGATTAATTTTAGCATTGCAGCCCTCCAGTTAGAAGGACAGAACCAGATTCTCAATTGATTTCAGCTGAGCTATGTCAGTTTTCACCAGCTGCAATCTGACTCCTAATAATTGATTCAGTAAGGAGGAATTTCACGTTGTTCCTAGGCAGTGTTACTGTATGAGTCTGCAGTTTAGAACACTTATTCCAAAGCATGTTACTTTGGATAGTTACCAAAAAGGGTTGCCTTGGTAACAAAACCTAAAAACCTCCACTTAATTTCAGAGGGCAGAAGAGGGTCATACGCCCAGTCAGCGGTGCTATACCTCAGGTACAAGCCGTTAAAGAAAGACTAGTCTGGAGATTGCTTTTTGCTTATTTTTAAACAAAGAGAGTGAAGGCTGTGTGAAAAGTAAATTACAGATTTCCCTGCTGAAAGGAAGGGGTAAAATGAGGACACTCTCTTCCTTGGAAATGTAGGGAAGCTGAACTGCCAGGGGATTAAATCTTCTGCATCTTAACATTTACAGCGTTGTCACAGGTGCAGTTATAAAATGGCTCCTGATTAGTTGCACAGATTCTGGGCCATTAATTCAGAGCCCATAGCACAGGGAAGTGCAGAGTCCCACTCCACAAGGCTCAGTACTGCCTGACGCTAGTTAGTAATGTAGCTCCAAAGGAAGACGTAGGCTGCACTCATCTCTGCAGCCAGCATGCTGTGGTGGATGATGTGGGGACCAGTCATAAGTTTCCCAGGGGTATTTGTGACCCCAAACAATGGGCCAGGTCCTCAGATGTGGTAAATTGGCATCACTCCATTCACTTCAATGGAATCATGAGCTACAGACTAAGAATTCAGTTGAAACAGGTTTGATTTTAAAAGTGTGCTCTTGGAGGCTCACAAGTAATTGCTCACATGAGCACTAAGGTCCAAGGAAGAATCAGTCACAGAAATGGGGTCGGACACTCAACTGGTGTAAATGAAGTGGCTCTGCTGCAGTAAACAGACTTACAGTGATGTACAGCAGCTGAGGATCTGGCGTCGCTTCCGTGACTGGTGCTTGGTTGGTCCATAGCCCACACGTGAATGGTTACCTGTGAGTATGCCATAGCTGGCTTCTAAACTCAGACCCATTTCTACTGGCTGTGGAGGCTCAACAGAAACACATTTCAATACATAGAACATGACAGAGCTATTCCTAGGGAAGGAAAATATGATTGTTTCAAACCTGGACTTCACAGGTTGCTTGGATCCAGCGGTGTGAGTTAAGAGCAAGTGCTGGTGTTTACATTGCTGTAGTGTAATGTTGTCTGCTGCCTGCTTCTGTTTTTAAGCCAGCAGGAGAAGCAGCACCCAAAAGTTTGGGTTGAGTATAACCAGGATGTGCTGCACTGTGTAATCATACTCAGCCAGCATGCGCATGGAGTAGGAGCTGAGTGCTGAGTCCAGCATCAGCAGCAAGGAAAGAAACAGTGGTGCCAAGTTACTGTCTGCACCATCTAGCCAGCTGTTTTCTTCAGCACAATTGCCCTAGAGCTGCTGGCCTCCTCTCTCCCATCCTACAGGTAACGAAAGCAAGCAGGTGAAGGAAGAGGTGCAGATGAGCAACACACTGAGCTCTCTGTACAGCAGAGGGTCCTATATGTTCTGGCTATGACATTGCATTTGCTTTGGCCCTCTGGCTGTGGTGAATTATGCTAGGACTTATCTTTGTTTAACTTCCATGTCATAGTTAACCTGCATTTTTCATCTGTCTTACTCATTGTAGAGTTTCCCCGCACTCCTGTCCTTTTTCCTCCCCTCCAGGGCATCCACCCTCCCCAATTGTTAGGATGTACTGCTGTGAGGTGATCTCTTACAGAGAGAGACTCCTGAGGAGGATAGCACAAATCAGGATGCATCAAAAAACAATCATTTAAACAATTAATAATAAATCTGTGCTTAATAATGGCACCTATCCCTATGATGATCCACCAACCCAGCAGTTCCCAGCCTTTTCCAGATGGAGACCCATTTTGACAATTCAGGAAGACTTGGGCTACGTCTACACGTGCACCCAACTTCGAAATAGCTTATTTCGATGTTGCGACATCGAAATAGGCTATTTCGATGAATAACGTCTACACGTCCTCCAGGGCTGGCAACGTCGATGTTCAACTTCGACGTTGCTCAGCCCAACATCGAAATAGGCACAGCGAGGGAACGTCTACACGCCAAAGTAGCACACATCGAAATAAGGGAGCCAGGCACAGCTGCAGACAGGGTCACGGGGCGGACTCAACAGCAAGTCGCTCCCTTAAAGGGCCCCTCCCAGACACACTTTCATTAAACAGTGCAAGATACACAGAGCCAACAACTACTTGCAGACCCTGTATATGCAGCACGGACCCCCAGCTGCAGCAGCAGCAGCCAGAAGCCCTGGGCTAAGGGCTGCTGCCCACGGTGACCACAGAGCCCCGCAAGGGCTGGAGAGAGAGTATCTCTCAACCCCCCAGCTGATGGCCGCCATGGAGGACCCCGCTATTTCGATGTTGCGGGACGCGGATCGTCTACACGTCCCTACTTCGATGTTGAACGTCGAAGTAGGGCGCTATTCCCATCCCCTCATGGGGTTAGCGACTTCGACGTCTCGCCGCCTAACGTCGATTTCAACTTCGAAATAGCGCCCAACACGTGTAGACGTGACGGGCGCTATTTCGAAGTTACTGCCGCTACTTCGAAGTAGCGTGCACGTGTAGATGCAGCCTTGGTGACCCAAAGCAATTCAAAAATGGGTGTGTGGGGGGGGGGCGGGACGGGGGGATGGACAGAGCCGTAACTAGCTAATTTTGCACCTGAGGCAAGAATATAAAATTGTGCCCCCTCATGTTTATATTCATAATAGTTATTTCATAGAAAAGGGGGAATATATGCATAAAATAACACTACTTTTACTGTAGTTAATTAGAGGTGTGGTGGTGTAAAGACAGATCCCCAAACTGCTCCCCCTGGCTTAAACCCCACACTAAGGGGTTTGGGTCCAGACTCATAGGTTGGGAAAGTCTGCACTAACCCCATCATCAGCAAGGCCTTAGGTTATCAGGATGTGATGCAACAGTTACATTTTTTTTTCGAGAAACAGAGAGGGAGCCGTGCTCGTCTATATACTATCAAAACAAAAAAGCAGTCAAGTAGCACTTCAAAGACTAACAAAATAATTTATTAGGTGAGCTTTTGTGGGACAGACCCACTTCTTCAGACCCTAGCCATAGCAGAACAGACTCAATATTTAAGGGACAGAGAACCAAAAACAGTAATTAAGGTGGACAAATCAGAAAAAAAATGATCAAGGTGAGCAAATCAGAGAGTAGAGGGGCAGAAGTGGGGGAGGAAGTCAAGAATTAGATTAAACCAAGTGTGCAAATGAGCCCCATAATGACTCAGAAAATTCCCATCCCGGTTCAAACCACGTGTTAATGTGTCGAATTTGAATATAAAAGAGAGTTTGGCAGCCTCTCTTTCAAGAGTGTTCTGAAAATTCTTCTTCAGTAACACGCAAACTCTTAAGTCATTAACAGATTGGCCCACTCCATTAAAATGCTGGCTAACAGGTTTGTGGATCAGGAGTGTTTTTATGTCTGTTTTGTGCCCATTAACTCTTTAACTGATTTTTTTTTCTGATTTGTCCACCTTGATTACTGTTTTTGGTTCTCTGTGCATTAAATATCGAGTCTGTTCTGGTATGGCTATGGTCTGAAGAAGTGGGTCTGTGGCTTTTGTGAACTTTGTGTGGCTTTTGTGGCTTTGGCTTTTGCCAAGAAGTGGGTTTTGGGCTAGTGTAGATGTAGCCAAAGTGTCACTGGAAATTGGGCCAACTTAATGCCTTCTGGGAGATGAGAACACATTTTGGATAGATCAGTTTTTCAGATCACTGAGGTTTTACTGTAAGCTGATACAGAAAAAGCAAGAGAAAAAGGAAACAAGGTAAGGAGCAAATACATAGGAGTAGCATTGCTGTTTAGCTTCTTAGGCACTGTTGTCAAAACAGACCTAAGGGGAAGCTATCATTAGACAAAAAGGAGCTGACAGATGGTAGGTCTTTGGCACCTTAAATTACAGGCAATACTGTTGTGTTTAGGGGATTCGTTTTTCATAAGAGATCTCCACAACAGCTGCTTTGGATGCCTTATTATTTCCTGGAAGCTCTACTTTGGAAATTCCAGATAAAATACACTGACTTCTAATTAGCATAAAAAAGAGAAAGATGCTACTGTAATTGTCTTCCTGGATTTCACAAGACGAAAATGACACTATTTTAACTTTTAGACTTTTAAACATTTTTAATTAGAAATATTTTGTATAGCACATTATTATTCTTGAAATTCATTATAATTCAGCTTGATTGGAGTATGAAGAAGATCTTAAGCTTACACATGTAGGCTGAACTGAAAGCAAGAGTTATCCAGTAGCACTATCTTTTTTAATGGCTGTTTCTATTTGTGTTCCAAATTAAATAACTAAAATATTATAGGACATATGGCAAAAGCATCACTGATGATTTAGTTAGCAGGCAAAAGGACACTTGTAGACAGCTAACTTCAAGAAAGTTTTGCTAGATGAATTTAGAATAATGCCAAATCAAGTTTCTGTTTTTTGTTTTGTTCTTTTCATTAAATAGTTAAGTAATAATAATGGTTAACCACAGACAATCAGTTGCCAGTGGAAGATAAATTAAGTTCATTACCATATCCTTGGATCCTCCAGAGTGATTATAGTCACTTATCCCCATAGGTATTCCCTGTGGCTTTGAAAGATTTATGCAGGCTATTTTTTGTTTTGTTTTTAAAGGGAGAGGTAATATAGTTATGCAGGTTAAGTGTGAAAGACTGAAATAGTCTAACGGCTACATTAACATTTTAAAAGATTGCTCACCTTGCTCTAAAACATGCAAATGAATTTAGAAAAATAAATAATCACATGTGGTTTCCCTGTGTTTAATTTGCAGATGAATTTGTAATTGCCTGTTCTCAGTATGCAGCTGCACATCTTTCATGTTTGCTTTGTACTTGTAGTCAAGTTGGTCCCAGGGTATGAGCAAGATAAGGTGGGTGCTATCTTTAGGCTTGGTCTACAATACACTAGAGGGGTTATTTCAAATTTACTGGGAGTTATTTCAAAATAACGTCCTGGCTGCGAGAAAAGTAAGTGCTTATTTTGAAATAGTGCTAGTGTGCATGGGCTGGGGCTGTTTCTTTTTCGAAGTAATTGCCTTCTAGGGGCTTGGCACAGCTGAAGACCACTCTAAGCATGCCTGTGGCTACCTCCACTCCTGGTCCCCCCTGCAGAGCCTTAAAGGAGCTAGCCACAGGCAGAAGGGCTGACTGCGTTTGGCCTGCCCTGAAGCCCTGAGCTGCAATGCAGAGTAGTAAGAGGGAGCCACGAGCCAGGCCAGAGCTCCAAGCCCGGTGGAGAAGGGGCACACCTGGATCCTGGAATAGTGCCGGCTCAAAATCAAGGAGATGTGCCACAAGGCCTGGGAGGAGACCCACCACTCTGGGGAGGGGGGCACCCTACAGGTGACTGTCTTACGAGCAGTTGGACACCATCTGGAGGGGGCTGTGGAGAGGCATGTCACTGCTTCCCTTCATCCTCTGCAGTCGTTGAGTCTTACTGGGACAAGCCACCCTTGAGGTGCCCAAGGATGATGACAGGGAGAAGGAAGAGGTCAGCTGCTCCACCATGTCTGCCAGGCAGGAGATCCTGCTGACTCTGGAGCTGGTCTCCCATTCCCAGGATGTCCCCCAGGATCCTGGTGAGGGCACTTCAAGTGCCCCCTCATTTTTAATTTTTAAAAGGCAGGTCACAATCAGAGGCTTGCTGTGTGGAAGGGGTCACCAAAACACAAAGAAGGGGGTCTGTCCCATGAACGCTCATTACCTAATAAATTATTTTGTTAGTCTTTAAAGTGCTACTGGACTGCTTTTTTGTTTTACAAAGCTTGAGAATCATTGATCTAGTCTAACTTCACTGCAACCACAGAACCTCATCCACCACTCCTGTAATAGATCCCTAAACTCTGGCAGAGTTACTGAGGTCCTCGAATCACAGTTTAAAGAGCAAATTACAGAGAATTCACCATTTACACTTGATTAAACCTACAAGGGACCCATATCCCATGTTGCCAAGGAAGGTGAAACTCCCGTGCCTCCAAGATCTTTGCCGATTTAACCCAAAGGAACATTTATCCCCCAGCTTCAATTCTGGAGTTTCTTTTCTTTACTCAACTCTCTCTTTTGTGTGGGCAAAATGGGTCCTGGCATGTGCCGGAGGGTGCTTTTTAGCACACTTATCTGTTTTGTGAACGGCAGTGTAGGTTACATGCATTTAACAGCTAGTTGCACAATTTCTGCAGTATCAGTCTGAGATTTGAATATTGGGCATTAAGGCTTGCTGTAAAGTTTTCAGCAGGAGCTGGTGGGTTCTGGGTAGTTATGCAGGTGCTTGACTGCATTCAATTTGGAAATTCTTTGCCTAAATATTTAGAGTGAGATCCTTACCTCCGCCTTGACCTCTTTATGCCATGTGAAAGCCCACAGCAGTTTAAAAAGGTTCTAAAAGTCGCAGAGCGGACCACTGGAGACTTCTTCTGGTGCAGCAGGCAAGCACTTCAGAACATACAAACAAGGATACCTTTTGGAGGACACCTTTGTAAGCCCTGATATGAAGGACTGTACCAAGGATGGGGGTGTAGCACAGGGATGGGGAACATTTTGACAGAAAATTTTTGACTAGCCATAATAAAAGGACCTATTGTATGTCCTGTTTTTTATTTGATTAGGTTAAAAGGAATTAATGAATTCCAGATAAATAATCAAGAGTAGCAGCACTGAAGGATCCTCCTTAACCTTATTCAAGTATTGTGACAGTCCTACTTTGTTCAGTAGTTTTGCAGTTTTAACACTAGTCACTTCTTCCTAAATCAAATTCTCCCCTCCATTCCTAAACACCTCCTTTTCTAATGCACAGTGAAGAGGGGTGTGTGTGACCTGCAAGAAGTTTCTGCAAGCTACTATAAACTGTCTGGTTAGGAGCAGCCATCAAGTGTTATAACTCTGAGGAGAAAGATGGGCTTATGGTTAAAGCACTTTCCGAGGCTAGAAGGTGCCTAGTTTCAAATCCTGGTCTGCCACAGGCTTCCTGTGTGACCATGCACAACTCACTTTGTCTGTGCCCAAAGTTCCCATGTATAAAAGCAGATAATAGTATTTCCCTTTTCCTTTGTGTATTTCGACTGTCAAAGCTGTGCCACAAGGACTATCCCTCACTACTGTGTGTGTCCCCTGATTTCAGCTAAGGCTTTGAGGTACTACTGTAATACAAATAATAAAAGAATGACCCATCTAGTTTGGTGGTTCATTGGCTGAGTGTGTTGTCTGATATCCTGCTAGAGTTCTGAAAAAAAAAGGTTGGAATTTTCTGTTCCAGGTGGTTCACATATTATTGTACAGCTCACTTTTTACTGCTTCAATTTATCTCGAGATTATCAGTCATTATAGACTCAAATAAAGCATGTGTCATACCTCCACTGAACTAATAGCGACTTCATTTGTCTCCGAGCTAAACTGGGAGGCACGATGTGAACTTTTTTGGCTTCCCAAGAAATGTCAGCTGCACAGGGGAGACCACTGCTTTCCAGACCTCACGGAATACAGCAGTTGTATTGCAGTTAGAAAAACCATTCTATTTTAGTCCCACTGTTCTATGTCTTCCTCATTTACTGCTCTCTACTTGAAAAGCTCCAGTGAGATGCAACTGGGCATGTACTTGGTAATCCTTTATTCAGCTCAGTGGAGGCTTCAGTGCTATATTCTTGACACCCCAAGAGGCAAAAAATCAGCTTCATGCTCAAACCCGCTAGTGATCAAATTTAGCCTTTACCAGCAATTATGGCTAAGTTCTCCTGGACTTAGGGGTACCCCTCCAGTAATCTAGTCCCCAAGGTAAGAAGGGCTGGTATCTTTTTACAGTCTCCCAAGCGTAAGAGCAAGATGAAAGAGGAAATCATCTCTGTAGCATGTGGCTTGCTGCTGGTTTGTCTTTCTGTCTCCCTTGAGATACTACTTTTACAGCTATCAGAGGGGTAACCATATTGGCCTGTATCTGCAAAATCAATGAGCTTTCACATTTACAGAAAGGATTTTGCTATAATTGGGGTACAATTCTATATTAACTACTTAATAGCTCTTCTCCTGGGGCTCTTTCAGCCTTAGTAAATTACTCCACCAGAGAGAGGAGAGTGTAAAACTGAAAGAACAGCAAGAAGTCTAAAAGACTGATGCACTCCATCCCTATCTGATGTATGCTTTTGTACTCTGATCAATGCCACATGAATATAGTCACAGCAGATAGAGTGAAAGGAAGTAATAACATAAAACAAAAACACATATTGAAAATCTTGGGAGGAAAAGAACAGCAAAGAAAGAGGGAGAGGGATTGATTATCTCCCTTCCTTTAATTCAGCCAAGTTATGATAAACCTGGTTTCCATCTCTCAAGCATTTAGTTCCCAAGTAGGATAAGTAGAGCCAGAGTTATATAATTTTTTAATAAACTTTGGCTTAGTTTTCCAAACTGAAACACACTGAGAACCTTCAGTCTTCACCTTCATGTTGTTGAGATTTTTCTCAAAGCATAAATTAATGCCATGATCTTTGGGTTATAGTTTAACTCACAGTACTGTAATGGAGGGTCCTAACCTGGAGCTGTCAGGTTGGAAAATTGAACTGAGGAATTTTAGATCTTAAAACAATCAACCAACCAACCTACCCCCCACCCCCAAACAGGAACCTCTACAGACTGAGCTAAAGAGCCAAGCTTGGTTAGTCTAAGGCAGGAGTCAGCAACCTTTCTGAGGTGGAGTGCTGAAATTTGACCTTTTGACCTCTCTATTTTCCCAGTGCTTGTGATACTTTTTAAAAGGCACTAATAGTCCTCCTTACAGCAGTTTCATTAATAAATAAGATGCAGAACTTTACAGTTTAGATGATAGTTGGTAGCATTGGTTAGCTGGTCTTTTGTTGATCCACAGGCAGCATGGCTTTGAGCTAGCTCCCCAGCTTCACTGGAGAAGAGTGACATCGTTGAGCTCCCACCTCACATGCCGATGAAAAATTGGCTCATGTGCTACTCTTGGAACCCACGCTGAACGTTTCTCTGGTCTAAGAGTTACAGCAAGTTCATAAATTCAGTCCAGTCTCTAGAAGGAGAAAGGGAAAGTGAGTCATCCATGTGAATTATGATGGGTAATGCCAAAGGGCTGGGTTAACTGTGGGGGGAATGCAGCCTTCCCTAACGCAAATAAATAAAGACTCATCTGCTTCCTGTCAAGGTACTATTATTTTGTGTTTTCTTTCACTTGGTGTTGGGAACGATCAGTAGGGTGACCAGGTGTTTGGTTTTGGACCACAACACTGGGTCAAAAAGGGATCCGGGTAGCTCCCATTGACTGTCCTGTTGGTGGTGTTGCTCCGCACCAGGTCTGGAAGGTGCACTGCTAGCCACCACATTAAATGGCACCTGGATCAGGAAGCAGCTGGCATGTCTGTGTCCTAGCCTTAGGGGTTATCCATGTGCTGCCTCACTCTCTGCCTGCAGGCACACCTCTTGTTGGCTGGGTCAAGGCAAGGGAGGAACTAGCATGACTAGTGAGTGCTCAGCTGAAAGCTATTGAGGGACCACGTGGTGCACACCTCTCTTGCTTCTGTCTGGCCCTCTTCTCCTCACGCTCTTTGTGTGGCTGCACTTGAGGTATAGTGCATGTCCTGCAGAGACCACAGTCTGTTGCCCTGTCACCATCTCCCAGGAGTTTGAGGTATGTGTATCCCCATTTCTGAGTACTGGGGCTGCACCCCCAACCCTATCATTTCATCCCTACCATAAAAACAGCCCCACTGGGTCAGACCAAAGGCCGTCTAGCCCAGTATCCTGTCTTCCC
Organism: Carettochelys insculpta; assembly: GCF_033958435.1. Taxonomy (NCBI): domain Eukaryota; kingdom Metazoa; phylum Chordata; order Testudines; family Carettochelyidae; genus Carettochelys; species Carettochelys insculpta. The sequence continues at coordinate 21,225,433 of NC_134139.1, read as the reverse complement.
ACAGTGGGTAATGCTAGATGCCCCGGGGGAGTGAACAGAACAGGTAATCAAATGATCCCTCTCCTGTCATCCATTTCCAGCCTCTGACAAACAGAGGCTATGGACGCCATTCCTACCCATCCTGGCTAATAGCTGCCAAAGGGCCTAACCTAATTTATCTAGTTCTTTTTCTGAACCCCATTAAAGCCCTGGTCTTCACAACATCCTCTGGCAGGGAGTTCTTCAAGCTTACCACATGCTGAATTCGGGGAAAAAAACCCCAAAACCCAAACCTCTCTTTTGTTAGTTTTAAACCTGCTACCCATTAATTTTATTGGTGACCCCTAGTTCTTATGTTATAAGAACAAATAAATAACTTGTCTTTATTCACTTTTTCCATACCTGTCATGATTTTGTATACTTCTATCATATCCTCCCTTAGTCCCCTGTTTTCTAAGATGAAAAGTCGCAGTCTCTTTTAATCTCTCTTCTTATGGCAGCCGTTCCAAACTTCTAATTGTTTTTTTGCTAAACCTTTTCCAATGCTGATATCTTTCTTGACGTGAGACAATCACATCTGCATACAGTATTCAAGATGTGGGCGTACCATGGATTTATGTAGAGGCAATATGGTATTCTCTGTCTTATTTTCTATCACTTTTTTAGTGATTCCTTAAATTCTGTCTGCTTTTTTGACAGCTGCTGCACATTGAATGGCTGTGGGTCCATTCCAAACCCTTTGCAGAGAAATCCTTATATCGCTCTCCATCCCACGTCTGCATTCCCATCACTGCATCCTTTTGTGAATATTTTTTAAATTACCCTTTTTCACTATTTTGCTGCCTGCTTTAGCAGTCAGTAACAAATAAAGCCTGAACTTAGCATAATACAGGTGTCAAAGCAATAAATGCGTCTGTTTGGGCCTTGCAGTGAAAAAGAGCATATGAGAGAGGGTGGTAATGGTGGTGGTGGTGGTGGTGGTGTGGGGAAAAAGGTGGAAAGTGGTGGAAAGAGGCGGGGATGGAAGGAGCAGGGGGCAGGGCCTTGGGAAGGACTGGGGGCAGGTATTTGGTGTTCTGAAATTAGAAAGCAGGCAACGCTAGCAATCAGTGAAATAGTAAATGCTAGGTAAAGATGGTGCAAAACAGATTTATCAGTAATATCCCACTCTATAACATTTTTGGTTTTGTAATTTCACGGTTAAATTATTATAGTTTCTTTCAGGTTGGATGTCCTTCCTGACTCACTGGGACATGCTCAGTGGAGGAGCAACTTTTGGAGATCACAGGAATCTCTTTGTTACATTCAAGGAGTTATTTCTCTGTCTCCAATAGCATTTGTCACTGTCTGGATACTATTAAGGCCCCTGTGCGATTATGTATCCCTGGGGATCATAACAATACTTTTGAATAGCAAACAATGGGGATTTTCATGGAACCAACATGACACACGTAGGACCTGAGTTTTAAGGTTCTGAGCACCCACAAGTCCCAGCCTTAGCCATCTCATGCAGGGCACTGAAAGTAGTAGATGCTCAAAAATAATCTTTTATCTTATGGCTGGCATTATTGCCTGTGTGTTTGAAAATTACCCCAGTTGAGGCTTAAATTAGAAATTTTTCTGTGTTAAAGCTGGTGAATGAAAAGGAACAGACCTTTACTCAAGACAGTAGGAATTGTGCTATCTTCTCTCCTTGAGAAATCAACCTCTGAAGGTCCTATTCTGTGTTCTGCCACAGGACACTTATGTTGCTGGGAGTGGGATGGACATGTATCATAGGTAGAACTCGCTATTTTTTTTTTCCTGGCGCACAGAAATAATAATGAGAAACCCCATTGCTCATCTGGCACTCATATAAAGAAGTAGAACAAAATTAAACATGGACATTTCACCCTGAGCAATTCAATAGAAGCTCTGGCAGGGTGCAGTTCTCCAAAGGTTTTAGTGTATTGTGTGTGGAGGAGGTAGGGATGTCCCCATAGCAAACCTGACTGTTGTCAAAGAAATAGCTCCCCATTTCATTTTCAGCCAAAGAAACAGACACTATATCAAAGCAAATCAACAGCTAACAGATGACACTTTTATTAAAAAACATGATTGGAGGCATGGTTACTAAATACAGTTCGTCCAGCAAAGGCCTCTCTCAGTCCAGAGTGGAAAATGCTAGGTTACTCAGTGTGTGACTGATGTAAAGTGAATTGTGAAGAAAGGTCAGTTGCTCCTTCTGGCAAATTTAGAGAGGGAAAGGACTTTTATATACAATGCACACAAACATGTATGTAGACCACTGTGTATCTACATATGCAAGTATGTATGAATAGGCACTCAGGTGTATGTATATGTAATTTTGCACAAGAGGAAAGTGAACTAAACAGATGCTACTCAGACTATTGAGGAGTATCAAGGAAAAGATACCTGTCTGTACCTGTGAACGAATAAATAAATAAATAATCTTTAATGTTTTTTTCCAAGTATTTGATTCATTTGTCATCTATTCTTTAGAATCTCTGTGATATTAACAAAGAGTATGTTTGAATTTTTAGACCCAGAAAACTGGTCTTTGATCAGTGATGTGATGCATGAAACTGCATTTTATAATCTGTTGCACATCCAGATATTCATGGAACCTGTCCCCTGAAAACACACACACACACACACACACACACACACACACACACATATATGCATATATAAATCTGGGGCTACGTCTACACGTGCAGCCAACATCGAAATAGTCTATTTCGATGAATAACGTCTACACGTCCTCCAGGGCTGGCAACGTCAATGTTCAACTTCGACGTTGCTCAGCCCAACATCGAAATAGGCGCAGCGAGGGAACGTCTACACGTCAAAGTAGCACACATCGAAATAGGGATGCCAGGCACAGCTGCAGACAGGGTCACAGGGCGGACTCAACAGCCAGCCGCTCCCTTAAAGGGCCCCTCCCAGACACAGTTGCACTAAACAACACAAGATCCACAGAGCTGACAACTGGTTGCAGACCCTGTGCCTGCAGCATAGATCCCCAGCTGCCGCAGAAGCAGCCAGAAGCCCTGGGCTAAGGGCTGCTGCCCACGGTGACCATAGCGCCCTGCAGGGGCTGGAGAGAGAGCATCTCTCAACCCCCCAGCTGATGGCCGCCATGGAGGACCCAGCAATTTTGACGTTGCGGGACGCGGATCGTCTACACGGTCCCTACTTCGATGTTGAACGTCGAAGTAGGGCGCTATTCCTATCTCCTCATGAGGTTAGCGACTTCGACGTCTCGCCGCCTAACGTCGAAGTTGGTGCCGCTACTTCGAAGTAGCGTGCACGTGTAGACGCAGCTTTCGAGATTAATGAAGGATGATGGGTAGCAGCAGATGTTTCCTAGTGGGAAATCAACAGGGGAGAATAACTATTCAGGAAGAAGAATCCACTGAGATACTGTCTTCAAAAACCATTGGTCCTCTCAACAGTAACTATGCCTCCACACCAAAATCACTTAAATGAAAAAATGTACTGATATTAAAGGAAATTCCATCATTCCACAAGAAATTACATAAGAACATATGGCTCTAGGGGGCATTTTAGGCAGAGGGATTTCTTTGTCTAAAATCTGTATATAATGGCAGAAATTTTGGAACCGAGTTGTGCAATGAAATTCTGCATCCCACCAATCACCCTGAAGAAAGGACACAGAGCCAGCTCTCTACCTTACTTCACAGGTGCTAATGTACCTGTTTCTGCATAGTGCTGTACTAATCTCTGATTATTAAACTTCATTTCAGTAATTCTAACTGAGCCTGTTCTGATTCAATTAACCTTGAATTGTCATTGAGTCCAAACATGGTGCACAGAATATTGTATGAAGCTAAGAGGAGAAACTATTGTATTCTTTCTCAGTGGGTTCTGATTTTAATCTCACAGCTGTGAAAACAAGTCCTTTTTCCTTCAGAGATTCCTGAAATTGTTTTGAACAAATTTGCTGCATTTCCATACGTTACTCCATCTACACTCCTTTATGTATTTATTTATTTGGTTATAGATCACTAGGGACTGTGTTGGAAATTTTTTGTAAATCATAAAGTGAATGCTCTGTATGGTAATTGTGGGGATATCCCTGCACTATGTGCATCACCAAAGCAAATATGAATTGCAGGCACATGAGTCCTTCCATTTTGTTCTGTAATATATCACCTGAACATGTCCCTGGACTCAACTCTTAATATCTCCAGTCAGTTGTGATTATCTTGTCTGATTCAGGCTGCTCCGGGGAAGCTGGACACACATTTGGGCATCCGAAAACAAAAACAGATGGAGTTTTCTTTTTAATGAATAAAGGAATCGATTTGCTACAGCCTTAGGTGGGGAGGTGTCGTGTTGGTAAATGATTAAAAGAGCAGAAAACAAAGGGAAGGTATAAATGGTCAGTTTTCAGATGGGGGAGAAGTAAATACTGAGATCCCTAGGGCAGAGGCACTAGAACAGAGGTTCAACATATTCATAAATGATCTGGAACTGGGGGTAAACAGTAAGGTGGCAACGTTTGCAGAAGATGCAAAATTGCTCAAGATAGTTAACTGAAAAGCAGATTGAGAAGAGTTTCATGAAGGGGTCTCCCACAGCTAGCTGATGGGAAGCAACAAGTCTGATGAAAATAAGATGATAAATTAAAAGTAATGGGCATTGAAAAGCATAATCCCTACTGTATGTACAAAAATGACAGTCTAAATTAGCAATTACCACTCCACTAAGATCTTGTTGTAGTTATAATGGATAGTTCTCCAAAAATATCCATTCCGCTGCAGCCAAAAAAGCTGAGAATATTAAGCATCGTTAGAAAAAGGAATAGCTAATAAGAGAGAAAAATATCATGTCATTATATAAATCCATGTCATGCCCACATCTTGAATATTGTGTGCAGTTCTGGCCTGTCCATCTCAAAGAACATCTATTAGATTTGGAAAAGGCATGGTGAAGGAGAACAAACATCATTAGGGGCATTGGAACTCTTTCAATTTGAGGAGAGATTAAAAAGACTGGAGATGATTAGAAAAGGGACCACTCAGAGGGGATGTGATAGAGGTCTATAAAATTGTGAATGGTGCACAGAAAGTTAGTAGGGAAACGGTATTGGCTCCTTAACCTAGCAAAAGAACCCAGGGTCACCCAATGAAATTAATAGGCAGCAGGTTTAAACAAACAAAAGGAAGTTCTTCACACAGTGCAGAGGCCACCTGTCAAACTCAATCTCAGGGAATGTTGTGAAAGCCAGAAGTATAACTAGGTTAGAAAATGGAATTAGATATGTTCCTGTAAATAGGTTTCCCCAAGATGTTCAGGGATGACACCCTATTCTCTGGATAGCCTCAAGGTTTGTCTGCCAGATGCTGGGACTGAACAACAGGGGATGGATCATCCATTGATTGCCATTCTCTTCATTCCCTCTGATGACTGCATGTCAATGCTCAGGTATTCCCTGTTCCCAGCAGGGCTGAGGCCCACTGCAGGCCTGGGGACAAGGCGAGAGAGTGTGTGTTTGTGTGTGTGTGTGTGTGAGAGAGAGAGAGAGAGAGGGGGCGCTGATGCCAAACTCCTGGAAGGGTAGAAGCAGAGGTACCAAGGGCAATCAGCCCTTAGCACCACCTGGAGCACAGTGTTGGTTCCACCCTGCCACCTCAGAAGCTGCGCGGACTGGCAGAGTGATGCTCCCATGGCATGTCAAAGGGGCCTGGTGCTCTCATCAGCAGCATTGGGATTGGTGGCTGATACCCCTCATTTGAAGGCTTGCCTGTGCCTAGAACTTCTTGATCCCTTGTGCCAGGCTTCTACCAGCTCCTCCTCTACCATGCTCTTAAAACCTGATCATTTCCTCAAAAACAAGAAGGGGGTGCATGTGAGGATCTCTCAATATACTTTTACTTTCTCTGTCTGCTCAGTCTAGGAGTTCTTGGTAGCCTCTGTGTTCTATACAGGACAGCTTAGACTGTTGGCATTTAACAAACAATGCCAACAGCTTATGAACATGGGCCAGGAGTAGTCCCCATTAGTCTTTGTGCACTGCTCTCTCATGCAACCATTTCAGTTACCATGGGCTCTGTGTTTTTGTGCCAGGCTTTGTCTTATGGCTGGTGTCTTGCCAGACCTGCCTTGTCACCATAAAACTTGTATCTGCACCAGGCCAACACTTCTGGTGATTTTCACTGTTGACTCATGTAGCCAAGTTGTGTCCTGGCCTTGTGTGGTGGATGCACTAAGAGGTGGGAGGGAAGGGCTAAGGACCTTCTTGCTCCCACAAAGCAGATGGGCACAAATGCAGTCCTGCAGCTGAAACATACTACAGGGGTTGTCTTAGGATACCAGTCACTAGGCTTTCCAAAGAGGGCAAGACTGAGATGGGCTCTTCTACCACTGAAGGGAAATGTCGCACCCTCTTGAAGTGTGGGGTTGCTTGAAATGCCAAGGCTGCGTGAGGCACGATGCATCCAGGAGCTCTCGAAAGGCAGTGCCCCTCCTGTTGACATTAATGTAAGGCTGTGCTTAAATTTAGACCATCAGGTAACAGATACAATACAGCAAGAGCAAGTGGTGGTTGACCAATAATGTGACCTTTCTCCAGTCAAGAAGCTAATCCATGCAAGTAAAAACAGAAAACCCAACTTGAAAAACATGATGAAGGTTGAATGTTGGGCATTCAGAAGTTATGAATTGCTGAAATTAAGGTTGCTGGATGTATGCAATTTTTAATTACATGATTACATACATATCCCTCCCCACCCCACAGGGCTCCTGGTTTATTCAATGCAGAGGGTGGACTAGGCTCACTTAATGAGTAGCTAGTCATCTTTTTTGTTCACTCATCATTGAACAATGTGTGGCTCCCAGGCTTTTTTACTGTATGCTATTCAAATCCTGCTCAGCAGGCTGAATGATTGATTTCCTCATGAGCTTTTCTCATTACTGTATCTGAGTACTTCACAAATATTAATAAATTTATCTTCATAAGCTACCTAAGAGGTGAGGGGTACTGTTAATTCCTCTTTCACGTGGGGAGCTGAAGCACAGAGAGATGAAGGTAAAAATATCCACTTATTTTGATGACCAACAATCTTCCCTCTAATCTTTTCCATCCATCCGTGAGGAATAAGTTTAAGTGCCACAAGCCAATGGCTACGTCTATACTAGCCCCAAACTTCGAAATGGCCACGCAAATGGCCATTTCGAAGTTTACTAATGAAGTGCTGAAATGCATATTCAGTGCTTCATTAGCATGCGGGCGGCCGCGGCACTTCGAAATTGACGCGCCTTATTCCCATGGGAATAAGGGGACTTCAAAGTAGGCGGGGTCCTTTCAAAAAGGAGCCCCGTCGGGCCGAGCCGCACGGTGGCGAGGCGCGTCAATTTCGAAGTGCCGCGGCCGCCCACATGCCAATGAAGCACTGAATATGCATTTCAGTGCTTCATTAGTAAACTTCGAAATGGCCATTTGCGTGGCCATTTCGAAGTTTGCGGCTAGTGTAGACACGGCCAATATGTAATGTGCACCACCAATAGAAATAAAAAGCTAGGTGTTGGTGCTGTGCTAATCAGCTGGGCAGCATCTGTCTGAGTGGCCACATGAGTGTCCAGATTACAGGGAATACCGATGCCCAATGTGAAATGTCTAGTACCTGATTTTTAGAGTCAGTAGCACTAATATGGTACTTTATATATTCAAAGTACAGCTCCTGTTGATTTCTGACCCAGGGAGAGCAGAGGGACTCAGGTCCTATAATCTCAAATTAGGTAGACAGTTGATGGCAACCTCTGAAAAAGTGTAGTTTAAGCCAGGGTGAGCAAGCTTTTTACATTGGGCTCCTCTGTTTGTCCCTGCAGTTATCAGGGCCACCCCTGCAGTCTAATGTAATCCAAAGTGATAGAAATTTCAGTTATGTTCATTTGAAAAAACCTTTAAGAATGTGTAAGAAAATAAGTATGTAGAACATGAAGACTTTATTAATTAGTATAAACACTTAATGAGACAGAGGAGCCTGAGACCCAGGAGCTGATCATGCTACACCCCTCACTAATGAAATTTCATATTCCCCCACTTTGCGCACCTCTGGTTTAAGTGACTTGCCTGTGCTTGTACAGGAACTCTGTGGCAAAGGTAGGGATAGATTACAAATTTCCAGGACAGCATTCAGCTATGAGACCCTCCTCTTTCTCACTGTTATGCCTTATCTCATTTGCTATAAGCCTTACAGCATCTGCATCAAATGAGGCTGGATTTCTACAGGAAACAGGTAGCTTATAACAGTTAATTTCCAGAGCAGGCTCATATAATGTACTGAATTAGGCAAGAGATTGCTGCAAAAATAGTATATGAAAATATAATTAAAAACTATCATAACATGTATTGTGACAAAGTCAGTTCTATTCCAAGGCCTCTAGCCTCTATTCAGTCCATTGGGCCCACTCAAGGGCCCCATTGCCCTCAGGGGGTGAGGGGTGGTCTGGGGGGGAGGAAACCCAGCCTCCACTCACTTGTGCCAGGTTCCAGTCCAGGGACCCTATATGACTGCTGGTGAGAAGGGCTGACTCCCTTAGCCCTTGGGGCAGCAGCTCTCCTCCCTGGGCCACTTCCCAACAATTCCCCCTGGTAACTTCTCCAGGCTGCAGCAAGTCTCTCTCTCTGTCTCCTGTAGCTCCCCACTCTCCCTCCATGGTTCCTTGTGTTCCTGTCATCTGCTCTTTTCCAACCTGCTTTCTCTCATCTCACCACACCACCCCTCCTGCCGTGAAGGATTTTTAAAGGCCTCTCATAAGCCCAGTCACTGGGGCTAGCTGGCCTGAATTAGGCCCAGCCATCTCCCACCCAGCTGCCTGTGATTGTCCTGCAGGCCCTTCTGTTTGTTGGGGCTCCCTGTGAGGGGCCCCCCACCCTGGCCCTGCCACAATATGCATAAAAGAATGGACAAACGGAATTTAACAGAAAGATAGAAATACATGAAATAAAAGCTGACTAATCTACTAGATAGGATAGCAGGGCTGGGTAGAGGAGGAGGAAAATTAGATACTCGGAGAAACTAATTTCTATCTAGCTCATTCATCAACTTCTATTACTTTCTGTTATCATTCATCAGGATTTTTCAGATCTGAAGAAGTGAGTCTGTCCCATGAAAGCTCACCACCTAATAAATTATATTGTTAGTCTGCGAAGTGCTACAGGACTGGCTTTTTTATGATTGAAACGCTATTTTTTAACATTTAAAAGCTGAACTCAGAGTCAGGGGATTTTATTTTAGGTACGGTAGGGCTGAGAAGCTAGTATAGCTCAGGCACACCAGGCCTATGTCTACACCAGAGAGCTTTGTTGACAAAACTGGGGTTTTGTTGACAAAACTTGTGGCGTGTCCATACACCAAATGGTTTCGTTGACAAACTTGTGCGTCTCTGCCATGAGGCAGAATGCCTTTGTCGACAGAGTCTGTCAACAAAAAACAAGTGCGGACAATCTGGGAGAGCCTTTTGTCAATAGAAGGGTCTCCATGGCCCCAGCCAGCTGGCCAGGGTGACACCCTGTCCATAGCATTCACAGCTCTATGCTCTCTGCCTCTGGCTGCTCTTAAAGCTGCAGGGAGCGCCGGAAACCCAGTGGCAGGAAGCTGAGAGCATGCAAGCAGTTGGCCACAAGGTGCTTCTGCTATGCACCCTCTCAGCCACTCCCCAGCATCTCCAAAGGCCATGGCTGACAGCCAGCAGTTCTGTGACATGCCGGGGCCCTCAGGGAAGCCACAAGAGGGTTCCTGGGAGCACTCCTGGGGCAGCAAGTGGTGGGCCCACTCCTAGTCCAGGCCCAAGATACGGGGCCTCATCAGAGTGTGGGTTCAGGAAGCTAGCCTTCTGGACTCTGCCACCAAGAGGCAAAATGCTCCAGCACACAGCCGGCTTGCCACCACCTTGGCAGCATGGGACCACCCCACCCGGAACGTGGAACAAGTTTGGGCGAAAGTCAAGGAGCTGTGCTAGGGTACACCCAGGCCCAGGATGCAGCCAGGATGCCAGGGGGCAGGACCCGCAACCTGCCCCTACTCTAAAGAACTCCTTAGCCTCCTGAGGGCCGAGGACTCCTCCCCCACAGTTGCCACCATGGACATGGCCAAGGAGTGCCCCCCGCCACCCAGAACCAGAGCTGGAACCAAAGGAGCAGCAGCCCGGGACCCAGCCAGAGGCAGAGGGTGACACTGTCTCAGAGGTCAGCGAGGGACCTCTGATGATCACCCTGGACTTGGGCCCCTTCACTAGCCAGGCAACATCCAGGGCATCCCTGGACCTCTTTGAGGGACCCTTCAGTAAGCTCCCTGCACATCACACACCTCAGGAGTTGGTGGGGGAGAATCTCTTGCCATGGCTGGCAGCAAGTCAGCCACATGGGCACTGGCCTGACCTTGCACACAGCATTGAGGAGTGCAGCTACTGGCATGCAGGCATGTCCGCAGGGAACAGTCAGCAGCCACCCCCTCAGACAGTACTGTGAGCTGTACATGCATGGGGGTGGGGCCTGGAGAGGGCCAGCTCCCACCACCCATGCAGGGACCCCTCTGTGGCTGGACACAGCCACAGCCCCTTGGCCCAGTCCATTGGCCGCTAGCCAGTTGAACGGGGGGAGCGGAGGGTCAGCCTGGTCCTCAAGGCACCCTGGGCTCCCTGTGCAGTGGGCCCTCCCATGCAGGTCACATGCCAGTCCTTCCAGGACACCCCAGTCCCTCGGCCTGTGGGTGGGGGCTGCTGCCCACGGTGGGTGGTGGGCATGTTAGCCCTAGACAGCTAGAATTACAAAAATTACCAAATTTATCAGAAGATGGGCTGGTCTGCAAGGCTCTACCCCCTCCGCCTCTATCATCGGTTAATGTATAGTTATGACAAGGTAGTAGAGTAAAGACAACAGTGTTTTATTTAACTATAATACAATACAGTAACAGAAACGAGGACTCCTGAGCACATACAAAATCTACTGAATAACGGCTCGGTTGTTAGCTCAGTTAACCCTCGAAAGAAAATTACAAGGTAAGGATGGATCGGACAGTAGCGTTTTCTCAGGCGACATGAGAGTTCAGGAATTAGCCTTCAGGGATGTTCTGGGCTGAAGACAGGAACTGTCAAGCGAGGACGTGATCTTCTTCCCTCTTCTTTCTTCAGCTCGTGACTCGCCGTCCTGTGTGCGGAATGCCTGAAGGAAATGACCTGCCCGGGGGCGTGTGGGTGTGCGTATAAATTGTCTCTCACTCAAAAATAAGATAAAGTAAATACCAAAGTAGACTGACCTACGAGGCCTCGCAATCTTCAGATTGCTGCCCTAGCTATCAGCCGGCCTCTCTGTAGCTCTCCCTGTCAGACTGGTCTAGGAGGCCTAGCAGCCAGCAGCTGTCACCCTAGGTACCAGCCCTGACAGGGAGCCCTAGAGAGTGCACCACAGGAAGCTACCACACTGAGGCAAACCTCCCTGCAGGGCAGGCTCTGCCTTTTTATATATGCTCTTTTCTCCTGGCAGATTAAAATCACTTCAAGCCCTAATTTTCACGCCTTAATCTTCCCACTTTGCTTGGGGGAAGGAGACGAGCTCACAGCCATCTTTAAAAATGGAGACCACACAGGGTGTCCATTTTGAAACAGAATGCAGAATGGATGTCTATATGGAGAAATTACACAAAGCTGTAACATTCCAACTTAACTCTAACAGGCGGGGCCTTAGGGGCTATGCAAAGGGAATGACTCACCACCTCTCCTCCTGCTCTTCCTACAGCCGCACACACCATCCGAGGGCCAGGCCAGCCCCACATCCATGCCTGGCTCAGCCAGCCCCATCCCCGACGTAGAGCCAGGCAGCCCAGGACCAGCACCTGCACCAGCTGGCACCCCACCACAATGGATGCAGGCCCACGGATGGAGGGGGCCGTCGGCCCATCAAGGACAACATGTTCTGGGCCTACACCACTGCCCTCTGCAGGTACGCTGACATCCTGGAGTGGCAGCTGCAGGCCAATCTGAGATGGCAGGCTTGAGACTGAGGGTGGCAGGAGTGGGACCAGGAGTGGTGGGTGCAGGCCTGGGAGCAGCTTGGCCAGGTGGGATGGCCTTCCTGGACCAGGTTCCTGCATCTAAAGCCCCCAGGTCCCCCACTGCCCCTGTTGCCCTCACTGCCCCCATCCCACCCCCCATCGCCATCGCTTTTCCCTTCATCCCTGCCTCCCTGCCCCAGGTGCCCTCACCCAAGGCATGCTTCAGGTCCTGCAGTGAGCCACGGCCATGGTCAGCCCCTGCCCTGCAGGCCTCCCCTGTCATGCCAGCCCTCCCTATCCCCAGGCTACCCCTGCCATGCCTGCCCCCCTCTGCCCCCCCCAGTCCCACACTTCTCCCCCCCACTGAGCCCAGCGCCCACTGCAGCCCCACCACATCTGTACCTCTCTGTGCTCCTGGTCCCATCCCAATCCCAACAGGGACCCCCAACTTGCTTCTGGAGGGGTTCCCGTGGCTGATCCTGTGGCTCTTGGGGTCGTGGTCCCCTATGGGGTTGCAGCCCCCAAAACTCTCACAGACTGAGGCCCTCCACCTCTGTCCCAAGCCCGCCCCGTATATAGTTACCCATCATTTTACAATGTACATAGTTCATAGCACACTTTTTATTTTGCATATGGATTTCTATGTTAAAGTAAACGGTTTATTTTTTCACCACTCCTGTGCTCCTTGTTATTGGGGAGGGTTGGGGAGGAGTGAGGGGGTGGTGGGAGGGGTTGTGGTGGGGATGGGGTAGGGCTGCAGGCCCAAGGCCCCCATTGGGGGGGCACTGGGGAGGATCATTGGGGGCCGTGGGAGAAGCTGTCCTTTAGGGACTCCCAGATCCATACCAACATTTAAAGGACATTGTTCTCCTCCATGTCCAGCCAGGTCAGGAGGCACCAAAAATGTGCCTTCAGGCACCCGAAGGTGCACTCCCCCTGGTTCCTTGCCCAGTTGAGGCGGGCATTAAACAAGTCCGAGGTGGGGGCTAGGTGGCCAGTGTAGGCCTCATGAGCCAGGGCATGAGGGGTAGGCTGTAGCCCCCACCATGCACAATGGCATGTCTGTGTGCCTGACTGCCAGCTCCTGGTGGGTGATGTAGGTGCCCGCCTCCATCCTCTGGTACAGGCTGGAGTTACCGAACACCCTCACATCGTGTGCCTGGCCCGATCACCTGACATAAATGTCTAGGAACCATCCCTGGTGGGCCACCAGGCCTTGCAGCACAATCAAATGTATCCCTTGCAATTGATGTACTGTGCCACACTGGGGCATGGTGGGGAGGTGGGTCTGGTTGATTGCCCCAAAGCATTCTGGGGAGCCCAGGGCGGTAAATCCAGCCATGACCATGTCCAGGTCTGTGATGTGGATGACCTTCTGGAGCAGGATGATGTTGATGGCCATCTCTACCTGCATGGGAGGAGACCAAACACACACATGAGGGACTGAGGAAGGGGGTCCCTCAGCCCTAGTGGGTTCCCTGCCTTCGTTTGTCCTCTCCCTGATGAGCTCTCTGGGTGCCTTCCCTGAAAGCTGCCATCCCGGCAGCAGGTCTGTGTGGGAGTGACTTGGCATGGTCCTCCGGGGAAGGGGCTTCCCTACCTCCTGATCCCCCCCCCACCCCTGGCTCATGTGGGGCCCCCGTGGGCAGTTCTCCCCTTCCCACCTCCCCCTGTCCCTGTGCAGGGCCTGCAGCCCAACAGTGCATGACATGTATGAGGACATCCCAGATGGTGGACTTCCCCATGCCAAACTGGTTGCTCACCGGGCGGTAGCTGTTGTGGGTGGCAAGCTTCCAGAGGGTGATGGCAACCCACTTCTCTGGGGGGGTGGTGGGCCACATCTGGGTGTCCTGTCTGTGGAAGACGGGTGGTGAGCCAGGTGCAAAGGAAGTTCTGGAGCCATTGCTGGTCATCCCACTGCCCCATGATCAGCCAGTCCCACCAGTCAGAGCTGGTGGTGTACCTCCAGACCCACCTGATCACTCAAGTGGGTGGGCACAGGTGGGGCACTGGGGGACCGAGGTCATGGTCCTCATTCCTGGTGTCGGGTGCGTCCCCCCCAGAGGAAGTAGAGGACAGCTATCAGCAGCTTAAGCAGCAGGGAGTGAGTCCAGGGCAAGCCCAGGGACTGCTCTGGCACTACGGCTAACTGGAAGGATGAAACTCTCTCCGGGAAAGTGTGGGAGCTCTGTGGTAGCTTTGCTGTCCCTCAGCGAGGTAGGCAAGTCTCAGCATAGGCAGGGAACATGGGTAGGGGATGCCCCTTTAAGGGCACACCTGGCCAGAGCTCCCGAAAGGGCTTTCCATCCATGCAACCCTGTCTGATGGGTTTCAGGGTCAGGGTGGGAGTCTGGCTGCTCTCCGTCAACAGATCTCTTCTGACAGTGACCTCTGTTGACAGATTGCTGTAGTGTAGACATAGCTCGGTAGACCTATACATGACCGACCCCGGAGGAGAACTTGGCCCCATAGTGCTTCCGCTGGCTTCTGCTCCATTTCAGAATATATGTCTGTTGATGTTCATATAGTACTGTCATTACTGATGAGAGCTTCAGCAAAACATTCTGAACATTGGCTCATCTTTTCAATTAAAGAAATTCTGTACCTAGAACTATCATGCTGTCCAGTTACTAGATAAATGCGATTACTTCTTAGCAGTTCATCTGGGTGTGTCTGAATACTAATCAGTGACCCCTCAGCTGTGTCTTGAAGTTGTGCATTGGATTCAAGATGTTTTGTAATGCAAGCTTGGTGGGCACTGTGACTCAATTGATAGGTTCAAATTGGGAATCGTGAGACCTGGATTTTTCCCTACCAGTAACACCTGCAGGTCCTATGGGCTTTCAAAAGTTACTGCTTGCTGAATTTCTCAATTTATAACTTGGTGGCTGATGGTTTAAATCATTAATTATTGTACTGTTAAAATATAATTATTGTTATAAATACTTTAATAATGCAACACCTCATTGAACTCCAGTGTGATGGAAGTTATTACATAATGAAGACAATGATTAATACTAAAATGGGTATGGAATATCAGTAATTCTGTATAACGCATACCCTGCATAACAGAGATCCAATCCTATCAATTCAAATAGTTAGAATAATTCCAGTTAAGACTTCTAAAGGGGTTTAAAGATGCAAGTGTAGCAAAATGCCCTGGTTCAGGCTGTCTGAATCTATGCACAATGTTATGAGCTGCACAGTGTGGGCCCCTGCTAGCTTTCCTATGTAGGGGGTGATGGACACCTGTACTGCCTTTGGATGAGCATTAGGAGTGAGGCAAAAATCTCTCCCAGAGCTCTTTGTTGCACATAGGACATATACACTCTGTCCATACACTGGACTGAGCCTGCCTTGGTAGCTCCACTCTGATAGATGGTCTGGAGGATGTGGGGCCTTGGTCAGGGCCAATCAGAGGAGGGTCATTTGACCTTGGCCTCAAACTCAAAAGGGATCTCAAAAGTAGACACTCGTTAATTTTTTGACATTTGATGAGTTCTGCTACTTGTTTATATCTGCTTCCCTAGTGGACCAAAATGTGACACTCTCTCAGCTTAGAACTGCAAAATGAAGGTAAAAGACATTTGGTAAAAGACATATTTTCTTTGTTACTGATATAGGCTGTATCTACGCTACAAGATAAAATCAAATTTATTAATATCAATTTTGTAACTCTGGAATTTATAAATTCGACTTAGACTGTGCTCCCCTCCCCACATGCTCCTCACAAATTCGACATTGCTGCCATGCTCAGTTGCCAAACATTGACTATTGCAGTAGTGCATTGTGGGAACATATCCCACAGTTCCCTCAGCCCTGTAGCATTCTGGGCATGCTCGCTGGTCTTTGACATAATTTTCCCACATTGAATTTTCCTCATTTCCCTCCTGTGTTAAACAAACATCCATTTTTCCTGTCGGAAGGAAGGAAAAGTAGGGCATCCACACAGATGGCAAAAAAGTTAACAGTCTTTAGAGGGTTAAAAGAAAGTCTCTTCTCTAACTGAATTCTCAACTGGCCATCCACTGACTGTCCCCCCTCCCATGACTGCATCTGATCCCTGAAAATAGCACATGGACAGACTGCATTCTCTAAGTTAGAAGAAAGAGGATAGAAAAGTCTAGGGAAAAAAATCTTTGTCTTTCCTGTTCACTGCACAGACATTGCCAACACGGGGGATGGCAGTGTAATCTCATACACTGAATTTTAAGGGGAACAGGAATCTCAACTGGCCTTCCCCCCTGTGTTTTGGGGGGGTCAAAGCATGAAGAAAGATAGGAGTTGTTAGGAAAAAGATTTTATAACAGAAATAGCAAAGCAGCAGGTGTCTGCAGTGGACAGCAAACCCCCGAAAATATTTTTTTTGGGGGGGGCAGGTTGTAGTCTGTGGCTGCAGAGCCAGTTGAAATGTTGAAGTATTAGAAGTAGTCCCACCCCCAGTGTCTCAGCTGCTGGGGCAGACTTCCCTCAGTGGCAGCAAACCCCATGGGTCCCTTGCTAAAGATGTGGCATGGTTTCAGTGGTGGGGGGGGCAGTTGAATTATTCCCCACTGAATATCTTAGCTGCTGGGGGAGACTTCCCCCCAGCGGCAGCAAGCCCCATTGGTCCCTTGCTAGGGGCATGGAGGGCACTTTGTGGGGGGAGATGAATTAGTCCCCCTGAATATCTTAGCCACCTGGGGAGACTTCCCCCCCGTGGTGGCATCAAACCCCCCCAAATTTTTCCTGCCTTTGGAGCCCTCACTGCGTGCAAGCCAGGACATGGTGCTGCCTGGCAGCATGGTCAACACCAAACAGCAGGCACATCCTTTTATTGGGTTGGGGACTACCCACATGATGTGGCTGAGCATGGGAAAGACTCTGACTGTGTGGGCCTGTGTGGGAGGGAAGGGAGTTCATGCACAAATGTAAACCACCAAGAAGCAGTTTCTCAGCCTCTTACGCAAGAACGACCCCCACAACAGCCTTTTTGCCTCAAGGTGTGGTGGGGCAGTGGCTGGCACCAGACAGTGCAGAAAAAAATACCAAGTGTAGAGACAGAGCCATGAACTCCATGCAGGGGCTATTGGTAACGGGTAGATGCGCTCACAGCACTAATAGCAAAGAAAGAAAGACATTTCTTAGGCTTTCATATAAACATGAGCCCACAGCCACAGGCTTCCTGGTCCCAGTTTTAAATTCATGGTCTTCCTGTTACCTAATTCCTGTGTGCCTGGACAGCAGCAGCCAGAGCAGAGTACTGTGGGGCATTGTGGGTTGCATACAGGACACCTCTGCAGGCCAATAAATTCAATTTTAAGACGTGGGGCTTCCACACTGCCCTTTAATCGAACTTTTGAATTTGATCTTGATGCTACACCCAGTAGGTACTGATGATAGTGTGATACTGATATTGGTGCTCTCTAAATCGAGCTATGGAGGTGGATACTATGTAACCTCTTTAGATTATTGGCTTATTGTGCTCATTTCGTCTTGCTGCTAAGACCTATCCAGGCTTGGGTAACACCCATGCCATAGTTTCCCCCTCCCATCAATAATCTATATAATCAATTGTAACCTATTGTCTGGCAGTGCTCCACTGAGTCCCGAGGGGCAAAGCGACACTCCATCAGCAGTGTGTGTAATAGAGCCTCTTGCTTGCTTCATACATGGTGTCCAGGCTTTGTTCCAACACTTATGGACTATTGTCTCTGGATTCAGTGTGTTCTCCTCCTTTGAATAAAGAAGAGGACACATAAAGATCTAGGGGCATGTTTTCCAAGGAACTGAGCACAGGTGTCCCAAGTTACAAAGTGCGAGCCCTTGAAACCCATCCTGCACACTGGGGCAAGGCTGTGTGTGCAGAACAGCAGAACCTGAAATTTACGAGAAATCCCCAGGGCACCACGAAAGGGTTTAGTGATCAGAATAGCCCAAGACATATGCCATCAGTACTCTGCAGCCTGCCTGGTATTGATCTGAGGGGAGCATGAGACACATACACCCTCAACTCTAGTTTGTTAGAACTTATGCTTCACTATAAAATATACCCTCCACCCAGCCATCCTTGCCAATAGCTGTTACTAGCAAAGGTATCTTTGCCTTCCTCAAGACTCTTAATACTCTGAATACTTTTAAGTATGGCATATCAATCACTGCTCCCTACAACCCCTTTCCCTTGCCAGCCACGAATATTCCTCTGGTGGAATTAAAAATCGCTTACAAACAACATTTCTATGACTTTGTAAAAATAAACCAATCACTTTATTATTGCTTCTCTTACAGTAGCACTTTAAAAGTTCCTGGGAAGATCAGGGTCCCATTTTGAAACACAGAACTTGGAATTTGACATTGGCTACCACTGCCTATAACTGATGAGTATTTTCTTGCGCTCTCACCTTAGTCTGCCCATATCCAGCTGTTTGTTGTCTTTTGCCTGATACTTAGATTGCATGCTTTTTTGGTGTGGAAACCACTTTGTTCTGTTCATTTAGCACTGAGCACAATTAGGCCTTAGTGCATGGCTGGGGTTCCTTGATGTATACATAATAAAAGACAAAGGGATGCGAGATATGACTGAAGCTGAGTGACTTGGCCAAGGTGAGTCAGCAGGTCAGTGCCTGATCCAGGAATTGAAACTCCATTTGCTAAATCCCAGTCCAGCACTTTTTTTTACCAGGCAATACGGCCTGTGCCCTGGGAATCTGTTCCTTTTAACTGTGCCAGTTTACTCCACCATTTTTAGCCCTGACTCTCTTCCTTGTTCTGCAGGCTGATTGGGGACACAGGATGTAAACTCACTCAGCTTCTATCGGAGGAAATGCCACAAAGTTCAGGTAAGACTCACAGGCTGTGGCTACACTGTAAGCATCTGTCTACACAAGTTACTATTGGAAGAGATGTTCTGAAAAGACTTTTGTCGGCAGATCATGTATACACATAAAAGCAGATCAATCTTTTCATCTGCTCTGTTGACAGGAGTCTCCCCCCTCCACCGCCACCCTCCCCCCCGGTGCATCTGCAGAGCTTTTTTTTGTCAAGAGTTTCTGTGGACAAAATGCACTCTGTGTGTAAATGCTCTGTGAGTTTTGTCTACAAAACCCCTGTTTTGTCAACCTATCTCTCTTGTGTAGACGTAGCCACAATGTTCCGAATTTCAGCCCTTCCCTGGGTTTACTCTTTCCTGCTCAAATATACTCCAGGGTCAAAGATATTGATCCCAGAGTTTTCCCTGCCAAGATGATTTATTCAGAAAGCATGTGGGGATGGGGAAGCACCCATAAACATGTTAGTTTTTTTTTTTTTGCCAGCCTTTGAGACTCGAATTGGGACATTGGAAGTCACACGGAGATCTTAAATGTTTTGATGAGTCTAAAGGAGAACAAGACAAACAATTAAGTGTAACAAAACACATCTGTGACAGAAGACCTTTTTAGATTTGCTTGGCTAGGAAGTGTAATTCAAGCAGCACAACAAATTAGTATTTCAGCTTTAGCTCCTCTGTCGGGGGGGGCGTATTGACAAAAAGCTGTTGTGCAAGCCTAAAGGAAAACGAGTGTGTTTTCCCTGAATGGCTGACTGCTTGCAGAATTTATGTCTGAGCCACAGAAATGCATGTAATTTAAACCTGAATGCTAAAATAGTCATTCCTCCTCCAGAAAATAAGTGTATAGAAAACAAACTCATATTAACCTTAAATTAAGCCAAGGGCATTACATATTGGATCACAGGCCTGCAATAAAACCTGAATAAAACGGTGGGTTTTTTTTTCTTGTTTTTGTTTTGGGTAGAATGGGGAAGAAAGTGTATGTGACTGACTCACACAGGTGGCGAAAGTGTTAATGTGGCCTTGAGCATTTAACTCAACTCATTGCACCTGAAGCAGGGGCCAGCCCTAATTAAAGATGAAACTGTGTTAGGGCGTAACTATAAAGAGAGGAAGTTTGGTGCAGAAATGGGTTATAGGGAGAGAGTGAGATAGGAATGCTGCAGTTATGCTTCTTGTAGTAGGATGAGCTTTAGGGAAAATGAAAGCTCTTGAAGGGTGAGGTGGGAAGATACCTAGGAGACACAGGAATGGAGCAAACTCCTGTGACTTGTTTGGACAGAATGGCCGGAACCAGGTCTCTGGGAAATGTTAACTTGTTGCAGAGAGCCTAGAGAAGAGATGGGGCTTAGGCCAAGGGAAAGGTTATACACATTGATTTTTCTAGTCTGGCACCCATGGGCTCTGACTGGTTTGGAACTAGACAATTTGCTGAATCACAGGAGGTCAATACTGTCTAGCAACATTACCAATACTTCCACTGCTTACTGGGCTCTTAAAAGGGGCAAGTTAGTGATAAATAACAGCACAGAATGCTGAGAGCCAGGACTGGTGACTGCAGGGCTCTTTTTCTGGTGGAATGCACTGAAATGCAATTCTGGCATCTTTTTTCCATCAGAATACCAGAAAAATTTTCAGTGCCTGTTCTGTGGCAGGGCAGGAGCCCCTTGCTGGTCCCACAGCAATATGGGGGTCAGGACATTAAAACCGAACACCACAGCACTCGTGAGAAATCATCATGTGAGTTCTGGCACTGTTTTTTCTAGGGGCAAAAAGCACTGGGTGACTGTAAACAAACTTTTTATGGAATTGGGAAACTTGGCCATGCCTCTGCTACTTGGACATCTGACAAATTAAAATTATGCTGGAGGTTGCCAGACTAGAAAGGTTCAACCTGTAGCAGAAAGAAGCCCATCAGGGTAGTGGCAAGGTACAACTATGAAGAGGTCTAGGTGACCTTGTGTTTATTACTGCACCCTGGATTCTTTTAATCATCTTTTCATGTGTGTGGCTGGCCCTTAGGTTTATCTTTCCCCTGTTGGCATGTGACTAATCTGTCTTAAGCGAGCTGAGCCTCTAAATATTGTTAGTGCTTCCAACCAAGGGCTCTTTGCCTGTGCTATTTGAATCTGAGACACTTTTCTTGTTTACCCCCAAGCAAAGCTGGGTAGTCCTAGCAGGCATGTGTACTACCCTCTGGGCTCATGCAGTGACAGAAGCTTGTGCCTGAGGCCACGGCTACATGGCATGCTCTTATGTTTACTCCTGTTAGGTTGTCACATTGTTTGTGAGTGGGTACGTGGCTTTTCGTGTTAGCCAGTACTGAGTTTACTATGGTGCCAGTGGAGTCAGGTCCCATAATATCTATCTGGGGTCCCATGAAAGGTTAATTCAGCCTTTATCCGTGGCCTGGCAATGTAAAGTGTGTGCAGCTTCCCAGCCTTGGCTGATACAGTTGGTATCCCAGGGAATGCAACATGCAGGCAAAACAGGGGCTGGGTATGCTAGGAATGGTGGTCTAGGGACCTTAGACTTCACTGCCAGCTGCACTGCTAGTCTCAGAATGCTCTGTGCCATGCTGTGAGCTGCACCAGTTGAACTGGACAGATTGGACTGGAAAAAAAGCTCTGGTCAAAGAAATGGGGGCAGAGAAGCTTCCTGGGGCTGATCCTGCTGCATCCCTTTCTCCAGGGGGCACAGGGTGGGATGTGTGTGTGTGTCGGGGGTGGGGGGGACTTCTGACTCAGTCCTGCCCACCTGAGGCTTCTCCCTAGCTGTCTTGGGGCAGTAGGGAGCTGGTGAGAGCACTGTTGGTGTGACTTTTGGTGTGTGCCTGGCTGCAGGCTCCTGGGCGCTCACTGTCTTGCCCTGTAGCTTTGACAGAGGCTGGGAGCGGTTGTCTGTGGCTCTTGAGAACAGGAGAGGGCAGTGATAGCAGGGCTGGGCAGAGCTGGTTGCTGTGTTCCCTGCCAATGGGAATGCCCAGAAACTTCCCCCAGACTGTGGGAAGCAAAGATGATAGAGAGCACTTTGGGGAGAAGGTACAAATGTGGGACAAGTCCAGGTGAGCTTGGGGAATTGGCCCTCATTCTGTGGGGGGAGGCGTAAGGATAAGCAGGGTGTAAAAGTGCGGGGGGAGGCAGGAGGGGAGGGTCTGGGGTGCAGGTGGAGCAGTGAAAGGGAGGGAAGTGTTGGTTTTGGAGAGAAAAATGGTGGTGGAGGGAGGAGCAATAGCAGGGCAACTGGGGAGAGCCCTTGTGTGAGTGAAGGTTAGTTGTGTGTGCGTGTGGGGGGACAGTCGGAGGGAAGACAAGGGACACCCCAGGTGAGGAGGCTGGGATGGGAGTTTCAGGTTGGGTTGTGGTAGCTTGGTGGTGAAATGTGAGGGCCACTGACTTGCACGTTCTCCCTGCAGAAGATGGGTGCAAGCAATTTTCTTCCCCACAAACTACCCTAGTAACTTCACTGTAGAAGTCATGAGATGTGCTAATGCAGAAGGAGAAACAGGCTAAAGAAACTACTAAAATGTAGTTCTACAAAACAGTTTTGTAAATATTATTATACCCAAGTAGACAAGCCAGGTTTCAAAAATGTCATTACAAAATATAAGTGGAGGAAATGGTGGAAGAATGGTGCAGGTGCAGCTCCATTGAGTGGTACATCTGGGCTTCATATATGTGCAAGTTAAGCTCTTGTGTTCAGGGCCCAACCAGGCCCTGAGGGATTTTTTTAAATAAACAGCTGCCTCCCACGCAATAAACCAGCTTGAAAAGAATTGTAGATGTATTGATGCTGGAGGGCTGGGCAGAGATGTCCATCAAGTCTGGCTTCAAATGTCTTATTTTGGCTTTGAGACAATGTCTTCATCCCCATACCAGCAGTAAAATATTTATTGTAGTGCCACTGGTGCTGCACTCTGATGCACTTGGAAGGGCCTATAACGACTACACAGCAGCCCACCAAAAGTTAATCGTGCACTGCTGACGCCAGGGCTGGTATTCACAAGGATGTTTGTGTTTCTACAGAGTGCAGGATACTGTGGTTAGGCATCCCACAGTGCAGCTTGTCACCTTTCTGAACTTGGTCTTTCAGGGTTGAGAAGTAACGGTGCATGGGGTCAGTTTGCTGATTTGCCAGTGTCTCTGTCCTAGAAAGCCCTGTGTATCCCATAATATTTGCCCTTTTTTCAGAATCTCATAACCACCTGGTGTGTTCACTGTCTGCCACCTCTGACGTGGCATGGTGCTTTCATGGCTCTGCACTACTGTCATGAACTTTGCAAGTTGCAGTTATGCTTCAGAGGGTCCCAACAGAGTACCAAACTGCTAAGAAATGGGGCAGACACAAAAAGTGGTGGCTTTTCTCCCATAAGATACACCAGACAAGCGACAACAGTAAACTTCACTTGCACCACACTGTTTACCAAGAAATGAGAAAGGTGGTCTCCTTAGGTCCTCGGACTGGGATAACACCACCAAAGCCATTGACAGAGAGGTTATTTATAACCAGTCTCATCAACCAAAGGGTTCTTCTGATCCCAACCACCAGCCACGTACCCAGTTCAATATATAACTCAAAGCTCATCCAATAATCAGACTGCTGCTAATCATTAGTATCTAATACGAAAGAAGTGGTACAACTGGTTGAAGGCATCAAGCGTACAATAATCGCAAAGTTCTCTGTTTAGGCTTAAAGCAGTTATGAAATGAACTCTTGCCTTGTTGAGTCTCTGTTTCTTCCCAAATCAGTGCAATGTCCTCTGTCCTTTGGTTAGAATGCTCCCACTAGCACAAGTTCGCAGCCCAGACATTAGAGCAGCAACGAGGCCAAATGAAGATGTTTCCAAAGTCTTTTATAGCTTCTGCCTTGTGGTAGGAAACCCATTGTTTCAAACACAGCCCTCAGGCCAGTTTGTGGGGAAAAGTATAGGTAACAAGATGGTGTTTAGGGTCACATGATTTAGCATGTGCGCTACGGCAGACTTTGGGCTTACCATCAGCCTAAAGAAGACAAACGTACTCGGTCAAGATGTTGCTGAATCCCCATCAATCAGCATTGACAACTATATGTTAAAGGTTGTCCACGAGTTCGTTTACCTCGGGTCCACCATCACTGACATCCTGTCGTTGGACACTGAGCTAAATAGGAGGATTGGAAAAGCGGCCACAACTCTGTCCAGACTCAGCAAGAGAGTGTGGAATAACAACAAGCTGTACACTCACACCAAAATGCAAGTCTACAGAGCCTGCATCCTCAGCACCCTCCTTTATGGCAGCGAGACTTGGACCCTGTATGCCCACCAGGAAAAGAGGCTGAACGTCTTCCACTTGCGCTGCCTCAGGCGCATCCTTGGAATATCATGGAAGGACAGAGTGACCAACACCGCCGTCCTCGAGCAAGCTGGAATCCCAACCATGCACACCCTCCTCAGGCAGCGTCGACTCCGCTGGCTTGGCCACGTCCACAGGATGAATGATGGAAGGATTCCAAAGGACATCCTGTATGGTGAGCTAGCCTCTGGCAAAAGACCTCCCGGACGCCCCCAGTTGCACTACAAAGATGTCTGCAAGAGAGACCTCAGAGAGGTAGACATCGAGCTGGACAACTGGGAAGAACTAGCAGATGACCGCAGCAGATGGAGGCAGGGGTTACACAAGGGCCTTCAGAAGGGTGAGATGAAGATCAGACAGCTAGCAGAGGAGAAGCGAGCGCACAGAAAGCACAATAAGGACTTGCCAGACACCCACTACATCTGCAAGAGATGCAGCAAGGACCGTCACTCTTGTGTGGGTCTTCATAGTCACAATAGACGCTGTAAATGAAGTCCTCAATTGAAACTTTAAAGGGCGCGATCCATAGTCTATGCAGACTAAAGGATGCCTAGGATTTAGCATGCACGTGATTTGCTGCATCATTGCAGGAGCCACTGTCCATATGCTAGCTAGGCCACTCAAAGGAAAATCCATTAAGTGGAGATTGGCTTCTTCGGTAGTCCATTGTTTTCACTGACAAACCACCAACTCGAATACATTGTGTACAGTGTGGGTGTTACCACAGCAGCAAAACCTTTGAAATGCAAGTATATAGTTAATGTTTAAAATTTTAGACATACAAATAACGTATGCATATAAACATCATCTTATTCAGTATGCCATACTTTTCCCTAGATGTATTACATGACCCACATTGTACAAGATATGTTGCAGTTATAGAACAGGGATAGCAACAATGATCTACATGGGGGGTCATAATGTCACACAAGAGCATGATTCTGCAGTATTTGTAGAACTGCAAGATGAAACATGGGAACATAACTCTTTGAAGGACAGATTGCTTTGGCCATTATGGTGGTCTGTAAATCTTATGTTCTCCACTTTTACAAGATTTTGACAAATTCTGGACAAAGTATGCCTGTGAGAGATCATTTGAAAATTCATTCACTGAACATAATTTTCTTGGCAAAATGCGTATCAACATTGCATCTAAAGTTACAAGTATTAACTCTATACCATTGGTATCACATGTTCCAGAATTAGAAAGGCAGGCCTAAACCAGTTTTTCAGAGACATATCTGTCTGGGGATGCCAGGGTATCAGAAAAATCAAGTGAGCAACCCTTATGCCCCCAAGGAATTCTCTTTGAAAGATAGTGGCATCCAGTGTAGTTCTCTATTCCTTTATCTCTGACTCTGAAATTAATGACTCCGAGAACTAAACTAAGGGGGAAAGGTCCCATGCTAAAAGGAGACTCAGCCTGTGACATTTTTTGCAGCATGTAGTGAGACAAAGCCTTTTGCTTTTAGGTTCACTTAACTTATTAAGTTAGGTATCTGTTTGAAATATATGCTTTTGTATTTCTTTTGTAAACAATCCTGACTTATAGGCATCAATTCTTGCAATCACTTGAAATGTATCCTGCTGAAGATAAAATACATTTTTTTCTTAAGTAATGTGTTTGGATTGTAGTGTGTGGGGAAACACCATTTGGGATAATGAAGTGGGTGCATTAGCATTTTCCTTTGATGAAATGGGCTTTCCATGAGCTTGCACTGTTCAGAAGTACATGTTTCACTTTTCCGAGAGAACAAGGCTGGGACTAAGAACGTATTATGTAATTCATGAGTGACTGGTCAGAGTGCTCATGAGTAAGGCTCAGATTTTTGTAACAAAAATTTCGTAAAAGTCACAGGCAATAAACGACAACAAAGGAAGACTGTAACCCACCACTAGCTTTACTAAAAAAATCCATGACAAGAAGCAGGACTCAGCCATGGGATCGCCATGCTGCCTGCAGAGGTTGGGCAGCTGCAGGGGCCTCTCTGAGCTCTGGGGCTTGGAGCTCTAGCGTCCCCTGGCTGAAGTATTGCTGCCAGCTGTGGTGGCTGAGAACTTTGAGGTGCCCTCTGGGATAGCCCCACTGCGCCTGGTGGCTGGAAGCTCTTGGAGGTCCCTGCAGCCAGGAGCTGTGGCCCTGCCACCTGCAGCTGGGAGCTCTGTGAGGAGGAGACAAGGGGGCATGCTGCCTGAGGTGGCTGGGAGCTGCAGTCCCACCACTTGCAGTGGCTCAGAGCTTCGGAGGATCCCATTGTGAAAAGTGGCTGGGAGCTGTGGGGGGCTGTCCCCAGGGCAGGTGGGAGCTGTGGCCCTGCCACCCACAGTAACTGGGGTGGTCCCCCCACTGATCATTGCAGCGTGGGACCAGCAGGTGCAGCTCCCAGCCAACAGGGCTGAATTAAGGGAAGTTGCTGAAAGTCATGGAGACTGTGACTTCTGCAACCTCCATGGAAAAAAAAATCATAGCCTTACCCATGAGTTTAGCCAAGAGTGGCTGTTCTGACAGCAAAGTTGGGTGAAGGGCACCCCAGGCTAGAGAATTAAGGGGACACCTCTCTTCAGCTGCCCAGATTGTAGGCCATAGCAAGAACCAGATCAGTGTCATTGTTGGTGTTCATAGAGCAGTTGTAGAGGAGGGAGCACAAGTTCTATGCCCCCCGAATGAGCACGGACCAGTGGGTTTGCATTATATGGCAGACTTTGGATTCTGGCAGCTGGAGAACTTCGGGAGTGCAAGGCCACATTCTCGGGTCTGTGTGCGGAACTCACCCAAGGAACTCCAGCACCAGGGCACCCAAGTGAGAGTTCCCCTGTCTGTGGCAAAGCAAATGGCAATTGCACTGTGCAACTTGTGAGCCTGGATTGTTATCAGTCAGTTGGGAATGAATTTGGAGTTGGAAAATCCACTATGGGGGCCATTGTCATGCAGATCTGCAGGACTATTAATTGCTTTCTGCTATGCAGTACTGTGATCCTCAGGAACATGCAGCATAGATTTTTCAGAAAAGGCGTTCCTGAGCTATGATGGAGAAATACAGCAGACCCATCTCTAACATGAGCCCACCTTGCCACAGTGTACATCAAAAGACAGGGCTACTTTGCTATGGTTACACAAACACTGGTGGACTATGCTGATTCTCCTAATACGTGCTGGTCAGGGAGATGCCTCTTTAAGAATCCAGACCAGTTCAGAAAACAGCAATTGCACTCTGTTGACCTAAGGACATTCATTGCGGCTCTAGACAGCTCAGGAGTGTGTTGTTCTCAGCACTTACATCAGTAGGAGCCAAATTTAAATGTAGACCTGTGCACAAGTGAGTGGATGTATGCCTTGCATTGGCCTAACTCTCTGGTGTAGACCAGACTTTAGAGATAGGATAGACTAGGGTCTTTGGTTTGGAAGTATTCATGTGTGACCAATTTAATATTGTTGTGATACTTACACGTGCCCTTATTCCTGTCCAAAGCAGCTGAAGGGGAATTATATTTCAGATATGTATTTGAAGATTGCAACCTGTAACTAACTCATAACTATGCTTCTAATGCAGTTACAGTGAACATGCTGGGAATTCTTAACTGTGAAGTTAATGTTATGCGGCTGATTTGACGTAAGAAAATTATCTTACTGATTTGCTGTCTGATGTCACACTGGAGTAGAATCACCTTCAGGGAAAATGCAAATTCTGCTTAGTTTGGCCTCTGCAAACTTTCCCATCCTTTTGAAAGCACAGGAGACATTCAGGAGCTTGAAGCAATTATCTGGCACTATTAGTATCCCATAGAGTATGTGGGCGGGTTAAAGGTCAAAGAAAGTAGCATGACCTCGTTGTGGGAGAAGCATATGAACATGTAAAATGTTCCAGTTCAGACCTGTGGGCACCTTGCACCATTTTGTTGCTGCAGCTTCCAACCTGGCATTGTCACAGTCAAACATGTCAGTCAGGTCCTAAATTGTCTGCATATAGCTGCAGCCCTGGTCCAGCAATTCTGATCCCAGCAGTCTGTTAGGAAACAGACAACTTCTGGCTTCCAGCAGCTTTAATTGCTACCTGCAGGGTGACCCCAACTCCCAGTCACAGATTCCCCCAAAAATGTGTTTTGGACAGCTCAGATAGTAGGCCTGCTATCCATCTCAGAAGACCAAGATAAAATGGCATGCTGTCTTAATTGGAGTTACCCACACATCTAACAACACTTGGATTAGTTTTAACTAAAGACTAAAACAAGTTTATGTAACTGTAAAGAGCTGGGGTTTGAGTGAGTACCAGAACTAAGTTACTGAAGTCAGAAATGGGCACTGGAAAAATTAGAATGAAATACTTCCCAGTACAAAATGAAGCAAAGCAGGCTTGGTTAAAGGTGCATTTCTTACCACAGGCTTCCAGTAGCACTGCTGACTAAGTTTCTGGTTAAGTAGTCCTCCTGGGACTGCTGCTTTTGTCATCTTGGGTGAAAAGAGATGGACAAGGAGTGAGCACATGGAGTGTTTGCCCCACACTTCCATAGTTCAATAGTGACAGAGAGAGAGCCGTGTTAGTCTGTACTCTATCAAAGTAAACCTTGTCAACCTTGATAACAATTTTTGGACCTCTGTGCTTTGTATATTGAGTCTGTTCTGGTAAGGCTATGATCTGAAGAAGTGGGTCTGTCCCATGAAACCTCATCACCTAATGAATTATTTTGTTAGTCTTTAAAGTGCTGCTTGACCGATTTTTTGTTTCTATAGTTCACTTCTTTTGAAAAACATTTATTGTGAGCTTGGCCTTAAAGCTCTTTCCAGCTGAGAGCTATGAGGCATACAGTCTGGTGTGAAAGGGGTGTTGAGCTGTTTGCTGAGATGCAGGTCTGCTTGTTCCTGCCCTCTTTCCTTTCCATGGAATGGCCACTTGATAGATGATGGCCCATCAGCTTGGATGACACAAGGTGTCAACTTGTCCTTTGCCTGGTTTATCCACTTCCCAGATTTGTCCTGGTGGAACCTCTGGCCATATTACATGGAGGCGGGGTGGTGGTGGGGATTGTGGGGCTCTGCGCAGTGGCTGTGCCCTGGCTAGCTTAAAACTTGCATGCACCTTTGTGCAGTAGGATTAGAGTTGCATTTGCTGCATACTGGCTTGATATGAAAACTATGTATTCCACAATATAAAACCAAAGGGCATGGTCCAAAGTGCACTGACTTCAATAGAAAGTCCCAATGTAATATATAAAGGTATAATTAAAGGTCTGCAACTGCTGCTTCAAAATATTACATAGGAACATTTCGGGTTTAAATGGCTGCGGAACACAGCCCTACACACATAGCACCATCTACCTGTGGATGTCCTGCAGATCCACAGGGTTCTCCTCCCGAGAAGAACTACGGCCAATGGAGAGGAGCACGGTCCTGTTGTGCCTGCGAGCAACTGCCCCATGCTGGCAGCTTCTACTCACAATGCAGCTGCACTGCCCCCAACCCCAGTTGCGGCGTCTCCTGGCTGGGGTCATATGCCCTGCTGGCAGTGAGGGTGGGAGCAGTGCAGATGCATTGCTGGAAGAAGCTGACGGCGTGGGGCCCTGGCTCCTGTATCAGTGGGTAGACATTTCTGTTCACTGAGGGCTCTCCTGAGGAAGCCAGAACTCTTTAATTTCCTGACTGCTTTCTCTTTTTTAAAAAAAATTCTCATCTGTGCTGATCAGAAGTGATGGGTTTTTTTTAAAGCATTGAGGAAATTACTTACGTTTCTTTTTGCTAGTAGACTTTAGTTAACGACAAGGCAGTTAAATCAGCACAGCCATTCTGGTGGATATTTTTAATGTTTATCATTCATCTGGTGTTGGGGAACTGACAGAC
Source organism: Carettochelys insculpta (assembly GCF_033958435.1). NCBI lineage: Eukaryota > Metazoa > Chordata > Testudines > Carettochelyidae > Carettochelys > Carettochelys insculpta. Next base: position 21,195,460 of record NC_134139.1, on the reverse strand, counting down.
TAGCTAGTCCCCTAGGGAAGGGTGGGTGGGGGCAGCTGTGTGCTCCTGGGAGGGGCAGGGCTTTGGGTACGACGGGTTTGGCTAGGTGCAGCCAGCCCTCAGTGCTGCCCAGAGCACACCATGCTGCGTTCCTCCTTCCCGACAAGCAGCCCTCAGAGATGCCTGGAGCGCATTGTGGGAGTGCTCTGGTGGTGATTTAAAGGGCCCAGAACTCCAACCACTCTCTGTTGGCTGGAGCCCTGGAAAAACCATTTTTAATCACCGGGCCCCAGGGCAATTCTTCCCCACCCCCCATTGGTGGGCCTGTGTGGTGTTCTAGGAGGACTTTCAACTATTTAGGCAACTAATTATTTGTGCTTTTGAAACAGAACAAAAGCGAGCTTGAAGTTCCTACCTACCATTGTACCTTCAGAAGTCTCCCCCTAACCTAAGGAAACATAAGACAGGAATGCACACCACACTCGTGTTCATGGGCATTAGTGGTGGCCTCCTTTGAGCGAAAATGGAATGAGAGAGCAGTGGGTAAGGGAAACAGTCCTGCGGTAACACAAGAAAAGCTCAGCCACTGAAAAGCTGAGCCAGAAGGCACTAACTGTGCATTTGTCCTCTGTGAAAGTATTTGCTGTTGGAGAGAAGATGCGGGGGGGGGGGGGGGGGGGGCTTAAGACTTACTACAATGAGTATAAAATTGTACCAGATGCTGGTGATTGTCGGGAAAAATCTGTAACAATCTATTTTATTTTCTTTGATCCTTCATCCTTGTCCATCTCTCATAGTTTTCTGCCTTGGGCAAATTGTCTAGAGCCTTTGAATTGCAACTGCATCACAGCTTGCAAGCTAAGCTGGCCTGGGCTGTCCCAGCACAGCCTATAAGGAAATGTTGCATGAGTGGCAGCAAGTGGTTTAGTGATGCGCTAGGGCACTTTCTTCCCTTGGAACTCTCCCTGCAGCCATGCCCAGTGTGGTATCGAAGAGGCTGTGTAGCTGGGGGTGCGATGTGAGAAACTGCTTAAAAAAAAGCTTTAGGATCTCTGTGGCTCCAACCATGTATCTTGCAGGAGCTGGACTGCTAGACACACTGTCTTTCCTGAAATCCAATTTGTGACTCCAAATTCTATCAGATAAAACACAGCCAAAGCTCAAATGTATTACAAAAGAAAACTCAACCCTCTCTTACAGCTCATCTTCAATTAGGTGTGATGGAGAATGCTCCTGCTTAGCTTTAGCTGGTTGTGTTAATATGCACACACACATGCATTGTGTGATTAAAGAGCTAGAGAGTTTCCCCAGGGCTCATGGTTTTCCATGATTAAAGTACAGCTAGTACTCTGATCATCAAACAAAACTGCCTTCTGCCTGGGTGAGTGGGTGTCTGGGATCTGTATTCCAAAGATATTCTCCTGATAATCTGGACAGTTTACAAATGCATCTGAAAGAGCCACGACTAACTTTGGAAACTTGCTACTTTTCAGGGCATCAACATCCTGCCATCCCTTGGCTGGGTCGCATTCAAAGGCAAAAGCAAATGATGCTATATCAGGCTCAAGCACTGTTCCAATAGAGATGCCCAGCATGGTTGGATTTGGCTGTTTATATGGGTGGTATAGCAGAGAGATGATAAAAGACATGGTCGAGTCAAGCCTTCAGATCATGTAGCTCTGTTGACCCAATGGCTCTGGTGCTTCAACAGAGGTGATGATCTAGTCCACTGGTTACTTTCTTACTCAGTGTGCATGCCAGAGTCACACTTTTGTTGAGGGCTATTATAATTACTAAGTTGTATATTAATGTTAATAACGATTATGAAGTACTTGTACTCCTAGGCCTATTATGAGGAAGAGACTCCATTCTAAAAAGAAGAAATTCATTTTGGAACTCAGGGTCAGGGACTAAGCTGCTCATGACTGGATTTTCCCGCCACAAACTGACTGAGCGTTGTGTTACCTGAGAAGGGTGCACAACTCTGCACACCACACAGATTTGTGCCCACAGCACTGAGACTTACACATGGCCTGGAGATCATATATACCACCTCGCCCTTAAGAGTGTGTGGCTCTTTCATCTGGGAAGGGTGTGGGTGTGGTTCTTCCATCCACCCACCGGTGTGTGGCTTTTCCATCCAAGAAAGGTGTGTATGATCGGTTCCATCTGCCTTTTTACCTGCACCAGGCCACAGCAACGGTCACATCAAAAGACGAGACAGATCGTCTTCTCTGGGATCTCCCTGGAGTTCCACCCTGTAAGAGTGTGGGAGGAAGGCCAGGCAGGGCAGGGGTTAAACAGGGCCTGTTTGCCCAATCAGCCCCACTCTGGTTCACCTGCAGCCAGTGTCAGGCCTGGAGGAGCATAAAGGGAGGGAAGCCAGCCCATTTCGGGGCTGACCAGCCCAGAGGCAGGAGCTGGCTCAGAGACGGCAGAACCCCAGCCAGAGCTGCCACCTTGTCAGCTGCTGGAGGGCAGAGCCTCCGGACCCTCCCCCAGGCACAAAGGAAGGAGCCTCTCCCAGGGAACCCCTTTCCCGCTGGAGGGGAAACTAGATTTTTGGGGCCATGTCTCAAACTTGCCAATTAGCCTCTCAGGTGGGGGCTGAAGACCCACACCCTGCACCCCAGGCCTTGGCAAGGGGGCCTAGCCACTAGGCCATCCTGCCATCCATGGGAACTGCTCATGCACCCCAAGAGTTTAAAATTAGCCTTAGGGTTATAGGTCCCAGGCCTTGGGTGCGCATCACCCGAAGTATAAACTTTTATATTTTCCTCTGTGGGTTCTTTCCTGCTATCCTGTCTCTTTGCTGACCAAATGGGTGTTTGGGCCTACGCTTCATGCCTACTGTGTGTAATTCCCTGCACTGTTGTTTAGTTATGTGATTATTTTCAGATGCTTACTGACACGTGATGGTGTGATCACTGCTTGTTTCTATTTTACAGTTGCTGTAATTTAATCCTTCAATACACGTTATTTCACACGGGCTACATCTACACGAGAGCACTACTTCGAAGTAGCAACATCGAAATACAAGACTTCGACGTGCAGTATCTACACAGCTGCTGGGGCTGGCACCATCCATGTACAATGTCAAAATAGCAATGCGGCACGTCAAAAGGACGTCAAATGGGAGCAGCTACACACACACACGGCCCCCTACGAAACCCGTGGATGGTGTCACAGGGCAGAGAAGCATATCCGGGGCACGAGCAAGCTGCTTTTTTAAGGAGTCCCTTCCAAACACACTCTGCCTGCACAGCACAAGGCCTGCAGACGGAGTGCCTGCAGCCATGGATCCAGAGCAGCAGCAGCAGCAGCTTGATGTCCTGCAGGCTGCCACTCAAGGAGCAGGAGTCCTGCTAAGTGCCACATGGGTAGCCATCCAGCAGCTTCTGGAGGGTAAGACCTCCCCAGGAGCATAAGGGGATGCCCCAGACCATCGGGCCCTCCTGGCCCACCTTCACTGGGTGGTCCACTGGCTCTGGAGCCACCCCACCAGTACCAAGTGGTGGGACCACCTAGTCATGGGGGAGTGGGACGACGACATGTGGCTCTGGAATTTCAGGATGAGGCGGTAGACTTTTCTGGAGCTCGGCCAATGGCTCTGCCCTGCCCTGAGGCACCAGGACATCCGGATGCAGTGTGTGATGTTTATGCTGAGTGTGGTGTTTTCCCAAGCTTAAGCCATATGGGTTTTCTGCCTCTTTCATTAAAGGTTTGTTTTCTATACTCAGTCTCTGTGCTTGCAAGTGGGGAAGCATTGCCTCTCCAACGTGCCCAGGAGTGTGTGAATTTCCCAGGCTACTGGGTAGGGGCATGAGTCAGTTCTATGTGAGATGGATGAAAAGGAACCCCTAGATGTTGTACCTGGCCCTGGTTGCTGCTGACTCCTTCCAGCAGAAGGGTTACAGACACAACTGGAAAGAAGTTTGTAGGGACAGTTGGGTCTTATCTGATTGCAAGTTGGGCAGTTTCACCCCACTTGTGTTTTTGAAAACCTACCTCCATGGAATGTGTTCCTATGTCATTTTTCCATATCCCACCCAGAACGTGGTGGTTCCCTATAGGAAATGTGATGTAAAATCCACTCATTTCGATGGGTGTCGGGGACAACTGTTCTATTGACAGCACAAAGAAATTTCCCTGGTAAGCTCTGAATGATGGAAGCATGGGGGGAAACTGAAGGTGGTTGGATTTTTTTCAACTTAAAGACACTTTGTTGGGAAGTTTCATTTGCTAGCAGATTATTTAAAGTGCATTAAAATTAGTATGTCCTCAGTATAGGCCATAAAGAAAATTCATGTATCACCTTGGTGGGAAAACAGCAATAACTGGGGCTGGCAGGACCATATTTTTATTTTTATTTTTTTTTTTATAATTTCAACAGGTAATACTAATGTCTAAGAATTTTTTCTGATTTACTATAAATTTAAATTTTCAGTTGCAGGAAATTATGGGATAGGGCAGACAATTTAATGACAACAGTTGGTGATCCAAAAAGTTAAAGCTTTCTAACTGTTCAAGCGCTACACTGTCCTCAAATATACCAAGTTAAGTAGTCTTAAATCAAAGTTCTCAAGCAGCATTTCTTTCACTGTGCCTATCTGAAAACTTCTGTTATCAACAGAATAATTTTTTATTGGCTTGTGTTTCTGGTGAAATTGATGTTCACCAACATCTAGGGATGAAAATCAAATCCTTCCAAGCCTAGAAATAATGAAACTATGGAGGCTTTAAAACAGTATGAACTGTACACGTTTGTGAGAGCAGTGGCATGATCTGAACTGTCAGACTAGGTGGCTGGGGAAGCTGGCTCTGGCACTGGCTGGCTGGGATCTTGCTCAAGTCATGTGATTTCTTTGGAACCCTTATTTCCTAATCTGTTAGTCTCGAAGTTGCCAAAGGACTTCTTGTTGTCTGTGCCTTGTAATTTCTTAACCTGTAAAATCACCTACTTTCACAAAGGTGTCTGGAGGTTTCTCACGTGCTTGTTTGTAAAGCTCTTGGTGATCTAGAGATGAAAGGCACTCAAAGGCACTTCTTTACTGATTTCAGCATGCTTCAAAACAGTGTTCCAAATACATATTGGTATGGAGACCTGCATTTGATTGTAAGATCCTTGTTAGCTGCTAATGATTTCAGTCAGGGGAGGAAAGGCACCAGGAAGGAACATTTGTTCTCTGAATCATGCAGAGAGAGAGAAATATTGATAATTATGACTGTGGGCCTGATCCTGATTGAAATTGACAGCAGAATGGGAGTGCTGAGTCTGTCCAGATCTTCTGTACAAGCTCAGAACTAGAACTAAGTGTTTGGATTTTTTTTTTCTGAAGTGTTTGAGACTTGAGTTATTTAGGGGAAAAGTAGTTTTATCACCCTATCCAATGTGATTTAGGCTTCTAAGTCACTTAGGAAACATCGGCATGTTTTCTCTATTAACTATAGCTATGCAATCCTATTATGGACAAGTGGGTTATTAGATGATTTACCATATCATGTTATTGGGTTTAGGTAAAATGAGGTTTTGAACATCAAATGTTTATGGAAAAATCCTATGTAACTTAATAGCAAATCTTTCCATAGATTTTTGAACCATCCCCTATGGTGTATTAAAAAACTTTCTCCCCTCTAAATCTGTTTGATTCAAAAGATCTATAAAAAGGAAGTAATTCCCTATTACATTCTGTGTGCTTATAGAATATTTTTTTTACAGAGGCCTATCGTATTTCCATAAAACAAGATCACAACAATAACCATTACATTCTATTGTACCTTCCAAGGGAGAATATAGGAATGGACAGTCACTGTCTGAGACCCAGTGGCCCTTTTGGTTGTTTTAAAAGCTGGGTTTGCCCTGGGAACAGTAATTTTTAGATGCAAATCCACTCATGGTGTCAAAGAGTGATGTAGAGGTATTCGGAGGAAGGGAGACATGAAATCTGCAGGCATACACAATATTAAAAGGAGCAATACTGCCTTCCTATATGAACTTATATAAAAGCCCATATTAACAAATAGCACAAGTATGTAGAGATAAAATTAGAAAGGCCAAGGCACAAAACGTGATTAAACTGGCTAGAGACATGAAGGATAACTAGAAAACATTCTTCAAATGTGTAAGAAGCAAGAAGATAACCACGGCCAAGGTAATGAGTGTGTGTGGGGCAGGGGGAGACATGAACAGAAAGTAGAAATGGCAGAAGTGCTAAATGACTTTCTTCTTTCAGTTTTCACTAAAGTTCACTAAAGATTGGAAATCTAACTAAATGCCAGAGAAAATTAGGTAGGGTCAGAGCCTAAAATAGGGAAAGGGCAGGATAAAAATGATCTAGACAAGTTGGATGTCTTGAGATCTGGGTTGTGTTCTGTTCAATATCTTCATCAATTGTTTAGATAATGGCACAGAGATTCAATAAGGACATATGCAAAGTACAATCATCCCTTGAGATAATGCATTTGAAATGCATGTGTCTCGTGTTTATGCAACAGAGAGGTGCAAGGGGGGCAGTGCTGTGCATGGGGGCAGGAAGATGCTGCAGCCCCACAGCTGGAAGCTGGCTGGGCAGTGGCCAGCTGGCAGAGCAAGCCGGGGGCGGGGAGAACCAGCTGCAAGGTCCCTGGCCAGGGGGGTCTTCCGCTACCCCACGGCTTGGACGTGGCTGGGCTCCCAGGCCAGCCCCCCAGTAGCAGCCTTGTTTCCCCTCTCCTCAATGCTTGCAGAACCCAGGAAACTGACCAACCATGTCAGCTTCCCAGTTCCCACAAGGGGTGGGGAGCTGGGAACCAAGCAGCAGCCTAGTCCCTGGCTCCCCTTGACTTGTGCAAATATTTGAGTTATGTGGGGGTTGCAGGAACACAACCCCCACGTAACTCTAGGGTTTACTGTACTCCACTTTGGAAGGAACAATTGGTTATGTGTATACAAAATGGGAAATTACTGTCCAGGAAAGAATACTTCAGAAGGAAATTGAGGGGTCATAGTAGACCACAATCTAAGTATGAATCAACAGTAACTCCATTGCTCCCCTCCTCCCAAAAGCAAACATTCTGGGCCATATTCCTCCATCTCAGTTCTTTTTGCAGAGTGGGAGCCAATTCTAAGCATTGCAAACAGCAGAGTAAGTCCTGTGGTACCTGCTGGCTTGCAATGTTCTCTAGGTTGTTTGCAGGTCTGAAATGAGACATTGCAAAAGGTAAATCTGGGAGCCAAGTCTGTTTAATTTAATCTGGAGGGTATAATTCGAACTTCATGAGGGTCCCAATCCCAGGGGTTCTGGAACAATTTTGTGGGGGGGGGGTGCTGAGCGCTTTCGAGCCAAACTGGCAAACCTGTATATAATGGAAATGATTTCAAGCTGGGGGGGCAGCTGCACCCCCTCCCAATCCCTAGTTCCAGCACCTATGCCCAATCCTGGCCTTTTTAATACATTAGCCTGCCACTGAGCCAACTGCCTGCAAGCGTAGGCATCCTATGAAAAAAGACTATGGAACCAGTTGTGTTCAAAACCTAGAACTTCCATATGTCTGAAGTGCTGCACCAACACTGATTAATTACAAAGGGGAATATACAAAGTCAGAGCCCTGACTAGTATGAATTAACTTTAATCTGGCATTGCCAGCTCTCGTAATTTTTATTGCATATCATGATTATTTGGTGGTTTTTCCTAAAGGCCCAGCTTCTGGAGTCAAGTGATTTCATGAGATTCTCAGCTTTTTTTTCCCAAGTATGCTTCTGGACCTCACTGTTGCAGAGAAAAACCTTGAAAACGTGAACTGAATGCATGCTAAAACCTAGGAAGCTAGAGAGTCATTTTCAAAAATCCTTTTACTAGCCTGAGAGGGGTCTCCATGCCAAAACAATGAGTCTCATGGCACTTTAAAGCAGGGGTGTGCAAAGTGCAGGGCATGACCCCGCAGAGGCAGCATGAAATTTTGTAGGGAAGAGACACAGGCTATGGCTACACTAGCTCCTGCCTTTCCAAAGGCGGATGCTCATGAGACACTTTGGAATACGCTAATGAGGTGCTGCTATGAACATGCAGTGCCTCATTAGCATAATGGCAGCCACAGCGATTTGAAATAAGGGGCTTTTGAAGCCTTGGGGGTCCTTTCGAAAGGCCCCCATCTACATGGGCAGTGCGCAATTCAAAAGTGGCACTTTCGAATCACTGCGGCTGCTATTATGCAAATGAGTTGCATATCCTTGGCAGTGCATCATTAGCATATCCCAAAGTGTCCCATTAGCATCCTGCTTTTGAAAGGCGGGGCCTAGTGTAGACATAGTCACAGTGTGATCAGCCTCAAGCCCCTGACCTCCACTGGCTCCTCCCTTGCCTCTGTGGCCTGTGCTGCCGCTGTCACCAAGAGACAATGGCGCCCCACTTCTGAAAGACCACTGCTCACTTCTGGACAGGTTAGGGGGAGCCCTGCTATTTGCAAGGATGGAAGGTGGTACCCAAAGTAGTTTGCTTACCCCTGGTCTAGATTAAAACTTAGGCCTGCCCAGAGTGCAGGACTCGAGGTCCCTTCTAGTCCTGCCTTTGATTCCTTACGCAGGCAAAGCTTCCACTGATGTCAAAAGGAACATTTAACTTGCACATTTCCCTTCCAGGATTTTAATGTATTGGTTTGAGATCATATGAGCAAAATGACATTGTCATTAGTTATCAGTCTTGCTTATAATTGGCGCCTTGTTATCTGTAAAATACTAATATTTACACACAGCGATAAGAATGTGCCTGTCTACATTACACTTTCTTTGTCAGCTGTTGGGATGGAGTTCATGTATTAGGTCATGGTGGAACACACAGTAAACAGGCTTGTGTTTAATTTAAAAAAAATCAGAATCCAGGCTAGGGAATACTATTTTTTAAAAACCTGTCCTTTGTTTGAAACCGCTCTCTACAGTGCCACGTCATGGTGACAATTTTTAGTTTTAGAATGTTCCCTTCCTGCTCCTTTGTTTGTGTGTGTTTCCACAGACCAGCTGCAAATTTAGAACGACCGCAGTTTGTAATTGGTTGAAGTCGGTATGCTTTGCAATTCCTTGTTAATCTCTCTTATTGTGTGCTTCATAAAAGTGACAGTCATGGTATAAAACCTAGTTTAAATCAATATCTGCCTGTGTTAATCCTGGAAGATGAAAATGTCAAATACCTCTTGCTGTGCATGGTAGCTCCAATTTTGCACCATCAAAAATTGACCCCCTAACAAATTGTTTGCTTTTCTCTTCCCTTTTTTGATGTCCATTCCGCTTATTAAATACTGTCTTGCATAACTGCTGCCTCCTGTTAACAGAGTAGGATAATGGCTTGAGAATAACAATGACAGAGAAGAACGCTGGGGAGCAGTGCCAGCTATCCCCACTCTAAGCAATCTCTGAGAAAGGGGTCTTGTCAATCAGAACTCATGTCTCCATTAACCCCTGCACCCTCCAAGTTTAATCAAAGTTCTTATTTAGTCATTGGTTGCTCTGGAAAATGCATTTCAAAGCTCAGGGGCATTGGTTGGCTTTGAAATGTTCCAGGCCTGTGTTTGTACAGTAAATGGGGACACCTGAATTGGGATTGCAAGGGCTATTTCCAATGGCAAATTTTCTCCTGGCTTGTATGAAGGTGAAGAATATGAGTATCCTACTCCAGCAAGGTGTCTTCAGGACCTTGTCCATCAGGGCCTTTCAGGTTAATTGAGTATCACTTAATAATTTTGAGAGTGCATATTTGTTCTGCTTCAGGTGAGTTGCTCTTGTTCCGTTAGGTACCACAGGGAGAAAGATTAAAAGAAAACTGTAAGATCAAAGTATCACTTAGCAATGGGAGATGAATCAGTCAAAGCAATTTCAGGGTAAAGACTTTGCCTGCCTAATTTGCATGAGTTTTATTTCTATGGGAGTATGTTTTTCATCTTTCAAAACAGCTGCTCTAATTTTGGGTCATACAATTGCTTAGTGTATGTGTGTGACAAAATTCTGCCTTCCTTACCCCAAATAAGACCAAAGTCAGTGGAAGCTGCTGTATGCTCAGCACTTAGGAAAACCATGCCTCTTACTTAGGGACATAGGCTGTGTCTAGATCCCTGAGAGCTGCCGGCAAAAGAGACACAAATTGCGCATCGCATTTGTATATCTTTTGCTGACAGGTCTGTTGGGAGAGGCTTTTCCAACATTTTGCCCATTTACATGGGGCCAAATGCCAGAAAACCCCATTCTGTCGAGACATTTCTTCTTCCTCATGGAAGAAGGTGTACAGGGATGTTGACAGAACACTCCTGACTGGCAGATCTCTTCCAAGAGATTTGCAGTCTGGATGCGCACTCTGTCAACAACTTCTGTCGACAAAAGCCTGCAGTCTACACATAGCCATAGATGTGGACTTAAGATCGAGATTTTAATAAAATAAAATCTTGGCCTAATTATTTTCCTGACTCAAATAAACTGTTTGATACTAAAATCCAACCCTCAAAAGCCCTTTGTAAGTAACTTGCCATTTTGCAGATCTGAACAGGGCTGCTGATAACGGGGTAAAGGGAGCAGCTGCGCTAGGGTCTGGAGATTTAAAAGGGCCAGAGATTCCTGGCTACCACTGCTGCTACCGTGATGACAGGAGCAGCCAGAGTTCTGGGCCTTTTAAATCATTGCTGGAAGTGCATGCCTTGAAATCCTGGTGGCACTGAAGGGCTGGCTAGGAGAGGCTAGCCCTAAGCCCCTGTCTCATCCACCCAAGGCTCCATCTCTTTTGGAGTGCCCAGAACCTGCTCCCACACCAAGGCCAGGCAAAGAATCTTGTCATCCTTGGAGGAACCCTCTCAGCGAGGCATCCCAGAGAGAGGCACCTGTTGTGGAGCTCCAATGAGCCCGTTGTACCTGGTGGCAGAGCAGTACAGGATTCTGATCAGTGCAAAAGTACAGCAATTTCACGTGGATGGCTGTGGATGCCCACGGTTCTGTGGTCTTTGTGGGTTAGACTCCTTGTTTCTTAGGAAGAGGTTGTACAGGAGGCAAGCTCTGAGACTCTGACAGACCTTTCTCCAACTAAAACACCAGCAGCAGCCTGACTTGCTGCTATTCACACTGGGGTTTTTACATTATTCTATTTGTGACACATTCTTTAAATGTAATTTAATCTTTTAAAGTGCTACTGGACTGCTTTTTTGTTTTGGTAGTGTATAGACGAGCACGGCTTTCCCTCTGTTACTGTTCTTTGAATGTATCCACCATCTATCTTCTTGCACTGGGTCTGGACCTGAGGAGGCTACTGGATCTTGGTTATTCCACACAAACAGGGACGACTCCCTTCTTTTCTGGCAGCATATGCACACCAAAGTCAAACTGATCGAACGAACTGCAGTATTAGTGTGGGCTGTGTTGTGATTAGGTGGCCCCTTGAGAACCAAAACCTAGTGCCAGCTTCTACTGAGAGTTATAGGCACCCTGGGGTTGTCACAGGGGTACCTGAGAGCAGAACTGTGGCCAAAATATTTTTGGAGCAATCTATTTACCATGGTGTTAAAGTGGTTCAGCGTTTCTGCCTTATTTACTCTACCAGTGACACTTCCAATGAACTCAGAAGGAACTGAGGCAGTACTGGCCACCTAGAATAAGACTCACAGGATGTTTCCATCAGAAGTGGACACGTCCCTGTTTTAGCACACTCCTACACATAATTAAGTCATGTCCTTAACAGAAGGCTTTAGCCCACCTGAGCTCTAGGAAAGTGAACAAATCAGCAAAAGTTTCAGACTTGCTTCTAAACAGAGAAAGTTGCTCCTTATTTACTGAGCAGTGCTACCTTCCAACTTTTACACATATGCAATAGGAATCCTTAGGCTAGACAAGTGGACAGAACACTTGCTTCTTCGCCAGAGTTTCTGTTCCTTGTGGAATAGATGCAGGATCACTGACATGGAGGTACGAAAGGGGCAGTTGCTCTTGAGCCCAGCAATTTAAAAGGGTCTGGGGATCTGGCCCTTTAAATCGCAGCTGGACTCCCAAGTGTTCCTGTCCAGGCAGTGCTGAGGACTGGGTGGAGGAAATGCTGTGTGGTCCCATTGGTGCTGAGGGCTGGCTGGAGCAGGAGCAGCATGGTCCGAGTGATAATCCAGGGTGGCTGGCCTGCTGCCCGGCAGGCCATGAGCCATGCCTTTCCCCACCCCTCATTTTCAGGGCCTAGTGAAGTCTATCACCAGCCTTGAATACATATGAAATTCTAGAACCATTAAGTCAACAGGAGTTGTACTAGATCCTTCTAGGTGCCATCAAAGTTGGGAATAAGATGTGGGGAACATACTTTATTCTTACACTCTCCATATTTAATTTTAAGTAACACCAAGATAAAAACTGCTGGACTTGAGTCTGTTCTCTGATGCTCCAGAGATTGCCTGCAAAGGGCCTTGTTAGTGCTTGTTCTCCGAAATAGTTTCTTTTTAAAATGCATAGACAGATCAGCATATAAAATGGCAGCAAATGTAACAGATCCACAAAATGGGAAAGAGAAACCAAGAAGCCACCTTCGCATCAGCAGGGTCTCCATTGCTGCTGCTGGGAGTGGACTTGAACACTTTGGGATCTTCACCTGCCCATCAGCCTTTTATTGCTGAGAAGATTTCTTTTCAAGTGCAGAGTCACCCAGGGGTTCTTTATTTTGCTGCACTGTTTCCTCCATCTGTATTCTTGCTGTATTTACAGCAACTAGCAAGAGGAGAGATTAAGGGGGAAGTTCCACTCCCTCAAAACCCTTGGTCAGAAGAAGTTGAACCTCTCTAGCCCAGCACCCTTGGGACCTGACTGGTTCCAAACAAGAGAATTTACTGAACCGCAGGAGGTCTATATTGTTTAGCAGTATTACCAAGCTTCTGCTTCTTACTGGGCTCTTAAAAGACATCTCGAGGAAAATTACTGCTAAGGAGCTCAGCACACTGAGAGCCAGGACTGGTGGCTTTAAACAAACTTTATGGGACCACAGGAAACTTGGCCACACCCATAATAAGTGAAGATCCAGCTAACTAAAATCATGCCAGACCACAGATGGTACCAGACTAGAGAGGCTCAACCTATACTGTCAACACAAGCAAGGTCCAGATCTTGCAGCACGCTTTGTTGGGCAGACCCCTGTGCCTTTGATGTTGAAGGGACTGGAACTTCTCTGTAGCACCACTGCAGCTACCAATTAAGCCTCCATTTTCTGTGCTGGGAAACTTCTCACTCATTTAAAAAAAATTAGATCAGAACTTGCTCACCAGAGCTGTGTCTACATGGCCCCTCCCTTTTGGAAGGGGCATGCAAATGAGTGAGATTGGAAATGCAAATGAGGTGCAGATTTAAATATCTCATGCCTCATATGCATATTCCCATGTGATCTGGCTTATGGAAGAGCCATTTCTGGAAGCCAAAACAGCTGTGTGGATGGGGTTCCTTCGAAAGGAAACCACCTTTTGAAAGCATACTTCTTCTTGTTTTGTTTCAGGAAGAAGGGTGCTTTTGAAAGCGGGGTTTCCTTTTGAAAGAACCCTGTCCACGTGGCTGCTTGGGCTTCTGGAAATGGCTCTTCCAGAAGCCAGATCATGTGGAAATATGTAAATAAGGTGTGAGATTTAAATCTGCACCTCATGTGCATTTCCAGTCTCTCATTTGCAGGCCCCTTCCAAAAGGGAGCGGCCGTATAGACACAGCTCAGATATTGCTTTGTATTTTCAGGCTGTCCTCACTCCCTTAAAATGGAATCGTCCATCTGATTTCACAAGATGATGGCGTTCTTCCCGATTGCTACACGTAGGAGAACACAACAGAGTTAGCAGCATAGATGGGAAGGGACAATAGACGAATGGCTGTGGAAGCCCTTCAAATAGGGAAGGATTCTGTGATTCTAAATAATATGTTGCTAGCTTTGGCATTTAGCCAGCCCACAGAATTTAGTTATTGCCTAGGCTGAGTTTGGCTGCTGTAATTTGCTCACTGGCTGTGATGCTGTACTGATGTTCAGAAAACCATCATGCTTTGAGATAATGCAGCTCTCAACCTCTACTTTAATCCACCATCTAGTGACAGCAAATAGTCTAATAATAATAGTGTTCAACAAACTGTCTGAAAATTTACACAATGAAACTTAATTTCTAAGCTTTTTATTGAATGTATATATTTAGTGACAAAATGACTATGTATCAATCCTACCTAGTGTTTTTACTATACAAATTTCATGTAATTTATTTAGTAAAAAAACCTTCTCCCATCAAACGAAACGTAAAGTAAACTCTTACTTTGAATTCAAACTTTCAAATGGGTAAATTGACGTACAAGAGGATGATCTGCCTTAACCATAGAACAGTGCTCTACGATTGGTGCAGTGGGTGTCAGTTTAGCAGGTCTAATGATGACCCAATAAATCAATGACTGAGCACTCCCCAGTATTCCAGTAGAATGAGGAGAGTAAGGTAAATCAATGGGATAGCACTGTCGATCCAGCATGGTATAGACACTGTGGTAAGTTGACCTCAGCTAGGTCAACTCCATTTGTCATTCATGTAATTGGAGTGGCACAACTTAGATCACCTTACTGCAGTAGTGTGTAGGCAATGCCTCTTTGTCATACCTGTCTGTTTTATCCACCTGGCCAGAGTCATTGGATATACTGTAAATAATTTTAATGACATTACTGATTACCTTATTTCTGAGCCAGGGGTAAAGTATGGTGCCCTAGCCTTCAGTACAAGGGCAGGAGATGGATGGCAGGAGATAAATCACTTGATCATTGTCTTCTGTTCTCCTTCTCTGGGGCACCTGGCATTGGCCACTGTCGACAGACGGGATGCTGGGCTGGATGGACCTTTGGTCTGACCCAGTATGGCCATTCTTATGTTCTTATGTTACATAACAATACACACATGTAGCCCCTCACTATTTAGCAGCATTACACTATGATCATTACTTAAAAGTTGAAAATGCCTGTGAAACCACAGTGGTTTCTCGCATGGTTTAGTGTCCATAATGTAGAATAACAGTAAAGGATCCACAGCTTTGCTCATCAACAAATTCTCTGGGGTGTAAGTCTGGATGCAGCAGTATGGAGTTGAAGAAGACATCCTGCTGGCGTTCCTTAAAGCAGGTGTGGAGCAGTCTGTCCACCAGCCAGAAAAAAATAACTGTTCCCCCAAGAACTGTATCAATGAAAAGGGAAAACATCCCCCTCAATGAGAAGTAGGTGGAATGGCTGAAGAGCACCTGCCAGGGGACACACTGGGAAAGGAGAAAGAGAAGAGAGACACTGTTGTCTGGGTATGCAATCCATACCTATAAGCCAAGCCAATGGATTTCTCTGTGGCTTAGGCCTTAAATAGATACCCAAGTTTTACCTATTTCACTACATCAATTTAAAATCTGATCTAGTGAAACCGAGCGTGCACAAGTTGCACCAATTTTATATGCATTAGTTTCTAACCCATTTAGTGAAATGGGTAAAACGTTTCTCTGTATCCAAGGTCTGTCTTACCCCCATCTGACAAAAAGGGCAAAGGAGGAAGTTTTATGCTTCCACAAAGCTGCTTTACTTTTGGAGCTCGAGTACTTTACAAAGATGACTGAGTACTATAGGCTTGATTGTAACAGTTGTAGTTGCTTAACTAGAAATCGAAAGCAATTTTCATGAGAGGCACTGTAGGTGGGTGAGTGAAACAGGCTCTGCTACCTTAGAGATCAGTATTCTGTACTTGGGTTTGCCACAAACTACCTTGATAAGCTTTGAGTCAATTAAACTCCTTTTGTCACTCACCCAAGCTAGAAAATGGACCTTTGTACATTCCTCTCCCAAGCCAAGGAGGCATTTTAATGGATGGGGCAATGGAGGAAGAATTTACTTGCAGTATTCTTTCAGGTCTCAAAAATATTCCAGGCCAATTTTGAGACTGCAAATGATAATATTCTCCATTACTTTGTTTACAACTGTTATTAAAAAGCTCACAATTTAGCTTTATCACTAATGGCCACAAATTGCCACTGAAAGGAACAGTGCACTTTGGAAACAGTTGGTTTTCAGCTTCCCCAGAGACAAGAGTTGCTGGTTATGACACTAGTTAAGATGGGTGTCGCCAGGCTGGAGATGGTCTTCAGTTTGTGACCCTTGTGAAATTTTCCATTGATGACCCTTTATCTGAGCTTTGTGCTTGGAAGCACAGGGCTGATCAAATGCAAAATGAAAGCACAGAATCTTCACCCTGTCAATCAAAGCAGAGGTGGGTGGATCCTTCAGCATATATATTACAAGAGGCTGCATTTCAAGGATGGAGTGAATCTGTAAACAGTTGTCATCAGAGGAATTAAGGGTGGAAAGTAATCACTATATATCAGATAATGGGCTCACATGTTTCTTTTGAAAATGTACCATGTCTTTTCTGAATAGCCCTTGAGAAGGCAGAATTGAATAACCATATGTAAGAAAAATAATGTGCTCTTAGTTTGGCAGGCAAGATGTAGACTTGGTCACTTTTGGACGCTTTGCCCAAGCCTGGTTCTGAAAGGGGCCGTGGCATTGAGACGTGTGTCCTATTGATTTTTCATTGAGTTAATCTCCAAACTCATCCTACAAAATGGAGATTGGGGAAAATCTCCATGTGATTCAGGAGCCTGTCTTGCCAAATGATTTTCAAAATGGGACTTAGGCCCCTAGATCATTCGTGCACTTTGGAAAATAGTCACTCCACATTGAGAGAGAGCATGAAAGGGAATGCCTTTATACTTCCCCTTTTCTTGCTTAGAGTTTTCATTAAGAAATTGAACATAAAACACAGATCTAACTTTTTCATTACTTGCCTCACATTTTCTTTAACTTCTTTTCCAATCCCAAAGTTCGGCCATTCCATACAAAATACAGTGAGTCGGGGGGCGGGGGGGGGGGGGCGGGGAGGGGCACCTTCTCAGTCACCACAAGTGTGGGCTGCAGGAATCTGACTACTTTCTGTGCTTTCTGTGGAGTTGGAGGTAGGTTGGGGGCTGGGTGAGTGAAGAGCAGGGGCTGGGGTGCTGCTTGGTGGTGGCTGAGTTTAAGTTCTTATAAAAACCTCTGATTTGGGGGTTACTTTTGTTTCACTGTATAGGAGGTCAAAGCTGAGAGCCTGAGGTAGACGCTTTTTCTGTATACAGGTTGTACCTTCCTTATCTGGTGCCACTGGGCTCTCAGTGGTCCTGAACAAAGGATTTTGCCAGACAAGGGGGAGGTAAATGGTGCTTGGGTCCTGCTCCCTGGCCACTGCCACTGGACCTCCAGCTGCAGCTGCCCACCACTGGCTCTCTGGCCCTGCACAGCTGCCAGGGGTCATTGGTGCTCTAGCACCTCTGGACCAGGGATGTTGCTGGATCACAGATCCGGTTTTACAAAATGCAACCTGTAGTATAGCTCAAGAACAAATGCAGCATCTTCAATTACCATTAGTAATTACCATTGGTTGTGTGTGATTTTTCTGAGTACCCCAGATATGGCAGTCACCAAAACAATGAAACTTGGGGATTTTATCAGCTGTTAGAGTAATTTCAGCACAGTAAGGGGGATTCTGCCAAAATTAGGACAATACTAAATACAGGCAGCGCTCCAAGTGAGAGGATGCTCATTTCTTTCCAATGGTTCTTGCTGCTTTTTATAAAGTAATCCCAAATTTGAGACACTCTTAGTCAGGGCCTAAGGAGACTACTGGCCACTAAGACTTTGGATTCTGGATTTAATGAACTTGATGTCTGATCCAGTATGACAGGCCCTTCATAATTTTATTCATTATTGTCTCTTGGCTTCTTCCAAGTGCTTTTGAGTGGCACTGCCTATTTACTTTGACCTCACCATAAATGTAATTTAAAACAATACTGGGCAAAGTCTATAGCATTTCACCATTGATGTCAGTGGACTCAAGACTTAATCCATTGTCCTTATTTATGATAGGCTTTGGTTGTGTAACAGTACTGGCAAGCACTGGTGTTCTAAATAACCTGCTTTTAGGTCTCAGCTGACTCTGTCCCTCTATTTCAATGTCTTGGCTACAGCTTATACTTCCTGCTTGGAGGGCTATGTATCCAGCACAGGAAGGCTGAATTACTTTCACATGGAGTGTTTCAATTCACGATCTTTACATCTTTGTATTCTGCCGCTGTTCTCTACATCTGGTCTCGAGTATGTGTGTGTGTACCTGCAGTGCCTTTGTATTTACTTGTTTATAGCAAACAAACACTTCAAAAGCTCTTAAGCTTTGGCTGCAACTTTCATCTCCCACTTAACAGGAGGGGCCCTATTCATCTAAATGTGGGGCGGCAAATAAAAATTTGCTCAGAGCCAGGTTAGAGCAGTGGGTGAGGATCATACTTGTGTCTGACTCAACACAGCGTAGGCAGGGTCTACCTCGAAGAGCTCCTCATGCCACTCTTACCTGCCTGTGTCATCACACTTGAAGTCCAGCTTCTGATACTGTTACTTAAGATGCTTAAGCATGTCAGGATCTGGCCCTGTTTTAGCCTGTGAGTCCTGGCGATAACCAGTGATCCCTCTCATTTATATCATCCATGCACAAGTTTTGTTATGTGCTCTGAGGCATGTATGGAAGTGCACCGCCAGTAGAAACACATGCTGCTGGCTGCTCTGCGAATCAGCTGGTCTGCACATGAATGCCTCCTGGGTGGTTGCTCAAGTACTCTGTTTGTGGGGACTGCTGGTAGCAACCCATTGTTTTCTAACAGCCACCTGAATAAGATGATTGGCTTACTCTTTCCTTACTTTAAAAGACATCTTTTGTTTGATGCTTAATGTTCAGGCTGCACCATCTCAGCATGAATGATGAAAAGGATCATACACTGAGCCACAGACGTGATTTTGTTACGTGAGATCTGGTACCACCAAAACAACATGACACTACATTAAAAATCAGTTTTGTCTTGTATCTCTTGCAGTCCTCCTTTGTTTCCTTGAATTGCCAGCAGTCAATCGATATCCAGGATGTATTTCAATGAAGTCATAATGGCCTTTATTAGCATCATTTGTTTGAACTAGTCTATATTCTGCTGTGAATTAAAAGAGTGAACTGATAATCTTCCCATTCAGAAGCTTCTATCTGTGGGTGGGTAGATTTGGAGAATGTGTGAGCTCCTTGGCAAACTTGCCCACCTTGGGCTAGGTCTAGTTCCCCTTGCTCCTGTGAGTATGTCCATTATTTTCAAGGGATGACTCTTGAGCATCAGGAGCAACCTAAGGACCAGCCATATGAAACAACTCTACAAACCAACCACTTATATCAAAGGAGTGAGTGCCCTATTATCTGTTCATTGCCTGGCACGGAGTGAGAAGCAGCCATGTCTTGAAGAGCTTACATCAAAACTGACAAAATGTGAGAGGGGAAATCTAGGTCAGGGCAGTGAAGTGTCTCCCATGGTCACATAACCAATTAGTGGCAGTAGTGGGAATAGAACTCAGTTTTCCTGATGGCGGTGCCCTGTGCTACTGGAACATAGTACCTGAAGACTTGGGTGCATCCGGAATGTTGGGTCAGGCTCCCTTTTATTGCTCATGGGTTCTGTTCTGTGCTCTCCCTGAATAAAACTGTAATATGAGGCTTATTCTGATACCTTCACATATACTGGCCCAGAGTGTTCAGCTTTACTTCCACTTCACCTTGAATGAAAGGTAGTTTTCAAAACCCATTAAAATGAGAAAGTGCTGACAAAATATTGTGAAGGTTGCCCTCCATGCTAACTCTGCCATTCTGATGGCTAAAATGACTCTACTTGGAAAACTAATTATGTAGCAGGGACCGAGTGTAAAACTTTGATGTCTGTTGTTGCCAGATTTTTGAAAAATCCCTGTCTTGTCTTTTCTCCCTTGTTGGCTTGCTCATTTTGTTTCAAGAATGTCCGCTTGTAGATAGGGTTAGCCACCTGTAATTTCTATTTCTAATGGATTAGAACTCATTCCACAAGTTATGCGTTCCCAATTTTGGGGGTGGGCTCATTGTAATTCAAAGGCAGAAAAAGCCTTGTTTCCTTATTTGGGGGGTGGTTCTTTTAATACTAATTGGTTGAAACAAATGAAGTGTTTTCCTTTTCCTTTGGTTTTACTATTTTTTCAACTTCTGTGGCTCCAGAGTTGATTACCCTTCCATTTATTGAGTAGTACTTTCCTCCCTGAATAGTTCAATAGGACTACTTCTGAAGCCAGGTGCTGCTCGCCATAAAAATACATTGACAAATGTATGCCTACCCATGCTGATGCATATTCCAGGTACCTAGGGACCCCACAGGGATCAGAGCAGAGCCATCACTGAAACAAACCAAACCAGCTTTCGGCAGATGTGTTTTTATGAAAAAAATCCAAATATATCTCCAGAAAAAATTAAGGACAGATTTTTCAAAGGCACAAATAGGTGTTTAGCATCCAACTCCTGTTGGGTTTCCATGGGACTCAAATATCCTTCTTGTCCTTGTACCTTTGAAAATCCTCCATGCTTGTTTTCCAAGTTTCTGTTGCAATAATAGTACTTGCAAATCCCATACGGGGGTAGGGCCCATTGGACTAGATAACAAACAAACCAATAACACTGATATGCCCTGCCCTGTGTTACTTACAATTTTTGATTTTTTTTCAGCCTGCAACAGGTGAATAAATAGATGGGGAGGGATGGAAAAAATAACGACATAGACAGGTGCATCTGCACAATTAGTCCCTGGATGTCTACACGAACTCTTCTGTCTGACAGTCTCAATCATTTTCAGCAAGAAGTTGTGCATGTTCCCCAAATGGGGCTTCTCCTCTAACGAAAAAGAACCTATTGAATTTTTTTTGCCTCAGAATTCAGCTCTTGGATGGAATGAATGAGATAAAAAGCACTTTTCATCTGTCAACTATTACAATGTGTCTGCTGCCTAGGAGATGGTGAGGGCCTAGACATCCATAACAAGGACAGTCTGTGGCTCACAAGAATGACCTGGAGAAGTTCTCAGGTTCCACCAGTGTTAATTTCTCATGGCATTGACATTCTGCTTTCACCAATTACATGTGGAATCAAGATAGATAAGTACTGCACCTTGCTCCATGCTCTTGGAATGGTTGGATTGATTTTTGATGTGCTCTCCTCATTGCTGTAGTGTTACACGTAGATTCCCTGTGTAGATACTGAAAAGCCTGAGTCTCTACAGTTGTAGATAGAGAAGCTGAACAGTTTGTGCAACCAGTGGCAAGCAAATGTGATCTGAGAATCTGAACTGTTACCAGATCACTTAGACCCATGTGATGCCAAGGAGGCATGCTGCAGATTGTCTTCTTCACATAGTTTTGCTGAGGAAAACCTATTGCACTTTGAGTTGTGGGAAGCTGGTTTGACTTTTAGTCTAGGAAATTTTGGTAGTGGGACTACAAATAATATGCCAAAACATGGCAGATGAATCTAAAAACTACAAATAATTCAAAGTATCTGCACTGCTATACAAACTGATTCCTTTGCAGGCCCTCTTCATAACATTTAGCCCAGTGGTTAGAGTGCTCAGCCAGGATTTTGGAGGCATAGATTCAATTCATCCATCTGCTTGGTGAATGGGGGTGGGGGGTATTTGAATCTGGGCTTCTCACATCTTCGGGGAGCGCCTTAGTCACTGGGCTGTGCTAGTGCTGTGCTCTTTCACTCTTACTTTTTTGTTGGAGCTTTGCATAAACATTAAATGTGCACTGGGCCAGAGTGGCTGAAAATGACTCCACGGACCCATGTTTAGGGCACTCGCTGGAAAGGGAGGAAACCCAAGTTCTACTCCCTGCTCCACATGTTGGAAGAAGAGTGGGGAATGGATGGTGTTCATCAACATACAGGGTGAGTACCTAACCACTGGGCTAAACAGGGAGTTCCCCGTTGCTGTACTTCTTGCAAAAACAAAAAGCTTAGATGCCTAATTTGAGGAGCAGTTTCATGGCTGTGAATGCCAAGTGGAGATAGGCACCTCACTCCCTGACGGGGGTGATTTCCTCACAGCAAGTTTAGGTGGATCCCCTGCAGTGCTGAAGTACCTAACTGAACTGGGACCTGAATTCTGCAGAGGAGGTGGAATTTGCTGGCAGTAAGAGAACTGACCTAAGCCCATACCAGTGAATGGGCACTCATCATTGCTTGCCATGGACATCGGATCAGGCCCATAACATAGCAGATGTTGGCTTCTTTCCTGCTAATTTATATAACCTTAGGACTGATGGTGGAAAAGGGAGGCTATAGGGGTGTTGGCTGTCACCTTCAGTGTGCCAGGAATCAGACTAGATGATTATGATGGGCACTTCTGGCCTTCAAGTCTATGAGAAACAGTGCTGTGGAATTATAGCACTATAAGAATTGTTCTACCAATGGCTTCATGTAACTGTAGATAGTTCATCATTTAACTGTGTAAAGCACATGTAAATGACATGTTACATTATTTTATGTAGTTATCAGTTACCGGGGTATGTTACTGGAGAAATTTAATGGTGTTTTTACAGATGCATAAGAATTACCTCAAGCCTAGTAGTACAGCTGAGTGAGTGTCACAAACGATTTATCTGTTGGATCTAACCTTTTTTGCTCTCAGAAAGTTTGTGAAGAAATTAATATTTTCTCAAATGCATTGGAAAGGATTGAGCAGTATTTTGCTTTTTCTTTAAGCCTTAATTCCTGTCTAAAAATGGCATGTGTGTACTTGATATTTACTACATTGTTTCTGTACTCTGTGATTCACTCATGCAACAATTTTCAGTACAACTACTCACGTTTGCTGAATCTTCACTTTCCCGAAATACTTGTGGGTGCAATCTTGACATTTGCTATTCAGGAACATCCATGTGAGTAAAATTCAATTGCACAAAAACAAAGAAATAGGGACTATTTCTGTACCTTCATTTGTAAACACTGGCTTAATTCCTATTGGCATCAATGGGACTTAAGCACATGACTAAATGCTTTGCTATACAGAACCCTGAGGAGGGACTGTGGTTTTTTTGCACTTAGCTATGAGTAGAGGCAACAGGAAATGGCAGCTTCTGCAATGGAATAGCAGCAGTTCCAGCCATGCTTCCCTCTTGAAAGCTGCTTTCCTGTGGGAAGCTACCCAACTCAGTTGGCTGTGAAAGAGGGATGAAAGCAAGATTCCACCAGCTGAGAGGAATAAGGGGATTTCGAAATGTGTGGGGTCCTTTTGAAAAGGATGCTCCTTGTAGCTGAGCTGCGTGTGTTTGAAAGTGGCACTTTCGAAGTGCCGCAGCCGGCGGCATGCTAATATTCATTTCAGCTCCTTATTAGTATTCTTCAATTTGGCCATTTGCATGGCCATGTCAAAGTTTTGGCCAAGTGTGGCCACAGCCTGAGGATTACCAATTTCGAAATAACTCGACCATTATTTCAAATCTACTTAAAAATAGCGGTTGCGTTGTGTAGACACTAGTATAGTTATTTCAAAATAACTATGCTGTGTAGACTTACCCAAAGTGGCTTCAAGCTGCCTTAAACTCTGTCTTTCCTAGAAGCCTGGGTGGTGAATTCCTGACTGGAGCATACACACTTGCACTAGCTCACCTTGAGCTTGCATGAGTGTAACCACAGTGGAGGCAGAGCTGAGCCTCACAGAATACATATCCACCTGTGTCAGGTGAGCTTGCACTCAGCACGACTTTAGCCATGCCTTCACTGCTGAGAGCCGGAGTCCCAAGCCTATATTGCTACTTACACTGGTGCTAGCTCACTGGTCTCTGTATGCAAATAGGAGAACCCCCTCCCTAGCTCACAGTATAGACATAAAGCAAAAAAGCAGTCCTGTAGCACTTTAAAGACTAACCATAGTATTTATTAGGTGCTGAGCTTTCATGGGACAGACCTACTTCCTTGGATCTGGAGAATAACTGATAGAATTAAAAACTGTTAGGAAAAACCCGACAAGGCAGCTAGATGTAGGGGTAGGGGGCAGAGCATCCTTCCCCATCTAACTGATTGATCATTTTTTTTCTTTCATCAGTTCTTTTTCTCTGTTATCAATTATTCTCCAGATCTAAGGAAGTGGGTCTGTCCCACAAAAGCTAACTAATAAATAATATGGTTAGTCTTAAAAGTGCTACAGGACTGCTTTTTTGGTTTGTGAAGATACAGACTAACATGGCTACCTGAGTGTAGACACAGTCTCAGGTCCCTAAAGAGGCTCAGCACAGACTCCTCCCCTTTTTGGGTCCCTGTGTTACTGATGGTGTGCAAATTTAGCTTAGTGCCATGTGTTCTTCACCCGAACACCAATTCAACAAAGTTCATGCCAGGGACTATGCAGAGCTACACTGTATGCATTGTACGTTTTGTACCTTGCAGCATCAGCAACAGAGTGGGAGCTGTACTGACCAGCTGCGCAAAGAGTAATTGCGCACAGCCCCCCTATAGTTATCAGGTGGAAGAGAAATAAAAAGGACTTCAGCCTTCTACATCTGTTAAGTGCTTGTACCAGTAGTATCCACCCTTTCCCCTGACACAGATTGTGCTAGTCTCTCCTTTTCTTTCCTAATAAAAATAGTTTATTAGGTGAGCTACTAGTGTTTAAAGTGCTACTTGACTGCTTTTTGTTTTGATAGTGTATAGATTAGCATGGCTTACTCTCTGTTACTATGAGTCAGACCAGACTGTCTTCTGCCAGTGTGAGGCACCCCAGTGGGAATGAACAGCACAGGTAATTATCAAGTCATCCATCCCCATTGTGCAACCCAGCTTCTGGCTAACAGAGGTTTGTGACACCATTCCTGCCCATCCTGGCTAAAAGCCATTGATGGACCTATCATCCATGAATTTACCTAGCTCCTCTTTGAACCCTGTTAAAGTACTGGCCTTTGCAACATCCTCTGGCAGGGAGTTCCACAGGTTGACTGTGCATTGTATGAATAGGACTTCTTTGTGCTTGTTTTTTAAACTTCCTAGTCAGGTTATTATCCAAGTGATTGCAATTTTGAGCCTTATTGGGTTGAGTAGGTATTGGTGAGTGCCTTATTTACAGGCTCCTCCAATCCTTGCCCATCCTGTCCATTGCTGCCTTCATAAAAAGGAAGAAAAAATTACAAAAAAGATGGGAAAGTTACAACATATTACTCTTCTCACCCCCTCCCTACTCCCTGTTTCGTTCTTTTGGAACAGAGTTTACAGTTTCCAAACACATTTTCCATTTCATTTATTTCAGAAAAGCAGTGAGTACTGTTTTCTCATTACTGTTTTTCATTACTGTTTTCTCACCCAGATTTTCTCAGAGGCCTGTTTTTAGGTTTCTCTGGCTTTCCCCCCTCCTTTTGAGCTTCAGTTAGTCATTTCACACCTTGCTAATATCTGACCAGTACCTCTCTGATCCAACCCTATATCTTTTCCATTTTTCCCCTGGCTTCCTTACAAGGGGCTCTCATTGCCTGGGAAACTATTTTGGGTTTCGGTTTCCCTTGGCCCTCCAAGTTATTTTCCCCAAAGTATTTTCTGATCATTTCCACAGCTTTCTCCAGCCTCATGATGGTCCTTATTTCATCCATTGTTGTCTCCTAAAATGTCATTGAGACGCCATCTGCTTCAAGTCTCACAGATTTCTCTGAGCAGTTCTGGGTCTAAAAGCACTCACAGTCCTCCCCTGCAGGCTCTTTTCAACAAGGCAGAAAAACAGTACAAGAGTGTTGAATCTGACAAGCTTATATTTTTAACATAAACGTGCCAGTGTTTTTTAATTTCTATTCACCACTTTAAGGTAACTCTCTGCATGGGCTATTGGGGGCCTGATTCAGAAAAGCACTTAAACACATGACTAATCACACCTGTTTTGTGTGTGCTCTATTTAGTAAAATATTTAATTATATTAAATCACATTGAAGTCTGTAAGGCTTACTCTCTTGCTTAAATGGTTTGGTAATCAGGGTGCATGCACACAGATGCTGTGTGTTCTACAAAACTATAGTTTAATAAGGTTTCACATTGGCCTCTTCACCCTTCAGAATGTAATAGACACATAGGTTGAAATGTATCTTTAAAACTACCTTCCAACTTTCTGTATCTATGCACATGAAAGCAAATATGAGATAGGGAAAACTGCTTTCACTGATTACATTAACCAGTCTCAATGGTTTACTTCACCAGATCATTCTGTTGATACTTCTAATTCCATGCTTCTTCAGATAACTGACCCCTTAGCACCTGTGCACTTGTACAATAAATAACCTGTGTTTTGCTGGTTCCTGCTTTGAAGAATTTTGGATTATGAAATCCAGAAACTGTAGGCTAGAAAATTTAGGGGGCATTTGAACTTCCTAACAGCCACACTGGGCAGACCAAAGGTCCATTTATCCCAGTGTCCAGTCTGCTGGTAGTGGCCAGTGCCAGGTGCCCCAGCAGGAATGAACAGAACAGGTGACCGTCAACTGATCTATTTCCTGTTGCCCATTCCCAGCTTCTGACAACACAGGACAGAGACACCATCCCTGCCCAAGTGTTCTAAGTTCTGAAGGACCTTACAATGCTAGATAGGGATATTAGGGAACTTATTTTAATTGTAGAGCCAGCTAAACACCAAATCTCAGATTTACACACCTTATATATGAAGTGGTATCTGTTTGAGTTCTCCTTTTCTTTCCATTAACAGTAGATTCATAGTATATTGTACAGAAGAATATGCAGATGATCAGGAGCAAGTTGCCTTCAATGATGCTGATATCATTAGTAATTTTATAATCAAAAAGTCCCACAACATAAAACGGGTCTGTTCAAATTGTTACATCACAAAGTAGGCCAGGCAGAGGCTTTCCTAATGCCACAAGACTCTCCAGGGTAAGTACACCAATCACATTAGAGGACTGATCCTTGGTCTACAGAAGCACTTGCTGGTTTGATTAGTTGATTTGCTATAACTGTTCAGATTGCTATTCTCTCCATTGTGAGGGTTGAATGTCCCATAAGCCATTTTACAATATTTTTAGTATCAGTGCCTATATTAACAAATCTCTTCACCCCAACCAGTTCTCTACTGACATTACGTCTACATTTTCCAAGGCTGCACTGTCATCTGCATGCACTAAATTACATACATGAATACATACGATTGTCCCGTTGTTGACGCAGACACCTGTGCACCCGCTACCACCGGCAAGCACCCTTCTTGAAAAGGGTAATAGTTGAATGCATCTATATATTTAAAAACATGCCACAGAAAAATTCATTGGCCTGTGTGACCTTCACAGTTGCCAGTATGAACATCTGTGTAAATGTTAGACTATCTCATGCAGTCAAGTATTTTGCGTTTGTACAATGCAGGTACAAGTATGTGAATGTGCACTTTTACACATACATGTGGCGCCTGCCTGGATATCCAGCTGATAATTTACACTATATTCTTTACTACCAAAATTAATTGCCAGCCTTAAACTTTTGCTAACTGAGAAATGATACTATAGTATTTTCTAGGCATTTCCTAGGTCAGCACTGCAAGTGGCAAGCTGGTGGTGTTTAGTTAGTAAAAGCAAAGTACAGAAGATTTGAGAGCTGACCTGTCTAACTGCAATTGTACCACCATATTTTGATTCACTAGAGCAGCTAGTCCAATAGAACGTTGATCCTTGTGTCTTTTCAGGCATTACTTCAATGTAAATACCCGACACTAGAATTTGTGTGTGTGTGTGTGTGTGTGAGAGTGAGAGAGACAGAAGGAGAGAGAGAGAGTGAGAAAATAGGTCATTCTTCAGTGACTCCATCTGGTGGATGTGAAGAGCAGCAGTGACAGCAGCTGAAGAGACCCTGGTCCCCACTACAGCTGTGTCTGCACTAGGCTAAGAAAGTTGACCCCAGATACGCTACGGCACTTGTGTAGCTAAAACTGATGTTTCTGTGTTCAGCTAACTTGGCTGCTATACTGGGGAAGGCTGATGGGAGCATTTCTCCTGTTGACCTCCCTTACTGCTCACATTTTCCAAAGAATACAGGAGTCAATGTTGCGCATCTCTACTAGGAGCAGCATAGACCTACCTAAATGAAGGCAGGTTGAAGCAGAATAAAGTGGTGCTGGGATCACAGCAGGACATGGAAAAGACTAGTAGATACTCAGAGGTCTTTCTCTTTTGAGGGAAATAACCTTGGCTATGATTTCATACTGAAGGTTAGAATGGGGGCATTCCCTGGAGACCTAGCCTGCTTCGTTATGGCACTGCTTTGAAGTGATTTTTGATCCTATCATGACTTACAGTGTTCACAGCATACATTTTTCTCCATGGTCTCCCACTCCCCATTTACTTTCCAAAGCTTTTTTGTATTTTATTTATGTGGTCTGAATCTGGGGAAACCTTTGCACAGGCACCTGTTCCAGTATCCCTGGTACACAGTAGGTACATTGCTACCTCCTTGGAATTAGTTGTCTTCAGATGCTGTTTTCCTCACCCTCTGTCTTACCATCTAACATGAATGCCCAGCTTTCTCAAGTGAAGCAATGTCACCTCCTGCCATTCACTGCTAAAATGCATTTGGCTCCTTCATTTCAAATCTCCCCATAACCCCTTGTGCATCCCTATATCTGTTGCTCCTAATCCAAGTATTTTATTTGATGCTGCTTCAGCTTCTACTGAGAAATATTTATGTTCTCATTTGGCAACTTCAGAAAAAAATCTGTCCGAGGGAGACCCAAGCTTGTTCAAATCGATGCTCAGATGATGATTCATTCTTTCATAACCATGCAATTGGATTATTGTAATGTTCTGTTTTCAGCTTTTCAAAATGCCACTGTTCACATGCTTACTAGAACTATTAGAGATTTAAGCCATTTAAAGCTTGTTCTCAGGGAACTCTACTGTCTTCCATACCGAGGAAGAAGTATCTAAAATTCACTGTGACATATTGGGCCTTCTTTGGCACGGCATCTTCTAATTCTACTGTTTCCAACCACTAAGTACTCAACTGTTGGCAGTTTGTTGGCCATGTATTAATTCCAGATTTCTTTTGATAAGAAAAATTAAGTGAATGTAATTGTTGGGAAAAATAATGGATTGTCCTGAGTAGGGAATTTTTATGCAGAGGAAAGAAATTTATTGTGGCAAATTATCAATCAGCTCCCATTTGGTTTTAGAATGTACCTTCTATCACTTTGCTTATCTGTTCCTGCCTTCTCTTTAGGGTACATTAGGATAATGAAAACAGACACTTTGTAAACTTTAATCTGTTTTTATATATTATTTACAACAATCTGCTTAAATCTCTAGTCTGTTATAATCAGTTGTAAAATGGAGTGTCACAACCTTACTACCTTTATTTTAATGCTAATAACCGCTTTGCACACATTCTAACAAAACAATTGTTACATCTCAAAGGAGTAAGGTGGTTTATTTATTTATTTATGTATTGGCTCCTCAGGGGCTGTCTCTGCCTTTAAAATAGGATGGGACAGGAGTTTCTGAGATGTATATACATTTTCTACAGGTTAACACAAATATAACAACTATGATAGAACCCCTCTTCTGTGCTATTTACTCCCTTGTAGGTTTTTGGAAATTGATTCATTGGAGGCGTGTAAGGCTTATTTTCTAAAGAACTCCCTTTTTAAGCAATATCGCTTATAGGAAGCCCTGCTAAAGCACTGTGGTGTCCTCCACACTCTATGGCCTTGTTTAAATTACCATGTACATTCTTATAAAGGTGTTGCCCACAAAATTAGCTCAGCATAGGTGAACACATGCTTATAACACTCACAAGCTGCGGGCTTAAAAGAGCAACTATGATAAATAGATCAGGGATGATTTAAATAGTGACTGTGCAGGGGACTAAACCTTTGGAGGTCCCTTCCAGTTCTAGTATGGTGTGGTTTGTTTCTCTTCCTCTTACTGTATTGGAGCAGAAAGAGTAGGTAATATATGTACTGTAAAAGTTTATTGGACTGAATATACTCCTATAGAAATTACAGACATGATGAAAATTAGGTCACAAGAATACTTCTCATAGTTACAAGTGTTTGCTTCCTCATGCAGCCAGTACTGGAGGAACCCCTGTAGGCCCTTACTGCTTTTGGGTTGGTTTGGATATTCCCTGGCACCTGTCTATATTTCCTCCTGCACATGGCACCATGTTGCAGGCTCTTGTTTTCTGTGCTGCTCAGCAGTATCCAGACAATGCTTAATTGAGAGCTGCTGGCACTCAGGCTGGGCGCTGCTGGACCTGGATCAGGACCTCCGGGCACATCACACCAGGATCTTGTTGTAAAGGAAGAGGTCCTATCACCAAGATGGGCGAGGGAAGCAAGGTGCAAGTGTGTCACCCCTACTTTCCTTGTGGAGCTTGGAGCTGTCTCTCAGGCCTTGAGCCCCACGTGGTGGGCTGAGGGACAGGGGCCTCACTCCAGCTGTTTGGCTAGGAGCAGCGTTCCCCCTAATATTTTCCACCTGGGGTGGAATAAATGTTACCTACAGATGTGCACTGCCCCTAGAAGCTGCCGGCTGTGGGCGCGCTGCTGATCAGCTGGGGTGGGTGCGGGGGAGCTGTATCTCTCCTGGGCCGAGCCGCGCCGGGCCCGGCCCCAGCCCCAGCCCCAGCCCCAGCCCCAGCGCAGCTCCTAGGGAAGACAGGTTCGAGGCTGGGGAGAGCCGTGCCAGCAATGCAGCCCCCTTGTGCTGCTGTCCAAGCGCCTGGCCCAGAGCCTGCGGGGCGGGGAGCGGCGTGCGAGCCCGGCTCTGCGGCCCAAGGGAAGCAAGTGCAGCTGCACCCCCGAGGCAGGGGGAGGAATTCTCCAGGGTGCTGAAGCCGGCAGCCGCGGGGGGCGGGTTAGGCAGCGGCCGTGCGCGGGGGGGAGGTGGAAGACTCCCCCCACCCCCGCAGCACCTCCCCGCACGTGATTGGCAGCGCTGCAATCTCACCTCCGCCCGGTTGGCGCTTCCCGGGAGCCGGCGCTGAACTAGAGGCGAGGAGGAGCTGACAATGCAGATCTGGCCGCCAGCCCCCCGCGCGCAGACCCGCCAGCCGCCGCTCGCCGGCAGCCCCCGCCCGGCCGACTCCGCGCGCCAGCCGCCCAGCGCGCTGCCTTCCGCGCAGCCCCGCGCCGCCGCCGCCCCGCGCCTCGCCTCTCGCTAGTCGCCGCCGCTCGCCATGCCGCGCGGCTGCGGGGTCGGGTGCGGGCTCGCGGGCTGCCTCCTGCTGGCGCTGGCGGCCGCGGCGGCGGAGAGAGCCGTCTACACCAACCATTTCCTGGTGGAGCTGCGCGGAGGGGGCGAGCCCGAGGCGCAGCGCCTGGCGGCCGAGTACGGCTTCCGCGGGGTCCGCAAGGTAAGCGCCTCCTGCGCTGGGGCAGCGCCGGGACTCTTCCGGCCGGGCCACTGCTGCTGCCAGCCGGGCTCCCCAGCCGCGAGCCAGCCCTGCTGGCGGCGCGTTGTCCTCAGCCCTCCCCAGCGGCAGGGGGCTCGGGGCGCTCAGGGCAGGCTGCGGGGCAGTGCGCCTGTGCGCCCCCGGGAGGGGAGGAAAACAAACGGGAGCGGGTCGGAAACGGCCCTGCCTTCCCTCCCAGGTGGCGCCCTGAGCCGTGCGTGGCCGAGGGCCGTGCCCCGCTGCCGCTGGGGACTCAGAGCCCTGCCACTTGCCCCAACAACCCGGAGTTTCCCGCCTGCTTAGTTCCGTGGCGAGGAACTGCTGTGCAAACATCCCCGGCTTCGCCTCCACGCTGCGAAGCAATTGCTGGGACCGAGCAAACGCCTGCCTGGTGCCCCCTCCCCGACCCTGCCTGCAGTGGTCAGTCACTGACATTGCTCAGGAACTGCACCGCTGGAGGAGACTCGGAGGAACAGCCGAGGCGCTTACATAACTTGGATGTGAGGTTTCGCAGTGGCATGCAGAGCCAGGCTGAGAGACGCACGGCGATTGGTGGGCTTCTCCCAGAAGACCGGGGGCTTTTAAGATCAGAGACCTGGGTAAAACGTAATGCGTGGCCCTATCTAAGTGTTTGACCTAGAGCACTTGAAGCAGCTTCTGATATTGTTTTGTTTCTGGTGGGTGCGAGGCGCACCCAGGTAAACCCAAAGTGGCAATGTCACCAGACCAAACGTGAATTCAGCCTAGCAGGAGGTGCCTTAATCCAGGTTAGGTGAATAATAATTTTTATTATTATAGGGAGAACAGATTGCATTAAAAGAGAACAGATTGCATTAAATGGTTTGCAGTCAATACAGCTGTAGCAGTCAGGGTGAGGATAAACTGTTGGGTGCACACTATGTTAGCATCTCTGCTCTTGGGGCTGTTGTTTTCCCAGTAGTTATGCAATCCGAGCCTGATCCAACTTCCATTGTAATGAATGGGAGTCTGGTCATTAACTTCAGGGAGCGTTGGATCAGGTCCTTCAATTTAGATCAGAACCAATGTGTAGTTTGTCTGCCTTTACCAGAGCAACTAACTGCATCTGGGCTAGATCGTGGCAGCTCCATGGAGGTTTCATTAGAGAAATGAAGGCAAAATAAATTATCACTTGGGCGTCCTTCCAACTGTGACTCTGATACTGTGCTGGTTGGTAGAGCTGAAACCCGTCTGTTAGGAACCGGAATTCCTTGCTGGTGTCCTTTGGAAGGGATGCTGTGGCTGAGCAGCTGTATGTTACTGGGGTTTGTTAGATGTGACTCTCTGACCATTCATCTCCCCTATGCTCCCTCACTACTATGTCCTGTCACAGATGGTGCTGACTACTGAGATTCCTTCCAGTGCTTATTTTCACCTTTTTTTAAAACATGTATATTCTTGAGATCCAGATGGGGGAAAATTCAGAGGAGAGAAGAAAGGGATGGCGTGGGGCAACTCTCCAGCAACCTGGGGTGATAGTCCTGACCCTGTGAAAGTCACAGCTGAGCTTATGCAATGTTACATGTCTCCTGTGCGTGTTAAGAATTGTCCCAGGTATATTCATTTTACATAAAGAACAAGCCTGGCTCCTCTTCTTCTATTCTTTCACAATAGAGATCCAATGGAAAGTTCATTATCTGCTAAGGTGTCCCACTGAGCGCTTGTTTTTCATAGGATCTGTGCAGCTGGAGCTACAGTCCATGAACGTGCTTCTATTTAGGAGTAAAACCTTCCAGGTGAAAAGGCAAAAGTGCCAGGTCAGCAGACTAGTTCACAGTGGTGGGTGTGTGCTCTCAGGAATCAAACTCAAACTATTCTGCTGTAGTTCACACAGTGCACTGAGAGACTTCTAGGTAATGTATTATCATTCCCAGTCAACCTGTGTTTCTCTCCCTCGCCAGCCCCATCCACAGCTCGCTCTTTCTCTAGAGGCAGAGGGGTTATCAGTGCAGTCTTTCAAATGTGTTGCATTTAGCAAAGTCTTAGCAGAGGGTAATACAAAGGAGACTGATTAATGTCTTTACTTCAGCTGGGGAATCCTCACTATATGTCTGCCAGAGTTTAATGGCTCTGATTCAGTGCTCTGCTGCCTTTTGGCTTGTGCAGGTGCTCTGGTGCCTTTTCAGTATTTCTGAACTGGAGAGATTCTTATCTATCATGTGTACACTGCTCTTATCCAGTGTCCTGACAGAATTTGATCCCACAAAGGTAACTTTAATGGGGCTACTCTGCAATAAAAGTTGAGGGCAAGTGTAGGTATGTCTATGCAGAATCAGGGCCTTCGGTTCTAAACTCTTCAGGATAGGTACCTACAACCATGGTGCCACATGAATAATAAGCAGAGACAATTATTTTACATACATTGTTTATTGTGAAGTTCTAAAGTGCATAAGGAAACATCCAGAAAATACCAAAACATTTAAACCATGTCACTGATAGCACAGATTTGGTTACATTCTTCAACCACAAAGGTTGTTTTTGACAGGCTGAGAAATTATTCACTTAAGCCAAATTCTGCCCTCTGTACCCACGCTGAGTATCTCCTCAGTCTGAAAGTAATCACTCTTATTTCACTGGGGCTTTTTGCAGAGGAGATGCTTTTCAGCCTTGATTTTGTAAGATATTATACTTATTTGGTATTATAGCTGTCTCTTCACAGTCACAGAATATCCTATATGTAAATATAAGATACATACAGGAAGGATTGTTTACCTTTTGCATAATTCAGACAATTTTTTGAAATAATTCAAGCTGTTAGTTTGAGAGAAGGCTTTTAAAATATCTGTTCCAATGTTTGGTTCATTAGTAACTGACAAGTGAGTTACTATATAGTGGGTTGTTTAGTGGCACATTCCCAGTGAAACATAACTGAGGAGCTTGTAATGATAGCTAAGATTATGCCTCCTAGCTGTTCTTTGACAGGTCAGAGCCCCCTTCTGGTAGGTCTTCAGTTTAGGGGGCAAAACGTGTTCTTGGTTACCTAATCTTTGTTATCTAACTCAGTCAGTGAAGATGCAGCAATTTGGCTCCTAACTCTAGCCAGAAGCTCAAGTTCAACCCACATGCTCCCTCCCCCTCGGCCTTTTTACTTTAGCTCCAAATATGAGTTAGTGATCACATTTGGTCAAGTGGCTTGATTTTTTTTTCGTGCTTAGTGCCATGGACCTCAGTGGGAGCTGCTGGGTGCTCAGCTCTCTTGAAAATCAGGTGCCTAAATGAAATCTTGGACTCTGGCCTTAGGCACAGATTCTTGAGACTCTTAACTTGATTTTATCTTATTGCAAATAATGCTAAACACAATCTCCCTTCTTTGCTTTTGTTTATATTCTAATGATGTACTTGGATCTGTAACAAAACAAAAAAGCAGTAAAGTAGCACTTTAAAGACTAACAAAATAATTTATTAGGTGAGCTTTCGTGGGACAAACCCACTTCTTCAGACCATAGCCATACCAGAACAGACTCAATATTTAAGGCATAGAGAACCAAAAGTAGTAATCAAGGTTGACAAATCAGAAAAAACATTATCAAGGTGAGCAAATCAGAGAGCAGAGGGGTGGCGGGGGGGTGTGTGTGTCAAGAATTAGATTAAGCCAAGTATGCAAAAGAGCCCCGATAGTGTCCCAGAAAATTTGCATCCCGGCTCAAACCACGTGTTAATGTGTCGAATTTGAATATGAAAGAGAGTTCAGCAGCCTCTCTTTCCAAAGCAGTGTGAAAATTCTCCTTCAATAAGATGCAAACTCTTAAGTCATTAACAGAATGGCCCACTCCGTTAAAATGTAGACTAACTGGTTTGTGGCTCAGGAGTGTTTTGATGTCTGTTTTGTGCCCATTAACTCTTTGTCTGAGAGAGTTTGAAGTTTGTCCAATATACAAAGCATCTGGGCATTGTTGGCACATGGTGGCATATATGATGTTAGTTGAGGAACATGAGAATGTGCCCGTGATTCTGTGACTAACCTGATTAGGTACAGTGATGGTATCTCCAGAATAGATATGTGGACAAAGCTGGCAGCGGGCTTTCTTGCAAGGAGAAGTCCCAGGACTGGTGTTTCTGCGGTATAGACTGTGGCTGTTGCTGAGAATCCTCATAAGGTTGGGAGGTTGTCTGTAGCAGAGAACAGGCCTGCCACCTAGGACCTTTTGGAGTGTGGCATCCTGATTAAGGATAGGTTGTAGGTCTTTAATAATGTGTTGCAGTGGTTTGAGTTGGATCTGTAGTTTTGGATCTGTAATATTTGAGCCCTCCAATTTATCTGCATCTGCTTAAAACAACTCTAAAATTCCTTATAAATGGTGACAATGATTTCTTTACATTCCCACCCCTTCCAACTATAAGCATTCAAATATCATGAGATTTAAAAATGAAAATGTTCCAAGGGTTCTTGATTTGCTTTTGAACCCTTGAAGCACTCTCCAGGCATGTTTTTATGCCTTTGCCCACAACCGTGAAGGATATGAAGGTGATGCAAGCTGAATATCCAGTACCTGGGGCTTGAAGAATAATACCCATATTAAGACTCATGCTGAAATTGTGAGTCTTGGCAACTCCTCATTACTATCCTTTGTATAGAAAAGACTGTTGAATTTTATTGTACTGCTGACTCTGCCATTATACAATCCTTAAAAGTGGTTGAAAAAAAAAAGATGGTCATCTAATCTCTATATTTCCATCCATTTATGTAATCCTCAAACGTTCATTCACACAAATATTCCTGCAGTATGAAACTGGAAAACCTCTTATTAAAACTACAGATAAACGATCAGCCAAAGGTTCACTTTGATACTTAAATTTCATGAGGAAACAAAGACTTTAATTTCTCAGATCAGGGGAAATCAGGGGCGGGGTGGAGCTAACCAGTCCTCAGGTGCTGCCTGCAGTGCACCAGACTGCCCCCTCTACTGCAGCTCCCACCGCCACCCAGAGCGCACTTTGGCAGCGCTGTGGCCAAATCGCTGGGCCCCAGGGCAATTGCATCCCCCTTTGCTGCCTCCCAGTAGGTAACATATGATCTGGTGGCTGGAAATGCACAAGTCTGGGCTCTGGTGATGAGGCTCTCATTTCAGAAGAAAATGGAAAGAAGGTAACTGAACAGAGATTTTAAGGGATCCTTCCAGTTACAGAAAGACATTTCTTAATACCCACCATCCAAAAACTAAATGGGGCCAATAAATGAAGCATACTGGGCTCTTCTGCTCTCGTTTACACCAGCAAGTAATTCTGTTGATGTCAGTGGAGTTAGTCCAGCATGGCACAGAGGTAACTGGGAAAAGCACTTGGCTCCTAATGTCTGGAAATGTTTTGCATTCTTTGCTGGATGAAGATGTATCGGTGGAAATAGGAACTCCTTTAAACTGCCAGTCAAACACAGAGAAAAACAAGCCAGTTATCACATGTACATGCACAAACACAAATACCCGAAAAAGGAAGGAAGGTTTTGACACACAGCATAAAGAACACCTATGAAGCACCTTCTCATTTGCTATAGACCTGGGTAACGCAGCATTCACTGGGAATGAATTCAGTAGTTAAGGTTGATATAATTATCTACCCAGCTTTAGCTTTCAAATTTTGTTCAAGAGCATAGAATGTAAAATGAAAAATTCCTACTTCACTATCACAGTTCCCCTCTGTAACTGCATCTGTTATTGCTTAGAAACATGAGTGATTTCTGTTTTCTAGCAGAATGCATGCATTCGAAGTTTGCTTCTAGAAATAACTCTATCAGAGTTTGTTATTGTTTGTGTGCTTGTTGATTTGTAATCATGTAGATAGCCAAATGATACAAAACTCTGGCTACTTATCTAGTAGCATGCATTTATCACATTGTTTACTGCATTCCACCTGTTACATTTATAGCAACTCATTCAGTTTACTAGAAAAAAATAACTTGGAGAAGATCAGGCAAAAAACATTGTGGATTTTTTGTCTTTTTTGCTTTTCTTTGAAATTATACTGGCACAACTGAGAATGTTTGCTTACTTATTTTTACTTAAAATTTTTGTTCAGTTTTCTCAGTGTCAGAGACAAAAATCTTCCAGAGAAGTATAAACATTGTGGGTGCTTCTACACTAGCTGGCTACTTCGAAGTAGCCAGCACAACGTCGAAATAGCACCCGTCGCATCTACACGCGTCGTGTGCTATTTCAACGTTGAAATCAACGTTAGGTGGTGAGACATCAAAATCGCTATTTCCATCCAAAGATGGGAATAGTGCCCTACTTCGATGTTGAATGTCAAAGTAGGGTGTGTGTAGATGATCCGCGTCCCGCTACTTTGAAATAGCGGGGTCTGCCATGGCGGCCATCAGCCGAGGGGTTGAGAGACGCTCTGTCCAGCCCCTGCGGGGCTCTATGGGCCCCACGCGCAGCAGCCTTTAAAGCACCACGGACCCGGATTTCCTGTGGCAGGAAGCCGAGAGCGTGCAGGCATCAGCACATGCACGTGCTAGCCCTACACGCTTTCCAGAGACCTGATATGCACTGCCACCACCCATGGCCTCGAGCCAGCCCCCCCGAGCGCCCCCTGGCTCCCCTCCTGAGGGGACCCAGGCACCCCCAGCAGCCAAGCGGGGGGCCAAAAAGAGGCAGGGCTCATTGGAGGCCGAGCTCTCAGACCTGCTGGGGCTCTGGGGTGAAGAGGAGTTGCTCCATGTGATAGGGAGCAAGCGGCAAAATGCAGAAGCTGAGGGCCTGGCCACCCAGGGACACCCTGCCTGCACTTCGGATCACGGCCGTACTTGCTGGTCCTCCCAGCCCCCAGCCGGCCACGTCGGTGACTTCGGACATGGCGGGGGGGGGGCGGGGGGTTGTGAGCCGTACCCGCTGGGGGTCGTGCCCCTCTACACCTACCCCAGACTGATGGGCCAACGGCCGAGCTGTCCGCTGGGCCCCCATGTATATAGTTGTCCCCCTTTTTGTATATTGGTTGCAGTTTCTGTTGTGTACAAAACAAGATAGCAGTTTTCAGAAAAAAAAGGGTTTTATTTTCAAAAAAGCTGGAGGCATGTGCTTGTTGGGGGGGTGGCATGCGGGTGTTGGGGGTGGTGTGCAGGCAGTGCGGGCAGTGTGGGCTGTGTGTGGGGAGGTCTTCCGGGGAAGGCCAGGGAGGTGCTCAGGGGTCTCCCTGATCGAAGTGGGCCCGCAGGGCCTCGCGGACCCATACCCCCTCGTGGTGGGCCTGGCAGCTGGGTGCGGCGGCTGGCTGGGGGAAGCCCGTGCTGGTGTCGACTGCCCACTCCTGGCGAAAGCCTCCCCTTTGCTCTCGACGATCTTGTGCAGCCTGCAGCATGCGCCCACAACCTGGGGGATGTTTTGGAGGCTGACGTCCAGTTGGGCAAGGAGGCACCACCAGCGGCCCTTCAGACGGCTGAATGTCCTCTCCACCACCTGGCGGGCATGGTTCAGGCAGGCGTTGAACCGCTCCTGGCTGGTGTTGAGGTAGCCGGTGTATGGGCACATGAGCCAGGGCTGGAGGGAGTAGGCGGCATCTGCCACGAGGCAGAGGGGCATGGTGGTGTCCCCCAGAGGGATCTCCCTCTGGGGGATGTAGGTCCCTGCCTCCAGCCGGTGGCACAGGCCCGAGTTCCTAAAAACACGGGAATCATGTGTGCAGCCGGGCCAGCCCACATACACGTCCTGGAAGTGGCCCTGACTGTCCACCATGGCCTGCAGGACCATGGAGTGGTAGCCCCTGCGGTTTATGTATCTTCCTCCGCTGTGGTCTGGGGCGCGGATGGGGATGTGGGTCCCATCCAGGGCCCCGAAGCAGTTCGGGAACCCCATGGTGGCGAATCCGGCGATGGCTGTGTCCAGGTCCCCAAGTCGGACGACCCTCTGGAACAGCATGGCATTAAGTGCACGGACACCTCTGGGAAGGGAACACAGGCGCCCATGAGGCTGTGCAGGGTGCCCCAGGGCCCTTCCCCCAGGCTCCCCACCCGGGCACCTCCCTGGGTACCCCCCCACCCAACCCCTCCCGCCCCCTCTCTCCCCACCCCCATACCTGGCTGCCCTGCCCCCCAGTGGGTGCGTGTCCAGTCCTCCTTACCTCCATGTCGACAGCCCCGAACGTGGCCTTTTCCACTCCAAACTGGTGTCCCGTGGAGCGATAGCTGTCTGGAGTGGCCAGCTTCCAGACGGCTATTGCAACTCTCCTCTCGATGGGGAGGGTGCACCACATCCAGGTGTCCTGGTGCCTCAGTGCGGGGGTGAACCACTGGCAGAGCTTGAGAAAGGTCTGCCGGCGCATGCAGAAGTTCTGCAGCTAGATGTCGTCGTTACACTCCCGCATGATGAGCTGCTCCCACCACTCGGAGCTGGTGGGGTAGCTCCAGAGGCAGCGGAGCAGCCGGCGGGAGAGGAAGAGGGGAGCCTGGTGGTCAGGGGCATCCCCGTCTGCCTCCGGGGAGGGCTCCTCTAGCAGGAACCACTGGGCAGCCTCCTGGGCAGCACCTAGCAGGGCACTTGCCCCCTGGATGACTACCTGGAGGGCCTCCTCTTGCTGCTGCTGCTGCTGCTGGGTGTCCATATCTGTTGTGACTTGGTCTGCGAGAGAGTGGCTACTGCTCTACAGACCTCGTGCTGTGCAGGCCAGGTGTGTCTGGGAGGGGCCCTTTAAAAGAGCGGTTTGCTGTTGACCCGGAAGGGCTAGTCCAGCCTGTGACCCAGTCCGCGGGCTTTGCTGGCACCTTATTTCGACAGGGAGCACTTGTGTGTGTGGACGCTCCGCATTTCCTTCCGGGACGGCTCCTTTCGACATTCCCCGTCGCTACCATCGACGGCACCAGCCCTGGAAGACATGTAGACAATATGCGTCAAAGTAGCCTATTTCAATGTTCTTACTTCAAAATAGGCTACTTCGACGTAGTGTGCTAGTTTAGACGTAGCCTGTGAGTCACTCTTAAAGTAAATGGAGTATTTAAAAACAGTGGGTTAGATCACCTACTGGAGAACACTGGTCTCTCTCTATGTAGGTGATGAGCAGTCCCAGTAATTGTTGCCTAAGACACTGTGTAGTTTGGTATGGAACCACAGAGCCTTCTCCAAGTAGGTAGCCAGCCCTGGACAGCGACCTGGGGAATTCTGGGGAGATGAGTAATCTACCCTCACAGGCAAAACAGCTTGGAGTTTGCCACTACTGATCTGCCAGCTCAGGCACTTGGGCTTTTTAGATAACCTTTGAAAGGTGGATTTTTTTAGAACTGCTCCCACTAATAGAGCTGGAGGAAGGTAATAGGGCCCCCTTTTTTCCAGAGGTTTCATGTCCTGCCATGAAGGAGTGTCTTGAGAAAGGTAGGTGCCTAGGCCAAGGGACACACACATTTTTAAGTGCCTAGAAAATCACAGGAATTCACAAAGCCTGAGCGAGGCGCTTAGATTCCCTGTACAAGAAATGGGGAAAAACATGCAACTTAAACTGTGATTTAGAAAAGTCAGTTGGGCTTGGTATTAAGCTGCTAGTGGGAGATACAGGCCAGAGGGAGGCCAGAGGGAGACGAGCTCTCAGCAAAATACTTATTCCCCACCTGCCTACCCCACTTGAGAGGGGCACTGACCAGCCACCCCACTGTTAGATGCTTCAGGATGACCAACCTATTGCCACAACTGCCAGTAGAGGCCAAAGGCCACACGCTTGCCCCCTGCAGTGAGGAACATCTGTCAGATGGGGAGCCATCTAAAGAAGCCTCAGTGATGAGCTGAGGAGCGCAGGACAAGGAGTGAAGAGCTAATAGACTGAGTTGGATTTGGTGAGGGCGTGGAATAAACTGTGAGTAGGTAAGTGTGAAATTATTGATAGGGAAAGGGAAGGAAAAAATAAGACATTAATGGAATTTTGTGGGCAAGAGAGTGGAGAGAGATGATTTTAACCAGGAAACACCACACGTTACCATTAGAGGCTGAAATTTTTGAGGGAGTTCCTTAACATTTTATGACATGTCATAGCCTATTGCTTTCTGGCCTTCCTTACCACAGCTCAACAAAAACTTTTTAGAGCTTTGACCATAGTGCGCTGTGAACAAAATCTACCTCCCAAATCTTTCCTATCCTCTTCCTGCCTCTGTGTAACAAAAGCATTACAGCTCTGCTGTGGCTGCTCACATGGGTTGTGTCAAGATGCGCAACCTAAGGAGATAGAGCTGATAACAATAGAACAGCTCTTTCTGTTTCCCTTATTTTTGCCCTATGTTCTTATACTGGATTTTCTTTAGATTATTCCATTCTTGGCTCTAGGCCACGGGTCCTGATTTCCGTACCAAAACTGGATAAACACAGGACAAATTGATCATCCTTCAGATCCGTGGAGTTACACAAGGATTGAATTTGTTCCAAAGCGCTGACACAGCAGTGCTGTACAGAAGAGGGATTCCTGCACTTGGAAAAAGGCTGTCTTTAGAGGAGCACATTGAGCTCTAGCAACAGGCCAGATGGAAGATAAAAAACCCATTGGAACCTGGAAAAAAATAGGTACGAGGGGAACAGGATAGTATATATGATTACTAGGACACAGCTTCAAAACTGGTATAATTCAGTAATGATAGGCGAAGACTGATGGTCACAGCCCAGATCTTAAGCATAAGCGATCCTGTCACAGGACCAACAGCACACAGGGCATTCATTTGTTAGCAGACTTGACTGAGAGGTTATGACACTTTGAAGTTCAACCCAGAGTCGTAAAGCATTGTCAGGACCCTGCGACTCTGTGGGCCTCTATGTTGTGAAGTTTGGTGCAGATCCCAGACACCAGCTGTACAATGACCCCACCCTGGCTTTCACCACTCTGGTTAGGCCTCACAGGGTGATACCAACGGCCCCTCCAGCCCCAAGTTTTCTCCAATCTGTCTTCTCCGCAGAGCTCAGTCCTTTGCATTGCAGCGCACACACTAAGCCTTAGCTAGTTCACTGCTCCTTTACAGAGGCAGTCCGCAGCACTGCTGCCTAGTTTGGTTGAGGATTTTACCCAGCATGCCTGGCCAGTCCTTAGCCAGGATCCAACACACATGGCCAGTCCTTAGCCAGGTGCCTTGGTCCTTTGACTCTTCAGGTGAAGGGTGCTAAAATGGTTCTCTGTTTCCACTTACACCTCCCGAAATGCACTGATGTTGGTACAAGAGGCAGGAAGGCTTCCTGTTGTTTATCCACTTTGGAGGGCTTCCCATCATCCTGCTAATTTGTATGTAAGTGGGACTTAATATTGTTTTGATTCCAGAAGGCTAAATTTACATTGGAGATAGGGAGATAGGTGCTTTCACTCCCTTCTGGGAAAACACCTGTTTCTCCCTTTCGTTACAGTTTAAATTGTAATATCTGTGAGTATCCTTCATTCCCTTACATTTTATAATTATATGACTCACTAGAATGCCACAGGTTTTCAGGAAAAGCCTCACTCGATAATCTTTTATAGTGCTGTATCATTATGTATATTCAATTGCTAGTATTTTTGTGGGGGTCGGACTTCTCTTCTTCCTCTGGGGGTCACTGGACCCCAAGTCTCAGAGGCCAAGGACTGAATGCACTTAGAACCTGATCTACTTTCCCAGAGCTAGACTTGATCCTTCCAAAGAATGAGGCATGTTAGCTGGGATCATGGAGCTGCTTGAATTCCTGTTGCACCTCAGAAGTATCCAGAGCTGCCAATCTGCCACCTTTCAGGAGAACCACCTTCTTTTCCAGCATGGAAGATAACCTGTTGTCCTGTAGAGTTTTTCTATCACTCAGCAAAACAAGTTGTAAAGTATAAGGCCTTGCCTATACATAAAATGTTTGCTGCTTTAACAATGCTAGCTTAATTTAAGTGCCAACAACAAACCCCACCTTTGTGTACATTGTTATATCACTGTAATAAAAGTACTTACTCTGGTCCAGCAAAATAAAATAAGCTACTATGGTGTAATTAAAAATGGTTGTACTTCTGTGACTCTGTCTCCATTATGGCTTTTACCTGCATGGCTATCCAAGTAAAAAAAAGAAACGCCGCATCATTTACTGATACAGTTATGCCAAAAAAACTTGTTAAGCACAGACCATATATAGGTCTCCAATTTTACAGGGGCTTTTTCTGCTCAAGCATTCACAGGATTATTTTAAAAATCCCTAACTGTGGCAGCTCAGGTTTCAAATAGTGGCAATGAAGTGCTTGCAAAGTAGTTGCTGCTTTCTATCTGGACATTTCTTTGATGGTTTTGTTTCAAGTAACTAATTCTGAGAAACCTGTCAGCTGCTCAGAGACAATTTCACTTCTTTTTGGGTTAGTAAAATTAATCAAATTATGGGTATGGTTCATTCAGCTGTAATTAAAAAAAACATACTTCAAAACAGGAATAAGAACACCTCAACAGTTAGTCTCTCTACATGGGATGTTTCAAAAGTACCTTGAGGAAGTTTGCAGTCCCGCTCTTCATATAAGACAATAGAAACTGGGGGCTTAGCTCCCTGGAGTAATTTTGAAAAATCCCATTGGACAGTGCTAAATGAATGGAGATTCTGTTTCAGCGGAAGTGGTGAGTGTGCTTTGGAGTGGGAGGGTCTGGATTCTATCCTTGTTTTTGGATGGAGTTCTGCATAGCCATTAGGCACAATTTAGCAGCAAGTGTGAAATCCTAGTTGGCCATAGATGTGTTATCTTATTCTGGAGCTGGATCCACTCCTGTGAACTCCAGTTGCCTTCAGTGTTGAGAGGTGTAATGACAACTGAATAAGGAGACTGGGGCCCGGCTCATTTCTATTCATGTTTCATTTATTTACCTGTTCTCATTCTGTGTGCATGCCATAGGTGGGGATGCCTCTCACTTTTACAGCTGAAACATGAATAACTAGGACACAATGAGGTTTGCCATGTATTGTCAATCTTACCCAACAAAATTCCCAAATAGATGTTTTGTTCTTAACTTACTTCATTGCCCACTCAAAACAAATGGGAAGAATGAACTGAATACCCATATACAACCTGTTTTCAGGCAGCAAACAATTGTTCCAGGTAAGGATGAATGGACTAGAGCAATTTACTCCCTTGTTCAGTAGCAGAAGGTAATTATGCAACACCATGCTCTATTATGGCCACAATCGTACCATTACCCATGATTTAAAAATGAAAACAAGTAACATTTAAAATTGTTAACAAGTTTTAAAAAAAGAGAGATGTGGACGATATTATCGGGCATTGTTTGGATATTAAGCTAGAGGCAAATGGTAAGAGTGTCTGATTCTTCCACTCACCTAAGGAAAAGGAATACATATTATTCAGCTTACTCTACTTGGGCATTCTTGTACTTCTATGAAGATTGTATGAGAAGATAAGAGAATGGCTACATGTGCAAAATTGATGAGTCTCTTCACAGTTGTTATTCCTAGACCATGAGGTCTCTGGAGGAAGGACTGCTTTTGTTTTACTTGTTCCTACAATGCCTGGTACAACAGAAATCCCTGAATAGGACTTCTACGTGTAACCACAGCATAATTATAAATTTCTGTGTGATGCATATATCGTACTTTTTTTGATCACTAAATGGCTAGTTAAAGGCTTGAACCAGTCTCCACTCAATCTGTACCTCTAAATGTCGGTTGGAGATATTCAGAATCAGAAACTAGACTTAGGCTCAGTTCTATTAGTCTCTAACATTAAAATGGGTGGATCCAAAACCTCAGCTCCAGACACACCTGAAATTTTGAGTGTGTGAGATCCAGCTCC
This sequence comes from Carettochelys insculpta, assembly GCF_033958435.1. NCBI lineage: Eukaryota > Metazoa > Chordata > Testudines > Carettochelyidae > Carettochelys > Carettochelys insculpta. Next base: position 21,150,481 of record NC_134139.1, on the reverse strand, counting down.
ACCTTCTACAGTGTGAGCCAGTCTCAAAAATCCCAGAAACAACTGTTTTTAGCCCCTTTCTAAGACACACATACTTCAAAGTGCTTCATGAAGTTCCAAGACCCAGTGTGTCTGTCTGTCTTTCTTGAATGTGTTTTAAATCCAACACATACAGTACCTGGGTAGGGTTTTCCAGGATCTAAAAGCTGAAACATGCTGAGTAGCTAATTAAAAGCTTACATTTGCTTTGCTTGATTGGTGTAATTTAAGAAAGAAAACATATCAGCACATACTAGATTAACCTCAATTTATGATGGCAGTAAACTTTGGCAGTTGTTAATTGGTATTAATAACTAATTAAGTTATAGTCTGCAGCTACCTGAAAAGTCAGTAAGCCTGGGCTCTAGACGGAGGGGTATGGTTTTCCACCCTTTAATCACCGTCACTCTAGCAACCGTGAGTTTAGTGCTTTTTCATTCCTGACAGAGAGCTGACTGCTGTGTTATACTGGTACAAATCTGAGGTAACTTCCTTGGGTTCTAAGGAGTTACTTCAGACTCATGTCAATGTAAAGGAGAGCAGAATTTGGCCCGAAAGTGTAAAGTGGCAATCACAGTAAATAAAAGAATCACAGTAAATAATTTCCATCTAACACTGAACAAGGAACTTTATTAGAATAAAGAAAACAATGTTACCACCTCTTTGTGAAGTCTGAGGCTAATTTGGTTGCAGCTTTCACGATATATTTTTTCTTTACTGAGGCTGGGTCTACATGGGCGCCCTCTGTCGACAGATGAAGCCTTTTGTCGACAAAACTCGCAGAGCATCTACATGGTTAAAGCACTCTGTCAAGATTCAGTCGGCAAAACCCAGATCTTCAGACAGCAGCCATATACCTCTCCCCGATCAGGCACAATAATTGTTGTCGACAAAATATTCGTGTGGACACTTGGGGCCCATTCTGTTGACAGAGCAAGTCCTCCATGGGGCTGGCTGGCTGGTGCTGGGAGGCACCCTTCCCCCAGAGGCACAACTCTATCACCCCTGCCTCCAGCCACGTTTAAAGGGGTAAGCCGCCCCAGGCTGGAAGCTAGCGGTATGGATACAGGCCTGTGGCACGTGGCTGCAGGCACACCCTGCCAGTCACTCCCTGCAAGTGAAAAAAACGTCCCAGGCAGGCAGAGACCGTCCTGGGCCTTCCCACAGCTCATGGGAGTGATCCCAGACTTCTGGAAGGGGTGGCAGGAGGCAGCCCCCATCCTGGTTTGGGCTAGAAATTAAGGATCTGCTGGCCCTCTGGGCCAAAGAGGAGGTGGTGCTGGATGCCACTGCAAAGTGCCAAAATGCCCTGGGCTATACATGGATGGCTGAAGCCTGGCAGAGCACGGCCACCCCACCTGTACCCTCAAGCAAGTGTGGGTGAAGGTGAAAGAGCTCTGCTGGGGTTATGTGTGGGCCCGCGATGCATGATAGTGGTTGGGGGTGGGGCCTGCTACCTGCCCATATTACAAGGAGTTGGACTGCCTCCTTGGGGGCAAGGATGGGGCCCTCAGCACTGCCCCCATGGACACCAGGGAGCGGTCTCCACCACCAGAGGGTGCCTCTCAGGAGCCCACAAGCTCACCAGAGCCAGCCCAGGAGCCCCCATCAGACCCACAGTTGAGCCAGGGCACAGTGGTCACCGCCCTGGACTCGACCATCCTCAGCACCTCCAGATCCGCTCAGGCATTCCTGGACCTGTTCGTAGGACTGTTGGGTGAGTACCCCAGCTATCTCATCCCTGTGGGCTTGGGGGCAGAGGGCAGGTGGGGCGTGCCATGGGGCCAGCTGGGATGGCCCATGCAGGCAGGTGCCCCAAGGGCTTGCCACGTGTGCCCACACCCATGGCAGTGCATACCACCCTGCCATTGTGGGCTGCTGCTGGCCCGCTGCCAGCCCTAGGGGGTACCCTCTGACATCCTGGGTCACGTGGCGGGGCAGGCAACCCCTGCCAAGGCCAAGTGCAGGACAGCTGCCTGGCTGAGCACCCAACCCCAAGCCCACACCCCTGCACAGTAGTGCCAGCCACACCCATGTGGTGGGGCCCCCCGTCACCCATGCAGGGACCCCCATCTGCTAGCAGGTGGGGGGAAGTGCTCAGTCGACATCACAGGGTTGCTGTGTGGCAGGGCCTGCCATGCAGGGTCACAGATGTGTGCACCCAGACCAGCTACATCCAGCAGCACAGGGGTGGGGCTGCATCTCCTGGGAAGGCAGGGGGACAGGGCCTGCGTGATGTGCTGTGAGAAGGACTCACCCTCTTCCCATCTCTCCTCACAGCTGCATCATCTGAGGGCCAGGCCAGCCCTGCCATACACCCAGGTAGCCTTGGGGAGGAGGCAGAAGTGGCAGAACCCTGAGCGGCGCCCCGAGGGCTGGCAGCCCACCACCACCAGGGCATGCCCGTGTCCGGATGATGACACCCTATGGGCCTACGCAGCCACCCTGGTGCAAGAATGAGCTGATGGAGGAGCGGATGGGCTGGGAGGATGAGAGGGACTGGGACCAGGCGCGGGCATCTGAGCAGTGGCTGGCCCAGGTGGACCAGGTGCTGGACATTGTGGAGGCCTGGGTTCCCCAGACTGCCCCACCCACTGAGCCTGCTGCTCCAGTCCCCCTCACAGCCAGTGCCCACTTTCCTGCCCCTGCTCCCCCAGACCCCATGCCCATGTAATGCTCCATGCCCTGCAGTGGGTGATAGGTGTGCCTGGAGTCCATCTCCTGCAGCCCCTCCTGACCCGCCCTTCCCTGCCAAGCTGGATATAGTGGCAGCTGCCCCCCGGCCTTCTCCCTTCCTGTGGTCCTGGACCCAACCCAGCCCCCTGGTGGAGCCCAGCCACAGGGTGCGAGTAGCTCCAGTGGCTGGTATGGGTCACGGCCCTCAACTCTGATCCTGATTGATCCCCCTCCGCCAGTTCAGGGTCCCCACCTCTCCCCCTTTTGTAAATAGTTAAGGCACTTTATAGCTACAATGTTATATGTTTATTTTTGAACGAAAGCTTCAATTGTGTATAAAAGGTTTTTTTTTTTGCACAACCCCTGTGTCCCTGCTTGTGCGAAGGTGGTTTGGCGGTGAGTGGATGTGGTCGGAGAGGGGCATGATGGGACTGGTGCCCTGGGTGGAGTTACTGGGGGCTGTGGGCAAAGGACTCCCACAGGGCTTTGTGAATGTGCACCTCGTCTGCGTGTGCCTGCTGGTTGTGGGTCGTGCTCGGCTGTTTGTAGTGGTCCCCTTCCTCTGATGCTGAGCCCTGTATGAACTTCTCCTTCCTCTCCACCAAGTTGTGGAGGGCACAACAGGTGGCCACAACTGCGGGAATAGACTCTTTCCCCATGTCTAGCTGTGTGAGGAGGCAGCAGAACCTCCCTTTCAGGTGGCTGAAGGCCACCTCAGTGGGGTTGCTTGGCTGGCTGAGGTGGCCATTGCAACTCCTGTGTGTGTTCCAGATGGCTAGTGTAGGGCCTCATGAGGCAAGGAAAGAGTGGGTTGGCCTGATCCTCAATGATACACAGAGTCATCTGCGTGTTTTGGATGGCCACCTCCCGGTAGGCGATGCAGGTGCCTGTCTCCATCCTCCGGAACATGCTCGAATTCCGGAAGACCTGGGTGTCATGCATGCAGCCCAACCACCTGATGTACGTGTTGCAGAACTGGCCTTGGTGGTCCACCAGGGCCTGCATGACCACCAAGTGGTACCCCTTCTGATTTATGAAGCATCCAGCACTGTGGTACGGGGCCCGAATAGGGATGTATGTGCCATCCAGTGCCCGAAACAATTCAGGAATCCTAGGTTGTCGAAGCCAGCCACCAGGGTGTCTACGTTAGTGATGTGGACGAGCCTACAGAGCAGGATGTCATTGATGGCGTGCACCACCTGCAGGGAGAGGAGACCAGACGTGGCCATGAGTCACTGGGGGGATGACACCCCGGGCCCTGGTGAGCTCCCTAGCCCCTCCCCTCTCCTCCCACCATGCAGCCCGAGGTTGCCTTACCTGCATCAGAACGGCTCTGACAGTGGACTTGCTGACCTCAAATTGGAGGCCCACGGAGCGGCAGCTATCAGGTGTTGCCAGCTTCCACAAAGCTATGGCCACCCTCTTCTTGAGGGTGAGGACAGACCACATGTTTGTGTCCTGCCTGTGCAGGGCAGGGACGAGCTAGTTGCACAGCTCAAGGAAGGTGGCCTTCCTCATTCGAAAGTTGCAGACCCACTGGTGGTTGCCCCACTGCTCTATCACTGGCCGGTCCTACTAATCAGAGCTGGTGCGGTGCTGCCAGACCTGTTGGGGCACCCAAGGTGGGGAGGGTTGCCAGGGTACCAGGGCAATGGGGCTGTCATCAGCAGGTTTCTCCTCTGGGCTGTCATCCTCCCAGAGGTGATGGAACACCCCCGTGAGGACTAGGGGCAGGGGCAGCAGCAGCAGCAGCTGGCTCTCACTCCAGGGAGAGCTGGGGGGCTGCCCTGACATGCTGCTGGGTGGCAGGAATGAATTGTCTTAGTGGAGACTGGGGTCGCTGAGGGGGCTTGGTTGTGCCTGAAGGGCTCTGCAAGGCTTGCCACGGGGCAGGGGCCTTTTAAGAGCACGTGGAGCCAGTGGTCCTAGAAGGGTTTGCCCTCCATGTGAGCCGCACTTCCGGGGCTTCCTCTGTTGACAGATCTGGGTGCCGTGTAGATGCTCTCTGTCGACAGATGTTTTGCTGGGGTAACTGCCGACAGCGTCGTCTGTTGACAGAGGCTGCCCATGTAGACGTAGCCTGTTAGTTTGCATATTCACTTGCATCAACTAAGAAAAGGGATGAAAGGCTATTTAGCCAAACTGGTCTTTGCTGGGAGAGGACTGTTGTTTCCAGTGATCCCATTCTTGCTTGGGTAGGCATATATTAGGTACCTTTTAATTCTGAGAAGATAGATTGTTTAGAGAATTGCTTAAAGCTAAGTAATAAGTCTTTTCCTTTAGGCAAATGTGGCTGTTAATACTTGGTAGCTAGTCCCTTGTCATATTTGATTTTTTTAAAATATTGCTCAATAAGCATCTGAATATACAGTAATTATACTCTGCACTTAATATTTGCAAATCACTGTATAAACATTTGTAAATCCTAACAGGTAAGATAGATAAATAGGTATTATTACCTGATATTACATGCAAGACAACTGAAATGTAATGAGGTGAATGATTTGAGTTGTGGAGGCTCTAAGCACCAACACTCTCATGAAGGTCAGTAGGAGTGGTGGTTACATGCCATATCAGAAAATTAGGCCATATGTATCAGGACAATTGGAAGTGAGTATCAGAGCCATGATTACAAACTCAGGGCGTACTGCACAGGTCTAATTGAGTGCAGAGAACTGTGCCTTTCTTGGGCAATGATTCATTATACTTGTGCAGCAGCACTGTGATAGTTCTAAGTTGGGTCTTGACTTCTGTTTAAAGATCGACCTTATTAAATTCTGAAAAAACTGACATGCTTAGTTAAGTTCCTTTGACTCTTAGGGCTTGTCTCCAGTGCCAGATGGATCAACACTGCAATGATCAATCCATCAGGGATCAGTTCAGTAGGTCTAGTGAAGAGCTGCTAAATTGACCAGCGAATGTGCTCCCATCAACTCCAGTACTCCATCGGAATGAGACATGTGAAGGGTAGACCTGCCATTAGTGTGCCTCAGAAGTGTGCAGAGCAAGGTTAGTGACCCAAATGGGGTCATTTGAGCTAGTTGTTGCAGTAATATAAGCCTGTAAAGATAACTGTTTTGGGAAAAAAGGTGTTCTCTTGGGCACAGAACTAGAGATCAAAGTACTGATGTAAAACAGATCAAAAAGGTCTCAATCTGTTGAGTTAGACACCAGATAGCCCATGGAGAGTTTCCATTCCCACCATTTTGTGGCTACATCTACACTACGGAGATATTTTGAAAGAAGCCCTTCTGGAAGATTTCTTCCAAAAGAATGTCTTTTCAAAGAGTGCATCCACACACAAGTAAGTGGATCGAAAGAGTGATCTGTTCTTTTGGAAGAGAGCATCCACACAGCCTCCGCTCTTTCAAAAGAACTGTCCAGAATGGTCTGGGCAGATGGGGGGGCAACCCTTGCCGGTGGGCTGGTCGGTGGCAGGTCCCCTGCTCCTGGCATCCAGGAGCCTGGTCAGGGCCCTCCACCCCGCTTGAAGGCCTGGCCTTTAATGGGCCTCGAGCCCCACCCCTGGTCCTTCTGACTCTAGGCACTGCCCTCTGAGGGGCAGGGCCCAGGTGTTCTGGCTCTGGGCCTGCCCACCAGGGTCTCTGAGTGGCCTCCTCCACCTCTGAATCTGGGGAGGGCTACAGCACTTTGCTACAAGCATCTACACATGTATTCTTTCAGAAGAAGTTTTTGAAAGAAGCCACTCTTCCTGCAGTGGGAGTAGAAGAGCACTGTTGAGAGAAGCACTGCATTCTTTTGATTTACTTTCAGAAGAACTCTGTTTGTGTGTAGATGCTCCATGGGATCTTTCAAAAGAGCCCCCTTCTCTTGAAAGATCTTTCGGAAGAACTCGCTAGTGTTGATGCAGCCTATATGCTTCTGTAAGTGCTCTAAAATCAGAACAATTACTTGGATTGATTTATGTGGGAAATGGGGTAATGTTAAGATCCAAACCTGAGGTCATTTCCACCAAGAGGTTCCTGAGTTACAGTCCCCTGGCTGACCTGGATTCCTTTTGTTGTTTTTTACCGTTAAGGTGGGTGTTACTAATGTCTGGATGAATCACAGACCTCTTTGCAATTTATAGCTGTGAACTCCACCTTCCATTACTATAACTAAGGATAAATTAGTCTTCAAGTCTAAGATAGAAGGATTTTATTCTGTGGGGGAGAATGCTATCAGGGTATCTGTGGGGAAAAAAAAAACATGAATTCTTCCTGGGAAGGGAAGAGCCTTGAGGGAGGGCAGTGGAGGAATAGGAGAGTAGGGGTTTGGGGCTGCTGTAGGAAAGGGGAGTTATAGGAACTGGATAAATGGTAGGAGGATAGGAGAGAGGCTGGGGGATCATGCTAGGTAGGTGTGGCACCCCACAGTTATGCCTATGTACCTTAACTGCCTTGCACCCCAGCCTTTCCTGCATATCATAGCTCTATGAGTGCCCCCCCAGCTCTGAGTTCCAACCTTCTGTACTTGCCAGCTCTCCCAGTGTACACTGACCCCCTGCACTCCATGGCTGTGTCTATACTAGCCAAAAACTTCAAAATTGCCATGCAAATGGCCATTTTGAAGTTTACTAATGAAGCGCTGAAATACATATTCAGCACCTCATTAGAATGTGGGCAGCCACGGCAGTTCGAAGTTGATGCGGTTCGCCACCGCGCAGCTTGTCCAGACGGGGCTCCTTTTCAAAAGGACCCCTCCTACTTCGAAGTCCCCTTATTCCCATCTGCTCATAGGAATAAGGGGACTTCGAAGTAGCCGGGGTCCTTTTGAAAAGGAGCCACGCAGCGGGGAGCCGCGTCAATTTCGAAGTGCTGTGGCCGCCCGCATGCTAATGAGGCACTAAATATGTATTTCAGCGCTTCATTAGTAAACTTTGAAATGGCCATTTGCATGGCAATTTTGAAGTTTTTGGCTAGTGTAGACATAGCCCATGTCTCTGCCTGTGCACCCCACGTACAACCCATGTACAGATCTTGTGCACACCCACCATTCACTTGTCCTGTGGGCTCTTTGGGGTGCAGATTGCCTTGGTTGTTACCCAAGAGATGCAGCAGTGCCCCTGTAGGCCAGGTTACATCCCAGATTTTGTTTACAGGTCAACCTTTCCAAATCCTCTAAGGTTAAGATGCTTGGTTAGAGTTCTCTGAAATTTGGTGTGGCTCAGAAGGGGGCAGGAAAGGCGCTTACTTGAGGGTGGTGGTAGAGATGTTAGCCCCTCCTCCCGTAGCCATTTTTGAAAATGTTGGTAGGTTCTGTAACACAGAGCTAGCGCTGAGACTGTTGATGTGATTGACGCAGGTCCAGCTGGCTGAGTCGGTGGAGTTTTACCCAGGTTCATGCCGCTGCCCACTAAAGTCTGTGTGATGTGGGGTGCGCATGGCATTTAAGAATGTGTTCAGTTCTTCCCTTGTGCGGTCTGAATGGTCTCCAGTGCACATGTACCAATAACAAAACAAACAGACCAACCACTGTCAGGTTTCTGTGCAGCCACTTCTGGTGACTTGGAGTAGCAGGAGGCACTACTCTGATGGCATAGGCTCATCAGTGAATGCCTCCCAGTGGTGGTTCCATCTGTGCAATGACCATTTAATGACTCATGGCATGTGCTATAACATGTTTATTTGATGGGGAGGTTGTAGTGTGTGCACTGGCATAATTATGTTGATGTCAGGTAACACTCTAGTGTAACTGAGGCCTGAGTGTCTCCCAATAGTGTATTAAACAACCTGTCATGTTATTTCTTCCCCACTCCTCTGCTCCTAATAGGAAGAAGTGTGTGCAGTGCAGTGTCTGGTTTTGGGAGCTGGTGTTAAATGTATCTGCAGCTGTGTGTTCATGTTAGAGAAGGCAAGATCCAAGAAATGTCTCGCTGTTGGAATGGGTGGTGAGGTTTGTGACAGTCCATACTTCCTGGGGGAATTCATTCCATTCATTTCACAATCTCCAATTACCCCCAACAAGGTTTTCTCTCCTGCAGCTCAGACAAACCTCTGTCTCAGTGTTGACATTTCTCTTGTGCCAGAGGAATGAAGTTGAGGGCAATCCTTTTCCTGGACCTTTAGGCTACGTCTACACGTGCACGCTACATCGAAATAAGCTATTTCGAGGAATAACGTCTACACGTCCTCCAGGGCTGGCAACGTCGACGTTCAACTTCGACGTTGGGCAGCACCACATCGAAATGGGCGCTGCGAGGGAACGTCTACATGCCAAAGTAGCACACATCGAAAAAAGGGTGCCAGGCACAGCTGCAGACAGGGTCACAGGGCGGACTCAAGAGCAAGCCGCTCCCTTAAAGGGCCCCTCCCAGACACAGTTGCACTAAACAACACAAGATCCACAGAGTCGACAACTGGTTGCAGACCCTGTGCATGCAGCATGGATCCCCAGCTGCCGCAGCAGCAGCCAGAAGCCCTGGGCTAAGGGCTGCTGCACATGGTGACCATAGAGTCCCGCAGGGGCTGGAGAGAGAGCGTCTCTCAACCCCTCAGCTGATGGCTGCCATGGTGGACCCCGCTATTTCGATGTTGCAGGACGCGGATCGTCTACACGTGCCCTACTTCAACGTTCAACTTCGAAGTAGGGTGCTATTCCCATCCCCTCATGGGGTTAGCGACTTCGAAATCTCGCCGCCTAGCGTCGATTTCAACTTTGAAATAGCGCCCAACACGTGTAGCCGTGACGGGCGCTATTTCGAAGTTGGCGCCGCTACTTCGAAGTAGCGTGCACGTGTAGATGCGGCCTTAAAGGGTCTTTTGGGACTCTTAGGCCCAGGCCATATAGCACTTTGGTGGCAAGGCTTGGGACCTTTCACCCTGTTTGGAAGTCTGTGGGAAGCCAGATAGACAATCAACAACTTGCCCCAAACCCAGTTCTCCGGCCAGTGTAAGACACAACCATCAACACATTCACAGTGGAACACAGAGTTGCTCTCCATGCCTGGCACTGCACGTGAGTCAGGTTATTATGGGTAATGGGCTGGGAAATAACAGTAATAGAAATGTTTGTTTACCAGTAAATGACTTCAGAGGGTCTGTGGTCCCAGCTTAGGGATGGGAGCAGGTGGCTTGGGTAGAGTAGATTGGAGGGAGTCAGATAGGAGAAGGAAAGCAATAAATGGGTTAGGGCATGGCTGGGAAGCGAGCTGAAGCAGGGCTGGTGGGCATCAGCAGCTGCTCGGGGAAGAGGCAGGTTGGCTGTCTGTGTCTGCAAATTGCAGGGCATGGGAGGTGCAGCTTAATGACTCCTGCTAATAGCCGTTAGGAAGCATTAGAATTGTCTTGAGTCCCATCTTACTACTGAAAATATCTTTTGTGATACAAGACTTATGCTCTGCTGCTGCTGACATAACCTTCACGATTTTGCACAGAAATGCTGCATCCTGTATCCAGAGGATACACAGGCAAGAGGCTGTCAAATATAGATCACCTCATATTGCAGTCACAGTTCTGTCTCACAGCTCAAAGTCCTCCACAGATCTCCCAGACACAGATCTATAGAGCAGAGCAGAGCTATGGAGCAGAGCTATCTACTCTCCCTACCACTCAGTACAGCTACACCTGGCTCCTTTAAGCACTCTTTATATGCATACTCTCCAGGTAGACTCCCTGTGCATCCCAGCTAGCTACTGACAACACTCAGCATAGTAAAGCCCCTGTACCCTGCTTATTATATGGGGAAACAATTCTGCATTGGAATGGTGCCTGTTGGAGCCTGAAGGTGCCCATTCACACTTCCCCTAGCTTATACACAGAAAGTAGCTCTGCTCATACAAAAATCACAGCTCTGTCACACAGGTCAAAGTAATCTGCAGGTCTGCAGATCACAAACACACCATTAACTTGCAGCCCATTACCTTGTTTCAACCACTTAGCTGGGATGTGGGAGTCGTGCTTGCAGACGGCGGCATGTCCTGCTCTGTGTGGAATGAAGGCTTCTTCCCTGCACAGGATTTAGCAGGAGAGACGGAAAAACTTTTTATGCACTTCACATTTGTATGGGGCAGTCCTCACTCTTCCACAGGTCTCATGTGGCTGGCGGGCCAGCCTCTTCCCCACCACACCACGTGGCTAGCCCCTGCTCCCACAACACCATGTGATGGCTGTGCAGTGCAGACCATGCTTCCAGACAGCAGCATGTCCTGCCCTGCATGGGATGAAGGCTTCTGGATTTCACATTTTGTGGGGCTCACCAAGGGGAAAAACAGCTGGCTCCTCCAGTGGCAAATATTTTCAGGGGCTGGCTGGCCCCTGAGAGAACACACACCAGAGGGATGGCTCCCCCAGCAACAAATACTTTTGGGGGCTCCCCCCCTCACTAGACACCCACAGATTGAACCATGTCAACTGGTCCTTCAGCTGGCCCCTGCCATCTGAGTTACTCCAGTACTCTCCCTTCCTAAAGCGCATGGCTCAGTGGAGCCCCGGTCTCAGCAGTGGCCTGTTTGCTGTATTTTCACTGGGGGAAAGAGTGACCAGGTGACATGGCACAGTCAGTTCTCTTATTTTTAAAATTCACTGTTTTTCCTTCCTCTGGGATTCCCCACTTTTCTTTCTTTCCTGCTTTGCTTGAAAATTGTATAGCACGGTCAGCTGGGTGCTCCCACAGCTCTTTTCCTAGTTGCATGGAGCCAGCTTTTTTTTCCAGTTGGACATCATGGGCACATGGTACAGTGAGCTGGGTGCCCCCACTGCTCACTTGGATGCTTCACCTTGTGATTCCCTCCCGACTTTTCATTCTTTCCCAAGTCACTTGGGCATCAGTGAGGAGATTAGATGAGCACGCTGTTGACATGGCACAGTCAGCTGGGTGCTCCCAGAGCACATTTGTGAAGGGTGCTCCAGCCTCTTAAGCTCACCTGTTTGGTTTTCTTTCCCCTGAGATTTCCTACTTTTCCTTCTTTCCTTCTGAAAAATGGCCGTTTGCTTTCAATGGCTACGTCTACACGTGAAGCCTACATCGAAATAGCTTATTTCGATGTAGCGACATTGAAATAGGCTATTTCGATGAATAACGTCTACACGTCCTCCAGGGCTGGCAACGTCGATGTTCAACTTCGACGTTGCGCAGCCCAACATCGAAATAGGCGCAGCGAGGGAACGTCTACACGCCAAAGTAGCACACATTGAAATAGGGATGCCAGGCACAGCTGCAGACAGGGTCACAGGGCGGACTAGCGCTTCCGGGGCAACAGCTAGCCGCTCCCTTAAAGGGCCCCACCCAGACACACTCAGCCTGCACAGCACGCGGTCTAAGGAGCCAAAGGCACACAGAGGCAGCAGCAGCCAGAGGTCCACCCAGCCCTCCCGGCAGGAGCAGGGCTTGCTACACTGGAGGAGGAGCTGCCCCCAGGGCAGCAGGGCTCAACCCCCAACCCTGCAGCACCCCGCACCCTGGTGGGAGCGGCTGGTGCTTGGGGAGTGGGACGACGACCGCTGGCTCAGGAACTTCAGAATGAGCCGGCAGACATTTATGGAGCTGTGCCAGTGGCTCACCCCCGCACTCAGGCACCAGGACACCGCCATGCGGCATGCCCTCACAGTGGAGAAACGGGTCGGCATCGCTGTCTGGAAGCTGGCCACTCCCGACAGCTACCGATCCGTGGGGCAGCAGTTTGGTGTCAGCAAGGCGACTGTTGGGGCTGTCCTTATGGAGGTAAGAGAACCCACGGGGGGAGGGCAGGGCAGGGGAGCGGGGCCCGGGCAGAGGAGGGCAGGGGAGGGGAGGGGAGGGCAGGGCAGGGCGGGGGAGGGGAGGGCAGGGCCACGCACACCCTGCTCACCCCTCATTGGTGCTATCCCATGTGCTTTCTCTGCAGGTTGTGCGTGCCATCAACGCCATGCTCCTGCACAGGCTCGTGAGGCTGGGGGACCCAGATGCCACCATCGTGGCCTTTGCCACCCTGGGCTTCCCCAACTGCTTCGGGGCTCTGGATGGGACTCACATCCCCATCCGCGCCCCACATCACAGTGGAGGACGATACCTGAATCGCAAGGGCTACCATTCTGTGGTCCTCCAGGCCTTGGTGGACAGCCGGGGAAGTTTCCAGGACATTTATGTGGGCTGGCCTGGCAGCACCCACAACGCCCGGGTTTTCCGGAACTCGGGCCTGCGCCACCAGCTGGAGGCGGGGACCTACATCCCCCAGCGGGAGATCCCTCTGGGGGACACCACCATGCCTCTCTGCGTCATCACAGATGCGGCATACCCCCTCCGGCCCTGGCTCATGCACCCGTACACGGGCCATCTCTCCGCTAGCCAGGAGCGCTTCAACGAGCGCCTGAACCATGTGCGCCAGGTGGTGGAGCGCTCATTTGGCCGCCTGAAAGGACGCTGGAGATGTCTCCTGCCCCGCCTGGATGCGGGCCCCAACAACATCCCCCTGATTGTGGGTGCCTGCTGCGCCCTGCACAATTTGGTGGAGAGCAAGGGGGAGGCCTTTTTCCAGGGCTGGGCTGTGGAGGCCGGCAGGGCCGATGTGCAGCCACCCGCTGCCCCCAGTCGGCAGGTGGACCCCGAAGGGACCCGGGTCCGGGAGGCCCTGTGGGCCCACTTCGATGATGAGGCCACGGGGTGAACTCTGCCAGGCCCCCCACTGCCCGCCCCTTCCTCCACCACAGTCCTGCCCCAACGCCCACACCATGGAGCACCCAACCGCACCCCCCTCCCGCTTTTCCTGGACAAATGACAGCACGCACTTGTGGCTGAACTTAAACTGCTTTTTCTTTGAGAACTTTTTTTTTTAACTATAAATATATAAAACAAGAACAAACTATATACAACATGTGGAACCAAAGTAATATGTACAAATAAAACAATAGTAAGAAAAAAGTGTCCTCATTAATAAAAAGAAAACCAGGGAGGATAAAGGGGAGAACTATTTACATGGGGGGGACAGGGCAAACGGGGGGCACAAAATAATAAGTTCAAACTATATACAAGGGCGGGGCCACGTCCCAGGCCCCTCGCCCCTACAGTCCGGCACTGGGCGTGGGCGGCTGGGAGCCCCGCCGCGGCCGCAGCCCTGTCCGGGGCTGGCTGGGGGTGGGTTGGACCGGAAGATATGCCCGGCGAGTCTCAGCTGGCTCCAGGGGTCCCTCGGCGCTCCGGCCCTCGGCGGTGGGTGGCGGGGCGACGGCGGACGGGACGGCGACGGGCGGAGCAGCTGGTGGTGCGGCTGGTGGAGCAGGCACAGCGGGCGCTGCGGCGGCCGGCATGGCATGGGGGGCCAGGTAGTCCACCAGGCGGTTGAAAGTCTCCATGTAGGCCCCCCATGCCTCTTGGCGCCAGGCCAGCGCCCGCTCCTGGAGCTGCAGGTGCTGCTCCGCGACCTCCAGCTGCCGTCGGTGGATGGCCAGCAGCTGGGGGTCCGTCGCCGTCGGCTGTTGGTGGCGCGGGGTCCGCCGTCTAGCCCACCGTGGGGCCAGTCGGTCCTTGGCCGAGGGGCTGCCCTGGAGCGATGGTCCTGGAGGGCTCTCCGGGACCACTGATGCCTCGCCGGCGCTCTCTTCTGGTCCTTCTGATGGTGCAGGTGCGGGACATAGGAGAGGACGGGGGGAAGAAGAATGGAGACAGGCATTAGCGTGGGCCCCGAGCCGTGGCCTTTGTCCCACCAGCCCTGTGCTGCAGGTTCCCCATCCCCGTCCCCGGGAGATGCTGCTGTGATGGATGGGGTTCAGGGGTCCCCCTGCCCTGCACCCCGTCCCCTGGTGGGAGCGACTCTCACTTCACTCCGCAGGGTCTGACAGCAGGGGAGGTTTCTTAGGCCACAGATGCCCAGTTTCTCCCAGGAGTGACAGCACCAGCTGTCGGAAGAGACAGTCCTTCCAACCCGTCGTGGGGAGAAGATCCCAAGGGGTGCCCCTCTGGGATGCAGCTTTCCCCCTCCTCAGGCTGGCTGCCTTCCAGCTCTCCCTTCCCCTAGCTTCTACCTGTGGCCCCCGCCCTCCCCCACCAATTCCAAGCCAGCTCGGCTCCTCCCTCCTCTTTGTTCAGGGCAGAGGTGTCACCTGCCAGCTGTAGCCCCAGGATCATCCTTTGCCCCTGGGAGCTATTCGGCTCTTGTTGCTCATATGTAGCCTGAGTCTCCCTTTTGCACTCCCCCCACTCCATCACATGCTGCTGCTGCTGCTGCTGCTGCTGCTGCTGCAGGGTGTCCCACCCCCTCCTCCTGGGGGCCCCTCGAGGTTCCGCTCCCCCCTGCCCCGGGGATGGGGCATGGCACTGTCGTACGGGGTGAGGGGGGCAGGGGCTGATGCACTGCTGTGAGGGCCATGGCCATGTGAGCATGTGGGGGGCCCTGGACACATATCTATTACCCCCCGCCCCTCAAGCCCAGGGGTGTACACCAGAGGGGGGTACATACCTGTCGGTCCACTCCCACGGTCTGGAGATCCCCGGGGGGCGGAGGCCCGGCTGCTGCTCCGGGATGGCAGGAGGAGGATCTGCAGCCCGGATTCTGCAGAGGAGGAGCCCCCCTCCTCCTCCTCCTCCTCCTCCTGCTGCGATGTCCCGGGGGTCGGCTCCGGGGGGGGGCCCCCGGGGTGCAGGGCTTACCTCCGGGGCGCACTCCATCTGCAGGGCCTGCTGGGGCTCGTCGGCCGAAGTATCAAGGGTGGCCGGAGGGGAGGAGGTGTGCCGGGGGCCCAGGATGTCCCTGAGCTCCCTGTAAAAGGGGCAAGTGACAGGGGCGGCCCCAGATCGGCTGGCCGCATCCCGGGCCCGGGAGTAACCCTGCCGCAGCTCCTTCACCTTACTCCTGACGTGATCAGGAGTGCGGGCAGGGTGACCCCGGGCAGCCAGGCTGTCGGCCAGCCGAGCAAACGCATCCGCGTTCCGCCTCTTGCTCCCCATTACCTGGAGCACCTCGTCCTCGCTCCAGAGCCCCAGCAGGTCCCGCAGCTCGGCCTCCGTCCAGGAGGGGCCCCGCTGCCGCTTGCCAGCCTGGCTGCCCGCCTGGCTGGGCTGGCTGCCCTGGCTCCCCTTGGGGGGGTCCCCTGGGGGTGCTGGGGGGGCTGCCGGGCAGCCATCGCAGCTGGGTGGGTGGCTGTGGTGGCTGAGGGACGTGCAGGCTGGCCGCGTGTCTGGGCTGCCGCCTGCACGTTCCCTCAGCTTCCTGCACAGGAAGGGAGCGGGAGGGGACCTTTAAGGGGCCGCTCCATGCGGCCACCATTGAGCTGAGGGGCTGGAGAGAGCGTCTCTCAACCCCTCAGCTGATGGCCGCCATGGAGGACCCGGCAATTTCGACGTTGCGGGACGCGCAACGACTACACGGTCCCTACTTCGACGTTCAACGTCGAAGTAGGGCGCTATTCCTATCCCCTCATGGGGTTAGCGACTTCGACGTCTCGCCGCCTTACGTCGAAGTTAACTTCGAAATAGCGCCCGACGCGTGTAGCCGTGACGGGCGCTATTTCGAAGTTAGTGCCGCTACTTTGAAGTAGCGTGCACGTGTAGACATGGCTAATGTGGGTGGGAAATGAGGGTGATACAGTCTGGGAGAATGACCTCACACACCCACAACCACTTGTGGGGCATTTTTCTCCCATAATGCACAGACAAAAAAAAATCTCAGAATGCAATGGGGCTGATGGAACTGAGGGATAGGTGTTGTAACCAACCAGGCTCGGGTTCCCCAGAAATGAGGCTGCACCCAGAAGGCAAGCGCTATATTTGGTTTATTGAAAGTGTGACACCTGCGACGGGAGCCCCAGAAACGCCGCAGTCACCAGTGGGGGAAAACCCTATGCGTCAGAACTTCGCTCGGGGAGAGGCTCTGTAACAGGCCTCCTAACATTAACTAATAAAGCTTTAAGCCATTTACATAAGATTGCTTAAAATTGCCTATGCATTACTCTTACTATCTCTTGTGGCCTACTGCCAGCGTAGCCTTGAAGGTTTGGCAAGTGTACTTTGTTTTGCAGCTGTTCGTCTTGCACAAAATTACTTGTTTTGCAGCTTTTCACCTTGCACAGACTGACCTGTTTGGAATTCTCCTGAGGGTTTCACAGAGGGCTCGGACTGCACTCTCGACTGTTACAATGTCTTTTCGCACCCTACAGGTGTCCGCAATGCACTGTTGCAACGATCGAAGTCGAACTTCGGCAATTTAGTGGGGATGCACAAAGTTGACTGTGAACAGGTGCAGATTCTCAACTTCGACTTTATAAAATCTAGTGTTACAAAGTCAACCTTAATAAATTCGACTTTATTTTGTAGCGAGAGTGAATGGGCTGTAAAAGGAGGGGAAGAACTTTTACATGTCACAACTGTAGGGTTGGTAGAGTGAAGGGATGTGTGATAATAAGATGCATTGGGGCATTGCCCAAAGAGGGCAGAGTTAAGGTTACATAGGCATTTCCTGGTTCTCAGATATTTGCATTTTGCTAAAGTCAGAGTTCTGCAAGGGGATGACATAGCACCAAGCAACCCTGATGCTGTGTTCATGGAGGATTTTTGCCGGTGAATTTAATAATCCACCACTGCTTTAATAGTTTCTGCTGGAGGCGACAAAGGACTGCAGGTCTATGGCAAGTCTCATGTTCGAGAGGAATGGAATCACTTTTGCAAATGATTTTGAGATACCACTGATCACTTTGGGCCGTTATTGAAGATATGATTTGTGTTACCAGTGTGACCCTGAAGTTCTGCAATGGTCGGACAAGCCATGGCCTCACTAGTGAAAGCTCTGTGTTATAGATTTTTAAGTGCTGGGCTCTACCATGAGGAAGTGTTGAAGAGAGAATCCAGAAATACAAGAGAGTAAAAGGACTGCTTACTTATCTGGGTCAAGGGAAGGAAGTCTAATTAGTGTACGGTAGTCTTCAAAATGTCACTCACATAGAACAGAAGTGGTGTGGTTGATATATTGTGCAGATTTCTGGTCCTGATGTCATTTGCACATTAGGGCCAACAGCCACTACAGGCATTGGATGAAAGTGGACTGGGGGACCCAGCTCCGTGCCCTGCAAGGGATGGGGCCAAGGACAGAAGGGGTGGGGCCTAGGGCAGTCAGCCCTTAGCACTGCTTAGGTTACAGTGCTGGGACCCCACCTCCTTCCCTCAGAGCTGCATATAGCACCACAGCATGTTTCAAAGGGGCTTGGAGCTCCATCCACCTCCACTGCTGAAGTAGCAGTAGTGGTTGCCAGAGCTCTGGGCCCCTGTGCAACTGCTCCTTCTCCCCTTCTCCCCATAACTCCACTGAAGTTACCATCAGCATAAGCCAGATGAGAAAGCATGCCTATGACATCTAAAGAAAAACATTTTACCTTCTTTTTAATTTTCCGTAATGGCCAAAATGCATCAAAATGATTGGTCTTATATTCTGCACTATTAACATCTGTTTGAGATAACAGTGTTGATTTCAGCTTTTGGTGGAATCATATTTACTCTATTAGTCTAAATAATGTAGTATGTCTGTTGCATATGCCGTTGTTATGGAGCCATTCAGCCAGATGATTTTATGAAGCTGTTTTTCAAATTCCCAGTAGACATATGTTGCTGCTAAAAATGGAAGAAGCTCCTGTCAAACACCCACCATGACTGTAACCTTTTCTGTGTTCTAGCTCTCACTTGTTTCTTGGCATGACTGAAGAATTCTCTTTCTCCTGTAACATTGTTGGTGTCAGTACCCAGAGGAGTAACTGTTGTTGCTAAGCCTCCAATTCAGGGTTTTAACTCAAAGATAATGGTCATTATCGTCAGTCAATGATTTGCTGGATCAACAGACAGTGCAACTTATATGTACAAATACTTAAGGGCTGACTCATGCTCTCTCAACCTGGAAACTATTGAGTCCCTTTGGTTTGATTTGACATTGTAGGTTATGGTGACAGCACCAGGTTTCAGGGTTGTTGGAATGTAATTTAAAATCTCTCTAAGATGTGCAGATTCTTCTATGTAAGTTATCCAAACCGTTATTGCAAGATGACACACTTTTCCCTCCAACAATAAACTAATAACAGTGATCAGTAATCCACCACCTTTATACTAATTCTTTATCCAGTGCCCAGCATATTGCAGCACTGAACTTTCAATTTATCAAGTAAACTGCAGTGTAAATGTACTTGAATCTACATGCTTCAAAGTAGTGAAACCTGAATTTCAGCCATTTTAATTCAGAAGCCAAATCAGCTTGATGGATTTAAATCACTGCATAGGGCACAAAACAGAGGATAATTAATCTTTAAACATTGATCAACAGGATAATCTGCACAGATGATCAATGATAATATAGGAATTGACTCTTTCCTCCGTTCCTTTCCTTGCTCCCATTTACTAAACATTTCAGCTGTGTCTACACATGCACAAAAATTTGAAAGAAGTGGCCCTTTTTTGAAAGTTGTGAGGAGCGTCCACACGGGTAAACTCGTCTTTCGAAAGAAAATTGAAAGAACGGGGTGCAGACTTCGAAATCCGAACCCCGATCCCGTATCAGGAAGATCGCTCCCTTTCGAACTACTAAATCAAAATTGTGCACATGTAGATGCTCCACAGTCCACTCTTTCAAAATACGAGTCCGCCATGGTGCCGGTCAGCTGGAGCGCAGGGCTGCTTCAGCCGGCAGCAGTGGGGCTCTATGGTCCCTGTGTTCAGCTGCCTTAAAGCTGCATGCATGCAGGAAACGCATGGCAGGAAGCTGAGAGCGTGCTAGGAGCAGCCTCCCCACGTGCTCCAGCTGCACGCTCCAGCAGCAGTATGGCCAGCAGCCAGCCCCCCCACGAGCCCGCCCTACGGCCTCCCCTCCGAGCCCCTGCAGGGCTCTCAGGGCTCCCAAAGGGCGAAAAAAAAATGGGCCCCCTCCTGGCTGGAGCAGGAGCTGTGGGACCTCCTCAGCCTCTGGAAGGATGAGGAGGTCCTGCACCACATGGGGGTCAAGCGGCACAATGCCGCTGCCTTCGGCCACCTGGCGCAGGGCCTCCACACCAGGGGCCACCCGGAGCATACTGCGGAGCAGGTGCGCTCCAAGGTAAAAGAGCTGCACCAGGGCTATGCCCAGGCCAGGGACCAGGCCAGACGATTCGGGGCAGCTCCAGCGACATGCCCCTTTTACAGGGAGCTCCGGGGCATCCTGGGGCCCCAGGAGAGCTCCTCACCCCCGGCATTCCTGGACAGCTCCGGTGAGGAGCTGCAGCTGGAGGAGGAGGAGCAGCAGCCTGGACCAGGGACCCAGGAGGGCAAGGTGACTACTGAGTGGTCAAGTGAGGAGGGGGACTTCACCATTGTCATCCCCTCCCACTCCTCCATCCGGGCGACTGGGGGCCGGACATCCCTGGACGTCAAAGAGGGACCCTCTGGTACGTACAGGGAGGGGCGCACACCTGCTCCATAGGGTGGAGATGACGCAATGGCTAGTTGCCCGCACACAGGACTGGTGGCCCTGGGCCACACACAGGCCACCCCCCTCCACATGGGATGTGGCACCCCACTTTGATGCACCACCGTTGCCCAGCAGCCGCCCTCAGTGGACAGCGCCGCAAGCCGCACAGGGGTGGTGGCCGGTCAGTGCTGTACAGCACCTGGGGCCTGCACACTGTAGGCCAGGAAGGGCCACCTGCAGGAGATACCCCTGGATGCACCCCCAGGCTGAGAGGCCCAGCCTGTGTGGGGCAGGTCGGTGCCCCCTGGGGGGTCAGTGTCCTTTGTGGTGGCGGGGGCCCCATGGGGTGGGCTCAGGTGGGTGGGACACAGCCTGATCCCTTCCATCTGGGGCGCATTACTGACATACTCTCCTCCTCTCCACACAACTGCACCATCCGTGGGCCGGGAGAGCCCTGAGCCATCCCTCATCCCCAAGACCCGCCCCACCCCCGCCGCGGCCCTTGGAGGTACCCGGACGCCACCCCAGGCAGCACGCCATTGGGGCCGTGGCTGGAGGGTCCCCTGCCAGGCTGAGAAGGACCCAGCCAGCCAGTGCCAGGCCGAAGTGGCCGAGCAACACCTGCAGCTCGCCCAGGCTGACAGGGACTGGAGGAGGGCAGCCTGGGAGAGGCTGCTGACCACCCTGGAGGGTATTGGCCATGCTGTCCAGGACCATACGGCCACTGTTGCCTGCCTCCTGTCCCCCTGGCAGCTCCCCTCTCCAAGCCTGTCACCCCACCCCCGCTGAGCCTGCCCCCTCCTCCCCCTTGGAGCT
Source organism: Carettochelys insculpta (assembly GCF_033958435.1). NCBI lineage: Eukaryota > Metazoa > Chordata > Testudines > Carettochelyidae > Carettochelys > Carettochelys insculpta. Next base: position 21,129,645 of record NC_134139.1, on the reverse strand, counting down.
CGCACCCTCTGCCACCACTGAGCCCGCACCCTCTGCCCCCACCAGGCCCACTTGCCGGCAATACCTGCCAGTGCTACCTGCACCCTCTCCTCTCCAGCAGGGACCGTGCACCCAGGGAGGCAGGGGCTCCAGTGGCTGACAGGGCTCATGGCCCAGCAGCCCTGCCCCGGAATGAGCGCCTCACCCCTCTCCAAGTTAGGTTCCCCTTGCCCCACTCCAAGTTAGGGTCCCCCCACCCCCCTCCAAGTTAGGGTCCCCCTGTACATAGTTACCAACAAAAATAGTTAGATAAACATTTCTTTTATTGTTCACCACTCTGTGCTGTGCTCCTCAGGGGGGTGGTGGGTGGTGGATGTGCGGGTGCGGTGCTGGTGGGGGTGGGGGTGGGGGGTGGCGGGGATGGTGGGTGGTGGATGTGCGTGGGATGGGTGTGCATGCGGGTCAGAGGTGGCCATCGGCAAAGGTGGCCATCCTGGTGGGCCTGGCAGATGGGGGCAGCGCCTAGCTGCTTATAGCTGGACCTGGCCAGAGGGCTCCCCCCCGGGACATAGGCATCTACCTTTCCCTCCATAACATTGTGGAGGATGCAACAGGTGCCCACCACCTGGGGCACGTTGAGGACCCTGACCTCCAGCCATGTGAGGAGGCACCTCCACCACCCCTTTAGGCGCCTGAAGGCCCGCTCCACCATGTTGTGGGCGCGGTTGAGGTGCTGATTGAATGCCTCCCGTGTACGGCCTAATGAGCCACGACTGCAGGGGGTATGCTGCATCTGCCACCATGCAGAGCGGCATGGTGATGTCATCTGCCACTGGGATTTCCCGCTGGGGGATGAAAGTGTCGGCGCCCATGCGCCGGCAGAGGCCGCAGTTCCGGAAGACCTGGGCATCGTGGGTGCGGCCAGCCCAGCCCACACAGAGGTCAGTGACCTGGCCCCTCGCATCCACCAGGGCTTGGAGCACCACCAAATGGTAGCCCTTTTGGTTGATGTACTGGCCGGTGCTGTGTAGTGGGGTGCAGATGGGGATGTGTGTGCCATCCAAAGCGCTGATGCAGTTTGGAAAGCCCAGGTCCTGGAAGCTGGAGACAGTGTTGTCCAGATCCTCCAGGCAGACGACCCTATGGAGCAGCATCGTGTTGATGGCTCTGACAGCCTGTGGGGGGGGAAGGGGGGACACGTGCTCTAGTGCGGGTGTGGTGGCCGTATCCCCCCACCTCAAGCTTGTTCTGCCCCCCTCCCATCCAGCCACCGCCCCGTCCAGCCCCCTGATCCCACCATTTAGCCCCTGCCCCATCCAGCCCCCTGCCCCCTCCCATCCAGCCCCTGACCCATTTGGCCCTTTGCAGCGGAGGGTTCCCCTTGCCCCAGCCCCCCACTCACCTGGCCCCACCTTACCTCCATAAGTACAGCCCCGACGGTGGCCTTGCCCACCCCCAACTGCTGTCCCATGGAGTGATAGGAGTCCGGGGTAGCCGGCTTCCAGATGGCAATCGCAACCTGTTTCTCCAGGGTGAGGGCTGAGCGCATCAGGTGTCCTGGAGTGCGGGGGCGAGCCAGTGGCAGATCTCCTCGAAGGTCTGCCTTGACATGCGGATGTTCTGCAGCCACCTTTCCTTACCCCACTCCCCTAGCACCACACGCTCCCACCAGTTGGTGTCTCTGGGGTGGGTCCAGAGGCATCAGGGCACCCAGGGGTGCGCCCGGCCGTGCCCTGGGGGGGGAGCCCTGCGGCCCTGGGGGGACCACCCAGCCACCTGATAAGACTGGGTGCAGCTGCACCGATGGTGCACAGCACTGCCAGCAGGGCGTCCATGGTGAGGGTATCCTCCTGCAGGAGCTGTTGCTGGGCCTGCATGATGGGCACGAGTGGGCTCTGCTGGGCTGGGACAGGCTGGGCAGCACTCGGCTTGTGTGGAGGGGAGGGCGGAGGGAGGGGCCTTTTAAAGGAGGTGGCTGGCTGCGGCCCCAGAAGGGCTTGTTGGCCATGGGACCCTGTCCGCGACGTTTCCTGCCTCCCTTCTTTCCAAAGAGGGCTTGGCGTCATGTGGACGCTCTCTTTCAAAAGACCAGGGTGGCACTTTGAAAGAGCGGATCAAAGTGCTGATCCGAAAAATGGTGGCGGGTGCTCCCTTTCAATGGCGGCTATTTCAACTGCCAGACTTCGATTTTCACCCTTTCGAAAGGGCGTTCATGTGTAGACACAGCTTTCACGTCCAACAACTGCTCCACCCAGGAACTGAGATGGTACAGGAAGAAGGGGTGAGGGGAAGGACTGAACTAGATGAAATCCAAAGTATTTCAGTTCTGAATCTACTTATTAGCTTTCTCTGCAGAAGGTTTTCCGCTGCAGGTATAGAACCATTCAGAGCCCATTGACGTCAATGGAAATATTTTTATCAACTTCTCCGGGCTTCGGATCAAGCCTGTAAGTCAGGCCCACCTTCTTGGTTAGAGTAATTATGATGCACAAGAGGAAACATTCATATTACAGCATTTGTTGCCCTTTTTCCACTGATGATTTATGCCAAAAAGGAACAGATGAAGTAGAACTAAACCAGGCTGATCATATGTATATTTATTGCTGTATGAAACTCTTGTTTAAAAGGAGAGGATTGGATAAGACGCGTTAAGTAAGGCTGTAAATACAGATGAGCCACTAGCCACATATTTATGAATCATCTTGTAGGAGAAATATTATAGAAATGTATAATGCCATTGAAAGTTTTTTTTCAAGAACAATGTTACATTAAACACGAAAGAGAGAGGCTGTGGCAAAGCCAGCTCTAATCTCTTCAACAGATCATATTTCCCAAGATAAACAAGGCCAGGATGCATTGGTGCTTGGATCATATAACCTCTGTAATATTGACAGTTTGGTATTATTAATGATATCTTAAACCACAATAATTTGTGCTGAAGTTTCACACTCTCTAACAGCTATGGTATAAGAATTAGCAGGGTGAGGACCACCAATGGAAATATCATTAAGCTTGAAGACCTAGAAGAACATGAGGAAGAATGACCACAAGTCCACAATGACCACTCACAAATTAGCAAAGTCCTTTCATTAACAATTTCACTAAGCAGATGATAAACACGACAACTAGTAAGATTCAGAGAAATAGAGACAAATGGTAAGATGTCCAGCATCAGTGATTGCATACATATGTCCCCTGGGGAAACATCCAAGAGGAGTAGCTCCCATGTGTTTCCTGTTGTACTTCCTTACCCCCCTGGGCTAGGAAATATCTTTTATCCTGATCTTTGGTGCTAACTATGCATGAGTGTCAATCCTTTTCTCCTTTTTTGAACTTCCATAACTCATGAATTTTAGGGTGCCCCTTTTCTCCTAAGTAATTCTTATTCTCAATAACATCTACATCAATGGGTTACCATAGGAGTTGAAGTAATTACAGAGTCCTCTGAAATGTTATGGGGCATCTTGCAATATTAACTGGCATACAGTGGCATATTTTCCAGACTATTGCTGCATAGGTTCCTGAATATCAGCATAAAACACATCTTTTCTTTTAATCTTACAATTTACGGGCATAGGGTTATCTGTCAACCATCTACTCATGCCAGTCTGTTTCTGGCCTGAGATCTTGTGTGGCCAAGCTGAATATCTTACAGACCTAAAGCCTTAGGCCTTGTGTAAAAGCCTTAACTTACTTTTGTGTGTAGTAATGTGGTGGAGCTTCTTGGAATTTGCTGGAAAAGAAGGTCCTGGCTTGCTACCAAAACTGATAGTGTGAGAACTTTTGGTCTGAACACTGGGAAAGGGAGAAACCCCTTCAACAATACTGCAAATAACATTAAAATATTAAAAAAAGAAAATAGAAGGAAAAGGAGAGAATATCACATTGAGTTTTGACTGGACAACTAATGAATAAGTCATACATTTAAGTGTTGGGGGTAAAAAAAGAAGTTTGGACCTAAATATGAAATAATGAAAGACCTTAACTGGCACTTCCAACTGACGAGATGGAAAGGAAATTGAACAGTAGAAAAACATGAACTGCTGTATGTAGTCAATATGATAAAGATGAAGAGAGCAACTGGTAGCTTATCTCATCAATACCACTTCTTTAGGCCAATTTATAGTGTGCATTTGTCTCTCTTAGGTTTATCTCTGTTAAAGGTATAAAATAAGTTTTATAGGATTTCTGTTATAAGAGACCAAATCTGTTAATCAATAACATTTTAAAAATGATAAAGGAGAAAACTCATGTGATAGGGTGGACTATGCCCCAAGGCCCCCTGCTGGAGGCTTTTGTGGCCCTGCTGCACCCTGCCTCAGGAGAGGATAGCAGAGAGGTCCTCCAAGCTGCCTAGAGTGGCAGTGTGGGAAACAACCTATCTGGGCCGAGCAGGCCAGTATAAGAAGATCTTCAGGGCCAGCCTGGGATCAGTTCCTTGTGAGTATATTGCATTCTGGGCTCGCTGCTGGGGTTCTGTCTGGGCAGGGCCCTAGGTAAGGGTGAAGAACATGCTGGAGCTGGGAATTGTAGCAGCAATTAATTTAGCGGTTTATTTAAATGGATATGGTGGATGGTTGTGATCTACAGAATCCCTGGGCTAGGGTACAGATAGGGGCTGGGCCTGTGCCTTCCCCATCAGCCACTGGGAATATGGTTTGAACTTGCAGGCATCCCAGTAGGGGAGCTAAACTGAGTAGTCCAGTTGGACAAGCTATGGCCAGAAAGGCCCTGAGAGGGCAAAGGCATTGCCTCCAGGCAGGGAGCCCTGGAGCTCTGCTCTGTACAGCTGTGTCTACACGTGCACGCTACTTCGAAGTAGCGGCACTAACTTCGAAATAGCACCCGTCGTGGCTACACGCGTCGGGCGCTATTTCGAAGTTAACTTCGACGTGAGGCGGTGAGACGTCGAAGTCGCTAACCTCATGAGGGGATCGGAATAGCGCCCTACTTCGACGTTCAACGTCGAAGTAGGGACCGTGTAGACGATCCGCGTCCCGCAACGTCGAAATTGTGGGGTCCTCCATGGCAGCCATCAGCTGGGGGGTTGAGAGACGCTGTCTCTCCAGCCCGTGCGGGGCTCTATGGTCACCGTGTGCAGCAGCCCTTAGCCCAGGGCTTCTGGCTGCTGCTGCTGCAGCGGGGGATTCATGCTGCATGCACAGGGTCTGCAACTCGTTGTCGGCTCTGTGTATCTTGTGCTGTTTAGTGCAAGTGTGTCTGGGAGGGGCCCTTTAAGGGAGCAGCTGGCTGTTGAGTCCGCCCTGTGACCCTGTCTGCAGCTGTGCCTGGAACCCTTATTTCGATGTGTGCTACTGTGGCGTGTAGACATTCCCTCGCTGCGCCTATTTCGATGTGGTGCTGCGCAACGTCGATGTTGAACATCGACGTTGCCAGCCTTGGAGGACGTGTAGACGTTATTCATCGAAATAGCCTATTTTGATGTCACCACATCGAAATAGGCTACTTCAATGTAGGCTTCACGTGTAGACGTAGCCTACAGGAGCAGGGACAACTTTGAGAGAGACTGTTCAGGGGGCACTCAGAGAGGGCCCTGTTGAATTGTACCCTGGAAGGGATTTGCTTTGTTTTTATTTCACATTGACTGTGTGTGACTTGGCCAGAGGTCTGAGTCACTGAAGACCCACTACAAACATGTAGAGAGGGAGAGTGCAGGCATGTGCACTCTGTCAGTTGGTGCTCCATGAGAGATGAGTGCACCTCCTTAGAACTGCCAGCTTACAGTGGAAACACTGATATATACTACAGTGGGATAGTCTGTCTGACTGGTAGTGTAGAGGACAAAAAATATGGAAGAGGTAATCTAATGAGTTCTAAGCTTTTTGTGTACACTATGATTTGTGCAGAGCACTCCTTGTGATGGGTGAAGGTCTGGTATGAATTATTACTGGCGGTTGACAGCTTTTCACAGGCCCCTGACCAAGGTGTGTGTGTGGGGGGGACGGGGGAAGTGGCTCTGTGCCCGTGGAAGTGGCTGGGCATTGGACAAAAGGGGCGGCACATTTGGCAGAAGAGGAGGGGCCAGGCAGCCAACCTACAGCACGACCCAGACCCAGACCCAGACCCAGGCCAGACTTGACCCAAACCCAGACCATGGCACTGGACCCCCAGCCCTCAAAGCTGCACGGAGTTGTGATCCAGTGGCTGTTTAAAAGAGCCCAGATCTCTGGCTGCTGCTTGAATTGCCATGCCATGGGGCAGTTGCCACCTTTATCTCTCCCTAGCTACGTCTACACGTGCACCCAACATCGAAATAGTCTATTTCGATGAATAACGTCTACACGTCCTCCAGGGCCGGCAACGTCGATGTTCAACTTCGATGTTGCTGAGCCCGACATCGAAATAGGCGCAGCGAGGGAACGTCTACACGTCAAAGTAGCACACATCGAAATAGGGATGCCAGGCACAGCTGCACACAGGGTCAACGGGCGGGCTAGCGCTTCCGGGGCAACAGCTAGCTGCTCCCTTAAAGGGCCCCTCCCACATACACTCAGCCTGCACAGCACGCGGTCTGACGAGCCATATAGGTACACAGAGCCCGAGCGCCGCAGTCATGGACCCCCAGCAGCAGCAGCAGCAGCAGCAGCAGCTAGAGGTCCACCCAGCCCTCCCGGCAGGAGCAGGGCTTGCCCTGGCTCATGTCATGTTGGGGGCAGCTGAGCACCTTCTTGCCCCAGGGGAGGAGATGCCCCCAGGGCAGCAGGGCTCAGCCCCTACCACTGCAGCACCCCGCCCCACCCCCCGCCTCACACGCCAGCGGCTGTGGAGCTACCCCACCAGCACCGACTGGTGGGAGCGGCTGGTGCTTGGGGAGTGGGACGACGACCACTGGCTCCGGAACTTCAGGATGACCCGACAGACATTCCTGGAGCTGTGCCAGTGGCTCACCCCCGCACTCAGGCACCAGGACACCGCCATGCGGTGTGCCCTCCCTGTGGAGAAATGGGTCGGCATCGCTGTCTGGAAGCTGGCCACTCTGGACAGCTACCGATCCGTGGGGCAGCAGTTTGGTGTCGGAAAGGCCACCGTCGGGGCTGTCTTCATGGAGGTAAGAGAACCCACAGGGGGAGGCCAGGGCAGGGCAGGGGGGCCAGGGCAGGGCAGGGCAGGGCAGGGCAGGGGGGCCAGGGCAGGGCAGGGCAGGGGGGCCAGGGCAGGGCAGGGCAGGGCAGGGCAGGGGGGCCAGGGCAGGGCAGGGCAGGGCAGGCCAGGGCACGGCAGGGCAGGGCAGGGCAGGGCAGGGCAGGGCACGGCAGGGCAGGGGGGCCAGGGCAGGGCAGGGCAGGGCCATGCACACCCTGCTCACCCCTCATTGGGGCTGTCCCATGTGCTTTCTCTGCAGGTCGTGCGTGCCATCAACTCCATGCTCCTGCACAGGCTCGTGAGGCTGGGGGACCCACGTGCCACTGTCGCCGCCTTTGCCACCCTGGGCTTCCCCAACTGCTTCGGGGCTCTGGATGGGACTCACATCCCCATCCGCGCCCCGGACCACAGTGGAGGCCGATACGTCAATCGGAAGGGCTACCATTCAGTCGTCCTGCAGGCCTTGGTGGACAGCCGGGGACGGTTCCAGGACATTTACGTGGGCTGGCCTGGCAGCACCCACGACGCCCGGGTTTTCCGGAACTCGGGCCTGTGCCGCCGGCTGGAGGCAGGGACCTACATCCCCCAGCGGGAGATCCCTCTGGGGGACACCACCATGCCCTTCTGCATCATCGCGGATGCGGCCTACCCCCTCCGGCCGTGGCTCATGCGCCCCTACACGGGCCACCTCTCCACCAGCCAGGAGCGCTTCAACGAGCGCCTGAACCGTGCGCGCCAGGTGGTGGAGCGCTCATTTGGCCGCCTCAAGGGACGCTGGAGATGTCTCCTCACCCGCCTGGATGCCAGCCCCAACAACATCCCCCAGATTGTGGGTGCCTGCTGCGCCCTGCACAACCTCGTGGAGAGCAAGGGGGAGAGCTTTCTGCAGGGCTGGGCTGCCGAGGCCGGCAGGGCCCACGTGCAGCCACCTGCTGCCCCCAGTCGGCAGGTGGACCCAGAGGGGACCCGAGTCCGGGAGGCCCTGCGGGCCCACTTCGAGCAACAGGCCGCGGGGTGAACTCTGCCCGGGCCCCCTACTGCCCGCCCCTTCCTCCCCCACACTCCTGCCCCAACGCCCACACCACCATGGAGCACCCCACCGCCCCCCCCCACTTGTCCAGGAGAAATGACAGCACGAACTTGTGGGTGAACGTTAATGCTTTTTTTGGTCTCAACGAATTTTTTTTTTTTTTTTAAATAAAAAAATATATATATATGTGAAACAGAAACCAAAAAGGAGGGACAAACATTCAACAAAACCAAGATGGGCACAAATAAAAACTATGTACAACAACAAATGAAAGCACTGTGCGCCATCAAAAGAAAAACAAAAAGCAGGGAGGAGAACGGGGAGAACTATTTACAGGGGGGGACGGGGCAAACAGGGGCAACACCCACACCCCCCACCCAGTCCCCAAAGTCTGTCCAACAAGGGGGGGGGCCACGTCCCGGGCCCCTCGCCCCTACAGCCCTGCAGTGGGCGTGCCCGGCTGGGAGCTCCGGCGGGCCTGCAGTCTGGTGCGCGGCTGGGTGGGAGCGGGCTCCACCGGAAGGTAGCGGCGCCGGCGAGTCTCGGGTGGCTCCAGGGGTCCCTCGGCGCGGTGGCCCTCGCGGGGAGGTGGTGGGGCGACGGCGGACGGCCCGGCGACGGCTGGAGCAGCTGGTGGTGGGGCTGCAGGAGCGGGCATGGCGGGCGGTGGCGCGGCCGGCGCGGCATGGGGGGCCAGGTAATCAACCAGCCGGTTGATGGTGTCCATATAGGCCCCCCATACCTCTCTGCGCCAGGCCAGCGCCTGCTCCTGCAGCCGGAGGTGCTGCTCCAACACCTCCAGCTGCCGGCGGAGGATGGCCAGCAGCTGGGGGTCTGTGGCCGCCGCCGGTAGCAGGCGCGGGTTCCGCCGTCTGGCCCTCCGCGGGGCCGGTGGTTCCTCGGCCGAGGGGCTGCCCTGGAGCGATGGTCCTGGAGGGCTCTCCGAGACCACCGATGCCTCGCCGGCGCTCTCTTCCGGTCCTTCGGATGGTGCAGGTGCAGGTGCAGGACACAGGAGAGAGAGGAGGGGGGAAAGAAGAATGGAGACAGGCGTTAGTGTGGGCCCCGAGCCGTGGCCTTTGTCCCCCCCGCCCTGTGCTGCAGGTTCCCCATCCCCGTCTCCGGGAGATGCTGCTGTGATGGATGGGGTTCAGGGGTCCCCCTGCCCTGCAGCCCGTCCCCTGGTGGGAGCGACTCTCACTTCACCCCGCAGGGTCTGAGAGCAGGAGAGGTTTCTTAGGCCACAGATGGCCAGTTTCTGGCAGGAGAGACAGCACCAGCTGTCGGAAGAGACAGTCCTTCCAACCCGTCGTGGGGAGAAGACCCCAAGGGGGGCCCCTCTGGGATGCAGCTTTCCCTCTCCTCTGGCTGGCTGCCTAGCAGCTCTCCCTTCCCCTAGCCTCTACCTGTGGCCCCCGCCCTCGCCCCCCAATTCCAAGCCAGCTCGGCTCCTCCCTCCTGTTTGTTCAGGGCAGAGGTGTCACCTGCCAGCTGTAGCGCCAGGATCATCCTTTGGCCCTGGGAGCTCCTCGGCTCGGGTGGCTCATATGTAGGCTGAGTCTCCCTTTGGCACTCCCCCCACTCCATTGCATGCTGCTGCTGCGGGGTGTCCCACCCCCTCCGCCCGGGGGCCCCTCGAGGTTCCGCTCCCCCCTGGCCCGGGGATGGGGCATGGCACTGTCATGCAGGGTGGCGGGGGGCAGGGGCTGATGGCTGCAGTGCTGTGAGGGCCATGGCCCTGGTGTCCTTGGGGCCATGGCCATGTGAGCGTGTGGGGGGCCCTGGACACATCTCTGTTCCCCGCGCCCCTCAAGCCCCGGGGTGTCCACCAGAGAGGGGTACCTACCTGTGGGTCCGCTCCCACGGTCCGGAGATCCCCGGGGGTCGGAGGCCCTGCTGCTGCTCCGGGATGGCAGGAGGAGGATCTGCAGGCTGGAATCGGTGGAGGAGGAGCCCCCCTCCTCCTCCTCCTCCTCCTTCTGCCGCGATGTCCTGGGGATGGCCTCTGGGGGGGGCCCCCGGGGTGCGGGGCTTACCTCCGGGGCGGAGCCCGGCTGCAGGGCCTGCTCGGGCTCGTCAGCTGAGGTGTCAAGGGTGGCCGGAGGGGAGGAGGTGTGCCGGGAGCCCAGGATGTCCCTGAGCTCCCTGTAAAAGGGGCAAGTGACAGGGGCGGCCCCAGATCGGCTGGCCGCATCCCGGGCCCGGGCGTAACCCTGCCGCAGCTCCTTGACCTTACTCCTAACGTGGTCAGGAGTGCGGGCAGGGTGACCCCGGGCAGCCAGGCCGTCGGCCAGCCGAGCAAACGCATCCGCGTTCCGCCTCTTGCTCCCCATTACCTGGAGCACCTCCTCCTCGCTCCAGAGCCCCAGCAGGTCCCGCAGCTCGGCCTCCGTCCAAGAGGGGCCCCGCTGCTGCTTCCCAGACTGCGTGGCCCTCTGGCTGGGCTGGCTGCCCTGGCTGCCCTTGGGGGGGGTCCCCTGGGGGCGCTGGGGGGGCTGCTGGGCAGCCATGGCCGGTCTCAGGGGCTGAGGGCTGTGCAGGCTCAGGGTGTGTGCAGGCAGGAGCCTGCACGTTGCCTCAGCCTCCTGCAGTCAGGGCGGGGGAGGGGCCCTTTAAGGGGCCGCTCCACGCGGCCACCAGTGAGCTGCGGGGCTGGAGAGAGCGTCTCTCAGCCCCCCAGCTGATGGCCGCCATGGAGGACCCGTCAATTTCGACGTTGCGGGACGCGGCTCGTCTACACTGTCCCTACTTCGACGTTGAATCTCCTCATGAGGTTAGCGACTTCGACGTCTCGCCGCCTAACGTCGAAGTTAACTTCGAAATAGCGCCCGACGCGTGTAGACGTGACGGGCGCTATTTCGAAGTTGGTGCCGCTACTTCGAAGTAGCGTGCACGTGTAGATGCAGCTCCTATGAGCTGACCTGATTATTACAATCCAATAATAAGGATATTATAAGCCTGAGACCCCCATTTGCTTTGTTTGTTAATTACTTCATTTCTTTCTCTTCTTAAAATTGTTTACAGACTTGTAATGCTGGGTTGCTCATTTAGCCTCAAGCACTATTGATTCCGTTGTGAGCTGTAGCTGTTTTAAGCTATTGCATCATAATATGCTTGTTATACACATAGTTCCATTCTGAACTATACTAAATTCTTCTTCAGTTCTGTTGGCTCGTGTTCTCTTTGCTGATTAAGGAATGAATTCTACTGCTGTAGAGTGAGTTATCCTCTCAGGTAGGGCCAGTTTTTAATCTTGCATGCACCATTACAGCACTGTGTGTCCCTCAAAATATGCTTATGGAAAACATCTGAATTTGACCTTTTATATGGTTCTTTTTCATTCTCTCTCTCTTATTCAAGAAAACCCCTTTTGATATCCAGAAATGTTTTGTCCAAATAAAGATTTAAAAAGGGTTAAAGAAAGGGTTGGAAACTGTGCTTCACACATGTGACTTATTCGACTTAAAAACCCTTGTTGTCCGAGTGGAGCATAGGTCATCTAGAAGTCTCCTCCACTTCACTCTGTCTCTGGACAAAACTTCTAGCTGACCCCAGGAGTACCTCGGTTGTTGTCCTTTAATCACAGCAGATCTTCTCCACGTTGTCTGAGGTCTTCCTCTTTTGCGTTTTCTTTGTGGGTTCCCTTTCAGAGCTTGACGGACTACGCTGGATGATGGTTTTCTGAGAGCATGCCTTAGCCATCCCCACTTTCTTCTCTTGATTTGAAGGTCAAGTGGTTCTTCACAGAATCATAGGGCTGGAAGGGACCTCAGGAGATCATCTAGTCCAGCCTCCTGCTTCAAGCAGGATCAACCCCCACTAAGTCATCCCAGCCAGGACCTTGTCCAGCAGGGACTTAAAAACCTCAACGGATAGAGAATCCACCACCTCTCTAGGCAATGGATTCCAATGCTTCATCATCCGCCTGGTGAAGTAGTTTTTCCTAATATCTAACCTACACCTTTCCCTTTTCAACTTCAGACCATTACTCCTTGTTCCTGCCATCTGACACCACTGAGAACAGTTTCTCACCCTCCCTTTTAGAGCTCCCCTTCAGGAAGTTGAAGGCTGCTATTAAATCACCTCTAAGTCTTCTCTTCTGTAAACTAAACAAGCCCAAATCCCTCAGCGTGTCCTCATAGCTCTTGTGCTCCAGACCCTAAATCATTTTTGTTGCCCTTCGCTGAACTTGTTCCAGCAAATCCACATCCTTTTTATACTGGGGGTCCCAAAACTGGACACAATATTGCAGATATGGCCTCACCAGTGCCGAATAAAGAGGAATAACTACTTCTCTAGGTCTGCTCGAAATGCTCCTCCTAATGCACCCTAGTATGCTGTTAGCCTTCTTGGCTACAAGGGCACACTGTTTACTCGTATCCAGCCTTTCATTCACCATAACCCCTAGGTCCCTTTCCGTCGTACTGCTGCTGAGCCAGTTGGTCCCCAGCCTGTAACAATGTTTGAGATTCTTCCGCCCCAGGTACAGGACTCTACAATTCTCCTTATTGAACTGCATCAGATTTCTTTTGGCTCAGTCCTCCAGTTTATCCAGTTCCTTCTGGATTCTCTCTCTACCCTCCAACAAATCTACCTCTCCTCCTAGTTTTGTGTCATCTGCAAACTTGCTGAGGGTGCACTCCAGTCCCTCATCCAGGTCATTAATAAAGATGTTGAATAACACTGGCCCCAGAACCAAGCCTTGCGGCACTCTGCTTGGAACAGACCTCCATCCAGATATTGAGCCATTGACCACTACCCGTTGGGCCCGACCATCAAGCCAGCTTTCTATCCATCTTATAGTCCAAGTATCCAATCCATATTTCCTTAACTTATGGACAAGAATGTTGTGGTAAACTGTATCAAAAGCCTTGCTGAAGTCAAGGTATCTCACATCCACTGACTTCCCCATGTCCACAGAGCTTGTTACCTCATCACAGAAGCTAATCAGATTGGTCAAGCAGGACTTGCCCCTAGTGAATCCATGGTGGCTACTTTTGATCACTTTCCCCTCTTCCAAGTGCTCCAAAATGGATTCCTTGAGGATTCCCTCCAGTATTTTCCCAGGGATTGAGGTAAGGCTGATGGGTCTATAGTTCCCTGGATTGTCCTTCTTTCCTTTTTTAGAGATGGGCACTATGTTTGCCTTTTTCCAGTCATCCGGTATCTCCCCTGACCTCCAAGAGTCTTCAAGGATAATGGCCAAAGGTTCAGCAATGACTTCTGCCAATTCCCGCAGTACCCTGGGGTTCATTAAATCCAGACCCATGGACTTGTGCACATCTAGTTTTTCTAGATAGCTCAGAACTTGTTCCTTCCCCATAGATGGCTGCCCTCCACCTTCCCATACTGCATCATCTAGGACCATCATGTGGAAGTTGACTTTGTCTGTGAAGACTGAGGTAAAAAAAAGCATTGAGTACTTCAGCTTTTCCTGCATCATCTGTCACTAGGTTACCTCCTTCATCCAGTAATGGCCCCACACCTTCTCTGACAACCTGTTTATTGTTCACATGCCTGTAGAAAGCCTTCTTGTTATTCTTCACATCCCTTGCCAGCTGTAGTTCCAATTGTGCTTTTGGTTTCCTGATTACTGCCCGGCATTCTCCAGCTGTATGTTTATACTTCTCATTAGTCAGCTGTCCACATTTCCATTTCTTGTATGCATCCTTTTTGAATTTAAGCTGACTAAGGATTTCCCCATTAAGCCAAGCTGGTTGCCTACCATGTTTGCATTTCTTACTACACAGCGGGATCGTTTGTTCCTGTGCCTTCCAGTTCTTTTCAACTCTTTTCCCCTTCATCTTTGTTTCCCAAGGGATCCCGCTCATCCGGTCTCTAAAGGAGTCAGAGTCTGCTCTTCTGAAATCAAGGGTCTGTATGTTACTGCTCACCTTTCTGACTTTTGTCCGGATCCTGAAATCTACGATCTCATTGTCGCTGCAGCCCACGTTCCCTCCCAATTCTATTTCTTCTACTAGTTCTTCCCTGTTTGTGAGCAGCAGGTCAAGTTGCACACGGCCCCTGGTTGGTTCCTTCAGCACTTGTACCAAGAAGTTATCCCCAACATTCTCCAAAAACTGCCTGGATTGTCTGTGTGCTGCTGTATTGGTCTCCCAAGAAATGTCCGTATGATTAAAGTCTCCCATGAGAACCAGGGCCTGTGATTTGGAAGCTTCACTAAGCTGCCTGAAAGCCTCATCTATCTCCTCTCCCCGATCTGACGGTCTATAACAGACACCAACTACAACATCACCTCTGTAACTTCCACCTCTAATCTTAACCCAAAGACGCTCAACTGGATTTTCTCCTTCCTCATACTGGAGCTCTCAGCAATCATACTGCTCCCTCACATAGAGCGCAACTCCTCCTCCTTTTCTCCCCTGTCTGTCCTTCCCAAACAATTTATAACCTTCCGTGACTGTGCTCCAGTTATGCGAATTGTCCCACCAAGTCTCTGTTATTCCAACCACCTCATACTTGTGTGACTGTGCCAGGGCCTCTAATTCTTCCTGTTTGTTCCCCAGGCTTCTGGCATTAGTGTACAAGCATCTTAGAGACGGGGCCAATTGCCCCACTTTCTCCTCTTCACCCAGGAAGCCCACTTGATTGTTCCCTCCTCCTTCCCCACTTACCTCCAGGCTTGTCACCTTCCCCCGACAAACCTAGTTTAAAGCCCTCCTCACTAGGTTTGCAAGCCTGCCCGCAAAGATGCTCTTTCCTCTTTTAGTGAGGTGGATCCTGTCTCTTCTCAGCAATCCCTGTTCATGAAACAGAATCCCATGGTCAAAGAAACCAAATCCTTCCCTGCTATACCACCTACACAACCACGCATTTACCTCTGTCATTCGATGATCCCTGCGCAGACCCCTTCCTTCCACAGGGAGGATAGATTAGAAGACCACCTGTGCTCCATATTCCATGATCTTTCTCCCGAGGGTTACATAATCTGCTGTGATCTCGTCAAAGTTGTTCTTGGCTGTATCATTGGTTCTACATGAAGTAGAAAGGGGTAATAGTTTACGGGTTTAAGAATTTTTGGCAGCGACTCTGTAATGTCCCGAATTCTAGCTCCAGGCAAGCAGCAAACTTGCCGGGATTCTAGGTCCGGGCAGCAGATGGATGACTCCGTCCCTCTTAGGAGGGAGTCCCCGACCACCACCACTCGTCTTTTTCTCTTAGGGATGGTGGTCATAGAACTCCCATCCCTAGGACTGTACATCCCATGCCTTCTGAACTGTGTGGACTTTTTCAAATACAATCCCTGGGAGGTATCAGTTGCAATTATCTCTCCCACATCACCTGTGGAGAGAGGCTGAAAGCAGTTACTTAACTCCACTGGAATTGGAGAGACTTGAACTGGTTTTCTCCTCCTGGAGGTAACATGCTTCCAGTTCTCCTTGTTTTGGGTAGCCTGCCGTTCCTTCAGTATTATCTGTTGCCTTCTATCCAGAAAGTTTTCACCCTCTCTGATGGACCTGAGGGTTGATATTTGTGCCTCAAGTCCTTTAACCTTCTCCTCTAAAATGGCTACCAGCTTACACTTGGTACAGAGAAGATCCTTTCTATTGTTCTTGTCCTGCTCTGTTACAAAGCTCCTCATTTGTGACCACGTAGTGCCATTTGATGTGAGGGATGTACCTCAGGCATCTGTTTATGAATGCCTGTAGCACATGTGCCAGGGAACAAAAAGGAGATAGTGCCCCCTATCCTTGTGCAGTCCTCTGTGGGACACCCAAACCTTGGGTCTGGGGCAGATTCTCACATCTTTATTCCCAGGGGTATTGAGTAGACAAAGAATGGATGGGCACTGCAAAGCACGTTTTTCACTGTGCAGTTGCTGAACCAATGCTGGGTAAATAGAGGGGTGTGACAATGCTCCTTCTCAACTATGGTGGGTCCCATGCTTTAGGTGGATTGCTTGTCTCAGAAGCTCAGAGCAGAACCCTGTTTAGACACTATCTCTAGGGTACCAGCTACCTGTTTGTTGAGCTATTACCATTATTGACCAGCATGGGGGAAAAAGGAGGAGGAAACCAGTCCCATAGTCTTTGTGGCCCCTTCAAGTGGTACAGAGCAGGACAAACCCCTTTCCCCAAACCAGTCCTATTCCCATGATGTAATGAGGAGAGGGTGCTGGATGGAGCCCAGGCCTGCCCTCTCCTCCAGGTACCAGCTCAGGGACCCTGTGAAAGCAGCAGTCTGCAAACATCTCCAGTAACAGCTGTATGACAGCTACGATTCCTTGGGCCACTTCCGCACAGCCCTCCCCTGCACTTTCCTTACCTGCAGGCTCTTGTCTCTGGTACCTGCTGGCTCTTGCTCCTCCCAGATATCCACAGCACCTTTTCTCCTCAGCTCCTTGCATGCACTGGGCTAACAGCAGAGGAACCCTTTTAAATCAGTCTCAGCTGGTTGGCCCCAGGTATTCTGATTAGTCTGAATCGCTGGACTCTGGAAACCTCCTAATTGGCTCTAGGTGCTTTAATTGGCTTGATGGCCCTGATTGATTCTGGCAAGTTCCTGCTAGTTGTGGATTAGTCTCTGTTAGTTTACCCTCTGAGTAGGGACCTCTTTAATCTGGGGCTGATATGTTTCCCTTTCAACATTCTCGTGTAGGCCTCTGGTCCGACTCTGTCACAGGCGGTGTTTGCTGATGAGGATAGGCCAGCAGCAGACTTCCTCCCCTGAGTGATGGGGCAGCAGCAGTAGAATTATGGCTGTGCAGGCTACAGTCCCTTTCCAGTGCTACTCCTGTTGCAGCATGGCTAAGAGTTACCCTTCTCTGTGAACGGTGTGCTTGTGATTTGAGCCTCTCTCGGTAAAGTCTCTTCTGAATCTGGGAAGGGAGAATCACAGAACTCTTGCAAAGCTCATGAACAAATTTAAAAATGTAATTTGAAACCAAGAGAATTTCCTCCCCCCTGGAGTGTGGGTTTCAAGAGGAAGGTGCAGCTAGGGGTAGACGCAGGCATAATGTACGTACTTGCCTCCTACGAGGGCTTCAATTATGTAATTGTTCTCTGGATTGTCTGTTGGAACAGTAGACGGAGAAGCAACAAAGTCATTCCGGAGTCACACACATACAGTAAGAGCACCCCAGTGATACACTTTTCACTTCTGTACAATGGAATCTTGCTTCTGTAGCTAAAAATAGGTTCTAGTAATTCCTCTCCTTAGTGGAGTCTCTTCCCTTTGCCTTCCCCTTCAATTTTGTAATGAGATTTTAAAACGTATTTTTAGAGACAGTTCCTTTAAAGTATTGCCAGCTCTTTGAGACAGGGCCTTTCTTTCAGTCCTGTATTTTACAGCACTTGGTGCAAGGGAGAAGTGGGGGAGAGGACCCTGGCCGTGACTGGAGCTGCCAAGAGCAATAGTCATTGAAATAATAAAGGAACAAGATAAAAATGAGTTCATTTTTACCATGACAGGAGAATAAAGATTTTGGAAGGTGTTCTTTTGAAAGAAGAGTAGGTCTGAGCAGCATAGAGAGGCTCTTTCGTGACTTTGCTGCATCTAGTAGATTATATATTTTAAAATTTAACATCGTGGACATATCAGAAAGAGTTGGTTATAAGGACATGTTCAACACGATCAATATAAAATATTCCTGAAATCCGTGAAGACTTATTCTCACTCTGATATACATTGGGGATTCTCGGTGCTCTGTTATATTTGTATGTCAATTGGAAATTAACTGCTTGCTGATCTGTTTTATGTACCTGAGACCCTCAGAATAATTAATACTCCTACTTATTCATCCTCACATCTCTCTCTGAATACCTATTTTATATGTGAGGGGCTGAGGCACAGATACAGTAGGAGACTTGACCAAGGTCATATGGGAAGTGTGCGGTTGGCATTAAGATGTAGCAAGCAGGGCAATTTCCCATGGCCGTACACATCAAGGGGGCTCTACGAAGCTAAGTCCCACCATGGCAAGGCTTGGCTTTTCACTTTCTGCTCTAGACTGTAGTGAGTCTAATGGCAGCCCTCTTTGATGGACTGCCTGAAACCTGCTCACACCTCCACCAGGGGCCGTTTATCCCTGTAAGAGTGCCACTGCACTAGAGCATCCCTCCTCCCTATTGATCATGGAGTTACTGACTTTTTAAAAAAATATATACAAGAGCCTTTTGTTTCTGATTGCACGCTGTTGCAAAGCAATGGTCAGAATTTCCTTTTGCAAAGCTGCAAGGCTCTGATGCAGAGCTGTATTATTCTGAGAGTTACTTTCCCCAGTAGTCTCACTGCTCAGTGAGATACTGCTGAATCAATACAGGACTGCAGTACAGCAAAAAGCAGACGGCTCTCTTTATAGAGTCTGAGCAGCTAGTTAAGTTGAATTCATCAAACCATTTGACATTCTAGGCCTAGTTTTGTGCATGATCTCTTTCCTGTTTCTCCAGATATCTTTGAAGTGTTCAGACAAATAATTTTCAGGCAATTGTTGGTTCACAAATTCTTTGCAACTTGTTCACTGTTGCTATTAATTATTCAGAATTCCTGGCAAGCGGTGTCATCTGATGGTTCCTTACCACGGTTTGAAGCTTTTCAACTGTAGACTAGCAAATGACCAGTAATCATGAGTAAGGACGATTCAAATTCATAACGCTTTGGGGATTCGCATATATTACCATGAAGACCAATTATCCTGTGATTATTAATAAATAAATAATGGATGCTCGCATTCTCTGAATTATAATGAATCCAATTCAAGCCGCTCACTTGTTTGTAAGCTACTGATTCTGTTTTTTACATTACTTGCCTAGCTCTAGTTCATTTTGTTTATGTTCAACCAGCTACAGATCCATAGTTGTTTTGCTATACTGTACTATACTGTATAGTACATATGCTCAGCCCAGCAAAAGGCACATAGAAAATGAGCTACAAATTCCTATTATTTCTCTCCAGATGTGTCCAAAATAGCCAAGAAAACACGTTTCGGTGAAAGCATCAAAGTAAATTCTTGATAGGAACTGATTTGGGTACTGTGTAAACGGAAAAATATGATGACTTCACTGGGGGGGAAGTAGAGAGGAAATCTAACCATGGATTTATGAGGGCTGGAATAACCCTTGTAGTACGCTGTGTTAAGGAGATGAAAGCCCATAGACTGATCATGCAAGATGTATCTGTGTATACCACAAAGATATACAGTGAATATAGAGGATAAACAAAATAGCTGGATTGTTTTCCATTTGATATAACAGCTACACTGGCTAGATCTATTTTAATGCTAATCTGGGGCCAGATCCTGTCTCCCTTTCATGGCTTCACTGTGTGTGCAGGGGCAGAGGTGAGAGCCACAGCAAATCTGTTTTGTCCTACTTCTGCAACCTCTGCAAGGGCCTCGCTGGACTGCAGTCCCTGTATCCCCAATGCATACAGGCTTTGCAGTGCATAGCGCCCAAAAGGTACAGGAGGAAATGAAGTGCTGGACTTGTCTCTGCACGGACATCAGCACCCAGGGGGAATAAATTACTCTCTGGGAAGGGGTTTAACAGGAGCTGCACTCTCTCAGCATTGTGAGGAGCTCTCAGGAGGAGAAGTCTTCCTCCATGATGTGGATTTCCTCTCTATAGCTCCCCTGAAAGAGAGCAGTTCCAAATTGCCCCATTTAGAAGGTCAACATTTAGCATCGTATGTTGGATTCTGGGAAATACTGTGAGTCATGGCTGCCCTCTTTGTAAAAGAGCCTCTTTCAGGGTATTTTACTTCCCTTGAATCACTAAAACTCACAACAGTCTCTAAGGCTATGTCTACACTAGATATAGCAGTCGACCACTGATACGCAATTTTAGCTACACAATTGGATTAGCTAAAAATCAACTTATCACTGATCGGCTGCTAAGGCTGTATACATGGAAGAAGGTTGCTGGGAGCATTTCTCCCCTTGACCTTCCTTAGTCCTCAACACTTGTGTGAAGTTCTGGGGTCAACTTTGTTCCTGGAAAGTGCCGTTTTGTGCATGTGTGAAACAAAACCCCAGAAGATAGACCTTGATCAGGTCGATCTTCTGTGGCAGTGTAGATCTAGCCAAAGACAGGCAGAGTCTGGACCTTGTGAGTTGCTGTTTGATGTGACATGTGAAGTGGGGTTTCTTCTTGGATAGGAGCAGACCCTTTGAAATCTGACCATTGAGCTCAATTTTTAGTCAACAAAGTTAAATCACTATTGATAATTTCCATGATTGTATTTCTGTAAGTACTGCAGATGTATTGGTAATATGTTGTTTGTTTTGATTCAAAACAGTTTCAAACTCCCTGTGAGTATTTGCAATCTCTTAATTACTCCCTTGATAATACAGCTAAATTAAGTCCCTGAAATCAAAATGTTAGCAACATTAAAATACAGCTTGTTTGAAGAAGTAAAAGTTTTTGGTTGCTGCAAAGAGAATGAAAATAAATTGGTAGATTTAAATAATTTATTGGAATGTGCCTGTGAAAATAGAATTATCAAACAGCTTGAGAAGCTGATACAAATGGAGCTTTCTGATAGGCTATCAGAAATGTTGCACCATGCCAATAATACATGGGCCTGTCTCTTTTTTTCTTTATTTTTCTTTATCATTTTCATTCCATGGTGTTGAGAAGAAGCTCTAGACTGCATTTATCTGGTGGTGAAAGTCATTCTGCTTTTTGCCATAAGTCTTCCAGCTTCATGTTAGATGCAATGTAATGGTTCAGAAAAGAATTGCTGTCTTGCCTTCTTGCTGAAATATAGTGTGTGGGAATTCAAAGTCAATTGCAGTAGAGAAAATCATATCCTTTCATTTTGGATGTTCAGGGAGTGGGAAGTAATTCTGTTGTAATTTGGAAGCCCGTGAGAAATGGTGCTACAGACCTAGAATTCAGACTGACACTGATGCCAAGGTTTACAACTGAAGCAATAAGTAGCATATTCCTAGTAAATAACCTTAATGTTATAGGTATGGTAAAAGTGCCAAAGTGACTTAGGAGCCTAATTTTTAAAAAAAAATCTATAGGATTTTGGCTCTTTTTAAAAAAAGCTTTGAAATGTATTTGTTTGCTTTTAATTTTAATTTGTTTTTTCCTCATTCCCAGCTTCCCTTTGTAGATGATGGGTACCACTTTTATCATAATGGCATCCCCAGGGCCAGGAGAATACGCAGTCTTCGGCACATGCTTCATTTGGAGAAAGACCCAAGGGTAAGCTTTTGCCATTGATTTGCCACCCTCATGTTATCTGAGCACCTTTCCAAATTAATATGTAAATAAACAAGAAGGAAAAAGTTATCTTAACTAATACTAGCAATCTGCCTGTGGCTATGTTGGAAAGCAGGATTGAAGAATTTCTTGCTTACTCTCTTTGCCATTGCAGGAGAAGATTACAGTAATTTTGGGCAACCATCCACCAGCAATATGGCACCCCTCCAAATTGTTGTCAGCCCATCTGACAGTCAATAATATGTGCAGCACCAGGCACTCCAGCTGAAACCAGGCAACTCCCAGCTGCTGGCTGCCCCAACTTACTTAAAGTTATGCTGTGTTGTGTTACTGAGAGATTAGCGAGACACTGTGGCTGCGTTTACACTAGAGAGTTTTGTTAACAGAAGTTACTGTCGGGACACATTTCCCAACAGAACCTCTGTCAACAGAACGCGTCCACACCTAATAGAGGTTCCCTCTGTTGAAGCCCTCTGTCGATGGAGAGCGGCCAGACTGCCCAGTCCTCTGTCGACAGAACAGCCAACCGGAAGCTCTGCAAACAGGGCTGCCTGGAGAACTGGAAGCCTCTCTGTCGACAGAGGGCTGCCTGGAACGTCTACACTATTTTTTTTGTCTACAGAATCTGTCAATAGAGGCGTTATGCCTCGTACAGGAGCGACTTGACTCTCCTGAGAAAACTGCTGTATTCTGTCGACAGTTTCTTGCCAGAACGTGTTTGTAGTTTGGATGCTTCATGAGTTTTGTCAACAAAATTCTGTAGTGTAGACTCAGCCTATTGGTTCTGTGTAAGTATCAGTCAGGTGTGCAGCATGTCTCTTCACAACTCTGAACTACCATCCTCAGGGGTAAAGGATCTTCATGCCCATTTACTCCTGGGTCCCTTTTATAAAACTGCCAACAAAAGCGCCAGCTAGAGTTTGGATATGGGTGTGATGCAGACCCTTCATCCTCAGCATTAAACAAACATTCCTGAACTCATTACATGTAATCTACCAGAGGAGGATTGGACAGTAACAACTTTCAGATAATATCACCCATTGCAAGAAACTATTGGACCGAGAAATAAAAATTGTCAATTTCACTGAATCATGTCCTTTAATGGTCATAGAATCATAGAAGAGTAGGACTGGAAGGGACCTCGAGAGGCCATCGAGTCCAGCCCCCTGCCCTCATGGCAGGACCAAGCATTTTCTAGACCATCCCTGAAAGCCATCTATCTAACCTCTTCTTAAATAGCTCCAGTCATGGAGATCCTACCACCTCCCTTGGCAATTCGTTCCAGTGTTTGACCACCCTGACAGTTAGGAACTTTTTCCTAATGTCCAACCTGAACCTCCCCTGCTGCAATTTAAGTCCATTGCCTCTTGTTCTATCCTCAGAGGCAAGGAAGAACAAGTTCCCTCCCTCTGCCTTATGACACCCTTTTAAATACCTGAAAACTGCTATCATGTCCCCCCTCAATCTTCTCTTTTCCAAACTAAACAAGCCCAGTTCTTTCAGCCTTTCTTCATAGGTCATGTTCTCTAGACCTTTGATCATTCTCGTTGCTCTCCTCTGGACCCTCTCCAATTTCTCCACATCCTTCCTGAACTGCGGTGCCCAGAACTGGACACAATACTCCAGCTGAGGCCTAACCAGCGCAGAGTAGAGCGGGAGAATGACTTCTCGTGTCTTGTTCACGACACACCTGTCAATGCATCCTAGAAACATGTTTGCCTTTTTCACAACAGCATCACACTGTTGACTCATATTTAGCTTGTGGTCCACTATAACCCCCAGATCCCTTTCTGCTGTACTCATTCCTAGGCAGTCCTTTCCCATTCTGTATGTGTGACACTGATTGTTTTTTCCTAAGTGGAGCACTTTGCATTTGTATTTACTAAACTTCATCCTGTTTACCTCAGCCCATTTCTCCAGTTTATCCAGATCCTTTTGAATTATGACCCTATCCTCCAAAGAAGTTGCAACCCCTCCCAGCTTGGTATCACCTGCAAACTTAATAAGTGTACTTTCTATGTCAATATCTAAATCGTTAATGAAGATATTGAACAGAACCGGTCCTAAAACAGACCCCTGCGGAACCCCACTAGTTATACTTTTCCAGCCGGATTGAAAACCATTAATAACTACTCTCTGGGTACGGTTATCCAGCCAGTTGTTCACCCACCTTATAGTAGCCCCATCTAAGTTGTATTTGCATAGTTTATTGATAAGTATATTATGTGAGACCGTGTCAAATGCTTTACTGAAGTCTAGGTATATCACATCCACCGCTTCTCCCTTATCCACAAGACTCGTTATTCTATCAAAGAAAGCTATTAGATTGGTTTGACATGATCTGTTTTTAACAAAGCCATGCTGGCTGTTCCCTAGCACCTTACCACCTTCCAAATGCTTGCAGGTGATTTCTTTAATTACCTGCTCCATTATCTTTCCTGGCACAGAAGTTAAGCTGACTGGCCTGTAGTTTCCTGGGTTATTCTTGTTCCCCTTTTTATAAATGGGTACTATATTTGACCTTTTCCAGTCTTCTGGAATCTCGCCCGTCTCCCACGATTTACCAAAAATGATTGCTAAAGGCTCAGATACCTCTTCTATCAGCTCCTTGAGGATTCTAGGATGCATTTCATCAGGCCCTGGTGATTTGCAGACATCTAATTTTTCTAAGTAAATTTTAATTTGTTCTTTTCTTATTTCAGCTTCTAAGCCTACCCCTTTTTCACTAGCATTCTCTATGTCAGGCATTCCTTCAGATTTCTCAGTAAAGACCGAAACAAGGAAATCATTAAACATTTCTGCCATTTCCAAATTCCCTGTTACTGTTCCTCCCTCCTCACTGACCAATGGCCCTACCCTCTCCTTAGTCTTCCTCTTGTTACCAATGTATTTGTAAAAAGCCTTCTTGTTTCCCTTTATGCTTGTAGCTAGTTTGAGCTCATTTTGTGCCTTAGCCTTTCTAATCTTGCTCCTGCACGCTCGTGTTGTTTGCCTATATTCATCCTTTGTAATTTGTCCTAGTTTCCATTTCTTATAAGATTCCTTTTTTATTTTGAGATCATGCAAGATCTCCTGGTTAAGCCAAGGCAGCCTTTTGCAATGTTTTCTGTCTTTCCTACACAGTGGGATAGCTTGCACAGTGGGTCAATTTGTTAAGAACTGTTTTAATGAAGATGCAGAAGTAGGCACATGTTATGTGAGCTGTGTGCACTTGAAACAAATATTTCTATTTATTTGTAGAGGTCTGTGTAAACTTTAAGTTTCCTGAAGTTATTAGTGGGTCCTCAATGTTGGAAAGCTAGGCCTCCCAGTATTAGTTAATATCGGACTTGCTGTTGAACTGACTACCACTGTGCTTGATCTGTTAGACCTGCATAATGTGAATATGGGTTAATATGGCCATTGCTTAATTACATGCAGCTTACATTTCAGAACTGCTTTACTTTGTTGCCCTTCTAGAGAAGCCAAGAGGACTTCAGGCTCCAGGGTTCTCAGTCAGGGACTTTTCATTATCCATACATTCCCATGAATTTTTGGTTTTTAATTTGCACTGTCTCCTTATTGTCCTGCTGATTCCTGCACTGGTCACATAAGCTACATCTACACTACAGAGATCATTAGGAAGAAGCTCTTCCGGAAGATCTCTTCCAAAAGAACTTCCTTTGAAAGAGTGCGTCCACACACAAAAAGGCGGCTCAGAAGAGTGACCAGCTCTTTTGAGAGAGAGCGTCCACACAGCCCCTGCTCTTTTGAAAGAATAGGCCAGGGATCGAAAATGAAGGCCATTTATTTGAAAGAAGGGTCCTGTGGAACATCTGCACACATTTTATTTTGAAAGAAGCTTTTGAAAGGGGCATTCTTCCTAAAACGGGAAAGGAAGAGTGATCTTGGAAGGAAAGCCACATTCTTTTGTTTACTTTCGAAAGAAGGCTTTGTATGTAGACGCTCCATGGGCTCTTTCAAAAGATCCCCCTTCTTTTAAAAAATCTTTTGAAAGAACTTGCTAGTGTAGATGCAGCCATGGTGTAATGATGGCTTAGTTTCATGGACTGCTGACCTGCTCTCCTTTACTCAATCAATGCATATCCTAAAATGATTGGGAATATCTCCAAAATGTGGCAAGCATGGTCCTGGATAATCCAGGCTATTCTGATATGCTGTGTAGTGTCAAACAAAACTGCTGATTTGCTTCAGTTTCCAAACAGGAAATTCACTCTTAGCTTTCTGAGTGTTTCCTATCTTTCTGTGTTGTTCAGTAGGTTCATTGACATTTCCTTATGACCCTCCTAGCAACTTCTTTTGTAGCCTCCCACCTTTCCTAATACTCCCCTGGTGCCTTTAGGACACAGTTTTCCAATGAACACCAGCCTTTTCATGCTTCTCTGTGCCCTTAAAATTTTCGGTTTCTCACTGCCATTCTAATCTCTCTTCTCCATTCATGGTGGAAGGTCATGCAAGAGACATTGCATTTTTAGCTCCTAAAGAGGTGACTTTGAGTGAAAATACTGTAACTTAGAGAATAGTGATGATTATCACTCCAAACCGTGATTTCAATGGTGTAATCTTTCATCCCTCATGAATGGTGAGATAATGGGGGGACCCTCAAAGCTCCCATGGGACTTCAGAAGAAGAAAACCGCAGTACAGATTAGTCACTTTATATTATGCACATTATGAGCACAAATCAGTGATCAGCGTGGGAGCAGTCATTAAAGCTCTAGTCATTTGTATGGAGAATAATGTGAACTACAGATTCAGCACTCTACTTTTGAACTCCAAAACTAATTTCTGCTGCCACCAGTGCCCCCAAGTGTAATGACTTCTTTGGGCCATCCCCCTGCTCCTGCCCCCTCATGATTACTAAGGAATAAATATCAGCAATTTCACAGTTAATAAATTCAACACAGGAAACTGAGAATCATAGGTCTGGAAGGGACCTCAGGAGGTCATCTAGTCCCTCCCTCTGCTTCAAGCAGAATCAGTCCCAACTAAGTCAGCCAAGCCAGGACCTTGTCAAGCTGGGACTTAAAAACCTCTAGGGATGCAGAATCCACCAACTCTCTGGACAGCCCATTCCAGTGCTTCACCACGCTCCTGGTGATGCAGTTTTTCCTGATATCCAACTTACTCCTCTTCTTCTGTAACGTCAGACCATTGCTCCTTGTTTTGCCATCTGTCATCACTGAGAACAGTTTCTCTCCATCCTCCATCCTCTTTAGTGTTCCCTTTCAGGAAGTTGAAGGCTGCTATTAAATCACCCCTCTTCTTCTCTTCTCTAAACTAAATAAGCTCAATCCCTCAGCCTCTCCTCATAGGCCATGTGCTCCAGCCTCTTAATCATTTTTATTGCCCTCTGCTGAACCTGCTTCAGCATATCCACATTTTTTTATACCAGGGGCCCAATATTCCAGTGCTCCTCCTAATGTACTCTAATATGCTATTAGCCTTCCTGGCTACAAGGGCACACTGTTTACTCATATCCAGTCTTTCATCCACCATGACTCCTAGGTCCCTTTCCTCTGTACTGCTGCTTAGCCAGTCAGTCACCAGCCTATAACAATGCCTGGGATTCTTCCCTCCGAAGTGCAGGACTCTACACTTCTCCTTGTTGAACCACATCAGATTTCTTTTGGCCCAATCCTCCAATTTATCCAGGTCACTCTGGATCCTTTATCTACCCTCTAACATGTCTACCTCTCCTGCTAGTTTAGTGTTGTCTGAAAACTTGCTGAGGGTGCAGTCCAGTCCCTCATCCAGGTCAATAATAAAGATATTGAACAATACTGTCTTGAAACCAACCGCCATCCAGATATCGAACTGATATAATAGATATAATGCTAGAGTTGTCAGCACAACCTGAAAGCAAACGGTTTCCAAGACACAACATCCCCTGAATCTTTGATGAGCCACTAAGATTAATTTTTTTGAGAACGTGAGAAATAGAATCTAAGTGTGAGCTGAAGTGGTAGTCTGTATGTTCTTCAGTTTGAAGGGACTACAATTCCTAGCTAATTTTAAGTATTAGTTGAAAGCAGTGCAGATGTTCATTCAATTAATTAATGTTCTTTAATCAAGTAAGTCCCTTGAGAAACCACGTCAGTTCCACAGAGGTCCTGTGAGACAGGCAGCAGAATGCTCCTGCCAAGAGGTTTCTCTATAATCTTTTCTATACTGCACATGCAACAAGATTATGTTAAATTTCTTGAAAACAATCAGTTGTGCAATACGTTCTGTATGTGTGGTGCCAAAATAATTTTGAGATGTGCAAAATGTGTTCAGAATTTGTATGACAAAAATCACTGTTGTTGAGAGAGAGAAGTTCAAATGTATAATGAGATGCCTCACTCTTTTGAGGAAAATCTTTACTGCAGGTCAGACCTTTCTAGTTTGGAGCCATTCAGGTTGCAAGGGCGCCAAACTGGAGAACTTGCTACACCACAGAGTCAATCAGCTCATGTTACCTGCTGTCAGCCCCTAGGCTCTGTTCCTGGCCTTGGCCTGGGGCTTTGCAGCTACCCCCAGCTGTGGCCGCAGATAGGGTGAGGTGGGTTCAGGAAAAGTGGCCCCAGTCTGTGTCATTGTCTGGCAACAGTTATGTCAGTATCAGTGAAGTCTGAAGCAGTGGTATAGGCTATAATGTAACACAACACAATACTTCTGGGTGAAGATTAAAAATGGGCACATGAAGGTACTAAACCTCCTCACAGTAGTTTTGATACTGCTTTCTCTTAGAATGGCAAGTGCCATAATACATTGCAGTCTTTTGAATGTCAGATATCTCTTAATCTTTTCTAAAAAGATGATTCCTTAAAGTCGGAACATCACTAAAGGATTCTAAGACTTGGATTCCCCTTATAATTCCCTAAACTACATTTCCTGTCAGAAAATGTTTATTATTTCTTTTATCAGGTAAAATTATGAGCGGGTTTTGTGTGTGTAGGTGAACAACCTTTATACTTGCAGGATATGCTGGAAGAAGATCATGTGGAAAAAAGGGCTGAATATGATCAGAAGGTGCCTATGGACTATTGTAGCAATGAGTCATATACAGTATCATCACAAAAAGACCACTGAGGATGAGAGAGGAAATAGAGAAAGGAAATTTGCAGTACCCCATTCTTACAGTAGCAAGGCACAATGTGTGTGTGTGGGGGGGCACTTCATGCATTGTGGTTTTTAAACCTTTAATCTCCAATCAACATCAAGATAATATTTTATTTCAAAATATTGTATTCCTTCTGTCACATGGAGTAGGCAGCAAAAAGGGCTGGGTTCAGTGTCGTGGGGTTACTTTGGCAATACAACACAGAACCAGATCAAGCCCCAGACCATAATCTGGGAAAATTAACCACAACTCAGGGTGCCTTTAAGAGGCAATACACCCTCTCTCCAAAGCACTGAGTCTTTGTATGGAGAAAAAAGCTTTAAATAAAAGGGAAAGGAACCAGACAATTAATTTGGGAAACCACTACAAGTCTGATTCTAAAACACATGCCATGAGTAAAACACCCACCCCTAAATATGTTGGGCAGCATCTTTCTCCTCAGATTCTCACTGTGTTGTGTGAAAATCTGACAAACAAGTGTACCTTTTAACAGGCCACTACCCTCTACTTCCACCACATGGCACTCACAGTTGTCCTTGGTTAGCCATGATCCAGAGTTCTGAGATGCATTTATATGAGGCCCTCAGGTGGGAGCAGTTGTTGGATAATGCATCAGCTGCTCTGTTGTTCACCCTGCCACTTGCTGGTCTGCCATCAGCTGCTCTGTTGTTCACTGTCAGACCCTCCGCCATTGTTCGCTGCCCCACTGGCTTCTCTGTCATCTTTCACTCCATCACTGCCCTCTCTGATGCAGCCTCTCAGAGTTTGAGGTTTGCACAGCTCTCAATGATTTCGGCAGTTTGTGAAGGAGCCTCACTGTTAGTGCAGGCTGAGCAGTTTGTCACCAGAAGCTGTGACTGTCCCATAGGCTTAGTGTTTAGACATTGCTATCAGTGATTTCAGCTCTACTGATCCAGGACAAAGCATCTTAATTGAAGCTTAATCAGGTCTGTCATGAAACAGTGAGGAAGGGGCAGTTCAAATGGGGTCTAGGGGCAGAACCTGTACCAGCAGGCATCAATACCTATCCCCATCCTTTGTCATCCTTGCTGGGCTTTGACACTGTTAGTCTCTGGCTACACAGTGAAGTTCATTTGAGTGCGAACCTCTCAGAAAAGGCCTGGCAAGCACAGTCCCACTGCCCTTTGTTCACACAACAAGGAAGATGACACTTTATTACCCTTTGCACTCAGTAACAAAGTGACTTGGAATCCAACACCAGTCAACAGTGATTATTTGGACTCACTAGTTCCAGGGATAGCTCAATGGTTAGAGCAGTGGTGCACAACCCATGGGCTGTAACCCCTTTGTGGATCACCAATGTCTCCTGGGGGATTGTGGCTCCAGAGCCACAAGAGGCTCTTTAAAGAGCCACTTGTGGCTCTGAGCACTGCCACTGCTGACTCCTCGTGTAGCTCCAGTGGCTGCTGTTGCTGAAACGGATTGTTTTTTTTAAGCGGTGGCAGCCTCCAGAGCTGCTGAGCAGTCAGCTGCAGCTGGGTGCCCTGCAGAAGTTAGCTGGCAGGGCAGGGGGTCCTGGAGGAGAAAGCCGGCAGAGTAGGGAGCTACCCACCTTGAATGTGGAGGAAGCCTGCTGGAGGGCTGTGGGGAGGCGCAGCTGAGCCTGCCGGAGCCACTCAGAGAAGGAGGAGGCAGGGGAAGCAGCAGCGGGGAGGCAGTGGCTGTGGAGGAGAGCTACGCTCATGCCCTGAGGCGGGTTAAATCTGGAAATGGGCAAGGCAGGTTTAGGGCTGATAGGATTTAAATCTGGGGTTGGGGGATGGGTTTGGCGTGGATAGAGGTTAAGCCTGGGAACTGGGGGGTGGGGCCGTTAGGGTTTATGGGGCTTAACTTGGGGGGTCACAACACAAGTACAATAAAATAGAGGGTTTGTGGTTGAAAAAAGGTTGTGTGCCACTGGGTTAGAGCATTGGCATGTAAACCCAGGGTTGTGAGTTCAATCCAGCGAGTGCTTTAAAGGTTCCTGATTAAAAACAAAAACCTGTCAGAGATGGTGATAGGTCCTGCTGTGAATACAGGGGCTTGGACTTGATGACTCTGGAGGTTTCTTCCAGTTTTTTGAGATAGGATGATATGTACACACTGTGTATCTAGGCAGAGTGGGTGTGTCTATACAAAGCAGGTCAGTCCCTGCACTCTTCTTCCACATTTCACTGCCAGATTTCAGGGGACAGCTCATTCAAACCCTGCTTAGGTCATGAAAACCATCATTGAAAATGAAGAGCTAAGTATTAACTGGTCCTTCTAGGGTGGATTTGTTTGTTTCTGGAGGAGAAAGAATTTGTTATACCATTGGAAACTTGCTTCTACAGAACTGTCTTAACAGTGGTGTATTTTTTTTTCCTCCTTCTAAGTCATTTGACACACTTACAGTCCACTTCCGTTTGCTTTGTTCCCTGTACCCTCTGTTATCTCTCCAAAGGGAAGGGAGTACAGGAAGGACATTATGTAATGTGACCTTTGCCATGTTTCCTGGCTTTGTAGAACCCATGAGCTGTTTTCTGCAGAAGAAACACGTCTTACACTGCAGCCACACAATCCCCCAAAAGTAGGCAGGGCATCACAAATGGTGAAGCACAGTGGTGCTGTCTTTGACTGACTGTTCTGCACTGATCACGCCTGAGGGACCCAAATAGCTGCATAGCAGTTATGTAGAACCCATTCAACAAGGAATATTTTCTTAATCTCCTGTTGCCTATTCTGAGCCATCAGGACATTGAGGATATTGGGTTAGGGCAGGTTACTTCATAGGCAATAACTCAGTGTATTGCTGTTACACAGTATTCATCCCAAACCAACCTAGAAGGTGTTAATGAGGGTAAAGAGAGGCCAATTAACCAGATGGGCCACAGCTGGGGGAATTAAGGGGTCTTAGTAACCTCTGAATAATGATAGAGCCCTGCTGAGAAGAAACAGGACTGAGATAAAGCCAGGAAACTGGCAGTAGCATAGGACTGCAGTGAGATAGCCTGTAGTGACTCTGGACAATAGATGGGGAAAGGAAGGAAAACTAGATGGAAAGGGTGTAGGAAGAGCATCAGGGAAAGTGCACCTGGCTTAATGTGATAGAGACCTTGGTTGCTGATTAGTGGGTCCCTGAGCTGGAACCCAGATTAGTGGGTGTAGCTGGGTTTCCCTCCCACCCACTGAGGAAGTGGCACTCGTTAGTGCAGAGATGGGAAGGCTGCCATTTTAGAGACAGAGACTTTGATATCCCAGAAGAAGAAAACACAGTGATCTGGCTGGAGGGCCAACCTATGAAGACAGGAGTACTGAGCTGCAGAGAGAGGCAGCAGCAGCAGGGCATGCAGAGAGAAGCAGAAGCAGGTGTTGGACCTGGAAAGAACTAATCCCCAAAGCGGCTCTGAGGAGATGCCCTTAGTAATGAGTGGACTCAAAGACAATTCACTAGGCCAAATCCTTTAATCTATGTTAGAAGAACAGGGATGGACTAATGGGTGCTCATAGGTTATACCGGAAGTTGTGCCAGTCAGGAGGTTCAACGCTATATCCTGAACCCTTAACTTCGATGACCACAGACTCACTTCTCCTGATGTTGCTGGTGAAGATTTCTAAAGCTCTGGATGGTTTTATAGTCTTCCCATTTCTGTCCACGATGATGTCTGTGGAAGAAGCTGTAGGTGTCTGCTGCCGCTGCAGCCATTCCCTAGCTGTTCGACTGCCAGAATCATAGAATAGGTGGCAGTATGAGCCGGAGGCAAATGGTGAGGATTGGGGTATTTACCAGTCAGTGTGGGAATACAGCAACTGCACCAATTTCAGAGAAACTAAAAAGGCATCTGTGGCTTCATCCTCCCCTCCCAAAGAGTTGTTTTTATTGTTTTGTTTGGGGATCCTGGCTGTAGTGTAACCTCCTGCAGTCAAGAGCGAAAGTGCTAGCTGATTGCAGAGTAGACTGTGTCAGAAGCAGAGCCCATCCCAGGCTAATAGCTGCAAGCAAACATTGGCTTTTCCTTCCTTCCCGCACATTAGGGCATCTTAAAAGAGAACTCAGAATCCAGCCTCCTGCTGGGAGGCATCGATGTAGTGTTAAAAAATGTTTTGAAAATGAGCATGAATGTTAAGAATATACAATTCTTACTTCACTTTTAGATTTAGTGTTTTCTTCTTGCTGGTGCCTCTCATATAAGGACGAGGAGTTGAAACTCAATTTGTAAAACCTGTTTGTTCTATCTGAGATTGCTTTGTGTTCTTTCAGATTTTAAATTAACATTTTCCTCCCACATAGTGTCTCCTTTCAGGGAGCTGCCTACATTAAATCAACTCAAAAAAGAAGCTTTAATATAGGGAGGAGATCTGGTTCTGTCTTCATATATACACATGTTCAGTTCTAAGTATGGTGCCTTGATGCTTTGGTGAGAGGAATAACCACCTACCAGTGGCTACTATGAATATCTTAGGTAATGGGTTAGAAAGAGAGGCTTAAAGGGTAAATGTGCAAGGGATGTGTTAGTGGCAGAAGTAGACTATCATGTTGGGTTTCCAGGGCTCTATAACTGACACAGTTTAGAGTGGCCCTTAAACTGCTGTAAATGCTGCCAGGGCTGAGGCCAGGACAGAAAATGAAGGAGCCATGGATGCAGAGACTCTAGCCTTTAGTCCACCTTGTTCCATGCACTTAATAGTTTAGACATACCTTTATTGGTACAAGAGCTTGTTTCGGGGTGCCCAATGTGGAGTTCTGCTTGGGTGGATTGACACTTGGCTGCCCATGCATCTTCTCTGCATGTCACCTTTTGCTAGGCTTCAGGCAGATTGTCAGGGTCTCTCTTGTGTCCTTATATTTTTATTCCTTTGTGCTTTGATATGTGATTGTGATCCTCATTCCCACCATTCTCCAGAAAACTGAATGATGCCAAAGGGCAATGCCATAGCACCAACTTCCCCTTCAGCTGGGTGGACGTGCTTGACCCTGGCTTCTCCCCAGGCCATGCCCTCACTCTACCACTAAACCTTAAGCTTAAAAGCTGACATATGTAGCACAACTCCACAGCATTTTCATTAGAAATTAAAAATAAATGACTGTGACTGAGTGTAAAATCTTGCCGTTTTTAAGTCTATGGTTTCTGTATTTTGCACCAACATTCCTCCCTTTGGAGTCTTATCCCTATTTGTGTGCTGAAAACAATAGACTTGAAAGTGCAAAAAGAAATGTACTTATTGTTTCATCATCCTTAGCCCAGGTCCTGCTTTGGCATTTCTCAAGCACACAATTGCATGAGGAGGCTGTGTGGTCATTGAATCTTCCTGGCTGTGATGGAGTTTTAATCCATCTTTCAGGAGCTATGGTGCTATCTGCAGCCCATAAAACTAAAACTGTAATACAGCTGGAGTCTGAAATACCTACAAATACATGGAGCAATTTTAAATAAAAGCTTTCTAAAAGTCTATTGAGGCTTCTGGGAAAAGGTATTAGCTTTGTCCTGGTCTGACCATGTGGGCAGAAGATGCCATGTAGAACCTCATAACTCATCTAGAGTGACTACAACGTATCAGGACAAAGGCAAGCAAAAAAGCCTATGCACACTTGAATGGATTAGGGATTTGGGGGGAGGTGTGTGGGGAAAAAAAGTTTTACTTCATTTGTTTGTGGTTCCAAGAAACCTTTCATATATTTTGTACTGGGAGAAGAGTAACAAGTTTTCTACTCACGAGATGTGTACAAAATAGGTTTTGATTTAGGAAAGGATCTTATTACATAATCAGTAAATGTTGGTATGCAAATACCCATTTATTTGCTTCCTGTGATTCTATCTACATTTTTTTTTCCAAATCTGCTAAGTGGTACCAGTTTTTCTGCTGGCTTCATCAGCTGCCCTGTGATGGTGCACCAGATGACGTAAGTCTCCAATGTCTGCAACCAAACCTGAGAATAGGTTGAACCTCTCTAATCTGGAACTCTCTTGTCCAGCAAACTCCATAATCCAGCATGATTTTAGATGGCTGGATGACCACTTATCATGGCTGTGGTCAAGCTTTCCGTGGTGCCATAAGGTTTGTTTATAGCCGTCAGTCCTGGTTCTGACTGTTCTGTGCTGTTATTTAGCTGTAATTTACCCCTAAATGACTTCTAAGAGCCCATTGAGGAATGGAAGTGTTAGTAATCTGCTAGAAAATATTCACCTCCCACAGTCCAGCAAATTCTCTCATCCAGCACCCTTGTGCCAGACAAGAGAGGTTCAACATGTACTGGAACCTAGCGGGTGACATATTGGAGAAAGGACATATATCCCTTACTTCTTTCCTCAGTATGGTGTTCCCATCAGAGGCTTAGACCACACTGCAGCCTTCTTCTCCATGGGTGATCTGTTTGTCGTGTATGTAATTTTTCCTTTGGATTTGGTAGGTACATGAAAGTGCTTTATCCTGGATATGACCATTGGTTATGCAAAGCGAATCATGAAGATATTCTGGGAAGCTGTCTGTTTAAGGATGAAAACCTAAAGCTGACTGATTTCAGCGTTGTTGTGTAGTCATGTTGGTTCCAGGATATTAGAGAGACAAGGCAGGTGAAGCATTAGATCAAGCTCTGTTGGTGAATGAGAAAAGGTTTTTGAGTTACACAATGCTCTTCTATAGGCCCAGAACATAGAAGAAGAGCTCTGTGTAGCTGGGAAACTTGTCTCTTTCACCAAGCAGAATTGGTCCAATAAAAGGGATTGCCTTGCCCACCTTGTCTCCCTAAAAGCCGTGAGGCATTCCTGGTGAAATTCTCCCCTTTCCAGATGCTTACCATCAGTCTTGAGAGGGATGTAACGGTGCAGAGCTCTTCTGCTAGCTCTCCTCATGGGAAAAATTTCACTTACCATGAAGTGTGAGATCAACTCACAGTCTGCTGAAATATTTAATTTCTATATTTAGGAGATGTGATGAAACAGAGAAACTGCCAGCCAGCAATGCAGGGGTTAATTTAAGCCTTTGGGCCTAGTTAGTCCCACCTTGTTACACTAGCGCCAATGCCAGACCTGGAGGTGGGATAAAAGGAGGGAGCTTGATTCAGTTCAGTGATGACTGGCAAAGAGGCAAGAGCTAGTTGCCTCACTGTCTGAAGGGAAGGAGCACTGGCCTCTCTGGCATTAAGCACTGGTTTCCTAAAAAAGGGAGAGTGTGGAGGACCCCTCAGCAAGGAAGGCAACTGAGTGAGTGAAGCCCAGATATACTGGGGACTTTTCCTTCAGCAGCTTATGGCTGCACTGCCCAAAGTAATCTTGGACTACATCAAGGCACCATGTGGACTCCAGAGTGAATCCATTGGGAAGTAACCCCCCCACGCAGAAGCTTAGAGTGGAGAGGTCACACCCCAAGCTGAATGGACTGGTAGGAAGTAGTAGTCCAGGAGAGCAGATTCTGATTCCCTGCCAGGAAGGATTCCAACCCCCTTGTTCCAACTCTCAGTCCCTCGGCCTCGGACCTGGTGGGGTGAGAGGGCTTGAGTCCCCCCTTTTGCATCTCACCCCCATCCCTTCCAGCCTTAAAGACTGAGGTCACTCAACCTGCAGGGCACTGAGAGCCAGGCATCTAACCATGGCACAATGGTCCTCCAAGCCCTGTTACAGGAGTTCAGTTTAAACGTTCATCCCAGAGGTTAGCTATTTTTTCTTGAATCTTGGGTGCAAGGTTTGGCATCGAGTCACTAGCCAGTTTTCCAAAAGTGTAGAATTTACTGTCTGCGTATTAATAAGCAGGACAAAATGCCTTTCCCATTTTTTGAGTGTGTGTGTGTGAGAGAGGGGGAGGGAGGGAGAGAGAGGTTATGACGTAAACTCATGCTCCTGGTTGGGAAGCTGAGAGACTTCCCTAATTAGAACTATTTAATATAGAGTACGAAGAACGATTCAATTGTGGTGACAGACGGATAGGATCATGCATATGCAAAGTTGGTTGCACCTATAAATTTTATAGCACTGTGTGACACATTGAGAGAGCACTGGCATAATCTTTGTAAAAGGAAATGAAACATTAAATAATAAGTCACTGCTTAAATAGTTTTAATAAGTAATGAGCAAGCAAAGCAACCAGATTAGTGGATATGTCTCTTTTTTCTAAATATAAAAGCCATGCACCATTGGATAAAATATATTGCAAGCTTTTTTCATCAAACAAGAACTGAAGTACTTTTTTCATTTGTCACATTGCAGTGTACAGAATATTCTGCAGGAAATAAGGAATATTTCCATTATGAGTGGAGCATTGTTTCATTTATGCTGTCTTTTTGGGGCAGGTTTTCTTGTGCTTTATCTGCTCAACCTCAGTATTGACAGTAGAGTTTATCAAATTTCCTTCATTTTGAGCGTCATTTATTTCTTTTCATGGCTCAGTTCAGAGCCTTCTGGCAAGAGTTTTTACACTTGGCATAGAATTCATTCAGTGAGTGTCCTAAGAAAATGATTTTTGTTGGAAAAAAATTCATTTGGCACTGTGTGCTATATAGCATTAGGAGACAGAATCTGTTAGGTTCTGTAACTAGCAGGACACATGCACAAAAGGGAGATACAGAACTCTTTGCCTTTTCAAATCTTGAACCTTTTGTAAATTTTGGTGAGATTATGAGCATGATGAACTTCTTTATCCTTTCCAGGAGATCAGTTCTGAACTTGCATAATTATTAAATAATTGTCCAAATTCAGAATGGATATTCTCTGAAAATATGAAAAAGCAGTAGTCACAGTTTTAAATATAGAGTGTAAAGACTGTGAACTAGTCAGAATCAGTGTGTGGAAGGACAAAATATAACTTTCACATCAAATGTGGAGGAAGAAAGGTCACATTTGACAGGAGGAAAATGTAACTCTTATGCAGTATGTTAACTTGAGTCATCTCATACATGTCATTCCAAATAAGGGAAATAAAGTGAGGAAAAATCTAGGCTAAATGGAATGTTTAGGTGAATGAGCCGTGTCACTGGGTTTGGCATCTTGACTCTACTAACAATGCTCAGTGGACTAGAATTACCATCACGCATCAAGCAGATGAAACAGAAACCAGTCCCGGGGCCATAGGGTTTTGCGTGTTTGGGATCATGACTAAAGAAAGAAGGACAAAGAGGAAAGGAGGCGAGTCCTTGTTGAAGTTAAAACAATGATATTATAGTTGTGTAGGGTGGAGTGCTGGTGTATGTTGTGCAAAAACACTTTCCTTTGTCATGACCACATCGGCAATCTTTCCCCCTCTATGAGGATTGTCTTATTTTAGGAATCGTTTTCAGATCATACTTTTCTGGGGCAGCCCTTCTAAATTTGCTAGGCCAAGTAGCTGCAGCCCTAAAGAATTGACCCAAAACCCACTAAGGACTCAATAGGAGTCTTTCCATTGGTTCACATGGTGTGTAGACTGGACCTTGTAAACAGCCATTTTACAATTAATACTTTACAAATAAAAGTATTTAGGATTTTATCTCTCATGCTACTTTGGGGCTTTGTACATGCAAATCGGATGTCACCAAAAAGGAACTGCTTTCAAAAGTTTCTGTTCAGCTTGTAACTATATTGTACAAGTGCCAGCTTATACAGTAAGTGTGCAAAGAGAGTAGTAGCATCCTTCAGTCTACATAGACTATGGATCGCGCCCTTCGTAGTTCCGTTTGGCATCCTCATTTGCAGTGTCGGCTGTGACTGTGAAGACCCACATGAGAGTGACAGTCCTTGCTGCATCTGTTGCATATGTAATGGGTGTCTGGCAGGTCCTTGCTGTGCTTTCTGTGGGCTCGCTTCTCCTTTGCTAGCTGTCTGATCCTCAACTCACCCTTCTTGAAGGCCCTTGTATAGTTCCTGACTCCATCTGCTGCGATCGTCTGCCAGCTCCTCCCAGCTGTCTGGTTTGATGTCTGCTTCCCTGAGGTCTCTCTTGCAAACATCTTTGTAGCACAACTGGGGGCGTCCGGGAGGTCTTTCACCAGAGGCTAGCTCGCCATACAGGATGTCTTTTGGGATCCTTCCATCATTCATCCTGTGGACGTGGCCAAGCCAGCGGAGCTGCCGCTGCCTGAGGAGGGTGTGCATAGTTGGGATTCCAGCTTGCTCAGGGACGGTAGTATTGGACACTCTGTACTTCCACGATATTCCAACGATGTGCCTGAGGCAGCACAAGTAGAAGACGTTCAGCCTCTTTTCCTGGCGGGCGCACAGGGTCCAGGTCTCACTGCCGTAAAGGAGGGTGCTGAGGATGCAGGCTCTGTAGACTTGCATTTTGGTGTGAGTGTACAGTTTGTTGTTATTCCACACTCTCTTGCTGAGTCTGGACAGAGTTGTGGCTGCTTTACCGATCCTCCTATTTAGCTCAGTCTCCAAGGACAGGGTGTCAGTGATGGTGGACCCGAGGTAAACGAACTCATGGACGACCTCTAACTTATAGTTGTCAATGCTGATTGATGGAGAAACAGCAACATCCTGAGCAAGTACATTTGTCTTCTTTAGGCTGATGGAGAGTCCAAAATCCTTGCATGCTTTGGAGAACCGATCCAGCAGCTTCTGAAGCTGGTCTTCTGTGTCTGACATGACAGCAGCGTCATCTGCGAACAGCATATCTCTGATGAGGACTTCGCACACCTTAGATTTAGCTTTCAGCCTTGCAAGATTAAACAGTTTCCCGTCAGATCTTGTGTGCAAAAAGATGCCCTCTGTTGAAGATCCAAAGGCGTTTTTAAGGAGGAGTGCGAAGAAGATCCTGAACAGTGTCGGAGCAAGGACGCATCCTTGTTTGACGCCACTCCTGATGCTGAAAGCATCCGATAATGTGTCATCATGTTGGACGGTTCCTCTCATGTCTTCCTGGAAAGACTGGATCATCTTGAGTAACCGTGGCGGACATCCTATCTTGTGGAGCAGTTTGAACAGTCCATCCCTGCTGACCAAGTCGAAAGCCTTGATTAGGTTGATGAAGGCAATATAGAGTGGCTTCCTCTGCTCCCTGCATTTCTGCTGCAGCTGCCTCAGAGAGACGACCATGTTGACGGTAGATCTCTCTGCGCGGAATTCGCACTGTGATTCAGGATACACCCTCTCAGCAATCTTCTGGAGTCTGCCGAGGATGACGCGAGCGAACAGTTTACCAGTGATGCTTAGGAGGGAGATTCCACTGTAATTGTTGCAGTCACTTCTGTCTCCTTTGTTCTTGTACAAGGTTATGATGTTAGCATCGTGCATGTCCTGTGGAACCTCTCCCTCTCTACAGCACAGGCACAATACCTCATGTAGGGGTTCCAGGAGAGTGTCTGTGGCACACTTGATTACCTCTGGTGGTATACCATCCTGGCCAGGGGCCTTTCCTACTGCAGTGTTGTCGATGGCTTTCTTCAGTTCATCCACAGTTGGTTCCTGGTCCAGTTCGTCCATTACTGGTAGGAGTTCGATGGCATCGAGGGCTGAGTCAACCACAATGTTCTTGCGTGAGTACAGCTCGGAGTAGTACTCGACCCAGCGCTCCATCTGTTTGGCTTTGTCAGTGATGACTTCACCAGATTTGGATTTCAGAGGTGCCATCTTGTTCTGGGTGGGTCCTAATGCCTTCTTGATGCTCTCATACATTCCCCTGAGGTTACCAAAGTCAGCACTGGTCTGGATGCTGCTGCATAGCTCGAGCCAGTAGTTGTTGGCACAGTGCTTGGCCGTCTGCTGTACTGTTTTTCTGGCTGCTCTGAGCGCTTGCAGGGTATTCTGGCTCAGCAAACGTTTGTACTCCAGGAGCGCAGCGTGCTTTTTTCGATGGCCGGAATCATCTCATTGGAATTAGCTTCGAACCAGTCATTTGTGTTTCTAGATCTTCTTCCAAACACCAACAAGGCCGTGTTGTACATTGTATCCCTCAGATGCCGCCATCTGGATGTCACATCGGCACCCCAGGGGTTGCTGCGCAGATTCTTCTTGAGGGTCGCTCTGAACTTTTCAGCTCTGTCTGAGTTAGCCGTCTTTCTGGCATCGATGCAGGGCCTTCCAGTTGGTTTAGAGCGGTGCAGCTTCTTGGGAATCACCTTGAGTTTGGAGCAAACCAACGAGTGATCTGTATCGCAGTCAGCACTATGATAGCTGCGTGTCAGAAGGACGTTTTTGAGGTTATCACATCTAGCGATGACCATGTCTAGTTGATGCCAGTGTTTTGAGTGTGGGTGTCTCCATGACACTCTGTGCTGTGGCTTGGTTTGGAAAAATGTGTTTGTGATGCACAGATTGTGGTACGTGCAAAGTTCGAGAAGACGCTGACCATTTTCATTCATTTTTCTCACACCAAAGTGGCCTAAGCAGGAAGGCCACGAATCACGATCAGCTCCAACTCTCACATTGAAGTCACCCAGAATGTACAGTTGTTTGCGAGCAGGTATTTGAGCTATGGCAGCACTAAGCATGTCATAAAACTTGTCTTTTACTTCCGGTGCGGCGTACCGGGTTGAGGCGTAAGTGCTGATCAGGTGGACAGGACCGGCACGAGTTTGAAGTATGACCTGAAGGAGTCTTTCTGATCCACACATTACTAATTCCACCATTTGTAGAAGGGTGTTTCTGATGGCGAAGCCAACACCATGCTCCCTGGGTTCTTCTCGGGCTTTACCCTGCCAGAAAAAGGTATAGTCCTTTTCCTTTAGAGATCCTGAATCTGCGAGACGTGTCTCTTGCAGAGCAGCAATGTCAACTTGGAGCCTCTTCAGTTCCTCATTGATGACAGCGGTCTTTTGGGTGTCGCTGATGTCCTGAAGATCTTCAGTCAGACCTGTCAGCATGGTCCGCACAGTCTAGCAAGCAAGCTTAAAACTTTGATGGTTTCCTTTTCTTGTTGATTTTCTTATTGGTTTGCCTGGTGCTCAGCTTTCAGGTCACTTGTCAGGTTTGGGAACCTTAAGCCTCATGCACCCAGTGAGGCAGGTGAACTGTGGCGGGACCGTACCCTATTGGCTGGGGGCTGTCCGCTTGAGGCGGGCAGTGACTGTCCAGTGAGATGTGACAATCTCTCCCACCGTTGGAGACAACCCCTGGTGCTCGTTCTCTACGCCAATCGAGCAAGAGCTTATAACCGGTATCTGTTACCTCCTGTGTTGGTTCAACGCTGTTAGCGATGCTGGAGTACCTCTCCAGGCATGAGCTTGGGAGGTTCTTGGGACCTTAGGCTGCCCAGACACCAGTGTTCCCCTCTCGGCTTTACTGATATAGTCCAAAGGAGACGATAACCTCTACATCTGGTACCAGCTCAGCTGCAGGAGTTGCCAGGTCAATGCCAGAAGTTGGCACAGAACCGCCTTAGGACTCCCTCCGGATTTTCTGTCAGGGTTTACTCCCTTAGGCTTGCTCCTTTCCAGGATAACCCACAAGGCAGTGGGGCATGGAGAAAGTGGGTACGGTCCCACTACCTCTTGCACCTCCCTGGCGCCAAATGTCCCCAAAGCTCCCCGTGACGACCACCTTGCCTCCCCAGGACCCTCCTCCCCACCCCTCCGCCTCTCATCGGCTATCATCACCCCCCAGATCCTCCCTCCCTGTCCCCTTTTCCCCCATCCACTCCCGTGTCTCCCGACTGCACCACACTGCCCCCTATCAGTTCTTGTTGCCCCCAGGTCCCCCTTCCCCTGGCCTCTCCGCACCTGGCCACACGCTGCTGCAGCCCCACATCCTCCAGGAAGGCGCTGATCTCGCAGACCAGCCGCACCCTGGGTGCCAGCCAAAGCTACCAACTCTTCATCTGGCTACGGCTGTCCCTGGAGCCCCACAGATCTGGTGCGGTGCATGCATACAAGGAGCGCAGGATTGGGCCTGGAAGTCATGCAATCTGGGCCAGCATGCCGCAAGCAGCCTCCGTGGGTGCTGCCATCCTTACAGCCGTACCAGACGCCCCCAAACCACTGGCCCACCACTGACATCCCTCGATCTCGCCACCCCTGCTCCTCATGCTGCAGTGGGTCCCTCAGCTCCAGCCAGCAGTTGGGGATAATGCTGCCCCTTACACCTGAAGTAGTAACTAGCTCCCTCTAAGTTCCCCCTCTAAACTCCCCTCTCAAAACTCCCTCCTGTTAGCAACCATCCTATTCACATGCTCCCTGGTCGCTTGCTAGCAGGGCTTTAGAGCTCTGGCCTACCTGAGAGAGCCCCTCCCTCTGACTACCGCTCAGCCAGTCCGCACGCAGCCTGAGTACATGGCCAGCCTGAGCACATGGCCTTTCAAACAAACAGACAGCTCAGCTCAGCACTCCAAACACCAAATAAACAGACAAACCCAGGCCCAGAACCCCCAAACCCAGGCACCCACACACTCCAGAGAGCCACTTACCCAAAGGTGCTGTAGTTTGCCCCCTCCTTCCCCAGGAGAGCCCCTCTCAAAACTCCCTCCTGTTAGCAACCACCCTGTTCGCATGCACCCGGTTGCATATAAGAAAGGGAGGCCTTGATTCAACAAAATACTTAACTCATGCTTTGCTTTAGGCACGTGAATTAGTCCCAGTATATCCAATGGGATAAAGCCAATGCTTAAAGTTAAGCACATGCTTAAATGATTTCCTAGACTGGGCTTGAATCTCCAATGTTAACTGCAGTATAACTCCTAAAGTTACATGCATTGATTGGATACCTAGAATGTGTTCATGACCTGCAAGAACATTTTCATGCAGAGTATCACATTTCCTTATTAAATGTAGAAAATTAAATACTTTAAACGATTCCTGATAGAAAGTGTTAACTGGCGCTTTTTTTGTGCTGGAACTTGGTGGTACCTAATATTGACACCTCAGCAGTGCTGCCAGCCGCAGAATTGGCTGGAGGTTAGGGGCAGAGAGCCGACTGAATACTGGCTCCTCTTTTTTAACAAAAAAGGCGCTGTTAACATATACAGTATGTACTATCTATTTGCTAAATGGAAATATCTATTGATTTTGTTATTAGAAAAATTGCCATAGAAAAGAACAACAATAAAATTACACACCTTGGCTGATTCTACACAGCGCGGCTTTCCTGGCAGATCCATGCTAATGAGCAGCCCTGAAATTGCAAATGGCTGCTCATTAGCATGGGCCCATGGCTCATTAGCATAGTCGCGCAAGAGCTCGCTCTCAGCAGAGGGGGGTGCTGACAGCAAAGAGGCAGTGTGGATGTGTGCCCCGCCGGCAAAAAAAACATGTCGCCAGACCATTATGCCTGAAAATGGATGAAGGGCCGTAACGCCTATAGGCACATTTCTAAGTCAGTGGCAGCTCCTATTCGTTCCCTTTATTGCAACTCTTATGTGCTCTCTAGCCTGGTATATACTACAGAGTTATGTCAGCCTAAGCTGTTTTACATCAACCTAACTCTGTAAGTGTCTACATAAAAATGTCACTCCCAACAATCAGAGAGGTAGCTGTGTTAGTCTCTAGCTTCGAGAACAACAAGAAGTCTCGTGGCACCTTATAGACTAACAGATATTTTGGAGCATAAGCTTTCATGGGCAAAGACCCACTTCATTTGATGCATCTGATGAAGCGGGGCTTTGCCCACGAAAGCTTATGCTCCAAAATATCTGTTAGTTTATAAGGTGCCACAAGATTTATTGTTTCTCCCAACAATGTAACTTACCCACTACATTGACAAAATAAATCCCCTTCTATGAGAAATGTAGTGTTTAGGTTGACATAGTCACGTTGATGCGGTGCCTGGGTAGACACTGTTACTTATGTTGATTTTAATTGCCTCCAGGAGATGTCCCACAATGCTATTACCACTCTGTGCTAAGGGGAAGAGGTGGGGCTGGTGGTTGGGAGAAGAA
The DNA here is from genome assembly GCF_033958435.1 of Carettochelys insculpta. Taxonomy (NCBI): domain Eukaryota; kingdom Metazoa; phylum Chordata; order Testudines; family Carettochelyidae; genus Carettochelys; species Carettochelys insculpta. The sequence goes on along the minus strand of NC_134139.1, from coordinate 21,085,482 downwards.
GTGGAGTGGGAGCTGGGCCTGGAGTGGGGGAAGATTGAGCACCCCCTGGGAAAATAAGAAGTGGGTGCCTGTGGTACAGATATTCCCAACAGCATACACGCAGACCTGTGTGAGAGAGAGCTGCTCAATGTGTTTGTGAAATGGAAATGACTGTGCTTGCCACTTCAGGTTCTTCTCCCTGTATTGATAAAGTTTCATTCAGTTATAAATACGTCTCTTTGCCTGGGTTTGGAATAAATCTATTTATGGAAACTTAATTAATCTTTATTAGTTCATAACAGATGCTATCTGGGGATGACATCATTCACAGAGAATAGCAATCAGTGCACTTGCAGTGTTACAGTAGTACACACACAGCAGTCCTTACAAGGTTCATATCATGGTGTGGTTGGGGGTTGGGGGCATGGGGAAGGCCAGGCAGAACACAATTCAGTAATGCACATTACTGTTGCTCTCTATGAGCTTTCATGGTCTCTCTGAGCCATATAGATCCTCATTGACCTTATTTCCCTGCTGCTGAAAATCAGTAGACAGCTACTCCACATGCATTCTGGTGGACCCACCCCCCACCCCTTAGCTTCACAGATATTATGAAGTGAACAGCAACCAGCTATAACCATTGGGATATTTTCCCATTGAGATCCAATCTCATGAATAGACAGCATCAGTGGCATTTCCGACAATTTAACTGTCATTGTGCATCTGCTGAGCCTACAGTTAAAGTGCTCCATACTCTGTACAGTTTCAAGCATCATGGGAGTAAGGGGTTCACTGAGTCTCCCAGGGTCACTATGGTTGCTTCCCTATCCCCAGTGCTAATCCTCTGTTCTGGAAAGAAATTCCCTGCTTGCAGTTTTCTGAATAGGCTAGCGCTCTTAAAGATGTGCATGTCACGTCCCTTTCCTGGCCTGACCTGCTTGATGTTGGTAAAGTGTTCCTGGTGATTCTCCCAGCAGTTGCAGTACCATGAAAAAGTAGCCCTTCCTGTTGATGTACTCTATGGCAAGGTGAGCAGTTGCAAAATAAGAAGAGGAATGCTACCTATTGTCCTTCTCCCCAGTTTGAAACCCAATGGCTGCAAAACCATCCGTTAAGTCCTGCACATTTCCCAAAGTCAGAATCCTTCATAACAGGACGTGATTCATAACAGGATGTGATCCCTGCTCATTTGCATCACAGCAACCTCCTTCTCCCTCATGGTTTTGCCAACCCCAAATTGATTCCTGATGGATGAGCACTAATCTGCTGCTGCAGGCCTATGCACAGTGATCACCCCTCATTTCTCCCCTGTCAGTGCAGCTCTCATTTTGGTGTTATTGCTCTGGAGGGCTGGACAAAGCTGTGTACACACACCCAGGAATGTGGCCTTATGCATCAGAAGTTTCTTCAGCCAGTGCTTGTCATTCCATATCTATGTAATTACGTGATTCTACTGCCCAGTGCTTATTTCTCGGGTGCAGAACTGGCACTCCTCCATCTGCATCGGATCTGTGAATGCCAACAAGTTGGAATTGTTCCTTTTCTGTCCCACAGCAAGCGGGCCTCCAGAGCATCACTATGGTGCTCTCCACTCTGCCGGCTCTGTACACGCTCCTGGATCTGGTGCACCATGTTCACAACACTCATCACACTAGTTCAGAGCCGTGCAGCATCCATGCTTCTCACACAGATGCTGGCACATGGGTATGTGGCACATTTGTGAGAGGAGGCATGGATCAATAAGAGATTTCAGGGAAAATGAGGGGATGGAGAAAATTGTATCATGGAACATTGAAATCATGTTCCCAGCCTTTCCTGAGTGACTTGTTTGCCCCATTGAAGTCCTTTCCAAAACACCCTGCCCTAAATGGTGGCAAGTTGCATAATGGGTTAGCTACACTTGATGGACACCTTTCTGCCTCTGTGCAAGCACCACTAATGAGAATGCTCATTGCTCATTCAGGGAGCATAGTGTGGACGTGCAAAAGCATGTTAATTAGTGGTATGGGAGTATGTCAATGTAACTTAGGGACACCTAATTTTGTAGTAACGAAGAGAAGTCCTCCAGCATCTTATAGACAGATTTATTGTAGCATAAGGTTTTGTGGGAAGAACCCACTTTGTCTTTGCCCACATAAGCTTATGCTCCAATAAATCTGTTAGTCGGTAAGGTGCCACAGGACTTCTCATTGTTTTTGTGGGTACAGACCAACATGGCTACCCCTCTGATACTAATTTTGTAGTGTAGACTTGCCTTCAGATAAGCTATTATTGCTGTTAGAAGAGTAATTAAAAATCCTATGAAGGGGCAGCTGTGTCCAGTATTTGCGTTCACTGGATTAGAATTCATCAGGGATTCCCTGAAAACACTCTTATCTACTCACCGCTATGGGGACGAGTGACCTCAGCATTCCCCAAAGCTTCAATTTAGTGCAGTTCAGTTGTCCTTCATGTACACTCTGACTGCACTTGCACATGCTAACAGAATCTACGGAAGTTCAAATTCAAGGGACTGTGTCCAAGGAATCATGTTTGCATGTACAGATTGGCCAGTGCTTTTCTTTGGCAGAGTTTAGATTTACTTGTATTACACAGAATTCCTTTCCAAAGTCCTCCAGTCCACCTTTAGAGTTTTACTTTACACTGAGTTTAGCCAATTAATATCTAGTATGTAGGAAAGATGTTAGAGCTACTTTTTGAGAATGAGAATGTCCTCAAATTTGGTAAGAATTTCTATTTGTTTAGGCCAATCTCTAATTCTATGAGACATTATGGTATTGTGAAGAACCATAAAACTGTTTTACATTCTTTTAAATGGTTAAAAACAGAGGATATGAGTATGATGCATTAAAAGCAGAAAATAAGTCAACCTAGAAAAAAATTACAGCTGATAGTGTTTGCTGTTCAACATACCTTATGAAGTATTAGTATAGATTTGACAATTCATTCCTTTTCCCTGACTCTATTTCGTAGGCAATTAAAGTGACATATATTAAATATAGCTATAAACTAATTCACTATATACGCATACAATATTTTACATATTTTTTCTAATTTTCTTGTTTAAAATTTTAAGTTTTTTTTTTTTGCAAAGAGATTTCAGACTGATTTCATTCTCTTCTCAGTGATTATTGCTGCAAATATTTTATATTTGGAATTCCTTTGTACCATGTGGTTTGTTCCTTAAAGTCACATAATATTACTTCTAATTCCTCAATGGCTGGCATACAAATCCATACAGCTTTTAATGACTGTGCTGACATTTCTGTCAAGAATAGGTACAACAAAATGTTGTACAAGTGCACACACCAATTTCTTTGTCGAAAGTAAATAGAAGGCCTTGGAAGGCCATCCAAATAAATGCAATGCTATATTGTAGCAAATGTTTTCATATGCTTTTCTGAAGATTCTTTCGCTTCTGCACTCTTTGTAGCAAGATGGCTGTCGCTAACAGTAGGCTCAGAATGGTCACTGATAGTTACAAACATGAATAAATATATTTTGTGGGGTATCGGAGATGACAAATGCTTCTTGCAGAGTGAACGTTTGTACTGTTTATAGATCCAGGTCTGTAAAGAAGACTCAGTATGAAATGATTCCTAATGGATATCTTAAAAAAGCTGTGGGAAAAGGTTTTGTTCTACTTAGTGATTGGTATTATAGGCTAATCTATTTGCATAAGATGGAAACAAAATAGGCATATTGCTTTAAGTAATTGGTTTATATTTTGTATTGGCACCAAACTGCAGATTGAACATTGAGAAAAATAAATTAATAATCACATGCACAGTTAATTTAACTTTTCGTTAATATACTCTGTCCCCATGCATTCTGTCTGTTTCTTCTGAGTGTTATTCCCTGGCAAAGAAAAAAAATGTGGCATGGTGTGTGCTTCAGCTGTTGCAAGCCTGAAATCTCCATAGAATAGACCATTGGCAGATTTAATCAGGTCTTTTATACTACAGGTCTCATAGCAAAATTGCTAAGCTGATTACTGCTTGTCTTCAGCTTTATGTAATGCTGCAGTGTTTGTTCTGAATATTATCAACTGATTTTCCTCCTGCCTTTGCCCCTCACTGTTGCTTGCTTTATTTGGAAGATGCCTCAAATTTTAGTTCTCTCCTTTCATTTTTCGACTACAAGTCCAGACTGATGGGCTTCATAGATGTTTCTCAAGAATGTTGGAAAGAAAACAATCATGTATTAAATCGATATCGTGCATTTGTTGCAGAGCGGATGTTCTGAAGTTCAGTGATTTCTTGAACTTAGTACTTATCCCCCTGGGTTACACCATCCAGCAGACACAATGGGCCAAATCCTCCAGTCATTCTATGTTACTGTGTTGATTTCTGTGGAGTTATTCTAGTTTTCACCTGCCAAGGGTCTGGCCCACTGGAACAAACTCATCCTGTTCTAACTCCACCGAAGATAGCATAGTTACATAGGGAATTAAATTATTCCTAGGTAATGGACTTTCATTACTCTAGCTGTGGCTGCCCATGTGCCTTATTGGAGAGCTTGGCACATTTTCCTGAGTTAATGTCTGCAAAATGTTTTAAAAAAATAAAATGCTATAAATGTTACATTATTATTATTGTTGTTATATATTATTTATTAACTATCATAGTATTTCCTAGCACAGAGCAAGTGAATCTATTTCCTTTGATTTCTTTAGTAGTCAGCCTCTTGTATTTTTATGATCCTAATGATGCTGGACAGCAAATGATCTCTGACAGGATTTTGGATGGGTGTGCTCCTCTACACTGAGAGATGATGAATGTGGCTTTTTCGTTTCTGGGCAATAACTCTGTCTTGGGAAAACACCTTCTGGAATTAATTTTATTTCTTTGTGAACCAGAGCTTTTATTAAAAGAATTTCCTTGTTTGCGAAAGGAAAGTGCCTTTTGTTTTGGGGCTTCTCAACTTCTGAGGGAGGGGCACAATTTGGCTGAGTCATTAATACTCTAGGTTTCAGAGCTAGTCCCATGTGCAGTATATATGGCATTACCCAGGATACACTCTGGATTGTTACCTGCTCTTTCCCCTCTGTTCTCCAAACTTGGGGTCCCATTTACACTACTTTGTTCTAAGACAGTGGTTCTCAAAGTGTGGTCCGTGACCATCTTGCAGGTGGGCTGCGGGTTCAGGACTTGCCCCCTCCGAGTGGGGAATCTGTCCTGGCTTTCCAGCCCTGCCTCCACCATGTTACAGCTGCATATATGCGTTTTTATGTCCCAGTAGACTGATATGAATAATTTAGTATTTAAGCCATTTAGAGATAAACAAATGCATTTTGTCATCATGGATTGTTTGCTTGTGGTCTGTGGAAAGGTTTGATTTGAGCAAGGTGGACTGCATCCCAAAAAGTTGGAGAATCACTGCTCTAAGAGTAACTACTGGCTTGTTGCCACATAGCCTCTGGCACATAAATTACTTCCAGGTGAGGTATAGGAATGTTCTGAGCCAATTACTCCTGAATTATATTGCAGGCAAACATCAGAAAATTCCCAGTCCGAGATCTGTCCCCGGAAATGTGAATCTTGTACTGCCCAGTACTTCCTGGACAACACCAGCTCCTAAAAGTCTGTCACTTCAGTCATAGAAAATGAAGTGCACGACGCTTGTCATCTCCAGTGCAGCTTTCCACACACTTCAAACCAAACACAAGGGCTAAGATAAAACCATGAAGCAAGTTTATTAATTCTGAGGGAAAGTTTTTAAGTGTTTGTGTGTAATGAGGCATAAAAGTCAGAATTGGTCATGAAGAAATAAAAGGTAAAACACAAATGAATAACTTAAATAGTATTGGGGTTAGCTGTGTTAGTCTGTGTCTTCAAAAAACAAATTAAGCAATCCTGTAGCACTTTAAAGATTAACAGTATTACTTATTAGGTAATGAGCTTTTGCTGGTAAGACCCACATCATCAGATTATGGACAGCAGTCTGGCTGGGTCCCTTCAGCAAAAACCTCTCCTTCATTTCAATGATAATCTATTTGTCTTTTCAAACATCAGTGATGCCATGAGTAGAAAAGAGGGTAGGAGGTGATTTGAGGTTCTCTTCCTCATTTCTGTAGCTTCTCCTCTTTGAGAATTATTTGCAGCTGCAATTCAGATGGTACTCGCTCAGATTACATGGTGGGAATCTCCAGCTGCTCCACTGCCAAGAGATACATTTTTTTTGCTTACAAATGTCTTTTTACCAAAGAATGGCCGCTTAACCAGGAGACAGTACATTTGATTTTGCTGACACCTAGCCAGGCATCTGACAGCTTTTGTCTCTGGAAATTGATTTAGAACTGTTTTGCCAGACTTGGAACATGTTTCGTAGAGTACAGTTTTATAAGTTTACACACTATATTGCCACACGTTTACTGTGACAATTGGCTCATCATATTAGCTGTATCTACACTTATCCAAAAACTTCATAATGGCCATGCTAATGGCCAGACTGAAGAATACTAATGAGACATTGAAATGCATAGTCAGTGCCTCATCAGCATGCCACTGGCTGCAGCACTTCAAAATTGACATGTTTCACTATGCGTGGCTCGCCTACCCAGGGGTTCCTTTTCAAAAAGACTCCACGAACATCGAAATCCCTGGGGGATTTTGATGTTGGCAGGGTCCTTTTGAAAAGAACCCCCGTATAGAGGAGCCGCGTGGGAGTGAAATGTGGCAATTTTGAAGTGCTGCACCCAGCGGCATGCTAATGAGGCACTGAATATGCATTTCAATGCCTCATTAGTATTCTTTGCTCTGGCCATTAGCATGGCCATTTCGAAGTTTTTCGTAAGTGTAAACGTAGCCATTATGTTTTTTCAAATTATACCTCATGAAACACGCTTTGTAAAAAGGGTACAAATGATTTATAAAAATCATTCATGAAAATGTTTCTCCCTCTCTGAGGGACATGTTCTAACAAAGTTGTTCAATTTCTTAAATAGGATATTGAACAAGTAATTAAAGTTGACGTTTTATTAAGTAAAGTTTTGATTTTTATGAAACCCCGTTTTTGTCAGGAAAACATTATTTTGAGTAAATCTTTCAATTTTTCCTATGAAGAGACCGAAAGAAAAATTTTACTTGGAAACAAAACAATTTTTTTAAAATTCAGACATGCTGATTTTAAAACATGCCACATTGTTAAAACACCATGACATGTTTAGTCACATTGAATTCTTTCTCTTACTTAAACTGTAAATATTCTGTTTCAGCATTTCCAGTTTGAGACATTTTGGAATGTGTTGTTTTGTTAAAATTATCAATATTTTGACTTGTTCTGATCTGGAATAGAAAGTAATTTCAAAACATCAAAGTTTTCTGCAAAAGGAAAATTTCATTTTTCAAACACCTTTAGTTCCAAGTCTCTAGTCTAATCTGAAATGCATAGCTAGTGCAAAAAAGAGGTGATGAATGACAGAATTTTTGGAAGAATGTCTAATTGTAGGTTAGAAAGATTTCAGTCTTCTCATACTACTAGCAGACAGCTTCCCTTCAGCTATATCATTCAACTGAACCTGAACATATTTTTGGGATGGGTTTGGTTTAGGAGAAAACTTGTTCTGTCCTAGCAAGTCCTAAGCTGTCTGGTGGTAACCTGACTTCCTATTTCTTTTCAAGTGGGTCATCATGATTGGTCTCCTAGATTTTCTTAAGGTCCTTTGAGTCTCTTTTTCTCTGGGGCCCCCTTCTTTTTATGTCTCTGTGTCTTGTTGCCTTGCCATAAGAGATTCAGCGTTTTCTGTAGTTCCATGCCCTTGGAATTTTAAAATGTGCTCTAAGGACCAGTTGCTTCTCTACAGAGATCGAGAGCCTACACCTTCAGTTCTCTCTTACTTAGATGTTTTATGAAGTCTGAGGATGAATGAGCTCCAGAGTGTATTTTCAGCTCTTAACAGAGTAGCGAAGTTCAGAAGGAAAACGGATTGAGCTAAACAACTCATTCTCGAGAGGAAAGGCTCTTCATAGAGTAGGAGTGAACTGCAGAATTCCTGAATGGAAGGTTGTAAAGTGAAGGGGTTGCTGAGGGGACTTGCAGGTATGCTGAGGGCATGCTGTTGAGACAGGAAGTCAGATGGCATTGGTATGGTCAATCTTCTCTGTCAGACTGCAAAATAAAGTTTAATTTATTAAAGTCGACTTTGTAACACTGGGTTTTATAAAGTCAAATTTGAGTTTCTGCCCCTGCCCACAAAATCCAGTTAGTGCGTCTCCACTAAATTTCCAAAGTACAACTGTTGCAGCAGTGCATTGTGGGAACCTGTTCCATAGTTCCTGCAGCCCCATGGCATTCTGGGTTTTCTTGCTGATGCATTATGGGGAAAAAATGCTCCGCAAGTGGTTGTGGGTGTGTGATGTCATCTTCCCGGAATGCACTGCTCTCATTCCCCTCCCATTGAAAACAAATGGCCATTTTTCTGAAGTCACATTCCCTGATGAGAGAAATTGAGTCATCCCCATTACTCCCTCATCCTCAAGCCACCATGTGGCAGTTACATTTCTAAGTGGTCACTGTTTGGACTGTGCTTCATTCTTTCCCTTTTTAAAGAAGAGTGATTTTAAAAAATATCCTGACCGTACCACATTAACAGGTTGCCTAACTACTTTTCCCCCAGTGAAAACACACTAAGCAGGTGGGCTGCAGAAGCCAAAGCCCATGATGTCCCAGTGGAACAAACTGGCTCCACGTGGCTAGGGAAAGACTTCATATTATTCTCAAGGAAAGAAGGAAAAGCAGGGAATCCCAGGGGTAAAAACACCAAACAGGTGGGTTTCAGAAGATGAAGCATCCTTATCAAATGAGCTCTGGGAGAACCCAGGTGACTGTACCTTGTCAACTGGTTGCTCACCCACTTTTCTCCTGGTGAAAATACATCAAGCAGCTGGGCTTCAGAAGGTGAAGCCCATGATGCCCCAGTGGAATAAAGTGGCTTCATGCAGCTAGGGAAAAACTTTATAGTATTCACAAAGAAAGTAGGTACAAGGCAAAAGTGGTAGTGTATCTGGCTTAAGCAAGGAATGCTCTAGGCAAGGAGACTGTTAGAAATATTTGCTCCAGATTCACTATGAACCCCAAAGACTAAACAGAAGTGAGGGAAATAATTACAGAGGGCGTTGGTGTCAAATAGCTGCTGGAACGAGCCATTACCCTTTCAGAAGTTGTAGTGGCTCCAGAAGAGAAGGAAAACTTAAGGAAGCATTAGAAGACAGAGAAGTTGAGGAAAGAATGAAGTGATTCTTTCACATCTTCTGGTAAAGAGAGAGAGCCCACAAGTTCCATTCCTTCATAGGAAATCTTCCCCTGAAACACACGATTTAGGAAGGGAGGAAACAGGCACCTTAGATATGAGGTGCCTCTGGGGGGGTCAGCCCCCAAAAATATCAGTTGCCAATGGCCAACCCCTCCCCCAGCCCATATTGCCTCTGAGGGGCTAGCCCCAAAAGTATCTACTGCCAGGGGCCAGCCTCACGGCATGTGTTGCCTCTGGGGGGACCAGCTCCCAAAAATATTTGCTGCTGAGGGCCAGCCCCCAAGTGCTGGGTGAGGCCCGGAAATTGTGAAGTGGAGAAAACTAGTTTCTTGCAGGGAAGAAGCCTTCACTCCGTGCAGAGCAGGACATGCTGCTGTCTGGAAGCATGGTCCACACGGCACAGGTGGTACATGGCATGGTGGACCAGGGGCTAGCCATGTGGTGTGGTGGGGCAGGAGCTTGCTCTGCAGCTGCATGGTACCTGTGGGGGTGGGGGCTGTCCCATATAAATGTGAAGTGCAGAAAATTAGTTTCTCAGCCTCTCCTGCTAAATAGTGTGCAGGGAGGAAGCCTTCACCCCACGCAAGGCAGGACATACAGCTGTCTGCTGTGCCTCTGTCTGGTTGCCAAAGCCAAGCAGCCACATGGTGTGGTGGTGGGGCAGGGGCTAGCCTGCCATCCGAAATGAGATCCTGGCTTTCCCGGGGATCCTCCATGCTGGGGATCTCTTTCATGGTTAGATGCGATTGCCATGCAGGCCATAAAGAAAATGAATTCAAATTGCCGGGCTTCCTGTTTCCTACTTCCTGCACACTTGGGCTACATCTACACTAGCCCCAAACTTCGAAATGGCCACGCAAATGGCCATTTCGAAGTTTACTAATGAAGCACTGAAATGCATATTCAGCGCCTCATTAGCACGCGGGCAGCCGCGGCACTTCGAAATTGACGCGCCTTGCCGCCGCACATCTCGTTCCGACGGGGCTCCTTTTCGAAAGGACCCTGCCTACTTTGAAGTCCCCTTATTCCCGCGAGCTGGTGGGAATAAGAGGACTTCGAAGTAGGCGGGGTCCTTTTGAAAAGGAGCCCCATCAGGACGAGACGCGCGGTGGCAAGGCGCATCAATTTTGAAGTGCCGCGGCCGCCCGCATGCTAATGAGGCGCTGAATATGCATTTCAGCGCTTCATTAGTAAACTTCAAAATGGCCATTTGTGTGGCCATTTCGAAGTTTGGGGCTAGTGTAGACACGGGTTTGGAGAGCAGTGGAGGTGAAAGCAGCCAGAACATACACATGTGGGCATTGTGGGATACCTCTGGAGGCCAATAAAATTGATGTAAAGTAACGTGGTTTCCACACTAGCATTAATTCAACCTTTTAAATTCGAACTTGGCATTATGCCGCATTGGAGGGTTGGGACGAGAAAGTCAGCCTTAGTGCCCCTTAAAATTGACCCTAATGGAATTCTCAGTGAAGACAGTCACATTGTAAAATTGTGTTAAGTGCCTCAAAATCAATGTTATGCTCTAGTGTATACATAGTCTAAAATGGATAATTAGATATGTGACATGACAGCCACAGGTGGTTCAAGGATTTGGCTAATCATTCAGTTGACTGGCCTTTGCAAAATTAACATATTTTGAAGTCCTTCATTTCGCTAATTTATGTAGAACCAGCAAGATGTGTTCTATCTAATTCAGGAGAAGCAGTATATGCATTTGGGAATTAGTGCAGATTTTCTCCCCAAGAATAATTTATAACATGCTCCAAAAGCTATGATTTAATAGACCTTGACAAAAGTGGGTGATTATAATTTCAGATTTAGACCATGCAATCTTCCTTTGACAGCTGTCTCCTTGATATCTCAGTTGATTTGAGAACATCTCAGTCTTTTTTTGAATTATTAAGGGATGGGTCAGGCTATTGCCTCTCCATCAGAACAAGTTTCCTAGTTTATCTTCTCAACTTGGTTAGCGAGAGTGAAACTCAGTGAAGTTTTGCTTATGATGTTATCAGTACAATTCTGCATGTGCTTGATCTCTTGCTAACATTTGTTTGACATTTATCTTTTGCTGAATCTTGTATAGAAGTTTTTAGCATTATTTACTGAAGGAGCAATACTAGAGAATACCCTTTTGGCTACTTCAAACAGTTTTGTGATTAAAATTCTGTCTATTGTAGATAGAATTCACTCTTTCCATGACTATATAAGCCTGTGTCTTGGTGAAAGTATGTTATATGTTTACACTCAAATAGATTTATCAGTATGGGACCCATGTATTACACAGCATGAATCCTAGAAATAGGAACCTATTGGTTTATTTATACTATAGCTCTGCTGGTTGGGCTAGTTTCTCACAGTCACACAAACAGAGTTATGTGGTAGGAAGCAAAGTTTATGAGGGCTTTATCAATGAACCTTATCTGATAAATTTGAAAGAAAAGAGGCTTAGTACAGGCAAAACAGTTTATACTAATAATTTGCTAAGCAAAGACATATGAATGGAAAAATTGTTACACCTCATTAGATGTCAAGCTAGGATGCAATTTGTATGCATGACTGCTGAAGACTTCACCACAGACAAAACTAAACTCAGCCCATACTGCCTTTGTTCAAGCCCAAGGACAAAGAGAGAAATTTCACTCAGGTAGAGTTTGCCATGTTAAGCCCTCAAAATAAGGCTTAAAGGGGGCAGCCCTACACACTAAATCCTTAGAGATGTTCTGATCAGACTGAACCAGAGAGAGAGACCCAGACGGGCAGTGCCACTACTACAGGCACCAGCTGAATCTCAAGCACCAACTGGGATAAAACTAGATGAGACTTCAGCAACAGCCAGAACAGCTTCAGCCCATCACAATGAACTTTTTCCCTTTCCTGCAAAAGGACATTTATTACTATCTTTGATGCAATTTAAGGGCCCGTGTAGTGGGGTGGTTACCCTGCTCTGGCAACAAAGGGGTTAAGGCAGGCTGGAGGGATCCTGTCCAGAACCCCAGCCAATTATTGTCCACTAGATTGTCTCTCCAAAGCAAACAGATAGCTTTCCATATCTTCTGTGATTTAGAAAAGTGGTTGGATCAAATTTGGTACTGTGTTCTCATGCATGCCTCAAGTCCGTAATCTTGTTGGCAGCAAACATGATTTCTAGAATAACAAATGGCAACTGAAGCTGTGATTTTTAGTGTCAGGTTTATATATTGTTTCTATTAAGCAGTACAGTGAAATAGTAAAGCTATTTAAATTTATTGCACAAAGTTATTTGAAACCTCATTTAGACTCCTTGCGTGGTTGATACATGGCCCACAGCATGTATGTATGATTGCTAGTTTCACTCAGGGAAGGAAAGGGACTAATGATTTTTCATTTGTTTTTGGCTGGTTTTGTCTACTTTTGGGAGCGATACAACAGGAAAAGAAGGGAAGACATATCTCAAGTCTTTATTCTGTGGTGTGTGGGTGATGAACAGTAAACTGTACTTTTCAACTGCATTCTGCATCTGAGGCTTGAATAATCTTTAATTGAAATGATTTTCTTTGGCGTTATTTACACAGAACGCTGATTTGTAGTTGTTTAGGTACACAGAACATTTCCAATAGTAACAGAGAGGAAGCCATGCTAGTCTATACACTATCAAAACAAAAAGCAGTCAAGTAGCACTTTAAAGACTAGCAAAATAGTTTATTAGGTGAGCTTTCGTGGGTCTGTCCCACAAAAGCTCACCTAATAAACTATTTTGCTCGTCTTTAAAGTGCTACTTGACTGCTTTTTGGTTTGATAGAACATTTCCAGGCTTTAAAATCTGCCTTTTTGCTTGTGCGTATTCACAAAATATTGAAAAGCTCCATTTTTAATGCTCTTTGTTTGCAGCTCCTTTTGCTTGTTTAGCCACAAATGCCACGGTGTGCAGTCATTTATGGAGAACTTTGGTATGATCAGGAGAATTATGTTTGAAGCCAACTGAACCAAGAAAGGCAAGCAGTAGTCAGAGGAAACTATAGCAAGGTCACTTTCTAAATTGCATGGAAACACAGGCCTCCTGTTTCTGCATTCATACTTGCTTCCAGTATAGTACTAATTTGGTCCAGGAGTCTGAGCTTCTTCCTCATCCTTGGCCAAATTGTAATATGAGGTATATGGCTACATAGGGAATTAAGAGTTTGTAAAATGCTACTTACCTCTTCAGTGTCAGCTACCTGAATTGTGTGGTGTAACACAGGAGAGTATTCTCCCCTGAGGTAACACAGCTGGATAAGACATAGTCACCTGATGCTGACATCCCATTCCATCCACCAGCACTGCTGACCTCACATCCAGGGAGAAGTAGCTGTGAGAGGTAAAGGGCTAGCAAGGGGAAACCAGTGAATAAACTATAACTTAGAGTCACAGTTTAGTCCCTAGTCTACGGCTGGCACAACACTACCATGCAATGCCCCTTACTTGATGCACTGGTAACTCCAAGATCTAGGTCTCTATGCATGTCAGTTTGGTTAGCTCCACTGGAAAGGAAATGCTGTAAATGCAATTGCCATACAAGACTCAATATTCTCTCTCACATGCACCAGTATAAATCTGGAGAAACTCCAATAAAGTCAACAGAATTACTCTGTGCTGACACATGTACATTAGTGCAAAGCTTGAGCCATTGAAGTTACCTTCTGACTAAGCAATTTAATTCCAAGTAAAAACAACATTATAAAAGGGGGCTTTATTGGCTCTCTGCAATTGCCACATGATCCATTTCATGGTGCCTCAGTCAGCTTTTTCCTGCATTGCTCTTCAGGTACTTTTGCACTATGCTACTGGTGCCCATAATCCTGCAAAACGGTATTTAAACCCAGGACTCTGGCAATACAGTAGACAAATATCATCCCTAATCCTAATCCCATAATCCACAATATCATCCCTGATATAATCCATTGTATCTCTAATTCAAGGCCTGATTGTTACCACTCTTATTTGTGATAGCCTTCCAAGGATGTAACGACTGGCCTACACCTGAAAGAGAGGGACGCAAAACAAAAGACTAGAGAACTGACACATTGTATTGCTGATGGGAACTGCTTTTGAGCTAGACTATTTAGCATTGTCCAAAAACTCACTGTCATTAGGAAGATATGATTTATACCAGAGCCATCTCTTAGACTCTCATTTGGTTCAGATAATCATAAAGTTGATCCTAGCTTTGTTTCCTTATGGCTGCATTATGTTTATCTGTTGTGACAAGGTTAGGAGTGGTGAGATCAGAGAGGAGGTAAGAGTGAGGTAGAGAGCAGAGGAAGAGCTTCAGAAGTGCCAGAAACAAGTAAGGGAGATGAAGAGCCCCTACAGAGAAAGTTTGAGACTTCCCACTCCCCAGGCAATTGGGAGGGAAGGGGCTTTCCTTAAGCCCGTTCCACTCCAAGACATTGGGACAGTTTGCAGCTCAAGCCCATAGGGCCTCAGCTACCTGGGGGATGCTGAGCAGGGCGAGGGGCCTGGAGCCCAGGAGCGAGGCTGACTCTGCCACACTATACAGCAGCAGTAGTCTCAGATGCTGTTTCCCATTACACAGATTAATATGGGACATTTTGAGATCATTCAACTCCCCATGTCCTTAGGAATAGCAGGCATCTGTTTGAGTTGACCGTGTCTCCATGTTTAAATTTTTGATTTTGTAACACAATAAAATCATGGAAGAAACTTTCTCTTTGTATTTGCATTCTGTAAAAAAAACATTTCAGGCACCAACCCTGTCAGTGGTAAGTAGGAAGTCTGAAATTTTGACCATCATGAACTGATGGTTACAAAAACATGTTTGAGAATTCCATGAACAAGGTTATCTTCTGCGTGAAGCTGAAAAAATTAATTGTTGAGCGTGGTATTCAAATATCCTGTCTCAAAGGACGTGAGCCATGAAAGGCAAGAAGTGTGTAATGAGAATGGTAATTTAGAGGGTATGAAAATCTTCAAAAGTAAGCAAAAGCACACTTCAGGCTGAGTGTATCTCAGCACCTTGGGGTATATGTTTCACTGCTCTCTACTAATATTAACAGGAATTATGCATGTGCAGTGAGAGAGAAATAAGACTCCAAAGTCCAATTATTTTATGCTAATAACAGAGCTGAAAAATGTCTACCTTCCTCCCAGGCCAAAACTAGAACAGTAGAGCAGCAGTAGGTCAAACCTTTTCTGGCATGATCATAGAATCTTAGGACTGAAAGGGACCTCATGAGGTCATCTTATCAAGTCCCTGTGCTCATGGTAGGACCAAGCACCATCTAGGTCATTCCTGATTCTACAACCCCTTAGGCAAATTATTTTAGTGCTTCACCAGCTTGACAGGTAAGACGTTTTTCCTGTATGTCCCACCAAACCCTCCCTTGATCATTTTATTACTTTGTTGACTATAAAGCAATCCATCTACCTAGGAAGCAGGAAGAGCACCCAGAGCATCAAGATATGTACATTTCAGGGGCATCTGTTTCTCATTAATCTCTTATTATCAATATCAATCCATGGGGGGGGCGCGATTGCAACATGTTCAATGGGATGACTGCACAGATTTGCATGCACGTGTTGTGTGTGTTAAATAGGGGTGGAATTATGGCCCCGTAGAAGTCAGTGGCAATGGTACCATTAACTTTAAAAAGATCAGGATTTCTCCCTGCTATTTCTATGCATGAATCAAGTATTGGTGCAGGCAAGTGTTGATTGAGCATATGCCAATAAGAGGTTTTGGCAGCATAAGGATCGTGCTGACTTTTTGCATTGCTCAGTATACCATGTGGGGTTTAGAAATTATGGCTTTGGACTGTGTTTATGCTGTTCTTCTCGGGCATCACACCCTTATACTTTAGGATTCAGACCAATGGAGAGCAATGCTATGTGTAGGGGAAATTTGGTGGGACTTGTCCATGGCTCCTCGTGAGCCAGAGATCCCTGCCTGCTGGAATGATCCCCTGGCAGAAGGTGCAGCTGAGATCATGCATGTATTCTGGGTTGCACCAGGGAATAGAAAAGCCCAGGATCAGAAGAGCACAAACACCTGCCCACTCGGTCTCCTGAGTGGCAATATACAAGTCTAGGCCATTGTTCACTTTCTGAACCAGTTTATCTTATTTTGAGCCAAATATGATCTGTTTTGCAATGGACATTCTCGGCCATCTAGAAATAAAGGTCACTGTCCCATAGATCTCTCTCTATCTTGAGTGGGGAGGCCTAAATGTGTAAGAGATGGAGCAAAAGTGCCAGGAACAGGCTTGATGGAGGACAAATGAACAGGAGGATTCATGAGAAAGTTCTAAAAGTCCAGGGTTGTGTTGAGAAGGCCATATCTGTGGCAAGCACAGAGCTTTGATTTTGTCTGATAACAGGTGAATGCAGAAAAAGGTCCATTTGGAGAAGCCCCAGAATTTTAATTCTCATCTGAATCTTCTGAGGTTTCCCTGTCTCCCCTCCTTACTCTTCCAAGTGCTGTCTTGCTGCAAATTCTGCTTCCAAGCCAGCCCAGTCATTCCTCCTTCCCTTCCATTGAGGTAACACTTCTCTTTGCCACCCTTCTTAGCACTCTCACTCACCATTTAGTCTCAAGCCTGTAATCTTCCTGTTAGGACAGATACTCTCTTCAGCTCTCAGGCATTTCTAGAGACTGTCTTGGCAAATGATACATTGTGGATCCCTGGCTCAAGGAAAGACCTGGAGCTTATGCCAGATTCTGAGATGCATACAAGCATGATTCAGGGACTTAGAGGAGCACTATAGGCTTTAGGACACCTTTACAGCCTCAGCATTCTTAGGGCCAGCTGAAACCATCCTCTGCGCTCCAGCCAGATCTCTTGCCTACTACATGGGGTATGGGAGGGTAAAACTCTTGCTGGCTCTGTACCACACTGGGATTCCTGCTATGCAGAGGCAATTCCAAGATGGTGGGTTCAGGGATGTAGATGTTTATCTGAGGAGTAGGAGAAGGGTTCTGTGTGCTGCGGATGGCCAGTTGAGAGCTGAGGTTAAGGAAGAGGAGGGATACTGTCAAATGTAGGTTGGAATTTGGTTTGGGGGAAAAGACAGAGACCTGGGCTAAGTCTTGCTTTTCCAGACCAGGTTTCTCCCTGTGCACTCCCAAGCTCTTCCCTTGATAAGGAAATTGTTCTAAAGGAAACATACTTTTTGTCACTTCCAGAGGCGTGATGGGTTGTTATGGTGGTAGTTATAAACAGTGCTCACATGATGCTGCGCCAAATCCCAGCTCCTACCCACCTCTGTTATTAGCATGTTGCATGACAGGAGTATGTAAATCTCCACCTCTTTTTGCTGATGGGGCAGCAGCCTTTCTTCTGTGCAGCTAGATCAATTCACATTGTCAATACGTTCCTATTATGCATACCAGTCAGCTCCCTTGTGTTCTAGCATGCAATGTGTTTATGCTAATGGAATAAGGAAGTGGCTTTGCTCTAAACAATTCCACTACTGTCTGTTGCATGAGCAGAAATTCCAGTGCAAGCACCTCTGTATTGTAATTTCCCTTCAGCTGCTGTTTTGTTGCTTGCCTCTGGTTATGAAGGTCCTTGGGAAGAAAATTCCATGAAGCCTTTCTAACACCCATAAGCATTATTATGGTGAAGATCAACATTCTGTGATTGCGTCTTTCATTTACACTGAGTGAGAAAATAACAGAGGCCTGAAGGTACTAAAAATCCAATAATAAATCCAGCCTCCATATACATTCATTGCTATTGATATTAAACACATAGGGAGATACAGCTTTCAATATTAAAAAGTGTGGGCTTTTTAATAAAGATGGTGAATGTCAGTGTATTCTCCAATCAGGCAGGATTATAACAATAAGGATTGCTTTTATTAAATCAAAAGTTCATTCACTCATTCATTCACAATGTCAGAAGCAGATGGGATCACATTTTTAGATGGCAATAGCCATTTATTCCTGTGTATTTGCATGGGGAAGCCGAACTGCAGATAAGCTGCAAAAATTCAATGAGGAGGAGAAAGCAGAAGTGTGTGATGGTGCATTCTTCCACATAGGGGCTAGCCCTCTACTGCATCAAATAGGAGCAGATGACTCTGATCAGGATTCCCATCACAGACAAAAGAGTGGGTTTTCTGTTTAGGTGTCGTAGCCTCCTGTAGTCATTCCACTCCCTACATGTCTCCCTTCTTCCTCTCTCCCCTCCCCCAACCTGCTCCAATCTCCTAAAATAGTATTTTGGGAAAGTTTGGTTTTAGATCAAAATCCAAACTTGTTAACTTGATCTAGTCTCAGCTCATAACATAGAAAAACAATGGGAAGAAAAAAAATGGGCAGTGCTTTGGTAGGAAAACAAACAAATATGTAAGTGTCCTAACTTGTAATAGGCCAGATTGTGAACCCCATACTTATACTGATGAGCAGTTACATGGTTACTCCTGTTGACTTTAAGAACAGTCATTTGTGTGACTAACTGCTCACTAATGGGAAGGAGGCATTCACA
The DNA here is from genome assembly GCF_033958435.1 of Carettochelys insculpta. Lineage (NCBI taxonomy): Eukaryota > Metazoa > Chordata > Testudines > Carettochelyidae > Carettochelys > Carettochelys insculpta. The sequence continues at coordinate 21,066,783 of NC_134139.1, read as the reverse complement.
TACGGTCCTATATTTAAAATGTAATTCAAAGTGTGTTTTTCAGGGACTTTGTCATTTCTGAAATGGAGGAAATGCTTGGCCAGTGATCCCATATTAGAACAGAAAAAAAGAATTCAGGACTCCTGTCCCCATCAAGGGAACAAAAGGGGCTTCTCCACCCCATGAAAATCACTTTGGGGATCAGTCATGATGAGTCAGTTGAAAAAAACCTCACAAGACTGACAACATCCCGTATGCTATTGCTCTGTGTTAACCACACGTCTAGGTGGGTTCTAAATAACCATTTTAGTTCTGATATTAGAAGTTTATTTATGTAGACTTCATTCAAATTGTCATCACCATTTTCAATTTAATTCATTCTCTCTATATAGGAAGGCCTGTGGTACTGCTCTCGGCAGTTGGTGAAATGCATTCTTCTCGGTAGATCTTTTTCCAAAAGATGCAGCATGGTTTGTATCTCGTAAAGTGGTTGTCAGCTGAAATTCTAGAAAATATCAGCTTCTGAAACCATGTGTGTATGGTGATGTTTCACTGCTATAGGACCTCCTACCCAGAAGGCACCATCTGCTTAGGAAAGCTATAAATGTCAAAGTACAGCTGAAGTAAGCTTTTACTCTCTGGCATACTGACTGAATGGAGCCTCCACCACCACAATATAATGCTGCTGTTATTTCTTAGGGTAGGTATACAAAAGTATATTTGTCTCCTCTAATGGGAAGCCATTAGGCAAGGCATGAGCATTTAAAGTGAAATCAAGACCACACAATGAAGGGCTTTTGTGCAGTTCTTAAATGAATGAGATAATACACCAGAGTCTTCTGCTTATTTCAGATTGTTGATTGGGGGCACAAGTCTATGTTTTATGGGAAAAGCAGATATAGTTTTTTTTTCAAAGAACATGTTTCAAGGCAATTGCTGGGCTCTTAGAGGATAGTCAAGTGGTAAGAATTGTGTACAGAGTTAAGTGGAAATACTGAGAGTCACAACTGTGACTGGAAGCCAAGTTTAAAGCACAGGGTTGGGAATTAAATTGGGGTTCTTTTCTCTGAACTTTCTACAGGCTCCATTTAAGTGCTCAACCTGTGAATGCTTCATTTATCCCAGCTATCCAATGGGATGATAATGATTCCTACACATGAGTATTGTGAGACTAATGTCAGAGGTCTCATGCATGTCCTCTGTATGGAGGAAATTTCACTCTAATGCTTAGAAAGTGTTTAGACACCTTCAGGTGGACAGTACAAGTGGTACAGCACATCATTACTATCATTATTCTCATTATAGGACTGAGCATGAATTGATAAATCCTGTGGCTTGGCTCATGAGCTATATGCCCCTAGTAGAGGGCAGTTGCATTTAAATAGTTGGGAAAGCAGCTCTCCCACTCCCCCCACCGTTCCAGGAAGGGAGTTTATCTGCACTGGGGCAACGTATAATCCCCAGTGTGCTCATGCAGCTATGTTGCAGGTGTGTTAAGGGCCAGTTCCCAACCTGAGTGCAGTGGTGGTTAATAACATGGTCATTTTGCTTCACCTGCTTCCTCACCCGCACCACAATATTTTTTGCACTTGGCCCACCTTTCTGTTACCAGTTCAGTTCCTTGCCTCTTCCACTATGCTGCAGTTCCAAGTCCACATAGAACAGTACATAGCACTACAGTCTCTTCCGTTCCTCTTCCTAGGTGCCACTAAGGTCCAGTGTCCTCTCCTTCCGTGTAGAACACTCAAAGAAAATTCAACTCAAACCACTCACAATGCTTTCCTCAGCCGTGTCTCAAGCACACTATGGTGAGAACCTTTTGTATCCCATCATCTTAGTACTCCCTAAGTCTCAGCTCCATATTGAACCCTGTTTTGGGCCCACTGTGGTGAGAATCACCATCTCCTGTAGCCTTTCCCTTTTTGCTGTCCACACCAAGGGTTTATGCCTCTAGCAGCCATCTCTGGAACCCTCAGAATCTCAGGCTTCCTCTCCAGGTCTCTCACACCCCTTTCTCAGGACTACTTGCTGGGCTGAGCTTCCTGCCTGCAAAGTTCTTTTGGCTTTAATTTCAGAGAATGGTGTCCCCGGTTTTGTCTTGGGTCCAGACTTCTGGATCTACCTCTAAGCTTTAGGCCTCCCAGCCTTTTCTCAGCCATTATCCCAGATGAGAAAATACCATGTACCTCTCATCTGGGTCTCTTCCCTGGCCTGCCTCCTACTTATCCTTCTTTTATGAAGATCCAGCACTTCACCATCAGGAGTATTGTCTAACACCTTGGCGAGTGCCACCCAGTGGCCTAATTGGTCTCAGACTCCAGTTAATCCTTTCACTGCTTCTGCGGGGTACACACCCTATCACACCTCCTTGTACTGCTGCCATCACCTTCAGCTGCATGGAGCCACCCCTGAGTGCACATCAGGATCTGACCTCTGTCTTTGGTTTGGTTTGTGGATCCCCCATGGGTAATTTAGGCACTGTAGAGGTAACAGTAGGCAGTCTGAATTATTGTCTCAGGCACTGGAACTTCAGTCTGTTTTTGTTTAAAACTGACTAGAAAATCACTCTCCAGTGTGCAGTGCAATGCACAGCTAAAAGATAAGAAATACGTTGTCTTATTTTAAACTGAAGGTGAATAGTTACTAAGGATCAAGAATGAGCATCAGGAGCCAGTTTCTGCGCCATTTCAACCTTCTGAGTTCCTGCTCCATCTTTGGACAAGTGCTCCCATTACAATTAGCTTATTTTTCCAATATGATTGCTTATTTACTAAGAACTGCATAGAGAACACTGACCTCATTTAAGACAATGATCCATCATGGGGCCAATGGTTAGCTGTGACCACCCTGAGCTGATGATCAAACCTGACACAAAAGAAAGGTCATAATTTATCACTAAACACCACAAAAATGCAATAACCTTTAGATTCCCTTCATTTCATTACAGTGCTTAGTCAACTCTTAACATAGGGTCACCATATGTTTGTTTTATTTCTGGACATGACCTCTTTTTGGTTCTGTGCTCTCCATCCAGATTTTTGAAATATGAGCTAAGCTGGTGATTCGATAATATCACCTTTAATCTGTGCATTGCCTTCAGAGAAGGCTGGCTGGAGAGCCCCTGGTGGGGGCTGGCTGTCCAGCTCTGAAGACATGGTGTGGCTTGGTACAGTAGGGTGTCCAAATCTGAGTGCAGATGTCTACGTGGCTATTTTTAGCAGCGCAGTGTGAACCTAAGTCTGTAGCCATAGGCTCTGAGACTTTGCTGCAAGCTGCCTGTGTATGCATAGACACACCTTGAATGACCACACTTGGCCTTCTGTTTTATTCATGGGAAAATGAGTCTTCTGGTGACCAAGTAACATCTCTAAATTGTTGTAGCCTTTAACTAAATTCGGGCATTGCCTGATACAGTGTACCTGTTGTATTTCAAAGGCATTGAAATTGCCTCTATTGTCTTGCACGTTGTGAAGTCACTTGCAGCGTGTGAATGTAGAGTGCGGCCACTGGTGTGAGAGGAGAATTCTGTAGTGGTAGCCTGTGTGCTATTTCACATGCACGCACATTCTTCCACAAAGTTCAAGGCTTTGACCCGTGCAGAGGAATTTAAGTGTGAATTGGACTGCATGATTGGATTCCCTGGGCTAAAATACCCAATGTGAGTGCTTTGACAAAAGGGGAGCCTGCAGGTAGCTGGCAGTTTTACAGGACTAGAGTAGATCAAAGCATCTGAAACTAAGGCCAGAAGACATCTCAGAGACTCCAAAGAAAGCTCACTCATGTACATTGAAGGCCTATGGCCATTCTTTCCCTGTCATTTGTGGAAACCTCACACCTTTATCCAAGCAAGAGATTGCCTGGGCACTAACGGTACGTCTGTACTTACTGGAAGATGGACTTGTTCAGGGTCACATTTCCAGGGTTTGATTCAGCATGTCGAGTGGGGACATACTAAATCAAACCATCTGGACTCTACAGTTGACCCTGGTACTCCTCACTGTTGCAAAGAGTAAGGGAGGTTGGTGGGAGAGTTTCTCTCATTGACCTCTTGCTGCATGGACCACCAGAAAAACTGATCGACAGTACATCAATTCCAGTTATGTAATGGTCATAGCTGGAATTGTGTATCTTAAATCAACTTTTCAACATAGTGTAAACTGGGACTAAATAAAAGGGATACAGATAACAGTGAATCCACCCCAGCATGCCCTACTGGCAGAGAACAGCTATCTCTTCTCTCTTTTTCACACACCAGCTTCCTAGGCCTGTTGAATTCTGGTCTGTCCCAAGAAAAGAGGAAGTGCAACATCTTGGCAAACTATCCTATGATTCCCTTAGCCCAACAACACTCCAAGAGACAATGATCTGAAGTCTCCAGCATCCAAAGGTGAAAGCCCAGTGCCTGTGAATGTGCTGGTTCATGCAGGCAATTGATCAGCTTGCGCCTCTGATGTTTTATTACTGCCTGGAGTGTATTCCCCCAAACACTCTTCTCCATTATTTTACTCTGGAATTAGAAATCTCTCCCAATATCACAACCATGAATCATAGAATCACAAGAATGGAAGGGTCCTTGAAAGGTCATTTAATCCAGTCCCTGCACTTATGGCAGAATTAAGTAATGTCTAGACTAACCCTGAGAGGTATTTATGTGACCTATTTTTTAAAATGGCCAGTGATGGAAATGCTAAATCCTCCACAAGTGATTTATTTCAGTTCTTAATTGTGCTCACAAGAATTTTTTTTCTCATGTCCAATTTAAACCTCCCTTGCTGCAATTTAAGTCCATTGCTTCTTGTTTTGTCCCCAGCCATTCAAAACATTTTGTCTCCCTCTTCCTTATAACAACTTTTTAAGTACTTAAAAACTCTTATTTTGTCCCCTCTCAGTTTTCTCTTTTCCAGGTTAAACTCATTTTTTTTCAATCTTGCCTCATAGGTCATGTTTTCTAGACCATTAGTCGTTTTAGTTGCTTTTCTATTGATATTCTCCAATTTGTCCACATCTTTCTTTGAAAATGGTGCCCAGAACTGGACATGATACTCCAGCTGAGGCCTAATCAGTGCAGAGTAGAGCTTAAGAACTATTGCTAGTGTCTTGCTTACGGCATTTCTGCTAATATGTTGAAGAATGTTTTCTTTTTTGGCAGCACTGATCACTCCTATGTCACTTGCGGTCCTGCATGGCTGACCGCACTCCTTTCCAGTCATTTTCCATTTTATACATGTGCAACTGACTCTTCCTTCCTAAGTGGAGTATTTTGTATTTGTCCTCATTGACAGTTACCCTATTTACTTCAGACCATTTCTCCAGTTTGTCCAGATCATTTTGAGTTCGAATCAGTTAAGCGCTTGCAACCACTGCCTGCTTGCTATCATCCACAGACTTTGTAAGCATACTCTCTATGTCATCATCTAAAACATTGATGAAGATATTGAACAGAATTGGATCAGGAACTGACCCCTTGGGACCACCCTTCATGTGCTCTTCCAGTTTGACTGTGTACCACTGATAGCTACTCTCTGGGACTGGTTTTCTAACTCAGTTATGTACTCATGTTATTGTAGCTCCATCTAGGTTGTGTTTTCCTAATTTGTTTATGAGACGATCATGTGACATGGCATTAAAAGCCTTACTAAAGTCAAGATATGTTACATCGACCACTTCCTCCCATCCACAAGGCTTGTGACTCTGTCAAAGAAAGCCATCAGTTTGATTTGACAAAATTTGTCTTGAAAAACCCATCCTGACTGTTAATTATCACCTTATTATCTTCTCGGTGGTTGCAACTTGTTTGTTTAGTTATTTGCTCTATTATGTTTCTGGGTACTGAAGGTAAGCTGTTTTGGTCTGTAGTTCCCCAAGTTGTTGTTATGTCCCTTTTCATAGATTCACTCTGTTTGCCCTTTTCCAGTCCCCTGGAATCTCACCCACCACCAAAGACTTTTTGAAGATAATTGGTTATGGCTCCAATATCTCCTCTGTCAGCTCCGTGACTGCTGTAGGATTTATGTCATCAGACCCTGGTGACTTGAAGACATCTAACTTGTCTAAGTAATTTTACCGTTTTCTTTCCTTATTTTAGCTTCTGATCCACTCTCATTTTCACTGACACTATTTTAGAAGTCCAATTTTTACTAACTTTTCTTGTTGAAAACCAAAACAAAAAAGTCATTTGGCACTTCTACCCTTTTTCCATTTTTTTGGTATTTTCTCCCTCCCTCACTGAGTAAAGGGCATACCCTGTCCCTATCTTCCTCTTGCTTTTAATATATTTGTAGAATAATTTTTGTTATGATTTACTTCTCTAACTGGTTTAATCTCATTTTGTGGCTTGGCCTTTCTCATATTGTCCCTACGTACTTGTGTTATTTGTTTCTATTCATCCTTTGTAATTTGTCCTAGTTTGTATGCCCAAAGTAGTGTTAAGTGGTCTTAGTGTAAATAAGAATTAGATCCCATATGAGACAAACAGGTGAGTGAGGGAAGGGCAGCAGCTGGCAAAAAATAAAATAAAGGCAGGATGTTTTAGCACAGAGTCACTGTGTGCACAATTCTGGCTTAACCAGTAGTAGGAATGGATGAAAGAGGAATGGAAACCTGCTATTTGTAACATTGTATTTTACAGAATAGAGTAGTGGTGAAGCTTACTGAAGAATCTCTGCTCATTGGGCCTAATTCTCTGTTGCCTGGCAGTGTTTGTAGTCATTTACATCAACACAAAGTGAATATGAAATGCTGCCATTCAGCTCTGGCAGTGAAGAATTGTTAGGTCAGGAGCCTGGCATGAGAGAAGAAACAGTGTGATGGAACCAGCTCTCAACTAGATGTCCTTGGAATATAGTTATTTATTGTTGTACAGTTATATTCCAATCCCATGCTGTTCCATTCTCATTGATAGCTTGTATTTCCTGATCAAATTAATTAGTTTGGTTCCTTGCAGTGGGGCAGGGTTGGAACTACCCAGTTGCTCTTAGACTCCTATCATTGCAAATGTGGAAATGAAGCATCAATCTCTTCACTCATCTTGCTCTTACAGCCTAGCCAATTCACTTAAATTTCAAGGTAAAGGCTAGTTGGAGCACTATCGATTCCTCAGCAGAATTGGCTGAATGTGATCCAGAGCCTCCTCGTACACATTGATTCCTTGTCTCTTAACTCAGTGCTGCATGAATGTCACTGAACTGCAATTGACTGTGCTAAATGGACAAAATATTGATTCCCCCTCCCCTTTTTGGGGAAAGCTTCTTATTTACCAGGCGCTGAGCTAACAGCGGACAGATGAAAGTTCACAAAGTGAGGTGCAGCCAAGTCAGTGATTTCATTTTTTAAATTCTGGACTTGGTTAAATGAGGAGGTGTTTAAATTGTTCAGTTGACATTGCTGGTGGAGACAGGAGCAAAACCTCAGAGCTCAGAAAGAGCACTTCATTGATGTTTTATTATTGACTGAATAATAAACTTTTTACAGTGTTTCCCAGAATGGCCTGACTGTGTGGTAATATTTCTATCTGTATTGCAGTCGCAGGCCTGCCAATGAGGAGCGACAGAGAAGGGGCAGTTCTTCTGGGGCCCAATAATTTAAAAGGGTCTGGGGCTCCTGGTGGCCACTGTCGCTATCACAGGAGCAGCAGCAGTCAGAGCCCTGGGCCCTTCAAATCACTGCCAGCTGTCACTAGCCACACCGCTTCCACCTGAGGCAACGCCCCTTTGGGTAGCATGGTGCTGGTCCTCTTGGGCCTGGCAAATCTGTTCCCGCCCTCTTCTGTAGCATCAGAGGGATCTCAAACAGGTCAGGTCCCATTGTGCTAGGCAATGTAAAGACGCTCTGTGGGGTGGGGACTCACTTTAGCCCTTCATCAAAGCTTTCTGCATGCTGGGGGAATGAGATATATGGAGTAAAACTCAACACTGCTTGACAATCAAGGAATTTCTTTCTATTTTGGTATTATTTTGTAAAAGGGTCTGTCCCATTTTCTCAAGATAACTGCACCTCTGCCCTCTGTGCTGAAGGCTGTGTGGACAGTCAGTTGCCTCCACCCATGTGGAAACTCACTCATTAACTACCCCCACACACAGGGGGATGGGGAAGGCAGAGGTGAGCGTAGGGCTCGGAAGGGCTGGGGTGACCGCTGTAGGATTTGCGATGGGGGCAGGCACTCCTTCACTCATAAACCCTGCATGCCCCTTCTGTACCTCTTCTCCCCTAACCTCTCCTGCATTCCTTCTCCCCAGCCCTTCCTGCACTCCCTCATGGTCCCCAGCCTGGAGCATCCTCTCCCTGCACCCTCTCCTCACCAGGTGTTTGGTGCAGCCAGTCTCCTATCTCCAGGAGCTCTATATAGTTGTCTAGTAAACAGTCACAAAGCCCCTCCTCCTTTTGCCCTTCCCACCAGCTGCTGGCAAGCATTGGAAATACTGAAGCTGCTGCTCCACTACCATTCTCCCGTTGGAAGTGCAATGGTAATGAAGCAATTCGAAGCTGGCTAATGAGACGCTAATGTGCATATTCAGTGCCTCGTTAGCAGAATGACAGCCATGCAAACAGACTTTGAATTGCACATTGACAGTGAAGATGAGGGTAGCTTCGGAATGAACGCCCCACTTCGACATTCCCTTACTCTGATTTAGTTCTGTGGGAGTGAGGGAATGTTGAAGTGGGGTGCCTGTTTCGAAGCTGCCCCCATCTTCACTGTCGGTCTGCAATTTGAAGTCTGCTTGCGTGGCCACCATTATGCTCATGAAGCACTGAATATGCATGTTAGCACCCCATCAGCCTGCTTCGGATTGCCTCACTACCATGGCAACTCCAACAGGAGAATGGTAGTGTAGCAGCAGCTTCAGAGCAGCTCCCCCCAGTGAGAAGTGCAGCCCCTTCCTGGGCTATTCCCTGGTAAATGGGTACCGACTCTGGCAGCATGAGCCTGATGCGCTGTGAAGGGCACCTCAGAGCTGGCGCACAGGTGCCATTTTGGGAAAGTGCAAGGGGTACACCTTTCAGAATCTGACCTAGTGCCCCTGCTGTGTCTGAAACTCGGAGGGAGGGGAGGTACCCCTGGCTCTGAGTTAATTGATGATGACCTTAAATAATTAAATCTCATTCTTTGGCCCTTTGAATCTAGTCTGAACCAGTATGTCCAATTCTCTCCCTTTCCCCCTGCCCCTTGGGCTCTTCTCTGGAGTAATCTATCTCACTGGCTGTAAGAACACCCCTCTCTGATGTTATTTCCTGTGGGAAGCTTGATAACCCTCTGTAATGGCAGGGGTGGTAGTTAGTCCGCATAGTCCCATCTGTTGCATGTTTGGATTTCACAGAGATTCAAAATTGCGAAATTCAAATGGAATTAATTAACCAAAGATTATCAGTCAGATCAGTACAGCCCTACACATAATAATTATATCCATTGCCACCCTTGGGATAAGGTAAAGCCAAGTTTACCCTCTTTTATCTCTGTAACTGATGGGATACCAGCAGTTTGCACCCACATCGAACTTCCAAAGCTTCTTTTTATGAGATATGACCCAAAGTAGCTCCCTTCTGGGGGAAAATATTTTATCCCTTGTTACATTTACGTGTGTTCTGTTTTCATAGTAGCTGATGGGATTTCTTTATGGCCCTCAGTTTACCTGATTAATGAGTAAAAAAGAACTTCTAATCCAACTTTTATTACTAACTGATGGGAAAATCAAATGAATTAAAAACATCTTTTTGTGGGTCAATATTTCATCCGCTGCAGAATCCACCTGAAATAACAATGACTCCTTACCAGTCATCTAGTCCATTACAGAAAATATCTGCTATAACAGGTATCTCACATCAGTCTTCTGCTTTTGTTTATACTTTATATCATACTTCTGGAAACATTTATTAGCTTGAGGGGGTCTTTTCCTGGACACCTGGGTTCCCACAAACCTGGGGACAAACTAGAATTAACCATTAACAGTTCCCAGACACATAAAATTCCAGAACACGGGTCACTCAGCCTATGCCTAGATAGTGGACAATATTTTGGGATACAGTGGTATTCATGTCTGTGCAACGTGCTCATCGTGTCGAAATATTTTTTGAAATAACAGGCGTGCTATTTCTGCATCCCTGTACCTCTCATTGCATGAGGAGTACAGGGATGCCTTGAAATAGGGCTTTATTTTGGCATGTGTTGCCATTTAGATAGCACCACATGCTGAAATTACCTATTTTGAAATCTACTCAAAATAAGTTACGCAATTTGCATAGTGCAAATTCCATAGCTTATTTTGAGTTTACCATGCTGGTTAGACGTAGCCTCACAGTTTAAGAATCAATGCTTTGAGTTTAGAATTCAAACACGTTGTTAGTATTAGAAAGATTCTGAGAGAAGAATTAATACGAAAACAAATGTGATATACAGAGGAAAACAGCTTCATATTTACTGTCATCATCAAAGATACAGCCCTAATGTTATGACTCAAGGCTAAGATGCTAGGTTGTTAATTTGAATTATTTCCTCAATATTGGGTGAAGTAACTTGCTGACCTGACCATACTTTACTATATATTGCAATGTACCTTTCTCGAGGGAACCCCTGATTTCTACAGACTCAATGTCACTGTTCTAAGAATAGCCTTGTAAATTATAGCAAGAATTAGCTTAAGATTCCTCTCACATCCTTTGGGATTCATTTAATAAGATGAGTGGTTAGCCCTGTAGAAAGGAAAAATACAACACTGGAAGTACTTAGAACAATTATCAAACCATTGCATACCTCTGTACTTAAAAACTAGTTATTTTTTCAGAGAGGGTAGTCAGCAGTTTATTCCTTGGCACATACTCTATGTGCTTAGTTTCCAGAAGAGTCTTGAATTTTTCAAAATATGATGAAATTATTTTTCAGTAGGTATGGGAGAATCCAATACAATTTCTAGACCCTGCAATCTACAGATACTTAAGGATCAATTACTTAGTTATAATGCTTTTTAATTTTAGATTTATTGTTAGTGCTATAAGAACTTTTGTAAAGGGGAAAAAGCTATAGTGAAATGTAAAGAAACTGAAATACTAATGTGTTACCCTTGAATCTCTCAGCACTTTTTACAGTCTCTTGAGCCTGCAGATCTTGACTATGGGTACTTTAGTCTTCTTTATAATTGATGAATAGTTGATATTGACCTTGCCAAGAGTTATGGCATATTTTCTTTAATATGTTAAGATATTTACTGGATTAGCTGAATTTAAAGCAAATTTTTTTCTGGAGTTCTGTTGTGCCAAGGTGCATTCTGTTCTCACGAATGTCTAAAATTTCATCCCAGCTCACCTCCCACAATTAGGGACAGATATTCAAAAGAGCTTAGATTCTTTGGAAGATGTCCCCTGAAGTGTCACAATGGAATGGCTGTAGTAGAAAGTTTTGGAACACTACAGAAGATCTGGCTTCATTTGTGAGTGCTGAGCACTGGTCAATCTTGTTCTTGGTAATGGACTGTTCAGTGCAGGTACAGCCGTAAGCTGGGAGCAGCACATAGCCACATCACCTTGAGGGAGCATCAAGAGGCACCTCATTTTGCTTCAGTTTGGTTTAACTGCTCCATTCCCACTAATTGGTGTGGGAATTGCATGACTTGAATCTTATGGGCCTGTTATTCTCCAAGTCTCTTTTACCTTGGTGAAGTATTTTACAGTGGAGCTGATTGGTCTACACTCTGCTTCTGGACTTTGTTGCTGTTGTTCATCTGCCAGGTTATTTGTTTCCCTGCAGGCCAATGTTTCCAATGCAGTATTGTGGTTCTCCTCCCTCCCCAGTGGTCCCAGTGTTTGAAAATCATGAGTCAGCCAAAAGAAACCCATGAGAGTGCCTTAAATATGAAATTTAAAATAATAGTGTGTTCTTTTTATTTCCCTTTTGGCTTCTGGGGCCGTTAGTTCCAAGAGTTAAGTTTTTTTATGCTTTTTCCACAATGAGGAGAGCTAGGCATTTACTTTTTGTTTGCAATGAAAGTTAAGAGGCTCACAACTAGATTACTGATTAGCTGGGGTTCTAAAAGAAACATCAGACAATTTGAGATTTGGATTAATTCCCATCTGTTACATCTCTGTAAGTTAATAGCAGCCTTCTGTGATTCTACTGGTGGAGTTGTCTATTTCAGAGGCTGCATCTATACTGGCAAGTTCTTTCAACAGATTGTTTGAAAGAAGGGGCTCTTTCAAAATATCCCACAGAGCATCTACACACAAAAAAAGTTATTTCGAAAGCAAATCAAAAGAATGTGGAGCTTCTTTTGAAATTGCTCTTCCTTTCCCGTTTCAGGAAGAAAGCTTTCTTTTGAAAGCTTCTGTAGAAAGAAATGTGTGTAGACTCTCCACAGGACCCTTTTTTTCGAAAGAACTGTTCTCATGGCATCTGATTTTTCTATCCATGGCCTATCCTTTTGAAAGAATAGGGGGCTGTGTAGATGCTCTCTTTTGAAAGAGCAAATTGCTCTTTCAATACGTTTTTTGTGTGTGGACATTCTCTTGCAAAAGAAGATCTTACAGACGAGGTCTTCTGGAAGATCTTCTTTCGAAAGATCTCTGTAACGTAGATGTGGCCTAATAGTCATAATCAGGAGTATCTCCCAGATTATCCAAGATTGTTCCCACCAACACATTTCCTAGTGTTCACTCTGGTCAGTAAAATTTCAGATGTTCTGAATTCAACCACTTTTCAGGGAGAATATAACACAGTAGATTTAAAGTCCAGCAGGAGTCAGTAGACTATCTCATGTGACCTCCTGTCTACCTGTTCTCCTGCATGAAACCCAGTAACTTGTGTTATCTTCTCACAAGGCATCCAGTCTTGATCTGAAAACTTTCAAGAGATGGAGAATTCACCACTTCCCCTCATAGTTTTATCCAGTGTTCCCTGTACACTGAGTGTTTGGGTGCCCACCCCAGAGAGATTGCAGTGCCACCCAGCTAATTAGCAGAGCGCCCACAGACAGAAGTATGTGTTTCTATTTGTGGTTCACCTCTCCATTTTTCTTGGAGAACATAACAAAATGTATTCCACACATGGAAGAAAAAAAATAGAGGGAACATGGATTTTATCATGAGTTAATCACCTTGCTGCTAAAAATAACCACCTCATATATATCACTGGTCTGAATTTTATTGCTGAGATTCAGGCTGAACTTTGCTTTATTTAAATTCAAGGGCAGAGATTTCTCTCGATTCTTGAGGTGAACCTTCCATCCTGTCTTTGTCCCCCGGTGCTGGGTTCTGTGTGCTGTTCCACTTTTGTTGATTTTGCAGTAGATCTATCCACTAGAATAATTTTAGCAAATGTGTTGTTCATGCTCAGCGTAACACATGGTCATTTAACTGCAGGAGCTCTGCAATACAAAATGAGCTGATTTTCTTGGCATATTTTGTTGCTTGGAGAGAGGTACTCAGTTACAGTGAAGCAGTTCTTGGCCCTCCTGGAGCAGTACTGCAGTCAATTGATTATTTTGTTAATTTGTCCTATATCAATGCCCTGCTGTTTTATTACCATCCAAGTTACTTCATGCATCATGCACAAGAAGAAGTATATTAAAAATCAGACCTTGAATCTTTTTCCCCCTTGTAGGTGTTTTATCAGCAGGGAGCTACCTTCCTTAATATATGACCTTTTCCTCCTCTAATTGGAACCCAGCTAGTAACTTGTAAATGATTTAGTCACATGCTAATACAAACTCAAATGCTAAGATGGTATTCACCTTTTAATCTAGGTGCTTAATGAAATATTACAGAATGAAAAAAAAAAAGAGGCCATTATTGCTGACAAATCAGCTAGGCTTTAAAGCTACGTCTTCACAGCCCCTCCCTTTTGGAAGGGGCATGCAAATGAGTGATATCGGAAATGCAAATGAGACATGGATTTAAATATCTCACATCTCGTTTGCATATACCCGTGTGATCTGGCTTCCAGAAGAGCCATTTCTGGAAGCCAAAGCAGCCATATGGACAGGGTTCCTTCAAAAGGAAACCCCACTTTTGAAAGCACCCTTCTTCTTATTTTGCATTTCCAATCTCATAGCTTAAGAAAATGAAAACAACAAACCTTTTTAGGAAGAAAATCTTCTTTCTCTGTGAATGTTTAATGACCACCACACATCATAAAGCCAAGCTTTCATGATTCCATTTTCAAAAGTTTAAGGGCCTGATCTTGCAAACACTGTCTTACTTATTAACATTTATAGATGTTTGCAAGACAGCAAAACTGCATGAACAAGCACTTGCAGGACTGGACCTAGTCCTGAAGTTAATGGCATCATTTTGGTTTTGTTCAAGCAAAAAGGAAGCTCAGAATGTATCCCAGTGGCTCTGTATATTCTTTACAGTTTCAAGAGTTTATGCAGTCTAACTATGTCTGCTGTGAAGAGAGCTGTATAAACGCTAGGAAAAATGTATGTGTTTAGAACATAATAGCTAACACGTTTAAAATCCTAGTATAGACAGGGCAACTTGATCTGTTTCAATATGCTGGCTGGTCAGAGTGAACTATAGACCCCTTTCCCTCCCCCTCCCATCTACACTAGGTTTTTTAAAATATTAGCTAGCAGGATTTAAAAGAAGTACACCTCTTTTCTTAGTTTATACACATACCTAGGAAAAGGGATAGAATACTCTCTAAACTAACTCACTGCTGCCACCAAGGGGCAGGAGTCCAGTGAAGTAACCAGGGTTCATTCATATGCCAATACAGGTTGAAACTCTCTAATCCAGAAATCTCTTGTGTAGCAGCATTCATAATAATTTTAATAAATTGAAAATCCCATGGGTGTGGCCAAGATTCCCGTGGTCCCATAAAGTTCGTTTACAGCTAAATAGCAGCACAGAACAGTGAGAGTCAGGATTGGTGGATCTAATTTACCTATAAATGTCTTCTAAGAGCCCAGTAAGCAATGGAAGTGTTAGTAGATGATATTGATGATATTGGTCTCCTATAGTCCAGCAAATTCTTTCATTCAGCACCAGTCAGGTCCCCAGGGTGCCAGACTAGAGAGGTTCAACCTGTAGTGAATTTGGCCTTATGGGGAACTTACATATTTGAAGTTATCATAGGAACTTGGCATTGTTACATCTTTTGTGTGGATATTCATTGGATGAAGGTGCGCTCTGGCTGTAGGCTACCTAGCAAAAGATAAAGTCTATGTAAAGACAAAGTAGTTTGTTGCTTTCTGATGTATTCAGGGCTCACGAGAAACCTTGCTAAGTTCTGAGGAAAGCAGGCTCCGGCGCCCCCGGAAGGTGTGGGGCATCAGGTGGAAGGAGCAGGGTGGGGAGCTAGCTACCCAGTGCCAGTGCTGCCACAGGTTGTGCGCTGCCAGGTACTCAGGGGGCAATTTAGATGGTGTAGGGCTCTGGCTGCTGTCACGAGTGCAGCACCAGTAGCTGGGGACCCAGAGTCCTTTTCAATTGCCAGGTCCTAGGAGTTATCCCCAGAGCCCTCTCTGTCAGTGGTACTGCGCATATTAGCTGGTTAAAGTAAAGACTATTAGGGTTCACTTAGTCCTGCTAATTCACACAAAAACTTCAGTTACATTCTCCCCACTGTGATTTTATCTTGTGAGATACCACGTGTCGGCATGAAGTAAGAGCTAGAGCTGCACACGTTTTTTTTTCATCTGAAGAGTTTATTCAACAGGAATGCAATTTGACACGTTTGATCGTTTACAGGACAACCGTTGGAGGCTGCTGCTGTTCCAAGGTTAGGGCCCTGATCTTGGCTATTGCTGATCTAAGCTGAAATCCTCCCTCTAGAACAGACCCACATCACAATTTTCAGCCCAACAAAAATTCCAAATAGTTTCAGATTTGGCTTGAGCATCACCATTTTTACCCAGAACCAGTGCTGAGTACTGGCCCCTCGATGACCTCAGCCATGGGATTAGTGGGCTGTGGAAGGTGGGGAGCCAGCTGAGTGCCAGATCCTTTTTTTTTTTTAAATAAAAAAAAAGCTACCCAAAACTATCACCAAAGCTAAAAATCAGTCATTCACCCAGCTCCAGTAAGAACACGTTTCTTTTTTTGTTAGTGAACTCAGGCCTTAGAGGAAAATAATTGCATTTTTATGTTTTAACGTACTGCATACACCACCTTTTATACAAAAGATTGAGAAAACATCCTACAGCCTGGGCTTGGCTGGGGAGAGATTGCATGCCCCTTTCTGACATCCTTTCCCTCTGACTTTACTACGGATAAAAGCAATTCACTGCCCAGTGGACTGGGCAATACTGAATGGTGGAAGCATTCAGGGCCAAGTTTGGGGTGTCCTCCTATACCACTTTTCTCAAGTCCACCTGAAGAAAAGACATGGAACTGAATCATTGCTGTTTAAGGAGTTGCCTTCCTGATGTATCAAATCCTTGCTCCTTCCGTTGTGGCAGTGGATCATGTAGAGCCAAGGGACTTGCGTAGGAGTAAAAATGCTTGAGTTCTTTTTCTCTGGTGTTCTCCTGCCGTGCAGTTTGATTTCTGTTCTTTAATTATTTTATGAGATGACAGCTTGGGGTTTGGAATAGCAAGCAGAGGTGGTAACTGACAAAGGCGTAATCGTGGATCATCTCCCCGTGGTCTCCATGGCACCACCAAACATTATTTTAGAGCTCTCAGACAATCTGCTCATGCATTTTTCTAACTCAGGGCAGATCTCTGGCATAGTTCGGTAGGCACAGCCTGGTTCCTGTTGGGGACTCGCTGTCCCCTTTTCGACTCTTGTTCTATTCAGATTCTTTTTTTTTTTTAAATGGCACGTTCTCCATCACTTCTAATGAACCTTTACAAATACAAATTTAGAATACAAAGAGAAGTCTTCTTTCATTGAACTAGTTCTCTCCCTTTTGAGTTAAAAGCAAAAGAATTAATGCATGTGCACTTTGGGAATGAAGGAATTGCCACATTGTTATCATGACATTGATTATTACTGAGATCCCAGTCTTCCCTGTAAGCTGAGCATTTGGGTCAGGACAGATTCAAATGATCCCTAGCTGATTCACAGAATGCCCACAACACCCTCCACTGGCCGCATGTGTATCTCGTGGTGGTGTGCTTGGTGCAGTACATGGGTGGATTGTGTTCAGTGCCAGCCTGACACATACACAGAATATTCAGCTGAGTAGAGCACTTGAAAAATTTGGGATAGGGTTACCTCTTGCTACATATAGGCATAAGGGCACCAATTTAATAGTACCGCATAGGGCCCCACAAATCCTAAGGATGGCCCTAATTGTGTCATCATCATCCTCAACAACCATGGGCTCAGCGCCCATTGGTGTCTGATGCCTCCCTCACTATTTCCTTCCATCTTTCCCTGTCCAATGCAGAGTGGCTTAGTTTCTGTAGACGAGTTCCACACCAATCTACGATATCATCTACCCATTCTCTGTAGGGTGTGCTTCCCCTATTTGAACTGTCCATTATGCCAGATACCAAGGTCTTGATTTTTCACTCATCATTCATTCTGCAAATATGCCTAAACCCCTGTAACTTCCATTGTATAACCTTCTGCACTAGGTTCTCTTTTGGCTGTATGTTCCCATATTATTTCCTGTTGGTGACCTTCTGCGTTCATCCTATTCTCAGGATCTTTCTGTAACAACTCCTCTTGAATGCCAATATCCTTCTCTTTGAATCTTCCATTATCACCCATATTTCACATGTGTACAACATGCTGCTGAATACACTCATTTTCAAGATGATCAGCTTCATTCCTAAGCTAGTCACTTTGATTTTCCAGATCTTATTGATCGCCTTCAAACTCGCTCTTGCTTTTGCTATTCTAGTCGCTATTTCCTTCTTACAGTCTAGATCTTACATTATGTTGCTCCCCAGATATGTGAACTTCCCTACCTTCTCTAGTTCAATCCCATGTACACTGATCTTCCTTCCTATTTCCTTATTTCTTATTGTTTTTGTTTTATCGATGTTCATAATCAGTCCGCATCACTTCCCTTCCTCGTTTAGCACCTGCACTGTTTTTTTACCAACTTCTCCTCATCTTCCTCAATAATAACTATATCATCCATGAACCTCTAGTTGTTAATTTTTTTCCTGTGCACAGATAACCCTTCTGCCTCTTCCTTGATCTTTTCCATTGTTGTCTCTAGATGCCTGATGAAGCTACTCGGCGATACCGGATCTCCTTGTCTTGTACCTCTACTCGTTCTAAATCAACTTCCCAACTCCCCACATGTTGTCACTGCTGCCTCTGCATTGTCACTGATATCCTTCAACAACCATATCAGTCTACCATCCACTCTGTATGACTCCAACACCGCCCATGTCACTTTCTGATGTATACTATCTAATGCCTTCTGAAAATCAACGAAGCAAGTGTAGATGTTCTTGTTCTTTTGGTGAGCTTTCTCCGCTATCAATCTTAATTCCAATATCTGCTGTATGGTACTTTTGTCTTTCCTGAACCCCTCTTGCTCATAGAATCATAGAACAATAGAGCTGAAAGTGACCTAAAAAAGCCATCGAGTCCAGCCCCCTGTTCTAAGCAGGACCAAACCCATCAGATTTGTTGAGGCAAGACTTAAACATCTCCAGGGATGGAGACTCCACTACTTCCCTGGGCAGGCCATTCCAATGCTTCACCACCCTCCTAGTGAAAAAGTTTTTCCTAATGTTCAACCTGGACCTTTCCAACTGCAACTTGAGGCCATTGTTCCATGTTCTGCCATCTGTGACCACTGTGAACAGTCTCTCTGCAGCCTCTTTGCATCCTCCCTTCAGTAAGTTAAAGGCTGTTATCAAGTCCCCCACTCAGTCTTCTCTTCTGCAGACTAAACAGTCCCAATTCCCTCAACCTTTCTTCACAAATCATATGCTCCAGCCCCCTAATTATTTTGGTTGCCCTCTGGTGGACCCTCTCCAGTGTATCCACATCCTTCCTATAATTGAGGGCCCAGAACTGGACACAGTACTCCAGATGCAGCCTCACCAAAGCCGAATAAAGAGGAATAATCACTTCTCTGGATCTGCTGGCAGCGTTCCTCTTGATGCAACCTAATATGCCATTAGCACACTGTTGACTCATGTCCAGCTTCTTGTCCACTCCAACTCCCAGGTCCTTTTCTGCAAAACTACTACCGAGCCAGTTGGACCCCAGCCTGTAACAATGCTTGGGATTCTTCTGGCCCAAGTGGAGGACTCTGCACTTGTCCTTATTGAACCTCATCAGATTGCTTGCAGCCCAGTCTTCCAATTTGTCTAAGCCAGTCTGGACCCTGTCTCTACCCTCCAGCGTATCTACCTCTTCCCCTAGCTTAGTGTTATCTGCAAACTTGTTGAGGGTGCAATCCAACCCTGTTGAAGAGAACAGGATGCAGAACCAAACCTTGGGGCACTCCACTGGAAACTGACCACCATCCCGACATCGAGCCATTGATCACTACCCTCTGGGCCCGACCTTCTAGCAGCTTTCTATCCATCTTACCGTCCATTTATCCAATCCACATTCCTTTAACTTGCCGACAAGAATATTGTGGGAGACTGTATCAAAAGCTTTGCTAAAGTCAAGATAAATCACATCCATTGATTTTTCCCCTATCCACAGAGCCAGTTATCTCATCGTAGAAACTAATCAGATTGATCAGGCATAACTTGTCCTTCATGAATCCATGCTGACTATTCCTGATCACTCTCCCCTCCTCCAAGTGCCTCAAAATGACTTCCTTGAGGAGCCTCTCCATGATTTTTCCAGGGACTGATGTAAGACTGACCGGCCTATAGTTCCCTGGATCATCCTTCTTCCCTTTTCTAAAGATGGGCACTACATTTGCCTTTTTCCAATCATCCGGGATCTCTCCCGATCTCCACGACTTTTCAAAGATAATGGCCAAGGGCTTGTCAACAACATTCGCCAACTCCCTCAGAACCCTAGGATGAATTAGGTCCGGGCCCATCGATTTATGTACATTTAGCTTTTTTAGATAGCTCCTAACCTGTTCTTTCCCCACCAAAGGCTGTCCACCTTCATCCCACAATGCATCACTTATCGCATTAGTCTGGAAGCTGTCTTTGTCTGTGAAGACAGAGGCAAAGAAAGCATTAAGTACTTCAGCTTTCCCTACGTCATCCGCTAGGTGTTCTTCTATCTGCAATCTTAGTCTCTTTGTCAGTATCATCATCAGCACCTTGTCTAGATGACTGATTAGGGCAATTGTTCTGTAGTTCTTGCGCTCCAATCTACTTCCTTTCTTGTGTATTGTCATTAGCACGAATGTTGTCCATTCTTCATGTGCCTTCTCTTCTTTCCATGTTATATTACATAGTCGGTGTATTACCCAAATCATACTTTCTCCACCATATTTGACCATCTCTCCTGTGATCTTATCGTTTCCAGGGCTCTTGTTGTTCTTTAGTCGTTTCACAGCTCTTTCTCTTTCCTCCTTTGAAATACCAGTCTCACTCTCAAAGTTTACTGGAGATATCTTTCAGTTCTTCAGTCAGTCTCTCTGAGACACTCAGGTCCAGCTGTGCTTTTTACAGATCGGTGCAATATCTCATCCTTTGCTGCACAATCTTCTTGTTCATGAGCACCTCTTCGTTCTCATCTTTGATCCCCATCTGCTTTAGCTGCCACTTGCTACTAATATTGCTAATCATCTTATACACCTCCCTGATTTTACATTTGCCGTAATATCTCTCTGTATCTTCACACTGTTCCTCTAACCATTTCACCTTATTCTTTCTGGATGCTTTCCTTACCTTATTGCATTTCCCTCTATATTGCCGTTCCACCCTCTCAGAAACATCCCTTTGCCATGAAGCCTCTAGGGATTCCATGCCAGTCCCAAGCTTGGGTAAAGGAGGAGGATTGGTCAGATGAGTGACAATGGACTGACCATGAAACAAAATATGAATGTAATCTGATGCCTAATAGTGTGCACTGTTTTATTCATCCATTGAGCTTACCAGACCCTGTTTCCAGGTGCTACAAGGAAAATCCATATGCAGCCTGGCAGTTATTGGGTCAGAAAGTTCATAAAACTTGGTAACACACCAAATATATTTTAGACTTGAAATGCACATATGGGCTACATCTACACTAGAAACATCTGTCTACAGAAGTTACTGTAGGAAGACGTGTTCCAACAAAACTGTCAATAGATTGTCTACACAGATCTAAAAGCGGATCAATCTTTTGATCTGCTCTATCAACAAAAGGGCCCCCTGGAGTGTCTACACAGCTTTTTTGTTGACAGTTTACATCTACAAAATACATTTTGTGTGTAGACACTCTGAGTTTTGTCTATAAAACTCCAGTTTTGTCTGCAAAACTCTCTAGCGTAGATGTAGCCAAGAAGCCTCTAAAACCAGATACAGTTTTCATACCACAATCTTTTGGTAGAAATGAGATGTTATTAAACTAATCTGTGTATCCAGTGTTCTGTTTTTGATACAGGAAATCATGGCTGGCTATGACAATGCACAGGATAAAAGTTGAAAAACAAAATTCAGCACTGGTTCAGACCATATCTTTATCATATCCAAAACCTAAAGCTGGGAAGGGGTTTACTTAAATAGCTTTCACTTCTAGTAATTAGGAATTTTTTATTTTTCTGACAAAAACAGTGCATTAGAAAAACGTATATGTTAACTATTAATGTTGTGTTAATCACGTAAATGTTACTGTTCCAGATAAAGAAGGCTGTGCAGCAAGAAGGCTTTGGCAGAAAAAAGCGAGGCTATCGGGAGATCAATGAAATTGACATAAACATGAATGATCCTTTATTTACAAAGCAATGGTACCTGGTAAGCAAATAGTTATTTTTTAAGAAAGATCTGCACTAACCAACAGATATGCAATTTATTTACATTATATTCCTTCTTGTGGCACTTTCCTGGGAACAACAAGAAGTCCTGCAGCACCTTATAGACTAACAGATATTTTGGAGCATAAGCTTTCGTGGGCAAAGACCTGCTTCGTCAAACAGATATGCTCCAAAATATGTGTTAGTCTACAAGGTGCCACAGGACTTCTTGCTGTTTTTGAAGATGCAGACTAACACGGCCACCTCTCTGATACTTGTTTCCTGGGAATGTGCCCCCAGATTTCTGACCAGAACTTTGAATTAATTCCAAGAGAATCCTTCCCAGGGAAGGGTAGTGAGCCAGCTTCATGCTGGGACTGGAGTCGGGAATGATTCAAAGGTCAGTGATGTCAATGCGTAGAGTCTCATTGCCTTCAGTGGGCTCTGCATCAGGACAACACTGGGAGTCGGGTGTGAGCACTCATGCAGTGAAGACAAGATTGTTACATTGAGGTACATTATCATTTCTGAGTCTCAGTACTTTGCTTTCAGGAGCTCTTCGTCACATGGACACATCCAGTGTCTCTGTGTCGATGCTCATTAACATGTCATGTGCAGCAGTCTGGGTAATGATCTTTCCTCTTCCTTGGTGGAAAATTTCAGTTTTCATCTAAAAAGAGTCACACAGGGAGTTAGGCACAAGTCCAGTGTACAGAAGGGGGCTCACGCCCAACCAAGACACACATCTGGAATGTATGTGTGACCCACTTATGACTGCCTCAAGTGGAACTTTCCCTAGCCACGGCTCTCTCAAGATCCCTATTGATGCTGTTCCACTTTGGAGAAATAATTCACTTTTCATTCAGACAGGCACGTGGCATATAAGTACTTTGATGAGATTTGGGAGGAGAGGTTCACGTCCCTGCTTCAAATCAGGCAGAGTGGGGATTTCAATATGAATCTCTCACAAATTGGCTGACTGCTTGAATTACTGGGCTATTGGGCATAAAAGAAGGTAGCACCACTGTCTTCTACTCCTGCTCTTTGGTATGGTACCATAGCTTCCTTGTGAATCCATCCCTTTGCTTTCTAGATTTCCCTTTTCAAGTGAGTGTGCGCATGTGCAGTGGTGACTGGTGATGGGGCTGCCAGAGGGGCACCAGCCAAGTGCTCCTGCACTTGCCCCAGCCCCTTCCCCACCTGGGTTCTACCCCTTCCCCCTACTCTGCCCCCACCTGTTTCTTTCTTCAGAAATGCCCTGCCACTTCCTCTGAGTGCAGTGGCAATCCTGTCCCTCCCAGGAGCAGCACAGCCCAGGAGCAGCACATGTTAAGAAGCTCGTGTTGCTCTAGGGCTGCACAGCTCAGGGGGACGGGTGGACCACCCCGTACTCACTGGAAGTGGCTTGGCACAGACAGTGAGGGGGGGAGGGGCTGGGGATGCTGAGGGAGTGCATGTAACACCCACTTACCCCCCATGCGTTGCCCCTGTATGGGTGTGTAGAAGTAAAAACAGAATTAAAAATGCCTGAAAACAAAACAAATTCTCCTTGATGTCCTAATTGGTTGCCAGTGAACTAAAAAGAAGTTATTTCCACAGAGATGTTTGAAGGTGGAGGTGTTCTGCACAGGAAAGAAACAAAAATGGAAAGGCCACCAGGAGCGATAGGAAAACTGTTCAGTTGTGTTAATTAGAAAATGTTTGTTTAAATCTTATTTTACCCCAAGAAAAATGTTGTTGTTGTTTTTTTCAAAACTGAAACATGTTTAAAAATGCTGACTCTGACAAAATATTCAGGAAATTATCAAAACAAAAAAAATTAATTTAAGAAAATTTTCATTTAGGAAAAATGGATTTAAATGTAAAAAATTCAATGTTATGTTTCCAATTTTAAAAGTGTTTTTAATTTCATTTTATACTTATTTTTACATTGTTCATGCCACGCCAGTAGTAGGAGAGCATAACATGTGCTCCCACTGCAGATATGTCAATGCAATATAATAGTTATTTGTATTCTTTACCTTTAAAAATTATTAAGTAACTGCTGCTTGGTAGTGATTTGAAACATCTTATACTCTTTTCTAGATCAAGGTGTCTCTGTTTCATTACAACACAAACAGATCAATTAAACTATTTCAAACATTGCTCACAGTGTTGTTGTAGCCAAGACAAGGTGAAGGATGTAATATCTTATATGGGACCTACTCCAGTTGTTGAATTAGACAAGCTTTTGAGCTGCATAGAGTTCTTCTTCAGGTCTGGGAGAGATCAATTCAACTGTTAACTGTTTTATTACACCACAAACAGAAGACACTTGGATCTAAAATAGAATATAAAATGTTTCAGTCATTGCCAAGTAGCAGCTGCCATTCATGATTTCAAAATTTCATAATGGAAATTTGAAATTCCAAAAGGAAACTAGAAATCCAAATGAAAATTTTGATATGAAAGTTCCTAAATAATTTCTTTTGAAATTTACTGTTTATAGGAAACTTTACAAATATTTGCTTTCCCATCTGAAAAAAAAATTAGAAATATAGACATTTCCCTCCAAATGAAACTCTGTCAACCAGTTCTACTGTTGATGATGGAATGGAAATGAGGGCTGTAGTGGGCATTCAACACTTGTCTAGGCACTGCAATTATCTAAAACTGAATATGGTCCTTCAAAACAAATGTCTTTCACAAACAGAGGTTATTGTGAATATAATGTGAATATATGTGAGGTGAGTTTGAGCAAATGCCCTGGAACATTTGACCTATGTGTTGGTACAGAAGTGCCCTGTGGCCCTAGTCCAACAAAGGGGTTAAGTGTGTGCAATTTTAAGCATATAAATAATCCCATTTGATTTCAGTGGGAGTACTTACATGCTTATATGTTTCTCTGGATTGGAATGTAAGGGCCTGATCCTGATTTTGCTGGAAGTGCTACACATGGTAGCCTTGCTACCATGGAATTCTCCTGGTGTTGTGGGTTTATTTTTCCATCTGCCATATTATATCAATATGCACTACAGAGTTAATGAGACATCTCTCACATAGTATATAAGCAGTAGGAACCGGGCAGAAATTCAGTGGCTGTAGAAAACAGACTGTGCCTGCACACATACCCATGTAATAATACTCTTCTGCTTTTCAATTGATGTGTTAGATCAACACTGGTCAAGCAGATGGCACCCCTGGACTTGATCTAAATGTGGCTGAAGCTTGGGAGCTAGGATATACGGGGAAAGGTGTTACCATAGGAATTATGGATGATGGTAAGTGTGTATTCCAAGACATATAAGGCAGTTTTACAGCTTTAAATAGCTTACTCAGTATGATTGTATGCAAAAACTTTAATAAAAAAGTGAAATAAAGTGTAACCAAGATTAATGGTAATGTTAATGCTGCTCTCCAGACTAGGTAAAGAGTTTGAGATTGGCAGGGTAAATTATTATTAGTGATGCACACACAGCTCTTTTATGAACCAAACCCAGGGGCATTAGCTGAACATGAGGACTTATATTTAACTTCAGTGGGAACTGCAACTGCCTGGCACATAGCGGATATAAGAGGCTTTCCCTTCTTCAAATATTGACAGTATACAGCAGAACTGAAATAATACTTTCTCTCTGGATGTCTATAGATGCCTGCATGTTACGTAGAATAACAGTTTAAGGTAAAGGGGAAGGGGGAGGGAAAAGAGCTTTGATTAATCAGACTGTCAATATACAAGAATACACAGCGCTTGTCTCTCATGACTTGGGACCACCAAACACTGCTTCAACAACACTTCAAACAAAATACACAGACTCTCTCAAATTTTCTCAGCACTCTTCAGGTAGGTGAATTTTGCAATATAGCTGCGTAGACTTGCCACAGTAACTGAACAATGCTAAAAAGTAAGTGAAAGGACTGAAACCAACAATATCCTCTGGGCTTCTTTGTGATCTGTCCCTGTTCTGTCACCCACTTTGTTCCGTACTCCAGTGAAACAGCTGGATAGATACAGAGGCACATTGGCTTGTAGTTAGTTACCCAGTATGTGGAGGACTCAGAGCTCTCTGGCCCATTTTCAATGGTCCTGTATAACACAGCCTGCATTTTCAGAGACTGGATACAATTGTAACCTGAGTGACAGTGAGTTGAGTGAAGCTCTGTCTAAATTACACTGCTGCAGGAATGCTAGTTAGCTGGAGGACATGTTTAGAGAGCGGAACAGAGCATGGAAGGATTTTTCCCCTGAGATCAGCTGATACGCTGTGACTTTTCTAGCAAACCAGGTACTTTCAGGAATGTTCTCCAGACCAGCACATTTTAAGCAAATGTTTGCCAAAAGCCAATTCTGTAGTTATAAATGTGAATATTTGCACTTCTAAGAGTTGTGCTCATCCAGTCAATGAACAGAAACATTGTGTGTCACCTGTGAAGGCCAGCCAACACTGCTCATGTTACCAATATTCCATTCTCTCTTGTCATTCAGAGCAAATTTGCTGAATTATTTAGGTATGACAGGTGGGGGGAGATCCAACAAAAAAGTCAAAATTTCTTTTGACCTTTTTAACGGTGTTTTGATTTTTTTAAAACTATTTTTCATTTTATTGCTTAAACAGACTCTCACCTTCACCCCACAAAAATAAAATGTTTTGTTTTGGGTGTAATTTTTTTCAACCTCTTCAATTCTGTCATTGAACCAAAAATCAGTTATTTTCACAGCACTAAATTAAATCCATTGAATAAATGATTGTTTTGTTTTGTGGAATTTAGGCATTAGGAATTTTGTTTGCTTTCTGGAGCAAATCACAGAGAAACTACAAAATGTTTAGTTTTTGTGCAAGACTATAAATAGGCCTAGTTTGCTCAAAATATCAATGGATGTGAGTGAATCTGTGGGAGATTTTTTAATTTGTAACCAAATTCAAACACAGATAACTGGATGGCACATGTCCCATGACAGTATTGTTGCAAACGTTGCACATAGGTCAGCCAATAAGGGGCAGAACAGAGGGAGGAAAAGGGGACAAATGCCCTGGGGTCTGATGAGTCAAAAGTTCCTAGATCTCCTGGCTGCCACCATTGCTACTGCAGCAGAGGTGATGCCCAGATCCCTGGGCCCTTTAAATTGCCACTGGAGCACTGCACAGTACATTCTGGGTGCCTCTTAGCGCTGCCTGGAGAGGCAGAAGTGCCTTGCAATGCACTCCAGGCAGTGCTGAGGGCCAGGAGGAACGGGTGCAGCGGTCCAGGTGGTGCTGAGGGCTAGCTGCTCCTGCCTCTGCCCCCTTTCCTCCTAAGGCCCTGTGCCTTTTGGGAGCGCAGAGATGCCCCCCCACCCTTGCCCCTTTGCCCTTGGGCCCGACGAGGGCGTCAGCTCCCCTAATCTCACACATCTAATTTAGGCTCTGTAAGCACCATGAAGTACCTTAGAAAGCTGAATGCACAGTCTGTCGTGATAGTCAGATGTTTGCAAATCAAAAAAAGACTTCTCTGTCACTGGTCATGGAAATAAACAGGTTTGCTCCAGAGATCTCACCATTCCTAACTTAATTAATATTCTGCCTACTTAATTGGCCTCTGTGGTTTCCACTGTCTACAATAGTTTCATTTCTTCTCTGACACTTGTGTAGTAAAACAGTGCTACTAGGCCCTGAATCCAAAGCCCACTGAAGTCTGTAGGCGTTTGATCAAAACTTTATAAAATTGTTTTTTTCTTAGCTAGAGGTGGTTATATCTCAGTGCTGGGTTAAACAACCTGTGTATCAATATGTACAATGCTAGACTGTAGTTAGGTATGTTTGTAAAGTATTTTAAAACTCTTTACTGCATAAATGTAAAATATTACTAGAGCTACCACTGCTAACCATGTATAATCCAACGTAGAAACATGTCCCATAAATTTGGTGTTTCATTTTCCACTTGGGTGCAGACTGGCACTTAGCTCCTCATATACTGGACAAAAGGCTCCCACCTGAGCTCACAGCTGAACTGGCTACCTAATTTAAAAGTCCACATTTGACCATTGGGTTGTCAGACCTACAAGTTTTGAGACCAGCATTATTCTTTATTGTAGTTTTTCTATAGTGGCAATTGTGGTTTTCTGTTTTATAGTTGTTATAAAGCATTATAGGAGTTTTGGTTTGGTCTCTTTTTTTTAACGTTAACCTTTGGTTTGTGTGCTGTCTTTGTCCTATTGCAGGAATTGATTATCTTCATCCTGATCTTGCCTCAAATTATGTAAGTACACACTTGACCTTTCCTGTAAAATGTAAGGCTCTTTATTGTTTTGATCTGTCTTTCATAAAAAATATTTACACACTGAATGGAGGAACTGCCCAGCTGAGCTACCGATCCTGAAGATGATAAATTTTACATTGAAAGCAAGTAGTCTAAAAATTGGACCTCGCAAATTGCCAGACACAAGCTTTCTGGGTAAGGGATAAAACAGCAATAAGACTGTGTGGAGGGATGATGTAGCTTACCTTTAAATAAGCTGTAGTTTGCAATATTGGATTCAGCATAGAAGTGAGTCACCTGGGAATTGGTGCTAAATCTTGCTGGTGAAATGCAGAGTTCACCTATTACATGAAGACTAACAGAGATGCTACTGCTGTTGGCTGTGGTGCTGTTTGTTCACAATGGCTATAACGTATGGGAGCTTGAAAACGCCGATAACCATATACTTCATTTACAACATGTGATTAAATTCAACATTTCAGAGCATGCCCAGGTCCTGCACAGGGGTTGTGTGTCTGCAGCACAATCAGACAGTTCGTACAGTGTAAAGTGATTGTTTCTTCAAAATCACCTCCGATTTACCTCTGTTGTCCTGGGCTGTTATCTCTTAGTATTCTAGACTCTGCTCTCTTCTCTTGTCATCTCTGACATTATTACTGCCTGACTCCCTGCTTCTGCTCGGTTGCCATGCTCTGTGTGTTCTGCTTTTTTTTTTTAAACATTGAAACTGCTGGCTAGGGTTGGGCCATTTAATATACAAAGGGGCTCAAAGAAATGATGGGGCTTCTGTAGTGCAATATTGTCTCTTTCTTGAAATCACACACTCAATGGTTGTGGCTCTCATTGCATATCAGGGTGTGCCACTTTCTACTTTCTGAGGTATTATTGAGACATCATTTTGCCAAGCATACTATCTCCCCTGCTCCATTCCACTTAAGGGACTGATTCCATCATCTTTGTTATAGAGCTATGTGATATAGGGTTGGGAGGGTCTGGAGGGGCCAGTTTGCCTAGTGGTTAGGCTGCTTGAGTTCCTGCCCGTGCTTGTGTGGTTGAGGTGCTTCAGCCTTTAAGGCATAGGCAGTAGGAGGACCTGGGAACATGGATGGAAAAGATTAGAGGGAACATTGGCAGCCAGCACGATCAGCAGGAGCATGGCATTGTCCGAACAGAGGATGAGGAAGATGATGTGGCAGGGGCAACTTTGATGAACTGCATGGAAGGAGCTGGGAGGCCAGAGAGAGAGGACAGCTCAGTGCAAGGAAAGGGATTTGTTTGCGGGGATGGAGGGGAAAGGATGGAATTCCAAAGTGTAGAAAAAACCCAGCAGTACTGAGTGACAAACTCACTGTGGGGCAGTGGGGGAGGGAGAGGAGAGAGATGAAAGTTGCTGAGGTGAGTAACAGAGAGAGAAGGAATTGCAAGCAGTGATGGAGGAGGGAACAAGGGAAATGCAGAGGGCAGGAAAGAAACACAAAAAGGGGTATGGCTCCAGTACAGCAAGGTCACCCTCTAAAACACTGACACAAACTTGATCCATTTAGGACAAGAGCCTAAAAATTACAAGGAATTAATTGAAATACAGGTGGTCCCCGACTTAAGAACACATCGACTTATGACCATTTATACTCCAGCTCATTCCCCTCCCACCGTGCGCCCCAGCTCACCTCCCCCAGCGGGGGGTTCCAGCTGCATGCCTGTGGCTCCCCTCCAAACCCTGTGGACCCAGCTCCAACCCCCGTGCCCCAACCCCTCCACACACCTGGGCCTTGACCCCAGCCCCAACCCCCATGGACCTGGGCCCAACCCCTGTGTGGCCCCAGATCACCCGGCTTGGCTGGCGCAGCACATGCAGGGCTCCAACCTGTCCCCTGCTCAAGCACTCAGCCCCAGTGCACTCCCGTTCAAGCCCTCCTCCGTCTGGCTCAACCCCTCCCTCCCACCGTCCCAGCTCACCCCACTCCCTGCACTTGGGGCTCTGGTTGTCAGCTTCCACCAGCATGCACAGGGGCTCTAGCCCCCTGCCAGCTCAAACCTCCACCACCTCAGTTCACCCCGATCAATCCCCCCTCTACCCGGCTCAACCCCCTGGTCCACAGCTGACCCCCCTGGCACACGCTGGGTTTTCAGTCGCCAGTGCGCATGGGGCTCCAGTTGTCAGCCACTGCAGGTGCCTAAGGCTCTTACCCTCCCCCAGCTAATCTCCCCTGCTCCTGTTTACCTGGTTCAATCCCCCCCCAATCCCCTACGACCCCAGCTCACGCTCCCCTGCATGCAGGACTCTGGCTTCCACATATGCCTGGGGCTCCCAACCCCCAGAGCACCGGGCTCCCACTCTAACCCCCATAGCCACCACCCCCACAGCCCTGGCTCCAACCCCTCTGGCTGGGCTCAACCCCTACCTCAGCCCCTGGCTACCTGGGTCCAACCCCCTGCAAGCCCCAGCTCAACTGCACCCGCCCACCACCCCTGGTGCCCTAACCCACCCCAGGCTTAACCCTCCTGCCCTCTCCCAGGGCCCCAACCCAAGCCCTCCCCGACTTATGTGATATTCAAGGTATGTGAGGATTCATGCATACCTCGAGAGATTACAGTATAAAGGTATTTCTGACTTATGAGCAGGTGTTCGGAATGTAACCCATTTGTATTTCAGGGACTATCTGTAAGCCATTATGTTTCAAAGATATTGCAGTGCTTCCACACAAAATGATATCCATCTATCATCACAAGACCAGTCTATATAGCTGGTGTCCTTGTGTCCTAGATTCAATATTAAATACCTGGAGATAAAGGACATGGCACAGTAATAACCTGATCCACAATAATTGTCATATTTTAGCCTACTAACAAAAAGTCATTTTAAAGTGTCATCATCTGTCATAAACATAGTACATATGCTGGGAGTATTTTTTTTCCCTGAGTGAATGTAGATCTACACTTAGTGCAGCAATCGATACACCTGGGGTCAGTTTAGTGTGTCATGTGAAGATCCACTAAATTGACCGCAGATCACTCTCCCATTGACTTTGATTCTCCACTGGAATGAGACATATAGGCTACGTCTACACTAGCACAATACCTCGAAGTCTCCTATTTCAAATTAAGAACATCAAAATAGGCTACTTCAACACACATCGTCTACACATCCTCAAGGGGTGGTGCCATCGACGTTCAAGGTCGCAGTAGCACAGGGGAACGTCCAAAGGAGCTGCCCCAGAAGGAGATGTGGAGCGTCCACACACACAAGCACTCCCTGTCCAAATAAGGGGCCAGGGAAGCCCCTGGATGGGGTCACAGGCTGGACTAGCCCTTCCGAAGCAACAGCAAGCCGCTCCTTTAAAGGACCCCTCCCAGACACACCCAGCCTGCATAGCATGAGGTCTGCAGAGCGCTAGCCACACTCTCGCAGACCAACGCACAGCAGCCATGGACCCCCAGCAGCAGCAGCAGCAGCAGCAGCAACAGCAGCACCAGCACCTGGAAGCCCTCCAGGTAGTCACCCACGGAGCAAGTGCCCTGCTAGGTGCTGCACAGGAAGCTGCCCAGAAGCTCCTGGCAGAGGAGCCTTCCCAGGGGGCAGACGGGGATGCCGCTGACCACCGGGCTCCCCTCTTCCTCTCCCGCTGGTGCTCCGCTGCCTCTGGAGCTACCCCACCAGCTCCTAATGGTGGGAGCAGCTGGTCATGGGGGAGTGGAACGATGACATGTGGCTGCGGAACTTCCGTATGCACCGGCAGACCTTCCCGGAGCTCTGTCCATGGCTCACCCCCCACACTGAGGCACCAGGACACACGGATGCAGTGCGCCCTTCCCGTTGAGAAGAGGGTTGCAATAGCTGTCTGGAAGCTGGCCACTCCAGACAGCTACCGCTCCATGGGACACCAGTTCGGAGTGGGAAAGCCCACAGTCGGGGCTGTCGTTATCAAGGTAAGGAGGCCTGGGCATGCATCCACTGGGGGTGCGGGGATGGGGGCCTGGGGTGGGGAGCTGGGGAGGGAGAGGTGCTGGGGAGGGAGGGCTGGGTGTGGGGCTGGGGAGGGAGAGGTTCCGGGGAGGGAGGGGCTGGGGGGGTGCTTGGGGAGGTACCCAGGAGTGGGGCCTGGGGCACCCTGCACACTTTCATGGGCACTTGTGTTCCCTCCCCACAGGTGGTATATGTGCTCAATGCCATGCTGCTGCAGAGGGTCATCCAAGTAGGGGGCCTGGATGTAGCCATCGCCAGATTTGCCGCCATGGGGTTCCTGAACTGCTTTGTGGCCCTGGACAGGATCCACATCCCCATCCACACCCCGGACCACAGCAGGGAAAGATACATCAACCAGAGGGGCTACCACTCTGTGGTCGTGCAGGCCATGGTGGACAGCCGGGGCCACTTCCAGGATGTCTACGTGGGCTGGCCCGGCTGCACACATGATGCCTGCATATTCCGGAACTTGGGCCTGTACTGCTGGCTGGAGGCAGGGACCTACATCCCCTAGAGGGAGATCCCTCTGGGGGACATTGTCATGCCCCTCTGCCTCGTGGCAGACGCGGCCTACTCCCTCCAGCCCTTGCTCATGCGCCTGTACGCTGGCCACCCAGGGGTGTGTGCTGTGGGGTACGTACCTGATCGTTCATTGCCGCAGTCGGGGGAACCCCAGTGGGCGGACACCTGGCTGGTGCTCTGGGAGGGGAGGTCTATGAGGAACCGCCCCCCTCGCTGCTGGACCCCTCCTCTGCTGTCCCAAGGGGTGGCTCTTTGGGTGGGCCTTGGAGTGCAGGCTGGCCTTCGGGCTGGATTCTGGCTCCAAGGCCTGCTGGGGCTTGTCAGCCGTGGTGTCAAGGGTGCTGGGGGGAGGAGGTGTCCCGGGGGCCCAGGATGGCCCTGAGCTCCCTGTGATATGGGCAAGCAGCAGGGGCAGCCCCAGACTGGCTGGCCGAGTCCTGGCCCCAGGCGTAACCCTGCCGCAACTCCTTCACCTTGCTCCGGACGTGATCCGGAGTGCGGGCAGGGTGACCCCAAGCAGCCAGGCCCTCGGCCAGTCGGACAAACACTTCCACGTTTTGCCACTTGCTCCTCATCGTGTGGAGCACTTCCTCCTCATCCCAGAGCCCCAGCAGGTCTCGGAGCTCAGCCTCCGACCAGGAGGGGCCCCGCCTCTTTTTGGCCCCCTGTTTGGCTGCCAGGGATGCCTGGGTCCCCTCGGGGGGGAGCCCTGGGGGCGCTCTGGGGGCTGGGTGGATGCCGTGGCACTGGGTGGATGGTTCGGGGCCTCTGGAGGGCGTGCAGGGCTAGCATGTGCATGTGCTGCTGC
Organism: Carettochelys insculpta; assembly: GCF_033958435.1. Classification (NCBI taxonomy): domain Eukaryota; kingdom Metazoa; phylum Chordata; order Testudines; family Carettochelyidae; genus Carettochelys; species Carettochelys insculpta. The sequence continues at coordinate 21,033,536 of NC_134139.1, read as the reverse complement.
CTGCACGCTCTCAGCATCTCAACCCCTCACCTGATTGCCGCCATGGAGGACCCCGCTATATCAGAGTAGCAGGATATGGGTCGCGTACACACACCCTACTTCAACGTTGAATGTCAAAATGGGACGCTATTCCCATCTTCAGATAGGAATAGCAATTTCAACGTCTTGCCGCCTCATGTCGATTTCAACGTCAAAATAGCGCACGGCGCGAAGCGTGCTTTTTTGACGTTGCTCTGGCTACTTTGAAGTAGCTGGCTAGTGTAGATGCACCCATAAGGAAAGTCAGTGGGCGCCCAATGCAATGTAGACACCAAAGTATAGCCATTCTGGATGGGATACTCTGCCTAATTCTGGACTTGCTCACAGGTTTTTCTTTGGTTTTATTCCCTGATTGTACAGGAGTTCCTCCTGATTTATACAGGTATAATTAAATTCACAATGTCTTGGCTGAAGTGATGGCCCTAACAATGACCCAGATGATATAAAGAATTCATATCTTCCCTGGCTCTGGCTGCAGGGTAATTAATATTTAAATCAGTCCATACATATTTTATGTGAACTGTGCATTTAAATAACCTTTATGTCTATCTTCCATGGTATTTTGGCTTTATGTTTAACTGAATCCACACTGTTTAGCTTGATATTAAAGGGCACAATTATAATTGTGCTCCTGGTGTTACTGTATGTCTTCATCATTCGCAAAGGGAAGTTCACAGATGAAAAAGGAAGGTAAAGTAAATCATTTATTGGCTTCAAGGTCGAATAGCATGTTATAAAATATTTTCTTTGACGATGAACCGTCCAACATTCCACAGTGGAAATCTTGTCTTATGAAAGAAAGCAAATTTGAGCTTCTGTGGTTAGGTTTAAAATAATAATTTTCAGCAACAACTACTCCTAAAAAGCGGTAAATATTTATTCATAGTGGATAGGTCTACACTAGCCCTTTCTTTCAAAAGGAGCATGGTAATGAGCGAGGTCGGAAGATGGTAATGAGATGCTGCCATGAATATGCAGCGCCTCATTAGCATAATGACAGACATGACAATTTGAAAGTGCCACTTTTGAATTGCGTGCCGCCTATATAGACGGGGTCCTTTTGAAAAGACCCCCAATCTTCAAAAGCTCTTTATTACTATTTGGTGTTAGGAAGAATGGGCTTTCGAAGACTGGGGGATCCTTTCTAAAGGACCCACCTACAAGGGTGGCGCACGATTTGAAAGTGGCACTTTCAAATTGCCACAGCCGGTGTTATGATAATGAGGCACTGCATATTCATGGCAGCACCTCATCAGTATCTTTCGACTTCGCTCATTACCATGCCCCTTTCAAAAAGAAGGGGATAGTGTAGATGCAGCCATTAAGTGCCTCAACCCACATTTTTCACCACATATTTCCTTGACTGTGCTGTCACTATCATCTTTATTGTGCTATCTGTTTCTAGTCAGCTTCACAACAGGTTAGCGTGCACAAGAGAGAAGTGAGAACTGGGACTGGTCCATAGCAGGAACTGTGAGAATGTATGTCAGGCTATTACCTGAAAAAAATGTGCTTCATCTCTGAGCAAGCACTGTCGACAGCTGGAAGCTCTAGGGAGAATTTTTTAAAATATCAATTTATTCTAATAAAAATAAATAGAGTCTATCTGTAAAAATACCAAGTACATAATAAAAATGGCAAATATGGTTTAAAGTAAAAAATTATAGTGAATGCTCCAAATTGGATAGGGAATAAAGATTTATTGGAAGTAAGCTGTCCAATACATTCTCTTATAAATTGACTTACCAATGTTGCTTTTTCATTCATTTAACCTTACCTCTAATGCAGGAGGTTCTATATATTTGCTGGAAAGGTGGAAAGGAGGTGGGGTGTGGTATGATAGAAAAGTGGTTTTAGAAATCTCCCTTGATAGAATTTTGTTTTTATGAGTGTCAAGAGTTGCTGTAAAAATATTTATTCGGAACTGGATGCTTATAATTGAAGATCAGGTGGTAGTGGTCTCAAGTCAGCAAGGTGTTGAGCACTTGGCCACGACCAGCAGAACATTTACACAGTCAAGTTATACCATGTGCTTCATTGGGTCTATTCAAGTGATCAACTTTGAAATCCCCTTATTCCTATGAGCTGATAGGAATAAGGGGATTTTGAAGTTGGTGGGGTCCTTTCGAAAAGGACCCCCGTTTGGATGAGGTCCGTGGGAGCGAAGCGCAGCAAATTCGAAGAGCCACAGTCAGTGGCATGTTGATGAGGCGCTGAATATGCATTTCAGCACCTCATTAATAATTTTCAAAATGGCCATTTCAATGTCCATTTTGAAGTTTTTTGTCAGTGTAGACGTAGCCATAGACTTTAAGGCCAGAAGGGACCATCATCCAATCTGATATCCTACATGTTATAGAGCATAGACCTTACCTGTCTACTTGTATAATAGGCCCATAACCTCTGAGAACATTATTGACATCCTTGAATCATGATTTAAAGGCTTCAAGTTATAAACACTACACCATTTTTTTCTAGTTTTAACTTGCAGATGATACATGCTACATGCTACAAAGGAAGGCAAAAATCACCTAGGGTCTCCGCCAATCTGGCCCAGGGGAAGATTCCTTCCCAGCTCCACATGTGGAAATCAGTTGAACCCTGATTATGTCGACAAGACCCAACATCCAGATCATAGAATCCTACAGCTGGAAGAGACCTCAGAAGGTCATCAAGTCCAGCTCCCTGTCCAAAGCAGGACCAGCCCTAACTAAATCATCCCAGCCAGGACTTTGCCAGGCTGGGACTTAAAAACCTGTGGGGATGAAGATTCTACCACCTCCCTAGGTAACCCATTGCAGTGCTGCACCACCCTCCTAGTGAAATAGTTTTTCCTACTGTCCCACCTAGACCTCCCCCACTGCAGCTTTAGACCATTGCTCCTCCTTCTGCAATCTGTCACAACTGAGAACAGCCTCTCTCCATTATCTATGGGACCTTGCTTCAGGTAGCTAAAGGCTGCTATCAAATCCCTCCTCACTCTTCTCTTCTGCAAACTAAACAAGCCAAAATCCCTCAGCGTCTCCTCACAGGTCATATGCTCCAGCTTCTAATAATTTTTGTTGTCCTCCACTGGACCCTCTCCAAAGCGACCACAACCTTTCTGTAGTGGGGCACCCAGAACTCCAGATGTGGCCTCACCAGTGCTGAATAAAGGGGAATAATCACTTTTCTGGGTATGCTGAAAATGCTCCTCCTTATGTATCCTAATATGCCATTAGCCTTGTTGTCTACAAGGGCACACTGTTGACTCATATCCAGCTTCTCATCTACTGTAATCCCCAGGTCCTTTTCTGAGGAACTGCTGCTTAGCTAGTTGGTCCCTAGCCTGTAAAAATGCCTGGGATTGTTCTGTGTAGGATTCTGCACTTGTCCTTGTCAAACCTCACCAGATTTCTTTTGACCCAATCCTCCAATTTCTCTAGCTCACGCTGGATCCTAGTCCTACCCTCCAACCTCTCCCCCTAACTTAGTGTCATCTGCAAACTTGCTGATGCTGCAAAGCATCCCCTCATCCAGGTCATTAGTAAAGATATTGAACAAAACTGGCCAGAGAACCGATCCTTAGGGCATGCCCATTGAAACCAACTGCCAACCAGACAAAAAGCCATTGATTACTATACATTGAGCCCATCATCTAGCCAGCTTTCTATCCATCTTACAGTCCATTTATCCAATCCATGCTTCCTTAACTTAACTGGAAAGAATTATGTAGAAGATTGTATCAAAAGCTTGCTAAAGTCTAGGTATATCACATCCATTGACTTCCCTGTGTCCACAGAGCCAGTTACCTCATCATAGAAGGAAATCAGGTTAGTAAAGAATGACTTGCCTGATGAATCCATGTTGACTATTACTGATTACTTCTTCTCTTCCAAATGCTTCAAAATTGATTCTCTGAAGATCCCCTCCATGATTTTTCTGGGGAGTGGGGTGAGGCTGAGTGGTCTGTAGTTCCCTGGAGTGTCCTTCTTCCCTTTTTTAAAGATGGCCCCCTACATTTGCCTTTCTCCAGTCATCTGGGACCTCCCCTGATCTCCACGAGTTTTCAGAGATGATGGCCAAAGGCTCTGCAATGACCTCTACGTACTCCCTCAGCACCCTTGGATGCTTTCATTGCAGCCCCAGGGATTTGTGTATGTTCAGCTTTTCTAAATAAAATTCTTAACCTGTTCTTTCTCCACTGAGGGCTGCTCACTTCCTTCCCACTCCATGTTGCCTAGTTCAGTAGTCTGAAAACTGACCGTGCCTGAGAAGACCAAGGCAAAAAAGCATTGAGTATTCAGCTTTTCCCACACCATCTGATCAGAATCTTCAAGATCTGAAGAAGTGGATCTGTCCCACGAAAGCTCATCACCTAATACATTATTTTGTTAGTCTTGAAAGTGCTACAGGACCGCTTTCTCATCTTGCACTTGGTTGCCTCCCTCATCCAGGAAGGGTCCCACATCCTCTCTGATCACCCTCTTATTGCTAACTGCCTGTATAAAACTTTCTGGTTACCCTTCACACACCTTGTTAGCTGCAATTCCAGTAGTGCTTTGACATTGATTACACCCCTGCATTCTCAAACAATATATTTATACTCTTCCCTGGTCATCTGTCCAAGTTTCCACTTCTTGTAAGCTTCCTTTTGTGTGTTTAAACTCACCAAGGATTTCACTGCTAAGCCAAGCTGGTTGCCAACCATGTTTGCTTTTCCTGCTGTGAATCATGATGGTTTGTTCCTGTGTCTTTAAGAAGTCTTCTTTAAAATACTGCCAGCACTCCTGGACACCTTTCCCCTTCATGTTAGCATTCCAGGGAATCCTGCTCATCAGTTCTCAGGGAGTGAGACACCTGGGAGAGAGTCTCCAGTTGTTGAGGGCACTTGCTACTAGCAGTCACAGCTGGGCCACGTGCCAGTGTGCCCTGTCTCATCCTACCATTCTTCTATAAACTTCCAAGTGCAGTCTTTCTGTACTGCTCCTTCCATTGGAAGGTTGTTCCAAAACTTCTCTCCTCCCATGATTCCTTCATCTAATTTCAAGTCTAAACTTAATGGCCAGTTCATATCTATTTGTTTGTGTTAACATTACCGCTTAACTTCAAGAACAGCTTTCCCACCCTGGTATTTATCCCTTTGATGTATTTATAGAGAGCGATCATATTTCCCTTCCGTCTTCATTTGGTTAGACTAAACCAGCCAAGCGCTTTGAGTGTCATAAGATCATTTTTTCATTCGTCTGATAATTCTAATAACTCTTCTCTGCCCCGTTCGAGTTTGAATTCATCTTCGTTAAATGCTGCACACAGTACCCTGGATTTTTGGGAGGAAAGGCTCTTCGAAATGCCCGCGGCTATGCAGCATGCCGGTGCTATGAAGTTTGACACTTTGATGTTGCCGCAGAGAAATTAGCCTAATAAAGGACTGCATGTTCATCGCAGCACTTCATTAATAATCTCCCATCACCCTGATGACTGGGCCCACTTCAAAGAAGGGGTAAGTGTAGACATAGCCAAAATGAAGCGTTTCATTTTGGTTTTCCCAAAAGATATCAAACATTGGAATGGGGAAGGGGAAGTCCAAAATTTCTGTGTACCCAAAACTGCATTTTCTATTGAAAAATTATTCCAGTGGGCATCTCCTGACCAGTGGTAGTTTGAATAAAGGCATAAATGCACAATGCCCAGAGTGGGGAAAAAGACAGGAAGAGGCCTCACAGAAGGGAGTGCGGTGAGGGGGAAAGATGAGAACAGAGAGGAGAGCAAGCAGTAGGGTGTACAGGGCTTTGCAAGCTAAGACACAGGGCTGTAATGTGATGTGTGATCATGAAAAGTCAGGGAAGGGTGAGGCACATGGTGAAAGGGGACTCTAAGGAAGATGATTTTTACAGCACCATTTTGAACTCCCTGAAAAGGAGGTGAAATGAGAGTCATTTGTGCCCAGACTGATAGCTGAAAAGCAAAACGATCAACATCTAGACAACGGGTTTGACTGTGGGGATGAAGAGAATGGTGGGAGCTTTAAAATAGTTGTGTGGCATCCTTTTCTTTCATACTCACAAATATCCAGGCAAAAAATGTCAATGCCAGGGTAAGGAACGTGCAATGTTTGTGTATGTTACCAAAACACCTGCCCTGGGTCTATCCTGTTTACAGGACTGGTCCTCTGCCAGGATCAAACACTTCTGAGAGGCCACGGCTGCTTCAAGTGCTTCTCTGTAAGGTTGATTGCTGCAGTGGTATTTTCCATTAGCATCTGAAAGCCCTTCCATATTGTGCTGTGTGTGTACAGGTTACCTTTCCTGTGGAGCTGGGTAATAATGAGTATAGCAACTTGCTCTCCATAAGGCAGGGAGTTATGACAAAGCTGTAATTTTCCATTCTGCACAGTGACTGTGGAGATGATCTTTAATGGAAGATGAATATTTTCTTCTAAGCTTTGGAAGCTCTGTAGAGACTCCTTCAAAATTATTTTTTTCCACTAAGAAAACCCTTAATTACAAATGGATAATTAAAATACGAAGCGTAATATACTCCCTGGTTTGCTTGCAGCTCAGACCGTACGTACAGATCTAATGATGTTCACGCATAAGATATATAACGTGCTGGGCAGACCAATGAACATACATTGCAGGGTCTGAGAGCTGTTTATTAAAAAAGGAAAATAAGGGGAAAAGCAGCTGTTGGTTTTGTGTTCACAAATTTTGGTAAATCATTTGAGAGAAAAAGCCTGAATGAGAGCAGGGGAATTCAGAGATAAAAGAGAACAGGAAGAGGGAGAGAAGTGGGTTTTTGTCTCATGCTGGTTGCATATACTGCTTGTATAGTATATTCCAGGTCCAGACCTTCATCTGGTATAAATTGGCCTAGGTGCTATATCCGGTTTACACTAGCTACAGTTCTGAACATTCACTGAGAGTGGTGTAAATAAGATCAGAATCTGGCCAAGAGCCTCTGACCTGCTCCTGCTTTGGCACAATCCATCAGGATTCCCCCAAAAACATCAGATACCTGAGGTGAAAGTTTAGGAGGCAGTAGGATGTAGATATGAACTCATCTCCTAGCTCTGGTCTGTGAGAGACCAGTTTGCTCTGCCCAACCTAAACATTTGTTTAGGAATTTTGAGAGGTTCCTCTAAGTGAGCCTTAGAGGGAGGTCACTCTCTCTAACTATGCCACCTAGCTTTCAATAATCAGTTGGCAGGGGACTGGCAAGGTATAGCAGCATTAGTGATCTAAAGGGCCTTGAGCCCTTAAGGGACAGGGTAGGTAACCACTTTGCGTGTGCAGATGGCAATCGCTATCAGGCAGTCATTGTCGGGGAAATCTGGAGTCGCCAGATTGAGAAACGTTTACTTATCCACTTTCTCCCCAAAGCCATATAAATACTCACTACCTGATTTCAATGTGGGTAAAATAGAAGTAACTCTATTGAAGTCCATGGAAGTACACTGATGTACAACTTCTGCAAGTGAGCACACGCGAGCCTGCTTCCAGGCCTCCTCATGATCTCCATATTTATGTAGTCCCTCTAACACAGGTTTTATTGCTCTAACACCATTGTCTATATTTTGAGGTCCTTACTTTTTATTTACTCTGTTCAGGAAAACACCCATTGACTTTAGTGAGTTTTGCTTACATAAGCAGTGAGTCAGGGACCTCAGGACACAGCCCTATGTTAATTACTGTTTTGACTAATCAGACATTTCTAATTCAGATGTAAACGGCATGTCAGTTTCCTGTGTCTTGTTGCTTGCCTTTGAAATACAACCTCAAGATTCCTTCTTATACCAGCAGGACATAGGCCCCTGTAAAAAGCAGCCAAGCAATCTTAACTTTCTCAAATTTTGCTTACTCATCAGCAGCTAAACATATTATCAGTCCCCTGCTTGTTGCGGTGCGGGAGAGGGGCAGACCTGAGTACAGTGTTGAAGTAAAAAGAAGTCCTGTGGCACCTTATAGACTAACAGATATTTTGGAGCATAAGCTTTTGTGGGCAAAGACCTGCTTCATCATATGCATGAGTGGGGGTTCCAGAGGAGGGTTTAAAGAGAGCATCTCAGTCTAGGGGAGGGCCAGAGTTGACAAGGTCAGTTCAGTCACGGAGGACGTGGCCCATTATCACTAGTTAATGTGGAGTTGTGACATCAAGCCAGGAGAAATCAGGTCAGTTCAGTCAGGGAGAATGTGGCCCATTAACAGTAGCTAATGCAGAGGTGTGATCATCAAGAGTGGAGAAACTGCTTTTGTAATTGGCCAACCACTCCCAGTCTCTGTTCAGTCCTTGGTTGATGGTGTCAAATTTGCAAATGAATTGCAGCTCTGCAGTTTCTCTTAGGAGTTTGTTTATGAAGTTTTTTGTTGTAAGACTGCTACTTTTAAATCTGACAAAAAACCCAGTCAAGTAGCACTTTAAAGAGTAACAGAATAATTTTTTAGGTGATCAGCTTTCGTGGGTCTGTCCCACAAAAACTCATCACCTAATAAATTATTTTGTTAGCCTTTAAAGTGCTACTTGACTGCTTTTTTTGTTTGGATAGAATACAGACTAACACAGCTATCTCTCTGTCACTACTTTTAAATCTGTTACTGAGTGTCCAGGGAGATTGAAGTGTTTTCCTACAGGTTTTTGTATGTTACCATTCCTGATGCCTGATTTGTGTCCATTTATTCTTTTACGCTGAAGTAATGTTGAATGTTGAAGTAATTATCTTATCATGTAAGCAGTGAAGCAGGGAATGTTTCTATTACTGCTATGACCTGCAATTTCCATTGTTTGCTTTGGGACAAAATTACTAAAATTACTATTGGCTAATTTTTAAAATAATAAAAGGAGGACTCTTACTTGTCATAAATTATGTACAGCAATATGTGGAATGAGGCTCAGCAACAGGATAAATGGCAGCAATTTGGTATAAGGAGTTTTTACTTGCGTTTACAATGTCAAACCATTTAGAGTGGTTAAGTCAAGCTGTTCTGTGGAAAGCACCAGCTGACCAGTTCTGGCGACTTTTCTGGATGAAAATTTTCATTCAAAGTAAATTGTCCAGAATATGCTGGTTTGGGTGTGACCAGAGCTATTCAGAAATTTGAGTCAAACTCCACAAATAGTTTTACCAGAAAAAAGAAAGGAAAAAAAAGTCAAAATCATTCATTTCAGCATTGTTGAAACATCAATTCTGATTTTTTGCTTCAGAATGTTTTACTTTAAAATTTTTCTTTATTTTTAAAGTGTTAAAATAAACAGTAAACATATTTTGTTTGATCCAAACAATTGTTTTCTTTGTTTTTTCATTTTTGGCTGGAAAAAAAAAGTTAGTTTGAAACTAACCAATATTTTAAAATTTTTCAACTCCATCACTGAACTGAAAAATCAAATATTTGCTCAGCTGGATACTAGTGACCTAATTCTGCAGAAATACCAGTGTAAATCACTAACTTCATTAGAGACACCGAGCCAGGTCCTGAACTTGGGTAAATTGGTACAGCTCCGTTGAAGTCAATAGGATTATGCTGCTTTACATCAGCTGAAGATATGGCCCAAAGGGGTTACATCATGCAGAGCTGATAAGTGAATAGTGTCAGGCCATCCTGTTACAAATTTTACTGTAATAGCCCTGGCCAGTCATTCAGTTATTCAAATTAAAAGGGAAACTCATTTTGAAGCCCATGTTTGTCTCTTATAATTCCTTAAAATAAAAGCCTTCCAATATTTTGGTAATAAGTAAGGTGATTTCTGTTGGGAGGTATTTTAGTGTCCATTAGTGGTCATCTATGATGTCATGGATTCATTAAAGCCCATCATGTGAGCAATGTTTAGAACACTGCTTTTTGGAACACATATGCATGTGATCTCTCCATGCTCTGGAACACTTAACCCCATCCCTTGAAGGGGCCCAGTGGCACAGACTGTTGAGGAGTTCCAAGGCAGAGGCCAGTATTGAGGTAACTGAGTCTGTGCTGTCACATAGCTAGAGGGTGGGGCATGGCATTCTGGAACTGCGTAAAATAACCTAGGTCCCTGTTAGATCCTGAGAGATTTTGAGAGTTTGCGTGATGAGTCCTGAACTCATTTTTTGATGAGCAGTAGTGCTGGCAGCCACCATGGGCCCAGGGGCAAGGTGGGAGAGGGGGCCCAGCTCCCCACCCCAGAAGGGGCAGGGTCAAGTGTGCGAGGGGCAGGGCTTAAGGTAGTCAGCCCTGGGCCCCTCACACTGCTTCAGAGTCACACATAGGCTGTGTCTACACGTGCACGCTACTTCGAAGTAGCGGCACTAACTTCGAAATAGCACCCGTCGCGGCTACACGCGTCGGGCGCTATTTCGAAGTTAACTTCGACGTTAGGCAGCGAGACGTCGAAGTCGCTAACCTCATGAGGGGATCGGAATATCGCCCTACTTCGACGTTCAACGTCGAAGTAGGGACCGTGTAGACGATCCGCGTCCCGCAACGTCGAAATTGTGGGGTCCTCCATGGCAGCCATCAGCTGGGGGGTTGAGAGACGCTGTCTCTCCAGCCCGTGTGGGGCTCTATGGTCACCGTGTGCAGCAGCCTTTAGCCCAGGGCTTCTGGCTGCTGCTGCTGCAGCGGGGGATTCATGCTGCATGCACAGGGTCTGTAACTCGTTGTCGGCTCTGTGTATCTTGTGCTGTTTAGTGCAAGTGTGTCTGGGAGGGGCCCTTTAAGGGAGCGGCTGGCTGTTGAGTCCGCCCTGTGACCCTGTCTGCAGCTGTGCCTGGCACCCTTATTTCGATGTGTGCTACTGTGGCATGTAGACGTTCCCTCGCAGCGCCTATTTCGATGTGGTGCTGCGCAACGTCGATGTTGAACATCGACGTTGCCATCCCTGGAGGACATGTAGACGTTATTCATCGAAATAGCCTATTTCGATGTCGCCACATCGAAATAGGCTACTTCGATGTAGGCTTCACGTGTAAACGTAGCCATAGAGTGGTAGCACAGTGCTCTGCTGCATTTGGCCCTCTTTGTCCCCCTGTCGGTGGGGGCTGATGGTGAGCAAACACTAGCCCTCCTAAGAAAGCAAACTGTTAGAACCCATGAACTCCTTAAAGAATTTCCACACTTCAGTCGCCTTGTGATGTTGCCCACACAAGACCATGAAGCTGGAACAATGGCAGCTTAAAGTCACAATAGTTTCCTTCTGAGGCAATGACAAACCTGTCATTGACTTCAGTGGGAGCTGACTCTGTGACGGAGATTTCCAAATGGCCAAAAGGACTTAGGTACCTATCTCCCCATGATTTTCAAAGGATGTTGGGTGCCTTGCTACCTTCACTACATTAGATCTCCCACATGGTAGGTGTGCCCCGACCACTGCTTTTTTGGCTATACTGGGGTGAGGTTGTCTCTTTCTGGGTTCTTTTCATGAGGAAGAGTTGTTGTGGCTCAGACAGCTAACCTAAGATGAATCCCAAGCAGAGAGAAAGCCCTAAGTGTGGCACCTATCTAATTTTGAGGGACAGCGCTTAAGCCCCTCTTCTTAAGATTTCCTTCTTACTGGGTTAGGTGGCTCCCCACTCAGATTGCTAAGCAGTGATGTCCCCTTGCTTTGGAGGATGAAGATGCTGATTTCAAAAATACGCCTGACCCTTAAATTTACTGTACATGGACAATGTTTTTTTTTTTAATTCTGTAAAACCTCTTCTGGTCCAGTAAACAAATGTTATCTGCAGCAAGAGGGTAGAGGGATTTTTGCAGGTGCCAGTTATGTTATTTTTTTGACTATTATATAGACTAATTATGACTCTCTCTTGAGCAACTTAATATATGTGCACCTACTGAGCTCAGAAAGGGAAGCTGTGATGCTAAGATGACTACAGCAGTGTCTTCTTGTTTTATGAACTATGAAGTCACAATGTAATCATAACTACTATGAAACTTTTTAGCTTTCAAAGCAATTACAAAGTATTGAATAGTCGAAAATGGCATGAGGGTTGCAGTTTAAATCTTCTCAAAAACAGATCCCTAGAAGACCCATCTCCTATTGTCTGAGATGAAAAAAACTAGCCCCATTCAGCATGAGAACCTGTGATTTTCAAGGGTAGAGGGCACTGAATTTTGTAACACTCGCACCTGTGCTTATAGCTGAATCTAAACTATTTCTTGCAGCAGAAATATTACTCTCACTCCTTTAATAAAGCATAGATGTTAGTACAATATGAGAGAGTGAAACCCCTTGGTGTCTTTCAGGATTTGAGCCACTGGCCAGATGTTCAACTTGTACTAATCAGCTTTGGTCCATTGACTTACAGAGCTGAAGCGGTGCTACACTGACTTATGGTAGCAAGGATTTGGCTAGAAAATATTCTCAATGTACAGTTCAAGCCTCTTAGGATCAAAATGGCACCTGAATATCACAGGTCCTATGGACTAAGTAACCTGAAAGCCCTGCAACAGTCTCAAAAAATTTCATATCTTTTCCCTATTGTGTCTACCTGAAAGGAAAGTCTGACATAAATCTGTTCCTTTTGTGTCAGACAAACTCACTGTGATATGCAGCGTCAAGCATGGTCATAGTTAAACTAAAGGCTCGTGACAATGCTGTGAAAATGGTCACTTGTTGCTGAGTGCGGTCATCTTCCATGGGAATTTGTGGATCTTCAGGTGGCTGATAAGGTCTATCCTTGAACCACAAGTTCTGTTACAGTGAGAATAGATGTCTCCAGGTATGAGAGGAGGCTGTAGACACCTGCTTGTCAGCAGGCAAGTTCAAAAAGCAGGGGACCATTGCGTAGGTCTTCTCTCCATTTTGAGCAATCATGGGTAAGTGTCTCCCAAGGGTCAATGTCAATATTGCACTTCTTTAAGTTATCGTTCAGCAAGTCCTTAAGATGCTACCATTGTCCTCCTACATTATAGTACCTTTCTTTCAGCTGAGAAAACAGGACCTATTTTGGGAGGCAATGGTCTGCCATCCAGACAATACAACCAGTGCAGCAGAGTTGCTGATGGATGATCATTGCCTTGATACTGGTGGTCTTTGCCTCTTCCAGAACACTAACGTTGGAGAGCCAGTCTTCCCATTTGATCTCCAAGATCTTGCGGAGACAGCATTGGAAATACCCCTCAAGGACTTTCAGTTGATGTCTGTAGGTTATCCAAGTTTTAGATCCATACAACAATGTTGGGAGAGCAACAGCTTGATAAAGTAAAGCCTACAGCTATGTCCTAAGTGCTTATTTCTCCATTTAATTAATCACCTGCATCCAGAGTACTTACTTGGTACTAGGTTATTCCTATCACTAGTAATAGTAATCACCTTTCACTATTCTTTTGCACTTTTAAGTGTCCATGAACAGTTGCCCCTTCATCTCCCCCTCCACGTGCAGTAAAACAAGGAGTGCATATGTATGTGAGTTAGGGTTGCCATCTTTGGTTGGATGAATTCCTGGAGGCTCTATCACATGACACTAGCTTCAATTTAAGAGTACTCTTTAATTCCAAGAAACTCCAGAACAAATCTGGAGGGTTGGCAGACTTAATAGGGGTAGGCCTACACATAAGCTGGGGCTGTAGGTAATGAGCACTGCATGTGCAACTAACACAGCCATAAATAGTGGTGTAGATTTTGAGGCATTGCTTAGGTGTGTAGTTCATGCACATCTGACCATTCAGGGTGTATACACTAAATGGCTTTTGCATGCTCATGCCATGCCTTCTGCATCTACAGTGCTGTTTTTAGCAGTGCAGTCACGTGCTGCCTGCCTGCTTTTATAGAGCCTTCTCCATCGCAGTGAAAAATGTTAGCATGGGGAAAGGCTCTGGCAGTGAGGAAGCAGCTGGGAAAGGAGCTGCTCCCCACTATCAGAGTCTTTCACTGTGGCAGGGAAAGGTTCTGGCAGCCTCCCCTCTCCACAAAGCCTTTTCCCTCACCAGGGTGAAATGCTACAGCATCTGAAAAAAGGCTCTGGCAGTGAGGAGGCCCTGGGGACATGCTCCTAATGCCTCTCCTGTGTTAGGGAATTTTCACTGCATCACATAGCTGCACTCCTCAGTGAGTGTGGACACAGTCTTACTTTCACTTTGGTGTGTAGCTACATGTACCTCACTCACTACCACAAGTGCACAGAACATCTAGGAGTGCAGGAAATAGCACTCCTGCATCAATTCTAGGCTGATGCTTTTGAATATTGCTTATGATCACTACTTCTGGGCTCAGTGGTGAGTTCTTGTAGACTTGATCTTTGAATATCCCCCTACCCCTTGTTTATCTGGAATAGAGGGAAATATGCTCTCTATTGGCTGTGCTTATGGAGATAACAAAACCTTTTCTGTATCCCACTCTGCTGATTAATTTGAATCAATCTTTTATGCAGTGGATCAGAAACTTTCTATCACAGTGATTTTTATGATGGAAACTGCTGTTTCCTATAAATTTTTCCTGTTTCTTTTGGCTCAGTTTTGACCAGAATCACAATATTGTCAGTTTTTAAGTGATGTTAACTAATGCATATGAGAGACAACTGTTCTCTCTTCCTCTCATGTCATCCCTCTGTAGACGGTGTAGGTATGCAACCACTGTCTTTAAAACTTAGCATTGGTCATTGCAGTGCAGTGTTTAAAGACACCACTGTTATTTCTTATTCTAAGTATGGGAATATAGTTGAGGATAATGGACCTGAATTTCCATCCTTTTACACCATCTTCATACCTTTGTAACTCTGCTGTCTTCCAAGGGATTACACTGATGGAAAAGCCTAGTTTACAGATGAGAGAATCAGGTCCTGTTTTTTTCTCATTCCACAGTGTAGTACCAGTTGTTTTGTCTTTTCGTGCCAGCCACAGAGTATGTCCTTAATATTTTCATCAGTAATATACAATATATAAATACAAATCAATGAATCTTATTTTTCTAACCTTCCTTTTACAGATGTTGTTCTTTTTTGCTTTAAAGAGATCAGCAAATAACTCATTCTGTAATCAGAACTTTTGAAAGCGCTGCTTGCTCTGACAGTGCTGAACAATAAACCCTTTAATTTTCAAAGCAACTTCCAGGGCTGCAGCCATCCAATTTCCCTTTTATTTTATGGTTGGTAAACCTCTAAAGCCTGTTGTGTACCACTTTGAAAATGAATGGGTAGCTGGCTAAGCACACTGATAGTTATCAGCTTTTGTATTTTTGCTTTCTTTTTCCATTTGTAAATGGAACCTGGCTAGGTAATTAGCTGTTCAGAAGCTGTTCAGATCCTGTTAACAATGGGAATAGTACTTCTGATTTCCTACATATCACAGTGAAAATTACAGAGCCATGATAGTAGCAAGTTAAGTTGTCAGATAGCCTTCATTTAGTAGTATAAATGAGGCAGGGTAAGTTGAGTTTACTCACTTCTCATTTGGGGGATATGGTGCATAGTTTGGGTTGGTTTAACTACTACTTTTTTACCATTACACCACTGCCTTTATTAAAAACCCAGTTGATACTTTTTCATTCCCAAATTATTATGGATATGTTTTCATAAAAGCTGATTTCTGCCAAAACTCTCATGCTTTTGCTTAGTCCAAAAAAAGATTTGTGAGAAAGAAAGTTTGACTAGATAAGCCACTTAAAAATTATTCAGGAGGTTATGATAGAATGTTAACATAGTACTTTGTACATTACTTGTTAAGGATCAGGACAATATTAAAAAAATGTGGATAGCCTGGTTTGCCAACAGGGAAGTCCACTTCCTCTTTTTATGCTAGAAAATGTAACCAGATTTTAAAATAGCGCAGGCTTCTTTTTGGCTCATCTTCTATGTATAACTTAGTATGAAAGTTTTTCCATTACAAGAACAGCCCATATTTTTAATACAAGAATTCCATGAGAGAAAGGGATCATAGGGTTTCAATAACATGCAATACAGAGTCTAGTTGTAACAATAGAAATGAAATGTCATCCTGTTTAAAATGCAGCTCTTATATTGCAGCATTAAAAGTAAGGAGGCCAGGAAATTCTAGGAAGATAACTTAATGTCATAAGATGAATCTCTTAAATAATTTCGTTGATTTAAGGAACTTTGAAAAATGGCGTTTTCTCTTTCCAAAAAGTTTTCCCATTTTTGCTGTTGTAAATGCACACTGTAGTTCAAAAATATCTATCCTGAAACTCCAAAATGTCTTCTATTAATTGTAATGCATTTTAGAGTTAGTTGAATACCCAAAATTTCCATGAAGTTGCCAGAGGTTTCATAAACTTCTGAAAGATCTTGCAGAGCTTGTAAGCTCTATCAGCCAAGTAGTTTCGGTACAAGTAGATGACGAGACTGACAATCTATGCATATGTAGTTTATAAACTGCAAACACAGTTGCTCTGATCCATTATTATTATTATTATTATTGCTATTGCTGCCCCTCCTTCATCCTGGAAACTTGTAGTGTTGCCAGTTTCGGTCGGATGTATTCCTGGATGTTCCATCTCCTGATGTAAACATTAGTTCAAGTTTAATCTTTAATTCCTGGAGACTCTCAAGAACATCCTGGAGGGCTGGCAAGCTGAAAAGTTTGTCTCACATGCCCCTTTTTCCAACACAAGTGTCCTGTTGTGACACCGTTAGCGTGCTTCTGCTACGTGGTAGCGCCTGGTGATTCAGAGTCTAGATACACATTGAGTGTAACTTTGTTTTATTTACATGAAACCACCCCAGTCATAGAACAAAGGCTGTCAAACAGCTTGCAGGACAATTCTTCCTTTCAGAAATCTCAGCCCAGCACCAGAGCTCAATTCCTGAGGAACTTTCTCTGCTTCAGTAGTTGATCCCCTAATTGGAAGCCCAGGCAGAGAGCAATATTTCATATTGTCCCATCAACTCACTGTACCCACATAAACAAAATTAATTCAGCATGTCTTCTCAAGACTGTTCATTCACAGAGACAGGCCCTCTGATGGGGAGGGCAGCAAAGAGGGTAGTTGTCCTGAGGCTCAACGTTTCAAGTGGTGGCAGCCAGAGAGCTGGGCCCCTTTGAAACAGCACTGCAGCGCTGTGCCACCACTCTGTGTGGCTCTAATGGAGCATGGGAGGGGAAGGGGAAATGGACAAGGGTGCAAAGAGAACCTCTAAGACTGTTTAACAGTGTCACTTATATCCTTCTATAGCACATCATCATTATTTGTTTTGTTTGAGACATTAAGGCTAAATTCTGCCACCTTTATCTAAGGAATAAAATGCTACTGGGCACAACAAGTGATTGTGGAGGTTAGCCCTCATTTAGCAAACCTTTGGGTTTTTGCTTTTTTGTTTCCTTTTAACTATAGTTTTCTTTCAAAATCCTTTTTTCTGAAGTTTGGAAATCTGTTGGCCTAGACTTTCAAAAATGACTAGTGATTTTATGTGCTTCAGTTTTCACTTTTCTCTAGTTAGACAGCCAAAATCCATATTCAGTTTTTAAAATGAGGCCTACTTTCATTCTGTCTTAGCACAATTTTATTTTCTGGGCTTTTACTCGCAAGAGTGAATGAAATATTACCAAGAAATATAGTCTTTGTAGTTTAAAAACGCAGCCAATGCAGAGAAAAATTACTGAGAAGGGAACCTGCAAAACAATCAAAAGAAAATTGCAGTTTTCACTAATGCTTATGCATTTTTAATAATAAGATTTTCAGTTACAACGAGAAAAAAAAACCACTGACTTAGAAGAAGAAAATAAATTTAATACAGGCTAATAGTCACTTTTTTGCAAGTGCTTCCTAACCAGAATCAAATAGGAAATATCTGGTTAGAATAACAGATTATTTACATTTGTTAAGTATTATTAGCTTAGACCTGTTCCGCTGGCATGAAAAGATATGTGAAGAAAACATTTTTATCTGCACTTAGCCACAAAGTAAGTATAATAGGCTATTCATAAGTATTGAATTCTGAGTGTCTGGGAAAACAACTTTACTATATACACCTTTAAAGAAACTAAGGTGAGAAACTATCCATCCATTAACAAGAACTCATAGATATTGATAACTTTTGCACATTAGTTGAAGGAAACTTGATGTCCAGAAAAGTTGAAATATACTGTGGGTGTTAATAAGGGGAATAAGTAGAGAGAACCAAATTCTGCTCCCCTTTACTGTAATCACAATAGAAATGTATCTGTCAGTAATACTGAATTTGTGTATATATGAGAGTAGGCTTTAGCTTGGAACCTAAAAGAGTAAAACGTCATCTAAGTTTTGATTCCTATATCATCCATGTCCCATGTGATATATGAGCTTTATTCTGAGTCAATTTACCTCCAGTCTCATTTCAATTATGATTGATTCCACTACGTCAAGGGAGTTTCATTGGTATAAATGTGATCAAAATGAAGTGGCATCACTGTAATGTTCATGGCTATTGTATAGACAAATTTATCCATTGATCAGGCACAGCATTAGTTGTGTGTATGCTTCCTTCAGACTTCTGTACTCATGTGTGTCAGTACTACCATGTCTTCTTGCCCATACCACCCTTAACGTCTACTGACATTGTGAAGCAGTGTAACCAAGGGGACAGCTGCTGTCAAGCTTTTACAATACAGACAGTTTTCTTCTGGAATTGGACTCAGGTTGTCATCTCATTCTAGAGTCTAATTTTTAGAGGGTAAGGTTGGGATTTTCAAAGGGAATCATACGCCAACTCTTGTAGCCTCTCAGTGCCCTCTGTAGAGAAGGCAGCTAGCTCTTTGTAGGTGGAACTGCTGGTTTCTGATGTTAAAGGCAAACATTTTGTGCTCATGTATGGGTTGGAGTGCTGCCATGGGGAAGGCTCTAGCAATTTGTGTGGCAAGGAAGTAGGGAGTTTGTGATTATTTCACAAGGGCTGGAGCTCGTAAGAATTTCTTATTCCTGATGCTATCAGCAAAGGGTATCACATACATTAGGGCCAGCCTCTCAGATGGGAATTGGCTAAGCTCCATAGAAATCAATGGGTTCAGATGATTTGCACCAGCTGATGATCTGGTCCCATGTATTTCTGTGAAATTGTTAGCATTTGAAAGGTTATCTGGGAATACAGGTTTTGTTTTTTAAGGGTGCACACAGGTTGACTTGCTCTGTATTCATCTTGTTTTCAGGGAGGGAGGGAGGGAGGGAAAGAAGGAAGGAAGGGAAAAGGAGATATAATAAGAAACTGTCCGACATTCTAGTGCTGAGTGGGAATGAAGAGAGGAGGTTGCACTATGAAGTGTCACATCACCCTGGGAGGAGAACTAGACTTTCTGAGGCAACACTGAATATCTGGATCAGCAGCAGAGAAGAATTAACAAGTTTCTGCTGTTGGGTGCTAATCTTTTGCAAACACTTGATCTGATTCTCTTCAAATAGGGAGAAGGATTTCGTAAAATTGTGCTGCCCTTTCAATATTAAATGGCTGGCTGGGTTTATCTAATTCCATATCTTCTCTTTTTATGATGTACCTATAACTAATAGGTACAATGTGTTCTTATATTGCTGGAAGGATACTATTGTATTCAAGGGCAAGCCATCTTTGAAGGTGCCTTGTCCTTTATTGATGTGTTCTGGCTGACAGCAGTGTTTGAAAACCCAGACTATTCTGTGCCAGCAGTGTTCTGTCATAGTCACATTTCAGCCCAAACTAAATCACTTCTCTGTATCACTTGTCACAGAGTGCAAATCATTAGGGGTTGGTTTGTTGCTTAGGGTGCTGGCGATGAAGTGGAAATTACATGAACGGTGATGGGACTTTTGTATACAATGCCATACAGGAGTAAATGGATGTAATTGTATAGCCAGGGATACACAGGTGGTCAGGCTAGAAAATCCAATGAGTTCCTTCTGGTCTCAAAATCTATGAAGCTAGCTACCCAACATTACAAGGAGCATGATAGTGGGTGAATAGATTTTCCCCCCATGCTAGTGGGAATTCATCTTTCTCCTCTGGCTTTCTGGAATGGGTGCAGAGAATCTCTTTTCTTTCCAAGTGTAATGTTAGAAACTGGAAGATACCAGATAGAACTGAAAAACAATGTCCTCATTTCAGCCAAAAAATGGTGCAGTGTATATTTTTTGTGTGATTTATTGTTGAAAGCATGTTGCTATCTGACCAATTTGCAGCCTATTAATGTAAGAGTAGCAGTACATTAAGAACCAAATTAGAGATGTCCTTTAAAATACAGGAAATACAATAACTAGAGGCACAGTTTTGAGTCTGCTGTTTATAATACCCAGTTGGACTCATCAAGCATTTTCTGCCAAAACAGTTTTTTAAAGGAAAATTGGGCTTTTACGTGAAGTTTTAGGGTGGAAGTGCTTTCTCTGTCTTGTTTTCTAATAAAAAAATGTTATTCCCAAAAAAATGGAAGTTTTCAATACTTGGATGAAAACTGAAGTACGTTGCTGAAACTGAAATATTTCATTTGAACATGCTACTCATGGCAGCTCATGTTCCCATTCTTCTCTGTGAGCCAAGGACCCAACCAGATTACATCTCCAAGCCAAGGCCTCCCATGATGCAATGCCTCCCCAACCAAAAGGGAGACTGTGGTACAACATAGAAGATACAGCCTAACCAGATACCTTGTGAGTGAGGCATGTACTATTGCTCCCATAAGGCACTGAGAAAGCAAAAATCTTTCAATTTTTCATCAAAAAGTCAAGACTCCATGAAAATAAATCCCATTTTCTGCCCAGCTCTAGTATAAAGTACTTTGCTTAGTATGAGAAGGATTTTCTTTGTAAAGGTTGCAGAGGGCTTGTTGTTTTCAAGAAAGGGCCTGAAGAAAGGGAAGAGGGAAATAAATACTTGAATCTCCAGTTGTTTTCTCAGTCTTCCGAAGTCTGCTCTTTGTGACCTATTTTACTTCTAAGAAAAATATTCTGCTTATGTGAATGAAGTACTCTTCTGGATAATCCAAAATTAGGTATCTCAGAAGAAGGGAATTTTGAAAGGTGCCGTCTTTTTTGAAAGGAAAATTTTCAGAAATTGAAATCTAAAATCTGTAGGGTGGGTTACATTGTTTTCTGAAGCAGTTTGCCCAGCTCTGCTTTGAGTATGTGGTGATATATTCATATGTCTTGAAGGCCCTTTCATCCTTTTTTCCTTTGGGCGAACTGTCAGGTAA
Source organism: Carettochelys insculpta (assembly GCF_033958435.1). NCBI lineage: Eukaryota > Metazoa > Chordata > Testudines > Carettochelyidae > Carettochelys > Carettochelys insculpta. The sequence goes on along the minus strand of NC_134139.1, from coordinate 21,012,465 downwards.
CTGACACCAAGAACAGTTGATGAGCGTCCACAGGGTGTCTGCTGTGTCTAATTCCTTTCTGACAAATTAGCTACATGTAATTTTCTTTGGGTTTAGCAGGTGGGGCATGGATTGAATCTACCCACACAAAGATTTAAATTGCAATTTTTGTTAAAGTGAGAATATTGTGGCAATAGCATTAGAAACTTTAATTCCTGATTCAAATGCATTGCTCTCTAGAGGAAACAACCCTAGAAATTGGTACAGAGTGTACTTCATCTCCTAATTAAATTATCCACAGACAGGAATGATTTTCATCCCCGCTTTACCATGCCCACTTAGCTGTCCAGCTTGTCTTACTGTAAGTGGACACAATATGTGTTCAAACAGGAAAGAACTTGGTTTTCTGTTAACTCATTCACTTCTCTTCAGTGAGTTATGCAGAACCAAACAGGGAGAGTCAGTGGCCAAGCTCCCACTGACTTCAAGAGAGACAGGATTTTATCTTCATCTTTTAAGTTGGGGCATTTGAGCTGGGATGACAAACACAGTTGCTTCCTGTCATGCAATACATTTTCTGAACCCATGTTTTGTTTTGAATTGCTATGGTCTGGCTTGTGATGCAAAATTGCTGGCGGTAGCCCCTGAAGTTCTTACAGTCATGAAAAGCATCTTTTACAATTAAAAACTAGGTTGATGTTTTAGCCTGAATCTACCTCTGCTCCTGAACAAAAATTCCAGGCAGCCAGATGCTTTTGAAAACTCCATTAAGTATCTGTTGTATCTTTTGGAAGCTAAATAGCTTTAAAAGTCTGTCCCAAAGTGATTTAGGAGATTAAGTTCCATTTTAGATTTTATTGACCCATGAACTCTTGCATACCTAACTTACCTTTGAAAATGAAACTGCCATCCAAGTTTTTTAGGCCTTGAAGTCTGAGTGGATAATTGCTTATCTTTAAAAATCGTAGGGCAAGTGTCTAAACCACATTTGAAAAAATAAAACTTGTATTTCTAAATCACTTCGGCACTTCTAAAAAATGCACGCAGAGTTTGATCCAGCAGTCATTGAAGTTAATGGAAAGATTCTTGTTGACTCACTGGATGCTGGATCATACCCAGGGAGATAATGTCTTTTATTTGACTAAATGAAAGTATAACGTGACATTTAAGAAATGATTACTGACAGCAATGAGGTGGTCCAACCCTTGGCTGCCTTTGGAGTGGCTAAGTGGGCTCACAACTTACGGTGACAGAAGGGATGAAGTGCAATCAAGAGATATGAACCCTTCCAAGGTACAACTTCCACTATACCTTAAAATCATAAAATAGAGCAACTGGATGGAACCTCAAGAGGTCATCAAGTCCAGTCCCCTGCACTCATGACAGTACCAAGCACCCTCAAGACCATCCTTAAAAGGTGTTTGTCTAACCTGCACTTAAAAATCACCAGTGAGAGAGATTCCTCAGCCTCCTGAGGCAATTTATTCCAGTGTTTAACCACTCTGGTAGGAAGTTTTTCCTAATGTGTAGCCTGAACCGCTTGTGCTGCAATTTAAGTCTATTGCTTCTTTCCATGTTGTCAGAGGTTAAAGAGAACAATTTTTCTCCCTCCTGCTTTGTAACCAACTTTTAGGTGCTTGAAAGCTGTTATGTCCCCCCTCAGTCTTCCTTTTTTTAGACTAAACATACTCAGTTCTTTAAGTCTTCCCTCATAGGTCATGTCTTCTAGACTTTTAATCATTTTGGTTCCTCTTTTCTGGACTTTGTCCTTCTATGCAGCCATGGCATTTGACAAATTCCGTTGAATTGCTGATGTTCTCTAGGACTGTCTGCCATTATGCCAGCATATCTCTGCTGCATGGACAGAAACAGAGACCAGTTATGCTCAGCAGATCAGGTATATTAAACCACACTCAAATGGAAAAAATAGAACAGAGGAGGGAGTTTATTGACACTTCACAAGTTCCCTCGTTCTGCATTCTGTTTTGCTTTATTGGCCTGTTTTCATGCTGACTCACTGAAATATTTGTGTTTTCCAGAATGCCAAAGCCAGCTATGACTTCAGCAGTAACGATCCCTACCCATATCCCCGCTACACAGATGACTGGTTTAACAGGTAATAGAAGTCAGTCAGCAGTCACTCAGTTATTAGGAAATCATTAGGCTCTGCTGATAGTTTCAGTGTCTGTCTCTCCACTAAATGATATGGTTTTCAGCACAGACACTGTTGTGTAGCTATTGTCTGTAGATTAGATATTACTGTTTTCACATTGATTTTTATTTTTATCAAACACGTTCTTCTGGGAATATCTTATATCACTTGGCTCAGCTGACTTATGGTATATAAAGTGTGCTACTCCAGAAGAATGACAGCCTGCATGAAGTGTGTGTGTGGGTGATAACTCTATGTAATTTTCTGTCTGCTAAATAAAAAAGTCATGATACCCAGGTCGGAGTTTATACTTCACAGCTACTTTTGTTGTTCTTGTTCCTCCATCATCATACCTCGCCCACAGTTATAGTCTTCATGTCATTTTAAAGGGAGCAATACGGAGGCTGGGATTCTCAAGCATGGAGAATCTGTCAGGAAAAGAATTTGAGGAAACTCTTAAAATACGTTTAAAGTTCCCATGAAGACTTGAGGTCACATTTTGCGAGTGTCCCACGATCACACTTCTATGTTGGGGCTACTGTAGCGTCAAATGATGAATATCTCATTGACCACAGTGTGGGGGTGGTCAATATGGTCGTTTACTGATGAGCCTGGGGACAGGGCATGTGATGGATCAGCCTGTATTCCCACTTCACCTTCTCTGGCACCGCATCCAAGGGGGATACACACAAATTTAGCATTTGAATACATCAGAAGGGACCTGTCAGTCTCCTGCAGCAACCTCCAAAGTGAGCTTTGCCTTTACTGCATAACTCTGTCTTTCATGGACTTCAAGTTCTCTGCCAGTTGTGGCACCTCTTGCCATTGCAGTGGAATTTGAAAACCAGTTGAAAATCTATTCCATAAATAAGCAGCATCTGTTTCCTTAGGGTAATCCAATAACAAGCTCTATAACACCTGTATCTTACTTAGACAAAATGCCTTTCCAATGGTTATCACCTCCTCTGTGGCATCTCCTGAAGCACTGGGACGTTGTGTACCCCCTTCCCTATTGTCCTGTTGGAACCTCTCTTTTCCCCCATAACAGGAGCATGAATGATGCTGACCCCTGCACTGCCCACAGCAGTTTTTGTTCCAGCACTGGTAATGAAAATGTTTCCCATCGTTGAATGCAAAGCGCACATTGGCTTTTATATCTGCGCTTTGAAGCCAAGATTTTGCCATGGGCAGCCCGCTCTCTATGAATGCAAGTTAGGTGGGGTACTAAGGAGTCAGACACTCCAGGAAAGTCCTGACCTATTTTACCCCAGGATAAATCGGGTCCCTCTGCTGTCCTCTGCCTAAATTCTCTTAATTGTATGCCTCCCTTACCACTCCCGCCTCTGCTCTGCCCTTTCCCCCAAAGGCCCCCCCTCTACTTTGCCTCCTCTCTTGATGCTGTCCCACCACACTCACTCCTCTCCCTCCACCTCATTTGATCCTCTCCGGCTAGGCTCTCCCTGCTCTGGTGCCGTGATGGGAGCTGCAGCCTCTGGCATGGAGTCCACCTACCCACAAGGTGTAGGCAAAGGAAAGTGGCTAACCTTTCTCTGCTCTAATAGAACAACAAGAGGCTCCTCATAGCCCATGCTCTAGGCTAAATCCTGAGAGCTGGGAAATGCAGGCTAATGAGCACCCCTCTCTGCCTGCCGGCCAGTGAGTGCCAGAGACTCACAGGGGGTTGAGCTATTTCTTGTGCCTTGATATCATCGCCTGCCCTTGCTGCTGGGACCATCACCCTTTCACCTCTGGGCTCATCAGTTTCCTCCAGCCATTGGAGTGGGTGGCTGGCATTTGCTAATACTTATGGGCAGATGTTTATTTGGTGTAAGTATTTTGCATAGCCAGTTTTTCAAAGAATGGGCTATAAAGGTCCAATTTTGCTCCGGTTAGAGTCAGTAATAAAGTAAATGACTTCAGTGCATGCAGGAAGGAGCTGCAATGAGCACTATCATTTTTACATAAAGAGAACATTTCTCTGTGAGTAATGTGAGTGATCTGTGGAACAGGAAGTGGAGAACTTAAAAAAAATCCAAAGGGTTTTTGTTAGTAGGCAGCTGCATGTGCAAAATGTCACTAGATTTTTAAGAGACTCAGGGAGAGGTGTCCACACTGAGGGTATTATGTTAACCACAGCTGCTTTGTTCATAAACACAGATACTTCTTCCAATTCGCTCTGATTAAGGCAGCCAAAAACATCTGACACCTTAATTCTAATAGTCTTAGAGAGGTAGCCAATGTTAGTCTGTAGCTTGAAAATAACAAGGAGTCCTATAGCACCTTTGAGACTAACAAATTTATTAGGTCAGGAGCTTTCATGGGTAAGACCCACTTCTTCAGGTGAATAATAATAATCAATTAATAATCTGAAAAAGCAGGACTTACCCACAGAAGCTCATGACCTAATAAATTTGTCAGTTTTTAAGATGCTACAGAATTACTTCTCAATTCTAGTAAACACTGCTCTGTGAAACAGTGGCACAGTAGGGAATGGAAATTTGGAACTGTGGATGGGGAAAGACCATAGAGTTTGGCTGAGCCTCTTTTCCTATCCCAGCTACCCATTCCCCATCACCTTTTGTATTGTGCTCCATCCTCCACACCCAGAAGCAGCAGACTCGATTTCTCCCTGTCACATGTTTGCAGCTACCTGGTTCTAACCGCTGCCTCCTTGGCTGGGTGGTTCTACTGATACAGGCTCTTGCAGGGAATCTTTGTCTTCCAAGTTGTGTGCCTCTTTCTTCCTGTTGGGAGAATGGCTGGGGCAGTACCTGAGTGAGCAGGAACAGCTGGTGGAGAAGCAGATGCTCCCTGGATTGGAGACTTTCTGCCTCTTTGCCTGGATTGGAGGCTTTCTGTCTTTGGTGCAATCTCTGGTGCTGTTACAGGAAAGGGTGGGGAGGTTGTTGATTGTTCGAGTTGGGAGATAGTGTATCTCCAGATCTGAAGAAGTGGATCTGCCCCATGAAAGCTCATCACCTAATAAATTATTTTGTTAGTTTTCAAAGTGCTACCTGACTGCTTTCTTGTTTTGTCAAGTGCCTAGTATAATGGGTCTCCCTCTTAGTTGACAACTTCACTGGAACATCTGAGAGGAAGGACACGAAAAATAGTTGTTTTTTTATGTTTTTCAAAAAATAAAATAGCATTGGAAATGTTTTAAGAAGTAAGTGGCAAAACAGCATAGGGATGTGGAATTACAAATGTTTTCTTGGTATCATTTGGTTCAAGAATTGGATAATTTTGAGCAGCTCAGATTTCATGTGATGCTGGGGCCGTTTTGTTGACAAAACCTGCGGAGCATCCAGATTGCAAAGCGTGTTGTGTTGACACTGAGTCGATAGAATGCAGCACTTTTGTCGGCAGCTGTACCCCACTCACCACAAGGAAGAACACCACCGTCGACAGAGATATGTCAATGAAACACCCCTCTGGACATTCCCAGGGGCCTTCTGTCAACAGAAAAGGCCTCCAGGGCACCATGCAGATGCACCGGCAGACACCCTGTCCACAGCAAGCAGCACTCTGACCATTTTTAAGCCAGAGAGAGCCCAGGAAACCCTGTGGCAGGAAGCTGAGCGCATGTGAGGAGCTCAGCTGCCATCTGCAGTGTCTCACACCCTCACAGCTGCACGTGCACAGCAATCAACAATGGCATAGGCCCCCTGAGATCATCCAGGCCCCACAAGGGAGAAGCTTGAAGCATCTCAGGACCCACCCCAGGAGTCTAAACACTGTGTGCTCTCCTGGAGCGGGGCAGAAATTCAGGCCTTCCTGGACTTGTGGGTGAGGAGAAATGCCTACAGGACGCCAAGGCCCACCACAGAAATGCAGAGATTTACAACAGAATGGCTGAATGGGGCCATCCCACTGCACCCTGGACCAAGTCCAGGTAAAATAAAGGAGCTCTGCCAGGGATATGTGTGGGCCCAAGACACTGCCTGATGCTCCAGGGCTGGACCAGCCACCTGCCCCTACTACAGGGAGCTGAACAGCATCCTGGGTGGGGAGGGACACATCACACCCATGCCTCAACATCAACAAGGCACTCAAGCCCCCACCCCCACTGCAGCAGGAGCCCCTGCAAGAGGAGGAGGAGGAGTAGGCAGCCCAGCCTCAACTCATGCTAGAGTTGGATATGGAGATGGACTTGGAGGTCAGCAGCCTCGTGCTGGTCTTGGGCCCAGTCTGTGGCAGCCAGGCTACCTCCCGGGTGTCTTCAGAGCTGGGTGAGGGTCACTCCAGTCAGCACCCCATGCATCAAACCCCCAGGGTGCAGGGGATGGGTGCAGACAGGGCGTGCTGCAAGAGTCACTTGGCAGACCCAGGTGGGACCTCATGCTGCAGTCACAGCATGTGGAACCACATGCAGCAGGAGCATGTGGCATCCAGACCCAGCAGACAGCCCCTGGGCATGGGTGGCATCCTGCTGCCAGCTTCACAGGAGGCCAGATGAGCCCAAGGACCCAGGCAGTGGGAGAGCCCTCCCAGCACTTGCCACGTCTGGAACTGGGCTCGCCACAAGAACGTCAGCCTGACCCCAGACACGCCGAGGAGTGTGGCACCCAGCACATGGGCATTCCTACAGGTGCAAGGCAGCACCTGCTCCAGCAGGTAGTGCCATGAGCTGCAGGTGTGTGTGTGGGCCCCGGGAGGCTCACCCAGCACACATGAGGGAACCCCTCCGTGGCTGCACAACCCTCTTGCCTGGTGGTCCGTTGCCTGGGTGGGAGGGGTACAGCGGTTAGCATGGTCCTGGAGGCATCACAGAGCCTCCATGCAGCAGGGTCTGCTGTGCAGGCCACATGTGGCTTTGCGCCCAGGACAACCCTGTCCCTTGGCTTGGGGGTTTTGCTCACTGCTCACAGTGGGGGGCACAGCCTTAGGGCTGGCACTGCATGAATGACTTTCTCTCTCTTCTTCATCTTCCTTACAGCTGGACCCACACTGACCAGAGGACGAGCCACCCCCACAATGCCACCAAGCCCAGCCACCCCCATGTTTCCACCAGACCGAGCCCACAGCCCAGTGGCAGGTGTACGAGCAGCTGCAGTATGATCATGATGCTGCCCTGTGGGCCATTCAGGGAACATTGGAGCACCGGCTCAGGGCCAACATGGAATGTGGTCGCAGGTGTCGGACCAGCTCACGTCCTGCTTTGATGCTGTCACGGGTGTCTGGCAGGACAATTGCCTAGCCACCCATGGCCACTCCCCTGCTGCCCCCACCACCCTGCACCTGCTGGCCCTCCCACAGGGCATCCTGGATCCCTGCCTGCTTCAATGGGTGATGGCCATGGCTGCTCTCCACCACCTCCAAGCTCCTTTGCTCCCCAGATCTCCCCTACCCCCCCCGCCCACCCTACCCCACCACAACTCCTCCTTGCCCATACCTCTCCCTGGGCTCAGCCCCAGCCCAGCCCCGACAGGGGCCTTAAATCCACAGCACAAGGGGATTGTGAAGCCAACACCATGCGGGGTCCTGCACCCCCTAGGGTTCATGGTCCCTCACACCTCCATGTTCTGAGGCCCCCACCCCTGGTCCAAGCCCCCCATCTAAGTTCTGAGGTCCCTCACCCCTGACCCAAGTCCCCCCCCACTGTAAATAGTTATGCATGTCACTTCCCTGCAAATGGTTTTGAATGGCACTGTATTTGCTCATGTTTTGTTTGAGTAAAAAACACTTATTTGTTCAACACACTGACATCCATCGTTATGGTGCGGGGTCAGGGAGGGGTGAAGGGAGGGGTTGTGGTGCAGACAGGGTAGGGCTCTGGGTACTGGGGGCTCTGGGAGAACCTCTCCCTCAGGGTCTTGCAGATCTGCAGTCCATCCTGATGGGCCTGGCAGATGGCAACTGTGTCTGGCTGCTCATAAGCATGCCCCTCACAGTAGGTGTCCACTTCCCACCCTAGGAGGAAGGCCTCTCCCTTCCTCTCCACAATGTTGTGCTGCGCACCACATGCTGCCACAATTTGGTGGACGTTGTGCTCCCCCACATCCAGATGGAGCAGGCACCTGAAGCATGCTTTGAGGAGGCCGAAGGTGCACTTGGCCTGCATCCTGGCCCGAGTGAGGCAGGAGTTGAACAGTTCCCAGCTGGTATTCAGGTGGCCCTTTTGCTGATAGAGTGGCCAGGCAGTCTGGCCACTCTCTGTTGACAGAGTGGATCACTCTTTCAATCTGCCCTGCAGTCTGGATGTGATCTGTCAACAGAAGTTTTGTCACAAGATATCTTCTGACACAAATTTCTGCCAACAAAGCCCTGCAATCTAGGCATAGCCTCAGTGAAGATAAAGTCCTAGTGAGAAATAGGCCAGTGGCTTGAGACCTCTGATTGGCTTCTTAGCTATTTTTCATTAGATCCAAATTCATGCACCTTTGTCTTTAAACGTTCATGTGAAAAGGCTTTTGTTTTTACAAATGTTGGGAGAAAAGCTGAACTATATAGCAGTACTTCTGTTTGCATGCAGACAGGAGTCCTCCTAGATGAAGGAGAGTATTTGTTATTTGCTATTCTTTTATTTCAAGTAATAGATATCCAGCTGGGGAGGAAAAATGTGTTTTAGGCATATGACTTAGGTCACCATGGCCTTGTCTACACTTGGGAAAAACTTTGAAATGGCCATGCTAATTGAAAGTTATTGAAATAAATGTATCCATCAGGTGTATAAGAAACATATTTGAGTCCTGTCCCTGTCCAGAGAGGCTTCAGGTAAGGGGTCTGAAACAGGTGTAAGATTTTCATGATGGTGGGATATTTGGAAACCAAACTGGTCATTTTCCTACAACAGAGGTGTCTCTAAGAACATAAGCTGGGAAATAATACAGCAGAAAGAATTCATAGTCCCAACATTTCTCACATCTCTGTTGTACAGCTTGAACCTGTCTAATCTGGAACACTCTCATCTGGCAACATCCATAATCCATCTGGATTTTACTTAACTTGATGACCATGTATCATGGATGTGGCCAAGTTTCCTATGGTCCCATAAAGTTTGCTTACAGCCACCTGTCCTGGTTCTCAGTGTTTTGTGCTGTTATTTTGCTGTAATTTACTCCTAAGTGGTCTACTAAGAGCCCAGTAAGCAGTGGAAGTGTTGGTAATGCTGCTAGACAATATTGACCTTCCATGGTCTGGCACATTCTCTTGTCTGGCACCAGTCAGGTCCTGGAGTGCCAGATTAGAGACGTTCAACCTGTACCAGCCTTTTCAACCTGCACTTTGAAGGAGAGGGAAAGAAGATGGAGGCTGAATTAAAAAAAATGAAAAAAGATACCAGCTGCCTCAAGGTGTAAATCATCTGAGTTTAATTGGCCTTTATTAAATGTAGCTCCAATGTTGTAAGGCAGTAAGAGACTACAGTGATGACCACATTTATATGCGTAGAGGATAACATTTATGTGTAGAAGATATCCCATCTGCTAAAACATGGTCAACTTTTAAAGAAATACTCAACATACACACGTATTTTATTGGAGAGAAAGCCAGACACCTCATTTATCAGGCCTCCAGACCTAACTTGGCACATATTTTCAGCATTAATTTGTTGAAGATCCCTTTGAGGATGAAAAATATGATAGAAGCATAATGGGCTGATTTTGAATTTGTTGCCTTCAGAGCTAAATCACAGATCTGTCTCATATGACCTTAAAGAAATAATTTTATCAGCTAACGGCAATAGCAGCATGGTATCCCGTCCATAGACTCATCACTAAAGGAGGATGACACACATACCATGCTCTGCATAACTTGCCAATGCTTTTGCCGCTGGTGTATCATGACCATTGCTTAACATGCTGACCAGCACCAGCACATTGGTTCTGTTTGTTTCCCTGTCTGTGTTGCATCCATCTGTAGCCTTTTAAGATTGTGAGCTCTTTGGGGCAGGACCATCAGTTTGTTGTTCGTAAAGCACTTAGCACAAGGGGGCCCTGATCCAGAGGGAGCCTTTAGGTGCTACCATGACACACAAACTAAATGATAAATATGCTAAGTGCTATTACTATACACTGTTGAAATTCTTAGTATTATTATTAGGATGCTCTTTCCAATGCTGTTTTTATTATCCATAAAACAGAGACTACTCAAAAGACTGGATTATAAAAAGAGTTGAATAACTTTACAACTAAATGGAGCATAGTTCTGCATGCTCATATTAGAATAAAGATTGATCAGCCTTTAGAGGATAAACTGGTTACTCCGCATACAGCACTGTGCAGTCTGTTAGGTGCAACAATGGAGTTTTGCTTTCTTCAGCATCTGATATTAATTAGGACAAGAAGTAACATACCAATCTTGAAAAATGCTACTTGACTGCTTTTTGTTTTGATAGTGTGTAGACTAGCACGGCTTCCTCTCTGTTACTACATACCAGTCTTGATTAGCCAGTGGTCTGATCCAGCGTGCTCCTCATGGTGTGTGATGCACTGGATTTGTGAAGTAGGTAATAATGTTGATCTGGACTGGTGGTTTACATGACTTCTCTCTCTTGATCTTTGCAGTCATGGAACCAGGTGTGCAGGGGAAGTGTCGGCTGCAGCGAACAATAACATCTGTGGTGTTGGCGTGGCATACAACTCGAAGGTGGCAGGTAGGATACTAATGCAGCGAGCGAATGCAATCCTATTCTCCTCACTCAGCTTTCCCTTCAGTAAAGCTTCTACTATAGATCATGGGAGCTTTGCCCACAAGAGTGCAGCATTTGGTCCAGATTTTCCACTTCTGTCACAGAAGTTTTATGTGCTAAACACTTAAGAAGGGCACTCTTCTTTTTTTCCTCCTCTCCCTTATTGTTACTATATATACTTACCATTCCTTCTGCTCAGTCTCACTCCAAGTCCTGCTTTCATTCATGGAATGACTTTATTCATCACAAAGCCATGACTATAAAAGCAAGAGAGAAAGGTAAATAAATAAATAAAAAACCTCCTCCAGCAAATAAAAAACCAAGAGTTATGGAAAGGGTATAAACCACTCAGATTTCAGGGACTCAGCCACTTTTCTCTAAAGGGAATTAAAATAAAAGAACTTTCTGTGGCCAGTTGTCCCATAGTTGCTTAAAGTAGCAAGATACAGGACTAGGTGTTTGTCTCCGTGATGGGGTAATGTATTCCATTGGGATGTAATTTCTAAAGTGTGCTAGCATGTTATGTCTCAGAGGGATAGCTGTGTTAGTCTGCAGCATCACAAAAAACAAGTAGCCCTGTAGCACCGTAGGCTAAGTCTACATGGCATAAGGGTCTGGTGACAGAGGGGCTTTTTGCCAGCAGGGGCACGTCCACATGGCCTCTTTACTGCCGGCACCTCTCTCTGCTGAGACCAAGCTCTCGCATGGCTATACAAATGAGCTGCAGGACCATGCTAATGAGCTGCCATTTGCAATTTCGAGGCTGCTCATGAGCGTGGATCTGCCGGGAAAGCCGCGCCGCGTAGACCCAGCCTTAAAGACTAACAAAGTAATTTATTAGGTAATGGGCTTTCATCCACCAGTGCACACCAGCAGGGGCTACATGGACCAATTAATGCACAACACCTGTAAACTGAGCACTCAGGCAGCGGCACAGATTGATTGAAATGCCACTCAGCTGATTAGCAGATTGTCCACAGTCCGCAGCATTTGTGTCTTTGGTGGTGCACATCCACACATGCCTCAGTGCACATAACAAAATGTATTCCAGGCATGAAAGAAGTTAGCAGGAACCCTGTGTAATGCCATGAGAAATGGATGTGACAGACCAGAGGTGCTCTGCTGCCCTAGCGCAGCAACTTTTGCCAGATCCCAGGTGTGGGTTTGGCAGGGAAAATTTTTGCTTTTTATTATGCTCCATGTGAGTTCCAGGAGGCTGAGGAGACAATATATGCTACTCAGCTTCCTGAGTTCATTATTATCTCCCTGGACTTCAGAGAGGTTACTGATGAACGCAGGAAGCTGAGCAACACATACTGCCTCCTCAGCTGCCCCAGAACCTGCATGACCATATCAACTCCTCAGGCTCTTCTTCTGGAGAGAGAAGCAAAGAGACTAGTTTTTAAATTTTCCTGCAAAGTGGGTTGGGGTCTGCTGGGGCTCCGGGTCTTTGGGGTGGCAGAGCTGGGGTCTCACCTCCCCAAAGTGGGGCTACACCCTCCATCCATGCACAACACATTATTGTGCTTTGGAGATCTGTAGAGTGTGTTATCCCACTGTGTAGACGGGCCCTAGATGGACAATAGGCCTGAATCCAGTCTGACAGTTACTGTATTCCTGTGGTAAGGAAGGTTTCCTACAAATAGTCCATTATTTCTACAAATCATGATTACCAGAAGTCACTGAAATTGTATTATGAGTTAAGGAGTTTACCCTCAAAAATGAATCAAAATCACCCAGCTCATGCAAAATACTACATTAACCTCTGACTCTTTACATGCAATGAATGGACTTCAATGGGTTTGGATGGTGAGTCTGTCTTAGATTTGCACCCCAAAAGGGGGTTGAGGGTGGCTAGAGTGTGGATGGGGCTGGGGTGGAGTGGGAGGGTTATGTACATGGGAGAAATACACAATAGCAGCCAGACTTCTTGGCTTTGAACAGACTGAGTTGGAAATCTTGTAAGAACAGGGTTTCTCATAGGATATCTGTTACTTCCTGCTTCCTTTCAGACAGTTACTTATTGAAGACCTGTGCACTTTATGACTGCAAGTTGTTCTAGCCTCTGTCCACTGTAGTGCTAGCCGTTCCCTTCAAAATGTGAAGGGCAGGGCTGGTATTATTGTTTTAGCTGCTGCAATCAGTGAGATATGACGTTCAAATGTATACGCAGTATTGCACTGAGAAGGGACTTATTGCATGTCACCATTGATTAGTAATTAAACTCACTTATCAGAGAAGGGCATGAGCCACTGTATTTATAGTCTGACATTGAAGACCCAGATTTACATGCATTCAGTTATGGGGTTTTGGTTCATGCTATCTCCATCATTAATGCATCCCTATAACTGACTTGAAGTTATGTAGAAGCTTTGCAGCAAAGCCCTTGGACTGTACTAATGGCCTATGTAACGAGATAATGCACTTGTCAATTTCCTAACAAAATTCCATATTTTGGAACATTTAATTAAGGACAAACAACATTCCATGTCTCTAAACTGAGAAAATCTCTGGTTTGTTACTGAGGTCTACAGCGCCACCAAGGGGCCAGTAGAAATCAGTAAATCCATCAAACTTTGGAGGAAGCTGACATATTTATGACACGCCCCATCCTTAGCAAATGAAAAGTGGCATGGGAAAACATAGTTAGTTGAGGATCTGGCCCTTAAACTCTTTCCCCTTTTATCTAACTTTTCCATATTGATGTCAAATCTGATGCCTGGGCTCACATTTTAGCTTTCTCTGGGCACTCTGTTCTCATCATCTGCGAAATTTAGCAGTTTCAGTTCACAGACATTCATGCCAGTTTTTGTTTCTTTAAATTTATGTGGGATTTCAAACTCTGAGTTTCAGAGAATGCCAGTTTGTTGAAAAGACTGTTTAGCTTGAAGCGTTTTTGAGAAAATAAGTGTTCAAATTGTTAAAATGTTAATGCCAGCATTCAGAATATGAACAATTACAGTTTTCCAATTCAAAACAATTGTTAAAACATAGTTAAAAATGTAAGCTAGTGGTACTTTAAAAAAGTCAAATGCTTTTAATAAAAATGAAACATTTTAAAATTATTAAAGCAAAAATTTCTGATTCTCCTCAGCCATTTTTTCCCCAGATTTTCAGTTCACAAAAAATTCAAAATTCCCATTTCAAAATAGGAAATTTTCTTGATATTTCAAAAAAAAAATTGTGAGACAGGAAATCTGTTTCCATTTTGTATGTTTTGTAGATGTCGTTCCAATCCATTCTTATTTTATATAATGAGTCCTCACTCAAAGCCGTACAACTGAGTTTACTTGGTACAATTCCAGGTAACTCTAGTTTAAGGCAAGATTCAGTGGAAGGTCTCTGTCTGATCCTAAGCCTGTCCTGTGTTTGGGTTTATAATGGATTATGATTTATTGTTGTCCCCAAAAAGTCTTGTGTTGTTCAGTTCATTGTACTTTTTAGCTTGGTTAGTGCTGTAGGACAAAATTAAATCTGTGTATATTGGAAGATATCCAAAAGCCTTTTTCAATACAGTAGCCATGTTGTTCTATTATACATGCATATAAATGCATAGATGTCATTATTTCCACATAAGATATTTGTAGTTTTCCCTCTCCTTTCTGATTAGAATCACTATTCCACATTGTGGAGCTTGACTAGGGAAAACCTGTAGGGAGATGAATGATGTGTACAACATGTGAGCAAATGGGATTTAATGGTTAGGTTAGTGTACTGTATGAGAGTTTTGTTCCCTGCTCCTTGTTTTTTTCCCACCGACTTTCTGTGTAGCCTTGGTCACATCCCTCAATTTCCCTCTCAACTTTCCCATCTGTAAAACATGTATAATGACATCTTCCTTACAGAGTGTTTGAAGCATAATTGTTTTTTAATGTGGTTTGAAAGAGTTGGATGAAAGATGTGATTATAACTGGCAAATTCTATAGCAGAATCAGCAACAAACCATTCACTCCTTTTGGTGCCACTGCTCCATTGCTAGAGCTGTATGTTTTGATGATAACACTCTGTTGTACAAGCAGACAGAATCTCAACTCTTACTACAAAATTACTGGGGACTGAATTAGTCAGTGAGCCCTAATGCCTGAAACAGCAGGTTTAAATCAGATCTTGAGCCTATGTCCTGCCATAATATATGCGTATGCTGATTGAATCAACAGGTATCCGAATGCTGGACCAGCCTTTTATGACGGACATTATTGAGGCTTCCTCTATCAGTCACATGCCTCAAGTCATAGACATATATAGTGCCAGCTGGGGACCAACCGATAATGGAAAGACTGTGGACGGGCCTAGAGAGTTAACTTTGCAAGCCATGGCGGATGGTGTGAACAAGGTAATGATTCTGGGAAACATGACTATAATGCGTACACTCAGTATGCACTGAAAGCACTACACGTGGGTTGGTAAAAATCTGCAAATTGCTTAAGAACATTGCAGAATACAATCTGATTGTGGCAGCCTGCCCCCAGCCTGATTTATTTGTTACAAATCTTTGCCAGGGTTATTCTTTCTCCAGTGCTGATGGTTTTTTTTATAGTTGTTCATTAGTCTCAGGACACAGTTTGTCTGCACTAAAATCTCTCTTTCAATCATGTTGCATTTATTTGTTGTTTTAGGATACAGGTTTGCATTCAAAATGTAGCAAACCTATCAGATCATTGTCTGTAGATCCCTGAAAATGTTCTCCAATACAAGATACCTGATTTGTGAAGCTGGTACAACTCTGACTCTTTCTCCGTGTTCTCCAATTTAATTTTCGCTATTTGAACTTGTACTATTTCTTTCAGTCATTGAGAGGTAACCCTCTTTGCAGAAGTGATGCACAGTAATTGCATTGGGGTCATGGGGGTGGGTTTCATTTATTAGGAGTTCCTGGATCTCTGGTACGTAAGCTCACCTCCTCTATGCTAGAATCACCCTTCTCATGATCTGCCTCTTTGATGTTGTTTCATTTTTCCCCACGATTGAGCCAGAGAGAGGAAGGAAGGTGATCATTAGCAATGAGTGTACATTAGTACTGGATGGGGAAAGAACTGACTGGAACGTCAGAGGAAGGAGATGAGACTGTGACTACTGAGAGGCAGATAGGGAGCCAAAATGAACTGGCTCTAAGAGTCTTCTTCAGAAAGAACAAATGCTGGGGGGAAATTCAGAGTGCTTGCAGTGGCATGTGGCTGTTGTTCACTGCATTGCAGACAGCTTGGTGAGGGCTCTATGTGTCAGTCCAGGCCAGGCAACAAGCTGACCAGCCCCCTGAGACTGGAGCTGGCCTCTGCAGCACTTTAACAGACACAGGTAAAGTTATTTTTCTGCAGGGGATCTCATTAGCAGGCTGTAGCTCCCCAAAGCAGTTCCTGGCTGGGCAAAAACTCCACACCTGCCATGCAGTAGTCTGTTCAATCAGCCTTAACTCTCCAAAGACAGGGAGATCTCCATTTCTTCCCCTAGCCTAGCCCAAAAGCCATGCTTTCCTTCCTGTAGCCTCATGGGAGTTGTAGTCTCTAAAGCCAGTTTGCAGCACAAAGGGTTCTTTCCAGTAACAGTCAGAGGCTCCTGTAGACAGAGAGGTCTACACTTACACTGTTTGGCTACATCTACATTAGAGGGTTTTGTCAACAAAACTTGCAAAGAGTCCACACTAAAAATGCATTTTGTCAACAGTAACTCAACAGAACATGGCTCTTTTGCCAACAGACTTTGGCCTCTCCCCCCACGAGGCAGAATGCCTTTCTCAACAGAGTCTGTCAACAAAAAAGCTGTGTGGACGCTCTGGCAGTGAGGGCCTTCTGTTGACAGAGTGGGCTTCTGGGTCACCGGGCAGCCCTGTCTGCTGTGCTTCCCATTGGCTGTTCTGTTGGGAGAGCGACTGGGCAGTCTGGCCGCTCTCTGTCGACGGAGTGGATCAACAGTGCAATCCACTTTCCTGTGGCCACAGTCTGTCAACAGAAGTTTTGTCGGAAAATATCTTCTGATAGAAACTTCTGTTGACAGATCACTGTAGTGTCGATGTAGCCTTCCTGTGTAGACGTAGGACAGTAGTGATAAGAGCAAAGCGGGCACTGCTGTTTGTTAACTATTTTCAGTCACGTTCATAGTATTTTAAGAAATTATATAACCAATAGGAAACATACTGAAAACCATGTCAAATGCTATTGTTTATATTATCAGAATGTGTACATCTAATGATTATTATTATTCTGGAACTAGAAATGGTTCACCACAGTTCACCATCTATTTTTAGTTCTGATCTGTAAATTTGTCAACCAATTAAATGCTCTTTGCATTGAAATTGAAATGTTCTGGAAAATTGTAGCTGTTGACAAAAGTTCCTGGGGGTCGGGGAGCGAGGTGGAATTTAAAACTTTTTTTTTATATAAAATATTTTGTTTTGGAACATGCTGAAATTCCATTTTGTGTTTTATTTATTTTTATTATTTGTGTTATTTTAGATTATTTCATGACATGTCAGTGGCAGTACATTACATGTACTGCTCACATATCATAATGCGTAATAGTTTAAGTATGTTCTTTTATTTATTTTTTTAAAAATTAGAGACAATTTGCAACTTAGTATGGATTGAAACATCTTATTGCTTTTAGATCAAAGTGTAGCAGCAGCTGGCCTTAATAATTTTAAAAATGAATAATACAATTAATAATTAATGTAATAAAAATTAATAAATACTATGTACTAGTACTGCTGGCATGTCATAAAGTAATATAAAATTCAAAAATAAATTTCAAAACAACAAAATTCAAAAAATGATTTTTTTTTGAAATTTAATTTCAGGAGAAACTTAAAATATTTTCCTTCCAAATAGGAATAAAAACAAATTCCAAAATGTCTCGTGGAAGGGGGTTTGCAACTGTACATTTTCACTTCTTTCTTTGTTATTAAGAATTGATCCGAAGGTGCTTAAGTAAACAGAAAAGCTCTCAGTGACCTCTGTGGGCCTTAGTGTTTTAGCTGAGGATTTTATGCATTATTTAGCTCTTTCAAGCACAGTGGGTTACGGCTGTATAGATCAGGGTTATACTGCATTATAGTGATGCAGGGGATTAGGCAGCATATTTACTCTCTCACTGATTCTTTCACTCAGTTTCCATCATTTTAATCAGAATTCAGAGCTGGTATTTTTATCCATACAACCCCGTAGGTCAGGGTTCTGTAACCCAAATAGTGAGAAGAGCCATTTTTTCAAATTTAGTTACAAAATCAAGACTTCTAGAGGTGCAGTGCATGTGAATGTAAGACAGTCCTTAATAAATAACATCAAACTGTACTTTTTGTTGCCCCTGTTTTAAGAACAGCACGGACACAATGATTTGTACCAGTTAGAAAGTTGCTACCCCCATCTCCAGGCTTTATCCACTTCAGCCCCCCAAATCTACACTCCTATCCACAAGCTTTAGCTCCCTACATCCCACAAATCATCCCCCACCCCAGGCTTAATCCTCACCAACCCAAACCACCCTTCCACTCCCAGGCTTCACCCCTATCAGCTCCAAACTGCTGCCCAACCCCAGGCTTCACCCCATCAGCCTCAACCCCCCTCCACCCCATCCCCAGGATTTACCTGCCTGAGACACCTGCTTCTCTGGCTAATCCCCTGCTTCTGCCTGGGTGTTTATTTTAAAGGCTGATTGAAGGGAAATGACTGATTTCAGCTGGGAGAAGCTGAAAGCCAGGGTGGGGGTCAGACACCCTGCAGCGCCCTGAGGAGGGAGGGAGTCACTCTGCTGGGTGTGCACCTTGTGTTTGACACAACCGTGGCAAGCTGCACAGTCCAGCCCCACTTGCTTTGGTCTGAGCATGGCGGGAGGTTTGAGCAGCCTGTTACATTGGACAGCAGCTCCCCTGTGACTGGGAGGCAGAGCCCTCTCACCCTCCCTCTGCCAGCCAGCAGCTGCTTGGCCTCCTCCTCCTCTTCCCCAGTGTGGCTCCAGCCTGACAGGCTTGGCCTCCCTCCCCGCAGCTCTCTTTCTCCCGCATTCAGTGTGCAGGCGGCTCCCTGCCTTGCTGGCTTTCCCTTCTGGGTGCTCCCTGCTGCCACTGACTCCACGTGTACCTCTGGAGGCCGCCGCTGCTGCTTAAACAAAAAAAAACCTAAAGCCCATTTTAATGGCGCACTTTGTTTAAGTGACGGCAGGCCCCAGAGCCACAAGTTAAGTCAGCAGCATCAGTGCTCGAAGCCGCAAGTAGCTCCTTAAAGAGCTGCAGGTTGGCAACCCCGATCATGGTGAATACCATGATCTGTACAGCTGATAATATTGATGCTATAAAGCTAACAGTTATGTCTCAACAGTATAGTTCCTCAGCTCAGCCTGAGCAGTGGCTGCTTTCTGTGTTTTTCCGCAGCTTGGATGTGTTTGGGATTGGAGAGGATCTCTAGCTGTGAGGAAGAGTTGTGGTTTGGAACCATTGGACAGTCCCACCCATACAACCACCTGCTCATAGAAACCCTTCCTG
This sequence comes from Carettochelys insculpta, assembly GCF_033958435.1. Taxonomy (NCBI): domain Eukaryota; kingdom Metazoa; phylum Chordata; order Testudines; family Carettochelyidae; genus Carettochelys; species Carettochelys insculpta. The sequence goes on along the minus strand of NC_134139.1, from coordinate 20,993,235 downwards.
GCCCCTCAACTGCATGGTGAGGTTTCTCATGCCCAGTTGTAGTAGACAGGGGGTGAACATGATTATTTAGGGAGAGGTCAGGGAAGGAACCAGAAGGGATCATGGCAGAAGGGAGGTGGAGCAGTGGCAGAAGGAAGATGGGTGGGGTGAGGAAGGAATTTGGTCCTGAGAGAGCTTTGGGTAGATCTATTTCCTGGGAGGATGTGCTCTGGTTGGTGAGGAGTGAAGGTGGAAGAACAGGAGGGAAAGATCATAAGAAAGTGGAGAGGAAGAGGGAAGGACAGAGGGAATGGAGAGAAAAAGATCTGGATCTAGTGGAAAAGGGAGGAAGTGATAGAAGGTTCTGAATGTGTTTAAGGTAGAAGAAGAGAGGGAGTGAAATGTATTTACCTGTTTATATCCCCTTACCACATCCCAGAAACTTGCCTGTATGGCTGTATGTAGTTGACCCCTTTCCCCTGTGTTTATTGTACATGGTGTTTTGTAGGTAAATCCCTTGAAAGTTTCCCAGTAGATCTTAGGAGATTTTTGCGTGGGAGCTCTGGCTTTACTCATTCTCCAGCTGAATGATTTGCTTCTCTGAGTTGTGCCCATCTCCTCTCCACACCTCTGCCTTCTTCAGAACAGTATATTCGGTGTACTATGTTTTGTGACTGGGTCATTGAAATGAACTCTTGTAGGTAATAAAATATTCTTATATATTCAGCTATAGGAGATTTATCTTTCGTAGATGTATTATAGGCACCATCTCTTGTCCATCAATTCAGCAAGGTACTCAAGTTACAGGTGAGATATATCTCATGAGAGCTTATTCCCAAATAAATTGGTTGGTCTTTAAGGAGCCATTGGATTCCTTTTGGTTTTTGCTGGAACAGGCTGACATGGCTACCCCTCTGAATCACACTAACTTGTTAGAGATTTCCTTGGAATCCAACCAGTTTATCTTACAAACGTTACAAAACTCTGAGGGCCTGATTGGTGGTTGCTGTAAGCTCTGTTGAATCCAGCTTAGGCCAGCTTTGGTTCTGGTCCTCTGATGTTAATGTGAACTGACTATTACGTATATTCACAGCACCTAAGTCGGGTTTGCCAGACTGGCACTATAGAAAAAAGAACAAAAAGAAGTTTCTTTTCTGCTATATCTTTTAAAGAGCTTGTTCAAGAACTCCTCCTGAACAGTGGGAGCTAGGACCACCAAATTCTGTATACAGTCTTCTTGTATCATCACTTAAGCAAGGTCAGGGTTTGGCTGTGCCAGGGAAATGGGATGTGCCTGGAATGGATTGCTTCTCACAAAACCAACATTAAAGAGACAGAATCACCAAATCAAGCAACGCTCAAAATTGACATAACCGAGCAAATGTTGAAAGGGACTGACCGTGAAAGAGGTGAATGTGCGCCTGGCCTCTGTGTGTGTGTGTGTGTGTTGCACTGGGAAGAAGGAACTGGCCAGCTGGGGCACTTTGCTGCAGAAAGAGGCAGTGTGCGCTTCCAGCCTGGCTCCTGGGGTTCTGCTACAGGCTGCTGCGCTGAACAGCAGGCAGGTGTAAAAGGCTTGCTGGGAATGCTCCTGCCCCATCCAGGACTGCCCCAGCCCTGAGCCTCCCACCCCCCCAGGGGTGAAGGCTCCTCTCTGAGATTCATACAGGGACGTTGCTTGCTGTTCCCCTTTGTTGCTGTCAGGGAGCGAGGGAAAAGTGCTTAGTTTGTTCCCGCTGGCTGAGGAGGGCAAGGGGCAGGTGAGCTGTGCACTTTGCTCTTGCTCCCTAACAGGGACAGAAGGGGGAACAGCAAACCACTTCAGCTCCCTGCCCTCCCTGCATGCCCCCTACACACACCAGTCCCAGCCCTGACTCCTGCACCCCCCACATCTCCAGCCCCTGCCGGCAGTCCCACATCACCCCAACCCTGACTTCTGAACAACCACACCTCCTCCTGGCAGCTCCTCCTTACCACCAACCCTGAATCCTGCCCCACTATGCCCCCAGATCCTGCCCTGAGCCCCTCACATCCCCAAGACCCTTCCCTGAGTCCTGTAGCCCCACCTCCCCACTTCCTTCACAGTGCCCTCCCCACCCCAACACTCACCAGACCCCTGCCCTGAGCCCCTGGAACTCCAACCCCCAATTAAATTTTTTACAAGTACTATTGTATTACAACCCCCATCCAACCTCCTGCCATGACTGCCCCATCCCCTGGGTTGTGATATGACATATGGTACTTTGATCCCTGGACTGAACCAAGATGCACCAAGAAAATAGGATGTACATGGAATGAGATTGCTTCTCCTTAAACCTTACAGAAAAGAGCTGTGTTTTAGCACAGCTAACTGAATGCTTAATGTTTGAAAACTAGAAGAAAATGTTACTGGAAACCAATCTGACTATCGCCCTTTGTTAAAACATAGTGCATGATAAGAGTTTATAGGGATGAAGAAAAAAATACACTTGATGGGATTTCTTTTAAAAAAATACTAAAAATTAAAAAAGAAAAATGTAAGCAATCCCTTTTTCAGATGTCTGAAATACAAATTAAATTAATAAAAACCTGCTGTTTTTGAAAAAAAATACAATAATTTAAATAAAGCATGTACATTTTCCCTTTATTTTCCAAAAACCCTTTATGGAGTTAAGGACCTGAGCAATGCCAGGCAAATCTCCTAGTACAGTCTTCCCCCGCCTTACGAGGGTAATTCATTCCTGAAAAACCCTCTTAGGGCAAATTCTTGTAAGTCGAAAATGTAATTACCATTAATTTCAATGGGAAAAAATTTTATGCACTCCTGAGCCCCAAAATTTACACCCATTTATGCTAAAACAACACCAAATCCCATTAAATCCGGTGCAAGGGGGCAGGCAGGGCAGAGCAGGGCACGGGGAGACAGCCCAGCCTGAGCGCAGCTTAGGTTAAGTGGGGAGGGGGCACTGCCAGGGGCTGGCCGCATGGGGAGCTAGGCAGACACAGGGGGCCCCCGGCTGGCGAGGGGCGATGCCTCGCTCTTGTGAGGCTGCACGGTGGAGACTCCCCGCCAGTGGCTGCCGAGGCAGCAGTGGTGGGCGAGACAGGCGTTAAATGGGAGGGAGTGCCACAGACGGCGAGCGGCGCCCAAGGCACAGCTGCGCAGGGCAGGCGGTGGCGGCCCCCTAGCCACCCAGGGCGTGAGCAGCAGCAGCGGGGCCGGGATGGGCTGCACATCCAGCGTCCACATCTCTCAGAGCGGCATGATCTACTGCCGTGACTCGGATGAGTCTGCCTCCCCACACCAAACTGCCGCCCTCTCACAGGGCACCGTCACCTCCTGTATGGCCTCTTCATCAAGAGCAACGTGGCCGACTCCATCCGCTCACTGCTTGCCTACCAGAGCTGCCAGCCTCCAAATCGGCCCTCATAAATGCGAAGAAATGCCTCGTAAGCTGAAGTAGGGGTATTAAATGAAACTCCTTGTAAAGTCGAATTCTCCTAACTCGAATGGGCATATCTCGGGGTATGACTGTATATGAATATGGTAGAAAGTGAATTAAGAGATAAAATGTCCAGTGATTAGAACGCATGTTGGTTCACAAATGGTTAACACTGTAGTGGGCATACATAGTGCAATTACTGTAACAAAGTGCTTCCTTAACTATCAGAACTCACTCCCAGCTCACCAGGTCATTATGAAGCAGGGGGCAGTGCTCATGACCTGGTCAAAATCGTCATAAAATGGGCATGTTGCTGGTGAGTTGCCCTTGGTGCAATTTTTATCATGGGTCTTACCATAATTGCTTTTCAGACTCTTAATTTGTTCCCTGCCCTGATCACCAGTGTGCCACCATCTCTGCATGCAACATCTACTTCGGCTGTGGTGCCTCTAAGGAAACTAGCTCATTGCTAGGGATAAATCAGAGGAGGCATTAGGAACAACTTTGCAAAGTTTGCTTAGAGCAGAAAAACAAATGCCCTGGTTTAATGCCCTTTTGACCTTTCTCCTGCATCTCTCTCACCCTTTTTTGTTTGGCTTTCAGTTGATAGCTCCTCAGGGCAGGGTCCATGCTTTCTGTTCTGCTTGGAAGAACACTGAAACTGCTTCCAGAGTCCAATAATAACAAGCAGTCCCTCTAAGCTCCTGTGCTGGGGAATCTGGGATACTAAATGTGCCAGCAAGGAGAATGTTCTCAGGAAAGCAAAGTTTATTGTTTGACCTCCGCTCTTTCTCTCTGCTCTAGTATATATTTTCCATTTTCACCTCTTTAAATTAGACTGGTGCCAAAGGTTGCTGGGAAGGGAGCTGAGGAAGTTAAAAAGCAGAACTCAATTTTTCTTTGGTGAAAGCTACTGCATGAAATGTGTTAACGCCCTCAGTTTCTTTGTCTTCTTCCTGTGCCCTCTGGGCAATATTCATGTGTTCTGCAAATGCTTTTCTGGCAAGAAAACATTTGGAAGACTAGGACCTGGGGTGGAACATTTTGTATTAACCAGCTCTTTGTTATGCACTGACATGATGTTTTGAACCTAGATCAATGATCTAGAAAATGAGGTAAGCAGTGAGGTGGCAAAGTTTGCAGATGACACCAAGTTGTTCAGGACAGTCAAAAGCAAAAGGGATTGTGAAGAACTACAAAAAGATCTCAGCAAACTGAGTGATTGGGCAGCAAAATGGCAAATGAAATTTAATGTGGGTAAGTGTAAGGTAATGCATGTTGGAAAAAATAACCCAAATTACACGTACTACATGATGGGGTCAAATTTAGCTACGACAGATCAGGAAAGGGATCTTGGAGTTATAGTGGATACTTCTCTGAAGACATCCACGCAGTGTGCAGCGGCAGTTAGTAAGGCAAATAGGATGTTAGGAATTATTAAAAAAGGGATCGATAATAAGACAAAAGATATCATACTTCCCCTATATAAAACTATGGTATGCCCACATCTCGAGTACTGCGTGCAGATGTGGTCTCCTCACCTCAAAAAAGATATATTGGCATTAGAAAAGGTTCAGAAAAGGGCGACTAAGATGATTAGGGGCTTGGAAAGGGTCCCATATGGGGAGAGGCTAGAGAGACTGGGACTTTTCAGTTTGGAAAAGAGGCGATTGAGGGGCGATATGATAGAGGTATATAAAATCATGAATGGTGTGGAGAAAGTGAATATAGAAAAATTATTTACCTTTTCCCATAATACAAGAACTAGGGGACACCAAATGAAATTGATGGGTAGTAGGTTCAAAACTAATAAAAGGAAATTTTTCTTCACACAGCGCACAGTCAACCTGTGGAACTCCTTGCCCGAGGAGGCTGTGAAGGCCAGGACTCTATTAGGGTTTAAAAAAGAGCTTGATAAATTTTTGCAGGTCAGGTCCATAAATGGCTATTAGCCAGGGATAAAGTATGGTGCCCCAGCCTTCATAACAAGGGCAGGAGATGGATGGCAGGAGATAAATCACTTGTCTTCTGTTCTCCTTCTCTGGGGCACCTGGCATTGGCCACCGTCGGCAGATGGGATGCTGGGCTCGATGGACCTTTGGTCTGACCCAGTATGGCCATTCTTATGTTCTTATGTTAACCTGCTTTGCTGAATTAAATGTGCAAAACTGGGCCGCAGTTTGCATTTCCTGTTTCAGTGATTGTAGCTACCATTTACTTAGGTAGTGTCCTCACTGTGCCAAGAGAAGTGACTTTGCTCCTTGCTGCACTGTTAAGTACTGCACAACAGTACTCAAATACAAGACAAATGTGAGACAGTAATGATCCTGGAAGTGAATTTAAGCTGTTCGGCAAGGCAAATAAAATTTCAGTAAGTTCTCCATCACCATTTCTGAGCTCAAACAAGTGTGAGGAATTTCAGCCTGAAGCACAAGTGAACGCTATGGCATGGATCCTTTGCAGAAAGGGGGCGTACAGTCGGATTCTCCAGTCTGCTTCACTTTGTGCTGCTTTCACAGCCTTGTTTGACCATAGTGGAGAACTCAGTTCCAAGGCACTCATCCTGCATTAGCTGGAACCCAGCCTGTTTGCTGCTTCAGGGCATCCTACCAGCAAATTACGTGCTCCGTGAAGCTTCTTTTTAAAACTTCCCAGCTCTCTCCATCCATAGGGCTTTATAATCACTTCTCGGAGAACTGGAAGGGATCTTGGGAGGTCATCGAGTCCAGTCCCCTGCCCTTCCATCAGGACCTATCATGGTTCTTGACAGATTTTTTTTTTAAGCTAACCAACCACAGACCACAAGACCCCTTCAGGGATCAAGCTCACAACCCTGGGTCTACAAGGCCAATGCTCTAACCACTGTAAAGCCTACAGAAGGATGATCCAGGGGTTCGGATGCTAGCCAGTGAACTGGGAGACAGAATCAATTCCCTGCACTGCTACAGGTTCTGTTTGTGATGCTGGGTAAGTTCCTTAGCCCTTGAGCATCTGTGCACACTGAAAAGTAAGTCCAGACTTGGTAGAACTCAAGTCATTATTTACCTAGGACATGGGTATTTAGAGTCCTTTGTAATCTCCAGATAGGAATTATTGAACCCCAGCATCTACACTGCTTTATAAGGGCCTGAGTTCAGGTTCCCCATCCGTGAGTTCCAGAGACTCTCCCACGACGTGTACCTCTCTTGCCTTTTGTTCATGGTGCAGCATGAGAATACCTGATTGCCCACAAAACTAGGCTATCTAGAGGAGTAGGGAAGTCAGCTTGTTGGATGCGTTCCATCGCCTCCCAAAGCACAAGTCCAGGAGGGGTTGCATCTGTGCTGCACAATAACAGAGCTTGAACCCCGAGTCCTGGCCTGGCTTCAGCTTGGCTCCTCCTCTCCAGGGAGTCCTGGGAGCCTGGGCCTGACCCCTAGGTTAGCTTGATTTGTGTGTAGATGGAAAGGAGGGCTAGTTACATGCCAAAGGGGTATTTTTTTCATATGACCATAACCAAAATTTCCAGGGGTTTTGATTACATTAGACAGGTGGTGGTGGGGTGGCTGCTAATTATAGGGACGAAAAGTGGGACCTGACATAAAAGTCTTGCTCATCCCTGTTCTAGATGCTTAAATATGTCTGAATATCAGTCCTGAACTTTCTTTCTTTCTCTTTCTTTCTTTCTTTCTTTCTTTCTCACCTACTATCTGAAATCTATATAGAATGTATAAATACAAGTTTAATTTATGACTATTTTCAGAATGGTAAATACTGATCAAAAAGCAAAGTCATGTATTTTTCATATACTCAAAAAAGAATTCTGTTTTGCAGTCAAGGGCAGGATTCTCAGACACTATGGTAGAATCTCATGAATAAATGATGAGAGCTGAAATGCTGGCAGTGAATCAGGGACATGTCAAGAATTTAAATGTGCTATTAAACTGAAAATGGTACTTGCAATGTCCTGGAAGGAAACTTAACACAATAGAACCACTTCGCACAGCAAGTTTAATATCTTTGTCTCTGATGCAATACATGAAAATAAAGAATTGGGATGATACAGAGTGCAAAGATTTTTTTTCATTAGTAATATGCAATTAAATTAATTGACAAGCACAAGTAATGTTCATCTTGTTACCACTGCAATTTAGAACTAAATCCAAGGGGAAAAGACATTCATGAGAATGCCTGAGCACATGCTGCCATGTCCTCCTTAAAATAGTTCCTCCAGACTTCCTCCTCCTGTGATCTCTGCAGTAAAATGTCACCTGACAATGGTGAGCTGGAAATAATGGTGGCGATTTCTCATACTTATCTCATTTTTCATTACTTTTCTTTGATGCTTAAAAAAGAAGGGACTCCAAACAGCTGGGTTAACATGTGACTATGTCAACACACACACTTGTTGTGTGCCTCGGCCTTCTCCCTTCTGATTGCTTATTATCTTCATTCTTCCATCCTCTGGTAATGAAGGGGCAGGTTCTTGTAACACCCAGCAGCACTTTACTCCACACATAAGGTACTGTTCAGCCTAAATAAGGGTTAGCAGAATGTGTCTCTCACATTGTAAATACTCTGGAGCAGGAGGGCCTTTTATTATTTGTTTTGCCTAGCACAATGAGACTGTGATCCTGAGTGGGTGTCTTAGTTGCTATTGTGTACAAATATTAAAGAATAATAGCAATAATGCTGGTGTAAATGGACTTGGGCTTGTTTATAGAATGAATCTGTGAGCTCTCTGTTTGTAATTACATTCCAGTAGGCAGCTCTCCATGGGAATTGGTGGCCCTTACTAAAAATCAGTAGGTTTGTAGGACAAATTCACTGGCTGTCATTACTATCAGCAAAAAGACAAATAATATAGTAAGTACTAAATATACCAATTCTTGAGTTTGCAGAATGTATAGACAGGTTTTCAGCAAAAATAACTTGGAATATACACATTTGGCACCATCAGAATGGGTCTGAATAGGAAATGGGAGTGGCTCTCTCCTTACAATAAGTAATCTTCAACTAAAGTATTCTCAGCTTCTTAATCCACATCCACCCTGACTGAGTTAGCTCTGATGTCACACTTCCATCTGTGTATCCCTGCTCTCTGTTTCTTTTTCTTTTTTCACTTCCTGCATCTGATGAAATGAGTTGGAACTCACAAAAGCTTATGCCACAATAAAATTGTTAGACTTTAAGAATATATAGAATAAAGGTTTGATTAAATTTCATACATTTAAATATCAGGAAAGTCCGATGATTAGTACAAGCTTGAGTTTTACACAAAGAGGTGAGAGCAGAGAGCATGATATAAATTACATTATCTAGGGAAAAACTTTTTGCAAAATAGGTACAGACTGATTGGAGGGGAAGCAAAATTTCAAGGTTTAAGTCATCTCTAGCTATGAGAAACCAGGATGAACTGTGTGGTCTTTAGGGAAGGGGTGGAAGTAATTATCACGCAGCTTTCTACTGTGGGTTTCTTTCACTTTTCCCTGAAGCATGTGGTGGTGATCACTTTTTGGGGTGGGATACTTGTCAGACCATTGCTCTGATCTGGTACGGCAAATGGTATGTACCTAAATACAAAACCACATCAGAGTAAGGGCAACATTCTGTCCCATTGTGCATAAGTGCCCTGGGTTGGAGGGGAAGATGGTCAGGGGCCTTTGTCTCCCCAAACACCCCTGGCAGGAGTAAGACAGGTTTATGCTCCTTAGCACTAAAAAGGGGCCAAGCTAGTACATTTTCCCTCCAAATGCTTAAAGGGCACATTTTCATCTGGCTTGCCATGTGCCCCAATCTTCTTCCTCACATATGTGGTCAGTAGCAGGAGTTGGAGTGTAGTGAGAAAGGGCACATTTTGCTTCTCTTTGGAGTGACAGCAAGGTGCATAGCTGAGCATATTGTGCCAAACGCATACTGAGTTTTCTTAACTTGCACCAGCAGAAGGGATCCTTGATCATCAGCTCTGCTGCTGCTGTGCTGACCTCCACGCCTGTGGGCATGTAGGCCTGAGCACGTCTCTTTGATGAGTTAGGGCAAGAGGTTACCCCAACGAGAGGGATAAATACAGACACAAATATGGAGCACAGGACAAGAAAAGGGGAATGGAATTAAAGATCTGTCCAATAGATTCTAATTGATCAGCTGACTCATTTGGAGCTCATTCTGAAGGAAGAGGGATTAACACAAGCCCCCATACCTAGGCACAGCATTGAATGGCACCCTAAAAATAATCATAGATGGAAAGATGGGTGTATAAAGGTCAAAGATGACTGAATGTCTTGCAAGCTGAGGTGCCCCTCTCTGGGCCAGTTTCTGCTCACTTTTGGGACAGTGGCTGGTGGTGGGTCAAATGCAATGCTTGGAGTAACAGAACTCTCCTGCAAGTTGACTTTCCCTCACTGGGGACATTGAACCCAGAGCTGAGTCAGGCAAAGTCACCTGAACTGGAGTTGATTCTAGCCCAAACTATAGAGCTAAATATGCAGTCTAGAAGTTTTATGCTTTGTCCCCATTTTATGAGGGCTACCAATAGGTTTTTCTTCTTGCTGCTTCCAACTTCCAGCTTCAGCTATTTGAGTTTAAAGGACTGAAAAAAGTAATCAGAATAGCTGATTTCTGCATATTACATTTTAATCATGTAGACTTTATTATTGGGTGCTAAAGGGTAGTTTGTGGCTTGAATTAATTTATGTGGCTTTGGCTTGCTCAATCTAACTATACAATATATTTTCTTCTTCTCCACATCTGGTGAATATATTGCCCCCATAACATGTTTTTACCTAAGAAAATCCTGTGACAAGAGAAATTGCCAGGAGAGAAATATTAAGAATTTATAATCTAATCATGACATTGTAATTGGGTTCTCCAATGAACGAAGCTGTAAGAGTATTAAAAATGCACCATCTAGTGCTGTAGAAATTGCTTTTCTATTGTTGGAAGTTGAAGTTTGAGTGCAATACATTATCAAAATTCCTACCACCTACTCAACTCAGTAGTTCAATGGCCATCATCAAATTAATTTAAGATATTGCAATCTTGTGTATTAGCTCTCTTTTGAAGGAAGTCCTACTAATTCTCTTTTAAATTACTACTGCAGCTTTTATAGCATCAAAACTATTTGTCTTGATTGTGTAAGTTAGAATAAAACTTTATTGTAACCTTCCAAAACTGGGCTTCATCTGTGAAGGCAAATTTCACGATCTGTTGCACTGTTGTAAAGCTGACAATACTCAATGGATTTAATTGCTACTAGTAAAATAGACTTCAGTGTTTAGGCAGTGAAATTTTTTATTTTCCTCAAAGACCCAACTACTGCTAAAACTGAGACAGAATGCTACCATGTTGCAACACAGTATCCCAACATAGTAACTTTCAGAATATAGATAGATCCTTGTTTTAAATGTTTCATTGTTTGATTCCATGTGGTTTGGAATGTAAAACATACCTGTTAATTTCTTGTACTTTTTATAAGTGAATACATGGGCATGGATCCATTTCCCTTCAGTGACTGAAACAAAAATCAGCACTCAACTAATGCATGGGAATGCAAAAATGAAAGTGACAGGCCTATATTCATGGCTTGATCTGGTTAGGAAAAATATTTTCAGTAGTGAAAATTAAATGAGATGATTAAAATCCTTTCTCCTTTACTAAATCTAAGGTGTACTGATGAGGGATTAGTTTTGAAATATGAAAGTCATGAATAGTACAAATGGGATTATTAGAATTGTGCAAACTGCCTGTAAAAATATAAAGTCAGCTTCAAATAGCCTAACTCACATTAAACATGATGGCTGTGTCTCCACACATCCCTTCTTCCAGAAGTGGCATGGTAGTGAGCAGCCCGGAAGATACTAATGAGGTGCAGATGTAAATTTCCCACACCTCATTAGCATATGGCCATGTGATTCGGAATGCGGAAGAAGTTCTTTTGGACTCCAAAATACACGTGCTGATTCATGGCCTGCGGGGATCTTCTGGAAGCAGCATATGTAGACACAGCCCAGGAGAGTCCACAAGGGGTCCCGCTGATGATGTTTATTTTTCACAGTGTCCCATTTTCATCAGTATGGTTTAGTGTAGCTATGCTAATTTACACCAGCTGAGCAAAACACTGGCACATGGAGATGAATAATTATTGGGAGCAAACAATATCTGAACTCTTTTGAACCTCAGAGGCTTGATTCAGGCTTTGCACTGAAGTTTACTTCCATTCATATTTTATTTAAACCAACTCATCCATGTTTATATTACAAATGAACTACCTGGTTGAAGATAACTCCTGAAAGATTTGTTCATGTGTTTGCTTTCATATCAATTAACCTTAGCTTTGTTTTCCTCTATGTTACTGCCTTTTTAGGCATGGAATATGACTTGGCTTTCAAGTTCATTATTTATTAATTTAATAAAAGAAAATATCAATAATTAAATAGAAACCATTATTAATTATATTAACACTTCAAATAAGAGCTTTCAGTGGTCAGGGAAGTCTAAGTCACCTGTTACGATTGGATGAGATATGACCTATATCTTCAAGTCCATAAGCAGGGCACCTTTTCAGGTCAATGAGCATTACCTATATGAAATACTTTCAGGACTATTCTTGCAGGAAAGCTACCTTCTGAAGTTAATTAAATTAATGTATAAATAAGAGACAAATCTAAGTGAGGACTATGCTGAGTCCTTTCTAAAGGAGGCAATAATGGATTTCCATGAACAGAGCATGAAGTCCATAACTCTAGGCAGTAATGGGAAGCCATACTCACATGTGTCTTACTTTAGGCTCTGTTATTCCAATATAAAAAATTGTCTAGATTACAGATTCTTACCCAGTCCAGATCACTGAGGAGAGAATAGCTCTGGTTAAGGAAGGCATGATCCAAATCTGAAACTCTAGTGGAAAGGTTTGAATCCAGGGGTCAATATGGGGATGAGGCCTAACCTAAAATCTCAGTAGCAGAGACCTGGCAGCCCAGAGACAATGTGAGCTAGTGGATGCTGCCAAAGCATTGGACTCAGTCAGTCATAGCACACTGTGAACCATCCTCTCAAAGATCGGCTGCCCCAAAAATTCATTCGCATCTTGATGCTGCTTCATGACAACATGACTGACACAGTATTGAGCAACAGTGGATCCCAGAATGACCCCCGCTGAGGTCAAAATGGGAGTCAAACAAGGCTGCATCATTGCCCCAGCAGTTCTGCATTTTCATCACCATGACCCTTCACCTCATTGATGGCAAGCTTCCAGATGGAATGAAGTTTGTCTGTAGAATGAACAGGAAGCTTTTCAATCTCAGGAGACTGAAGGCTAAAAGCAAGACCTCCATGATCGTGATCATGGAGCTCCAATATACGGATGGCAACATGGTTGCTGCTTTTTTTTCCTACAGCCCTTCAGACCATCTTAAATGCCTTTGCTAAAGCATATGAGAATCTCAACCTCACACTGAACAGCAAAAAGACGAAGGGGCTCCACCAACCCTTGCCAATGGGACAGTCTCATGCACCTTCTATTGACATCAGTGGAGGACTGCTGGAAAACGTGGAGCATTTTCCCATACTTTCAAAGTCATCTTTTCACTGAAGTCAACATTGCAGAAATCCAGCATCATCTGAGCTGTGCAAGTTCTGCTTTCACCCGCTTGAGACAAAGGGTCTTCAAGAACTGGGACATCTATCCCAAGACAAAGCTCCTGGTACATTGTGCAGTGGTTGTTCCAACACTATTGTGTGCATGCGAAACTTGGAGACCATAGTAGCATCATCTGAGGGCACTTGAACAATATCATCAATGTTGCCTCAGGAAAATCCTGAATATCTCTTGGGAGGATAGGCACACAATCACTAGCATCCTGGAAGAGTCAAACATGACCAGCATTGAAGCCATTATCATTCATCAACAACTTTGTTGGACAGGTCACATTGTTCGGATGTCCTGTTAGTGCCTCCCTAAACAAATTCTGTTTTCTGAGTTGGAAGAAGGACAGAGGAGCATTGGGGGCCAGCAGAAGTGATATAAGGACATGCTGAAGGCACACATGAAAAAGTGCAGCACCGGTGTTGACACTTGGAAGAACCCTGCCTAAGACCATCCCCAGTAGAGAACAGTGAGGTGTTGACACCCTTTGAGAGGTCCCACTGCAGTGCAGACGAGGAGAGATCAAGAAGAAGAAAGTAATGTTAAAAACTGCCCCGCGCACCTCCAGCAGCTGCCAACACCTGCCCTTCTGTGAAAAAACTGCGTCTCCAGAATTGGGCTGATCAGCCATCAATGGACTCACAAATAGGAGGGTGATATGAGGTCGTCCTACTCATTATCAAGTGACCACCAAGATGATAGCAGTCTATAAAATCATGACAGGTATGGAGAAAGCGAATAATGAAAAGTTATTTGGTTGTTCTGATAACATAAGAACTAGGGCTCACCAAAGCTGCGTCTACACGTGCACGCTACTTCGAAGTAGCGGCACCAACTTCGAAATAGCGCCCGTCGCGTCTACACGCGTCAGGCGCTATTTCGAAGTTAACTTCGATGTTAGGCAGCGAGACGTCGAAGTCGCTAACCTCATGAGGAGATAGGAATAGCGCCCTACTTCGACGTTCAACATCGAAGTAGGGACCGTGTAGACGATCCGCGTCCCGCAATGTCGAAATTGCTGGGTCCTCCATGGTGGCCATCAGCTGGGGGGTTGAGAGATGCTCTCTCTCCAGCCCCTGCGGGGCTCTATGGTCACCGTGGGCAGCAGCCCTTAGCCCAGGGCTTCTGGCTGCTTCTGCGGCAGCTGGGGATCTATGCTGCAGGCACAGGGTCTGCAACCAGTTGTCAGCTCTGTGTATCTTGTGTTGTTTAGTGCAAGTGTGTCTGGGAGGGGCCCTTTAAGGGAGCGGCTGGCTGTTGAGTCCGCCCTGTGACCCTGTCTGCAGCTGTGCCTGGCATCCCTATTTCGATGTGTGCTACTTTGACGTGTAGACGTTCCCTCGCTGTGCCTATTTCGATGTTGGGCTGAGCAACGTCGAAGTTGAACATCGACATTTCCGGCCCTGGAGGACGTGTAGGCGTTATTCATCGAAATAGACTATTTCGATGTCGCAACATCGAAATAAGCTATTTCGATGTTGGCTGCACGTGTAGACGTAGCCCAAATGACATTAATGGGTAGCAGCTTCAAAACAAACAAAAGGAAACATTTCTTCACACTGTGCACAGTCAACCTGTGGAACTCCACGTCAGGGGATGTTGTGAAGACCAGGACTTTAAGAGGGTTCATAAAAGAACTAGATAAATTCATGGAGGACAGGTTCATCAATCGTTAGTCAGAATAGGTAGGAATCATTTCCCTACTCTGTCAGGGGCTGGAAATGGGTGGCTGGGGATGGATCACTTGATGATTACCTGGTGTGTTCACTCCCTCTGCGGCATCTGGCATTGGCCACTGTTGGAAGACAGGATACTGGGGTAGATGGACCTTTGGTCTGACCCAGTGTGGCTGTTCTTATGTTCTTAACCCTGGCCATTTTACTGGCCAGCACCCAAACAGGAACTGATATATAAGGGTGTGTGGCTATTTTGGATGCATACAGGATTCTAGATTGCTCTTGGCAGATAGTACTGGAGGGTTCAGATTCTGGTTTGAGGAGTGACAGGGAGGTGATGAGGTGTTACGTGCACAGGCCAATCTGGTAAAAAATGTTCAGGCAGAGCAACATTTTCCAGCCACATTGTCCCATTTCCAGCAATACACTCCCGTTGAATGTAATTAATGGTTGTTACTTAAAGACACATTTCATATTTGTCTGCAGCGTAAATGTCTATAGGATTCAATATAAAACTATTAACCTGAACTACAACACTGGAAGAGAAAGAAACATATTTTCACTTGTGGGAAAACAGTATGCCATTGAACAGGAATGAAACCAATATGGTCCTTTAGAAATGTCAGAAGGGCCTATAGAAAAGACTTCAGAAAGCTCGTGTTTAATAATGAATGATCTTTCTCTTTTTTACAAACCATTCTAACTCTACGGCAGAGACAAAATTGTTACAAATTGTAATGCAGCAAGGTCCAAAACATTTCCTATCTCAAGAAGGGAGGGAGGGAGGAAGGAAGGAAGCTGCACTAACACTTCTAATGTGAAAGGGAGAAAGAATATCCAATGACAAATGTTTCTTGATAGAAAACAGTATTCAGCTGTGTTTTGTTTTTATTACATTTTTCAAAGACACACCTTCAAATCTGACCCCTGTTGTTGCCAGGACTTACTGATGCAGTGTTCCAACAGATTTTTTTGCTTTGTTAATGATAATAATTGTTTGGCTGCCTGCGTATGCTCTCCCTGTATTGCACATTAATCCTGTACAAAGCCCTTAAAGACCACAAATTAGATAAGAATTAAAGTTTCCTGGCCAGGTTTACTGTAAACAAAGCACAGTAATTGTACCCAGTAAACTTTACAAGAATATTAAAAATGTGTGCCCTGAGCAATAACATAGCTTAGTGAGTGTCAAAAATGTGACAGTGCTCCCTAGGCTGAACAAAAACAACTTCCTTGGGTTATTTCTTGTCATTTTTTTACGCAGGTACAAACAAGTTACACATGCAGTAAACACATATCTGCCATTTTACCATCCGGAACTCTCAAATAACCAGCATTTTAACCATACGTAAATTTTAATTATGTTTTCCATAAGTACAGTATAGTGAAAGTAAATACAATAAATACAGCAAGTGCAGTATAAATTTACAGAGTACAGTACTACTGTTGGTGGTGATTAAAGTACTGCTGAAGTGGCTCATTAGCAACCCGCTTTTGAAAGAGCGGTGCTAGTGTAGCCACAGCCATAGGCAACTTGTTGGTTTCCTCAGCTAGATACGTTTTTTAAATAGTACGGTAGCTTTCTACAACAGTGAGGCCACATCTACACTAGCATTCCTCTTTTGAAAGAGGCATGCAAATGAAGGATGTTGAAAATGCAAACGAGGCACAGATTTACATATCTGGCACCTCATTTACATAGCCTTCTTTCAAAAGAGCTTCCTGAAAAATAATAGGAAGAAGGGTTCTTTCAAAGATAGGGTTTACTTTCAAAAGAGATGCGTGTACACTGCTTTTCTTCTCTCGAAAGTAGAATATGCGAATTAATTGTCAGGTATGTAAATCTGTCTCATTTGCATTTTTGATTTCCTTTGTTTGCATGCCTCTTTCGAAAGAGGAATGCTAGTGTAGACGTAGCCTGAATGATTTGTACGTCCTCCTGTATTGTGTTTTATGTACGTAACGATGAAACAAAGAATGTCTTGCAGATTTCTGTTAGTATCTGTGCCAAACCCACACTGCTTGACCCTCAACTCCCAGTTCCAGTTTTGGCTTCACAAGCACCACAACTCTGGAAGCTAAATGTGAGCTGTATTTTATGGGGAAACAAGCAGGAATCTGAGTGAAAATACTTACAGAAATGTAGCAGCTTCATTCTCTCCTTTTCTCTTCTTATGTGTCTCCCTGCAAGCTCCCTCAACTGTGCCTGTTACGTTCAGGGTTTACTTATACCTACTGTGTTCAAGGCCTGATCCTGCAACCTTTCCTAATGTTGAGTTACACTGTCCATTGGTGTTAATGGGATTAGTGTAAATGTATTCATGAGAGAATTGGAACTTCAAAAGAAGGCCCTCAGCATTACATACAGCACTTAGTTGAAACCACTGCGATGTTTTTTCTTCAAGCTAATCCCACTGATATAAAAAGCTTCCGATAATTACTGAAAACTGTGGACATTCCCTGAAACCATAATTCCATCCCTGGCTTCTGAAACAGCTAGATTTACTCTGACTTGGCACAATATGACCATTAAATAACATTGACCCACATTCCAGGTTTGCAACTAAGCTCCAAAGTGGATAGGTTTTCCCTTTTTCTTGTTTCCGGGTTTTATTAAGCAAGCTTTGGTACCTTTACTAGTGAGGGGAGAGCTCCAAATGTTCAGGTAACAAGCCGAAAAATTCCCCTTGCAATCTGTCTGAATATCTGCAATCTGCCTCTTTGGGGTGGAAATCTCAGAAGAATGGGCTTTCTCAGGAGAATTCTAGCCCTTCACTTGGACGACAAGCCTTTTTCACAGTTTTCAGGTACTTCTGTTTCCAGTCCTGTCTAGAATGAAACATGAGAAAATGGAAAGAGAATTGGGCAAAATATGGAGAGGGCATTAAATGCTTTCAAAAAATGTTCTAAAAATTCTTTTACTCAATCCTAGCTAATGATAACTCAGGGTATTTCACATTTTATTATCAATGAGTTATTTTTAGTAGGTTGTCCCAACTGACACTCTCTAGCCTCAGATCCTGCTGCTTGCACTGATAAGCTTCTTTATGTTATTCATGATTTATTCTTCTACATTGTATTAACATTTCACAAGATTTTTTTCTAACTTGATAAAAGAATCCCTGCTTTTCTATCCTAACAAAAGATGTGTTGTGACACGGGGAAGTTAGCTAAGACCCATGGACGTTAGGGCAAAGTGACTGCCATCTTGTTTTCTTAGTACCAAGCACTGCTTATCCGTGCTTTATCTTCTATCACAAGAGTTAGCAAAGCATAACATCCCGTATTCTCACCTACTTAAAGGAGCAGTCCTGTGAATTAAGAAGAGAGGTGTTCATTACATTACTACTGCTAAGACCTGCAGGACTCATCCAGTGGTGCCAACATCTGCATTGGGCCCTGGGGCAAGGTGGGAGGGGGGCCCGGCTCCATGCCCTGGATGGGGTGTGTCCAGGAGAGGAAGGGGCGTGGCCAAGAGCAGTCAGCTCTCAGCACCACCTGCAGGGTGGCATTGCTCCCCAGCTCACTCACAGTCATGCATACCTGGAGCAGCACTGCCATGGGTCTTCAAAGGGGCCCTGAGTTCCAGGGGCTGGTGCTGCCAAAGTAGCAGTGGCAGCAGCCAGACCTCTGGGCCCTTTTGCAATGCCAGGCCTGGGGGCAACTGCCCTCTTCCCCCCATCTCCGCTGACAGGCCTGGACTCATTACAGTGCTAGTAATTGGGAATGGCATTGGGGCATTAACAAACATTAGGTCAACAAAGAAGGAAAACACTGTCTTCTGGCAAGCAATTACTTTATCATACTGCATTCACGTTTCATTTTTCCCTCAGACCTCCAGCTACTTTAGCAGTAGCTGGAGCAGGTTGAGTCCAATGATATACTTAAAAATGGAAGAAAAAAGACACTGTTTTTCTTATTTTGATGCTGTGCTTTTTAAGAATCACTCCTTGGACCGATAAAAGGTATTAAACCAGTGTAGCCAATCACTTGTATCTAAAATGACTGATCACGAGTCTGTATGGGTACCGTAGGTTGATTTCAGTTGATCAACTGTCATCAACCTCATTACAAAAGTCCTCCTCCAGAGAAGAAATACACCCTCACAGCAGAAATCCCACTGTAATATCAGCCCCTTATGATGCTACTTGCTAACTTGTTTGAAAGAATGACATGGAATCATCCACTGTAATGTGGTAAAAGATATGAGAGCCACTTCTGCGAAATGGGATTTGGTGTAAAGTACAGTCAGAGAACACACTCTAGTAAAATGACAATGTATTTGTGTGCTTTGCCAATTCCAGATCAGATTTGCTCATTAACTGGCAAAAAGGTAGATTTTTCTAACCTTCAGCACTCAAGCATACTCAAATAGCAGGACATTAAGCAGCGTGCTTTCTCCCTTTTATAATATCACAATTAAACAAGGAGGAGGGGGTAGGACAAAACCACAAAGGTTAAAATCTGGGTTTCATTTACATTAATGGGAACTTTTCCATTAAATTCAGTGTAGCCAGGATTTTACCCAAGGTTTCCAGGCTCTCAGTTAAAGCACCTCTGTGCACCCTCTTTTCTCTGAGGTAAGGTTCTGTAATACCCCCTCCCTCGTCCTGGCTGCATGGAGTGGTTGGAAGATACTACTCTCTTTCCCTTTAGCTCAGAGACCGACAAACTATAGTCTGCAGGCCACATTCAGCCCTTCAGCCATTTTGATCCAGCCCTCAAGTGCCCACTGAAGGGCCAGGTCTGGGGCTTGTCCTGCTCTGTACATGCCCTAGATCTGTGTGGCTGTTGGAAGCAGTGGCGTGTTCTCCCCACCCCCAGCTTCTACGTGTAGGGGCTGCCCGAGGGCTCTGTGTGCTGCCCCTCCCCAAGCACTATTATTGCAGCTCCCATTGGCTGGCAATCGCCTGCAGTGGGAGCTGCAGGGAGGGGCCTGCAGACGTGAGGCAGGGCAGCACACAAAGCCATGGCAGAGCCAGAAGGAGGACGTGCTGCTGTTTCCGTGAGCAGCTTGAGGAGGTATATACAGAGCAGAGCACACACCCCAGAGCTCCCCACCATATCCCAGCCTCCTGCCCCAATCCCAATCTCTTTCTCTTCCACCGAACACCGCAGTCCCCGCCTAGAGACCCTCCTGCACCCAAATCCCTCCTCTCTGGCCCCACCCCAGAGTTCGCCCCCCTCCCAGCCACAGTCCTCACCCACCCATACACTGTAACCTCCTGCCCAAGCCTGGTGCCCCCTCCCACACCCTGAATTCCTCATTTGTGGCCCCATCCCAGAGTCTGCACCCCCAGCTGGAGTCCTCAGCCCCTCCCATTCCCCAACCCTAATTTTGGGGCTGTGGTGCACCAAGCCAACATAGTGATAAATGAGAATACTCTGTACAGAAAAGATTGCAGAGCAGGCTGTGATTAACGGGTACCCAGACTTTTAAAGTCTGCAGCAGTCTACGCACAATCAGCTTGGCTGTTGATGCATATTTATCCAGGGCCTGTTTTTTCCTTGACAGATGGATTCCTTGCTTCATGTTTGAATGAATAATGTAACTTGACAGGTTCAATTTCTCCTCCCCAGGGCCGTGGCGGCAAGGGAAGCATCTACGTCTGGGCCTCTGGGGACGGGGGTAGCTATGATGACTGTAACTGCGACGGTTATGCATCTAGCATGTGGACTATCTCCATCAATTCTGCCATTAACGATGGCCGGACCGCTCTGTACGATGAAAGCTGCTCTTCGACCTTGGCTTCCACTTTCAGCAATGGGAGGAAGAGAAATCCCGAGGCTGGTGTGGTGAGCACA
This sequence comes from Carettochelys insculpta, assembly GCF_033958435.1. NCBI lineage: Eukaryota > Metazoa > Chordata > Testudines > Carettochelyidae > Carettochelys > Carettochelys insculpta. The sequence goes on along the minus strand of NC_134139.1, from coordinate 20,972,731 downwards.
GATATTATTGTACTGTCCTCCTGCTCCCTACGCTCACATGTGCCTGTTCCCATCATTTGCTGCTTAGAAGCAGCAGATGTTCCTTTGTTTTGACTAATATTTTCTAATTCGCCATCCGCAACAATGCCCAAACCACAAGCTGATGAGAAGGCAGGTCGATACTGACAGCAAGCCAGCAGTTTCTTTGCTTTATGGCTTCATGTAGGTGGTGTTCCCTAATTATCAGAATACGATTTGGAAAGTGAAGCCACAGCCTATTTATTTCTGTGTCCTCCGCATTTTCAATTCCCAGACAGATTTGCTTTGTGTAATTGCGTGATAATGAAGAGTGAAATCCCCAGCCTAACACATCACCCTCTGTTTAAGCATATTTTAGGTTAAGGTAGTTGTTGCCAAGTTATCTAAGACCCTGTGTATATTTGGCAGTTTATAGGTGATCACAAAACATGTTGAGGGCAAAGTAGTAGTGAATTATAGAATATAATTTAGCTTCTAGGTTGGTTTTTGTATATCTTGCTTCACGCCAATCTCTTTAATGGTTTTTTAAGAGATTAATCTAGGAATGTGGTTATAGAAATACTTGTTTAATAGTGTAAGAAGCTTCTGGAGCAAAGGTTAAAGCTCCTTTTAATGGATGTGAGTGAAACTCTGAACAACTTTGACATTTTGAATCACAAATCCCATTGTTTAATTCAACAGTTATTTATTTATTTATTAGCATTTTAGTATCACATAGGTGCCTAAGTCATGGACCAGGGACCCCATTGTGTGGGGTGCTGTACAAAACAGAAAGATGACCCTTGTCCCATGGATGAAACATTGGGGCCGTGTCTACACTAGCCAAAAACTTGAAAATGGCCATGCAAATGGCCATTTCAAAGTTTACTAATGAAGTGCTGAAATACGTATTCAGTGCCTCATTAGCATACGGGCGGCCATGGCACTTCAAAATTGACACAGCTTGCTGCCGCGCAGCTTGTCCAGATGGGGCTTCTTTTCAAAAGGACCCTGGCTGCTTCGAAGTCCCCTTTGCATGGCCATTTCCAAGTTTTTGTCTAGTGTAGATGTAGCCTGGGTGTCAAATTAGACCTGATAGGTGTCAGCCTCTGTTAAGGGCAGCATGGAGCTTCACATCTTAATGGTGCAATCCTGCACAGTTCCAGGTGCACACTGGGAATGATCTCACTACACAACCTGTTGGAAGGGCACAACATGCTCCTCCTAATATGCCAGAGTTGTTTGTGCGGGGGATCCACTTATTTTAATAGTCTTTAGAGCATCTGGGATGGACTCTAGTACTTAACAAGGGCCTGGCCAGTATATTTATGAAAAGGTCAGTGTTTGTCAATGGATATTACACATTTTCCAGTTATTTCATATTGTGCACATAGAGGCAAATTGCACTGTCTGGATACATCTCTGTGGTATCAGTTTGGAAGGCTGACACTTTTCTTGGGATCAGGTGTACGCACAAATTGACTGATGTGTCATGCATGACTATCAGTGTGCAGCTGCTTGCTGGCTGTGTATCACGTTTCCCCCTTGGAGCCAGTCCACATAGATGATATTACCTTACTACTACCAGTGATTGGAACTACTCCTGAAATTCGAGCAGTAGAAGGCTACTGTGGTGCCAAAAGACTTGGGTTCAAATACTGTTGTTGACCAAAGGAGAGGGGGGGCTTGTTTATATGTATAGTTATATCATCTCTGTATGAATTTTAGATGTTAAGGAAGACTTACTGCTTACTGTCATTGCTTAATCATGTGTTCCCCTCTCCCCTTCCCTGCACATCCAGCCAATCTACTTCAAAACCTATCCGGTTGAAAAGGCAGTATTGATTCTGTACGTGGGGAGCAGGCACAATATTCTCCCAAATTTTAATGATCAAGTATTGCCTTGCTTGCTGTTGGGTGTGGGTAGCACAAGGGAGAAAGGAACAGCTAGTTTGACACATTTGTTCTATATTGTTACAGGCGACAACAGATTTATATGGCAACTGTACCCTCCGTCATTCAGGCACATCTGCAGCCGCACCTGAGGCAGCCGGAGTGTTTGCATTGGCACTAGAGGCTAAGTAGGTTTTGAGCAACATTCTAATCTGGGTTTTGGCAAACAGGAGCTTTTCTGGCTTTGGTTTTTAAATAACTTGCCTGTGATGCTAAGGATGGAGATAAGCCTGTTTAAACTGTAACAACCAGATCCAAAGCCCACTGAAATAATAGGAAAGACTCCTGTTGATGCCTGGGGGTTTGAATCAAGCTGCAGGTGCAAAAATGTGGATGAGAGTATGCAAATAAAAGAATGCCCTAATTTGCATAGTGTATATAATTTACATATATTTCCTCCTCTCCCCACCTGCTTTGTCTCTTCCTGTCTGCTGAAGTGCTCCTCATATTCTCTCTCTGGCTGGCTGGTTTCTCTTGCCCCACCATCAGTCTCTCCGATGTCCTCTTCCCAAGCTGTCTCACAGGCTTCCCTCCTCCAGTTTCCTCTATCCCCACTTCTGGCTGTGTCCCTATGGACACTCCCCCACCACTTGAGTTTTCCTCTGCTGTACCTTAACAGAGCACAGCATAAGCCTTGGCAAGCACAAAGTTCACCTCCCATCTATGGATGTAGAGATATAGCTAGAGCGTCTGCTTCCACCGCACTCTTTTCCCCATTGCTTTCAGGTGCTCTTGCCATATTTCCAATGCTTTGAGCTGGCTGGGATCTGTGCTCCAGACAGAGTCTCTTTGGTTAGAGTTTTGTTGGGCTGATAGGTATCTCTAAGGTTTAAGATTCTAGAATGCTCCTATGGGACTCTGACCATAGAGGTTTTGTCTATGCTGCAGCTGGGAGGAAGCCTCCCAGTTTCCTAGATTCATAGATTTTAAGGTGAGAAGGGACCATCATAATAATCTAATCTGACCTTCAGCATCTTGCAAGTGACAGAACCTCACCCATCCACTCCGGATATAGTTCTCTAACCTCTAGCTGAGTTACTGAAGTTCTCAAGTCATGAGTTAAAGACTTCAGCATATAGAGAATCCATCATTTACATGAATTTAAACATGCAAGTGACTTAACAGCCTGTGCTGCCGAGGAGAGTGACCCCCCGCTACCCATTATCTCTGATCCATGGGAAAATTCCTTCCTGACCTCAGATGTGGTAATCAGTTAAACCCTGAGCATGCGGGCAAGACCTACTTGCCAGATGCCAGGGAAGGAACTCTTGAGTTTAAAGTCAGAGCCCTCCCCATCTAGTTCCCTTGTAACCTACCCACCTACTGGGTGTGGTTCACTGTCCCTTGTAGTAGCACTTAGAACACTTACAGAGATAAGAAATGAGTCTCCTCTAATAGCCTTAGCTGAGAGCCAGCTGGTTTTTAGCTCAAGTAGTGGAGGCTCATGTACTCAAATGTTCCTGATTCAGTTCTGCCTGTTGGCATTATGGCCTGTCTCCTGTAGTTGGGGCTTTTTGCTACTGGCAGTCACCAGTGGGTCACATGCCACTGCAGGCAGTGTCATTATACAGAGTTGGGCTAGCAGCTAAAAACTGTGAAAACCTGACACACAATGTCCACAACGCTGTTTTTAGCAGATTTACTTTATTGAGTGTTCAGATACACCAATGCTTTCAAACTTACTATGGAAAGAGAAAACCATCCTCCTCTGGACACCAGAGAATAGCAACCTTTTCTATGTCACTCTTCCGTAGCATGGATCTGACCTGGAGAGACATGCAGCATCTGACAGTGCTCACCTCAAAAAGGAACCAACTTCATGATGAAGTCCATCAATGGCGTAGAAATGGCGTTGGTCTGGAATTTAACCATTTGTTTGGCTATGGAGTCCTTGATGCAGGGGCAATGGTTAAAATGGCAAAAGACTGGAAGACAGTTCCAGAGAGATTTCATTGTGTTGGAGGATCAATACAAGAACCTGAGTAAGTGAAGAGAGTGCTCTTCTTCCTAACTATTGAGTTTGTTCCCTTTCATGAACATAACTGATAACAGCCAAATACATATACAGAGAGTCAGATATAATGGGTAAGAGTCAGTGGCTGTGTCTACACTAGAATAATCTGTAAACAGAAGTTACCGTCGGAAGATATCTTTTGACAAACCTTCTGTTGACAGATTGTGACCAGATTGCAAAGCAGATAGAAAGAGAGATCCACTCTGTCAACAGAGAGTGGCTGGACTGCACAGCCACGCTCTCGACAAAACAGCCAATTGGAAGCACAGCAGACAGGGCTGCCCAGTGTCCTGGAAGCCAGGTCTGTCAACAGAAGGCCCCCCCAGGACATTCAGACTGGCTTCTGTCGACAGATCTCTGTCAACGGAGGTGTTCTGCCTCATGGGGGCGTGACAGAACTCTGTCAACAAAAGTGCTGCATTCTGTCAATTTACGGTCAACAGAACACCTTGGGAATGTGGATGCTTCATGGGTTCTGTTGACACAATGCAAGTTTTTTTGACAAAACTCTCTAGTGTAGACATAGCCAGTGTGTGTGATATTTTCTTTTTCAAAAGCCAAGGGTCCAACCTTGTAACTTGTTGATCACACAAGTACATCTTATTCCCATGAATAATCCTATTTTTACATCAGTGGCACCATTTGTATGAGATTTGCAGGACAAGTCTCTTAACCATTTAAATTAAATCGTACATACCAATTAATGTCATATGTGTGTGACATACCAGGTGCAGCCCTGACCTGCAGTTCTGGGAGCCTTACAAGCTGAAGTAGCTCCCACTTGGGCTCTACTTCATAAACAATATTCAGACACTCAAGCCACATATGCATGTGTGTAACTGCAGGCAGCTAGCTACTCTTGGGTTACATGCTGGCTCTCACCAGCCTTGTTTATATTACAGGATGACCCCAACACACCTTCATTCATGGATTTTCATCTAACAGTGTATGTCCTGTATTCCATAGTCCTCTCCAGGATAAAACACGTATTTTAAGTTCATTATTTCTTAAAAGGTGCAGTATTCCATTTTGTGAGCTCAAATAGTTATTCAGACACTTCAATTTAAACACACAGGATTAGATAAAACTTTAAACCAAGTTTACTAACTACAAAGATACAGATTTTAAGTGAGTACAAGTAATGAGGCATGAAAGTAAGAAATGGTTACAAGAGAAAAAGATGTGTGTCAATGCTCTAATTTAACAAACAATACTAGATTCAAGCAAAGTGTATCATGACATGCTCCGGCAGACTACTGAACAAACTCTGTCGTGAAGACCCCTCCCCCACAGTCCAACACCTACTTCTTTTGTCTCTTCAGATCCAATGAATGCAACTGGTGGGGAGGAGAGGATGGCAGGGGGTGTTTGCACCTTCTTTTTGTAGTTCCAGCCCCCCTCTTGAAAAGCATTTCCACCTCCAAGTGATGACCAAGCAATCCTTCTTCTGACTTCCATTTCCAGCCTCTGACAAACAGAGGATAGGGACACCATTCCTGCCTATCCTGGCTAATATCCACTGATAGGCCTAACTGCCATGAATTTGTTTAGTTTTTTTTTAAACCCTGTTAAAATCTTTGTCTTCACAAGCTCTTCTGGCAAGTAATTCCACAGGCCTACTACATGCTGTGTGAAGAAGAACTTCCTTTTTCTCGTTTTCAACCTGCTACCCATTAATTTAATTTGCTGACCCCCTAGTTCTTATATTATAGGAACAAGTAAATAACTTTTCTTTATTCACCTTTTCCACACCAGTAATGATTTTATATACCTCTATCAAATCCCCCCATCGTCTCCTTTTTTTCTAAGCTGAAAAGTCTCAGTCTGAGTACAAGAGACGAAGTCTGTGTGGAAGGATGTTCCCTGCTGACTTTTTCTCGTATGTTTGAACTCCGTGTCTTCCTTTCTTGCTAGATAACTCTGTTTACATACAAATGAAGCAGAGCACATAATCCCTTGTTTAGGAAAGACCAGTTGCCAGTTTCTCTTTGGGCAGAGCTTTGGGGTTTAATTCATTAATGTCATACAGAGGAATCTGATTTTACATATAATTTTTCCACAAATATTTTATCAGGACAAAACAGATCAGCAAATTGTGTTTTTTTCAAATGATACCTTATGAAGCATGCATTGACCGGAAATATTACAATAATGTGTAGGTGTGGAAAGAGGTGTGCATTTTGTTATAATATAAATTTGGCAATTTGGCAAATTTGGCAATTTTCTATTCTAGTGGATAATTTTAACACCAAGTCACTAAAACAGTCATTCACAGGTATCACAGATTCAGTCTGAACATTACAGCATTTAACTGTGTTTGTTTTATGTTCCTACATCTCTAATTGCAAGCTAGGTAGTCAGATTATTTTCTGATTACTTTCATGTGCAAAGCCGAATGAGTCAACAAGTGAATCAATTAATGCTAATTGACTACAACAGCTAAAGTTCAATTTAATTATTTGAAATCCTAACCTAATGATGGCCAATTTATGCTATAGCATTTGCAATTTGACTGTGCAGTGCCATTATTAAAGTCATTATTATTTTGTAGGGGAAGGGGAAGAAAGCAATATGCCGTCATGGCTCAGAACTAAGATAGGCCAGGAAGGCTGTGGGTTGTTTTTACAGAACCTCATCCATTAAATTTTGCTTTTGCAAAATCAGAGCTAAAGGATGGCTCAGATTTGACTGCATAATTAAAATGCAGACTGATTATTTTTATCAAGACAAAATGGGCCAAAATCTCCTCTCACACAGAGTTGGATAGGATAAAAATCAAATCATCCGAATGTTTTCATACTGAACATTTGAAATGTTTTGATAATTTCAAAATGTTTTGATTTCAGTTTCTTTTAAAAAATCTTTTTGATTGTATTAGCTTAAATTTCTGAACAAAAAGTTGCTTGAAACTAGATAATTTGAAATTGCTGTTTTGAAAATGTCAATATGATAACTTTTTTCGCAACTCTTTTTTTGCTAGTCGAGTATGAAAATGATCTAGTAGTAATTTACCCTTCTTCTTCTTATATTATGTTAAAAACATTATCCGGAACAGAGTGTAGTTTTCTTAAAGAAATATGTTTGGATACTGGTTTGGGGTTTGACATGCTTTGATGAACTTTATTCTAAATTATTAGAGAAAAGGTGTCACATGCAATACTGTAGAATTATGACCAATTACATAATGAAGGGCGTAGACGTTAGACAAGTAGATGAATTTTTGGCCAGGTAAAACAGCCAACACAGTTTGCTAATTACACCAAAAGTTTTAATGACTGAAGTAATTCTTACATCATTTTAACTATTTCACTTAATCAGAGGCAACATTTTAGGTCTTTCACAGCATGTTGCTTTTTAAAGCATTCACAGTAATTTTATGCCATCTCTGTAGTTATTTTGATTTGTGAGTCAATTCTTGAGGTAATTTTTCAGGGTCTAGGCGTGCATATTAGGCCTGGGCTAAAGCAGGGGTCAGCAACCTGTCCGACGCAGAGTGCCAAAATGTGACCTTTTGACCTTTACGTATAGGCCAAGTGCCAGTGATACTTTATAAGGTCATTGATAGTCCTACTTATAAAAGCTTCATTAATAAATAAATAAAGATGCTGAGTTTTACCTTTTCTGTCTTTAAATCTCCATCTGGATGGTTTTTTTTAAATATCTAAAAATGTCCAGGATTCTAATACAGATCGGACCTCTCTTTTCCCAGATTCTCTGGTCCAGCAACATCTCTCATCCAGCAGAGGAAGGGGACATGCCCCAGCCCCACCCTGGCTGCCCCCCATCTGTCCATGCAGGACGTAGGGGGACATGAGACATCCCTTAACCCAACCTGTCTGTGCAGGGGGCGGGAGGCAAACACGAGACACACCCACCTGTCTGTGTGGGGGGAGGCAAACACGAGACACATTTGCCCCTCAGACTCTGGAGGGAGGCAGGGCAGGAGGAAAGAGGGCAGCACACGCCGAGAGTCCAGGTGCTATTGCTGAGCCAGCCACCACCAGAATCGCTATTGGGCCAGCCCCCACCCCATCCTGCCAGATCCCTATTGGTCCAGCCGCCAGCCCGCTCCACCAGGGTCCCTCTTTGTCCCCACCCCCTCTCTTTTAATTACTGTTTGCAAGCTGGACTGAGTTGGCAAACTAGGGAACTGCCCACTGGTAAAGTACAGGTTGAAACTCTCTTGTCCAGCAACATCCTTCGTCCATCAGGACAATGGATGTTGCTGTACCAGAGAGCACCAGCCATGCAGGATGCAGCAGAGCCCTGCTGGTGGTAGGGAGCCCCACTGGCAGCCCGTTCTGGGGAGTCTATGGGCAGCCCCAGGACAGGGAGCAGGGTCAGGGAGCCCTGCCACTGGGAGCCTGCCTGGGGTTGGGGAGCCCCACTGTGGGGAGCCCAGCCCCAGTCGGGAGCCTCCCCAGTGGAGAGCCGGCAGGGAGCCCGGCTGTGGCGCAGAGCCCCACCTGCACCCATAGGGGCCGCAGCTGGCCATGAGGAGCCCCACAGCCCGAAGAAAAGGAGCCCTGCTGGCAGTCCCGCAGCCCATGGCCAGGACAGCTCTGCAGCAGGGAACTGGCTGGGGCCTGGAGCCCTCTTGGTAGCACGGCAGGCCCTGGCTGGGGTCGGGGTGGCCTGTGGAGATCCCTGCGACAGGGAGCCAGGAGCGGCTGGGGCAGAGAGCCCTGTGGGTAGCCAGCAGCTACAGGCAGTGGGCCTAGGATGCCAAGCCCTAGCCAGCCAGGGCACCCTGCAACAGCCCCACCTCCCCAACAGTCCTGTAGATGTGCCCTCCATCCCAAACTCTCCCTGCCCTGACTTACCTGCACTGCTCCATGTGGTGTGAGCAGGAAGTCAGGGTGGCGGTGCAGGTGCTTTAACTTCCCCTCTGGCAGGCACACTGGCAGAGCTCAGCTGTCCCTCTCTGCTCCCCTGCTGAATGAGGGAGCAGGGGTGGGGCTGAGCTCCTTCCACATGCTGCTCAAAAGCGGCTCGCATGGCAGTTGTGACACACATACCAGGAGTTGCCGACCCCTGTGCTAAAGGTAGCATGGAGCCACACCGCACCAACCTTAGTCCTCGGTGGCGTTGTCCTTCTGTGAGGTACAGTGTCTTCCATGCTTCTCAGGAACATATGGGGAATGAACTCACAGCTTCAACCTCTCATTGGCTAGTCTACAGGACCGTTGGGGTGGGGTGGGGCTGTTGCAGGGTGCTTTGGCAGGCTCCAGCCCCCTGCCTCTTTCCTGCCTCTTCTGGGTTGACAACTGGGGAGCAATTGCTTTGCTCACACAAAGAGTGTAATTGCAGGTACAAAATGTGAAATCCAAAGAGTCTCAATTGCACTCACCCAGAGACCAGCCATAAATTTTCCTCCCTAGTTTTTACTTCTGCCTTATTCAGGCAAATTTCATGGATGTTGCTGGAAGTTTGTCTAAAGTAAATGTCAAGTATAGTATAAAGCTTGAGTGCTGTTGAGCTGTCCATCTAGATTTGGGTCCTTCATTTCCTTTCAGTTAATTGCTTTGAGTTACTATGAAAAGGGTTACATTTATATCAGGAGGCTATGGAATTAACAGAAAACATTGGCCATTCATACTCTTCAAATTTTATTACAATATTTTTGTGTTTGTATGAACATATGTAGATGTTTAATCAAAAATAAGGTGTGCCTTACTACATGTATCTGTTTAACTTATTTTACTGTAATTTACCCTCAGAAAAATACCATCAAGTGGCAAGCTGGTTCTAACACTTACAACTGATGCTTGTGAGGGGAAAGAAAATTTTGTCCGCTACCTTGAACATGTGCAAGCAGTTATAACAGTGAACGCAACTAGGCGAGGGGACCTCAACATCAACATGACATCGCCTATGGGGACTAAATCCATTTTACTGAGCCGACGACCAAGAGATGATGACTCCAAGGTGGGTTTTGACAAATGGCCTTTCATGACAACACACACGTGGGGAGAAGACCCCAGAGGCAGTTGGGTTCTGGAAATTGGGTTTGTTGGTAGCATGCCACAGAAGGGAGTACTGAAGGAATGGACACTGATGCTACATGGGACACAAAGCGCACCATATATAGACCAAATAGTAAGAGATTACCAATCCAAACTGGCTATGTCCAAGAAGGAGGAGCTGGAAGAAGAATTAGATGAAGCAGTAGAGAGAAGTCTGAAGAGTTTACTGAGCAAGAACTAGCACTGGTCTCTGCATGTTCATTTTTTTCCTCTCCTAAATCCTTCTACTCACCTTTCTACTATTCAAACCTCTGTTAGACGTTACAATGATCGTCTCCGTAGCCAAATTATCTTACCTGATTGATTCAAACTCCTCTATCTTGTCAATGATTATTTTAGTTACAACTGAAGCAGTCTTTTTTTTAATTCTAAGCCACAAATTTGGTGTTCCCTGTCCACTATACTGTACAGTTTGTGACTGTAAATGATTTTGTGTCATACAAATAGTTAATAACTTGCAAACAAAACCGTGGTGGCTTTTCTCTTCATATTTTTGTGGTAAATGTTGTTTGTGTTTAAAAATTAAAGAGGGGGTACATTTAAAACCTGGCAGGAAGTGGTAATGAACCCATTTGGGCAGCTTTCAAGACAGAGATGTTAACACTAGCAAGTTGGCTAGAGATGCCTTTGAATGACTAACAGCCTGATTCTGTGTCATTGAGTTCAGTGGGAGATTTCCCATTGCCTTCAGTAGAAATGGGAATAGGCCCTAAAAAGAAAAAGAAATCCAGAGATAAAGGAAGATCACCACCTCCTCTCAGAAATCAATGCCTTTTTGTATATCCTTTACAGACACACACACATTTCTTGACTTAGAGGTGATTCATTTGTGCATAAAGTGAGACAAAATGATGTTCAAAATATCTGATAAACAACATGCATTGAGAAACAGGGTCCAAATGTTCTATAAGCACAACTATTTTTTAAATGTAGTAATTCAAATCCAATTTATGTCAAATCAGCACAGTGGGAACAACATTTAAAAAAGTGGGATACCCTTGTGCCATGTGCATCTGCTCTCCTTTTTACTAAATGTATTATGGCAGCGAAAGATAAGGCTGCGTCACCATTTCCATTACAGACCCCCATATTCTGTGACTAGTAATTTGCTATCGGAGGAACTTGGTATATGAACTCTCAGTCCCAAAGCCAGTTTTAGTTCAAATTTCCTTTTATTTTAAAATCTAGAGATGAGATCACTTTTGAGTTGCACAAGTTTGTTTCAGAAGGAATGTATCTGATACTGGTATTATGATATGTGCACAATGCAAAGTTAGTTTTGACTAGCAATAAACTTCGGCAAATTTTCCCACAAATCTTTGTTGCTCTTTTAAAGACTTAGTCCTGCAATCTCTTAATCAATTGTGTTTAGGATCACATCCTGAAAAGCAAATTGAGTCAGAGCCTGATCCATGTACTGGCATTGTCTTCAATGGACATTACCCACAATGTCAAACACCATACAGACAAGTATTCTCAGGACTGGGATCTCTGAACAGTAACTATGGAACCATTCCTGCAAATACTTACATACTAGTTTAACTTTAAGTCGCTGAGCAGTTAAATGGCTTCAGCAGAACCACATCATGTTTATGACAGCGCATATAAATGTTTGCAGGACTAGGGCCTAGGATGCTGGCAGTAACTAGTTTCAGAATTCAGTTATTTTCTATTTTTAACATGCAGAACATACATCTAAACTGTGTGTTATCAAGAGTTGTTTTCGGTAATCAGTTGCAAACTAAAATTACAATACACGTGTATTTAGCTAATGATTAAAATGTCTCCAAGGGGCTTTGAAATGAATAGTTTTACCCCAGAATGGATATTTATTCTCTTACCTCAAGTGAATGCTCATCTTTTAAATTCCCGTAACAGTTTTTTCTTTTCCTTTCAAATGCAAAACAACTTATCTACTTAAGCTATGTTTAAATGCTGTATACTGTAAGCTAAGCTAAACACCTAAAGGTTCATAGGCTTTCCATTCCTATCATGTAACTGAGGCGTTACTCCATTGCAGATAATGGACTCACTCTCAGGCTACGTCTACGCATGCCCCAAACTTTGAAATGGCCACGCAAATGGCCATTTCAAAGTTTACTAATGAAGCGCTGAAATGCATATTCAGCACTTCATTACCATGCGGGCGGCCGCGGCGCTTCAAAATTGACGCGGCTTGCCGCTGCGTGTCTCGTACTGATGGGGCTCCTTTTCGAAAGGGCCCCGCCTACTTCGAAGTCCCCTTATTCCCATGAGCTCATAGGAATAAGGGGAATTCGAAGTAGGCGGGGTCCTTTTGAAAAGGAGTCCCATCGGGATGAGCTGCACGGCGGCGAGGTGCGTCAATTTCGAAGCGCTGCGGCCGCCTGCATGCTAATGAAGCGCTGAATATGCATTTCAGCGCTTCATTAGTAAACTTCGAAATGGCCATTTGTGTGGCCATTTCAAAGTTTGGGGCTCGTATAGACACGGCCTTAGTGGTAAGTGAGAAGAGAAACAGCCCCTCCTCCAACCCCGTCAGGCTTTTAGTTTTAAAATGCCACCTAATAGAAGTGGCTCTTACAATCCTGTTGTTGTTCATTTGTTCAGATAGATGGAAAGCATCAAGTATATTTCATCTGGAAGGTCTTAAACTAAATGGAGGGACACCAGGGGTCAATTCTAATCTCAGACAGACACATGGGCAATGAACCAAGGCTTAAATTAGTTATGTTGGTGTCTTTGGGGCTGGGAAGATGCCCATTGTCTTCACTGGGTTTTGAATTGTGACTATGACTCCCAGTAAGTAATGGGAGTTGTGCATGTATATTTGAGGGAAGAATTGGCCCCTATTGTCTGTACATACGTGTTGATAACATAAAAACATATGAGATATATAAAATATGTAATATATATATATATATATATATATATATATATATATATATGCAAGCATGCATAATATATATTGCATATAGTATGGAACATAATACATACATATACGCACACTATATGTGTATGCATTTACTGAAGAAACAGTTCATTTAAACATATTGAAGAGTATTCTGAAATATGGGAAATGATTTTGGATTAAGAAATATCCTTGTGGCAATTTTAAATGAAAGTGTATGTTAATTCCTATTGCATTCATGTAATTTTGCAATCTCTGTTTAAACATTAAATGTCTTATATAGCAGCAAAATATCTAAATGGGTGGTCATATTTTCATAATGTTGACTTAACTTATTAAATGCACAATGACTGTAAGGGGTGATTAACAGAAATGATGAGTTTTGATATACGGATATATAAAATAAGTGTATATACAATATACATATATATATCTATATAGATAGCTATATATATAGATATATCTTGACTTCAAACTCTTCAGAATTTTTGCATCAGGGTAAGCACTGAAAAATGTCCAGCTAGGATAAGTTTTTATGGTATCACTGATGCAAAGTAAAGTGAATTTGTTAGCATTTATAGCAGAGGAACTAATGCAGTTCTTGATTTAAAACAGGTGAATGTTGTTAAAGTATAAAGCCCTGTGATGATGTTTTATAATCTGAGTAAAATAAAGAGATGTTGTAAACTGGCAGGTCCTATCATCATTGCCTATCAGAAGTCCTGGGGGATGTGACATGTATTCAGTGAAACCAATTCAAAATATTCTACTTTAATAACGCAGGCCCAAATCACATCTCAGGTATGTGTGATACACTGGAGATAAATATCTGCATCAAAGAAAGTAATACCAACATAAAGACTGTAAAAGTAAAGCCGTTAAGCAATGTTTTAGTTGTTAGGAGTGTTATACAATGGACCACTGCGGACTGAGGCCCCAATTCAGGGAAGAGCTTAAGCATGTAGTCAAAGGTAAGCATGTGTTTGAATCCCATTGACTTCAAAGGGTGGTAAGTAAAGGCTTAAAGTTAAGCACCTGCTTAAGTGTTTCCATGAGTCAAGGCCTGAATGATCAATAGTGCCATGAGACACAATACATCTTGTCTTGTGAAAAATCAGCCTTCATTAGATCCAGTTGTATTGCAAGTAGACAGTGTTCACTTTTTCAGAGTGCAGAACAGAGGCTGAAATGGGAGTTTTGTTTGAAAAATACTTTAAACCCCTGTCCCCAAATAGCCATTTTGATCCACAAGAAAACTGTGTCTTTCCTTAGGCTTTTCCTGGATTTAGTACCCTTTTATTCCATGGGACAGGAGTCAGGTCTTATTAGAAACCCAGCTATGAGGTTGCCAAACATGACTGCAGTGCTAAAATGATCCCAGGAAATCCATTTACTCAATTTCCATTATCATGGGAATCAGCACAAAGGTAGTATGTTTTATTTCTCAGTGAGGAGACTGGCTAAACTCCTAAATTTTAATATCCATTCCAGAATAGTTGTTAGAAATAACAAATATCCAGTTTCTGGTGATGTCAGTGGCAACTGAGGGTGCTCAGCACCTCACAGGACTGTTTCTGATCTAGCACAAAACTGCATTACTTAGTGGCTACATCTACACGAGCAGCTTTTCCTAGCAAAACTGGGCTTTTGTTGGAAAAACCGGCAGAGCGTCTACATGCAAAATGTGTTTTGTCAACACATCCACCAGGAGCGTTATACCTTTCCCCGTTCGGGTATAACGCCTCTCTCGACAGTGCTCTGTCGACAAAACCACAGAGGCTTCCCATGTGTACGTGGCCTCTGTGTGAATACCATGTACTGCTCCCCAACAACGTGGAACATAGAACTTATTTCACTTGGAATTTTTATAATATATGGTATGGTATGTATGAAGGTCTCAAAACCAAATTTATTTTAATCATGGAGTGAATATCACCCATGACAGCAAATCTCTATGCACCATTTAAATCTACTTCTAACCTATTTGGGGGGCTTAGGTAGAGGGTGGTCTTTCTGCTTGGTCCCCTGCAATGAGAAGACTTTTACCCATATCGAGACAAAATATGTTCTCGTTCGCACACGCTGCATTCAGCTGGATTCATGTGCCTCGGAGAAGCCCCTGACTCTTTTTTATAAAGCAGCTAGAATCTGGCTCACTGTATACATTTAAGGTTTCCTTGTCTAAGATAAGCTGCAAAGCAACAACCTTCTATGGAAAAGGAACTTATGCCATATACTCCCATAGCACTACAATAAGACAATAGCAAAAATCTCTTTAAAGGAAACATTTGTGAATGTAATATTGACTCCCACACACACCCCCAACCGTCCCCTCCCCCAGCCCCAACTTCATTGGTCACTGTCCAAAGAAGCAATCCTTCTGCTATGAGGTTGATTCAAGTAAAATTTGATTAGTCAGCTTCTTGGCCTCAGTCTAGGACAATTTTTTTCACTGTTCTGCCTTCAATTAATTTATCAACATAACCACATAATATGAATGTCTGCATTATCTATCACTGTTTTAAAAGCAATGTCATGTTATGAAAAACATGGTATAAATGTTGATTGTACAGTAAAATGCATCATCATGCACACAAGGAAAAACTGTGGTTCTTGGCCTGTGGCTGTAACAAAGTTGAGTAGATGAAGTGAATGAGCCTGATTCTCTTCCCCTAGTAGTCACTAAGGCTACATCTACACTGGCCCAAATCTTTGAAATGGCCATGCAAATGGCCATTTTGAAGATTTGGGCTAGGGTAGACATGGCTTTGGTGCTTTATTAGTGCTTGCAGGGAGCACAGAATGAAGCCCTATGAAATGCAGAACATTCTGGTCTGCTGTAGTAGGAGATATGTTAGTGGTTCATGTTAAGTTAGAGTCCAGAGACCTTACAAATGCTGAAGACCCTACATGGTTTTAATTCAGTCCCCAGTCCATGTTTTGGCCGAGTAAAACTGAGTTAAGGCCTTCACAATGTAGGTCCAAAACCTGCAAAATATTTAAGCACATGGTTAACTTTCATGGGACTACGCTCACACGCTTAACTCCTCTGCTGAACCACAGCCTCAAGTCATACTCAAAGTATTCACACATTTTTATGGCTACAGTCATGAAGGATTTTAGTCTCACTGAAAATGTTGGAGATGCATGAATAATCTGAACAAAATTTGGCCAACATCAATATGAAAAAGAGATGCTAGGGAAGCAATGCACATATGGGAGCATTGTTAACATTTCATGATACATTTGTAGCTCTGGGCAATTATTAGAATTGATTGGAAATTTTCTGTTAATTTTTTTATGGAAGAAAGTTTTCTTGAGATCAGAAGTTCACCATGGAATTTTTTTTTTCACTAGGTTCTTCCTGCCACCATTAGTCTCTATGGCATCCGAGGCTGGACTACACTTCCCATGATGTACAGTAATCTCGACTCTGGCTGAATTGTTGCCGTGCATCATGGAAGTCCCACGTGTATAATGCACAAAGGGAGATGTACTCTAATTAGGCCTGCAGAGGACAGTGGAAGACATGCAACATCCACCTACACCTCAAATGAGGCATTGTGGCAGCTCAGATGGGGGCAGGCAAACATCCAAATGAGCTGAAATAAAGAGTTTTGACATTTCAGAGTCAAAAAAAAATTCTCTCTTGTGACAAATTTCCATACTTTGGCTTATCGGTCTGAAGCAAAGAGGCAAACAAATATCAAAACATCAGCATTTCTCACAGGTCAGAAATTCCAATTTTTGACACAGTCTAATAGTGTAACTGTGTGTCAAAACCAGGATACAGACATGCAAACCTTCACTTCCTCTGTGCTTGAGCAATTCCGCTGAGTTTACTGGGACTGCTCACATAGATGGGATTTTGCAGGATTATGTAGTGAGTTTCTAGGTCTGGATCACTAAAAGGCAACTAATTTGAGGAAAAAATAATAAAATATGCCCTGACCATATCCCAAGCTGGTCAAGTGTGAAGTGTCTGCAATCCACTGAAAAGATTTCAGTGTGCACTCAACCTCAGTAACGTAAGATTTTTGCTGCAGGCTTAATTTTAAATAGACTTCAGCAAGCTATTTTTTTAAAAAACACACAATCACAGATATTCAGTGTAACAGTTAGCTGCAAGTTCCTTAGAGATAGAAGTATTCAAATGAAACCCTAGTGAAATCCTGTCCCCCTTGAAATCAGTGGGTGATTTATGTGTAAAGACTGAACTCAAACTCTTGTTACATTCTTTTTTCAAATTGTCCCTTTTTGTTTCTTTTGGCATCACTACATATTTTATTATGAGCAGCACAGGTGAAATATAATAAGATGCTAATAACAAGTTCTGCCATTTTTTTTTGCTATCATATCTAAAAATAAATGACTTAAGTGCTCTTACAATATGTGCAAAGTATAAACAAGGGCTAATTGTCTTATGTTACTGAAACAAAAGTGCCTAGTCTTTCACCTTAAAAATGTCCTGTCACTCAGTTGTTAATACTAGCTGCATGAATGTCACTGTTTGACATGAAAGGTAACACACCCACTGTGACTGTTCTTCAGGATGCAAAGTTTTTATTCAATGAACCAGATGTCACAAGCCAACATTTGAAGCTGTCTGAGAAATTGGAAATTAATGTCAGCTAAAGCATTAGTAGAGGAATATAAACTATAAGGGGTCAATTTGAAGTCAACCATATTACTAAGGTGTGGTTTAGATGGGCAACTTCTTAGTAATTATTTTCCACAAAAGGGCCGTGTCTACACTAGCCCCAAACTTCGAAATGGCCATGCAAATGGCCATTTCGAAGTTTACTAATGAAGCGCTGAAATACATGTTCAGCGCCTCATTAGCATGCGGGCAGCCGTGGCGCTTTGAAATTGACGTGGCTCGCCGCCGGGCGGCTCATCCCGACAGGGCTCCTTTTCGAAAGGACCCCGCCTACTTTGAAGTCCCCTTATTCCCATCTGCTCATAGGAATAAGGGGACTTCGAAGTAGGCGGGGTCCTTTTGAAAAGGAGTCCCGTCGGGACGAGAAGCGCGGTGGCGAGCCGTGTCAATTTTGAAGCGCTGCAGCCGCCTGCATGCTAATGAGGCAATGAATATGTATTTCAGCGCTTCATTACTAAACTTCAAAATGGCCATTTACATGGCCATTTCGAAGTTTGGGGCTAGTGTAGACATGGCCAAGGTGTTGCATAAATGAACCTGCTACTAGTTGCCCAAGGAAAATTTAGTGAGTAAAGATGAATCTACACCAGACAAACTTGCCATTATTGCATCAATGTTGTATATCAAACATCAAAAGTCTCACTATGTTAGCACTGGGTAAGGGAAAAAAATAATCATGTCATTTAAGAATTGTACCAGACAAGTTGCTTATCAAACAATGTAACTTAAGAGCCTTTGTCTCCTTGCTTCTTCTTGCTTGTCTTCTCAATTGTTGTCTCCACAATCATAGCCGTCTCTTCGTAAGTCTGAATTCTGTCATCTGAAAATTGCTGGATGGATTCCACCATTTCCACCTTCTCATAGCTCAAGGAAGTGGGTAAGCTTGGTTCTCTGAATGCTAAGCCTTCTCGTTGGTCTTCTCTGACATACTCTGCCTCTTTAAATATGTCTGGCTCAGAAGAGCTGTCTGCAGCCCCTTGAAGTGCTTTCTCTGGGCCAGAGATGTCTGGCTGCTTTGAGGGCTCTTCAGCTGTTTCTTCTGACTTTCTGCCCTGTGCATTTATAGCTTCTCTCTCTTCAGGCTCAGAGGGCATTTCGTGGACTTCCCCTTTCTCATTTGCTGATGGTTCAGAGGGTTCAGGCAGCTCTGTAATTGGCTCGACTTCTCCTCCATTTGGCATCTTTCCATTGCCCATGGAAACAATGATTCTACCTCCACCTGGGGTGTAAGATGAATAGAAGCAAGGATGGTCATAGCTGGCTTCCTCTGTGACAAGTACATAACGCTCTTTGGCAGACACGACCGTCTTAGGCTCTGGTCTCTTGAAGCATCTTATTTTCTCTCTCACCGTGTTACACAATTCATCAAAAGCTTTACTTATTTGAGCTCCATCAGGCACATCCTCTGGGACTGTTTCTTGCTCAAGTAGTACTAATCCTTCCTGCTTAGGTTCACGTATTACTGTGCTCTCCTGTTTAAATTGTAGCTGATCCTGATCCAACCCTTCCAGAGTTCTTTCATACTTATTTTCAGGTGAAAACCCATCTGTTATGTTTGTAGAAGTGATCTCCTTTCTTCGAGAAATTTTCTTTGCCAGACCTTTTTGTCTTGGTTTTGCACTTGCAATCTCTTGCATAACCACTGTGATATCTAAAGAAAAACAAAATAAAGATAACAGCAAATAACACTGAAAGCTGTTGCCCACAATAGCTTAAGCAATTTGTCTTCAAACAAAGGGATGTGTATGGGCAGAAAGTATATACAAAAATACAAAGTACTGTAGTACAGTATGTGCAGAACAAAATGAAGCTGCAAAGGTGGATACGTATCCATTTTATGTATGAAAACTGCTACTCTGAGCGTGCAATGTTGGCCATGTGTCTATTTGGCATGTACAAAAGCCCCTTTCATACATAAAAAGTGTACAGGCTAACTTTTACATGTGCGACACTAGGTGCCCCAGATCAGTATCGGCAATCTATGAAGCCTATACCAATGCTCCGAAGGCATATTTAAACCTCACAGGGACTTGGATTAACAGCAGGATTAAGCTCTTTAGGTCTAATCCATACCCATGTGGAAATAGCTCTTGTGGCACTTTTACAGGATTCCTGGGCTTTCCCATGGCACAAACATCTTCCAGACGTGATATGGAAAACACCCTCCTGTGCCAAACCGTCTCCCTGCCCCATTCTTTGTGAGAGAATTACAAACTCCACCTAATGCTATCACTATAGTGGCCTAACATCTAGGCAAGTTCCTTCCTCACTTTCTATCTATCCTCGAGTCAGTGAAGCATCTTGGCAATTATTCTTCCTGTAGTGATCCAGAACTACAAAGTGAAATTATGTCTGTCTAGGGTATGAGAATAGGCAGTTCAAAAGCATGTGGACAAAAGTACTTCAAGCAGTTGCACCTTGTCCATTATCACAGTGATTGTTTATATATATATATATATATATATATATATATATATATATATATATAGTGGTAAACCCGGTGGTAGACCCTTACCTGGAAGCTTCCGGAGCCTTCTAGAAGGCCAGTATACTGGGTTCTATTTGAAGGCTAGGTAATGGGCGGGCACAGCCCGCCCACGACTAAAAGGCCCCTCTTAAAGGGAGAGGGAACCCATTAAAAAAAAGCCATGGCCCCAACAAAGTACAGGGGACAACAAAAGAGAAAACAGGGACGGGAGTGGAGGTCAAAGGTTTAAAACTAGGGAACCAGAAGGCGACACCGAGCAGAGAACCCCGGACAAGGCCCACGGCCCCTCAAGGTGTCGAGAGAAGCCAGTGGACGCCGCCCAAAGGAACTCGGCCTGGATTCATGAGCGAAGAGCAGAGCGGAAATAGGCCCCACAGTCGCAGGCTTCCCCCCCGCCAGCCTCCTCTCCCGAGTGTTATAAATGGCTACCTTGGCCATAGCCAGGAGGAGGCTGACGAGGAGGTCCTGTGACTTAGTGGGGCCACGTATGGGGTGTGCAAGGATAAAAAAGGTGTGGGGAAAAGTGCAGCCAGAACCTCAGCAGGAGGTTCTGGAGGAGCCGGAAGAGGGGCTGCAACCTGGCGCACTCAGTGTAAATGTGCGCCAGGGTCTCCCTCGTTCCACAGAAAAAGCAAGTGTCCGGGGGGTGGGAGTTGAACCGTGCCAAGTACACGCCAGTGCTCACTGCCCCATGAAGGCTTCTCCAGCTGATGTCCCCGGCGGGCCGCGGGACCAGGGTAGAATAAAGGCTGGCCCACTGGGGCTCCCCACCCTCCGAAGATGGTGGAAGGTCCCACCACTTGTGATCTGGGCGGGACATGAGGGTGGGATAGTGGAGCGTGTGAAGCATGAGAATGTACAGATGATGTCGGGGCATGGTTGGAAAGGGACCAGCTGCAAGGCGTGCAGCCGGCTGGGATGATGTGGGCGGGGGAGGCTCGCGGAGCCAGGGGCCCACAGAGAGATCCGGAGGGCCAGGAGTGAGAGGGGGTCGGGGTGCACCCTCTCGCAGGACCTGGCGTAGGTAGGTGTGAGCAGCAGGTGGCAAGGCGGCCTTCACCTCCTCGAGTACACGCCGGGGAGAATGTAGGGTGGAGAGCCCCATGCGCTGGGTGAGCGCCGGGGCCTCCATCCAGTCACCCCGGTCACAGTCCAGGAGGTCTCTGACCCTGGTGATTCCACCGAGGACCAGCCTCCGGCACACCGCGGGGGACTCCGCCGCCTGCACACGGAGGTACGGATTGTGTAGCAGGGGCTCCGCAAGGAGGTCTTCCCCCGTGGTGGCCCCGAAGGACCTGGAGACTGCGAGCAGCCGCCAGGTGCAGAGGAGGTCCTGGTGGAAGGCCGGCAGCTCCGAGAGGTCTCACAGATGGCCTCTCAAAGGCAAATAAAGGAGCTGCCAGTCGTATTGGAGCCCTCGGAAGTGACGGAGGAAAGTGTGCGCCAGCGTGCTCCATGCCAGACTATCTGCACTATTGCTGTTGAGGAGTCCCTGCAGGGCCCGGAGGCGGAAGACCTGGACCCGAGTGTGGAGGCAGGTCAGGCCCTGTCCTCCCTCCTCCGGGGGGAGATGGAGAACCCCTGCAGGGACCCAGTGCAGTCCTGGCCAAAAGAACTCCAGAACCACCTTCTGGAGGGCGGTGAGGAAACCCAGGGGTAGGACAAGGGTGTTGAGATGGTGCCAGAGCATGGACAGGACTAGTTGGTTAAGCACCAGTGCCCTCCCCTGTAGGGAGAGGCACTGGAGCAGCCCCGCCCATCTCCGCAACCGCTCAGCCACCCTGCCCTCTAAACCCTGCCAGTTTTCTGGCAGAGAGGGATGGGTGGCAGATAGAAAGACGCCCAGATAGGGCAGCGGACCTGCGCTCCACCGCATGGCCTGAAGCGTGGGTGGGAGGTGGCCCGCCTGCCACCCAGCCCTGACCACCAGGCCAGAGCTCTTGACCCAGTTGACCCGGGCGGAGGAGGCTGCCGAGTAAACGGCTTGGCAGGCCTCCAACCGTGCCAGGTCTCCCAGGTCCTGGACCACGAGAAGTAGGTCGTTGGCATATGCTGACAGAACCAGCTGCAGCTCCGGCTCACAGAGCACCAACCCCGTCAACCTTCGTCGAAGGAGACAGAGGAAGGGCTCGATGGCCAGAGTGTAGAGCTGGCCCAACAGCGGGCAGCCTTGATGCACCCCTCGCCTGAAGCTGTTCGGAGTGGTCACAGTCCAGTTGAGCTTGACCAAACACTCTGAGGCAGCGTACAGCACCTGGAGAAACCCGATGAAACGGGGTCCGAAGCCGAAGGCCCACAGAGTGCCCAGGAGATACCTGTGGTTCACCCTGTCGAACGCCTTCTCCTGATCCAGGGACAGGAGGGCGAACGACAAACCATCCCTACACCCGAGCTCCAAGAGATCCTGGACCAGATAGAGGTTGTCAAAGATGGTGTGGCCCAGGACAGTGTAGGTCTGGTCGGGGTGGCCTGCGTCCTGCAGCACAGACCCCCAAGCGACAGGAGACGGCTTTAGCAATAATCTTGTAGTCCGTGCTGAGGAGCGAGATGGGACGCCAGTTCTGCAAGGATTTGGCCCGTTTTGCAAGGATTTGGCCCAGACGCTGAGCAGGTCTGGGCCGAGGACATCCCAAAACACGCGGTAGAACTCCACGGTCAGCCCGTCCATGCCTGGGGATTTGTTGGTGGGCATGAGATGGAGGGCTTCCAAGAACTCAGCTAGAGTAAGAGGAAGCTCTAGCCGGTCCCGGTCACCCGTGCTGACCGAAGGCAGTTGGTCCCAAAGCACTCTGCAGGCGTTGGCGTCGGTCGGATCCGGGGAGAAGAGGGTGGCGTAGAAGGCGTGAGCCCTCTCGTGCATCTCCACCGGATCCGTAAGAGGGGTGCCGTCCTCCGCAAGGAGGCAGAGGATATGTTTCTTGGCACCCCTCTTTTTTTCCAGGGCATAGAAGAAGTGGGAGCCACGGTCCATCTCCTGGAGGAGCTGGATCCGCGACCTCACAAAGGCCCCCTGTGCCCGAAGGGTGTCGAGGGCCCCGAGCTCGTCCCGCTTCTCCCGGTACGTGCCACAGAGGGATGGATCTCTGGAGCTGGCGGCCAGGCACCTCTCCAGCTCAAAAACCTCCCGCTCCAGCTGTCCTATCAACGCATCCCGCCGCCAGCTGGCCCCCCGGGCATAGTCGCGGCAGAAGAGCCATGTGCGCACCTTTCCCAGATCCCATCACCGCCGCACCAAGGGAAAGGCATGCCGTTGCCCATGCCAGGCCAGCCAGAACTCCTGGAAAGATGCCACGAAGCCCACATCCCCCAGCAGGCTGTTGCTGAAGTGCCAGTAGGCCGACCACCGCTTCCCCGGAGAAAGGGAAGCCTTCACAGCCACCAGGTGGTGGTCCGAGAAAGGGACCGGCCGCACGCTGGAGGAGTGGGCCCGAGAGAGATGTTGCCAGGAGATGTAGATGCAGTCCAACCGGGAGTGCATGGATTTGTGGCCCACCACCTGGACGTAGGTGAAGACGGTGTCCTCGTCTGGGTGGTGGCTGTGCCAGACGTCCACCAGGGAGCGATGATTGATGAGCTCCCTGAGGACGTCCGCAGCGGCCTGGCACTGCTCCGTCCCCATATGGTCCCGCTTCTCGAGGGTGCAGTTAAAATCCCCTCTGAGGACCAAGCACTTGCGAGGATCGATGGAGTCGAGGAAGGCTGCCGCCTGCCGGAAGAATGATGTTCTCTCTGGGCCGGATGTTGGGGCGTAAACATTGATGAGGTGGAGGGGCAGCCCCTCCATCCATACCTGGAGATATAGCAGGCGGCCTGGCACGACCTCGACGCTCCCCAGCACCTTGGGCTGCAGGTCTGGGGAGAACAGGGTCGTTACCCCGGCCCGATGGGCCGAGAGGTGACTAAGATGGACCCCGCCTCCCCACTCCAGCCACCAGCTGGCTTCGGCGGCCGGAGTAGTGTGGGTCTCCTGTAAGAAGGTGAGGTGACCGAGTACCCCCCCGTACTTGGAGGAAGGAGAGCACCCGCCACCTGTGGAGACGCGACCCGCAGCCCCTGGTGTTCAAGGTGGCAAAGATGATCGGTGGCATTTAGAGGGCTGGGGAGGATCCTCGCCAGAGGGAATGTCAATGGTCCCCGCGGGGCCGCGCAGCAAGCCGTGGCCGATGCCATAGGTGATTAGAGCGTCACAGAAGCTGCGGGCCCGTTGGTAGGCCGCAGTGTCCCTCCTCCCGGTCCCCTTGCCCTCCTTTAGAAGGGCCCTCATGGACTCAAGGATGAAGTGAAAGTCACCCCAGCACTGGAGGGTGAGAGCTACTTTGTTCTTGGAGCCGCGAATGTCCTCCAAGAACTCGCACATCTCGTCCGCCAGTGCATGGGGTGCCAAGGCCTCGGGGTCCCGAGTGCCCCTTGGCCTCGTATCTTTTTGGGCCTGACGGCCGGCAAGAAGGTCAGGATGGGGGCTGGGGCTTGGTTTTGGGAGGAGTAGGCGTGGCGGAGGGAGAGCAGCCCCGAAAGTACTGGGAGAGGGCAAAGCAAAGGGGGCCTCCCGAGGGGTTGCAGCCTCGGGAGTGGTTATGAACAGACAGGGTCCAAGGGGCGGGGGCAGGAAATAAAGGGATGTGGGCAGGAGGGGTAAAGGTTTTAGGGAAGGGGGACGGGTCATGAGGAAAAGGGGGAGGTGGAGGAGGAGGAGGAAGGGAGGGAGGGTGGGGGAGGCAGTGGCGGGAGAAGGGGAGGGGAAGGGTCCGGAGCGGGTAAGGGCACAGGTTCTGGGGCAAGGCATTGATTGGAAGAGGGGGTGGGGGCGGGGGCAGGGGCGGGAGTGGGGGCTAAGGTGGGAGTGGGGGCGGGAGTGCAAACAAGAGGGGTTTCAGGAGCGGGAGCTTTTCCGGGTGGTGAGAAGGGAGAGAGTGCAAAGGACAAGGTGCCAGTGCATTCGGCAGCAGGCACTGATGAGGTGGGAGGGTCAGCATTGGGGTTTTCGACTCCAGGATGGAAGGGAGAGCAAGGCGGGAACACAGATCCTCCCGGAGCATCCAGGGGCTGGGGAATTGCAGTTGGGAGGGTGTCCCCAGCCGGGGGGGTGGTCGCACCCCGCGACGTCCCTGAACAAGGAGGGGTAGTGGTTGGGGGATTGCTGGCCGGTGGGGAAAGCGAGGGGGATGGCTGAGTGTAGGCAGTCGGTCCACAGGCTTCTAGTAGCAGGCCCTCTATGTCCAGAGCAGCTGGGGTTAGGCCTAGGGCCTCGACCTCCTGCGAGAGGAGGGCGAGGCCGGGGCTCACCTCCTCCGGGCGCTCCGTGACGGCGGTCTGGGCAGTGGCCGGAGGGGTGTCGGAGGAGGGCATGGGCTCAGGACAGGCCTCCTCTGCCCTTTGGGCTTGGGCCCCGGGACAGAAGGGGTGGTATCCTCCATTGCTGCTGCGGCGGCCTCAGTCACACCCGGCAGATGGTCAGTAGCCGGGGGTTCAGCAGGTGGATCAGGGCTGGCGGCTCTCTATAATGCCTTGCGCGGCACATCCACCCCGTCCTCTGACAGGGTGGAGTGCTGGGCACGTGTGTTTTGTTTTTTGCGCTTCCCCCTCACTAGTAGCCAGTCCTCCAAAGAGACGGGCTCGGTGGTAGAAGAGGAAGGACCAGTGGACAGAGGTAACGAGGAGGGAGGGAAGGAGAAGGAGGATGGGACAGCAAGGGAAAGGGACGGCCCACCCTGGGATGTGCCCTGTCCGGGTCCTGCCGCCGGCCCTGCCTCCCTCTTCTCCACAGACCCGGCTTGAATGCCCGCTCGGGCGCCGGTGCCTGCTTCTTACTGCCACTCGCCATGTGCCTGGGCATCCTTCGACGCCCGAGCGGCAATGGTTCCGTCCGGGGCGGGAGGAGGAGGGGCGGTCCCAGGGCCTGCCGCAGTCGGGGCATTGCTGGTCATGTGGCTGGCGCCGCCCGGGTTGGAGGAGGTCCCAGGCTCCCCTCTTTCGTGCTGGGCCAGGGGGCAATCCCTCCGGACATGCCCCACCACGCAACACATGAAGCACTGGGCCTCCCCCAAGGTGTAATAGACCTGGTACTGGGCCCATTGATCAGACACCAGTATAGCCCCCTCCTGGGCCACCCCACCCTGTGCTGCCGCTGGCGGCAGTTGGATTCGCGCCTGCCGACGGAAGGAGAGCACGTGCCGTAGGGCGGGGTGTTTGCAGCCCAGAGGGAGGGGACTCAGGACCGACAAAGGCCGGCCCAGGGAGGTGAGGAAAGGCAGAAGGGCGGAATTGGGAAGGAAGGGAGGGACAGAGGAGAAAACCACCCGTATGCCCAGGTCCTTGAGTGGCTCCAGGGGCACATGGAGGCCCCCGACCACCGAGCCCCTCTCCACAGCCTCCTGCGTGGCGGCCTCCGACGCCAGGAAGAAGACGATCTTCCCAAACATTCAAGAGGCCGCCACCACGGCCGCGGGCCCCACCGCCTGCGCCAACGCCCGCACATAGGTCTCCACGTGGGGCGAGGCCGACACTACGAGGCAGCGGACTCCATGCCTCCTGGTGAGGGCGGGGAAGGGGCTGTGCGTGTCGGGGATGGTATTCCGAGCGGAGGCAGAAGGAGCAGGATGCACGGCGTCCACTGCCTGGGCATACAACATGGGGGCTGGGGGATCGGAGCTCCCAGGATCGGCAGAGGGAACAGGGGAGCGGGGAGGAGGGGAAGCTGCAGCAGGTGTTTCGGCAGCTGGGGTGGAGGGCCCGGCTGTGGGAGGTTTGTCCTTCCAGGCAGGGCTCTTGCCCTTTTTGGTTCCCTGGCCCTTCCTGCCCTTTTGGGGGGGTGGATTTGGGGCGGGGTCGGTGGAGGAAGGCGCCGCAGCAGAGGCAGCAGGAGCCCCGGAGCCCACGCCCGCACCCTCAACCAACGCAATGGCAAGATCCCCGGCAGCCCTGGACGAGTGGGCCACCATTTCAAGGGTGGAAGGGGTAGTAGTGGAGGGAAGAGGGAGGGGGGCATCACCAGATGTACCCCCGGCGGTTGTGGAGGTCATGGTGAGGGGTGCAGGGCAAGGAATTTTATAGAGGTAGGGCACTTTAAGAAGGAGTGGGGGAGGGGAGGAGGAAGGGAGAAGGGAGGGAGGACGTGGCTACCCCTCCCCCACTCGCCAGGCTGAGGACCTGGTCAGGTGGGGGTGGGGCAGGAGGAGAGAGGGAGGAAAGGGAGTGCAAGAAGGCCACAACTCCCAGCACAAGATGGTAAACGGCTCCTACTACTGCACTGGGATGTGGGGGGGCGTCAATATATGTATGCGTGGGGAGGTGAGTGTGAGAGAAGGGGAGGGACTCAGGCACCTAACAAACACAAAAAGGGGGGGGCGTGGGCACAAAGGGAGGGGTAAGAAGGAGGGTGGCAGAGCCAACCAGGAAGGGGAGGGGGTGTTAGGGGAAAGGTGTGCCCACGGGTGCCTCAAGGAGGGCCCACAGCAGCTGCTGCTGCTGCAGAGCCCCGCAGATGCAGGAAGGAGGAAGGGGCAGATGGTTAGGGTGGGCCCCAGTTGGAGAGGGCCCCAGCGGCAGCTGGGTGTGCGGGGGGGTGTTAAAGGAGGCAGTGGCTGCAGGGGTGGGGCAGGGACCACACCCTAACACCCCACCCCCAACTATGCAGCCACCCCTCTGGGGCCCCGGTGGGGAGGGGCCCCACCCAAACTCACCACCCCAAGCCACTCCACAGCAAGCTGTGGAGGGAAGCCCAGCCGCCGCCCAAGAAAGCCCCTTACCTCCTCCCAGAGCAGTGAGGATGCAGCGGACAGTGGATGGAAAGGTGGGCCCAAGTAGAGAGCCAGCAGAGTCCCCCCCAGGAGATGGAAGGAGGGGGGGCACCCCCCTCCAGCCAAGAGACAGGGCAGGAGGAGCCCCCCCTCACACCACCCACGCAGCAGGTCCAGAAGAAACTAGCTGGGAGGAGTGCGGTGGGGGGGAGAAGAAGGCAGCCTGCCTAAGGCAGGGAAGAGAAGCTGGCCCAGAAAGGGGGCCAAAGGACAGCCCCAGGGGGGCCTGAAGCAGCCAAAGGCTGCCCACCCCCCAGCACCTCACCTCCCAACCACGGGGCTCCCCAAATGGGATCCCTGCGGCAGCCCCGCAGCCTAAAGGACAGAGTGTTTCTGTTCCCTGTCTCGGCCCAGACCTTCATCACTCAGATAGGCCCTGTGCTCCCTATAAAAGGCTCCCCATCTGGTAGCAGGGGGGAAGGTTTTGGGAGGAGCAGGAGCAGGAGCAGGAGCATAGCGAAAAGGTACCTCGGGGAAGTGGTGGGCGAAGTGGCCCAGGGTGAGGCTGCTACTTTGGGGCAGGGGTAAAGGTCCTGCCAGTTGCCTCTTGTTCTCATAGAGATCCTAGGTTGGAGTCCAGGGTAGAGGGTAGGTCTGGACTCCCCCCACCCTTCCCCCGAGGGATCACTTTACTGGAGCAGGCATGGGCCTGCAAGGGGACTGGTATTATTCTCCCTATACTGGTCCTGCCTATGATGAGGATGGCTCGCTAAGCAGAGACCCCTGCCTTTGGAAGGGCCTGGGCAAAAGGGGGGCCTCCGTGAGTCTCTGAGGCAGCACAGATCCGCCAGGAAGTGCAGGGACCCACAGAGGCTGACAAGGGACTTTGTCACAATATATATACCCTATCAACCCTGGAAATAATGATTAGAAGTACAGTTAGATGCCATGGGCCAGAGCCTCACCTGATGTATTGAGCATAGCTTTGTTGACGTCAATGGAGATACATCTGTGCACACTCATTGAGGATCTGGTCTTCATGTATTAGCAGCTAACTTGTTCACTAACAAACTTAAGTGAAGCCTGTCTTATTTGACAAAATGCTACAGGAAATATCCTGTTTGGTCTACAAAAATGTGAACACACAGCAGTGTGTCTTCCTTTATTAACATGCTTTGCTTTCAGTAAAACATCCAATTACCTACCTATTCACAATACTTCTGAGATATGTAGAAATATCTAGATACCAAACCATCCCTCTCTGTTGTTAACAAAATCCTTTCCACTTTTGCCCTGGATGTTTGCATTCAGTCGTTCCTGTTCTTACGAACATCCTAATTCTAAACATATTAATCATCCAGTTCAAAGGAGCAATCATATAGTTCTGAATAGGATTTCATTCGGCTGAAGTGGGCCATGGCAGATGAACAAGACTAACCTTCCGTTTTGTATTTGCAGAACTAGCCAAGTGTTCCTGCTTTGGTTTGTGGTAACAGAAGGATGTTCTGACTTTGGATATAAGCTAAATCTTCTGTGACCTCTTTGCATTTTTTTAAAAAGGGCAGCCAGTTCTCTTAGGTCTCTTTGTGCATCTCATTTATTCAGTGCAATCTACTTCTTTTGCAGGAAGTCATGTTGCCAGTATAACAAAGGAACCGAGTGGTTAAGGTATGGGTCTCAAACCCAATTCACCTTTGTGCTAGTGCCAGTCCTCAAAACTTTCCAGGGGGCCAACAGGCACCCCACCCCCAGCAGAGCTCGGGGGGGGAGGTGTTTTGTGCATTTCCCCTCCCTCTTTTATGTATCCCCCAGCATTGTTGGCCAGCCCATGCTTTTCCCCACACACACACCTATCAGACCACCCTCCAGCCCTTCCTGCTGCCCTTGGGCCATTTAAAATCTGCTGGGGTCTCTGCTGCCACCACTCTGTAGTATTGTGACTTGGGTGGCTTCTGGCTGCTACCTCCACGCTGCTGCAGGCACATCCTGGTGGCCTGGGAGCAGTGTGCATAGAGTCATCCCATCCATAGGTGTAAGCTGTGAAACTATTAATTCATTCTGTGACACTGAGTAGATACCAGTGATGCCGACTCTCGTGATTTGATCACAAGCCTCCTGACATGTGGGGCTTTTCTTTTCTTTTCTGGACAGCCCCAGCCACATTATTAGAATTAAGCCAGACTGGGGAACATTACTGCCTGATGCTTCACACGCCATTATCATCGGTGATCACTCTAAGTTAAGACTAGCACCCCCTCGCCTGCGTGCCAGGGGACCTGGCCAGGGAGACCACAGAAGGCAGAAGAGAATGGTGGGAGCAGCTTGCCTCACAGACCTGCTGCACTGCCCCCTCCAGTGAAAGGGTCTGGTACCCCTGCACACCCCAGAGAACAGAAGCCAGGGGAGTTACTACAGGGCTCTTTAGCCTGAAATAACCATGGCTAAGGTGGACATCCTCCACACAGTGCCTGGCTCAAAAATCAATAGCCATTGGGTGTTACCTTCAGTGGGAAGTGTAACTCGGGGTTATTTCTCAAGGCAGAAAGGTTGCCTAGGGGCTGGACAGAGCCGCTTAAACTCAGTGATAATGACACACAAGTGTGTGTGTGTAAGAGAGTGAGAAATTTGTGTGTGTGTGTGTGTGTGAGAGAGAGCGAGAGAGAGCACAGAACAGGTAAAGAAGATGAAATAGTACAAAACACCACGCAAATAACCTCATATACATTTTGCTGTTTTTAGAGCTCTCCCTAATTAGTTACAACCCCCTTTTTAATGCTTCTCCACACAGCCGTGTTTCCCTCCCATTCTGTTTTTAAGCCAATATCAGAGAAGCAGCCAAGGAGTCACTAACCCTCGCTCCCCTGACTGGCCCGCTAACAGCCATGCCCTCGCAGAGACTGCCCTGCCACTCCCGGAGTAAACAAAAGCAGATTTCCAGCTGGCGGGTAACTGAGCAAGCAACTCACCGGGCTGGGGTAGATAAAAGTGAAAATCACTAGCGCTGCCCTGCTGGCAGCAGAAGCATGTCACCTGGGGCAGCTCCTTGGTCAACATACTTGGCATCCAGGTGGAGGCAGCCAGTGCAGCTTCCTGGACCCAGGAGTGCCCTCTGCAGCTGGGAGTACAAGGACGCTGGGGATTCAGGTGCCACTGTAAGCCATGTGCACCGGTGAATCCTTGCATAACGCCCGTCCCCCCATGCCTCCTCAGCTGACAGCCATGCAGGCCCGATGGACAACCATTTTTCAAAAGGTTCCATGGGCTGGATTGCAGAGGTTCTTGGGCCACTGATGGGCTAGGGTACAGGACTTTGAGACCCCTAGGTTAGGGGAACCCACCTTCATGGGCCTGACCCGAAGCCAACTGATGTAAACTGAAAGTCTCCCATTGGAAGACTTTCCATAGGCTTTGACATAGGCCCCAGTAATGGGTTCCAGGCTGAAGATAAATGAAAATGGTTTAAAATACAAATGTTTCTCATATTTACTCAAATAGGAACTGCATATCAGATTACCTTGCCGTCTCCAGGTTGCAGTTTGGAAGGGCCTGTAGCTCTGTGAGAAGAGGGAAACTGGGGTTCCAATGATTGCAGAATTTAACCTGGCAGAGAAAACCCAAATGAGTCAAATTTCCCCCAGTATATGTTAAACAAGTAGGACAATTCACCTCACTTTAAAATGGGACCATAAAATGTCATTTAAATCAACACAGCGCACAGGCTGTGTACAACAGGTTAAACTTCTCTAGTTCAGCACTCTCTTGTCCGGCACAACATCTGTAATCCAGCATGATTTTAGTTATTTGGATAACCGCATATCATGGGTGTGGCCAAGTTTCCCACGGTCCCATAAATTTTCTTTACAGCCACCAGTCCTGCCTCTAGTGTTCTGTGCTTTCAGTGTGTTCACCTGCCCCCACTCACACATCTGACAAAGCAGGTCTTTGCCCACGAAAGCTTGTGCTCCAAAATATCTGTTAGTCTATAAGGTGCCACAAGACTTCTTGTTGCTCTCGAAGCTACAAACTAACACGGCTACCTCTCTGATACCGTGTTCTGTGCTGTTATTTAATTGTAATTTGCCCCAAACGTCTTCTTAAGACCAGTAAGCAGTGGAAGTGTTGGTAGTGTGCTAGACAATACTGATCTCTCATGGTCCAGCAAGTTCCTTCATTCGGCTCCAGTCAGGTCTCAAGGGTGTCGGACTAGAGAGGTTCAGCCTCTACTGGCCAGATCTCCTGTTGGTGTAACACAGTGATGCTTCCACTGTCTTCAAAGGCGCTATGTTGATTTACACCAACCAAGGATCTGGCACAGTCTACTTCCATACAGGATGTAGAGCAAAGCAGACAGTTCTGAAAAGCAGCCCTAGCTTTCCCAGGGAATGAGTTCATCAAGTAGGGGGAGATTTTGAAGGGCCCAAAGGGGGGCAGTCAGCAAAATCTGGCCATCCAGTTTCCTTTTTGTGTCACTGGTGATATGCCCTATAGAGCTAAGTGTCACATACAGCTGTCAAGCCATAGACATATGCAGTTTAATACAAATAAGAAAGCAGCCAATAAAATTAAACTAGAGGCTTTATTTTAACTTAATTCCGCATAAGGGCTCTTGCCATCTGCCCTTTTCATTTTCCCCAATTGTCTTCACGCAAGCTCCCTCTAGTGTTCCCAGCAAGGCACTACACCTACTTGCTCATTACCTGCTGCACTGAATGAACCAATGGGAGGGAGTTCAAAGGCATATGAAATAAGGAGAGAAAAATGCCCCTTCAATTCAGATGAGCACATGTAAAATGTAGTTCAAGGGTAAGGCTCATGGTGGTCAGAACAAGGCAAAATCAGTTCACTTTTCAGTTCACCCACTAAAGGTTCTTCGGTGTCAAAGTACAGTGGTTAAACAGGCTGCTGTGCACGCTGAGGGATGTTACAGAAACCTGCTGTGGAAATGAAGCCTCTGCCTGGTCCAGTGGCAAATGCTATTTCTAAAAATGGACTTAGGTACCTATGATACCAGTGAGATCTTCCATAACTCTACTCAGCTGCCTTTTAATCCTGGAGGTGTCTAACATCAATCGGCATCTAAAGCTCTACCACTAAACTGCCCAGGTGCCATTTCTGCCAGAAAGCATGTGCTAATCTGCCCCAGTCCTGAGGCAGCTATTTCATATCTTAGCCTGAATGAGGTCTTCCAAATGGATGGTGTTCCACCTAGCTGACCAACTCATGGAGCTGGAAGGGATCCTCAGAGGTCATTGATATACAGCGCATGCCTTGTGAACTATAATTTTTAAAAAACCTTGACTTATGGAACATTAATACCCCATAGAATTGTAGGTGTTATCATTCTATGTAAGGGTAGGAAGTTTTGCTATGTATTTGTGTGTGTGTGTGTGTGTGTGTGTGTGTGTGTGTGTTATTGAAATATGTTCTGATCTTGGGACAACTCACAACCAGCCTTTTAGGTACAACAATCGAATACCCAGACGCACTGATGGCCCATGAAAGGGAATCCACTCTCCCAACAGCCATCTCTGAAGATTTCTTAGAGAGACCACATAGATCAATGGTTCACAAATTTAAAACATTCACGTAGCCCTTTCGGGACTTCGGCCTTATCAGCATATCCCACCCCCAATGCCGTACCACTGCTTATCTCCAGATTTTTTCATAATTTATCTTCTGTCACGTACCGCTTGAAATCCTTTCACGCACCACCGGTGATACGCGTACCACACTTTGGGAAACACTGACAGACAATGACACCAGCTTCACCAATGGGCTGTGATGCCCTTTCACAAGCAAAAGATCGTCATGGAAGGAACTAGGAAGAGGGGAAGTGACAATATGCCTTGGCCTCACTCCCCCACAACTCAACACCTGGAAGAACCATGTAGAAGACAAAATCCTTGAATTTTGGAGTGTGGGCTGGGACTGGGGGAGTGGCCCAGTCTGAGGGTTGCAGTGTCCATCAGGGTGAGACACTGTTTCAAATCCTGTTCCATGTACAGAACTCAGATTGCAAATGTATGTTTATTTCTTAGATTCCTAACTACGATCTCCATGCTTATTACCTAGAAGCACTTAAAATTCAGCATTACGCAGTTAATAAATCTGTTTTGTCGTTTACCTAAAGCAGTGTGTTTTGGCTGAAATGCTTGGAAATCTTGGCTCAGTTCCTAAAGGCTTGTATGTGTCTTCTCTATACCAAGCGCAGGGTGGACTGGGTAATGAACTTACACTAGTCAGGCGTCTAACCAGAGCAGATATTACAGGTCTGGGGCGCATGGCCGGTGATCTGTGGAGGGGGACTTCCTGAAGTGGCTGACTTACTGGTTCACGAGTGGCTGGGAGGAGCATTCAAGTGATGCTGCTGGGTACATCCATGCCTGTGAGTGTCTTCAAATGCAGTACTTGCCAGAGGTTTGCCAACGGTATCACAAGGTAATGGAGCCCAGGCTGGCAAGCCAGGGGCTCAGCTAGCCCCCAGTCCAGGTTGCACCCTGAGAACTCCATCCTAGTAGGGCTCTCACAAAGAGGCAGGAAACCCAACTTCAAATCTCATCACTGCCTCAGGGTGGGGAGGGAATTGAACGTGTGTCTGTCATGTTCCCCTTTGCATAAAGAACTAAATAGCCATTGGCATGGGGGATTGGGACACACCCTATCCAGCAGGCCAGGGAATCATTTTGTCTCTGGGCCAAGGAATGTGTCAGTGTTTTATACGAAGTGGGCGCACTCTAACAGGCCAGATTGAGACAGCCTGAGCCCAAGATACCACCTGCCCAGAGGTTCTTGCACTTCTCCTGAGAGCTGGTAGCCCTGGGTTCCAGGCACTGTTTTACATCAGGCAGAGGGGAACTCTGGCCTTCTATAGTAGGTGTGTTGACTCTGTCTCCTTGGCTGTCAGGTATGGAAAGAAAGAGCTGCCTCAGGTGTTTGTCTAACTCCAGGCTAGCGCTTGCAGAATTCAATCCCAAATGCAGGGAGATGCCTCCCATTGGGCACCTATCTCCCTTTGAGGGGTTGGACCTTCCCTGCATCCTTCTCCTGGGCATTTCCTATTGGCTAGTTTACACAGCTCCCAGCTCAGTGTGCTGGCTTTTGCGACTCACATTCTGAGACATCTCATCATCCCCAGGCATAGCGGGGGGAGTCCGGGTTCCTAACTCAGGGCCGAGAACATGTAAAAGTTAAGCACTACTTTTCAGTATCTGCCCCCAAACTGCTGACAGGATTTTAAATAGTTAGCCCCTGCCCCAACCCAGGATGTCCCCCTGGCTATTACAGCTCTGCAGAGGGCAGCCAGGTCCCAGAATCATAGAAATGCTTCAGTTTGCGCCTCTCTTTTGTGTCTGGAAACAAACAGGCAGCTGGAAAATGCTGATTAGACTAAGAGGCTGGACAAGAACCTCACGCACTTCACACTGGTCCTGAGCTCTCTCCCCAGTTTGGCTTCAGGGGCTTTGGAGGAGGACCACTGTCCTTGGGCTGCTGCTTTGAGAACACAGGAGGTAGCAAAGTTCACACAGGCTTTAGTTGGATTAAACAAATTCCCATTTCCAAATGCTACGTACCGGCCCTGCCGCTGACAATCCCCAACGTTATGGTTACCAGGTGCTCTGGTGTTTGATCTGAAAGTCTGGTCCGACAGGGAACCTGGCAGTGCCCAGTGAGCAGTGCTGACCAGACACTGAAAGTCTGGAGACCTGTAGTAACCAGCCTCTGCCACCAAGGAGTGGGAAGAGCAGCAGCTGCTGTTGGCGTCTTGGGGAGCAGTAGAGTACTCAGCAACAGCTCCAGTGGAGAGAGGTACTGGTGTATCCCCCATCCTGCCCTATATCCTTGCCCCTGGATGGCAGCTCTCCCTTCCCCAGTGACCACAGCTCTCCTTTCCCTGCCCTACCCCAGTCAACACTTCACCCCTCCAGCCCTGCTCAGCTAGCGAGGGGGCAGCGGTGGAGGGAGAAGTGAGGGATGGTGGCAGGGGGAAGAGGAACAGGGGGCAGAGCCTTGAGGGAAGGGGGGTGGAGGAAATGGCTGACCCTTGGGAGAAGAAGCAGAGCAGTGGGGGGAGGTTCTGGCACTCAGTGTCCAGTTTACACACATTAGAACATTGGCCACCCCACACGCCATGCAGAAAGTAGCCCTACCTGTTGTCTTCATTCTCAATGACACGCTTGTACCGCTCCAGCTCGCTTGCCAAGGACTGCTGATAGATCACTAGCTGGTGACAGTCATTCGAGTACTTCTCCAAGGTCCTTTCGGCATCCTCTATCTCCTTCCGAAGGATTTCAATCTGCTCGTTGTACAGCTGAACCTCATCATCATAACTCTCCTGCGTGCTCTTAATAGCTTGTTCCAGCATGGTGGTCTGAAATCAAAGAAAAGGAGAGCCATGCTACACATTTCCTATATGGGGACTGACAGACATTGTCAGAAGAGTCATTAAATGAGACACGGTTTTCTACGTCATCAAACTAATGACTGAAAGTAAGTAGCAGCCTTTGACACAATTACTGAAGAGGGAGCTGACTCTCACACTATGCATGGCTAGTGAGCTGGGCAAGGAAGTATATATGGGTGGTTGATGGATTTCCTATCCCATGAGCGTTAGAGATTTTAATGTTTTTTTTCCTTTTCTAAAGTGAGATGAAAAGTTGCAACCTCAGAAGTGTACATGGGCCAATAACGGGAAACAAAAGTCACATTGGTTAAATCAAAACTTGTTGTTTTGCTCATGCTGAACCCTTTTGATTTGCTTTTGCGCTTTTAAAAACCTGTTAAAAGGCCAAAATTTTCCACACCGATGTTGGACACTTTGTTGTAACAGACTCTTTTCTGCAAAGAGTTTTGGTTTCTACAACTCTGCATTTGTCTGCTTGAAAAAGTATTGAGATCAGAAAATTCCCCATCAGCTTCACTGTGAAGGTGTTTCCCAGGCAGCAGCCCAGCCAGTGTACTGAGGGTTATATTGCCCATCAGGTTGAGACACTGTTTCAGATCCTGGGTAGAAGGAGCAAGGTTCAGCTAACCAGCCCTCAATGCCACCACAGGGTTGGAGCCCCCCCAACCCGCCAATCCCATCAGGGCCATCAGGAGCACACCACCCAGAAATCCAGTGGTAATTTAAAGAGCCCAAGGCTCCAGCTCCCACCATTGCTGCAGTCACCACTGCAGGGATAGGGACCCCGGGCTTTTTTGAATGGCCAGACCTGGGAGCAACTCCCTCTTTCGCCCCTGTTGGAGGGCCTGTCTGGCAGACTGAAAGGGTGGGGTGGGGGATGGAAATTGCAGGGAGAAGGCTGGTGTGGGGTCTGTGGCATCGACATAGTGGTCTGAACTCAATTCCTGGCTCCACTGCTGACATTATAGGAGGTTCAAGCAAATCACT
Source organism: Carettochelys insculpta (assembly GCF_033958435.1). Taxonomy (NCBI): domain Eukaryota; kingdom Metazoa; phylum Chordata; order Testudines; family Carettochelyidae; genus Carettochelys; species Carettochelys insculpta. Next base: position 20,935,579 of record NC_134139.1, on the reverse strand, counting down.
CAGTGTTTCAGCATTGGCTTAGTGGCCACAAAGCTGCATTTGCAGGTGGGAAGATTCACTAATGAATTACACCAACGGCAATGGTCAGAACCTCTCTGCCCATGGGTGACACAGGCAGCCAGCATTCCTCTGGGAGGAGCAGGCTCATGGCTGCATCTTACCGCTCCATTTTAGAGTCTCAGCCTGCACGCTCCTTGCACCACCTTTGGTTTTGAGGACACCTGGTTCTAGCCTCCTTGCATCCCACCCAGCCCCAGGAGGTGGTGTAGCACCAATCACGTTGATAAATACTCCTGCAGCTGGAACTCCAAGGGCACCAGCACAAGGCTCACAGCTGCTGAGAGGGCCCACGCACTCCCGATACTGCCCCATGCAGAGGTGGCTAAAATCTGGCCCACACTCTTCTACCTCAGTTCCTCCTGCTGTCAGCTGGGGACTTTACCTATGTCTCTGGTCACTGACTGTGAAGCTCACCTGAGATGGAAAGGTGCGACATGAGGCTACGGGTGATTAATTCTGAGACTGCTACTAGGGCAGCCATGTTACTAAATCTGACGTCTCTGCTGCTGCAGGCCTTCTGGAAGCCCAGCGCACAGGGCTGCAGACTAAGTCACCACTAGCTGCAGTACACGGGAAGCAATCGACAGACAAATGATAATGTGACTAGCTGCATCCTGCCACTGAACTGCACAGGAGAACTGGACAGAGTGACACACAGCAAACAAGCAGCTTCTAAACCTTACGGTAATTTTACTCCACCAACAAGTGAACTGATGACCAAGGAAGCAGTATATAGGTGTGTCTGGTAATATCGGAACATCCTGTAGATTAACAGTGATGCCTGTATAGAAATGGGATTTTATTAATCCATTGCTGGAATGTAAATTGGCCACAAGATGGTGCTCAGTCACTTGCAAAAGGAAGATGAGGTGTTGCAGCAAAGAGTTACTTCTTCTGGGATTTATAGAGTTTATTAGGTAATTCCTGTAACACCTTCTTTTGTTTTCTTTTGCAAACAGTCACAATTTCTAAGAAGGGTTCATTGGTAACTAGCCTACAACCAGCACCCAGTTGGTTCTCAGTCAGCACAAAGCTGTGGGCCATGTGACACCCTCAGGTCTATCACTAGGGCGGGACAGGAGGAGACCAGCAGAACCAGTGCAGGGTATAAAAACGGGGTGATGCAGGTTTGGGTCATAGGTGCTAAAACTAGGGAGGCTGAGGGGTGGGGGGGAACACACCCATCTTGGAGTGGAGTCCATCATAGTTAGGGAGGGGGATATGGGGTGTCTGGGGTAGAGGTAGTACCTTTGACTCTCCAGCAGCTGCGCCTTTTCAGGCGGATGGAAGCACTGGTCCTCACCCACCACTCAACTCTCACTGTTGGCTCCTAGCAGCTGTTGTGCATTACAGCAACACCATCCCCCGGGCAACTGCGTCAGCTCACAGGCAAAACACAGTGAGGGGGGTCTGGTCTGTCTCACATACCGACCTTATGGAGGGACTTGTTCCTTCTCCCTTCTAATACACAGTCTCAACAGCAGACCAGGAGGTGTGGTGCTGCAAATCGACAACTCCTGTGAAGGTGGAGGAAAACACCCCACTGCTTTGTGGGTTATCCTGGGAAGGAGTAAGGCTAAGGGAGTAAACCCTGACAGACAATCCGGAGGGGAGTCCTAAGGCAGTTCTGTGTCAACTTCTGGCACTGTCCCGGCAACTCCTGCAGCTGAGCTGGTACCAAACATAGAGGTTATCCTTTCCTTTGGACTATATCAGTAAAGCAGAGGTGGGGGCCTGATGTCTGGGCAGCCGAGGGTCTCCATAAAAATTGCCCAGGCTCACGCCTGGAGAGGTACTCCAGCATCGCTTAACAGCGTTGAACCAACAGGAGGTAACAGATACCAGTTATAAGCTCTTGCTCAATTGGCGTAGAGAACGAGCGCCGGGGTTGCGTCCGACGGTGGGAGAGATCATCGCATCTCACTGGACAGTCACTGCCTGCCTTAAGCTGGGCAGCCCCCAGCCAGTAGGGTACTGTCTTGCCACAGTTCACTTGCCTCACTGGGTGCATGAGGCTTAAGGTTCCCAAACCTGACAAGTGACTGAAATGAGCACCAGGCAGACCAATAAGAAAATTATTAAGAAATGGAAATCATCAAAGTTTCAAGCTTGCTTGTTGGAATGTACGGACCATGTTGGCCGGTTTGACTGAAGATCTTCAGGACATCAGCAACAACCAAAAGACTGATGTCATCAACGAGGAACTGAAGAGGCTCCAAGCTGACATCACCACTTTGCAGGAGATGTGACTCGCAGCTTTGGGATCCCTAAAAGAAAAGGACTACACCTTTTTCTGGCAGGGCAAAGCCCAAGAGGAACCCAGGGAGCACTGTGTCAGCTTTGCCATCAGAAACACCCTTTTGCAAATGGTGGAAATAGTCACAGGCAGATCAGAAAGACTCCTTCAGGTCAAACTTCAAACCTGCACTGGTCCCATCCATCTGATCAGTGCTTACGCTCCAACCCTGAACGTCACACCAGAAGAAAAGGACAAGTTGTATGACGAGCTCAGTGCCACCATAGTGCAAATACCTGCTTGTGAACAATTGTACCTTTTGGGTGACTTCAATGCAAGAGTTGGAGCCGATTGTGACTCATGGCCCTCTTGCCTAAGTTACTTCAGTGTGGGAGAAATGAATGACAGTGGACAGCGTCTCCTGGAACTTTGCACGTACCACAATCTGTGCATCACAAACACATTTTTCTGAACCAAGCCACAGCACAGAGTGTCATGGATACATCCACACTCAAAACACTGGCACCAATTAGACTTGATCATCACCAGACGCAACAACCTCAAAAATGTCCTCCTGACACTCAGCTACCTTAGTGCCGACTGCGATACAGATCATTCGCTAGTCTGCTCCAAGCTCAAGCTGAGACCCAAGAAGCTGCACCATTCTAAACCAACTGGAAGTCCCCTCATTGATGCCAGAAAGATGGCAAACTCAGAAAAAGCCGAAATGTTCAGAGAGACCCTTGAGGAGAATCTGCGCAGCAGCCCTGGGGTGCTGATGCAACATCCAGATGGCAGCATCTGAGGGACACAATCTACAATACGGCTTTGTCAGTGTTTGGAAGAAGATCTGGAAACACAAACGACTGGTTCGAAGCTAACTCCAATGAGATGATTTCAGTCATCGAAAAGAAGCACGCTGCACTTCTGGAGTATAATGCTCACCCAGTCAGAGTACCCAGCAAGCACTCAGAGTAGCCAGAAAAATAGTACAGCAGACAGCCAGGTGCTGTGCCAACAGCTACTGGCTTAAGCTATGCAGCAGTATCCAGACCTGTGCTGACTCTGGTAATCTCAGGGGAATGTACGAGGGCATAAGGAAGGCAATCGGACCCATCCAGAACAAGACAGCACCTCTGAAATCCAAATCTGGTGAAGTCATCGCTGACAAAGCCAAACAGACAGAGCGATGGGTCGAGCACTACTCCGAGCTGTACTCATGCGGGAACACTGTGGTTGATACAGCCCTCAACGCCGTTGAGCTCCTGTCAGTCATGGATGAGCTGGACCAGGAACCAACTGTGGTCGAATTGAAGAAAGCTATTGACAGCACTGCAGTAGGAAAGGCCCCAGGCCAGGATGGTGTACCACCAGAGGTAATCAAGTGTGCCTTGGACACACTCCTGGAACCCCTACATGAGCTTCTGTGCCTGTGCTAGAGAGAGGGTGAGGTTCCACAGGATATGCGGGATGCTAACATTTGTAACCTTGTATAAGAACAAAGGAGACGGAAGTGACTGCAACAATTACTGTGGAATCTCCCTCCTAAGTATCACTGGTAAGTTGTTTGCTTGTGTCATCCTCGGCTGACTCCAGAAGCTCGCTGAGAGGGTGTATCCTGAATGTCGGTGCGGATTCCGCGCTGAGAGATCTACCATTGACATGTCTTCTCCCTGAGGCAGCTGCAGGAGAAATGCAGGGAGCAGAGGAAGCCACTCTATGTTGCCTTCATCGACCTGACCAAGGCTTTCGACTCGGTCAGTAGGGATGGACTGTTTAAATTGCTCCACAAGATAGGTTGTCGACAACGGCTACTCAAGATGATCCAGTCTTTCCACGAAGACATGAGAAGAATCATCCAATATGACGGCACGTCACTGGATGGCTTCAGCATCAGGAGTGGCGTCAAACAAGGATGCGTCCTTGCTCCGACATTGTTCGGGATCTTCTTCGCACTCCCCCTGAAGCACGCCTTTGGATCCTCAACAGAGGGCATCTTTTCGCACACAAGATCTGATGGGAAACTGTTTAATCTTGCAAGGCTGACAGCTAAGTCTAAGGTGCAGAGAGTGCTCATTAGAGGCATGCTGTTCGCAGATGACGCTGCTGTAGTGACACACACAGAAGGTCAGCTTCAGAAACTGCTGGATCAGTTCTCCAAAGCATGCAAGGACTTTGGGCTTACCATCAGCCTAGAGAAGACAAACGTACTTGTTCAGGACGTTGCTGAACCTCCATCAATCAGCATTGACAATTACACGCTAGAGGTCGTCCACGAGTTTACTTACCTCGGATCCACCATCACCAACACCCTGTCGCTGGAGTCTGAGCTGAACAGGAGGATTGGAAAAGCAGCCACAACTCTGTTCAGACTTAGCAAGAGAGTGTGGAATGACAACAAGCTGTACACTCACACCAAAATGCAGGTCTACAGAGCCTGCATCCTCAGCACCCTCCTCTACAGCAGCGAGTCTTGGACCTTGTACGCCCGCCAGGAAAAGAGGCTGAATGTCTTCAACTTGCGCTGCCTCAGGCACATTCTTGGGATATCGTGGAAGGACAGAGTGCCCAACAACGCCGTCCTCGAGCAAGCTGGAATTCCAACCATGCACACCCTCCTCAGGCAGCGGCGGCTCCGCTGGCTTGGCCACGTCCACAGGATGAATGATGGAAGGATCCCAAAGTCATCCTGTATGGCAAGCTAGCCTCTGGCAAAAGACCTCCCGGATGCCCCCAATTGTGCTACAAAGATGCCTGTAAGAGGGACCTCAAGGAGGTAGACATCGACCCAGATAGTTGGGAAGAGCTGGCAGACGACTGCAGCAGCTGGAAGCAGGAACTACACAAGGGCCTTCAGAAGGGTGAGATGAAGATCAGACAGCAGGCAGAGGAGAAGCGAGCCCGTAGAAAGGAGGCAAGGACCTGCCAGATACCCACTACATATGCAGCAGATGTAGCAAGGACTGTCACTCTCGTGTGGGCCTCCACAGTCACAGTCAACGCTGCATATGACGATCTTAAATGGAGTTACGAAGGGTGCCATCCATAGTCTACACGGACTGAAGGATGCCTACTACTACATAGTTAGGGATTACCATTTGGTTCAGAGGCCCTCAGCACTCTCCCCATACAAAGTGTTCTGCCACTGCTGGATCAGTCCTAGAGTCAGTGCTCAGGCAGGCGCAGGCCCAGCCGCATCGGCAGGAGGCCAGAACGTTCAGTGCTCCCCCCTGCAGGACTGCAGGCTCGCTGACCCCCCAGCTCTGCAGCACTAGTCTGGTGGTGATGGGTGGGCAGGGGGGACTGCATTGCTGAGTTGTGTGCAGCCAAGGCTGGAAACCAGTGGGGTGCAGGGAGGGGCTGAAAGGAGCTAGGGCTATGGTGGTGCAGGAAGTGGGTGCTACGGCTGGGGCATAGGGAGGAGGTGCAGCTGGTACATGGGGGCCTATTGGCTGGGGCATTCACTGGATGGGGGATCTAAATACTGGGGCACAGATCCTGGCTGGGGAGTGGGGAGTTGAGGGCTGGTGGCAGTCCCTGAGAGGGCTGGGTGCTGGGCTCAGTTGCAGCCCCAGATATATAGGGCCCAGTTCCTAGATGGGGAGCTAGAGCAGCCCCTGAATGGGGGACTAGATGCTGGAGGGGGCAGTCGCAGTAGGGCTGTATTGGGGGGCATTCCCTAGCTGGGGGGTGGGGGTGGAATCTGAGGGGCACTAGGTTACAGACCCTGCCTGGGGGATCTGGGTGCATGGAGGGGCCATTCCTAGTTCCCATCCTTTGGAGTGAGGCTTAGCAGCGGCTCTCTCCAGGCCTTCAGCCCAGCCAGCAGCTGTGCAGGAGGGAGGCCATGCCACCTGTACTGTAAAGTAATTACTTCTAGCAGGGCATGTTCTGACTTCTTTGCTAATTTAAAATGCTTCTGGTGAACATTTGCCAGCGCAGAAATGAAAGGTGCTATATTGATTTCAATCATATTGCTGTCATGTAATAAATACTAAATGCAGGGGGCAGGCTGAAAATGAACAGGTAGTGTATATGTTGTGTGGATGGAGCCCACATAACACACAGAGCTGCCTGTGCAGCCCACTGTGGTAAAAAGGTTGAGAACCATTCCTGTGGAGGGTTAATAAATCATTAATATATCACTTTAATAATTCATTACTCAGTTGTTACGGGCTGTGGGTGGGGAGCTGGATGTGGTGGAGGAGGAGAAGGGAGAGGGCAGTTTCCAAAACGCCTGCATGATTTAAGACATGCCCCATTGAGTTTTAGTTGGGAACTTTCCACACTTAGAGTCTAGCAGAGCAATAGGCTGATTGTTACCATGGGGTTTATAATCACCTATAAACTCTTTTAATGATGTGATGTTAACTGATTAAAATTATGGCCATAGAGATCATAGCTGCAACCACTGTTACATATTTGTAACAAATCTTGTACAAAAGGTATTCATGCGAAGAGTCTACGGAAAGGTAATGATTTGCTGGTTATGATTATGCTGTTTATATGCATGTATCATTTTTGTATTTGAAATTATGAGCTTTGGCTAGGTACTTGTATTTCCACTTGTTTGATTCTGAGTAGTACCAGGGACTCATTCAGCCAGTGTCACTTGAAGGGACTATTGAAGTTGAATGGCTCATTGAGAAGTGCTGGACTCACAGGCTACGTCTACACGTGAAGCCTACATCGAAGTAGCCTATTTCGATGTGGCGACATCGAAATAGGCTATTTCGATGAATAACGTCTACACGTCCTCCAGGGCTGGCAACGTCGATGTTCAACATCGACGTTGCGCAGCACCACATCGAAATAGGCTCAGAGAGGGAACGTCTACATGCCACAGTAGCACACATCGAAATAAGGGTGCCAGGCACAGCTGCAGACAGGGTCACAGGGCGGACTCAACAGCCAGCCGCTCCCTTAAAGGGCCCCTCCCAGACACACTTGCACTAAACAGCACAAGATACACAGAGCCGACAACGAGTTGCAGACCCTGTGCATGCAGCATGAATCCCCCGCTGCAGCAGCAGCAGCCAGAAGCCCTGGGCTAAGGGCTGCTGCACACGGTGACCATAGAGCCCCGCACAGGCTGGAGAGGCAGCATCTTTCAACCCCCCAGCTGATGGCTGCCATGGAGGACCCCACAATTTCGACGTTGCGGGACGCGGATCGTCTACACGGTCCCTACTTCGACGTTGAACGTCGAAGTAGGGCGCTATTCCGATCCCCTCATGAGGTTAGCGACTTCGACGTCTCGCTGCCTAACGTCGAAGTTAACTTTGAAATAGCGCCCGACGCGTGTAGCCGCAACAGGCGCTATTTCAAAGTTAGTGCTGCTACTTCGAAGTAGCGTGCACGTGTAGACACAGCTACAGTGAGCCTGGGGAGATGCCAATCCACATCCAAGGAGCCTTTCCGGCTGTGCTCACACTTGTGTGAGGGTAATAACGTCTATCTATAAAGACCTAAGGCATGCATGAGTTAAGTGATTTCCATGACCAGCATCTGATGGAGTGAGTCTGTGCTCACGAAAGCTCATGCTCAAAACTTTTCTGTTAGTCTATAAGGAGCCACAGGACCCTTCATTGCTGTTGCAGATCCAGACTAACATGGCTACCCCTCTGATACTTGATTTGCCCATGTGACAGCTCATGTGACTGGACACCACCTTGTTACTGTACTTTTCCTCTGGAAGAGCAATGGGATGGCAGAAGCTATCAAAAGACTGGGAGACATCTCCATTTTGCCTCTTTCCTGCTCTAGCTTCTCTTCTGTTTAAGCTGCTGGACTGTGAATATATGCCAATGGGAGCATTCTAACAAAGGGGCTGAGGTCCTTCCAGTGATTTGAAAGGAACCAGAGACTAAACATAACCTAGCAGTTTATTGCATCATTACCTGAAGTCCAGACCAAGAACTTAGCAATTATTGTATGTATTTGATTCCTTTAACCGATTTCAGCTCTTGCCCTTTTTTCCCCTTCTTTTTATAAATAAACATTGAGATTCTAAATACTACGGGGTGGCTACAGTGCAATTTAGGGTGAGATCTAAGTTATATATTGACCTTGGTGTATGAGTGGTCCTTTGGGATCAGAAGAACCTTTAATTGAGGACCCTGGTTTTAATAACCACTCATCTCTACAAGCAGCACACAGTGGTGATACAGAGGAACTGGAGTATCTGGGGGAACTGCTTTTCTGTCTTGTTAGTGTGGTGGAACAGTTCTCTTTTGGGCTGGTTTGGTGCACCTTATAAGTGGGGGGCCACAAGTTTTAGGCTGCGACTGACATTTTTCTCAGCAGTTCATCCTGAATTGGATATTCTTAGCAGCATCCCACCAAGGCACATTGTTTGCACTCATACTCATGATTAGTTTGTCATTCATTAACCCTTTATAAATGGAATCTTAATATAAAGTGTCCCTTTGAAAAGAAAGGTTGGATTCTGAAATTACAAATAGTAAAGGCCACATAATGATTATCCTTTCTTGGGTTAGCCAATCAAAGGCAAGGTCTTACCACCTGCTTGTACATCTGGGCAGACCTCAGGCATCATGATAGTCCATGCTCTCCACTGAGGCCCAGGTGAATTCTCAACCAAGCTGAAGAAGAGATTGGCTTTACCCCAGACTTTCTACGCAATGGCTAGAAGTGGTGTTGAAACCCAGCAAGCTGCTGCACTGGCTGTGCGTCCCCTGGTGTGGTGACCCAGAACACCATCCCCGGAAACAGCATAAAGGAGCCATTATTTGCAGTCTTCAGCTAATTATTTTCCATGACAACCCATTAATTAGGCCCTTCCTAGGGGTGGGCATAGGTCCTGATATTCATGGCGTAGGTTGCTGTTCAGTTTTCAGCTCAGCCTGATAGGATTACAGTGCCAGGTGGATCACTGCAGAAAATATGAGCTACTCTGTGAAGTTATTGATGGGGACAGGCAGGAGCTGCAGGAACAATCCTGGCAGCTCAAGGCCCAGGAGTCAGCACTGCCAGAGACAGAGACTGTTGTTGCTGGTGGTCCCTGGGTATGGCTGGAGGTGCTAACTCATGGGTTGGTGTTCTCAGGGATGGATGTCGGCTGCTGTCTAAAACTTGACATGCATTTCTGAGAAAACTCATAGATTTCAAAGCCAAAAGGGACTGTTGTGATCATCACATGCAACCTCTCTCACAGCACGGTCCTGGGGAAAAGCACTGAACTGACAGCTCTGAAAGCCTCTGATTTCATCCCTACACTTATAGGTGCCAACTTCATGGGTGCTCTGGGGCTGGAGCAAACCATGGGGAAAAATTAGTGGGTGCTCAGCAGCCATGGGTGTTTAACCTCTGCACTCTGTCCCCCTATCCCCAGGGGCTTCCACCTGCTGGCAGCCCCATTGATCTACTTCTCCCCTCCCAAATGCCTCCTGCAGCTAAAAATAGCTGAGAGAGGCGGGAGGACTGAGGATACAGAGTGCTCAGGGGAGGGGGTATAGGGATAGAGGAAGTGGCAGGTACGTGATGGCAGGAAGATGTGGGGTAGGCACTGGGGAAGAGGTGGAGTGTGGATGGAGCCTGCGGCTGAGTGGGGGTTGAGTACTCCCAGCTAGAGCATCCATGCTGCCAAAGGGGAGGGGCAAGTCAGTCCCTGGACCTTTGCTTCATCCCATGCTACTGGGCCCTGGCCTATCTGCTAAGACTGTCCATCAGGGATCCATCTGTGATCTGGGAGCATTGTTTTACCACGTACTGGACTAAGACTTACACCTGCTTTTACTCTGCCTACTAAGCAGAAGGCACACAGTAGTAAGTGACCCTCTGAAAACAGAGATGTAAATCTTCATCCCATGCTATTGGGCTTGTTAGAAGGAAGAAGTTGAGATAGGTAGTGTTCAAATAAAACATATTTTTCAGGCCTCTTTCTTATTTATAGAAACGATTCTTCTGCTCAAAAGCCCATTAAATATCAGCCATCCTGCGTTTTTCAGTGTTAGGTGTTGACTTGTTGCAATTACACTAGCCTGAGCCTGTCAGAGTCACTGGAGACTTCCCAGTTAGCTGTACGGTACCTCGGTCTGTAGTTTCAATTTATGAGTCTGCAGCTGGCCAAGAATGCTCTTGTACTCTTCCAGCTGAGTCTGCAGCATAGGAATTCTCCTTTCTGCCATCAGCTTTTCCTGCGACAAAAAGAACATCTGATTGTGTAAACATGCCACCAGAGCTTTCATTACCTACAGTCAATCTCAAAAGACAAAATGCATGATGGTGCTAGGAGTCCCCTGGCTCTTGCTACATTACTTTAATTGTCTCGAGTTCCCCATGGAGGCACTGTAGAAACACGGCTTATTATAGTTTAAAGTAGTTCACTCCATTCAAAAAGAAAAGGTTATCCTGCTGTGAGGAATACACTAGTAAATGCCTGCTTATGCCACTCACACCCAAACAACCACTGTTTCCTGAGGTACTTCCTATGTGGGCACGTAAATGAAACCCACCCCCTTTGTCTCACCTGGTTTCGACTTGATTCACAAGGGTTCACCCCTTTTGCTCTTGCCCATTTTACTTCTTTGGAGAGGGAGCAGGCTCTCATGGCTCCACCCCCAAATCATGGTATCTTTACTCTGATGGTACAATCCTGACTTCAGCAGCTGTTGGACTAGTCTTTTAAAATGCAGGCGGAAGCGGGGGGCGGGGGTTGATCTATGTCACAGAATGCACCTGGCTAACAGAAATTCCTATCCAAAGACTTCTGACATCTTGTTTGAGACTTAAGATTTTCAAAGCTGCAACTTTGATCTTCTGTAAGTTATCATGATCGATTTCATGTTTATTTACAGATATCATGGTACTTCCCTCTACTTAGAAAAGGAAATAGCAGTACTATTTCAAGCACTTAGGGGAAATCTTGACTATCACATTGTGAGTGGTCACTATATAACAATTATTTAGTCAGGGAAACACTTACCTCGCTTACTCCAGTTATAATGTTGGTCGCATTAGGGGTCATTTGGATGATCTGTTGTAAAATGCTGACATAGGTCTGTATTTCCAAGAGATTCTGTGGTGGAGTAAAATTATTTTATTGAGTAAACAGGAGAGTGAGAGTTTCAATTTGCCTGACTACACTCTGTGATTTATTTCTTCAGAACTTCTTTCACTTGTAAAAATATGGATCAAATCCAGATTTGCCATAAATGCATGCCAGCCTGCCTCTAGTGGACTTCCATTCATCTCTGCTGGGTTCTACATGTATTAGCAGTTGAGTAACCCTATCATCGTATTCAGATAGTACTTAGGTAAAGATGTTGGATTACTAAAGTGATGCGGCATATTCTTAACTCAGAATTATGTTCCAGGTGTTTTAAAGGAAAAAATGGAAATATGATTTGATTTAGTCACAGGTAGAAGAAGAGTGGGAGGGGCAATGGTGTTTTTGGTGGAATAAAGACCAGTACAAGGGATTTATTTTCATTTGTATGGCCAATGAGTGGGACTTTGAATCCTTTCAGTCAACACTTTATAAATGTGCTCAGAAAACAGTGATCTAGTTTATCATCTGATTTGACTCACTGACCATTTACTTTGTTCTAGTTTTTGCCCCATTGGAACAGGAAAATTTCCAACCAACTGTGGGAAAGGATTAATGTTAGTCTCACTCTTTTCACCAAATCTACCCTCAGTTTATATATAGTTTTTAAAGGTATTTAATGATGGTCTTCTGGCAAATCCTGCAGTCATGAGTCTTACAGAGTTAGAATCAGGCAACACTGCACAACAAATTGTACTAAGTCTGAGTAAGGCCTAGATCATCAAAGCCTAAACACATTTGAGGAGGTTAGCCTGGCTTCAGAGCATGGTTCTCAAGGTGGCTCGAACAGGATGTGCCCCTCTGTAGATGAGATGACGATAAAGGATTCAGGCTGTTCCTGCTAATCACGTTAACAATTCCAGACTGCTGGCCTTGAGTGAGAGAATGCTGATAATATATAGCAGCCTACTTGTTGGTCCAGGATAGTGAACTGAATTAATTTTTATTCACTAATCTGCCCAGTCTTCTTAGGGGTCACTGCACATGTCTGAGCCTTTCCAAAATGCCTTTTACTATCAAACAAAGCAACAAACCTTTACCATGTAGGTCTCTCTAGTGGCTAATGAAACAGATCAAAGGTTACAAGTATTAGTGGGCAGGCGTGTTAGTCTGTATATGTAAAAACAACAAGAAGTCCTGTGGCACCTTATAGAGTAACGGATATTTTGGAGCATAAGCTTTTGTGGGCAAAGACCCACTTCATCAGATGCGGGTCTTTGCCCATGAAAGCTTATGCTCCAAAATATCTGTTACTCTATAAGGTGCCACAGGCCTTCTTGTTTGTTTTTGTAGATCAAAGGTAAGCATTTTTCAGCCCTCCTGATGTCTCTCTAGAGGGAAGCTCTCTGAGAGGTGGGGAATTCAGTGCAATTACCTTTTTGTACCGGTCCTTTGTGGCGTTAAGGTCATCATGCATGAACTGAGATTTAAGCTGAAGTTCCAGGTTACATAACAAAGCTTCATCTGCTTCCTGCAATGCAGATGGATATGACACTTTTAGTACTGGCTTTGGGATTCACTCAGAATAGAGGAGGCACTTATCCAGAAAGTGAATTCTTTCACATAGGTAGCCCCCTGCGACAAGGGTTGAAGACTACTGTATTTGGAGAAAGAAAGATATAGTGTAACCAACAAATAATAAGCCTTTTGATCCATTCACTCATTCCCACTATATGCTGTTTTTCTAAACAAAGCCAAACAAGACAAGCAGTTGGTGTATTTCAGCATGGTGGTGCTGTCATAGCTCGTTCTCCATAAGCTTTATGATGGCTGGAAGACAAGGAATAGTTTATCCGCTTTATGAAATACCACTCAAGGAAGCTTGCAGTGGTGTCTGATTCTAAGCAAGAGGAATGGACAACATGAGGCATTGACTTCTCCAATGTGTGGACAGAGTTTGAGACATTGAAGACAGTTAAAATATCCAAATGAAAACATACTGTTGTTTTATGCCAAGCTGAAATGTTTCATCTTGTCATCTTGCGACATCTCATGCGTCACAAAATTGAATCTTTCAGTGATATTTCTTGGGCTAGTCATTGCAGCTTGCACCTCCCTAAACCAGGACTCTCTTGCCCATACAGAGGGCCCTGGTGGCGAGGAGTCACACAGCAGGAGGGCCAGCAGTTTAGAGACTGTATGGATTGAGAGCTGGAGCTGCAACAGCTGCGGCAGGGTTGGGAGATGACTCCACAGCAGCTGAACAGTGTGGCTGGGGTGAGAGTGTCCCAACAGGGGAGCAAGGGCTGAGGCTGGGAGTCTGGCAGCTTGACAGGGGGTTTGGTGCTGTGCCAGGCGGCTGAGCCAGGGCCAGCGGCAGGGTGGTTGGCCAGGGCCAGAAGTGGAGCCAGCAGTGGGCTGTGGGGGCCACCCCTGGTCTGGCAAATTCCCTTGTTCAGGACTGGTAAGACCCGGAGGGTTCTGGACCAGAGAAGTACAACCTGTGTTAACATGGTAGCCTACAAAAACTTCAAAAGCAAGCCTGGGCAAAAATGTACAATTTACAAGAAGATCCTGAGTGTCCAGTTAGGCTAAAGAAATGAATACAGAGCTTGAAATACTTATCATGATTTACACCTGAATAACACAGAGCAGAATCAGGCCCAGCATCTTACTCCAGTTTCAGTTCTAAGAGGTCACTTAGCTCATTGCTGAGTTATACTACTTAAAAAACTCCAGAATATAAAATTTTGCCCAGTAACTTTCAATTATACAGTACATAGTAGGAAGTTCTATGTGAATAAGTTTCAGACTGTTACACAATACATCGGTTACTAAAGAAATATATCATATGTCAACAGAGTGAAAACTAAGTTTCTGATAGGCCACCTGACCATAGCCAATTGCATCCTGATTGCAATTCCATAGCACTCAATGGTTCCTATGACAGTTTATAATTTACTGGAGTGGGGGGAGGGCATTTCTGTGAAGCTACAAATGCAATATGATCCTGATCCAAAGCCCATTGATATCATGGGAAAGACTCTCACTGAATTCAATGGTCTTTGGATGTGATACCTAGTTTGGCCAAATTTTATCAACACAATGGAATTGACACACAAAGAAGACAAAAAATGTTCCCTAGAGTGATAGAAAAGGTGTTAAAATATATTGACCAACAGCTGGCTTGGCATCTATTATGTATATCATCTCAGGACAATCTGGACCTTGAGTAAAGGCCTGGCTCCTAATGAAGTCAATGGCAAAATGCTCACTAACTTCAGCGAAACTAAGATTTCTCTCTTTGCATTTTGGATGATTGTTTATGCATAACTCTTTGTCAGGAAATCAATAGTTTGGCAATGTCTGTGACCAAATGTTTTTGGGTAAGACTTTAAAGGATACAAACTCTTTGAAAACCCTGGGACCTTTTATTCATCATGTAAACTCAGCCATTAGCACCCTCTCTCTCTAAGGTCAAGGATTATGTTTTGATATCACAAAATCCTATGCATTTTCAGTAGACCATATCCTAGAGAACAAAGTACTTCCTGAGCTGAAGTGGGGAGTTCTTTTCTGAATTGGTTTTTGCGGTTGGTTTGCTTTCTGCCTTTGACAGCATTTTGTGTATAGCTGCAGTGATACAAGCAGGCCATTCCAACTGCTGTTATCACTGCATCTCTGACCCTGCAAAAGCAAAAAGAAATGTAAAAATAAATGAATATGTGACTGTAAAATCAAAAGTTTGACAGTGAATCTCAGGGTAACTATATATCTGAAGCTGCATTCAACTCATATTTTGACATCAATTACACTTCAAGCTGATGGTGTTTCTTTAGCTCTATCGCATTAAGTTTTGAGTGGCAAGTTGTACTCAACAGCAATAATCATCAATTTTGTAGCAACGTTGGGGTAACCATGGCTGCTAAAATCAGAAATATTTCATAGATCTTATTCTGATTTCATCTCGGCAAGTGTCACAACACCAGCTTCAGCGGAGATCCTCTGTTTTTTTAATCTCACTCAATCAATGCTTTTAAGCATACAGTTCATTTTAAGCGCATGAGAAGTCCCATCCTGATTCAACAAAGCACCAAAATAAGTGCTCAGTTTTATGCACACACTTAATTCCTGTTGAAATCAAGATGACTCATGTGTGTGCTGAAATTTAGCATGTTTTTAAGGGATTTGCTGAATCTGGGCCTTACACCAGAGATTAGACTCAGGTCCCATGTGTCTGAGTTTATGGAAAGTTGCATGCAAAATATGCATATGCTTTTCCTTCCCCTTGACTCATTTCTTCCTTCATAATTCCAACCACCCTGCTCATGCCAGTTCATCAGGTAAGAGTGTGCTAGTGAGAGGAGAGAATACCTCTGATTCTGTACTGTCCAGTATTTGGGATAAAAAAGAGCATGTGCGCAATGAGCCTACTGTTCTCATACTTGCCAGAACATGGGGGATTCTGATCTCCCATGTAAATCAAGCATAACTCCACTGAAATCAACAGCATTAGCCTGGAGTCAGTGAGATTGGAACTGGGCCCTTTCAGTATGATGGATATTGTCACCAGTGATAATCCCAGTGTCAGTACAAAGGCTCATGAGCAGTTCTCAGTTACACGGGTTCTGCTTCACACAAGCCCTAACCTGACACAATTCAAAAGTTATCAAGGGAAATGGACATCTGAAGTGCACTTAAAGCTAGGTCCACATAACTATGGGGTCATGGGGTTGTGAATTGAACCTCTAGTGCAGGTGCAGGGAAGTCACTGGATAAATGCTTCCTTTGACCCAGCTACTGCTGCTTGGGGATGCGGAGCTCCAATTGCACTGGAACAAACCCTTCCCATCTCTGTGAGAGGTGTCTACACCAAGAGTCAGCAACCTTTCCAAGGTGAAGTGCTGATATTTGACCTTTTGACCTCTATGTACGGTCCAAGTGCTGGTGATACTTTTTAAAGTCATCAACAGTCCTACTTACAACGGCTTCATAAATAAATAAATTAAGCTGCAGAGCGTTGCTGTTTAGGTGGTGGTTGGTAGCATTAGCTGGTCTTTTGTTAATCCACAGGAGTCATGGCTTTGAGCACGCTCCCAGCTGCATGGGGTGGGGGGGCTGAGCTCCCACCTTGCATGCCACTCTTGGCACCCATGGCGGGGGCTGCTGACCCTTGGTCTGTGCTATGGCACTACAGTAATGTAGTTATAGTACTGCACCTAAGCTGCTGTAACATATGTAGCTGAGACATAGTATGAATAAATAGCTGACTATACAGAGCAGTGGTCCCAAAACTTTTCATGTCTCATCATTCCTTATCTTGTGTGTACCTCCCACTGGCTGCCCCAGGGATGGGGCCAGGAGCAGGGAAATGAATGGTGGGGATGGTGGGATGTACAGAAGTAAGGGAGCCAAGGCTGGTGGAGCCATAGTGGGAAACAACAGCAGAGCCTCTACCAGCATCTGGGGCCTTGCCACCCTGCAGGGTCTGGATACACCCCAGCCACATCCCCTGATTGTTTCTCCATGCCCTCCAGATTGGAGACCTCTGATAGAGAGGCACGCATGACACTGCCTATGCATAAAGCACTGCCTAATGCACAAAGCAAACAAACAGAAAATAGGGGAACAAATACTTTTGCCTCATTGACATCAATCACAGCAACATTAGATGTTGCTTATAACAATAGGAGATTTATTGGAATCGCGTGGGAGACAGATTTTTTGAACATATGATGCCCCTTTAAAACTAACCACTTCCAATTATCAAAGGTAAATATATGGCAGACTGTCTAGCCCACGTGCAGCAAATGAAACACTAAACTCCTTCCCTGGGAAAGCCATGTGATAGCAGTGAACTAGGGATTTCCATTTTCACATGCACAGAACACTAATCCCCAGAGCTGATATGCTATTCAGAAATGCGCTTATGCTCACAAGTTTCATTATTCAATTGACTCATCCAGCCAGGTTTGCTGATGCACCAATAATATCACCAGGAACATTCTTTACTCTACAGCTAGTTAACTGCACTGTGAGCAAATGCTGCTAATTAAAACAGACCATGACAGAATATTCTAAACCAGTCATCAGGAGTCTGTGGAGCATTTATGCAGCCTTAATGCTTTTCTATTGAGAGAAAGATCAGTGCAACAATGATAGCGTTAGGAGTCTTGTGGGGGAAGCAGACATCCCCAGTTAGTGAGTATTTTTGTGTGCAACAAACAAAATCTGTAACAGCAACGAAGGGTCCTGTGGCACCTTATAGACTAACAGAAAAGTTTTGAGCACGAGCTTTCGCGAGCACAGACTCACTTCATCAGATGACACAGTCTTCAGCTTTTCAAATGTTTGCCCAATGGAGAAAATGCTTTCATGTTTTTTCTTTGTAAATAAGCTAAATCAAACGAAGAAGTCACTGAACCTTTGCTCTATATCAGCACAACACAGGCACCAGTTATTTTCTTCACAATTTTGTGTCAGAAAGCCAACAGACCCTGGTCCTTAGCAGTACTGAACATGTGACTGTGGGGGTTAAAGCCATGTGCCTCTACTACATGAGTGAAAAACCACTTGGATCTCACCTAAGGCTGTAGAGTAGAGTTTATGCTCTTTGTCTGTTGTCTTAGTTCCTGAGGGTTACATTTGCATAATTTTTTCATTACTCTTTACAGCCGTGTCTACACTACAAAAATAACTTTGAATTTAATTACTTCAACTTCAAAGTAAGAGACTTTGAAGCTGAGTGTCCACACACACCCTACTTCAAAGTAGGGTACTACTCCATTCCCGGGAATGGAGTAAAGACTTTGAAGCTGGGCTCCCTTACACTGAAGTTAACTTCAAAGTAAGGGAAAAATATATGTAGATTCTCTGCTGGCTACTTCGATGTGGTACCTAACTTCAAAGTTAACTTCAAAGTTAGTTCCTAGTGTAGACTCACCCTATGTGTATTTAAAAACAAATCTTCAGCTTTGGATACTGACTCCCAGTTAGACTCTGGCAAAGGCTCATATTCTCCTGTCTGATCTGACTTGTTTTTTCCTCTTTCGATAAGTAATGTTGACACTGGGCCATTTCCACCTTGCTGAACAGACCTTGTCAGCTCTGGCCCTCCCCCTTTACTGGGACCCCACTCTTTAAATACCCCCTGAGACCACCCCCCCCACTCATGCATCTGATGAAGTGGGTCTTTGCCCATGAAAGCTTATGCTCCAAAATATCTGTTAGTCTATAAGGTGCCACAAGACTTCTTGTTGTTCTTGAAGCTACAGATTAACACGGCTACCTCTCTGATACTTTACTCCAGCAGTGATCAAGGGCCCAGATTCTCAATAGGTATTTAGAACCTAATTTCCATTGATAAATACCTTTGAAGATCAGGGCCATTTTCAAGCAATAGGAGTGACATAGGACAGGCCCAGCATTCTGCAGAACTGTTGTTTAATGCTTCCATAAGCTGTGGTGTTCTTTTCTATTTGTAAGATCCTTGTATGTATATCAATCAGCCAAGCTTCACCCTGGGGACTATGCACAGACAATGAAGTGCAAGGCAGAATGGATTTATCTTTCTGAGTAAAAGCCACTGTATTCATTCAGTATACATTGTCCTCAATATATTCAAATGATAGTTTAACCATAAGCTCATTGGTATGAATTCTGGGTCACTGATAAATACGGACAAAGTAAGCATTTCATATAACAGAAATTTGCTCCCAGAATAGTACCACATAACTTCTGTGCACCCTGCAGTGGGGAACACTGCTGCCAAGAGCCTTTAAAGAGGTACACAAACCTCTACATAATTTGATATAATGGAACATAAGCAACGGCATAGAATTTTACCACACACACATATATGTATGGAGTAAACTATTTGCAAAATGGCCTTCCTGACAGAGCTTGGATCCCTCCCTTGTTGTTGTTTATAAAAAGAGGAACAACATTTACAAACAACAAACCATTCACTAAACTGAGCTTCTTCCTGTCAGCTGCAGTCTGGATACACATTGGAAGTGTAAGCTTTTTAAGCCTCTTCAGATGGATTGATTAATGTTTTGTATAAAGTGAACCAATTTCATCCTAAAGCTTGTCCACAAACCAGTTCGTCTGGGAATAAGCTATGGCTCACTTGAGAGTTTGTGTTCTGTGTTTGGCATCTTTGTCTCTTGATACTGTTTTTGTTCCCTAATGGTGGTACCTAATATTTATAATTACTGGTGGGTGTGTGAAAGGTGCCATTTTCACTGGTACACCATGGACCACCAGAACTAAACACTCAGCCTGAGCTGACGCTCTAGCTCCAACAAAGTCAGCCACAGAAGGAGACCTCTAACACACCTTTCCACTTCAGGCCTGAAAAGGAGGTTAGTACACAGTTTCTCAAACTGGGGACTGTGACCGCTTAGACCAGTGTTTCTTAAACTATCTTCCTCTGGTGTTCCATGAACAACTGACAGGTGTTCCATGGGCGTCTGATGCTTTTTTGATATTGTACACCGATGGTATATATTTTCTGTTATTAAAACCAGATACAAATGTTACTTCTTCATTGTTATGATATCTGATTAAATTACTTTACTGTGTTGTTGATGTATATGTTGTTGGTTTTTTTGTCTAACAACAATTTTTTAAAGAAAATTTTCATAGGTGTTACTCATAAAAACATTATTGTTTGGTGCTCTGTAGTTTCGAAAAAGTGTAAGAAACACTACTTCATGAGGTAGTGTGTGTGTTTTGGGGGTGGGGTTACAAAATGTCAACCTTTACTTCAAACTACTTCATCTTTAACATTTATAATAGTGTTAAATATAAATGTGTTCTTATTTATAAGGAGGGGGAGGTCACACTCAAAGATTTGCTATGTGAAAGGGATCCCCAGTAGAAAAGTTTGAGACCCACTGGCTAAGAGAAGTTGTATCCATTAGTAAAGGGTGACATAAAATTTCTTACATGTACTGTCCTATAGCAATCCGGGTCCCTGCCAGCACTTTAAGTAGCTCCTTGCTGGCTTTTGTTGAGGCTCAGACAGTTCTTGCTGGAGGTATACACCAGGGCACACCCACTTACTTTCATTTTTACTATTAGCGTGCTACTTTCTGCTCTCTCTCTATGATCCTCCCATCTTCTCTTTTCTTTGATCACACACAAGGGAAAAATATCAAAGATGGACACCATACCACTTTTATGTCTGTTCATACCTTCACAGATATCATCTTTCCCAGCATCACATTTGTTTTGTCAGACTTTTATATGCTTTGATTGAAAAATAAATATGCTCAGTTTGTGCAGAAAAGCCAAATCTCCAGTGAAGTTTCTTTAAAGAAAATCCTTGAGTGAGCCTCCGTGAAAATGTGTCCTCCCATTTCTGATCCTGGTGAGCCACATCAAGATCAGACTATATGGTCACACAGGTCCCTTCTGGATCTGTGGCACCAGAGCCTAGCCTGATTGTCAAACAGGATGCTGAGTAATCACGATGAAAGATCTAGGGAGCAGCCACTGGCTTCAGCTGGCAGAATGGCTGCAGAGTTAATCGGAGGAGGCTGCTCCTGGGAAATGGCTGAACTAGCACCTTATAGCCATGACATGCACCTGCTTGGAAGGGAAGGACTGAAGGTCCATGAATCACATGCTTTGAGCTCTACCTTGCCCCCCATTCAACCATGCGTTGGCACAGGGAGGCCAGTGGAGTTGGACTCTGAGTGCATGATGGGGATCATGCTGCACCAAAATGCATTCCCTGTGCAGTGGACTCATACTGGTTCTAATCCAAGAGGGATCTCAGTCACTCTAGAAATGGTCTGGATTTGCCTTTCCATTTATGCGCTTATAAAATACCCATGAAACTTGCTGTAAATGAGCTCCAACATGCTGGCAACTTCTAAACATATGGGCTACGTCTACACGTGAAGCCTACATCGAAGTAGCCTATTTCGATGAATAACGTCTACACGTCCTCCAGGGCTGGCAACGTCGATGTTCAACATCGACGTTGCGCAGCACCACATCGAAATAGGCGCTGCGAGGGAACGTCTACACGCCACAGTAGCACACATCGAAATAAGGGTGCCAGGCACAGCTGCAGACAGGGTCACAGGGCGGACTCAACAGCCAGCCGCTCCCTTAAAGGGCCCCTCCCAGACACACTTGCACTAAACAGCACAAGATACACAGAGCCGACAACGAGTTGCAGACCCTGTGCATGCAGCATGAATCCCCCGCTGCAGCAGCAGCAGCCAGAAGCCCTGGGCTAAGGGCTGCTGCACACGGTGACCATAGAGCCCCGCACGGGCTGGAGAGACAGCGTCTCTCAACCCCCTAGCTGATGGCTGCCATGGAGGACCCGGCAATTTCGACGTTGCGGGACGCGGATCGTCTACACTGTCCCTACTTCGACGTTGAACGTCGAAGTAGGGCGCTATTCCTATCTCCTCATGAGGTTAGCGACTTCGACGTCTCACCGCCTAACGTCGAAGTTAACTTCGAAATAGCGCCCGACGCGTGTAGACACGACGGGCGCTATTTCGAAGTTGGTGCCACTACTTCGAAGTAGCGTGCACGTGTAGACGCAGCTATGATCTCCCTGACATATGCAAGAGAAGAGATGCTATGAACATCAACATATAAATAAATAGTACATGTTGAACCTCTCTAGTCCAGCTCCCTTGGGACCTGACAATTGCCAACTGAGAGATTTTGCCAGATCATAGGAGATCAATATTGTCTAGCAGCATTACCAACACTTCCACTGCTTACTGGGCTCTTAGAAGACATTTAGGTGTAAATTAGAGCTAAATAACGGCATAGGACACTGAGAGCCAGGACTGGTGGCTATAAACAAACTTTATGGCACCATGGGAAAATTGGCCACACCCATGACAAGTGGCCACGCCAGATGACAAATGTTGCTGGATGAGAGTGCGCCAGACTAGAGAGGTTCAATCTGTACAAATCATTCAGATGACCCCTGTTCAATCAAAGCCACTTCTGCATTTTGCAGAGGGAAGCAAAGCCTTTGCCACACTTGGAACAGAAAGATGAAAGACTAGCAAAAGAAAATAGAACTTGGGAAGGAGACAATCTATTTTTCTTAATTGAAAGAAGAAAGCAAACAGCAAAGGAGGATAAATTGGAGTTTTTTCTTAATTTCATACCACTGGCTTTGAAAAACCTTTTCTAAAGATGCTAATGGACTTCTCAGACTCTTCCTTTTGTCCTCCTATTGGTTTAATTCTGTAAAGTGCACATCTAAGGTATTCATTTTATGCTTCAGCTGGAAAGAAACCATGGCATTTAACTACACAGTATTCCCTTAAAAGAGATCTAAAATGAATGATTAGCAAGAAGGTGGATTTTTGCTGACTACTTGCTTATAGCCTCCAAACATAGTCAGAAGACAAATCCTTTTGGGCACAGAAAGGACTCATGAAAGTATAAAGCAAACTGTAAACACATAGGGCCAGATTCTGCCATCCTTACACACGTTAGGCCAGAGCATCAGATGGTATAAACTGGCATAGCTACATTGACTTCTAAAAGACACTACTTTGACTTCTAAGGGACGCTCCAGTATGTGACCCAGACATCACGTGCTTGATGCAGGAATCACTGGGTGAACTTCTATGGCCTGTGTTATCATAGACTCATAGAACACTAGAACTGGAAGGGACCTTGAGAGGTCACTGAGTCAAGTCCCCTATCCTCATGGCAGGAAAAACCATCATCACCATCCCCGATAGATGTCTATCTCACCAGCTCTTAAATATATCTAGTGACAGAGATTCCACAACCTCCCTAGATAGTTTATTGCAGTGTCTAGCCACCCTGACAGTTCAGAAAAGCAGTCCATGGCCATAATAGTCCCTTTAAGGACTTCAGATCTATACATCTGTGTATTAATCAGCACTTAATTCGTGCCAGAGCTGAGCCTTGGCACCTCTAGGCTTTGCAGTTCATTGCCTCAGCACCTCCCCGCTTTTGGCATAATTTCTTAAAGTAAAAATATTGTTTGAGCCACAGCACCTAATGTGTGAGCTCCCTGACCTCACATGACCTTTATTACGTATTAAGTGCTGGAATCAGTGGAAGCAGCTGAGGGGCTGGCCTCTTGAACTTACTCGGTATGTAATCCTAGTGAAATTATTGGTACTTGTCATAGGGTAAGGTGTCAGTCAATAGGTGCACACACGCCAGAATTCATCTCTTTACATGGAACTCAGAAAAGAGACAATAGTTTTCAGCAGTGCATAATAAATAACAACTGCATGCTCTGATGAATTAAGTTGGGAAGAACCGCTGAGCTAGAAGCTCCTCAATCTTTTGCCACCTCTGACACCTTAATTATTTCTTCCTTTATCTCTTCTGCTAGCAAAGCCATTTCTTATTCAGAGGTGATGAGTCTACCGAGCAGCTTTTCACGGAAATCAGACATGCCAAGGCTCACAGGCTGAGGAAGAGAGCTGATTGCTCTGTAGCGTTTTTGTCTGTTTAGAAAGCAAAAGAATTTCTTGCAGGATTCTTTGCTATCTTACTGCCTGGGCAGGCCAGCTGACTGTGGGGAGGGATGGAAGGGGGGCTACTGCCACTGGGCCTGGCAGTTCAAAATGGCCTAGGTCTCCTGACTGCTGCTGCTCCTGCTGCAGCTGCAGTGGTAGATAGAGTTCCAGGCCCTTTAAATCACTGCCAGAGTGCTGCACAATGGCTCTGAGGGCTGCCTGGGTGGTGTGGGGGCCATGGCATGGTGCACCCTTGGCAGCCGTGAGGGCTGGCTGCCCCCAGACCTGCCCCTTCTGCCAGAGGCCCCACCCTTCCAGGAGCACAGAGTTGTCGTAGACTCATAGGTTAGAAGGGACCTCAGGAGGTTGTCAAGTCTAACTCAGCTGTCCCCCACCTTGACCAGGGGCCTCACCAGGCTGTAAGTTCCCCTCCATCTTAAAATGAATGCAGGGAAAGTCAAGCAACTGACACTGGGATTTTCCTTCTACTTTCAACAATAAAAACACATTAACTAAAAAGAAAAGAGATGGAACAAATTAATAACACAGTCATTAATACATCAGTCTTTACATACAAATTTGCACCTGTTCCTCAATGATGTTAGTGCGCTTTAACCTGGATTTGTTGCCAGTAGTAAGGCAAAACTCCCTTTGATCTCAAGTAGAAAAGGATTCCAGGAGGTGGCTCAGTGTTTTCCCCCATTCCTTGGTTCTCTTGTCCCTTTCACATTCCTATGACTGCTCACCCAGGAAGGTACCACTCACTCACCAGGGGGAGAGGAGCAGACTGAGCACTAAGTAGCAAGGCTGGGATAACGCGCACTGATACCCACTCTTCACTGAATCATTAGATAACAGCCTTTGACTGGAGTGGGTGTCTGAATTGAGAAATACTGTGCCTGTGTCTCTGGCTCGGCTGAAACGTGCAGCAGAATAGGACCTCTTGCACAGTACTCCTGATTCCCCATTGCCAGGTGTCTTGTGGCATCATCTTTGTCTGTACACTATGTATATAGCTTGTTAGCAAACAAGAGTGGGTACAATTTTCACACGCTTTCCACTGGTGCAGAAGACTTCCCGAGCTGCGGGGCAATAGGCAGTCTGGCCCCAAGAGTGACAGACTCAGGATCTGGATTAGTGTCCCACAACTGGAAATACTCAGATTAGTCCTAGGGTCCTTGGCTGTACTTCTCATGTCCTGCTGAGCTGTGCTCAGTGCAGGGTTCAACTGGAGTAGGAGGGGAAAGGCAGTTTTTGCAAAGGTGAGCGTGACAAGGTAGACTGGGCCCTGAAGCCCCCTGCTGTAGGCTTGTGGCCTTGCCACACCCTGTGATCATATAGAGGTCTTCCAAGGGAGGATAGAATGTCAGCTGGAGGAAGCAGCCAGCCAAGGGGCAAGAAGGCCCTATATGAAGAGCTGCAGGGTCAGAGCCATCTCAGTGTGGCAGGAGTCCTCCAGCCATGAAGACCAGGACGGCTGGTTATCTGAGGGAGCTGCAGCACCAAGGAGAGCTGCATGTAGAGGGCTGGTGATAGAATGAGGTCTGTCGGTAGATTGAGGTAGAGTCCTGAGGGAAAAGCAAGGACTCAGCAGGCCCACAGGGAAGTGGCCCAAGCAATCACCAGCAGTAAAACAGCCTTGGCATATAGCTGCTATCGATAGGGTCTCTGGCTGGGGTTTGGGGTCAAAGGTGGTACTGTGCCCCCACCCAGTTCACCCCCAACCTCCCCCAGTAGTCCCTGAGAGAACATTGCTGGGACATTAGCATCCTGTGGGGAGTGGGTAGGGAGGGGAGGAATTAGCCAGAGGTCTGGAACTACTAGGGCTTGAGATGACCCACACACTGTCTCCAGGTGGGGAAAGCCCTGGAGACACCACTCGGTACAGAGCAGGGAAAGGACTGAGAACTGGCGAGCAGAGGTAAGGCCCTGAGGTAGGGGCTAGGGCTTGCTTTCAGGAGAGGAAGCCCTGGAACCACCATTCCGTATGAGTAAGGAAAAGAACTAGTTAGACTCTAGAGTGGACTCTGAGACAGGCCCTCTTAAATGTGTACCTCTGAAGGGGCTTGATGACACCAGGAGTGAGTTGTCCGGAGGGCTAAGTACCCAAAAGGCCAAAAAGACTGAGTGAGTGCAGGTGCACACACTTGGCCGGATGGGGGTGCTCACAAGAGGTAAGTGACACCTCCTTACAATGATTTATAACGTAAGTGTAGGCTACTTAATGTCCACTTGGCCACAGACCCAAAAGGCCACAGTAAGAGTGGATAAGAAGGTGAGAATACCTAAGGTGAACAGTTACTTACTCTAATGAGAGAGTCATTCCCAGGTCCACCAGAATTGGTCTGAATAGGAACTGGGAATGGCTCTCTCAGTACAATAAGTAATCTTGCACTTTAGGTATTCTCACCTTCTCACCCACACCCACCATGACTGAATTAGCTCTGACATCACACTCCCCTCTCTGTATCCCTACCCTGTTTCTTTTCCTTTCACTTCATGCATCTGACGAAGTGAGTTACAACTCACAAAAGCTTATGCCATAATGAAAGGATGAGTCTTTAAGGTGCCACTGGACTCCTTGTTTTTGCTGAAACAGACTAACTCAGCTACCTAGAAACCTATAGTATGGTTACATAATAACTTCAAAAAAACCCACTGAGTTAGTACGAATAGCCCAATTGACACTGCATAAGAGGACCCTTATGAACAAGTTCCCATGCAATCATTTCTAAGGATGTGTTTGGGAATGGGGAACACGCATTTCTCCGCTAAGGGATAAAGAATACAGAAGAAACTGGTCTAGAGAAAGACATTTCAGAATTTTCTTATCTGCCTGATGTACTTGTGTGTGCCCCTCTCCCGCATTAACTGACTGCACTATAATCTTTAATGCATTTATCCTTAGAACACCCTGTGAGGTACAGCAGTGCTATTATAGCTTGTTAGCTGGTTCTAGGAAAAAATGTTTAAATGTCGTTGGTGGCTGAAGACAGAACAAGACAGGAAACAAAGCTGCCAGGAAACATTTTGGTTTAGCCTCTATAGAAACAGCGTTAGTAATTCAGGTTTCAGTTGTGCCTCAGAGGCACGTCCGGGCCTGAGACAGAATCACCCCATCCCGGAGGGAGCACTGGGAAGTATTCTCACCACCAGAGCTCCTGAAGCTGCTGAGTTGCATTCACTTGTCTGCACCCCCTCTTTAGGATGCATTGTGCTGCATGCTGTGCAGCCAGCTGGATCCAGTGGCAGCTCTAGGAGAAGGACAACCATAGTCCACCTTCTCCCTGTCCCTAGGGGAGTAAGTTGGGAGTCCCTGTGATTGCTTAAATGGAGGAATTGACATTTTGCACATCTCAAGTCAGGGTCAGACAGATGGCTACAAAGTGCTTGTGGTCCCCGTTCCCATCTCCCCACTGAGAACCTGCGTAAGAGCTGGGCAGATATAGCCCTTTGCTGTTAAGTACCAGGAGTGAAATCCTGGCTTCACTTCAGTCAGTGGCTAAACTCCCATTGGCTTCAATGGGCCCAGAATTTCACCACAGAACTGGGTTCAGGCCCCCAACTCCTGTTGACTTGGACTGGGAGTTGGGTACCCAGCTCTCTTGGGGACCTCATCAATCCCAGCTCAAAGTCATTATGCTGTTCATCACTTACCTATTTTTAAGGACTGTAAAGAATTGCTCTAAAAATAAAAGCCATCAGTTATCTCCCTGATGAGAACCAGGGAGCTTGGCTCTGACTCTTTTTAATATTAATCTGCTATTTTCTGTGCTTTCCATTAATACTCATGTTCATTTATCTCCATTTGTCTAAACTGCACCACTTACGGAACAGCTTCAACACTCTGCCTACATTTGGATCCTGTATCTTGGGCTCATGGTTGTCTAGCATAGTTTAAGGCTTATGTGGTGTTACCAGGTAATAGCCTTTGCCATGGAAACAGGGGAACACTGGTACAGGGCCAAGCTAGGGAACTGTGTTATGGCCTTCATAGGAATTGATCCATCTGCACTCCAAAGCCAACATCAATTTTCCACTAGGGGGCTGTCCACCTCAAGCATGCCAGAGATCAGGCCCTTCAAATTTCCTATCAATCTACCGAAATGAAGCAGCAATACTTTTTTAAATAGGAATTTGTGTTATTTGATGGCATTGATCTTTTCCAGCAGGATAGGATAGAGTTTTAATTCTCAAGGCTGTGTAATCTCTTGAAGCACTGACAAAGCACTGAAAAAGTCGTGCATAGAGAGACAATTCCAGTGTCATCGGACTTGGAACTTGATAATCGTAGTACATCAGATTAAGGTCGGGGTTCTCAGACTTCATTGCATCATGACCCCTTTCTGATAACAAAAATTACTACACTGCTCCAGGATGGCAGGGAAGGGTAGGGTGGAATGAAGCCTGAGGCTGCCTGAGCCCTGCAGCCTTGGCGATGGGACTGAAGACCGAAGGTCTCATCCTCAGGCAGGGGGCCTGTAATCTGAGCCCACCACCAGAGGGTGAACCCCTGGACCTTCAGCTTCAGTGCTGGGCAGTGGGGCTCAGGCTTTAGTCCTGGGCCTCAGCAAGTCTAAACCAGCTCTGGTGGTCACATTAAAATGGGTTTACAACCCGCTTTGGGTCCCGACCCACAGTTTGAGAACTGGTGGATTAAAGGTATTTCTTTGATCATTGAGCTGCATGCTTAATAAACATGTCAGTATCCTTAATTGTGGGCGCTCTGTTAAGTGAGGGCCCTTCCATATTGAGAAGAATTGCCAATCTATATAATAAGATTCCAGAATTGCCATGCAGTTGTTGTGGCTCTCTGGCACCTAGAATGTCTGTTGAGTCCACATGAAGTGAGGAACACACTCACAAGCATGGCTGAAAGCCTTTTGTTTAGAAAACCACCATGTTCACCCACCACTGGGCTCTGGGCTCTGTCGTCATCCAGTTTTTAAGTTCTCAGCCATGTTTGGCTTTTTATACACCTGAATATAGAGACTTTCAGCTGTTAGTGAACAAAAGGGTTTTCTGCTTTCTAATCACAGAAAACCAAACACCCTCACCCTGTCCCGCCTTGCCTCTTCTCCAAGGCCTCTGCCCCTCATCCAAAGCTCAGCTCGCCACTCACTACATTCCCCCTCCCTCTCTTACTTATTCTCCCCACACTTATTCACTCTCTCACTTTTTCACTGGACTGGGGCACAGGGTTGGGATGTGGAAGTGGGTGAGGACTCCGGTTGGGGGGTGTGGGCTCTAGGGTGAAGCCAGAAATGAGAGTTCTGGGTGTGGGAGGGGGTTCTTGATGGGGGTTTGGATTTGGGAGGAGTGAGATCTGAGGATGTGGGCTCAGGGAAGGGTCCAGGGATGAGGGGTTTGGAGTCCCAGAGGGGGCTCTGAGCTGGGAGTGGGTGGGTGCAAAGTGTTTGGGGCGTTGTGCTTGGATGAAGTAGGGGCTGGGCATGGGAGAAGGTACTGGCTCTGGGTTGGGGATGTAGGCTCTCTTGTGGAGCCTGAAATAAGGGGCTCAGGATGCAGGAGAGTGTTCTGGGATGGGGCAAAGGGGGTAACCATGGTTCCCAGATAACAGAAGCTTCAGAGCTGGTGCTCAGGGCAGGGGCAGCACGCAGAGCCACTGTGGCCATTCCATGCCTAGGAGGGAGATGCTGAGCTGGGTGCTTCCCAGGAGATGCATGGAGATGGGTAGGAAGCCTGCCAGCCCCGTGCCAACCAGACTTTTAATGACCCAGTAAGTTGTGCCGCCTAGAGCCACTGGGCTTGAAACCTGACACCTGGCAGCCCTCGTAATCAATAAATGTAAAATGATTAGGGACAACCCCCTTTATTTCTGTGAGCACTTTGCTTGCCTGTGACCCAGAGCTCTTTTGCTAATGAAAGCATTGGGGTGGTGCTTTAAATCTAGCTGACAATGGCAGTTTAAAGCCACCAGAATGTCTATTCTTATTTTTCTACACCTTGCAGCCAAAATGATACATATTCATATTTAGCTGTAGCTTTTCCACACCATTATCGTATCAATGGAGCTCTCTCTTGGGTGGCCAGAGGCAAACAAGAGCAAGCCCTGCTTTGCAGGGCAATGCTTAGCAAAATATCTTTACAGTATATGTAGCTCGCCACAAAGGACTGTGAAAGGCCTAAAAAATCTCACAGGCAACTGAGGCACTGTGTGGGAAAACACACTAGACACAAGCCCTCTCTGTAGAGGAAATGAATTTAAAAAGCTGACCTTTTGGGCTTTCATCCCTCTTATTAGTTTGGAACTCTGGCTGGCTTGATATGGAGGTACCCTACTAACAATGAGTGTTTCCAACTGGTCTATCAGCCTCAGGTCCAGCCTTAGGGCAAGGCTAGCAAGGCAGTTGCTTGGGCCCCAGTGTCACATGCTCCAATTGACTATAGCATCCACCACCTACCAGCCAGGCTCTGCTGGACCAGTTCTGATTAACCCGATCCCGAATTCTGTTCCCATGCAACACTACCATTGACTGCAGTGAATTCAGAATCAAGCCTACAGCTAGAATTCAGCAAAGCCCTTCCTAATAGATGTAACTATAGAATCCTAGGGCTGGAAGGGACCTCAGGAGGTCATTTAGTCCAGTCCGCTGCCTAAAGAAGGATCAACCCCCACTAAATCATTCCAGCCATGACTACATCAAGCTGGGGCTTAAAAACCTCTCAGGATGGAGATTCCACTACCTCTCTCAGTAACACATTTCAGTGCTTCACCACCCACCCAATGAAACATCCAAACTACACCTCTCACTCTGTAACTTCAGGCCATTGCTCATTGTTCTGCCATCGGTCACCACTGAGAACAATCTCTCTCCATTCTTCTTAGAGCCCCCTTTAAGGACGTTGAAGGCTGGTGTCAAATCTCCCCTCAGTCTTCTTTTCTGCAAACTAAATAAGCCCAAATCTCTCATCCTCTCCTCATAGGTCATGTGCTCCAGCCCCTTAATCATTTTTGTTGCCCTCCGCTGAACCCACTCTAATGTGTCCACATCCTTTCTGGATGGATGCAATATTCCAGATGGAGGTCTGTATTACTGGATCAATTACAAGTTTACATTCTATGTTAACAAAGGAAACAATAAAGGAAACAATAACCATCCAGTTAACCATCAAACCAGTTTTCCCTTTTTAGTTTACAAGATGAAAAGAAATTATCCAGGAGTGGAGAATGAGGGAAGGTCCCCTATTTTTGCAGTGCTCCAGATTCCGATTTCTTCATACTACTGCCAATAAAGTTACCTGCACATGCTACTAGTTCATGGCCAAAAATATGAGAGGATAGGTACCATTCTTTTGTCATGGCAAGTGTGAATATGCAGGGGTGGGGGCGGAGAGGAGTGACATTATATAACATTACCGAAAGCAACTCCATCAAAATTTAAAAAATAACTGCTTAAAAGTGAATTGACCCAAACTGAACGGACATCAAAGCAATTTTGTCCAGTAATGAAAAGAAAGGAAGCAGCACACTTCCCACTGTACTAGGCTCACCTTATTGAGGCGTTGCAGAGTCTGTTTCAGCACCTGCTGATATTCACGTTCGTTTCTGTACCTGCAGATAGAACAAAGAAGATGAAGTCGAGTGGCTCACGCCCTTCACATACTATGTCTCCATCTACACTTTCTTATCATACTGAAGCTTCATACTGAAGTTGACTATGAATCTTGACTGGTGCACGAGGTTTGTTGATAACTTAACCAGAGATCTTTGACTTCAGGAGGTGAATGTAATGTTTGTTTTCATTGGGTCCCTGTAGTTTTTACATCCAGCAAGAAGCACAATGAAGTGGATGGACATTTGCCAGGATTTGTCCAAAGAAAGTCTGAGGCTTGACCACATCCAATAAAATGTCAGTGATTGCTATCATACAAAGCTATATCAGATAACAGCACTCACCATTTAAATATAACCATTTACCAATAGTTCCTAGATTTGACCACTGCAATAGCAACAGTACAGTGCAGTATTTCATTCTGCTATTGGAGATAACTGTGGCAGTGTATCTGGGATCATCTCATGTAGTACAGTAACCACTGACGTGTCGACAACTTAGCTGTGCTCACCATAAATAATGTAGCAGCTTGTGATGTATTGTTGATTTCATCTGAGTAAGAAGTATAGAATTAGGATATATTTTGATTTTCTTGGGGTTTAGGTCTTCTTTTTAAGTATTATCCACTGTTTTATATTGTTCATAGATGCCAGTGCATATTTTAATGAGCACACTATTAACACTGCCTGCTGAAACTAGAAAACACGTGAACTTTGATGTGCCATTATAATACATACCTATGTATCTGCACACAAACACACATATGGATGTGTGATGATTCTGATATTAGAGAAACATTGGAAATAAAGGATATAGTTTGTGCTTTGTTTCTCTCTGAAGTAAGATAAACAAAACATAAAAAGTCATATTTTGAGAATTTCAGCTACGCATTGCGATGTAAAAAGGGTGAACCCACAAGGAGATTTTTCTCAGAGAAAGCAACCACCACCACCACCCTTAAAGGTGATTGATTCACTGATTGCAGTTCTTTCTTTGGAAGTGGCACAAAAGAATCCTATTGCAGATTCTTCTCCTCTGTTCCTCTGAGAAAAGCAGGAGTGTAAATAAAATGCTTAACGGGATAAGTAATTTAATTAGATGATGCAATTTAAAAAACCATTAGACATAGATTATAATGCTGAGAAACAAGATTTTATCATCCTGGTTTTGAGCAAATTTCCCATCAAAGTCTGTCTGTTGCTGGTGGCTGAAGAGTGAGACAGATACAGCCTGTTTATTTCTTGCTCCCTTAAGTAATTTCTATTGCAGGTGTAGAAAGTGGCCATATTTTCCTCAATTACTTTAAACATCTTAAAATCTGGCTAGTCATTCCCAGGGAATGGGCATCTTCTGCTTATCTGTAAAGTAGGTGTAATCTAGGTTCAGCATGTATGACAGCCAACGTGGGCCCTGGGGCAAGCCATGTGGGGGGTGGGGACTTTGCACTCCCAGAACAGGCGGGACTGAGGGTGGAAGGGGCGGGGCTGAGGGCAGGCAGCCCTTAGTGCTTTCCAGACTGCGGCGTGCTCTGCACCCAGCTCTCAGAGCTGCATGGAATGGTGATCTGGTGGCACTTCGAAGGGGCTACGGCGCTCAGGGCCTCTTTGAATCTCTGGGCTCCAGCCCAACTGAATGCTTTGCCCCATCACTGGTGGCCCCGCATAGGTGATAGCAGAGAACATCTCCTCACATGGCCTGAGGCTTAACTTAGGAGAAAGAAATCAAAGAATCAGAAGAAAATTCTCTCTCCCTAATTATTTAACCCTTCACCTCTCTGCCAAAAACATCAGTTTCTTCCAGTCAAGTTGGTGATTTCCAAGGCACGTGTCCAGTGACTAAGAAATTCCTTCCATTCAATGTGAGATTCACATTCTCCTGTGGAAGTCATCCCACTTCTATCAAATATTTAAATATTCATTGGAACTGATACTGGAATCGGCGTCTCCTGGAGAGTGTATGAGTCACTAAGCAACAGACTTATTCTCACCCTCTTTCTGACCCAGTGACTGCAGAGTGATTGAAAGAGACCCGCTCCCAGAAAACACTGTAGCTCTGTGATGAGGGCACACACACACTGGAGAGGAACAGTCTGCACCCAGTGAGGCAGCAGGGGAACTTGCACCCTGGTCTCCCGCATCCTAGGTAAGTGCACTAGCCCCAGGGACCTTGAGTATAAGGGAACTCCTCCTTCTCAAAGTTTCTTGAGGAAGACTGATCTGGCTTAGGCACCTAACTCCAGCTGTGACTTTGGAGCAGAGGAGAGCATCTGCTCCAGCACAGACCTAGGTACCTAGTTCTCCTTGTGGGGTAGATCATACACCTCTTCTTGGCATTCCCCAGTTCTAACTTAGCCAGCTCCCTGCTCTGCATGCTGCTTCTGTGAATCACATGACTTCTATGAGTCCTAATTCTTCTCATGCACCTCAAGGTGGGAGTCTAGGTGCCCAATTCAGGCCTAAGTGGTCCACAAGGCAGCAGAGTGCTGGAGGTAAGCATCTCATTGCTGTGCCCCTAGCGACTGTTTGTGGGACTGGCAGCAGCCCCAGGGGACTCACCACATGTCCTAGTCTAGCACCCAACAGCTGGACCATCCTGTCTCTCTCTGAATCCCTATACCCCCAGTGCAGGCAGTCTACAGGAGAGAAAGGGTGGGGTGGAGCTATATACGGCTCCTTAGTCCCCTGCATAGTGTTGCAAGGGTAGGACATTGCTGTTATTCTGTACGCCAATAAACTCGGTACTGTAGCAAATGGGTAACAACATATAAAAGGGAGCTGAGTTTTACTCTAGCTTCCATGTGTCCACGCTTCTCTTCTGCTGCAATGCTGCTCCATAGCTTCCTAAAGCAGAGCTCGCCAGTAAATCACAGAAGCTGCCCAAATATTTCCCAGTGCACCAGCAAAGCCATTCATTCTTTGAGTTAAGACCATATTCATTACAGAGCTTTATTAAATTGCTGACCTAAAACTAATTTTGTTGCACCTTGTAAATCTCTTCAACGTGTGGTTGACAGCAAAGAATTCATTAATGTGCATAGAGCTGTTCCGGCAGCTGGGAAAGAATGAAGAAGAGCAGAGCACAACATGAAAATCATACAGCCATGATAAAATGCTGTTCTCCCACTGGCATAACTCACAGAATTGATCAGATGTGAGACTGACAGAGTCTGAACCCTGATCTCATCCCCACCACAAATCAGGACTGCTCTGATCTGGGAGGGGATGAGATGTGTGATCCTGGCTCAGACATGGCTTGAAATTCCATATAGCCCCTCTAACTGAAATATAGTTAGCAGCCTTTCCCATCACTGCCCTTCAGCGCAAAAGCTAGTGGCATAAGAAAGTTGTTGTAGGATATACATATTACTCCATTCCATGCTCCCTTGTGAGGGCATGTGTCATACAGCTTACACTCAATACACTGAGCTGATAGTGTGACCATCTTTGGAAAGAGATTAAAACAAAACTCATTTAGTTCGGCTCTTCTCTGCACACTCAGACTATGTCTATAATGCAGTGGTCCTTCAAAAGAAGTTCTTTTGGAAGGTTGCTTTTGAAAAAACTTCTTTCAAAAGATCGCAGCCACACACAAAAAAGCAGATCGAAAAATCGATCCGCTCTTCCGATAGATAGTGGCCACTCCTGGGCTGCTCTTTGAAAGAATGGGCCAGTAAACACCAGAGATTGAGAAATGAATGAGAACACCATGGATGACTGCTCTTTCGAAAAAGGGCCCCTGGGGCACCTACGAGCACTTTCTTCCAAAAGAATCTTTCAGGAAGAGGCACTCTTCCTCATCCAGGAGCCAAAGAAGGCCGCCAGGAAAAGTGCTGCATTCTTCCAATTTAATACCAAAAGAACACATTTTGTGTGTAGATGCCCCTGGGATTTTTTGAAAGAGCCCCAGCTTTTTCAAAAAAAAGTTTGCTAGTGTAGGTATAGCCTCAGATCAAGGATACTTCAGGAAAAATCTTTCAGCCTTACACATGGATGTAATATGTTTAAAAGCATGGCTACTGTGCTAGCTTTATAAACATAAAGCAACAAGCGGTCCTGTGGCACCTTATAGACTAACAGAAATGTAGGAGCATAAGTTTTCATGGGCAAATACCCACTTCGTCAGATGCAAGTGACCTGCATCTGACCAAGTGGGTCTTTGCCCACGAAAGCTTATGCTCCTACATTTCTGTTAGTCTATAAGGTGCCACAGGACCCCTTGTTGCTTTTGCAGATCCAGACTAACACGGCTACCCCTCTGATACTTTATAAACATGTTATATTACCAAGCTCCTATGGTATTTGTTCCCTTATACTGCTCGTTAGTTCCTTTCCTACAGGGCTTTATGCAAAACAAAATTCTCTCCTCTTCCTCTCTAGCTGTTTCTTGTACCCTGGAGCCCAATCATGCAAAAAATAAAATGGGAATTAGTGAAAAATACACCGGAAACTGTGCAATGATCAGTTGACAGTCCCCAAAGGTGAGCAAATCACAACCTAGCTAAGATTTTCAAAGCGATTAGTAATTTCTGTGCCTTTTCATAGTGCCCAACTGGAGCCTGCCTTGAAGGACCTGATTGTCAGAGGGCTGGAACTCAGTATTTTCTGAAAACAGGCCCTTTTAAGTGGTTTCCAGTTGGACACCCAGAAACTGCCACTCCAAATCTTGAGTCATTTTTTAAAATCTTGAACAGAGAAAGGGCCAGACAGTCAGGGGACACACTGGTGTACCCATGATAATTTAGTACACATGTCTGAAGGGCTGAAATTGAAGACCTGAAGGCCAAGGTCTGCAAAGTCATGTTTTGAACCTCATGAAGCATATAACGGTACTGAGCGCCTTATTCCTGATATAAATGTGATCCTCAGCTAGCAGTGTGGTTCCAGTGCTGGACAGTTGTGGCCATGTTCTCCAGGCCTCATCCACTGCAAAGCAACAAGTAGAAGAAGTCAGCACTCAAGGGGCGACGGCTTCATTTATCTTGCTGCATATAGGGTATCAGTTGACATAACAGTAGGGAAAAGCGAGCAGATGTCCTTTGAAAAAGCTGCCTGATTCAAGTCAGCTAGAACAGGCCTTTAAAACATCCACCACCAAACTGCTTTCCTTCTTCAGCTGTCAGAGAGCTACCAGTGTGCAAGTTCTGCTACTGCACCCCAGATTCCAGGTATTTAGCAGAATCCATGAGCACTTCCATTACATGAGGGCATCTGCCTATTGGACGTGAGGGGGACACACACTCCAGGAGTTAAGCTGCACTAATCTCCACTTCTGAAGTGCCAGACTTCAGAAGTGGCTGGAATTATCTACTCACCTCTGGAGAGAATGGGTGAACC
This sequence comes from Carettochelys insculpta, assembly GCF_033958435.1. Taxonomy (NCBI): domain Eukaryota; kingdom Metazoa; phylum Chordata; order Testudines; family Carettochelyidae; genus Carettochelys; species Carettochelys insculpta. The sequence goes on along the minus strand of NC_134139.1, from coordinate 20,898,866 downwards.
TTTCCCTCACAGGTGTAGACCTTGCCATGATGATCTCCATCTTTGTTATTTGAGGCTGTGCCATGCTGTCTCCCTGTGCCTGACGCCAGGAGGTTGACAATAGCTCAAAATGAAGTATTTTGTCTCCTAAGTTGGACACTAGCCCAGAAAACATTTCAGCTTTATTCAGCATTCAGTCACTCAGTGCTGGATCCAGGTTTTGGGTCCTGGCCTTCAACATGCCTACCTGCCTAAAAGCCACCTTCACTTCCTTGAGTCACTCCAAGAATATCAAAATCAGCCAGGAAGATGAAGGTACCTGGAAAGAAACTTGCCAGAGCTGGAGACAAAACCTTTTCCATAAAGGATGCCAAAAGAGGAATGCTGAGGCACAGAGGGCAGGACACTCCCATATCTTGCCTCCTTTTGACACGATGAAGGAGAGGTATACTTGCACTATCCTTTTCTCAATAGAAACAGCAAAGCTTTGCCTGGTCCTTCTTCACCATAGGTGCCACTGCGGAATGTGAGTCCTGCTGAGATGATGCACAACACTAAAATGCTTATATTTTATTTCTCAGCACCAGCAGTTGGCAGACTAATTATACATATGACAGCTTACAGGGCTTATTTTTTGAATATCTGGAGATACACCTATGGTTTCTGCAGAGGGAAGTCGTGTCTAACTAATCTATTAGAATTCTTTGAAGGGGTTAATAAACATGCAGACAAGGGGCACCCAGTGGACATAATATACCTAGATTTCCAGAAAGCCTTTGACACGGTCCCACACCAAAGGCTTTTATGTAAATTAGGCGGTCATGGGATAGGAGGAAAGATCCTTTCATGGATCGGGAATTGGTTAAAAGACAGAAAACAAAGGGTTGGAATAAATGGTGAATTTTCACAATGGAGGGGGGTAACTAGTGGTGTTCCCCGGGGGTCAGTCCTGGGACCGATCCTGTTCAACTTGTTCATCAATGATCTAGAAAATGAGGTAAGCAGTGAGGTGGCAAAGTTTGCAGATGACACCAAGTTGTTCAGGACAGTCAAAAGCAAAAGGGATTGTGAAGAACTACAAAAAGATCTCAGCAAACTGAGTGATTGGGAAGCAAAATGGCAAATGAAATTTAATGTGGGTAAGTGTAAGGTAATGCACATTGGAAAAAATAACCCAAATTACACGTACAACATGATGGGGTCAAATTTAGCTACGACAGATCAGGAAAGGGATCTTGGAGTTATAGTGGATAGTTCTCTGAAGACATCCACGCAGTGTGCAGCGGCAGTTAGTAAAGCAAATAGGATGTTAGGAATTATTAAAAAAGGGATAGATAATAAGACAAAAGATATCATACTTCCCCTATATAAAACTATGGTACGCCCACATCTTGAGTACTGTGTGCAGATGTGGTCTCCTCACCTCAAAAAAGATATATTGGCATTAGAAAAGGTTCAGAAAAGGGCGACTAAGATGATTAGGGGTTTGGAACAGGTCCCATATGGGGAGAGGCTAGAGAGACTGGGACTTTTCAGTCTGGAAAAGAGGCGATTGAGGGGTGATATGATAGAGGTATATAAAATCATGAATGGTGTGGAGAAAGTGAATATAGAAAAATTATTTACCTTTTCCCATAATACAAGAACTAGGGGACACCAAATGAAATTGATGGGTAGTAGGTTCAAAACTAATAAAAGGAAATTTTTCTTCACACAGCGCACAGTCAACCTGTGGAACTCCTTGCCGGAGGAGGCTGTGAAGGCCAGGACTCTATTAGGGTTTAAAAAAGAGCTCGATAAATTTTTGCAGGTTAGGTCCATAAATGGCTATTAGCCAGGGGTAAAGTATGGTGCCCTAGCCTTCAGTACAAGGGCAGGAGATGGATGGCAGGAGATAAATCACTTGATCATTGTCTTCTGTTCTCCTTCTCTGGGGCACCTGGCATTGGCCACTGTCGACAGACGGGATACTGGGCTGGATGGACCTTTGGTCTGACCCAGTATGGCCATTCTTATGTTCTTATGTTCTTATGATAGAACTGGAAGGGACTTTGAGAGGTCATTGAGACCAGTCCCCTGAACTTGCAACAGGACCTATTACCATCCCCAACAGATTATTTTTTTAAAATTTATTTGCCCCAGAGCTCTAACAGCCCCCTCGAGGATTGAGCTCACAACTGTGGGTTTAGTAGGGCAATGCCTGGACCACTCACCTCATCCACCCTCCAAAATTTTTTAACATCTGCTCTTCTCAGGCTCCCATCAGGGAAGAGCCAGGGCAAAGCTACCCCCTTGGGGGAACTGTTTCTAATTTCTCCTCGATGGAACCGACCGCTCAGCCTCACCCCACCCTGATTAGCAGCAGCGTCTCCTCCCACCCCCTCTCTCTGCTAGGGCCCTGCCCTGCTTTGGCCTGGGTGATCTTACATCCCCAAGCCCCAAACACCCAGTATTCTGGGGACTCAGTAAGGACTTTTCAATAAGGATGACTATTTGTACTAACTAGAACTGGCTGCTGATTCCTGATATCATCCTTATTTAGTTCTTCCTAAACATGTTTCTCATGAAGTAGTGTCACTGCTGTGGTGCCCATTGCATAGAGCAGGGCACCAGAGCACAGCTGTGCCCTTCCACTCTGTCCTGTGTGCAAAGGCTCTCCTCTTCCAGGCGGTCACATTATGGTGTGCAATCCAGAGCCCAGTGGGGTTGTGCTGCTGCCTGCCCAATAACCCTGACTGCCTCTGCTATTGTGGTTCTTTTTTCTTCTGGAGGCTTCCAGCCAGCAGGCAAATATCCACTGAATGCCTGTAAGCAGCTCTGACTCAGCGGTTCTGATTCCAGCAGCCTGCCTGGGAAAGCCTGTCCTTCTCCGGATTCCACTGCCCTCCGGTCTTGAATTTTCTCCAGCCACGTGCTCTTCCCTGGATCATTCAGAGAGATATTAAGGACCAATTGTTCGTTTCAAAAGATGCCATACACAGGCGCTTGCCACATTAACTGCAGTTAACATTCACTTTAAACCAAACGGTACTGGAAACAAGCACAAACAACAGAAATAACGGCTACAACTGGCATATTTTATTACCCATTTTCAAATATGCCACCTTCCCTGCCTCTTACAAAGATTTTAGCAGGTAGTCACTCAAGCACACACACACTGTTTACCACATTGACTTGCGTCATTAGCTAGACCAGTTGTTTTCAGACTAAAAATTTTGAGAAGAATATACCCCTTTCAAAACCTTAAACAGAGACTGCAGAACCCCATGGACCATAGACCACAAGCTGAAAACCACTGCTGAACCCCTAGATGTAGCCTATGGACCTCCAGGGGCCTAAGGCTGCCAGACTGAAACCACTGAGATAGATCACATGCATGTCTGAAATTACATTTTAAATGCAGTGGGGCCACCACACTGTTTGAAGAATAAAATCCCAGTAAACCACTTGAAAACAGATTTTATGGTTAGATTTATTTTTTGCTCTTTAATGAGATTCACATTGCTATATGTTAGCATGAATAATTCAGTCTCTGTGTATTCATGGATAATGACTTCTTTCTCTAGAAATTACTTAGGTATTCCTGAGGACTGCCTACTACAGCTTGCAATATCATGTTGCTAATTATGTTAATCATATGAAGTATATCTCTCATCACAGTATTATATTTTGCCAGTGGGAAGGCTGAAAATACAGAGTTTATTTCCCTCCCCCACGGTACTCTGAAAATTATTAACGACTAGATTATGTTAATATCAATGACGAAGCATGAAGTAATTTTAACTGAAAAAAATTAAAGGTTTACTCATTAAAAGAGAGGGTTTTATTTAAAATATATCCAAAGATAAAGCTTATGGGATTTGTGTGTAGTGAACTCCCTGAAGTGGGTCTGTCCCAGAAAAGCTCATCACCGAATGAATCATGTTGTTAGTCTCTAAAGTGCTACATTTCTGCTGCTTTCCCTGCCCCCCGCAAATTGCTAGATATGAAGCAAGGCAATGGATTCTTCAGTAATTCTTCAAAACTATTTTTGTAATTGTAGTACCCAGAGGCAGAGACTTCACTCACCTCAGATGAGGTCTCAGTGCCTCTGGGTACTACATAATGATCAAATCTCTCCTCCCCAGTTGACCCCTTTTGTGAAGTAATGGTGTCTGTGTGACTGGTAATCAGAGGTACAGGGCACAACTCTAATAGCGCAACCGTTGGAATGGGAGATCAGAGGCGCTCTATATTCAGTAGCTATCTGTAAAGCCACTCTCAAAACCTTTCCATCTGCGGAGACACAAGTGCTTTTGGCTTGCTCAAAGTGAGAAGTGGTCAGGGCAATTGGCATCTCCTCATGCTCTGCCGGAAGGTGCTCAGATACTTTGATGAGGTAGTCAATATAAGAATGTGAACAGAGCAGACGAGTAGACATGTCGTAGCTCCACTCTTCTTATTCCCATTACCTATGATTTACTTGATGTACACACATGCTGAGTGGACCCATAAAATGTCCTCTATACCGTGATTGGAGCATGACAGTCCTGCACCACCCTGTATGCATTTCATTGCCCTCAACATCCACTTGTCCATCGTAACTGTAACAGCCCCCCAATGCAAGAGGTTCACTGACTTTTGGTGGTATATTTCAGCTGGCCTGACCAGTTCAGTGGAACCCAACTCTCTAATTTCATAAGCTGTATCAGAAAGGTGTCATACACTGTATCAACAGAAAGTTAATAACATTCTGATCATTCATAGTATCATGTGGCATGGGTGTGGAGGAGAAAGTCAAAATTACATTCTGGAGGTGTTATCAAAGTGTGTGTGGCTAACATTACAGCATCCTAAACAAAGGAATGTGGATCTGCCACCTAGCATATGTTGTGCCAGGTACATTAAAACTGCAGTTCTCAGCCTTTCCAGACTGCTGTACCCTTCCAGGAGTCTGATTTGCCTTGCATACCTCCAAGTTTCACCTCTTTCTAAAACTATTACTAACAAAATCAGACATAAAATATCACCGCTACATCATTACTGAAAAAATTGCTTACTTTCCCATTTTTAACACAGAATTATAAAATAAATCAATTGGGATATAAATATTGTAATTGCATTTCAGTGTATGGTATATAAACAAGTCATTATTTGAAATTTGTTTTGACTTTGTGTTTTTATGTAGCTTGTGGTAAAACTAGGCAAATATCTAGATAAGGTGATGTAGCCACCAGAAGTCAGCTGTGTACCCCTAGTTGAGAGAATCGCTACATTGAGAAAATGGGCATGAAAATTGCACAGCTCATGTGGGCCATCAAGACAGAAGGGGAAGGAGATTGCAGGAAATGGATCAACTTGCATTTTAGCAAAACCCAGAGGGGGAAAAAGACAGCATGAAATTCCTGTCACCATGAGACTCCATGCCACTCTCCTTACAATTTCAATGAACTTTACTTTGGGAAGAGAACTTAACCTTCAGAAGTAACCATTTCAAAGATTCATTGGACCTCAAAGGGACAGACAGAGAACTCCAAGTTATCTTTCACCTGCAAAGATAAAAGAACTGAGGACTCTGGACTTCATGGGAGATCCTGATTAGAGAGGTGAGTCCGCTATCTCATTGGGCGGTGGAGTGGTAACAAAACTTCCACGAACAGAGTTTGTAGCTTGTTTTGCACAGTTTTAGCACCCAGAAGTAATTTTATCTTTTTGTTTGCTAACTCTGTCCTTTGTACTTGAACTCATTTATAATTCTACCTCATTTTATTAATGAACCTGCGCTTGAAACATTTGTAAGTTACAGGGCCCATGTCTGATTGGGGCAGAAAAAACTTCAGTGACTGGATAATCCAGCCCGTAGAAACCAACAATGGGGAAGCTAAGGCAGTACACAGTCCAGCATCTGATGAAGTGAGTCTGTGCTCACGAAAGCTCAGGCTCAAAACTCTTCTGTTAGTCTATAAGGTGCCACAGGACCCTTCGTTGCTGTTACAGATCCAGACTAACACGGCTACCCCTCCGATAGTTCAGCCTAGTGAGACTTTATTGGCACAACAAGCTCTACAAGTGTAAACACAAATCAAAACCAGACAGACCTGTTGAATATCTGTCAGAGGTAGCTACCATCCACTCAGGCTAGGTGCATGCTTCCATTTCTCAGCATGCCAAAGGGGCTACATGGCATGAACTATCATGGCCCTCATTTCTTCCAGAGTTAGGTAACAATTTTTGTACAGCTTTTTGATAAGAGACTTTGCATGATTCCTGATCATTTAGGAAGTGTTTGTCTCATACACCTTCATGCTTTCCACATCAGAGCAGAGTGCTTCTCTGTCTCATACTCACTCAATTTAGAGCAAAATTAAAAAACAAACAAAAAAAACCCAAAAAGCAAAAAACAAAAAACAAAAAAATAAGCTTGACAACGTAAAGAAGCTTTAGGAAATGACCAGATAATAGGAGAACATATAATGTTACTATATAAATTCATGATATGACAACGCTTCAAATACTGCATGCAGTTTTGGTCATTCCACCATTTCATGTGTATATATATAGAGTGTGTCTGTCTAGCTGTCCTTGCCTCCATCCATCTATGCATTTGTGCATTCATTTGTTCAAGAACTCCTGCTAAATGGTAAGAACTAGGACCATCATATTTGGTATGCAGCTACCTCATATCCTAACTTAAAGCAATGTCAGGGTTTCGTTGTGCCAGGAAACTGAGATGTGCCTGGAATCCAATTGTTTTCCAGAACATGGAAGGGGAGAGGTTTGATAGGAGATATATATATATATATATATATATATATAATCATAGAACTGGAAGGGACCTCAAGAGATCATCAAGTCCAGTCCCCTGTCCTCTCAGCAGACCCAAGCACCCGACCTGACAAATATATATGTGTAAATCTAATTGCCCCAGACCCCTAAATGGCCTCCTCAAGGACTGAATTCACAACCCTGGGTTTACAAGGCCAATGCTCAAACAGTGACCACTAGAAGCAGTGAGCATGGGACACAGCTGTGCTGAAGAGAGGCCACAGAGGGCAGCAGCACCAGAAAGAGAGTGGCCAGATGAAGGAGGTGGACTTTCCACATTGCTGGCCACAGGACCAAGTGAATGCATCCTCATCCAGGTCCACCACTCCTGGCCCTCAGCACAGTGATGAATAGGGGCCCTGCTGGTCATCAGCCCTGCCACTGTGCCCCTCCCCCCCAGGACCATCCCAGGAATGGGCAGCATAGACTTGTCCCTCTCTTGGGGAGGTTCTGGGGCCAGGAACCACTCCCTCCCCCTTCCCAACGGGAGATGTCGGGGCAAAGCAGTGCAGCCCTGGGAACCTCAGCCTGGTCCCCCTCTCCTCCCTGGAGGACATACCAGGACTTGGAAATGTGGCCAGCCAATCAGCCCGCCCCAAGATCCTGGGGCCAGAAAACAGAGAAGGGCCTCTCCCCGCAAGGGGAGATGATAGGGCTGGGAACTGCTGCCCAGTCCCTCCACTTAGGAGAAACTGGCCAAGCATTGCAGCCCTGCCCGCCTTGTACCAGTGCCACCTTTGCCACTGTAGGCAGCCCCAGTAAACCCCTCCTAGACCTCCCAGCCACCTGCCCTGAGCACCCTACCCTGTACCCCCACCCTCACCCTGATTCCTGCACCTACCCCCTAAACCCCACCACATGCCAAACCTATCCTGCACCTACACCCCTACAATGAGTGCCCACCCCGGCCCTTATTCCTGCACTCCAACCCCCAAACATGAGCCTCCTCTGCCCTCTTCCTGCAGCACTTGCCACAAGCCCTCAGCCCCTGCCCTGACTCCTCTACCCCCACTCCCAGTCCTGAGCCGCTCCACCCAGTCTCCTGGTCTGAGCTGCCCATCCCCTGACCTCACTCCAGCACCCTCCCACTCTGCTCTGAGACTCCATAACTCTCCCAGTCCCTGCCCTGACTCCTGCATCCCCACATCCAACTCTATACCATCATTTCAATACAGCACATACATTTTCCTTTTAATTTCAACCAGCCCGCTGCCGCCTCATTAAAAAAACCACTTTACTACAGTTAAGGACCCAAGCAACGCTGGGTACATCTGCTGAGGACTTGAGCAAGGCTGGGTACATCTGCTAGTGCGTGTGTGCATGTGTGTGTGTGTGTGTGAGAATTGGAAAATGTATAGGAAAGGGTAACAAATATGATGAGGGATGTGCAAGAATTCTATGAAAGACTGAGACTTCATCTTATAAAAGAGCCAATCAAAGGGGACATGGCAGAGGCCCATAATTTCTAAATGGTGTGTAGGAAGTGAATGAGGAAGTGTTACCTACCCCTTCTCAAAGCACAGTGTTAATAGGCAGCCAATTTAAAACTAGCACAAGGAAGTATGTCTTCAGACAACACATGGCCAGCCAGTGGGTAACATTCTCAGTGGCTGTTGTGCAGGCCAACAGGGCAATTGGGTTAAAAGGAAAATTAGAAAAGTTCATGGAGGCCAGGTTAATCTGTGACTAATTGAGATGGCCAGGGATGCAACTTCCTGCTCCAGGTGTACCTAATCCTATCATTGCCTGAAGCTCTGACTGGATAGTATGGGATGGAGCATTGATCCTTGCCCTGTACTGTTCCCTCCCTCCAAAGAACCGGGTACTGACCACTGTTCGGAGAATGGGCTACTGGCCTAGGTGGGCCTTTGGTCTGACCCAAATGTGGGGTGAGGGGGTGTAGAAAAATACCAGGGACTGGACAATCCAGCCAGTACAGATTGAACACAGTGCAGCTAAACCAGTACATGATTCAGCTCAGTGAGACTTTCTACTGTTAAGCTTCTTTCTGTCGCAATGGTTACACAGTCAGCCCGTGATGGGTGCAGACTGCTTTGTGCCTCCCTGGTTTGAGTATTAGGTTTTGATTACATTCTGTGTTCAAGAATGGCCTGTTTCCATCTTGCCCATTTCACTGTCGTGAGCGAGTCTGATGGCCTGATAGCTCTGTGTGAGGATCTGTAGCACTCTAGCTTGGGTCTTCCCACTGATCTGTGTTTTGGTAATCTAGATACAGTAATGCCTTGATTTACATGAAAGTTGAGTTCCCCCACACCCTCACATAACTCGAATTTCACATAAGTCAGGGGGCGGCTTTTTTTCCCTGGTGGAACGCACGTTCTGCAGCTGGGGAAGCAGCAGGAGCACCTGGAGCTCCTTCTGAAAGGTAAGTCCTGGGGTTGAGGGGGCAGTTGGGGAGGATTAAGCCTGGTGGTGGGTTGGGGCTGTGGGGTTAAGGCTGGGGTGGGTTAGGGCCATGGGGAGGTGAGGAGTTGAGCTGGAGCTGCACATTGTGGGGGTGGTGGGTGGATGTACTAGGGAGGGGGTTGGTGAGCTGGAACCATGCTTGGGTGGTGAGCCAGGCTGTGGGGGGTTTGAACTGGGACAGGGGGTGGTTGAACTAGGACTAGGGGTTTGAAACAGAGCCACGCATCAGGGGTAGTAAGCCAGAGCCTGGTGTGGGGGTGGGAGCGAGTCGGAGCCGAGCAGGGCTGGGATGAGGTGGGAGGTTGAACTGGGGCCACGCAGGGCCAGGGGTTGAGCCAGGGCTGGGGGGATCAGGATTTTAAGTTGTGCTTAGCTCACGTTAATGAGAGTTAAGCACAACTCAAAATGGTGCATTTCAAGGGTTTCTGTATTGTATTATAGCCTGTAGTATTTGGTAGCTTTGGGCAAGTTTGTTTGCTCTGATGATCAGGAAGTAAAAGATATTGGTCTTGAGGAGTGATTAAATTCTTTAGCGTATCAAAGGCCTACAGAACTTTTCCTCTAATGCAACTCAGTCTGAATCTATTGATCTATTATTTGGGCCATATTGGCTGTGTCTACACGTGCACGCTACTTCGAAGTAGACGCGCCAACTTCGAAATAGCGCCCGTCACGGCTACACTTGTTGTGCACTATTTCGAAGTTGAAATCGATGTTAGGTGGCGAGACGTCGAAGTCGCTGACCCCATGAGGGGATGGGAATAGCGCCCCACTTCGAAGTTGAACGTCGAAGTAGGGCACGTGTAGACGATCCGCGTCCCGCACCATCGAAATAGCGGGGTCCGCCATGGCGGCCATCAGCTGAGGGGTTGAGAGACGCTCTCTCTCCAGCCCCTGCAGGGCTCTATGGTCATCGTGTGCAGCAGCCCTTAGCCCAGGGCTTCTGGCTGCTGCTGCTGCAACTGGGGATCCATGCAGCATGCACAGGGTCTGCAACCAGTTATCAGCTCTGTGGATCTTGTGTTGTTTAGTGCAACTGTGTCTGGGAGGGGCCCTTTAAGGGAGGGGCTTGCTGTTGAGTCTGCCCTGTGACCCTGTCTGCAGCTGTTCCTGGCACCCTTATTTCGATGTGTGCTACTTTGGCGTGTAGACGTTCCCTCGCAGCGCCTATTTCGATGTGGTGCTGCCCAACATTGAAGTTGAACGTCGACATTGCCAGCCCTGGAGGACGTGTAGACGTTATTCATCGAAATAGACTATTTCGATGTCGCTACATCGAAATAAGCTATTTCGATGTAGAGTGCACGTGTAGACGTAGCCATTGTGTCCACATATGAGTGAGTGTCTGAGACTCTTCCTGTTCGTGTATTGCAAAAGAGGGACTGGGAAGGAGGGATGTTAGTTTCTAATCGCACCTTCAGGTGCATTTTTTTTCCCTAGTGATTTTGATTTCTTCTTGTCTTAGATGTCCAGTTTGAATTCCTTTATAGAAATTCTGGATGCACTCTGCCTTGTTTTTTGCCCTATTCTATATGGGGATTTCTTTTTGCTTGTTTGGCTTAAATTCTTTCCAGGGTTGCCAAAAGGAATTAGTGCCTATTATGCCCTCAATCTGTGCTATTTTTTTTCTTTCCTGTGCTCTGGTATTTTCTGCTGGAGCATTAATTTGTAGTTTTCTAGTGGATCACAGTGAGCACTCAACATGCAGACAACAACTAAACCCAGAGGAAACAAGGCAGGAGAAAAAGCACTCAGTGAAGTTAGGGAGCCATATCCCAGAAAGACAGACACAGAAAGGAGGGTCTGTTGCCAAACCCTTTACTATGGGCAGCATGTGCTCCTGTGAGTATATCTTGTGATCTCAACGAGGCTAATCCTGGGAGTAAGTGCTATTCAGTGTAGACAGAGATTGCAGAACCAAGCCCAGATGGTCCAAGATCCCATAGAACCAACTGAAGAAGAACTTTATGAATCTGAAAATACAGCAAGATATATTTTAAATATTATAAAATGCAAGCTACTATATGTCTATTAAAGCAAATATGCTTTACATATTAATTATTTCATACCACCTACGGTATAAATAGATTGAATCTACCTCCCAATGTATTTAAAAACTGCAAGACAGGGCCAGAAAGAAGCATTAGGAACTTTTGGGGGAAAGGCAAGAAAATAAACAACAGAGACATTTTGTATGATTTCAATTTCAAAAAGTTCTTACTTGATTTGCCTCACTTTTCTTAGTAATAATAACAACCATGACACTTGGCTCTTCTTTGTGCCTTTCTTTAGTAGATCACAACATACTTTACTTACAGAGGGGTCTGTAACATGATTTCTGTTTCTGATTTATCCCTAATCATTTGACAGTGCAAATATCTTCTTCTCTTTCTTCTTATATATATGAGATTAAAGTCAGCCTCATATACTGTTCTGAAGAGTAATTGTCATTTTAGCTATAAGAAGCCACCATCTCCCTCAGATAAACACATCTGTAGAACGTAATCTAGGATTCTGCTTCTACAGCTCCTAATTCACCAGATCCTACCACCTGAGTCACAAGATGTTCGTGCCTAACCACCCTATACAGGAGAAGTGTTATATCCTTTCCAAGCAGCTGTCTGCCATTGAGGACAACAGACTCACACAGAGATAGGCTGAAGAGTAACAGAGAGGAAGCCGTGCTAGTCTATACACTATCAAAACAAAAAGCAGTCAAGTAGCACTTTAAAGACTAGCAGAATAGTTTATTAGGTGAGCTTTCGTGGGACAGACCCACTTCTTCAGACCGTAGCCAGACCAGAACAGACTCAAAATATTCAGTCTGTTCTCGTCTGGCTACGGTCTGAAGAAGTGGGTCTGTCCCACGAAAGCTCACCTAATAAACTATTTTGCTAGTCGTTAAAGTGCTAATTGACTGCTTTTTGTTTAGATATAGGCTGGGTTTACACTTGCCCCCAACTTCAAAGGGGGCATGTTAATCAGGCTGATGGGAGATTACTAATGAAGGGCTGAGGTGAATACGCAGCACTTCATTAGGCTAATTCTCCCCCCTGGCAACTCTGAAGCTTCAAACATGAAAGTGCTGGAATGTGTTTAGCCACGGGCGCTCCGAAGTGCCTGCGCTACTTCAAAGTGCCTTTACTCCCCAAAGTTTTGAGGAGTAAAGGGACTTCAAAGTAGCGCAGGAACTTCAAAGTGCCTGGAGCTACACACGCGTGCCAGCACTTTGAAGTTTGAAACTTCGAAGTTGCTGCGGGAGAGACTTAGCCGAATGAAGTGCTGCGTATTCACCTCAGCCCTTCATTAGTAATCTCCTGTCAGCCTGATTAACATGCCCCCTTTGAAGCTGGGGGCAAGGGTAGACAAGCCCATAATATCTTAACGGTGAAATTTACTGATATGCAGAAGGCCAAAGGCCTAGTCATGTAGGTCAATTTTGAGGTGCTGAGTAGTAGATACAGCCTTAGCATAGGAGTGAATTAGTATTATTGGCAGCATGACTGGCGCTCGGCAAAAATCATAAGCAATTATTATTCCCACAATCTAAGTCTTCATCTACAGCCCATGAATGTGTTTTCAAATAGATTTTAAACACCTAGGAATAAATAGCAGACTGGTTCTTCAGCAGAGGCTTGAAAATGCATCAGACAAAAGCTGCCTTTGTCTCTCATCCTCCCAAATGGCTTCTGCCTCTTCTACTGTACTTTTTATACGCATAAGCACAATGATCATAACAGGGTGCTTACCTGTGCACTCCCTGCAAAGACCAGACTAGTGCCAATTGGCACAAATAACTGGTGCCCACAGAGCCATAAGCTCATGAAATGCAGCCTGGGGCTCCCGGGGACTCCTAATCATGTTCCTCACTTTTCCCCTTCTCTGTACACTCTGCCCAGGTTCTGGGCGGGAAGAGATGCTACACACAGTCGGAAGAGCAAAGCAAAAATAATCCATTTGATCGCGCAGATCAGTACAAGTACTCCCTAGCATAGGGTGATTGAAATGCCCTGCCCCAGATGGGGCAAGCTTCTCAGATAAGCATATGTGCTGTTTCCCAGCAAGACCCTCAGGCATAATCTTATGGGTTTCATGTAATTAAGACATAAAAGCAATTTGTGGTGCTGTAACTTCTTCCTGCAGTGAATACGGACAGTCCTAAACAAATACACTTAGGGTTAAGATCAGCCCTCAGACGCTCTCCTGCAGCTCCCTCTGGTGTCAGTGCCAGCTCTTAGGCAGAAGTGTGTGCAAGAATTTAAACACCACCCCTTTCAGAGGGGCATTTTCGGTGCCCCCTCCAAGAACTTATTCTCAGCTTTCCCCACTCCAGGAGGAACTTGTTGTCGCCAGCACCTCAGCTGCAGGAGGAGCTTACTCTTTCCCCTGCCCTGGGTAGAGCTCACTCTCCCCTCCTGCACCCTGGCAAGAACTCACTCCTCCCTGCTTCCAGGGCCCTGGGCCAGAGAAATTCTGTGTCCCTGCAGATTAGTGGGAGGCTCTTTGTCCCCTGCTTGCCCCTCATGAGCACATGCCACTGCTCTTAGACACACTGAAGTCAATAGAGGAGCCACACACCAACATCAGGGACAGATTTGAGCCCCCTGGACTCTTTATCCAATTAGCATATGCTGGTGACTGCCGGCCTATCTCCTAGTAGGAAATAGCTAGTAACTAACAGAACTTGAAGGCAGGGCTGTGGAGGTTTGAGAAGGGAAATGGAGCTCACCCCTCCCCAAAGAAATGTATTCAATGAAGAGCCTTCTAGAGCCAGAGTGAGGCAAAATGAACCTGTCTGAGAACATAATGCTTCTATAGAGGAAAGATGGTATGTCTCCCGAGCAGAGCAAACTCTAGAGTGAGCTTACATGTAGTGGTAATAGACACCCAGACTGAGGGGTGGGGCAGCACCCCTGGACTCGGGCTGGCTTACTTGTTATGGTATTCATCGAGCATGCGCTGTGAATCCTTGTCCTCTCGCTCCAGTTTGGCCCGGTCGGCAGACAGCTCGCGGATGCGCAGGCTGTTCAGCTCTATCTGCTCCACAAAGGCCTCCTCCAAGCCAGCCAGCACATCCATGCGCTGGAAGGTCTCCAGCTGCTTGCGGAAGATAGTGTTGCGCTGCTCCAGCATCCGGGCCCGGTTGATATAGTTGGCAAATCTCTCATTGAGCTCCTGCAGGTTCTCCAGGCCCTGGGCTTGGGCCAGGCTGTTGAAGTCGGAGGCCCCCTGCAGCTCATCGTAGGCATCAGTGCGCTCGTACTTCTCCTTGCGCACTTCTCGCAGATAGCTGCTTCTATACATATGTTGGGGGAGGCCATGTGGGCCCGAGAGCCCCTCTTCTGTGTGTCTCTGTCTCTCCAGTTTGAATGGGAAATGTGTTTGGGGGATTTAGGGAGGAGAAACAAAAGTGAGGCCTCCAACCCCAATGCCTTTGATTTGTCTCCACGGCAGTTTGTGGCACTAAATGCCAGCCACCGGCAGCAAATTAAATAAAATCAAATAGCCCCGCCTCATTCCTCTCTGTCTTTCCAGAGGCAGTCAGCAGTTTGGGGGACTGTTTTCTTTCTTTTCATGACCTGCAATTGTGTAGGGCCAGTATAAAAGAGAGAGTGGCGGCTGGCTTTTGTCCTTGGATTAAAATGCTATTAAGCCACCACAAAACAAAGAGTTGGTGGCTTTAGATGCTTGAGTTCAAGCCATTGGTGGCTGGGGTTTGGGGTGTGGGTTGTTTGCACTAGGACAGTGTTTGGAAACCTTTTTCTGAATCAGGGGTTTTGCACGAGGGGATGAGCAAGCATCATGTTTACCTTTTGCCCGGTCTGATGTGTTTTGGGATGGTTCCAGAACAAAAGAGGAACTGCATGCAGAAGACCAGTGTAAGTGAGCCCTGCATTAACTAGCTGCCCTGGGTACATTGATCCCAATTCTTTTCTCTCATTCCAGTGGTAAAATAGGAGCAATGTGTCCTAAACTGTGTCCTCCAGAACCACCCAGAGCATCACAGCCAGGGAGTCAGAGATTACCATGGGGTCTCAGCAGGCCCCTGTCAATAAATTTGACTATCAGAGGGTGCTTTTCAAACGTGCACATCTGTCTCAGAGGCCCAGATTGTACACCTGAGATCCCTCATAAACACTGAGCTCTCTTAAAAGCATCTTCAGAAAACTAAATGGAAATCTGTCTGCTTGGATGTGGAAGTACCTGAGGGGGATAAAGTCTGGACATTGGGTCCTACCTCATATAGAAGGAAACAAAATTAGTTTTTGCAGTTACAAGTGTAACCCACACAACTAGGGTTGTGGGTCACTATCCCATGTCATGGCACCTAGACCACTTGCAGAGAGAAAGAATGCGTCTCCTCTACAGACTCAGCTAAGGATCGTCTCCTGTGTTAGTGGCCTAGGTGCCATGACATGGGACAGTGAACACAAGTATCAGCTCCTGACCATTCCCCTAGCATTTACACACACAGCGCTGCATAGTTCTGTTACCCAGGCTCAATCCTTTCAAGGGCTCCCCTGTCTTCCTAATGCCAGTGCACCCCATCTGGGCCCCAAATTGTCATATTCATCTCCCTGTTAGGCACCTAAATAAGGACCAGCTTTGCAAACCCACTCAGCACCTACCAGACAGCCAGTGTGCTGAATTCACCTGAGAGTCTGGCTACATAACCAGCTTACCAACCTAAAATCTGGCCCAATTGTGAGTGCCGAGTTCTTTTAGCTGTGTGGTCCTTGGTTCACATGTGAGTTGGGAATAGGATGCTCTCTGTTTGACACAGCAGGTAAAGCTCCACTCATGCTTTTGGCACTAGATTAACAATGATACAACGCCTGATTTTCACAAGTGTTGAACAAGTTGGGAATTGGGTCCCATCACCTGTGAAAAATCAGACCCACCATTTATACTGTACAGAGACCAGTGAATTCCACACAGCTCTGGCTGCAAGCGTTGGTTATTGTCTACATCTCTGAATTCGACAAGGATACATTGTGGTGCAACATAGTGGGATAGCCCAGTGTTTAGAGCGCTGGCCTTGTAAATCTGGGGTTGTGAGCGCAAACTCTGAGGTTCCTTT
Organism: Carettochelys insculpta; assembly: GCF_033958435.1. Taxonomy (NCBI): domain Eukaryota; kingdom Metazoa; phylum Chordata; order Testudines; family Carettochelyidae; genus Carettochelys; species Carettochelys insculpta. Next base: position 20,882,575 of record NC_134139.1, on the reverse strand, counting down.
CAAGCTCCTGGGGCAGGTTAGATGGGCTGTGGGGGGAAATCTGTCAGGGATGGTGATAGGCCCGGCTATTTTCGGTATAATAATAACCATAATAACATATGTACAGTACTGATTCAGAACTGGATATGAACTTCATTGCTGTGCAGCTTCAGAAGTAGCACTGATTCTTGACCAAAGAACAGCTCCCTTTTCTCATGGGTACACAAAGAAAACAGGAACTTTAGGATTTTTGTGAAGTACCCTTGTGTATATCCAACGGTGGTAGATTTTTTTTTTTTGGCTGAATCTCTTTATTGACTACATAAAGAGGGCTCAAGAAAACATCTGAGCAAGACCAATGTTTCAATATCGTTTTTGTGTTGTAAATCTTAGCAAAAGTTTCATTTATGAACTTCAGTTTTTACCCATGCACATGTGGGTTAACTGAATGGATTCACTTCCAAATTAGTTTCCTGACTAGACAGGATCACAGCTCAGACCTGGTTTAAAGGGCTAGCTCATTAGCTGATGCAGACTGGCATGGTTCCACGGAAGCCAGAGTCAATATGCAAGAGTGAGGTTCTGGCCCTGTAGAGCCCCTTTTCACATTTGTGTGCCTTAGGCCATTTCTACATTACCGTAGAAGATTGACCCACTCAGGGTTGATCTTCCAGGGTTCAATTTCGCATGCCTGTTAGGAATGCATGAAATCAACCTATCAGGGGTTAGCAGTTGACCCCTGTAATCCTCACATATTGTGAGGAGTAAGGGAGGTTGACAGGACAAACTCTTCTGCCGACCTTCTTCAGTGAGGATGGACAGGTATGTCAACTTCAGATAAGGTGATTCCAGCTACGCATTTGCCATCATAGCTAGAATTGTGTAGCTGCAATTGATTTACCTGCCTCGTGTAGACATAGACTAAGATAAGGGAATTGGTTTTGCACTGAGCCATGAAGAGACCTAATTCAGTTACCGAAATGCCTATATGAACAGCCAACTGCAGCATTGCTGAAGGCATATCTCAAAGAAAAAATCAACAGTTAGGGCTAGGTCCTCTGTGGGTATAAATTGACATAGTCCCACTAAAGGCAAAGCAGCTATGCCAATGGACATTATTCAGTGCCACAGTATTTCCCTGTGCCAAATTATGAGACGTGCCTCTGCTTCAAGTGGAGACATCAAAAACACCATGGGAAATTAAACGGCCACATAAAATGCAGATTGTTTTCAATGGAATTCCTGGTAGTTCCCTAACAAAGACATCAGTTGCCTTTGGGCTCTGTCTGGATATTCTTTTCAGACAAGGTTCTCAGTCTCTGAAAGGTCATTGTTGTCTGTGCGTCCATTAATGAAATGTATGAAAAACTGTGCCTCTTTGGAGATAGTGTACTGGGTATGTGTATCCTTTTGATCTACTAAAATTTTAAAACAAGCCATTTGTACCTTTCCTTCCCCATCCCAAATAATTTCTCAATAGTCCTCTGGAGAACTGCTGAATAGTAACGTAGTCAGATCAGAGCTTTGTATTTTAAAAGTATGGTGTGAATTTATCAGAATGGCCCCCAAAGTGAGTGTTTTCCATTTCCAACCTCTTCTGGATTTTAATCAGTGGTGTACATTATTAGAGCAAATACCAATTAACCTGGTTTGTTGGCTGATTTTGTTTCAGCTGGAGCTGTTGGAGAAGAGCTACAAAGTTGAGACACTGAAGAAGCAACAGCTGTTTACCTTAACAAATAGAAGTAATTTGTTCACAGTCTATAAGAACCTTCAGAACTGGTTCAAATTACAATTGGAATAAATAAATAGTGGTCAGTCCTGTGGCTAGGCCTACCCCAGATACTAGATGTGGTCAGTCCTGTGACTAGGCCTAGCCCAGAACAAGGTATTATTATTGGCATCAGCCTAGATCAGTGAGGGATTGCACGCCTGCTCTGAAATACAAGGTACCGGATTATTATTGGGGTCAACCTAGATCAGGGAGGGATTGTGTGCCTGCCCTGAGATTCAAGATACCTTAAATGCTCTCTTGCTGTGACTCACTGTCTGCAAGCATGCAAGTCACACCCTGGCTTCCATTGCCCAGACCCTTTTTGCAGGGTGACCCTAAGCCCCCTGCCATCCTGAATCCCCCCTAAACTGTTGCAGTGAGGGACATACTGCTCCACCACAGGAGAAGCCCCACTAAACACTAAGTCTCAGACACAGACTCCTGAATCACAAGTCTTCTCCTGCTTCATTTCTGTTCTGAGGAAGTCAAAACTTGCAGATGGCCTAGCGTGTGAATAATGAAGTCCCTTCGCACTGGCTGAGCAGGCTGTCCAGGGAGTAGAGGGGATGGAGCTACAGTTCTACTCAATGCCCACCCACTAACTCCATGGTGCAGTCACCTGCTTACTCTTCACACCTGACCTTAGGGGAAGGTGTTGCCTTGGGTCTGGCACCTTCAGGGCCCTGCACTCCAATTGACTATAGCATCCACTGTTCACCAGCCAGGCCCAATTGTCAGGGTGCTGACTTGGGCCCTGGCCACTGGCTGGGCCCAGCTGGGCCAGCTCTGTGATTCCCACATGCCTGGACCAAAAGTCTGGGTAGCTCATTCAGGGACATGAGGAGAATGCTTACCTCCTTATACGGAGCACGTGTTCTGGTTTGCAGGGCTTGTCTATATTGATAAGCTAGGATGTGAATTTAGCTACTCCATGCTAACTCCCCCTGTGGGCGCTCTTACTGAGCATACTGGGCACTATACTAAGCTAATGCACTATAAGAGTGCATGGGGAGTTAGTGCAGAATAGTTACTGTGCAGCAGCAAATCCAGCTTCTTCCCCCATGTATACAAGCCCACAGAAAAATTTAGCTCCTTTCATTAATCTTTCTTGAATGCAACCTGATTTCTACAATTGTGTTTATTATTTCTTAGTAAGCCATGAAGAGTATGTAAACAAATTTCAGCCCACAGATTGTTTACAAGCTGCTTGTTTCAGATAATCAATAGCTGACGTCTCCTGATGTCTGAGCATCAGATTGACCTTTTTGCAGAATCAGAGGCCACTTAAGTAAATTAAATGAGCGGGTATGTAAATAATCACTGCCATCATTCTCAATACTGTGAACTTTTGGAACTAAAAAAAAATAATGTCACTGCGTTTTTACCCTTAGTGCTAGTGAAGAAACACAGCTCTTGCCTGTGTAGCCTGTAAATTAAGTAAAATTGGATTAAGTGACTGAATCCTCATTTATACAGAAAATCTACGTAAGGGTGCTGAGTGGAGCTAATTCATCTTCCTATTTGGCTCATGCCTGCAGGACATCGAGTCATAACCATGGACAACATAACTGCTATATCAGAATGACTTCAGAAAACAACTGCTAAACCTTCATTGCCTTTTTGGATAATCACCCATTCTCTGAAAGCAATCAGAAGTAGCCTACCAAAAATAGAAAATTGCACATTATGAAGATGACAAGTTAGGGGGTTGTGCCACGGTGACTGTGGACTGAGGAATCAATGGTGGAAATGTAACTGACAGAGAAGAAAAAGAAATTAATAAACACCTGGAATAACATTTCTCTCTGCTCTTTCCCTCCTTCTCCTCCTCACCAAAAGGAATGTTATTGTTTAGTGTATGTTTGCATTTAAAAACAGTCGTTAAAGGACAAATCAAGGATTTTTGAGAAAAAAGGAACTCAAAGAATTCTTAGATCAAGACAAAGTTGTGCGTTGTTTGTGGAACTAATCTGCCATAAACGCCACTAGATATTTTTGAAAGAGAGCATTAAAAATATTTGCTGAGTTTTCTTGGGTAAAGTTTTTTTTTTAAAAATGTTACGCTGATGAGATCAAGAACGGGAATAAGGTACAGGCACAGAATCTTCAGAATGAAAACTTTAACAAAGCAAGCACAGCAATAAATTTGCAAACCAATGCAGAAAATGATTAAAATATTACAACGACCAGATTGCTATTGTCACAATGGATTAAGATAGAGTAGAAAAAATAGTGTGAAAAATAATGTAAGAGATCGGCCTGATGAAAAGTGGGGTGAAAAAAAACTCCAGGTGTGACTGAATATTGTACATTTTTCATGCTAAATTATGTATTTTTGTTTACTTTACCAAGGGGACATGACTCATGCGTGAGATGTACTGATCAATGTTTCACAGTCATTTAAACAAAAACGATAGTCGTAGAGTTACATAAATGAATAGGCCACTTTGATTGTTTGGACTAGGTGCAGCACATTTACTTTCAGTATAACGTTCACTGCTCCAGCCTCCTTGGTTCCCCTGCAAAAATCTAGTTTAAAGTACATGGCAAGGTGCTATTTGGAGAACTAGGAGTAATGCTTTCCATTATTTACAAGGTAACTTACAGTAACCAATCTAATGCCCAGTATTTGGATAACAATTTTTCAAGATTAAATTATATATAACCTTCTGGACAGTCACTAGATTTCTCAGACTTCAAAGTCTGAAAAGACAAATCATTGCCTACGCTGAGTCATTTACTTCAGGAGAGTTTTCTTCCTTCCAATTCCAATCTCTCCAGGTCAAATTCTGTTCTTAGTCACCTCCATGCAAAATAAGGAGTAACTAAAGAGGCTGCTCTAGTGTGTGCCAGAGACCAAAAGACCCACAACCAGGATCAAAGCAATCCTCTAAGTACCTGAAAAACCAACTCTGCCTTGCCCTTTTCCCTCCTAAGGCCCTTGGTCCAAGGATCAAGGCCAATGCTTTTCTTGTTAAAAAAGAGAAGCTGGTATTCAGCTGGTTTCCCATCTGGCCCACCTCTCCCAGCCAATCCAGTGGCTGGAGAAGCCTTTAATGTTTTAGTCTTTAAGGCTATGTCTAGATTGCAGGCTTCTGTAGAGAAAACATCTGTCAACAGAAGTTTTGTCTACACAGCGCACGTCCAGACTGCAAATCACTCCGAAGAGACCTGCTGGTGAGGAGCGTTCTGTCAACATCCCTGAACACCTCATTCTATGAGGAAGAAGGGCTGTCTCAACTGAGGCGGGCGGTTTCTGACATTTCGCCCTGTGTGGATGGGCCAAATGTTGGAAAAGCCTTTCCCTGCAGTTTCCTGCCATCTAGACACAGGAATTAGGTGGTAATAGAATTTGTCCTTTCAGATAAAATGAAAGGCTCTTTAACAATTTGAGACTAGAACTGCATTTACTTATCTAATTAGATTTCTTTCTAGTGCCTGTTGGAGTAATATGTAAATAATTCCAATCAACTAACTTTTCTTACTGAGTAAAATTATTATTTGGACCTTCTGTCTACTTAGATAAAAATCATTAAAGAACAAGCTGATATATGCTATTCAGAAATCTTTCAGGATATAAAGATATACCCACTATGTTGAAACACTAACTATTAATTTCATAGCCAATAATCCAGGTTGGAAATAGAAAAATATACACATATTTTCAGTTATCCCCATTTATAATTATAATAATGCCAACAATGGCTCAGTCCAGTAACCATTGACTTCAGTATAAGGTGGGTCAAACCAGTTACAAATCTTCAGACCAAAATAAGTTTGTTTGTAGGTGGTAAGTGACCAGTTTTCTGTGAATTAATTGCTCTGTATGAACAGAGGATCAGGGATTTCAGAACTGCTTATGTGCAACAACATTACCATACATAGATCATGATCATGATTATGAAAAAATAACCTATTTACTCCAAGACAGCATAACCCAGTCAAGAGGCATATTTGTAGACTAGCACAACAGTATTAAAATCCCTTGCCAAACTGGAGTTGCTTTTTTCAAAACAGCCATGTTATTAGCTAAAATATAAACTTATTACCTTCAGAGCAAAAAATGTTTAACTGCATTCACACAGAACCCTCCCTTATCCACAAGAAGATTATATAGAATGTGACTTTTTTACTCAGTGATTTCTGTTGTGATCAATCTGACTCTAGGGCTGTGTCTCCACTACAAAAATAACTTCGGCATTGCTTACTCCAAAGTACAACTTTGAAGTATCAGACTTCAAAGTTGAGTGTCTACATGCCCCCTACTTGAAAGTTAATCTTCGAAGTAAGGCACTATTCCATTCTTGGGAGTGGAATAAGGATTTTGAAGCTGGGATCCCTAGTTCGAAGTTAACTTCAAAGTAAGGGAATATGTGTGTCGACTCTCTGCAGGCTACTTTGAAGTAGCTCCTAACTTCGAAGTTAACTTTGAAGTTAATTCCTGGTGTAGAAGCACTCTAGGATTCACATAGCAAGGCATTGCCCCCAGATCAAAAGATTCTGGTTTCTGGTAGGAAAAAATGGTTGCAATTTAATCTGAATATGCTGTATTCTCTCCTTTGTTTGCTGTCCTACTTGTTGACTACTCCTCCTGACCTGGTTATGATTACCTATATTGTTTACTTATGCACATAATATAAATGTATTTAGCAAATGTAATACCAAATGTTTTTAGCATATTTCTGTATGCTTGGGATTTTAAAGGATGTGTTTGATGTACATCACATTTAGCTGAGTCAGATCCTCACCTGGTGTAAAATTGGCACAGCATTCAAGAGACCTGTGCCAATTTACATGAGGAAAAGTTCTAGTGGTAATTTAACTGTTTTTGCTGTTTGTTAGACCACAGTTATAGCTCTGTAGCCACATTTGTGTCATTGTCCTTGAGGCAGAACATTTTTGTGTGACCTGATACGAGATTTCCTTTTCATCTTGTAGCTTCTCTTTCACCGTTCAATATTCAGCATTTCAATGATGCGGTACCAGACACCTTTCAGTTGCTTCCACTTATTTATCTTGTTATACTCATCTGTTCCAACATGCTTCTCCTACCCCATTCATTCTTTGGTTTAAATACAGCAGTAAATCTGTACAATTACCTGTTCTTTTTTTAAACTTCTCACAATATTTTCTTCAATTCAAAACCCAATTCTTTTTTCCGAATTGATTTTTCCCCCATTTTTACGCTTATCAGTCTTATTGGCTTCATTTCTAGTTGCATATTAACACTTGCCAGCCTGTGGCCATTCAATGCCGTGTACGTTATGGGTGCAATGATTTCAGTGATCTGGTCAAAGATTTGAAATTGACAAAAATACCAATTCCAAAATTCCAATGTGTTGATTATTATTAACTGTGTTGCAAAAATCATATTCTGCTTTGCCCCCAGCTTGAGTTTTAAACAAGCTAAATAGCCTGCCAGTCACAATGCAGTTATTTCATTCTTTGCAAACAGAGTTGGATTGCAGCTTCCTATTTCTATTAACTTGGAATACTACTGTGACTTTCACTTTTTACACAATAAAGGTAATATTAAGGATCTGAGCATGGTTCATATAACAATGTTTACATATTATAATAAAACGTGCAAAGCCTAACTACAAATGTGCATTGCTGTTCTTGCAAGATTCTAGTAGCTTCTGGAACACGGAGATGGCTACCAAACCATATCAAGAGATGCTACCTAGGATATGTCTACATTATGAAATAAATTCGAATTTATTAAAGATGACTTTTTACCACTATATTTTATAAAGTCAAAGCTGAGTGCCCACACCTGTTCACAAAGTCGACACTGCGTGTCTCCACTAAGTTGCCAAAGTTCGACTGTTGCAGCAGAGCATTGTGGGCACTTATCCCACAGTTCCTTCACCCTGTTGCATTCGTTTTTTTTCCCAGTGTGTTATGGGAAAAAATGCCCCACAAGCAGTTGTGGGTGTGTGATGTTACCTTCCCAGACTGCATTGCCCTCATTTCCACTGTCATTGAAAACAAAGGGTCATTTTTCAGTAGTCTCTTTCCCTGATGAGAACAATTGTTTGAGTCATCTGCATTACGGGAAGAGGCAGCTTTTACAAAACAGTTTTTTCCAAAGACTTTACATTGATGTTAAATACAAGTGAAGAGAGAGAGGCTGAAAGAGCCAGGTCTGAACTAGAGCATTAGCATGACTATAAAAGAAGAAGAGAAGGAAAGACAGAGAGCACTGATGTCTAGTGGTTAGCATCTCTTCCCCTGGTGAAAATACACCAAACCAGAATGTTTCAGTAGCTGAAGCCCATGATACCCGAGGGGAACAAAGTGGTTCTGTGCAACCAGTGAAAGACATCATATTCACAAGGAAAGAAGGAAAAGTATGCAACCCTAGAGGGTATTGGTGTCTACTGTTCAGCATGACTATAAAAGATGGGAAGGAAAGACTGAGGGCATTGGTTTCTAGTGGTTAGCGTCTCTTCCCCCAGTGCAAATACACCAAACAAGAATCCAGGAAACTTGTGAAAGACTTCATATTATTTGAAAGGAAAGAAGATACAGTGAAAAAGTAGAAGTGTATCTGGCTGAAGGAGCAAGGTATGAAGGAGAAAAAGAGAGAGAGAGAGAGAATTTATGAGTCATCATCACATACAAGTGAAGAAAATAAGGAGGCCATTGCACTTATGTCTCCAACATGAAGCAATGAGACCGTTAGAAGTAGCAGCACCAGACTCCTTATGAATCCCTAAACCTAAATAGAAGAGAAGGAAGGAATCCAAGAGAGTGTTGGTGTCTAGTGGCTGCTGGAAAGAGCCATTACCCCATCAGAAGTAGTACTGGCTCAAGAAGAGAAGAAAAAGTTAAGTAAGAATTAGAAGGTAGAAAAGTTGAGGGAAGAATGAGGAGATTCCTGTGTCCCTATAGCTGCATAACTGTAGGTCTTGGTCATGGGCACTATAGTCAAGGTTGAAAAGATGTTTTTGAAATCAGAAGAGTGCGTCCCATTGTCTAGGATGGGCAGAAATTTGCCCGTTAAAACCTTTGGTTGCACAAAGGAAAGATGTTAAATTACAGACGCTGAAGGTCTCATACTTTGTGCTGTAAAGTTCCATTAAGTTGGTGGTGCTGCAAACATGATTTGCAGGCATTAAATGGACTTCTGTGAGCAAACACATTAATAAATCCCTTATTCACTGGACAAGAACATCATGTACTCAGGCTTAACAGAATAAAGGCCTGATTCTCAATCAAAAGTCGCTTCGCTGAAGTCAGTGAAAACACAGCAGCATATTGTCATTTCTCTAAAGTCAGTTTGCTAGAAATGGTAGAATGTTTGCAGATTAAAACAAGTCACTGAAGGCAAACTCTTTGTGTGGGGAGCACGTAAGTGGCTGGATTGTTACCATGACTTCAGACTTCATTGACAAAGCTAATGAATGCAATAGCAGCTCTGTCTGCATTCTGGCTCATTAATTATTTGATCCCTCTATGTATTATTTTAATACATTTTGCACTATGGCAAATATGTGTTTGAGTAGCAACTGAATTGGCATTTAGCTATCATGTCCTTAAAAAGCATTGTGAACATCACCCAGATATGTTGAGTGATTGCAGCATCACTCACTTACCTGAGGATGTCTCCTGATGTTGCTGCCCTTGCCTTTAATTATTATTATTATTATTATTATTATTATTATTATTGACATTTAAATAGCCCTTAGGATGCCATCATGGACCAGGACCTAACTGAGGTACGTGCTTTATTCAGGTTACTTGCATTTTTTTTAGGTCCATTTTTTTCACTTCAAAATGTCCTCCCTGGATTGAATGATAGGGAGGGGTTTCTGAGAAACTCTGATTTCAGAAGCTTTGCGCTTAACTCTCTATTTAAGGCTATTTGAGTGCCTCCATCACTGTCCAATACATCACTTCTAGCTTAATTGACAATGGGTTGAATTTTACCTGTCTAACAACAATCTTATTATCTGCATTACATCAAAGGGTGTGGAGAGGTGGGAGCAGGAGCCGATAAGTTGTAAATGCCTTTTAATTATTTTTAACATGTGATATTAAAATAACCTTAAATATGTCTCATTATCATGGCCAGTGGGTAATGTAGGCAAGGGAAGGCCTTGCCTTCCCAAAACTGCCTATACTCCCCAGCCACCCAGGAAGGCTTTGGCTGTGGTGCAGCAGCCCATCTCCCCAGCTGCCTGGCAAGACTGGGGATTGGTCCTCTAGATGGCTAGGAAGAATCAGGCTGGGATCGGGCAGGGCTTGGCTTCATGGGTTGGGGAGAAAGTTGCTGGAGGGGTGGGGCCTTCCCCAGCTGGGCTTTCACCCACTGCTGTTGCTCATTACTGTCGTGCTTGTCTGTTACCTTCACTTATCAATGGGCTTCCAGACAGACCGTAAGGTGAGAGTCTACGGCCTCTGTTATGAAGGAGGTCAGATGAGATGTTTGGTTTGGTTCCTTCTGGCATTAATATCTAGAATTGTATGACTACAGGGGAAACAGATTATGTTGATTAATAATAATATCTTCATCAGTGATTTCCTCTGTGGCAGCACTCTCCAGTCGAGGATCTCAAACTGATGACAAACAGCAGTGCATCAAAGGCTACAAACTGCACACACTGACATCAATGATGATTGAGCCCCAAGTCTAATAACATTCTTTGTTTTTCCCACCTATTTTATTGATGGGGAAATGAAGTGACTAAAGGTTTAATGACTAAGATCTCCAGGAAGCCTGTGCCAAACTCATTTTTCCTGACTCCCAGTTCTGTCCTAAAACAATAAGACCACCCTTCTAGGAAGAATGTGTTTCTCCAAGTGAAAAATGAGGCTCACAGGCGATGTCAGTTAACTTGAATGATTGCTCCCTGTGTTGCATCTATCCTGTGGATAACAGAGGACATTTACCAATACTTTAAGGCATCTTCAAGGAGCGAAACCCACATTAACCTCAAAATTAAACATAAATGTATTTTCAAACAAATGGAGCAGTCTGATTTGGATGGAAAGAGATATCTGGAATTTTGGCCGAGTGATCCTAACCTTATTTACCAAGCAAAGTCAAAGTAGGCAGGACATTCCTCATTTTCCATTCACTCTGCCGGCATTTCACCAGTGTAAGCATCCATTGGCTTCAGTGGAGTTACTCTAGATTTACACAGGAGTGAGTGAGGAATCAGGTGTGATGCCTGAAAAGTGACCTTTCCTAGTGATGGCAAAGAGAGCAGAAGGTAACACAAAAATCAAGAAATGAAGTGCCCAAGTGTTAATGAGAGATATTTGCCCTTCCTGAACCATTTCCAGTTCCTGTTAGAGGCACCACAGATTGTTTACTTGGGGGTCTATGGTGGGATTCGACTCACCAATGTGACACCTCCTGTCAGCTGTACTTGGGATTAGCTGTGTATGCCAATGTACACTCTTCTGGTGTTGTCTCGCCACCACCACTTCTGCGTCAGGGACTCACATCACTTCCATGTTATCTTCATAACACAGCTCTCTGGCTGTGCCACACTCCATGCTCCCCCATGCTGGGGGAGAGTATTGCATTCACTCAATCAACCACTTCCACAGGGGTGAGTGGGAGGGGAGATCCATGCCTACTCACCACTCTGGGTCCCAGCCCGGGGACCCTGCAGATAATTGCCACTTGCCACATCCCTTCTGACTCCTCCACTTCCCCATGGCCCCAGGAGCCTCTTTGCCCCTGCCTCCAGGGGCAGCCGTTAGCTCCCTGGGTCTCTACCAGAAGCAACATTCTGTCAAGGGTGCTCACTGCACTCTGCCTGCAAGACAGCCAGTCCTGCTCCTGCTTAAAGCACCAGGAAGCCACTGAATCTGCTCTGTACTGCAGCTTTTCTTATATGGGCCAGCTCAGCCCCGGTTGATTGCTCTTGTAAGTACTTCTGTGATCGGCTGCCTCCTGCACAGCCTCCCTAAGATTCTGTTACCCCCTGAGACCCCAGTGCGGTGCATGTGCCCCATCACAGATCCTTCTTAATAAGAAAGCACATCTTAATCCTGCCTCTGGCCAATGGGTGCCTCAGTCTGCTGCCCACGTGGTATTACCTCCACCTCCCAAACTGTGCTCCTCCCACAAATACATGCTGACTGCAAGGGGCAGCACACAATCCATGTTAAAAAAGGTTCAGATATACCCTAATGCTTAGGTGGTAAACAGGTGCTTCCCTCATAGAATCTTGGCTTCTGCATGAAGACAGGACACTGGGCTAGATGGACCTTTGGTCTGACCCAGTGTGGCCATTCTTATGTTCTCATAATGAATCCTCTTTCCACAAGGTACAGTTTATGTTATTGCAATGGGACGCTCTCCAAGCCACTTTCTCTTGCTTCTGAAACAGTAGAGGGAATGAACAGGATATCCAGTTTTGGCCTCACTTTATGACTAGGCTAATTTAGCAACATGATGAATGAGAGTGCTTTTGCTTTTAATAAGGACAACCAATGTATTTATGTGGAACTGGCTGAAAAATTTCTGCATGAGACTTTTTAAAACAAAAAATGGCCATGGGAAGTTAATTCAGTGTCAGTAATTAATCCCAGAAGCTGCAGCTACTCCTCACTGATTTTCCCATAACCCTAACTCTCTTTTCACCAGTGTTTATGTAAAAGTTACATCTTCAGCAATCTTAGTCCTGCCTAATACACTCCAGCCTCTTCCCACCACAAAAATATTTGTTTCTCTCCCAAGAACATCATCCCATTTTGCAATAGCTTTCTTCTAATTAGCTGCCCAGAAATGCAGGCAGTATTTCAGGTGCAGTCACACTAAAGCCAGGATGGTGGGTGTTATCATCACTCCATCCCTGGCATGAAGCCCTATGTAATTAGTCTTACATTCCACTGATCTTTACTGCTGCCATGTGGCTTTTTTCTTCTTCCTATACACTTATGGGGGAGAGAGGGAGGAGCACCCATCTTTAGCTTTATAACAGTGGTATCCAATACTAATTGAAGGATCACCACATTTGTGGTTGTTGTCCTTCTGTAGTCACCATGGGCCTGCCCCCTCATTCTAAATAAATGCCTTCCCCCCGCCTGCAGAGCCAGGTACCCCCAGCCGCTGCCACTCTAAAATAGCCTCCCCCAGGAGCAGGAAGCCTCAGCCCCTGCTTCCCAACAATACCCTCCGCTTCCGCCAGAGACAGGCATCCCCTGCCCCACCCCATGCAAACTGAATGCAGCTACTCAACAGAGCAGCTATCACCTCAGGAGCTGCAGGAGCTGCACCGGGGCCTGAGCCATGCTGGCAGGAATTGCACCAGCCAGAGCCATGCTAGCAGGAGCCATGCCGGGGCCTGAACCACTGCTGCTGCTGCTGCCACCATGGGCTTGTCCCACCAAGCAGTGGTGTGTGTGTACAGAGTGGGTGGATGGCACCCACGTGTGGCTTGGAGGAGCTGCATTTACAGGCTCCAAGAGCTGCATGCGGCTCCAGAGCCAATTGGCACATCAGGGTGTCCCTTTCACCACGTGCGGTGAGTGGGGAACGTATTGGGCAATGTGGCTTTATACAATCAGACTGCCCCCCAGGAATCCACAACCCACTTTAACCAATAATTAATGCTGAAAACTTGTACTTGAATTTGATGCCACCTGCTGCCACTGTGGTAGGACTCTTTCAGGTATTCTGTTTTCTTCCTCCCACTAACCATCTCCATCCAAAATTATTTTTCTTCAGAAGCAGCATCTTGCACCTTGCCAAATTCCATCTCATGTAATTTTCAGCCCAACTTTAAGGATCTCTGGGTTATTCTTCTGTCCTCGCTCTTATTCCTTCTTCCTCCTAATTTAGCATCTGGCTTCTGCCAGTTTCATTAAGGCACTCTTTATTGCCTCTGTCAGACAAATAAGGTAGCCATTAAGTTAGTCCCAGTGCTAGTAGAAATTCCTGTTCTACCCCACTAGAAACCCCTCAGCTGACTATTTACCATTTACTTTCCTTATTAACAATCTTTCAGGCAGCTGTCTGTATATATGACATCATTCTTATATAATCCAGTTTGAAAAATTGTATTATTTATATTACAATAGCATACTTTTAGAAAAGAAGACTATATGAACGTCCATACAGATCAGACCAATGGTTCATGTAGCTCAGCATTCTGTCTTCCAACAGTAGCTAATGTTAAGTGCGCCGGGGGTGATGAACAGAACAGGCAATTATCAAGTGAGCCATCCCCTGTTCCTCTTGCCCAGCTTCTGGCTAACAGACGCTGGGGGCCCCATCCCTGTTCACCCTGGCTAATAGCCATTGATGGACTTGTTCTCCATGATCTTATCTAATTCTTTTTAAAACCCTGTTGCCATTTTGACCTTCACAACATCCTCTGGCAGAGAGTTCCACAAGTTGATTGCACAGCATGTGCAAAATATTACCTTTGTTTTAGTTTAAATCTGCTGCATATTAATTTCATTTGGTGTCCCTCGTTCCCGTATTATAAGAAAGGGTAAATAACATTTTGGCTACATCTACACTTAGTAAAAACTTTGAGACGGCCAGGCTAATGGCCAGATCCAAGAATACTAATGAGGTGCTGAAATACATATTCAGCGCCTCATGAGCATGCCTGCGGCTGTGGCACTTCAAAAATGCTGCAATTTGCTGCCGTGCAGCTCGTCCACACCGGGGTCCTTTTTGAAAGGACCCTGCCAACTTCGAAATCCCCTTACTCCTATCTGCTAAAATAAGGGGATTTCGAAGTTGGTGGGGTCCTTTTGAAAAAGACCCCTGTCTGGATGAGCCACGTGGGAGCGAAAAGCGGCAATTTCAAAGTGCCGTGGCCACCAGCATGCTAATGAGGCACTGAATATGCATTTCAGTGCCTCATTAGTATTCTTCAATCTAGCCATTATCATGGCCATTTTGAAGTTTTCTCCAAGCGTAGACACGGCCTTTATGTACTTTGTCCACACCTGTCATGATTTTATAGACATCTGTCTTCCCTCCCCTTAGTCCTTTCTTTTCCAAGCTAAAAAGTCTTTATTAATCTTTCCTCATATGGAAGCTGTTCCATGCCCCTAATCATTTTGTTGCCATTTTCCAATTCTAGTGTATCTTTTTGGAGAAAGGGTGACCAAATCTGTGTGCAGTACTCAAGGTATGGGTGTACCATGAATTTATAAGTGGCAGCATGATATTTTCTGTCTTATTATCTATTCCTTTTGTAATGGTTCCCAACATTCTTTCACTCCTTTGACTGCCACTGCACATAACCTTTAACTTCCTGTAATAACTTCCTGATTCCAACTGCTTATAACTTTGCCATATTTGAACAACTTGAGCTGAAATTCTACCTTAGCTAAAATTTTGGGCAGCAGTTTCAGCTCCGATGGTTCAGCAGTGATGAGTGTAGGCAAAGTACATTTTTTTTGCCAATGTAATAAAGCAAATCTGGTGACAACCTTTCTTTGAGAAGCTCCAGAATGTTTTCGCTTTAGAGCAGGGACTTGAAATTGAGGTAGGGAGTAAGGGGGACAGGTGGGAGGAGGTGTTTCAGGTGATATAGGTATGACTTTAGCTGTCCCTATGAAAATCCACCTAAATCTGGCCTCGCTGTAACCCTTTTAGCAAAACCCACCACTCCCTCGTGGTCAGGAGAGATCTGTTACAATTTGGCAGTTAAATTCCCCCATGATTCCACTGGCACTAAACAAGCTCCAGCCCCTTACATGGACTCCATGTCACTGGACTGAATTTCTGCCATCCCACAGAGCTACTATGCATGTGCCAACTAAGGGCTTACTTTTGAAAGACAGCTGCTGGAGGCCAGGATGTGGTCAGGCATCAGGTTTGAGTGCAGGATGATGCCATGGTCATGATGTGATAATGCTAAATGCCCAAGAGAACTCTACCTAGAATATTTGCAAGATTGTATCTGCTGCTTTGAAGCTAGGATTTTCAAGGGAAACCTTTGACACACAACTCCCATTGAAATGCAGTTGGAGTTGGGGGTCTTACCTAATTTCAGGACCTTTGAAAAATTCCCAATCTAAAATACCTAATCTTATTTAGTCTAATTATGCAACAATGTAAAATAGTTGTAAAAATGTTCACTAGGTTTTCTTCTGTCTTACAGATCGTAATGAGCTATGTTTTATCTGCAGAATGCTTGTGATGTTAGACTGGAGTAGAAGACACATTTTTGCTCTCCCAGCTTAAAATCAGTAGCAACAAAATTCCATAGACATAATCAATGACAGTCATAGGATTTAAAAAATCTTAAATTTCATATATTCAAATCTGAAATTTTTCAGTGTTGTAACCATGGGAGTCCTGACCCCAGCGCAGCTCGTGGAGGGCAGAGTTGCAAGACTATTGTAGGGTGATATGGTATTGCTAGCCTTACTTCTGCACTGCTTCTGGTAGCAGCATTGCCTCCAGAGCTGGGCTTCCAGCCAACAGCCATGAAGTTTCATGCAGCTGTGGGAGAGTCCCAGAGGTAGGTTTGACCCAATCCTGGGAGTGGCCCATGCAGAGAAAGAGGAAATATTCTGTCTCCCAAGCCTGGCTGGGATGAGAAGCTAGAAGCCAGCACAAACGAAGAGCCCCCAGCTGGTGTGCCCCAGCCCAGCCTTTGTGCAACTCTGGGCCCAGCACTCAGTGCTAAAGGGATCTTAAACTGGCTATGTTATGTAGGGAGAGGCATTTATGACCACGGTGCCCTCACAGACCCCAGTGCCCTGGCTGGTTGACCACCTGTAAGGTGCCCCAAACAAAAGCTGCTGTTGGCATTGGTGTTGCCTTCAGATCTGGGCTCCTGGCCTGAAGCCACTGGTCTCCAGCTGCCCACCTTTGAAGGCAGCACAGGAGTAAGGGTGTCAATACTGGAACCCTTCTACAATAGCCAGATTTCACAGGTGAGACCAGATTTCACTGTCTGGCACATTTCTCACTGCTGTGACTTTGGTAGGGCCCTTCTCATTAGTATAGAAACTCTGGATATTGCAGTGTGCTTGGAACCTTGCAACATGTACGAGACAAAAAGCGAAATGAGTAATTGTCATGTGTATAAAAAAGTTATGGCTTGTTAACAACCTATCTATGAAAGACTGCAAGTTTAATTTCTTAGTCAAAACAAACAGGAGTGGAATCAATCTGGCATTTGCTGCAAGTTTTGATATTATAAGGACTGGCATCATATTGATCTTCCTATTTTACACTATTTTAAAATGATGTAAACAACTCTATTAAAGACAATCAAGATTTACTATTCCTGTCTCATTATTTTGTTGTTATTGGCTAAGGTCAAATCAACAACAACCAACTTTTAATCTAACTAGAGTAATCTTTCCAAGGCCACATCTAAGGCCTGGTCTACCTTAGTGCTTTAAGTAGATTTAGAGAACACTAATTAAGGGTACATCTATACTTACGGGAAGATTGACCTGGTCAGGGTCACTCAACCTAGTTAGGGATGGTCTTTCGGAGTTTGATTTAATGTGCCTTGGGGGGACACGCTAAATTAAACCATCAGGGCTTGACAGTCAACCCTGGTACATCTCATTCTTGTGAGGAGTAAGGGAGGTCAACAGGAGAGTTTCTCTCGTTGACCTACTTCTGTGTGGATGGCCTGATAAATTGATCTTAGCTACATCGATTACAGCAACTTAAATGTCATAGCTGGAATTGTCTATCTAAGATCAACTTTCAGGTCTAGTGTCGACCTGCTCTCAGTTAAGTTATGTAACTTAAGTTAGCATAATTTACTTCAACTTATCACATGGCTTCTGCCTGTCATTGAGAAGGATTACAAACGCTAATGGGAGAGTGTGCGCCCATCGATTTAGCTTGTCTTCAGTAGACCCTCTAAATTGACACTGCTGCATCAATGGCAGCAACATCAACTTAATAGGGTAGTGAAGACCTGCCCTTATTAGGACCACATGCCACAATAGTCACTAAAGGAGATGCACCTATCACAGAGGTGCTAGAAGGTTAACAGATTCCGTTTATGCCTCTGCTATTTGACAAATTTACTTTGGCTGTGGGAGCTCAGCACTTGTATAAAATCAGATGCAAATGCTCTGAAGTTGGGCACCCAGAAACTGAGGCACCCAGAGTTAGTTTGCATTTTGAATATTTTGCCTGGAGAGAAAACCATTGTCTCTAGCTTGTTCATCCAGAATAATATTCCACTATTTTATTACCACAAGTTTAGGTTAAAGTTGTTTTGAAGTGTTTTGGGGACTCTTTGGCTGTGTCTACATGGCGTGCACCTGCTGGCAGGGTCATGCAAATGATGGCACTTGACAATGAAAATGGCCACTTATATGCATAGCCCCATGCCTCATTTGCATTCACTGTCCTGGCAGAGGCTTCTGTCGTCACAAAATAAGCTGTGTAGATGAGGTTCTGTCAACCAAAACCCTCCTTGTCGACAGCTCCTTATTCCTGAAAGAAATGGTTGACAGCATCCCACATAAACAGCTTGTTTTGTGACGACAGGAGCGTCTTCCGGGACAGTGATCTTGCGTGACTATGCAAATGAGGTATGTGACTATGCAAATGATCATCCATTTGCATTGTCAAGTGCCTTCATTTGAATGACCCTGTCTGCAGCAGCATGCTGTATAGACGTAGCCTTTCAGAAAGTTTCAAATCATTTTTGAACATCATAAGACTAGATTAGTATGCAGTGATGACAGAGATACTTGACCTAAGAAAACAGCTTGTTTTCCTTTCATACAATCATGAATGGAAAATATCCTGTGTCTGATGTAGCTAGAAAAAACACAGTAGGGAAGGATATATTTTAGTTTCACTGTTTTTAATCTTTTGGTACCAGATACCATACAATTTCAATGCTGAATTATCTATACAAAAGAATCTTTTTTGTATATAATTCTTTAACGGGATTTTGATATGCTATTCTCTGATGTCAGAATTATTTATTATTTTTAAAACATTCTTGTAGGAGGTCTTTATTATCACTAACAAAAGCAAGACTGCTTAAAAAACTTTAGCAAAGATAATCTGTCATTAATTCTTTGATTCTGGAGATGCTGGAGACACACAACTACTGATGAAAATCAGATTTCATAACACAACAGAAATAAATAGCTAGGCACAATATTTTAGCATGAAGACAAAAGGTACCATGGTCACATTAAAAAAAAACAAAAACAAAAAAACCCCTTCATCATTAAAATGGCGGAGTCACATATTTTTACATTTTCCCGACTAACATACTGTACAATAAAAAAAATTTTGGAGCCACTTCTTCAGATGAAAATGGATGCAGGGGGTTGGGCGGGGAGGTTTATATAGCAGGGAATGAGGGTAGGGGCAGGGAAAGGAAGTTCCTGTCACTAGTAGTTAACTTCCTTCCCTCTCCCCGACACCCTGCTCACTCCCTGCTATATAAATCCTTGGTTCCTTTTTACCTGCACTCCATTTTCATCTGAAGAGGGGTTTTACCCAAGAAAACTTATGACCTAATAATTTTTTTTTGTCTTTAAGATGCTATAGGACTGTTTATTATCTGTGAAGCTACAGACCAAGATGGCTACCTCTCAGAGAGTATTAATTAGAATTGTTCTGAAATGGGGGTGGAGTTATGCTTTCACTATGTTAGGGTAGATTTCAACCTTTGTCTTCATCAAGCTGCAGAATTGCATAAGCACAAATTAAATAGTCTGCCAAAAATCTTGCTGATGTTGCCTTAGATAGATAAGGTTCTCTCACTGCTTTCCTGTGCTGATAAGAGGAAACACCTCTGAGGTGAATTTCTGTTATTCCATAACCATTATCTCAGGTGCTCTGTGCAGTTTAAAACACATACATTTTTAAGGGTAGCTACTGAATACACACCCTTCTCTTTCCAGGTTTAAACATCTTCTGATGCACTGGAAAGATATTTACACAATCTAACCCCCAGTGCGGTTCAAGGATAGTAGGCAAACATAACGACAAGCAATCAGGAATGAGATGGCAACTCATTTGTTAACTATTTCCCAAGGCAAAAATCACTCAGCAAGGAACGAAAAGTATCTATTTAATACTTCAGACATAAGTCCTGGAAGAGAAAAAATCCTTTACATTTTCATGTCTATCAGCAAGAGGATCTATCCTCCCTTTTAATTTTTGCATTTCTCCAGATAGATGTGAGGCTGGATAAATCCAACATTTATTTAATTTTGCTCAAATGCAAAGTAACCATCCTCTCTTTTGGTGAAGTTAGGAAGGACTGGATCTCAAAATCGGGTATTTTATTGAACTTTTCACAGATAATAATTCAGTAGATCCAAAAGATGAGCCCATTATGAAAGCTTGGAAGGAACCATCTTCCTTGTCACAAGACTCTTGGAAGTGTCAGGAACAAGAGCTCAAGCAAACACAAGAACTGCTCCTTCCATATTGCCCTAAGGACATATGTTGCCCTCAAATGATACTTGAGGAGGTGGTGAAAAGTAATTCTACCACTACATAGTACTGTTCTGGGACATGTGTTGCATCCCTGGAGCAATGGGTGCACTGAAAAGCAGTGGGAATAAATCTGTTTTAGTATTGGGTGGGAAAGGCTTTTCACGGGGAAATATTCAAGAGGTTTCACATACTTCCCTTGCCCATCTGGAACTGGAATAAAATATTGAATGTGTTTGAAAAGTGTCAGTTAAAATTTTTGTCTGGGTCATTTGAAATAAGCAGTTTGTCTTTATATTTTTGTTTTGATCCTTTAAATTTTTCCACTATATTCAGCTTAAATTTTGATGCAAAACCTCATTGTGAATAGTGAAAGTAAAAATTCACCAAAATGAACCCTTTCCTCATGAACAGTTTCAGTTCTGACTAATTGGCATTGTCTGACAAAATATGTTCTATTAAAAAAATTCCAGACCAGCTCGAATCTTCCTACAAAAAGTGATAAATAACTACAAAGATACCACTTTATGTGCTGCTAACCCATTTGGTTTGAAGCTAATGGGGTCATGATTTCATTATGGCCATATATAATATAGTCAGCTTTCTTTACAGCCCAATAGCAGGTTTTTTTAGATGATCCCTCTGAGCCTATGTGCAAGCTTTCAGATTCAGACCCTGTGGGAATGAATACTGTCTAAATAGTCAGACAGACAGAGAGTGATGCATTGGCTAAGAATCCAGAGGCACAATTCCAAAGAAACCACTGCCCTTATCAGTTGCTGTTTGAGTCAAGTGTCAGGATCTCTTCTTGAAAGAAGTTTTCAAAGAACGTTCCTGGCATTCTAGTGTAAGTAATGAGAAGCTCAAAGCATGCACAGAATTGGTTGTGAAATTTTGTGATGTAGTCAGGATACCAAACCAAAACAACATTCTAAGAGAAATTAAAAAGATTGAGAGTAAAACCTGCCACCTTTTTAATATCTCTCCCCAGGCAAAAGTCTCATCTGTTCTAA
The DNA here is from genome assembly GCF_033958435.1 of Carettochelys insculpta. Lineage (NCBI taxonomy): Eukaryota > Metazoa > Chordata > Testudines > Carettochelyidae > Carettochelys > Carettochelys insculpta. The sequence goes on along the minus strand of NC_134139.1, from coordinate 20,861,433 downwards.
TCACTGCTTGTTATTTGATATTAAATGGCTCACATTGTTAAGAGTGACTAAAGATTTTGCATGCCTCTGTTTTTGGGATGCTCGACCTGAGACACCTTAAATGGGCCTGATTTGTAGAGGGTTCTTGCTTGGCGGTTCAGGAAGACAAATCTCTCTGAATGGGAAAGGACAGTGAGTGAGAGCAATAGCTAAAACAGTAGGAAAAGCCCCATGATTCATACTGTTATTTCAAATCTCAAGCCCCATTTTCTTCACATCAAATATGCTATGGACTAAGGGAATGATCCTATTACTGTTAAAGATCAAGAGCTAAACTCCAATCCACTTTGCTGAGAGGAGGAACAGGCCCAAAGGACCTAATCTCAAACCCATAGAAGTCACTGGAAAGAATCTAACTTTAACGGACTTTGGATGAGGCCCATTGTGCATTCACTTTCAAGACGGTGGAATTGAATTCTGAAACCATGATAAAGACTCCCATTGACTTTAGCAGGCTGTGTTCTGGGCAGGAATTAATTGTTAAAATGGTTTTTTGATGGAAAATTCTGATTTGTCAAATTGAAACTGTGAATGGGAACATATTGGTATGGACAATGGCTTATTTGAGAAGGTTTTTCAGGTCAAGGATAGAATTTTTGAACAAGCCCAGAGAAAGTTCAAGACCCTGTTTAGCCTAATTTAGAGCAGAGACTTGACCCTTGGTCTCCCCGGCTATGACCACGCAGTTATTTTGCGATAACAGCTGTTATTTCAAAATAACTTTTTCTTCTACATTATATACACACTATTATTTTGAAATTTGTAAACCTCATTGCAGGAGGAATGGCACTCATTTCAAAGTAACTTTCAAAATAAGTGCTGTTGAGACATATGACAGCGCTAATTTCCAAAAAACTATTTCGAAGTAAACCCTATTCCCTGTGGCAGTGCCTACAATAGCATGTTCTTCCAGAAAATATGGCCTTTTTTCAAAAGAATATGTGGTGTGTCTACACAAAAAATGCGCTCTTTCGATCTGAAATTGAAAAACGTGGCTCTTCTTCCAGAAGCCCTCTTCCACTCCCAGGTCAGGGGCCATTTCTACACTGGCATGCTAATACAAGGAGCGAAATATGCTAATGAGGCACGGGAAATTTGCATCCCCCTGTGGCCTGTGTAGAAACGGCCAGGAACAGCACCTTCTTTTGAAAGCTTCTTTCGAAAGAAAACATGTATAAATGCTCTGCCTGAAAATTTTTGGGAAGGGGCCTTCTGGAAGCTCTCCCCCAAAGGGCCACGCTTCTACACGGCATTTTGGAGTCTGGAAGAACAGTCTTTCAGACTCCGAATCACGTGATGTTTTGCGAATGAGGTGTGGGGAATTTGCATCCATGCCTCATTAGCATATTTTGCTCCCTGTACTAGCATGCCACTTCCAAAGGAAGTGGCTTGTGTAGAAACGGCCAGGAAGAGCACCTTCTTTTGAAAGCTTCTTGTGTAGAAACGGCCAGGAAGAGCACCTTCTTTTGAAAGCTTCTTTCGAAAGAAAACATGTATAGGTGCTCTGCAGAGCCCTTCTTTTGAAAAAAGCAGTTCTCATGGCACCTGATTTTTCGATCCTTGGCTTGTCCTTTCGAAAGAGTGGGGGCGGCTGTGTGGACACTCTCTTTTGAGAGAGCAGATCACTCTTTTGATGTGCTTTTTTGTGTGTGGATGCACTCTTTCAAAAGAAGATTTTTCCGAAGAGATATTCCTGAAGAACTTATTTCGAAAGACTGCTGTAGTGTAGCTGTAGCATGTCTAATAGCACTTATTTTGAAATAGTTATTTTGAAATAGGTGCTCTTTTGAAATAAGCACTTTGTATGCAGACTATTGCTATGTCTACTCTACAGATTCCTTCCAAAAGAACTTCTTTCAAAAGAGCGTGTCCACACACAAAAAAGCAGATCAAAAGAGTGATCTGCTCTTTCGAAAGAATGTCCACACCATCCCTGCTCTTTCAAAAGAATGGGCCAGGGATTGAAAAATCAGGTGCCATAAGGACTGTTCTTTTGAAAGAAGGGTCCTGCAGAGCATCTACACATATTTTCTTTCGAAAGAAACTTTTTGAAAGGGGGTGTTCTTCCTGGAATGGGAGTGGAAGAAGGTTTTTGAAAGGAGTTCCACATTCTTTCAATTTACTTTTGAAAGAATGTTTTTTTCACGTAGATGGTCTGCAGGATTTTTCAAAGAGCTCCCTTCTTTCCTCCAAAAGGGCTTGCTAGTATAGAGGCAGCTCATGTGTTTTGAACTAGCTAAGTGTTATTTTGAAATACATTTTTGTGTGTAGCAACCTTATTTCAAAATAGCTATTTCAGCTAAAAAATTATCACTGAATTTTTTCCCTGAGAGGTTGCCAGATATTTAAATGTTCTGGATACTAGAGAGGTATACCTAGCAGTGTATAACACTAAGGAAAAACCAGATTAGATCTTAAGAAACAAACAAACATTTATGCAGAGTACTTTATTTACCAACAGTAGTATTGGGGATTCAGGGATAAGGGACTGGTGACAGAGGTGGGTTTAACCAGCAGAGGCACATCCACACAGCCTCTTTACTCTCAGCAGCACCCTCTGCCGAGAGCAAAATCTTGCACAGCTACGCTAATTAGCTGAACAATTATGCTAATGAGCAGCCATTTGCAATTGTGAGACTGCTCATTAGCATGGAGAAGCCCATGGAGATGTGGCCTACAAGTCTGCAGTATACAATACTACTGTTGTTGGTAAATAAAGTACCATGCATACATTCTTGTTTGTTTCTTAATATCTAATCTTGTTTTTTCTTTAGTGTTATGCATTGCTAAGAATACCTCTCTATTGTCCAGAATATTTGAATATTTGGCAACCTCCTAGTCCCAAGGCTGTCGGATATGTAAGTGTTTACTGTATGTAGGCATTTGTCATTGTTTTAGTATCACACATCTGGATTATATCACTGTATAAAAGCAAACATGCATAGGGAGTTTTAAGCACCTTTAGACCTAACTTATTTCTTATCTAAGGTACTTAAAAAACCCCTCTTTTTTCAACAGTTCAAGAGCAAACTTTAGGAGGCATTTCAGGGTTTTCATACGCTGACACACTTTGTTTGCTTCTGATTTTTAATGATTCACTGAAGCAAACCTGGGTTGTTAATTTTTGCTGTATTCCCCTGGATGTCAGGCCTGCCTTTGATACAGGTGATCAGAGCATCTTGCTGACCTAATGCTCAAACTGTGTGGGAGGCTGGTACCAGCAAAAATGGTTTTGCTCTTCCTTTAGCAGATGTCTTTTTGAATTAGGGGATAATCTGTTCTTAGACTGAGCTGCTCCTGTCACTGTTTGTGGGGGCTTTCTCCAGGAATGTGTGCTGGTCTATTGTTTGTCGTCTCTGTGTTATATAAATGCTGGTGCAAGGCACTTGTAAGCATGGAGTGTGCTTTAAATGATCTACTTCTGACACTCAGGTTTCCATATCACTCATTAATGTCAGCTCATCTTTCTTCTTCTCTCTCTCTCTCTCTCTCATCTGCTAAATATAAAATTATGGATGCAAGATCATTTATTTTGAATAAGTGAAGATAAAATAAAAACCTCTCTATTTAGACTTCCAAAGCTGCCATTATTTTTACTCCAGTGCTGACTCTTGTTGAGTGACACATAAATGGCTATCAGACTAATACAAGCGATTAGGAACCTGAATGTCTGCTTCAATTCAGCCAGATTTTTAAAAGCTGATCTTAGATGGAGTGAGGATTCTTCCCATCACCAAAGTTGACGATGTTTCCATGATTTCTTACCCAACTGCAAGAATTTCAGGATTCGTGCAGTGTTCGTTCATGCTTTTCTCACTGTATTGCTGCTCTGCCATGCACCAGAGTGTCACAGGGGCTTTCCTAATATTCAGAGGATGGCTGGTATTCTACCAAATCGGAAAAACACACAGAAATAATAGAAGGAAAATGTTAGCTCAGGTAGGCAGGAAAGAAGGCAGGAAGGGGGCAATTGGACAGTGATTTCCTATCATAGAAAGACCCACAGTTGCTGTTTGATAACAGCATTACAGCAGCCTCCATGCAGCCAGGAGGCTGTGACCTTTCCTTTTTACATGCAGAACTTGTTGCTGCTATCTAGGCTTGTGTCATCTTAGAGTGTTCCAATGTACCCTCCACAGAGTGCTCAATCTCTGAAGGGTTTTAAGGTGAAGCTGGTAAAGAATCAAGCAGCTGGTTTACTCAGCGAAGCATTTTTCTGGAAGCTCATGATGCCAGGCTCTAGAATCTGCACTGGCTGCTCACATGAGGAGTGGTTAATGGAGGCAAGGAAAGGCAATGCCTTTCCAAAACAGCAGGGGTGCTCCCACCCATACTGTACCCTAGATGCCTCCTACCTGCGTGCAGCAGGCTGTTCTTGGCCCAGAGCTGTGACGGGTGGCTGGAGGGGGAGAGGCAGAGGTGGCCAGGAGTTGGGTATGGCAGCACAGCCTGCACTTCCTGGAAGCCTGGGGCTGGGTGCTTGCTCTGGGGCTGGGGGCACTCCCTGTGGGGTGGAAGGAGAAAGGTACTTCAGTGGGGGGTGGGCTTGGCTCCACGGGCAGGGAGGGCTGGAAGGGGCAGGGCTGCAGGAGTGCCTTCCCCAGCTGGAGGTTTACCAACTGCCCATGAATTTCCAGGTGGAATTTAAAGCATTGTTTGTCCATGACCTTGTAATGGGATGGCACTCACCTGTCACAAGCACCCCCATCTAGTCAAGTGCAGGTCAGCACTGCCTCCGTTCTTTTTAGTCTTTCAGCTACTCAGCCCTTCAACTGAATCACACTTCCAATGTCTTCAACAAACCCCTTCCAGGGTGCACCCCCGGGTACATACATTTGTCATGCATGACACCTGAGGTGTTATTTCATGCTCTTCTACCACCTCCAAGTCTGGCCTGTATCTCAAGTTCAAGCTAGCTGTCTTCCATAACTCAGCCACCAAAGTACTTGCGCTGCTCAGCCTGGTGTAGACATCCTCCATTAATCTCTGCATCCAGTTTCCCAGCGCTACCTCTGGTGACTCATATTACCTCAGCTTGAGTCATGTTCATTTTCATACCATGCCTACTTAGCTTGTGATACCGCTATTTCCCTATGGTCTTCCTTTGAGGATGCCCTTTATTGCTGTGTACATAGCAACTTCTTACCTTTTCCCATCAGATCTTCCTGCTGACATAGTCCATCAATATGTAAACAGCAGCAGACTGAGGGCCACCTCCCATGCAGTCCAACATTCACTTCAAAGGGGCTTGTCTTTCCAAAACATCTTCAGATCACCACTATAGGTGAGCCAGATAGGGCCTTCCCCACAGTGATTATATCCTCAGACATTCCATGTTCCTTGGCACTAGTGCTGAAAGGCTTCTGTTCACTTCATTGTATGCCTGTTCTAGAGCTTTAGGAGCCCAGAAACGAACCTTTGTACTAGAGCACTTTTCTGCCACTTTCTGAACTACAAACAGGGCATCTGGGGTTCCTCGTCCTTTTCCAAAGCACAACTGCTCGTTTGCCAAGCAATTCCAATATTCTCCAATCCCCAGCTGCCAAGAACGAATGAATCAACAAACAAACAAGCACGAAACTTGTGTATTACATTGCTGTTGGAAACTTGCCACACTGAGATCAATGCCAAATTCACCCTGAATTTCTCATTGTGTGACATTCCAGGAGAATGCTACCTGCTACCTAAAGAGGCTGGGAGTAAGCAGAAATTAAGCTTGTCTGTCCCATGAGCAGGCCAGGGAAGTGTCTGGCCAGGCAGTGAGGACAGCATTATGTGCTTCTTAAAAGACATTAATTCTGTATCCTTATGGCTGGGGGTGGGTGGGTGATATCTGACACATACTGCAGCTTCTTACCTTCAAATGTTCTGTCACATGTGATGCAGCCTCAGAAGGCTTCCACTAGAAGGTTCTACCTTACCAGCACAGTTGAGCCCACAATGCGTGTACACAGGCCCATTTTGTACATAAAATGAAGAGCCTACCCAGACAGTTAGCCAATTCGCCAACAGAGATCAAGTCCTGAACATCACTTCCCAGTGAGGGGTAACGAGCTTTCCCTTGTGATAACAGTGTAAGATCAATGACTAGGACTCCACTAGTCGAGAGAAAGTAAAACAAATGTGAAGAGGTCAGTCACTGGAACAGAGCCACTCACAGTGGGACCAGAGTTAACGGAGGCAGGTGAATATGGGATTGTGGAAAATTAAATTTCTTCTTCTGTTCCCTGCTTTTAAAGTGCAGAGGAAACAAGCAGTTAAACTGTGCACGGCAGCCTAATGATCTTTCTCAGCTCTCATCAGAGAGGCAGACAGGAGTGAGTCTTTGGGAAACATCTGCATTAGACTGGCCCCTCTCCCTCATACCCTTTAGTGTTTTTGTTCTTCTTTCCCCACAAGTCTCCCCACGGGTTGTCCCTGTTTTCTCTCCTTCCCCCCATTCAGAACAATTGTTGTCGTTTTTTTTGGCTTGAGAAAACTGACAGATGCTGCCAAAGCATGTTGTCCTCCCTTTCCCTTCTGTATCCCCCTCAGCCATCATCTCACACATTCAAATCACTCCCAGACTTCTGTACAATCTAGGGGTGAGATTCTGTGTTGTCTTTCTAAATGGCACATCCGGACTGCATGCTTCCTTTGGCAGCACGACGGACACACTCACATAGTCCCCCTGCCACAGGCATAAATAGCAGCTGTGGCAAAGCTCTTGCTGCGCCCCCAAAGGTCCTGCACTTCTGGCAGATGGAGTTTGCCTCTGAGGTTATGCCCCTCCACACAGACTGTCTCTCTCCTAAAGGCAAGGATCACAGCCTATTGAGCCATCCCCCTCACAGGATGAAAACCACGCTGTATGCCTTGTTTCCCCTGTTGGGGGGTGGAGGGAAACCCTGCAGTGGCATGGGAAGTTTTGGGGGAAAACCCTGGGCCCACCTTCTATGCCAGGATTCTGGCCCAGGAACCCGAATACAGCAGCAACAGGCAGTGTTTCCTGTACACTAGTCAGGCAGCATCTTCCCTGGACCACTTCCGCAAATAACCTCTCCTGCTACCTTTCCCCTGGTGCCTGACAAGTCCAGCCTTCACCATACTCTGTATTACTCACAGGCCTCAGCTGTCACCGAGTGCACCTCTTCATGCTCAGACCTTGCCCTCCTTGAATGGAGACCTTTCAAACAAACTTCAGCAGGCCTTAATGGGCTGCAGGTACACGGATTAGCCTGCTCATTCTGGCATGTTCTTAATTGCCCCCAGGTGCCTGCTACATTATGCTGCACGAGGCTGGGCCCTGCTTACACATCTGGGTGGAGTTCCTCTTGGTGGTGTCCACTGGCTCCCTAGACAGCTTTGTGGAGCAGTGGGTACTGGCTGGGGTTCTCTGCCTGATGTCTCACTCTGGTTCCCTTGTTTTCGACCTGTGTCCTGCCCATTCACCCCTGTTTTCTAAGCAATCAGTTGGGTCCTGGGTTCAGATAGCCCCTCCCGCTAGACTGGTGAAGGGGCCTTAGCAGTGGACAGGGATAGGCCTGTCTACTTGCCAGCATCCAAACAGAACTCAGGAAAGAGGAAACTGTTTATCCAGAGCCCAGTTTCCGTTCGAGTGTGGCAGCCAGCTGCTCTGGGTCTGTCACGCAGTGGAAACCGCGAGGTACACGTAAGTGAGCAGAGCAGAGAAGGGTTTGAGGGACAGGGGTATGAGGACAAATACAGACCCTCCATAGCTCTCTGTTTAACCAAACCTTGCCTCCCTATTACACACTGTTTTTAGCAGTGTGATGGCTTATTGCTTCCCTGCGGCTGGATCCTTCCCTGCCACAGGGAAAGACTCAAGTGGCAGGAAAGGGGGAAAGCTCAGCTTTTCTCCCCTGGCCTCCCCTCTGCCAGAGCCCTTCGCTTACGTGAGTAGTTGCACTCTGCAGTGTGGACGCAGTCGGTCTTTTGTTGCAGCAGGCAGCCACATATAGCCTGCCCTCTGCTGCCCATGGTGTGCGCTGGACATGTATCCTGTGAGGTCCCACACACAACTTGCAGCCTAGAGTGGAGAGCCTAAGGCAGCTTTAAACTCTCTTGGATCGTCCCAGCCCCATGCACTTCCAGGGACTGGCACAACTGGGACAGCGGTGTGGGCCCATCTAAATTCAGGCATGCTGCCTTATGGACCGCTCAGCGCCTGGAATCTCTAGAGCCTTGTGTGCTGTGATCTCTTCACTGACGCAAGCTCCTGTCCCAAACATGCTCTTTTTGATGGGGCTTGTGAGGGAGTCATCAGGAGGCAGCACCTGTGCCAAGGAAACCACCATCCAATTCACCCCTGGCCGGGTACAGCATTTCAGCTTCCTTTTCTGCACTCTGGATCTTATACCTTGCGTACAGGGACTGAAGCACTGTGGGGATCTCACCCAAAAGACAGGAGTTGCCAACCCCAGTTGTGACAAGTGAGGCCTTTGTGCTGTACCTTCTATTGCCTCTTAATCGGGCTTCTGATTGTGTGTTCTCATTAAGCGTAATCATTTCTCAGTGCTGAAGCTAGCCAAGTGATTGCTTGTATTCTGGGAAATTTCAGCTTCTTTGGGATGTGCAGACATTGGTGAGAATTAGAAGCACAGTAAATAATTGAAAGGATTTAGGAGAGTTCATAGAGATTAAATGCGAGGGCAATTAAATTTGATTGTACATAACTTAAGCATCATTTGCATGTACTGCTAAAGAGAGCAGCTACACAGGCTGCCTAAATACCTTTTAATTTAAATGACAGGTTGGCCTCAAGAGAGGAGCTGCCAGCTGGGATTCTGTATTTCTGGCATGTTTGTCACTAACATTTTCTTTGAAGTTCTCAGTTCTATGCCATCCCCACAATTGCTGTCACTCCTTTCATTCTGCAGCTTTTGTCCCTTAAGTTCTGAATGGCAGCATTTATCTCACCTCCGGGAGGTAACGTGGCATTTTTTTATTTTAAATATTCCCAAAGTAGCATTTAAAACACTGAAGGCATCCAGCAGAATAATCTCCGGTGGCAATTAGTAGAATAATGGTTTTGGAATGCTTAGATAGTCCTGCCTTTCATATTTTAATAAGCAGGTGCAAAACTAAAAGAGTGAACTTTGAAATCCCATTGGCAGATGTTAATATTTCTGTGGCAGATGAGTAAGCAGATCACTAATCATAAAGCTTTGGATTATACTACGTAGCATCAACTATTTACTTAGAGGATAGATAAAAAGAGGCAGTAAGGGGAATGTCTTAAGGGGTTCTTAGCTGTTTCAGTTATATGTCACACCTGAGAATATGAAATACTGAGCAGGGGAGAGAAAATAAGAGGGTTTCTTAGCTTTTTTTCTTTCCAGCGTGAATCAGGCCAACGCGTGAAACTCTGATGTATTTTCAACTTATGAATCAGTTACTAAGGAAATACAAACCAGCAATTAGAAATTTTCTGAGGAAGACAACATGATGTGCTATGATCAGGAGCCCCCATAATATACTGTCATGACTTAGCAGGCTAGGGGATCAGCTGCCTCCTGGGAGGTATAGGTTGGAGACTTTCATAGTTTTTTAAATTAAATTTTGTCAAAAGTTTCCATCTGCCCCCATACGCAGCTGCACACAGTACCTACCCAGCTCAACTGAACAGCCATTTATATTCAGGCTCATATTGTCAATAAATTGAGAAGACACTGAGTCTGATTGTTCACTGCCCTGAGCTTTATGCATTTATTTACACCATTGCACAGTGAGTGCAACATAGATGTCAACTCTTTATACCTACTCTGGAGCTCACTTTGTGCAGGTGCGAGTGGCACATAAGCTACACTGATTCTTATTCTTCACTCCTGTGCATCTCACTTTCTCTGTGGGTCAACACCTTTGAGCTTGTTAGCAAAAACATTATAGATGATGACTCTACAGATGCATTTTCTACTAGTATCGCTAGCTCTGTTTCAGTTAACTGGAAAGTCAAGCAGTGGTACATGTTACATTTGTTACAGTATGCAGTTCTTTGCTTCCTCCTTTTTATCCCCTAAGTAAGGGCTCATCCTCTTTGATGTAAATTGAATATACAAAGGTTCTGATTTCCTTTTGGAAACAGTGCTCTGCTTTAATTCTATAAACCCACACTCCTCAAACATTTTACATTGCATTTGGGGCAAAAAACTACAGAATAGGTGAGACCCACAAAATATGTGCACGTCAATTGTACCAACAGATCCAAAATTTGCATGTGGTTATTGTTGATTTCAAATAAGCAATGGCAAGTGCATTTGCTTATTTTGCATTTGCAAACACTTCATCCCAGGCACAAATAGGGAGGTGAGTTGTGGGCCTAATGAATGTGAACCTATTTTGTGCTGTTCAACTGTGTGTGAATCTTTGAAAATGAGTCTCGTTACGTGTGTTTTATCCTCTGACTGACAAGAGCTGTAATCTATTTCCAGAATGCTCTTATAGCTTTAAATGACTAACTTTTTATCATACAAAAAAGACATCTATCTATCTATCTATCAATAGCCCCTTCCTGTCCTGCTCACCCATTCTAGTCTCACTGTACTTTCCCCCACCCCCTCTAGTAAGGATCATGGTAAGGAGAATGGCTCACAAACCAGCATTCCTCTGCCAGAGGAATTCTCCATCACCCACTTATGGCCAGAAATGAGCCTCTTTGTGCTATCTGAAAGGAACAAAAGGGCCAGATTTTGCTCAATACTCTGAACCAAGATACTTAAGCAGAGACTGATGTGTAGTTAGAGCACATTTACAATGGGAATAATGGGACACTGTAGGCTAAGGCCTTTATTGTTTGTTTTCATTATGGTGGGAAAATTATTTTAATCTTTATTGATAATAAAAGTTGACTTCAAGTGGCCAGGAACAGTTGTATTACTGCTATCCCTTTCTCAGCCTATACAACCATGGCTTTCCAACATCGCACTCAAATCAGTTAGTATGCAGCGTGTACTTTTACCCGGGGCAAAAAGTCCAGCTCAGATCATGTTTGCTTCTGTCTAATGGCCTCAGGGTGCCACACTCTGAACAGAATCCAGTAAAGCCTGGCACCTCCATTTTTGAAGGTGATGACTGTTCACAGCTCCCACTGACTTCTGTGGAGTGTGCTGGTGCCCTGCAGCCTCTGGAAAATGAGGGCATGACGTGTGTGTTAATCCCTCTATTCCTTTGCTTAACTCCTTGCTTTTACTAGCTAAAACCAGGCTGCAAGCTTCTAAGAGGTTAGTTAGCATGAAGCAGTAATTATAGCATGATTTTGCAGAGGGATCGCTTTCTTTTCTCTTTAATTCATGTCTCATTTTCCGGCAGCTGCATGTATGGTGTTTAAAGCCAGTCCAACACAAGGATACTTAAGTACACAGCAAAATGCTGGTAAAGAACCAAATTATGCTAATTTAAAAGCTATTCTTCTTGTGAGGTAAGGTTATTGGCTTGCAAGCATAATGCCGACAGACCCAGGTTGCCAGCACCAGCTAATAAACGGGAGGCATTACCCAAGTTTCACCTGCTCTTTTTTAGTTTCATGCTGTTCTAATTTTTGTCCTGTCAGCATTTCCTCCAGGGAGCCAACAGACCCATTGGGCCCATGGGCAATGGGGTGGCAGGAACGGCTCCATGCTCCTGGAAGGGGAAAGACCCTGGGTGGAAGGGGCAGGACCGGGGGCAGCCAGTCCTCGTCACTGCCTGGACCATGCTGTGCCCTCCCTGAGCACCACCTGAATCATGCCACGTGATGCTCTGATGATGATTTAAAGAGCCCAGGGATGTAGTAGCAGCAGTGGCAGCTGCGAGACCCAGGCCCTTTTGAATCTCCAGACACTGTGGCAGACGCCCCCTTTGCCCCTTTCCCCTGGCCCCGGGTCAGCAGGCCTGCAGATTCCCTCCTGGCTGTTTTGTTTCTCCTGCTGGCTTTTGGCTTCCTCCTTCCTCACTTAGGTTTCCCCAGTCCCAGCCACTGACCTGGATGTCTGTGCATTTTATCAGCCAACTGTCTGCAGACAGAATACTCCTTGGCCTTCTCCTCCATGAGGAAACCAGACTCAGGAGAATGTCGCAAGGTCCCAGAGGCTGAGAGCAGACTCGGGAGTCCCCCAGCTCTCATCGCAGCTAAATTCTCTTCTTCAGCCCAAGCGCAGGTTCCCAGTACGATTGCTCAGTAAGTTCTCCTGACTCAGTGGCCAAGATGTTGTTTCCAAGACTGATCTTTCTCTCCCCCTGAAGCCCACTCAGAGAAGGAAAAAAACTAACTGAAATTAATTTCTTAATGACAGGAAGCAAAACAATTTTGCAATTTATTATCACCAAGTAGAATTCCCTGATGTGAATGCTAGGTGTCCAGTAGAGGGCTGAAGCCCACTAAGACACAGCAGGCCCTGTGCAAAAGGGAACCTCAGGATGATGGAGCTGTGGAGGGCTGAAAACGAGACACTGAAAGTGAAAATAAAGCCTATTTTGTTAGACCTGCTACAATGCTGAAACACTGGCCACACATTCTGGGCTTCCAATAGAGTTGTCCCCCTGTAGCCACGGGCCCAAATCAGACATTTATATGTAACTTTTTGCAATGTGCAATGCATTTTAATAAACTTTCTTCACATTTTATTCTTATACATATTAATTCTCAGCTGGTGTACACTTATGCAGCAATCCTGACTTCACCATGAGGATATGACTGTACATATTCAGCCGTTAGAGGAAATGTATGAAGTAAGAACAAGTTCTGTGGCCAGCAAGATTAAAATTTAGCAATATTTAATCATTAGTGCAAAATGAGACAGTATTCTGTGCCCATTCCATACCTAATTCATACCAGAGATGTTTGATTTAACTAATGAGGTACCTTAAAATCTTCAGGTAACAGATGGTATGAAATGCAAAGTTATGTTATTATAAGTGACTAGAAAGGCATCCAGTCCAGTACCTTATTGCCAGCCACAAGATTTAAAAAATCATGCGTTTAGCCTCAGACATGGGACTGGGTTAAAAATCATAAGAGCTGCGTCTACACGTGCACGCTACTTCGAAGTAGCGGCACCAACTTCGAAATAGCGCCCGTCGCGTCTACACGCGTCGGGTGCTATTTCGAAGTTAACTTCGATGTTAGGCGGCGAGACGTCGAAGTCGCTAACCTCATGAGGAGATAGGAATAGCGCCCTACTTCGACGTTCAACGTCGAAGTAGGGACCATGTAGACGATCCGCGTCCCGCAACGTCGAAATTGCTGGGTCCTCCATGGCGGCCATCAGCTGGGGGGTTGAGAGATGCTCTCTCTCCAGCCCCTGCGGGGCTCTATGGTCACCGTGGGCAGCAGCCCTTAGCCCAGGGCTTCTGGCTGCTTCTGCGGCAGCTGGGGATCTATGCTGCAGGCACAGGGTCTGCAACCAGTTGTCAGCTCTGTGTATCTTGTGTTGTTTAGTGCAACTGTGTCTGGGAGGGGCCCTTTAAGGGAGCGGCTGGCTGTTGAGTCCGCCCTGTGACCCTGTCTGCAGCTGTGCCTGGCATCCCTATTTCGATGTGTGCTACTTTGACGTGTAGACGTTCCCTCGCTGCGCCTATTTCGATGTTGGGCTGAGCAACGTCGAAGTTGAACATCGACATTGCTGGCCCTGGAGGACGTGTAGACGTTATTCCTCGAAATAGACTATTTCGATGTCGCAACATCGAAATAAGCTATTTCGATGTTGGCTGCACGTGTAGACGTAGCCAAGATTTTAAAATATACTAAATGTGGGGTTCTTTCTATATGACTTCTGCTATTTAAGCCTTTAGGGTGTAATGATATCTTGTTTCCAACATCCATAAGGGTGAAGTCTTGTCTGCACAGTGCTTTGTTCTGCACCAGCAGGGGTGTTAAATTCAAATGCACACCCAGTATCACATACTAACTGGCCTACACAAACCCAGCTGGCAAACACTCAATGTTTCCTACCACCTGCTGATATAGTCCTGTTTCAAACAGTGCTATGTTAATATGCACTAGGGAACTGCCAGCAGGGTGCCCATAGGCCAGTCACCGAGCAACTAAGGCACTGTGTAGGCAAGCCCATAGAAATGTTTGTGGTTTTTCTGTTGTTGGCAGTGATTTTAACTGAAAGCTGAGATTTCCAGAAAATCACCCAATTCCAGGAGGTGGGGCTTGGAGGAAAACACCAAATATCTTGAGACTCACAATTACAATTGAGAGACCTGCAGCATTGCAGTCATCCACCAAAGATGGCTGAAAGCAAAGTAGCCTTCATGGTTGGCTCAGGCTGGATTGCACTTGGAGAGACCAGCTGGGGAGGAAACAAGACACAAAAGTAGGATGAAAGTCTTCTCTTCGCACCAATCCCCTAATGGGTTAGAGGGCTGCCAGGAGAACAGGAGGGTCACATGACTTGAGGGTGTTCCCACAGAAGCCATTTTGGATGAACATGTGATAACAACCAGAACATGCAGTCCTACCCCTTTCTCCTCATATAAACTTGAATGTGCACTTGCACATACAGATCCTGAGCAAATAAAGCTGTGTCTACACGTGCACGCTACTTCGAAGTAGCGGCACCAACTTCGAAATAGCACCCGTCGCGTCTACACGCGTCGGGCGCTATTTCAAAGTTAACTTCGACATTAGGCGGCGAGACGTCGAAGTCGCTAACCTCATGAGGAGATAGGAATAGCGCCCTACTTCGACGTTCAACGTCGAAGTAGGGACCGTGTAGACGATCCACGTCCTGCAACGTTGAAATTGCTGGGTCCTCCATGGCGGCCATCAGCTGGGGGGTTGAGAGATGCTCTCTCTCCAGCCCCTGCGGGGCTCTATGGTCACCGTGGGCAGCAGCCCTTAGCCCAGGGCTTCTGGCTGCTTCTGCGGCAGCTGGGGATCTATGCTGCAGGCACAGGGTCTGCAACCAGTTGTCAGCTCTGTGTATCTTGTGTTGTTTAGTGCAACTGTGTCTGGGAAGGGCCCTTTAAGGGAGCGGCTTGCTGTTGAGTCCGCCCTGTGACCCTGTCTGCAGCTGTGCCTGGCATCCCTATTTCGATGTGTGCTACTTTGACGTGTAGACGTTCCCTCGCTGCGCCTATTTCGATGTTGGGCTGAGCAACGTCGAAGTTGAACATCGACGTTGCTGGCCCTGGAGGACGTGTAGACGTTATTCATCGAAATAGACTATTTCGATGTTGCAACATCGAAATAAGCTATTTTGATGTTGGCTGCACGTGTAGACGTAGCCTAAATGTGGGAAATATTTATTAAGATCACCAGTCAGTCATGTATTGAGCCATTGGATATAAACTTGCCAGGCTGGCTGGTTTCAGAGGGATAAACAGGTCAGTTGCTTGATTGATGCTGTTGACAGCTTGTTAAATGGAACTGCTGTTGCACTGACTGCTCTCCCCTATAACCATGTGTTAGCTTCATCCTCGCATCTTTGTTCAGCTGCTTCCAACTGAATGGCTAAATGTTTTGACAAAAGAGCAATGAAGCCCATTCATATTCCTTCTGTTTTCCTGGTTCAGTCTGGGTTTGCTCATGGCTAGCTGGCTTCTTTTCTGACTATTTGTGCCCTCATCCTGGGATCCAGCATTCATCACCATGTTCATTGTTGACCCCTGAGCTGACCTTGGATGGTTTATAATTTTGGGTAACATGTAGTTCTTTTGCTAAGGATGTCTAATGGAAACTGTAAAAGCTGTAAGAGCAAGTAGGCAGAAAAATAATTGGGTTATTAGATTTGCTATGATTAAGGGCCTGTTGTATTAGCATGTAGCCTTGTGGAAACCATTATGCTACAAGCTGTGATTTACCTGAAATAATGTTGGCTAACAGAGATAATTCTAGGTGAAAGTTTGCACCCTTATTCTGAGAAGACACACAGTGACCCCAAAGATACAAGGCACAACAAAATTCGGTTTTCTTTCTTTCAGGGGTCGGGGGTGGCAATAAAGTTGCTGTGCCATATCAAGGTGATTAAATCTCATCTATGCATATAAATGGTTAAGCAGTGACTGATGTAAGTCATGAATATTAATGTTAGATATTTGATTATGGATACTCCTAAGATCACATAGAGCTAGGAGACGGTAATGCCTTCATAATAACCTGGGTGAGGGCTCAAATATGGGTGTAGCCAAACTATTATCATAAAGCAGGGTATAGAATACTGTACTTAGTACCCATTTTAAGAGTTGATCAGGAGCAGCGTAAATTGAATCCTGGACTCTATTGTGGTAGCTTCTGTTACTTTTCATTCTATCTTAGTTTTGAATGGTCACCATACGTTCTTAGTCTGTGCTACGGCAATATTGTAAATATGAACAGGAAAAAGCATTACTGCACTTATCTTATTCTTATGCAGCCATATATTGATCTGTTTATTGATTTCAGTTATAATCATCTAACATTTCTCTGTGGCTGGGTCTACACTTGCCCCCAGCTTCAAAGGGGGCATGGTAATCAGGGTGACAGGAGATTACTAATGAAGTCCTGCAGTGAATATGCAGCACTTCATTAGGCTAGTTCTCCCCCATGGCAACTCAAAGTGTCAAACTTCAAAGTGCCAGCATGCGTGTAGCCATGGGCACTTTGAAGTGCCCGCAGCTATATGCATGTCAGAACTTCGAAATTTGACACTTCAAACTTGCCGCAGGGGAGAATTAGCCTAATGAAGTGCTACGTATTCACCACAGCACTTTATTAGTAATCACCCATCGCCCTGATTACCATGCCCCCTTCGAAGTTGGGGGCAAGTGTAGAAAAGCCCACAATGTTTCACCAAATTCTATGTTCTCCACTAATTTTAACGAATCACCTGGAGAAAGAACCTGTCATCTGGGGCTAATTTATCCTGCAACCCAACAAATAATCTTACAAGTGTAACAATTGATTAGGCTACCCTTCCCTTTCAGCTGCTGAGGTATTTTGAACTCCCCGCCCCATGCTCACCTCGCCTTTCTCTCCTGGCTAGTTTAGGTATTTCCCAGCTTATGCATTGTTTGAAGAGCCTGAACATCTATCTTGGGGTTGAACTATCTGTCAATTAATTCCCCCCAGAGTTGGTTCTGAGCTAACGATTGCTTCGGCTGACAGCTAACAGGATATTTTATGTTTTTCTTAAAACCCAGCTCCTGGAATCAGTGAATAGATGAGAACCTCAGCTTTCATTTAAAAAAAAAGTTCATATTCCTTATGTTTGTGACAAAAAGCCTGAAAGTATGACCAGCCGAATCCAGAAGCTCAGAAGGCACAGAACCAGAATCTGATGTTTAACATATTTCTCTATGAATCTCACTATTTGAGGGGAATCGGTGCACGACTTTTCACTGCTCAACTTTGATAATGCTGAAGTCAGGCCTCCTCCTTACTTCTCTGCCACTTAACTAAGGATCAACACCTTTTTGCCTAAGTCATGCAAAGGTGCCTGCGGTTTCTGTAAGAGTTCTACTTGAGTATGGTGCATATTTAACATTTCTGGCCTGAGAACTTCAGCTCTTCACCTCAGTATTTCATTGCTGCATGCTCCAGTCCTTTTTCTCCTGGCTCTGTCATCCCTGTTGATATTTCTCTTTCTTCCTCTTCCAATCCAGACCCCACACCCCAGCCAAAATTAAATTAAAAATAATTTGCTTTGGGTTCATGCTGCAAGATCGTTTCTGATGTTTCTAGAGAGCCCACTACAGCTTTGGCTTTCAGAAACCCCAGATTTCACATTTCCGTGGTTGCCTTGGGCTTGTTCTTTATAACCAACATTATTGTATTCCAATATAATACAACTATTGTATTCTTGGTCAGCACAAATAGGAGCTACAGGCCCAGCAGAGTATTTTGACAGGGCTGATCACATATACTACTTTAAAGAAGTTATTTAAAATATACATTTTAATGTACCTTTTCATTTGCTTTTAGGAATTTTTCAGTGCTGCAACAACAACAAAGACCATTGTTTGGTTTCCTTATCCAGTGCACCAACAGCTCAGA
Organism: Carettochelys insculpta; assembly: GCF_033958435.1. NCBI lineage: Eukaryota > Metazoa > Chordata > Testudines > Carettochelyidae > Carettochelys > Carettochelys insculpta. Next base: position 20,843,438 of record NC_134139.1, on the reverse strand, counting down.
GAATTATTGCAACTACAAGTAACATGCTGAGGAAAATAAGGACTGTGAATATCTTGCTCCCAAAGAGATTTAAAAATAATTATGCTATTAGTTTCCTTAATTCATATTTGTTTTGATTATTTTCTTGTTCTGAAAAATGAAATTTTAATAAACACTGGTTAACTGAATGGTATGAGACTATATCAGCTGATAGTTTATAAAAGAATTAGATCCTGATCCCGAAGCTGCTGTTAAAGGCAGTAGCAATACACCCCAATTTAAGCACTTTCAATACAGTAAACTCTTTCATATCCAGCATTCTATCATCCAGAACTCTCAACCAGCATTTTAACCATGAGTAAATTTTAGTCACATTTCCCGTAAGTACAGTAAAGTGAAAGTAAACACAAATAAATTCAGCAAATACAGTATAAGTTTACTGTGGACAATACTACTGTTGTTGATAAAGTAAGTACTCTGTATACATTTGTGTTTCTTAATAACTAATCTTGGCTTTTCTTTAATGTTGTGCTTTGCAAGGCATAGCTCTCTATTATCAAGAATATTGGAATATCCGGCAACCTCCTGGTCCTGGGGCTGCCAGATATGAAAGAGTTTACTGCTCAAGCCTCTGGTGCTTCTGTAATATCTCTAATAATCACACACACACACACACACACACCATACAACTTAAAGGTTGAGCACCCACCTTCTAAGACTGGCTTGAATGCTAGTCTTTGAAATTAATGTTATACCTAGAAGAGGGGGACAAAACACCAGTGACCCAAATGCACTCTTCCATAGATCAAAGTAGTAGACGCTGTTTCATTTGCCTTTTAAAAATTGAAAGAAGTCTAAAGACCATCTTTCCTCAGACTGTTTTTGTTGTTATTTTGCACGGCCTTAACTTGCTTTGTTGCACCGGGGCATGATTCCCAGCTGTGTTAAATAGGCTTATATTAGGAAGCATATAATTTAATCTTAGTACCATTTCCAGGCTGTGACATTGGAAAGGGTTTATTAGTTGCTCCTGGATGCTTTCATTCCATTGAAACATAGAATAAATGTCTTTCGTTTGTTTTCAGTGCCCTACCAATCAATATATCCAGCAATGTCAAGGGTGATTGCTATCACCAGATGCTACCGAGTCTTTGAAGGTAAAAATCTAACAGAATTTTTACCACTGCTTATGATACTTTAAAGCAAAGTCAAGTTCAGCAGAGCTACCTGCTTTCACATATGAAAAGAGTTAATTAAAACGAATTTAAAAAGCTGCTGAGGTCAGGTGAGCGCTCAGCTAATGTAAATTATAGTAGCTCAATGGAAGTAAATGGATCTTTGCTAGTTTATACCAGCTGAGAATCTGGCCTTCCATGTTTAGAATCTTTACTTAGCTAAAAAGAGTCTTTTGAAATAGTTTACCCTCAAACAGAGACTCAGAATCCAAAAGCACCATTTGATTTAAAAATAAATGAAAACATTGGATGACTAGGCTGTATCTTGAATTCACACCAGTCATTGGAACTCATAACTTCCGAGTTTGCACAAGCACCCTTTGTAATGATTAATAACACGCATGAGATGAAGGCACTTCAGAAGGATTTTGATAAGGACAGAATAAATAACTCATTAATCAATACCACAACACCATGCCTTTTTTCTTTAACTTTAATTTGTTGTGCTGTTCCTGTCAATTTCTTTGCAGATCAGGGGTAACAAATGCCACGCAATGCACAGAGGTCCAATAATTGCCACATTTCCCAAGGAGGTGTAATAACTACCATTCTAGGTCAATGGTCAGCAACTGCTGTGGGAGTTCGCAAGATTCCAGGAGCCTCTTCTTGAGCTTTATGCTTGTATGTTGAAGCAAGAAGGCCTCCCAAACAGCTAATTGTAGTTGTGAGAAGTCATCAGTGTGGTGTCCTGACAGGTCTTCTGCTCCGTCAGTGGTGATACTCACTCAGCCACTGAATACACTCCCAGTGTATCTCATGTTAGCCCTGTACATATGGCTCATGTGGTAGCCTTCAAGAGAGCACCCAAAGACCACAAAAATCAGATAGGGATCGAAGGCACCAGGCCAGGTTTGTCGAAAACAAAGCATCATCTGAGCTTCCCTGGACCACGCTCGTTACGATGGACTCAACTCAAGTCAGTGACATGAAAGTCATCATTGCCTCCTCAGTTGGACCAAGACAACTCTTTAGGGTACACTTTTATACAATGGTACAAACAAGTTACACATCACTCCTGACTTATCAGATTGACATGGCCTGTTGCTTAGTTACATACCTTACCTTATATTTGAGGAGTCAGTCACTCTCTATTATGCTGTCAGTTGAGACCCTGTCCAGAACTGAGGTTGGTATGTCTGTTATTTGTGGGGAGTGTGTTGGTACCAATATGTTTTGTCATGATGTATTCTGCTACGACCCCTCTGGAATGCACTACCCGTTCATACCTAGCATGTTTTAGTGTTTTATATCATTAACCCTAGTTGTGTCAGACTCTATTAGCAAAACCTGTCTCTTGCTCACAGCTTAACACTAGCAAAGTCTTGAGCACTGTGGCTTAGGCCTTAGGCCTCATAGCAGGCTGAGGCCTGTACATACTTATGTTTCAGGTCCTTATCTTACTACACTACCAAGTTCTACCACTGCTTCACTGGAGGGAGATAACTATTTGTGGCTCCCTCATTCTCCAGCAGATCCAGGTTGGAGACAACACTATTTCTAATGTCCCGCACTAGACTTCCCTTCTGGCCTGTTTTGGGGGTTAAGTGAATGCTGAAAACCACTGAAAACTCTGACTGGAATTCCACTCTGGGCTGGGCATTTGATGGGTTGAAAAATAACTGGTCAATTTACTTCACAAACATTGGTCAAATAATGTCAAAAATGATCAAATATTTTAAAGCACTGATGAATTCAGTGTTCTGTTAACTGGATGCACCATATAAAAAGGTTCCATCTTATAAAGCTTTTCATCCATTTGAAATGTGTGTTGCTGGCATAAATACTTCTAGCAATCATACAGTCAAATTTATTTTTCAGGTCATGAGGCGTTCCGCTGAAAGGCCACTTGACGCATACCTGAAGGTTTTCTGGGAATGGATGCTGAAGCAGATGAGGGTAGCAAAAATCTTATTGGAAGATGAAGACATGGAATTCACTTTCAGAGATGAAAGGGTGGAAGCTTATTTGCATGGCCGTCTAATTGGTGGGGGAGATATGAGCTACGTCTACACGTGTATGCTTCATCGAAATAGCTTATTTCGATGTAGCGACATCGAAATAAGCTATTTCGATGAATAGCGTCTACACGTCCTCCAGGGCTGGTGCCGTCGACGTTCACCGTCCACGTTGGGCAGCACTACATCGAAGTAGGCGCTGCAGGGGAGCGTCTACATGCCAAAGCAGCCCACATCGAAATAAGGGTGCCAGGAACAGCTGCAGACAGGGTCACAGGGTGGCCTCAACAGCAAGCTGCTCCCTTAAAGGGCCCCTCCCAGACACAGTTGCACTAAACAACACAAGATACACAGAGCCGACAACTGGTTGCAGACCCTGTGCATGCAGCATGGATCCCCAGCTGCAGCAGCAGCAGCCAGAAGCCCTGGGCTAAGGGCTGCTGCACACGGTGACCATAGAGCCCCGCAGGGGCTGGAAAGAGCGTCTCTCAACCCCTCAGCTGATGGCCGCCATGGCGGACCCCGCTATTTCGATGTTGCGGGACGCGGATAGTCTACACGTGCCCTACTTCGACGTTGAGGATAGCGACTTCGACGTCTCGCCGCCTTATGTTGATTTCAACTTTGAAATAGCGCTCGCCATGTGTAGATGTGGCGGGTGCTATTTCGAAGTTGGCACGGCTACTTCGAAGTAGCCGGCTCGTGTAGACGCGGCTATGGTGTGGAAAGTTAATAATGCACATCTGCAAGTCTAAAAGACTATGCATCTTTACTGGGGAAGGAGACTTAACTGTGAATCCTCTTCTCCCTCCCCCCTCTTTTCTGTGTTAATTTGTACACATTTGTCCAGTTATCTTTGTATGCAAGCTTTTAACATGTTTAACTTTCCTTGTAATCTGCCATACACATTGATGATTTCATATAGGTTTAAAGATTTAAATTCATATTGGCTACATCTACGCTAGGACGCTACATTGAAGTAGGCTATTTCGAAGTAATGACATCGAAATAGGCTACTTTGATGCATATAGTCCACACATCCTCCAGGGCTGGTGCCATCGATATTCACATCGAAGTAGCAACGGGGAACATCGAAAGGGGCCACCCTGGAAAGAAAAGCACAGTGTCCACACACACATGCACCCGCCTTCGAAATAAGGGGCCAAGAAAGCCCACGGATGGGGTCATAGGACAGACTAGCCCTTCCGGGGCAACAGCATGCCGCTCTCTTAAAGGGTCCCTCCCATACACACTCAGCCTACACTGCACGATCCCTATGTTGGTGATGCAAGCCTCACAGACCTCGAGCCCGCAGACATGGACGTCCAGCAGCAGCTAGAAGACCTCCAAGCTGCCTCCTGCGTGGCAGGCACCCCACTAGACGCTGCACGGGTGGCCGCCCAACAGCTTCTGGCAGGGGAGCCCTCCCCAGGGGCACAAGAGGATGCCCAAGACCATCGGGCCCTCCTGCTCCCCCCTCCACCAGGTGCCCCCCACGGCTCTAGAGCTACCTCTCCAGCACTGAGTGGTGGGAGCACCTGGTCATGGGGGAATGGGATGATGACCAGTGGCTGTGGAACTTCCACATGAGCTGGCAGACCTTCATGGAGCTCTGCCAGTAGCTCACCCCTGCCCTGAGGCACCAGGACACCCGGATGTGAGGCGTCCTCACTGTCAAGAAGAGGGTTGCAATAACTGTCTGGAAGCCGGCCACTCCAGACAGCTACCGCTCCATGGGCCATCCGTTTGGCTTTGGCCAGGCCACAGTCAGGGCTGTAATGATGGAAGAAAGAAGGAGGCCCGGGCCTGCACCCACTGGGGGGTGGACGGCCCAGGTGGGGGAGGTCCGGGAGGGGGGTAGGGTGCACTCTGCATACCCTCACAGGCGCCTATGTCCTCTCCTCGCAGGTGGTACGTGAGCTCAATGCCCTGCTGCTGCAGAGGGTCATCTGAGTTGGGGATGTGGACATGGCTGTCGCAGGATTCGCTGCCATAGAATCATAGAACAATAGAGCTGGAAGAGACCTAAAAAAGCCATCAAGTCCAGCCCCCTGCCCTAGGCAGGACCAAACCCATCAGATCAGCCCAGCCAGGGCTTTGTTGAGGAGAGACTTAAACACCTCCAGGGATGGAGACTGTACTACTTCCCTGGGTAAACCATTCCAATGCTTCACCACCCTCCTAGTGAAAAAGTTTTTCCTAATGTTCAACCTGGACCTCCCCAACTGCAACTTGAGACCATTGTTCCGTGTTCTGCCATCCGTGACCACTGCGAACAGCCTCTCTCCAGCCTCTTTGCAACCTACCTTCAGTAAGTTGAAGGCTGTTATCAAGTCCCATGGAGTTCCCTAATTGCTTCGGGGCCCTCAATGGGATCCACATCCCCATCTGCACCCTGGACCACAGTGGCAGGCGCTATATCAACAGGAAAGGCTATCACTCCATGGTCCTGCAGGCCCTGGTGGACAGACATGGCCTCTTCCAGGACGCATATGTGGGCTGGCTCAGCTGTACTCATGATGCTCGCATGTTCCACAGTTCGGGCGTATGCTTCTGCGATCAATTCATGTTCTTTCTTATGCCTACCTGCCTGACACATCACTCATTGTTAGTGAAATGGGAACTCTCAAAAGCTTTCAAAACTTGAACAACTTTCTAACATTCTTCTGAGATACACCATGTCCGGAATTTTTCAATATTCATTGGGGAATGGACGCTTGCAACACAAAGCCATTGCAAAATACATCCCTAATAGCTGCTGAGCTGCTTTCATGGTGAAAGCGACATTGATGGACTTTGAATTCATTGGTCTTTTTGGGGTATAGTGAAAATCAATTTCCTGACATTGCACATCCTTCGGCATTGATGCACTTTTATCTGCTTGTGACACACAGTAGTTTAGTCTCCTGTGGGCTGTAATGTTTTTTTCACTTCTGTTTGTTGGGATTGATGTGCTGGTGCTGGGTAGCATTCGTGGCCTGTAGTGTACTAGACTAGATGACCTGGTGATCCTTTCTGGACTTAAACTCTATGGTTATGTCTACTCTAGCCAAAAACTTTGAAATGGCCATGCAAATGGACATTTCGAAGTTTACTAATGAAGCGCTGAAATACATATTCAGTGCCTCATTAGCATGCGGGCAGCTGCGGCACTTCGAAATTGATGAGGCTAGCAGCTGCGCGGCTCGTCTAGATGGGTCTCCTTTTCGAAAAGACCCCGCCTACCTCGAAGTCCCCTTATTCCTATGAGCGGATGGGAATAATAGGACTTCGAAGTAGACGGGGTCCTTTCGAAAAGGAGCCCCATCTGGACGAGCTGTGCAGCGGCGAGCCGTGTCAATTTCGAAGTGCCACGTCTGCCCGCATGCTAATGAGGTGCTGAATATGTATTTCAGCACTTCATTAGTAAACTTCGAAATGGCCATTTGCATGGCCATTTCGAAGTTTTTGGCTAGTGTAGACATAGCCTATGACTCACTAAGGGCTTGTCTACACTTGCCCCCAACTTTAAAGGGGGCATGTCAATCAGGGGCACGGGAGATTACTAGTGAAGTGCTGTGGTGAATACTTCATTAATTAGTAATCTCTCGTGGCCCTGATTACCATGTCCTCTTTGAAGTTGGGTGCAAGTGTAAACTCAGCCTAAGCAAAGAACACTGCAGGAGGGAGACATGTTAACGTGTATTAATTGAAGGCCAGGTTGTTCCTGCTCCGTATGTGGGTGTGCAGGAAGGAATCTATCTTCCATGTGTTACTCACATAAGTGCTGGTCAGAATTCCAGTCACTACAGTTGAGGGAGATGAAAGTTTGCTCTTTCCCTTTTCCCCTATGGAATCCCAAAAGGAGATGGAAAAGAGAAGGAGCAGGTGGAACCATGGCTCCACCTCTTCCTATGTGGCAGATGACAAAGGAGACCAGTTACATAGGGGAAGGACAGTAAAGGTAATAGCAGAATGTAAAAATGCCCTGGGTGACATGCAGCACTGCCCTTTATTACAGGGCCTGGCCAGTTTGCAAAATCAACCCTTAGATATTCAACTTAACGTTTTTAACCTAGTGCTATAAAATAATTATAAACCATCTGTACAAGGGAGTGGACAGTGGGGTAACCAAACTTACTTTGGAACAGATACAAACTCTCAAGCTTTCGACAGTTAGGAAGAAACATTCCCTGGGATTGCCTTCGCTGTGGGTCGCAGGGTGTCTTCCTTTTGTCACTTCCAGAGAAGGGATCCCAGACTAAACAAACCATTAGCCTGATCCGGTCTGGCAATTCCTTTGTTACTATATCTTCAAGACCTCTCTCTATCTAAGCACTAGCAGAAGAACTGCAAAAGGACGACCGACTTACCCTAATGTACCTTTTGGATGGTAAATCCCTCTCTGTACAACTACACTCATTCAAGGAAATCTGACACATCATGTGCTGCAAGAAAAGTTGATCGTGCAAAGGAGTAATGATAAAGGTAAGTGCAAATAAAGAGGTCTTGTGGATAATCTAAAGGCCCATTGAAGGCAATAAACTCAGCATGTGCACAGAGTGCAAACCAGAACCTGTATCTATAATGGATGCCTTCTAGAATTACTCAGACCCACATCATGAATATTTCAATTAGAAATATATCAAATAATAAGCACAATTTAGGGATGCAATATTCCTGTAGCTGTCTATTAAGCAGTGAGCCACCGGGCATAGTGTATAACATCACAAGGAAACTGCCTATTACTTTTATGAAAAATGGCTATTTATATTTTATAGCTTTGAATAAATGAAACAAGGTTGTAATACAGTGACTTGTCCTCGGGCTGCAGAGCCTGGGGTCTAGCCAGCCCTGATCACAGAATGAGACTCAACTGCGGGGAATCAGGCAGTTTCTTATGAGGGGCTGCAGTAAGGCGGCAGCTCTCACTCTCTATAGCAAGACTGCAGAGAGTGAGAGGGACTCCTGCAGGAAAGACCCGGAGACCAGAAGAATTGCTCTAGCTAGGAAAGGTTGGGAGTAGCTTACCAAGGCTGGAAGGACTGTAACCTGCCCAGCACCATCTGTGCTGTACCTAGCTGCAGGCTGGAGAGAAGATTTTGGTGCTTTGTTCTTTACTTTCACTTAATAAATCAGACCTCAGGAAGGTTATTATGAATGGACTGGAAAAGTCCAGTGTGGAGGTAATTTGGGGATCTGGGAAGGGAAACTGGGTGAGAGGCAGTATGCGGGGCTCCCTGAGGCCATTCACCAACAGAGACAAACAGCCAAAGAGAATGTTTCTCTGCAAAAATAAAAATGAATCAGCTCTCGTCAATTTCAAAGTTGCAAGAGTTTGGGAGAAAGTTTTAGCCTTTTTCTAAGGAGAGTTTATGAAAGAAACCGAGGCATAATTTCAGTAGGAACTTTGCGTACTCTACACCTGTGAACATTACCACCATGCCTTTGGGTGCTAAGCATGGGTTTAGGGCCCGCAATGCTTAAGCACATGCTTAAGTTTTCAGTGGGAGTTAGCACATACTAAATGTTAAGCTTGTAGTTATATGCTTTTCTTACTAATGATAGGCATAAGCAGGTGATAAATTCTTTGCTGAACTATGTCCCACAGGGTCAACTGTGGCAGCTAAACTCACACCTATTCCTTAAATAAAAACACACTAATTTTCAGAGGTGCTGTGCTTCTCCATCGCCCCTTGGGAATGTCACTGGGATTTGTGGGAACTCAGCACAGGATTCCAGCAATATTGTTCTAACAGGGTGGGTACCTCAAAGATTCAGACTTTAACCTCAGAAGAGACACATGATCATCGGATCTCCTGCACATTGCAGGACATAGAACCCTCACTCTCCCACTCCTATAGTAGACTCATAATCTCTGGCTGAGTTACTGAAGTCCTCAAATCATGAGTTAAGGACTTTCAGTTACAGAGAATCCGCCATATATACTAGATAAAACCTGCAAGCATCCCATACCTCAAGCTGCAGAGGAAGGCAAAACAAACAAACCAACAAACGAAAAACAAACACCCAAAAACAAACAAACAAACCAAACAAACAAAAAATCTCCAGGGTCTCTGCTGAGCTGAACCAGCAAAAAAAAAATCTTTCCCAATCCCAAATATGGCAATCAATTTGACCCCAAAACACATGGTCAAGACTTTCCAGCCAGACACCTCTTGCAGTTTGTCTTCATCTCTTTTTAGCATGGAAGACCAGAATTTCACATAGTTTTCCCAAAGAGAGCTCACCAGTGCTTTATAGACTGATCCTAACCCTTCTCTATCTCTACTGGAAATACCTCACCTGATGCATTGCAGGACAACTAGGGTTGCAATATTTGAACTTTCAAAACAGAGCATACTACTAAGAAGGAGTGTATCCGTGTCAGTATCTACCAACTCAGGTGTATTAGTGTACTATATATACTATAGTACATTAATATAACCTGAGTTGGTAAATACTAATACCATCAGCTCCCTCTCAGGGGTGTTTTCCTTTCTGAAAGTTCAAATGTCGTAACCCCAAGGACAGATTTTGGGGAATCTGGGAAGCAGCAAATGCTCTTTATAACCATAGGTAGACCTGAAAAGATTCAATACCAGATTCCGGCAGCCCTTGTCTATTACAGTGACGAGAATAAGGTGCTATTTAATGTGAGTACAAGTCCCATAATCAATTCCCCGCCTCCGAGATACGATTCCTGAAAGTTATTTCTAGCATGGAGAATTTTTTTCCCTGGAATATAACTCACTAGGGACTCGACTGTACCTTGAAGTCACAACCTGCACATGTGTGGGCACCTTGGGTGATGTATCATACTGACCTTGAGTAAGCACTAAAAGAAATCATTCAATTATATCCGGAAAGCACTCTATACTCCTCTAATGGAGGATGCTGTAGAAATACAGTTTTTTCCCATCTCACAAAGGTGTTATGAGGATACATACATTAAAGATTGTGAAACATTTTGTGAAGCTGCTGATGAAAAGTGCCATATAACAGCTGGTACTATTATTTCTGATTATCGTTGTAAATACCATTTTTATTTGACTAAATGCATTGACATGTTTGGAGCACTCACATGTTTGATTGGGATGTTGGAAATCTGAGCCCACAGTGTATACTGTATGATGAGTTTTTCTTAGGAAACTTAACTAAGGGGAAGAACTTCAAATTTGGAGTAGAAGTTAACTCCCTGTGTTACCCATGCTAGTTCACCTGGCCTTCACACTTACCAGCACATTTCCAGCAGTGTTAAAACCATGTGATATTTCATGCCACTGAGTATTGCTGTAGATGTGTTTTAAGATTGAAAGAAGTGGATTTAATTCTTCTCAGTTATACTACCTTTAAACTCACTATTTCCCTCCATACAGTCAACCACAATTCAGTACTTGTACAGGTGCAGGTGTGTGATTCATTTGAGGCTGATACCAGTACTGCTTGGAAAGTGACCTGAAGATGGTGCATGAGCAACGAACAGCCATCTGTCTTTCCTAACCCAAGAGTTATACCATCAAGACAGGCTTAGGAGTCACGCACCTGAAGCATTAAGAGAACTTGGGTTAAATTTGTTCCCCATAGAATCAATCACAAATAGCAGCTGTTATTTTGAAATAACTTTGCTGTGTAGAGATACCCTTACAGTTCCTTCTAACCCAATGGTTCAATGACTCTGTGAAGAGAAAACACAATAAATACCCAAACCTGTTTGTTAGTTTTGCTTGGTGATCTTGCTCAGCAGTGAAGGGAGCATACACACGATGTAGAAAGTCTCAGAGGGGTGGTTGTGTTAGTCTGTAGCTTCACAAACAACAAGTAGTCCTGTGGTAACTTCAAGAGTAATACATCCATTAAGTTATGAGCTTTTTTGGGTAAAACCTACTTCTTACCATGGAAATGGAGCATTCTTTCTTCAGCTGTCCATTGCCATCTGAAGTGGGTTTTACCCACAGAAGTTCATAACCTAATAAGTCTGTTAGTCTGTAAGGTGCCACAGGACTACTATGTAGAAAATTAGAGATATAATGGATGATTACCACTAACCATTACAGTGTTGCTGGTTCCCTAATTAATGTTACTGCCTCAAATGCCAAAGTAAAGTTAATGTCTTGCAATCACAATAGTAAAGGTTTTAAAGGTCCCAGGTGACTAACCTGATTAAATGTTACTCCTTTAAATACCATGGTAAGGTTAGTTAGTTGCAAAGAGCAAAAATAAAATATTAAAATAGGAGTGGGATCTTAGTAATTATCATTAGCATTCACACCTGCTCATCCTGCTGACCATACATGAAATTCTGAGCATACTTTTCAGTAGAATAAATAGCTATAAATAATACAATAATACAGAGAGATTCTTCTCAAAGTAACCTAGAGTGAAGAAAAAGCCAGAATTGGATGAAATTCTATATTATGTTATATTAAACCCAAAACACCAAGGACACTACACACAACAGTCATGTTAGGCTATGTCTACATGACAGCCTAAACTTGAAATATGCTAAAGAGCGCCACATGTCGAAATAAAGCCCTATTTTGAGGCATCCCTGCACTCCTCATGGAATGAGGTGTACAGGGTCAGCACACCTGTTATCTTGAAAATTGTTTCAAGACAATGGGCGCGCTGCTTAGACACAGGCACCTATTGCACGATACTGCCATATCCTGAGACAGCACCCGCTGTGTTGACATAGCCCTACTGCTTAGAGGGAGACAGGATAGTGGCACACTGAGAACTCTGTTGGGATTGCAAGTTATTGTTCGAAGAGTTGGAGGAGGGGTCCCTCATTCAGCTGGCAGGTTGGGAATGTTGCAGGGAAGTGTCTGGGTGCAGTGGGCACCCTAAAGGCAGCCACCCTATAGTACAGTGGGGTGAGTTGTGTCTCTCTGATTTTGGAATCAGCCTGCTTTGTCTTGTTTTTGTTGTGTCTTATTGACCTGAATCCTATGCAATGTAGGAGTGTTGCAATGCAGTGTTTGTTTTTTGATCTCACTTGTCTGGATACATGCTGTGAACGTATAGGTGTCATTATGACCATCTACTCTGCCTTCCTATATAATTACAAGTCATAGAACTTCACATAGTAATTTCACATTAATTACACTTCTTTGAATCCAGATGACTTAGGACACCCATTCACTAGTCTCCATCCTACTCTCCCTGCATGATCCCAGCCAAACACTCAAGTATTTTACTTCTCCTGTTTACTGAGGTGTATTGTCTCTTAGCTATAATTTCTGTCCATGATTTAGCTTCTGAGGCATGACTGCCCATGCTAGGTTTTGTTTTAAAGCTGTAGGAGGTAAATGGTCTCTGAAAAAAACCACCCTGGAGAAGAATATATAATACATAGGGTTTTCATCTCAAGATGAGAGTGATGTTGTAGAGGAGAGAACTCCTGCCAGCAACACAAATTCAGATAATGCAATTAATACTGAGAAGAAGGCATATAGAAAGTGAGTGATAGTTCCCCAGTTTATTCATCTAGTGTACTAGTGATAGCTCAGTGGATAGGGACAGGGTGGAAGCATAACAACTGATACTGCTTTCCTTCTTTGGTCGAGGACCCAAATCCAGGACAGATCGCTATTGACCATAAATTGTTGTCATTTTACAGCTGCCCAGTGGCCTGAGTGGAATGAGTTGGAAATGTCAATCCAGTGTCCAGACAGAGGCCCACATTATAAAAGCCACCATCACGAATGGGCCTTTGCTGGAAAAGTGTCAGGGTGCGTCTATGTTAGGAAGTAACTTTGAAGTTAGGCACTACATCGAAGTAGCCAGTAGAGAGTCTACACACATTTTTCCCTTACTTTGAAGTTAACTTTGAAGTAGGGAGCGCAACTTTGAAGTCCTTACTCCATTCCCAGGAATGAAGTAGTGCCGTACTTCGAAGATGAACTTTGAAGTAGGGCATGTGTGTAGATGCTCTATTTTGAAGTTATGTTTGTAGTGTGGACGCGGCCCCGGTGGCAAGGGCAAGAACAAAAAATGAAAACACACAGTAACTTAAGGCTCCAGAACGGGACTGAGGCATGTGAGTAGGTTACTAGGAGGAAAGCTTAGCCTGCTGCTAAGCCCATTTTGTGGATCAAAAGAGCTCTGTCTTCCATACTATCTAACCTGGTGACAGCCCTAAGCACTAAAAGCAAGAGTTAAAAGATGAACTGTGAGAAGCTGATTGTACATTATTTGCCTCAGTGCATAGTCATGCCCATGTACATAACATCAGGAATGAGCCCAGAGCTAGTAAATACATTTCTTTTGTTTTCTTAACTGTCAAATGAAAGACACACACAGATAGGGGGAGCCCTGTTCTTTAGAGAAATGTGAAGTTGTACCATGGGCTGGTGTTGGAAAAACTCTCTCCATGTGTAGTACTATAGAACTTGAATTTTAACTCCAATGCATGCTGGTGGAAAAGACTGAGTGCTTCTTAGTGGATAATTTATTATCTATGTTATTTTAGTATGGACAATAAAATTCAAAGGCAATTCAAATGACATCGATGTGATTCACTCAGCACTATATCAGCATCAGTTCTAATGCAGGCAAGGAGACCACATACTTACAGAAGGGTCAGGCAGCATGTGCAAGACATTAGCAGGTATATTTAGACCTGCCTCTAGAATCCCCACTACATGCATCTGATCAAGTGGCTCGTTGTCTATGAAAGCTTATGCTCCAAAAAAATATGTTAGTCTATCAGATGCCACAGAATTTTTCATTGTTTTTGTCTTACTAGTGTCACTCCAAATGTAGAGAACTAACCACAATGAGCCAAAGCATATACTGATTCAGCGTATTCACCTTCCATGCTGCTCCTTCCTCCTATAGATTCCCCCAAGCAATGTGAAGTTGCCTTCCTCATGCAGAACTCCAGACAGCAAGGTAGGGCCAGTAATATCGGCCCTTTCATAAGCTTCAGTCCCATATGGGCTGCAATCCTATGAGTGAAACTGTATCAGTAACAGCGGATCAGAATGAGTTAGAACCACTGAGAAAATTTCCAACTGTGGTCAGATGTTTGGCTGCATGTGTTTGTTCCTTCTTAGTGCTGTTCCTGCTCTGCAACAAATAATGGAGATAGCAAATTTTGATAGCAAGTTTGCCTATTAAATCCACAGACTTGGTTTTCAGTGAAGGAATTAGGTCAGGTTTAGCGCCAATGAAAGCTGATGTCCCAGCTCAGTAGTTAGAGGTACGCTAATGCATGTTAGCTCATGACAAAACACCATGTCAATGAATGGCATGACATTCCATTCTCTCGTTAGCCAGACAAAGAAGTGGCTAGTTACTGCCCTCTGCTGTACATATATATTACTCTCTTACTTAGGTAGCCACCCCACATTGTACCTGTTTGTTCAATCAAAACATCTCACACGATCATGCTGTTGTCCTGACCTTATCTTTAAGATGGTCAGTGTGTTCCTGTTACCTTCTGGAGATTCTGTTCGAATCCAGGTGTTTTGGTACCACTTTTCTGGAGCACGTTTGCGTGCATGGCCTGTGCCTAGCACTGCTTACATGTGTATTTCTGCAATATCAGCCCTGGTTTTGCCAGGTTCTGTGAGCAGGTCCTGCCTAGCTCACAGCCTTACTTTGGTTTAGATCAGAAAAGCCTTGACCACTACTTTAACTAAGGCCTCAAACCAGGCTTCTGATCCAAGATACTATACCAGCTTCCAATGCTGAACTCTGCAGCTTTCTGATATTTCTGAAACAATTACATTGTGTGTGTGTGTGTGTGTGTGTGAGTGAATACATCTGTATCCAAGGGTAGTAGTCCCTATTATTTTCCATTTGGGGCATTACTGCTCTTCTCCTGGTCTCCAGAAGGCCAGAGAAAACCTGTCCACACAGGATTTAAGAATAAAATCAAACAATTCCAGCCTGTTCTTCTGAAATTTCCAACCAAACTTTGCAGGCTCAAGTGTGCTGAGTAAGGGACAAACATCCCACTGATCTGTAACAGAGAGGAAGCTGTGCTAGTCTATACACTATCAAAACAAAAAGCAGTCAAGTAGCACTTTAAAGACGAGCAAAATAGTTTATTAGGTGAGCTTTCGTGGGACAGACCCACCTCTTCAGACCATAGCCAGACCAGAACAGACTCAATATTTAAGGCACAGAGAACCAAAAACAGTAAGCAAGGAGGACAAGTCAGAAAAAGATAATCAAGGTGAGCAAATCAGAGGGTGGAGGGGTCGGGGGGAAGGTCAAGAATTAGATTGAGCCATGTATGCAGACGAGCCCCATAGTGACTCAGAAAGTTCCTATCACGATTTAAACCATGTGTTAATGTGCCGAATTTGAATATAAAAGCCAGCTCGGCTGTTTCCCTTTCCAGAACGGTGCGATAATTCTTTTTCAGTAACACACATACCTTTAGTGCCTTGCTGTTACACATACTTTGAGGTCATTGACAGAATGCCCCATTCCATTAAAATGTTGACTAACTGGTTTGTGGATCTGGAGTGTTTTGATGTCTGTTTTGTGCCCATTGACCCTTTGTCTAAGGGAGTTAGAAGTCTGTCCAAAACAAACGAGCAGGGTCTGAATGAGTCCCCCCCCCCGCCCCCCGACACACAGAGAAGACCTGGGAGAAAAGGTCTTTGGGAGAAAACCATATCTGAGTCACACACTCTGCTAAGTATTCAGCAGCCAACAGCTGCTTTTCCCAACTGATCAGATGTGGCTGTTCTGAGTTAAAATACACTTTAATATTGAATGCAGGGATAATGACATTACTATCCTTACTGTATGAGTAAGGAGCTGCATAATTGTACTTAGCATGCCCTCTTTAAGGGAGTCATCCTACACTGACCTTCACTTGCTAAGCAAGGGGTGGAGATACCAAATCCCAGGGAAAGCCAGAGTGGGTGAGGACAGGAGATACTAACTGATGGCTTGAACTCTGCTTAAAGAATCCTAGTCACCATGTGATCCCAGCTGACCTTCCCTTCCCTTTCCTCTCCGCACCCCTCCAGTGTTTAAAGACAGGGCTGACTTGATTCACTTAACAGAGTAATTACTAATGCTGAAATCAGTGGTGAGGAGGTCTGGGGTCTGGTGCAGGGACTGTGCTGCCATGGCAGAGAGCAAAGTGGAGGTGGCAGAGAGGTTTCCCATGACTAAGGTCATTCCAATTTCATGATCCATTCTGGTCAATTTCACAGTCATAGGATTTTTAAAAAACAATAATTGTCATGATTTCAGCTATTTAAATCTGAATTTTCACCATGCTGTAGTTGCTGACCCATAGAAAAGCTGAGGCTGCGGGGTCGGGGTCTCAAGTTTCTTGCAGGGGAGGTTGCAGTACTGCTAGTCTAAATTCTGTGCTGCTGATGGTGCCAACGCTGCCTTCAGAGCTGGGCAGCTTGTGAGCAGTGGCTGCTGCCCAGGAACCCAGCTCTCAAGACCCACTGCTAGCAGCGCTGCAGAAGTAAGGATGGCACGGTTATGGTATTGCATCCCATACTTCTGTGCTGCCACCTGCACAGGTGGGTTCTCAGGCATAAGCTGCCTTTCTTCTGACACCCAACAGTGCAGAAATAAACATAGCATGCTGTGGTATTGCCAACCGTACATTTGTGCTGCTGCTGGCATGGTGCTGCCTTCAGGGCAGGGCATCCAGCCAAGAGCTGCCACTTTGCAATCACTCAGCTCTGAAGGCAGCTCAGAAACAAGGGTGGCAATCCTGCAAACCTCCTGCGACTCCCTTTTGGGTCAGGACTCCCCCCCCACCCCTCCCATTGGAGAAATGCTGGTTTCCCCTGTGAAATCTGTATAGTATAGGGTAAAAAAATACACAAAAGACCAAAGGTTACAGTTTATGATTAATTGTTCATGGTCATGAATTTGGTAGGCCCTACCTATGACCCAGTGAAATCATTAGCAGCCAGACTAAGTGGTGGAACCTCAGACCGTGGCATTGTGCAGTAAGCAGCCAAGGTGAGTAGCAGCAAGCAGCCAGCAGCAGCAGAGCTAAGCTCAGCAGTGAGCTAGTTGCAGAGAGGGTGGCAATAAGTAGAGGCATTGCTTGAGACCCACCCACCCCCTGTCCCAGGAGCAGGCGGTGAACCCATGTGACTGCATCTCTGAGGGCTGGGTCTTCACTGACCTAGGACAGTCAGCTGTGAGTGAGGTGCAGTGGAGGAAAAAGAGATGTTAAAGGGACAGGTGTTCAGTGGACTTTCATATCATGGCACTGCCTATTGTACTGTGGGGTGGGTGTGTGCTTATGGGTATGTACTTCTGAATCCTGGCTGTGGTGCTTCCCAAATTAATGCTGGATTCCCTTTCCCTTTTAATAAAAAGTTTTCTCTTGCTATACCCAGACTTACCCCCTGGGGAGAGGGGAAGCATTGCCTTGTAACCACCACCCCTGGCTGCTTCTTACCTTTTCCAGATTACTGGGCGGGGGCTTGGTGCTGTTTTCTATGGTCAAACCCCCAGATACACCCAGCCCTTAGAGAAGGGTTACATATGAGCTACAGCTGAACTGCTCCAGGTTCTAACTGCTTTGCTGTGCTTCATTTCAAGGAGGTTTTCTTGCTCAGTAACTCTGTGGAGGAAGACCACACCTGACACCTTCCTCAGACTAAGGGAGGGTTTTATGAGAGTTAAAAGGCCAACGCGGGGGAGGGTGGAGAGAGCGGTCAGGCTGGCCTACGTGAGATAAAAATCTAGGGCTGCATGGAATGCTAATGCATTGTCTCCTGACAGCTGACCCATGCCGCCCAGCCAAGAGCTGAGTCACGATTGCATTAATCTCTCTCCCATGCCTGCTGACAGCAAGCAGAGCAGCTCGACACCAGCGACAGATGACACGAGCGGTGTGAGCACCAATGGCTGACCCAGGCAGTGGAAATTTTCTTTTCTATTGGGACACTAAGGGCCAGGTCCTCAGCTGGTGCAAATCAGCATCATTCCGTTGATGGCAATGTCCTTCACGTTCATGGAGGTATGCTGATTTACACCAGCTGAAGACCTGGCCCTAATGACTCTGAGCAGCCTAAAGGCTTTCCAAAAATCTGGCACTTGAAACCACCACGTAACTTATTTACCAGGTTACACCCTAACCAGGCTGGCTGACAAGCGGGGGAGGTAAAGAGAGGAGCTGTCCTGGGGCCTGAGGTTTCAAAGGGGCCCCAAGCAGCAATGACTGTGGCAGCCGGAGCTCTGGGGGCCTTTGAAGTTCCGTGGCAGTGCTTCTCCGTGGCTCCACGTGGTTATGAGGGAGGGGGCCAGCACCACCATCTGGGCAGCACTAAGGGCTGACTGCCCTAGGCTCTGACCTTTCCATCCCTGGCACTGCCCCTCTGGGGGTATGGATCTGGTCCCCACCCCTGTCCTACTGTGCCACAGGGCCTGCAGTGGCTGTTGGCCCCACTGACCCTAACTATAACCGGGGCTAGATTGTGCCTTATAGCCCTGGCTGAGGAGAGCTGAGTCAGGCCCAGTCTCCTAGAGCATCCCGGTGTGTATGGGATGCACCATCACCCGGCTGCCCTGATCCACTCCACTGGCCACTGCAGAGGGAATCAGCACCTGCTGAGCTGCCTGCGAAAGAAGTGGAGTGCATTGACAGCAGGGCTGTATGTAAGACACAGGATATGAATGTCCCACGCTACTTGGCACTGATGAGTCCTCAGCTTGAGTACTGCATGAAATTCTCAGCACTACCCTTTAGGAAAGATTGTGGACAAACTGGAGAGAGTCCAACAAGAGCAACAAAAATGGTGAAAGGTTCAGAAAACTGATCTATGAAGAAAGATTACAAAAAACGGGCCTGCTTAGTCTTGACGGAAGAAGACTGTGGGGGGGAGGGGTGTGGAACTGGCTATCACTCATCAGATATGGTAAGGGCTGTTGTAAAGAGGACTGTGATCAATTGTTTTCCATGTCCATGGGAGGTGGGACAAGAAGCAATGGGCTTCATCTGCAACAAAGGAGATTTTAAATTGGATACTAGGAAACTCTTTCTAGCTGTAAAGATAGCTGAGCTCTGGAACAAGCTTCCAAAGGAGGCTAAGGAAGACACATCACTGGAGGTCTTTAGGAACAGGTGGGGCAAACATCTGTCACGAATGGTCTGAGTTTATTTCATCCTCCCTCAGCACAGAGGGTTGGTCTTGGTAACTTCTGAAGATCAATTTCAGCCCTAAATTTCCCCGAGTCTATAATTAATCAAGCTCTGGATGAGAAAAAAAAATGCAGGTATGTGATAGACCTATGCAGCAATCAGGATTCATACATATTCATACATATTGTAGCCCTGGAGCCAGTCAGAGTGGGAGAACTGCATAATTCCAGCCAGGAGAATAGAAAGCCTGAGGCTAGCCCTGGAATGGTGGGATTCCTTGTGGGGGTAATTAACATGCAGGACTGATTATCATTAAATATTTATGTTATGGCCAAGCCTGAAGGCCCCAGTCTGTCTTGCTCCTCACTATGCTGGGTGCTGTACCTACCCAGAGAGAGACAATTACTGTCTTGGGGCGGGGTTCACTGTCTGAAAAAAGTGGACCTACTGTGGGGTGAGAGAGAGATATTAAAACACATAGGCTACATCTACACTAGCCCCCACCTATCAAAAGAGGGATGCTAATGAGACACTTCAGGATATGCTAATGAGGATCTTCCACGAATATGCAGCACCTCATTAGCATAATGGCAGCTGTGGCATTCGAAAGTGCTTGCTTTCGAATCATGCGCTGCCCCTGTAGACGGGGGGCCTTTCGAAAGGACCCCCAGCGTCTTTGAAAGCCCCTTATTCCTATTTGGTTTTATGAATAAGGGTCTTTTGAAGACTGGAGGGTCCTTTCAAAAGGCCTCCATCTACATGGGCGGCGTGTGTGTCAAAAGCGGCATTTTCGAATGCCACAGCCGCCATTATGCTAATGAGGTGCTGCATATTCATGGAAGCCCCTAATTAGCATATTCCAAAGTGTCTCATTAGCATCCCCCTTTCAAAAGGCGGGTGCTAGTGTAGACATAGCCATAGAGTGTTCTACCCCTGTAAGTGTATAGACTAGTCTTTCCCCACTTGCACACATATGCCGGGGCCGAACACAGCTGCACTTTTTGGTACAAAAGCTGTGGGAAACCAGTGTGCCTAAAGATAGGCTAGCCCAAGGGGTAGAGGAGGAGGCAAGTGTGACTCCATCCACCATCCTCTGCTCTCAACCATGGTGGAAGAATGCAAACTGCCCCCTCTTAGGGGGCAACACACTCATAGTCACACAGACATTTTGCACAGCTCTGTGAAACAATCTGAACCAACTCCCATCATAACCAGCTATTATAACCCCTGTCACTACGATTGCCTCATTCTGTGCTGGATCAGCCAAGAGATTAGTGGGAAGATTGATGAGACTGCTTTTGGGGACATACCATAAACAGCCTTATTTTACATAGAATTAGGAAGCGGGTAAGTGTGAGGTACAAGGAGAGGCCAGTGACAGGAAAATGCCCATCAAATCGAAAAGTAAGATGGTAACTAGGCCTGCACTTTTCTATGGCTCCAAATGCTGGGCCCTGAGGAAGAAACAAGTGGAAATGAAAATGTTAGGAAGGACGCTTGGGGTTACCAAAATGGACCATCTTTGGAAAGAACAAATTAGGAAAAGTGCAAAGGTGGCACCAACTATAGAAAAGCTGAGTGGCTCTAGGACTAAGTTCCTTGGACATGTAAGCAGAAGCCTGGAAGCAAACACAGGAAGCCAGAGTTAAACTTACAAGTGAGGGCGGGTAGAAGAAGGACTGGAAGATCCAAATCTGGATGGACGGACATTATACAAGAGGATATGGTTAACTGCTGCATTTCCAAGGAATTGCTTCAAGCTTCACTGGACTGAAGAAGGATTTAAAGAGCCAGCCCCAGATAGGTTTGACTATGGCAAAAAAAACCCAAACCCCAGATTTTACATAGGAAGTACAAAAGTATGAAGTGGAAAGAAGAGGCCAGTGAGGCTACATTTGCACTGCAGCAGAGAGTCAGCTTAAAATACACCATTCCAGCTACGGGAATAACCATGTTACCATGTGGGCGGAGGGGAAATTAATCAAAGAAATTGTCCCCATCAGCTTCCCTTACTCTTGTCCTCTGGGTTAGAATAATCAGATTGACAGGAGAGTGAGCTATGGGGGATTTGTCAGGCCTTCACAGGAGCTCATCTAGTCCAACCCCCTGCTCAAAGCATGGCAAATTCCAACTAAATCATCCCAGCCAGGGTTTTGTCAAGCCTGGCCTTAAAATCTTCTAGTGATGGAGATTCCACCAGCTCCCTAGGTAACCCATTCCAGTGCTTCGCCACCATCTTAGTAAAAATTTTTTTCCCCTAATATCCAACTTAGACCTCTCACACTGTAACTTGAGATCATTGCTTCTTGTTGTGCCACCATTGAGAACAAAGTGGTTCCTTCCTCTTTGGAAACTCCCTCAGGTAATTGTCACATTGGCCACAGATTTGTGCTGTTTGGACCACAAGCACCCAGTTGGCTGCCCTGTGAGAATCAGTGGTCAGAACACCTTCACTGTAAATTAACAGCATCCAAAGCAAATGTGCATGCAATCAAACTGCCAGCTACCTACAAAATGGTTCGGTTCACGAAAGAAAGAGCAATTTAACAGAAGCAAGCGCTACCGCATGCTTGTTTGTTGCTTTATGTACGCTCGATTAGTGGCAGCTATTTTCGCGAGATCTAATTGCTAATGATGACAAACCAAATGGAACATCAATACAAATTAATGTAGGAGGAAGAATTTGCCTCGCCGTACTTTCCTGTATTGATATGTAACCAACCATGTGTGAGCTGAAAGGTCTTATTATATAATGAAACTTCAAAGCAGTCAAGAATTGCTTTCAATAAATTACACCAGGGCTGCTTCAAATGTACTAAATGTAATTTCACCCTTTATTCCTCCCTGATAGTGTCATTTATTTGTACTGATCATTGGCAGTAGTGACACTACAATGTGCATCTGACATTTCAACTCAGGCTTATTAACTTTCCTTCATTTTACCCAATATTCCTTGGGTAGAAACTGACTAATCACCTTGGTTTATGTTGATAAATTGGTTCTGTATTTCCTGCAGCTTCTTTTGGTTTCTTTCTACATATCTTCCTTGAATGCCTTAATTGCTTCCCAGGCATCTCTAGACCATTCTTTTCTGTTTCCTCCCAATACACAACTGAGGAGGCAATTACAATTTTTATATACACAAGTTTGATAATTTACAAGAGAAATTATTAGGAAATCTGCAGGGTTTTTTTCCCGAAGCCACAAGAGACTAAAATGCAGCAGCATTGAAAAATGAAATAACAAGCAACCCCAGATACATAAAATAATTTATTTTTCTTCTCCTATGATCATCAGGGTCTGTTTCTCTGGATGATTCTTCATTCCTGTGGCATATTAAATTATAGCAGCAAGTGCCACTATAACTGCCATATTCAAGTGTGAATTAGAGGCACACTACATATTCTGCACAAAATCCCAAACATACAATGTAGTAATTCCTGAATCTTCACAACAAACCTCAGAGCAGGGAGAATTCCTGATCCCACTGAATGCATGGCAAACCTCCCAAGGGTCTTAACAGCACTGGAAATTTGATCTAGATTATTTCCAACAAGTCATCCCACAGGGAGTATTTTCATCTGATTTCATTTTACTCAGATGAACAAGACACAGATATTGTCTACAATATCCATTTAATCACTGCTTCTTATTCTTCACAGAGTCTCTCATAAAGTTGGTCCAAGTCAATATAATGTACATCACTGAAGGGTGTGAAAAAGCCACCCACAAGCACTGTCCACTCCAGTGTTATATCAGTGGGAGATGCTCTTCTGCCAACGTATCTTCTGCCTCTCATAGTGTGGGAGAGCACCCTCCCCTCGGCAACACCTGGCTTCCCCAGATGCTACTGGGGTGCAGCTACAATGTTGGCACATACCTCTTCTATAGCACTTTTCATTCATTAATCTCAAAATGCTGTACAAAAGAGGTCAGTACCATTCCCTTCATTTTACAAAAAGTGAAACAAAGCAATTTAACTAAGGTCACTCAGGCTGTATGTGGTAGAGCATGAACTAGAACCCAGGTTTGCTAAGTGGTAGGCCAGCAAACTACCATTACTCATTAACAGGAAGGCTAATGGATGGCACCAGCTGCTTGACCATTTTTGAACCTATTCCCTTTGCTAATTCTTTGTTCCTTTCATTCTGGGATGCTGTCCCCCAACCAGTTTGTATCTGTGCCTTTGCGGAACAAGAGCTACTACAGTTTTTAAAGTTACTTTTCTATGCTGTACACTCCAATGACAAAGCTATGTAACATTGCATACCAGTCTGGTCAGAGAAAGCGTCTGCTGCTGGAGGCTTATTTTATTGCTTGATTTCTGGTTTCTGTACCAGATTCAGCAATGAAAAATGTTAGTAAATCATGACCCAAATTCATATCGATTCCATACTCTGTGTGCAAGCACAAGTGCATTAAAGTACTTTTTTCTTCAGAAAAGAAAGGATTTATTTCCCCTTCATAATGTAAAATTCACAATTCAGCACTTTCAATGTTAAAGGGAAACAGAGAGTCTAGATGGCTCCTGGGGCTGGTTAGGGTTATGGATGCTTTTGTCTCTTGTTGGCTACTAGGCCACATATACTACCAAGATAGGCTAGCATGTATCCATGACTTGCTGATGACCTTTTGCTGATGTCTGATTTCTTAGAATGCAAAAGGCTTCACTCTCAATCCAACTCCTGCATAACCACAGAGTAGATATCAAAACGGGCACTCCTAATGCCACAAACAAGTATGGAATGACACCATGATGCAGGAGGAAGGGCTAAATTTCCACATTCCATTAGCAAGCCTACATTTGTACAAATGCAGATTTGTTCATGGATATGTGCACTAGGGCTATACGATGGAGGTAAAAATATCTGTACTCCCATGTGCAAAATATTAACACCTTAGGACAAATGGGATTTGGAGGTGAAAATTGGTGCATGGAAATTGCAATTTTGCGTAGGTATGGGTGCCATTTTTCAGGTGCACAAGGGGTGTCTGGGTAGATACCTGGCTAAAAATGTGGCCCTTGAACATCATTAGGGTTGTGAGTCAACACCTTCTTTAGATGAATGCCTATCCATCAACATTTTCCGTTCCATGGACAGTCCCCATCACCAGTAGTATCTGAACACTTCAGAATCCATGAAAAGTAGGAAAAAAATGGACCCTTCTTCTTTCTCAGGTTGAGAAAAAATAGTTTGACTAGGATACAGGACATAACAGGACCAGCTAAATAAATAGGCCGTTTCTACACATGCCACTACTTCCAAAAGTGTCATGCTAATAAATGGCCCAAAAAATGCTAATCAGGCATGGATGTAAATTTCCTGTGCCCCATTAGCACACAGTCACATGATTTGGAGTCTGGAAGAAGCTCTTCCGGACTCCAAAACAGCATGTAGAGGCGTGGCCCCTGGGGGATGTCCCAGAAGCCCCTTCTTCCTGAAAATTACAGAGTTATAACTGCAAAGAATCCTTCTGAGATATGAAGCAAGACCAAGGCCTGTCAGAGTTTGCAGAGTGATTAAAGTACCCACACTGAGAGGCATGGGTTGCTCCATTCATCTAGTAGGGCCATTACTCTTGAACCCTATACTTCTGGGGACCTTGTCAATGTCATCTCAGCAAGTGAATCTAGCTGGGAACTCCATCTGAAATCTCCCTATCATAACTTAGCAGACATCACATCAGAAGAGCTAACACCCATACAGAACTGAGGGGAGGCTGAGGTGAGTTTTGTATTAGTTCTGAAAGCTATAATGCTGGTGATCATGCAAGGGTCTTGCAGTGGGCAAATTTTGTAGTCCTGGAAAATTTCTCTACATCAGTCATGACTCATGAGCCTCCACATTTTCATTCTTCCAGTGAGAGGTCTTGGCATCAGAGGGAGAGCCAACCACTCAGGTAGCCAGAGCCAGAGCCACAACAGGCTCTCAATACATGGAGTGAGAGCTTTGAAGTGGACTTTGCATTCAGTGAGGAGCCAGTGTAGAGCGAAGCACAAGGGGGATGTGTTTCCAAAGCATTGTGTTGCTAAGTAGAAAAGCTATTGTGTTTTTTATCAGCTGGAGCTTTCTAGGTTGGGTGGTTTCATTCCTAGAGTGGCAATAATCCAAACTGCAGGTCAGAAAAAGGACATTGTGGGGAATTAGAATTTTAGGAAAATAAATGCTGTAATTACAGGAATTACAGGAATTGTAATTACAGAAAATTTTATTTAAGGCAGAGTAGAAGCTAGACTGGGACTGATTGCCTGGGATAGCACCTTATTATTTATCTGGGGATGAACAATACTTCTGCTGAATGGGTATCATTACAATGCACAAGGTTATTTGTTATTGTCCTAGTAACAGCCACCCAGTCTATATAGTACAATGAGGGTGGGGGGATAGAAAAGGAAGACATTTGGTTCAGGTAGATTTACAAACTGCTTCAGGGCTACCCATGAAATATGGTGTGAGTAATTTTGCCTTACTTCTGTGCCACACTGATCTTTGCAGGTCCCAGCCCAAGATAAATGAATCCCCTCAGTAGAGCATTTAATTCAAGTATTGCTGAATAGCTTTGGGTACACATTTTTATACTGATTCAGGCTCTCTCAGGTAACATGACTAGTAGGACTTTCAGACAAAAGAATTAAAATAAATAATAATAATAATGGTGGGACTGTAGACAAGGCTAAATGAGAGACTAAGCATGCACCAGAGTCCAATAGTTCTCACGATCTCTCCTTACGCCCTTGTCCCCAAGACGAAGGACATCATGAGCAATGGGACCTTCGGGGAGCGGAAGAGGCAGTTGGGTTCTCAGGGAAGGGGAGTTAGTTGTCCAGCAGTGAGTCAGTGGCAGTTCCAGGAAGGCAATTTCTTCTCTGGACTATTATACCTACTGCCCATGTCCTAATTGCATCAATTTTTCATCATAAAAGCCAGGCAGAAAGTAGTCTCAACATCCCTTGAATATTTCATGCTTCAAATCTGAATGAAAAGTCAAAATCTTGATGTATTTGTGAATCTAACCGCTCCCCGCCCGCCCGCCCACCGCTGGCACCCTCTTCATGAGGAGGTCAGTGAGAGGGGCTGCAATGGAGGAGAAGCCTAGGATGAAGCAGCTATAGTACCCTGCTAACCCCAGGAATTGGCATACCTGTCTTTTTGACAACGGAGCGGTGTACTGCTAGAGGGCTTGGACTTTTCCCACTAAGGGGCATATAGGGCCTTTCCTCAAGCTGTAGCCCAGGTAGGTGTTCTTGTCTCTTCTGAGGTGGCATTTTGCAGGGTTCACTGTTAGGCTGGCCTCATTGAGGGACTGCAATATGGCTGCCACATGCTGTAAGGGGGCTTGCCAATTGTGACTATAGATCACTACATCATCCAAATAAGCAGTTGTGAATTGGCTATGGAGATGTAGAACACTGTTCGTTAGTTGCTGGACTATGGCAGAGGCACAATGAAAACTAAAGGGCATGGGCTGGAACTGGAAGAGTCCAAAGAAGGTGGAGAAAAGCATCTTTGCCTGAGACTCAGGCAGGAGGGGGATTTGCCAGTAGCCTTTTGTTAGGTCCAGTGTGGTAACGTACTCTGCGTCCCCAAGCCAGCCCAGCAGCTCATCTACAGGGGGCTTGCACAGCTACAGGGTATGCATCAAATCTGGACATGGCCTTTGCCCTCCAGAAGTCGATACAAAACCAGGTGCTCCCACCAGGCGTAGGGGCTAAAACTATTGAGCTCTTCCAATCACTGAAGACTCCTCAATTACCCCCAATGCCAGCATCGACTTAAGTTCTCACTTCACCACATCTCAACTTTTGGGGAAGGGGCTGAGGGTTCTCCCAGACCTTAACTTCTGGTTCTGCCTGGATGTGATGGGCAGCCAAGTGAGTTCAACCTGGTTTAACTGAGAAGACAAAGGAGAATTTGATTAACTGCTGGGCCTGAAGTTTCTGTTCAGGGGTGAGGTTGGACCAAATCTGGACCTCTCCTCGGTTTGTTGCACCCTCCGCCTGGGGCCCCAGTTCCAGGTCTGATAGTTGAGGCATTATTAGTAACCCTTCTTGAGCTTTGGTAAATTTGTCATGCTTTGTGCTTGTAAGGCTGATGAACCTCATAGTTTACCAGGCCCACTCGCTGAACTACCTCATAAGGCCCCTACTAGTGGGTGAGGAGTTTGGTGTCTGCACTGGGAAGCAGCAGTAGTACCCAACCCCATGGCTGGGGCTCACAGAGCCTTGACCTTTTGTTATAAGTTGCCTCCTTGGCCCTCTGTGTCTGGAAGAGATTCTCCTGTGCAAATATACCTAGTGTTTCAAGGAGAGGTAGCTGTGTTAGTCTATATCTTCACAAAACAAAAAAGCATTCCTGTAGCACTTTAAGGACTAACAAAATAATTTATTAATTTTGAACTTTTGTCAGACTGCTTTCATTTGGAATGGAAATCCATCAACTACAAGAAAAATCTGAAGTGGGTCTGTCCCATGAAAGCTCATCACCTAATACATTATTTTGTTAGTCTTCAAAGTGCTACAGGACTGCTTTTTTGTCCAGTGCTTCAAGCCTCTCTTGGAAGTTAAGCACGTGTTGCGCTGTGTTACTAGCTTGGGAGGGTTATCCCGCCCACATCTCCCAAACTAAGTCCAAAATCCCACACGGCTGCCTTCCATACAAGAGTTCAAAAGGTGAAAACCCTGTGAAGGCCTGGGAGACCTCCTGCACTGAGAACATGCGGGCTGGGAGGAGCTGGTCACAGGGGTGCACAGCTGTTAGGACAAACTTGCAGAGCATAGCCTTCAAGGTTCAACTGAAGCACTCTCCTACTCTGTCCATGTGGGAGTATTAGACAGATGTCCAAAGGGTCCTAATTTCTAATAACTGGAAAGCTGTGTCTACATGGGCACAAATCGTGAAAATAGCGATGCTAATTGACACTTTTAGATTACTAATGAGGCACTGAATTGAATATTCAGTGCCTCATTAGCATTAGGATGCTTCCAGCTGTGGTGCTTCGAAAGCGCTGCTTCTGAATGTCCGCGGCTCAGCACGGTGCAGCTACACGGGCGTCCTTTTCAAAAGGACCCCGCACATTTTGAAACCCCCTTATTCCATTCAGCTGAGTGGAATAAGGGGATTTTGAAATGTGCGGGATCCTTTTGAAAAGGACCCCCATGTAGCTGCACTGAGCCGCTGGCATTTGAAAGCGCGGCTGGAAGCATCCTAATATTGATGAGGCTCTGAATATTCAATTCAGTGCCTCATTAGTAATCTTCAAAATGTCCATTATCATGGCTATGTCGAAGATTTGTGCCTTCGTAGACACAGCCGAAGAGTTGCTGCACTGTTTGGGACAAAGTTTGTCCCTTGGTCTGTTAGGATTTCCCAAGGGACTCTGACCTGAGCAAAGATATTCAAGAACTCAGTTGCCACTGTCTTGGCACTCATGGAATGTAACAGAATGGCTTCATGGTACTGGGTCACGTAGTCGACTACAACAAGGATGAACCTGTATCCAGACACTTTCTTTTCCAGCAGGCCAACTATGTCCACTCCAATCTGCTCAAAAGGTAAACTCACAAGTGGAAGGGGAATTAATGGGGCTTTCTTCACTGACCAGGTTTATGTGAGCTGGCATTCAGGGTAGGAGACACAAAAGTCTGCCACCTCTCTGTGGATCCTGGGCCAAAAGAAGCAGGCCAGTAACCAAGCAAGCATTTTTCCCTCTTCCCAGGTGTCCTGCCATGGGAATGTCCTGCATGAGCCGCATGACCTCCCTCCAATACGGTTGAGGCTCCAAAAGTTCATGGTTCACTTCTTTACTTTATGGGTCCTTCTCTACTCAGTATGGATGGTCTCCCTGGATTTCAGAATGAACTGTTCCACTTGATGGGGCCCCATTTACTATGACCAGCTGGTCACACATTCTCTGCTCAGGGCCTTGTCAACTTACTGCTCACCAGAAAAGTTTGAGGGTGGCATTAGAATGGCCAATATGGGTAGTGGGGCTGGCTCCCTCTTGGGATGGCTGGGAGCTGGGCCCAGCTGAGTTTGGCTGGGTCCTAGGAAGTCCCTTCCTCAGGATCTGCCACTTCCCCTACTCTGGCAAGAGACAGGGTTTAAACTCGACCAGGTCTCAAAGGCTGGGGTTGCTGTTCCCTAACAGACAGTTTTCCAAGTTCTGACAGCAGCTCCCTAAAATATCCCCACTCTCTGCCATTATCACTGGTTAGGCAAGAGTTGTGGTCTCGCCAACACTCAAAGGCTCTTCATGCCCCTCTACTCAGAGTCACCTGGGTGCAGGGCTGGGCCTTCTTGTCATCATGGACACACTGCAGCTTGATGGTGCCCTGAGGGGGACCAGGTTTGGGCACGAGTGCTCACCAAACCAAGGTCTGGGCGCAACCAGAGTCAGTCAATCAGCCCAGTTGCCGCTGTTCCATTTTTCCACAGTGGGATGGTCAGCTCTTCACATGATTGTGGGGTCCAGAGCTTCCTGCAGTTACCCTACATGTGCAGGCAGTCACTAGACCAATGCCCACAGGCCCCACATGTAAAGCAGGCATCCTACACCTGGCGGACTTAGGGGGTCTCTTTGAAGTGGCCAGAAGGATGGATTTGGACAAGCTTCCAAGCCTCAAGTTGAATGGTGGCCCTGCCTCAGTGTGTAGGGGCTGCCTTGTCTGGGAGTTGCCCTCAGTAACAACAGGGTCAGGGGCATGGTGTGCAGTCTGGGTGACCCCAGGCAAGCATGGGGCCAGTATTGCTGCCCACTGCACTCAAGCCCATTGGGCTACCATGGCCACCTGCTCAAATGTTTCTAGGAATGCCTCAAGATCATCATCCGGTCCCACCTTAACAAGCTTGATTGGAGCTGGTACAGGTGCTGGCAGCTCAAATGGGGTCCTAGGTTGTAGCAGGGCAGTCACATGATGCATCAGCTGTTCTTGCTGAGCTGCTAACTCTTCAATTAGCTGTTGCTGTTACTGCTTTTGCTGCTGCTGGTTGGCAGTTTGCTCTACCACTCATTCCAGCAGTGACTCCATTTTTGCCTCAATGGCTGGGCTCACATTCTCTTGGCCTATGACTGTCACTGTAATAAGGCCCTTCAGCAGGACAGGGGCATTGCTCATGTCTTCCATTACTTGTAGCCAGGTCCTCCTAGCAGTGGGATGGGCTAGTTGTTAGATCCCCATGTTACCTGGGGAGCTGCGGTGCAGGACTTTAGTCCACTTACCAGAGTCTGTTCCTCCAGTTTGGGGCATGGACCCAAGAATCTAATTTTCCCCTCCTCAGGGGTGGGGGTTCTTTGGGTTCTCCCCATAGCACCCGCGGGAGGGTTTGGAAGTATATGTCCTCCTGTGGCCTACCGAGCAAAAGCTCTGGCCTCCGGTCCTGTGGACAGCAGGGCCAGCTCCTGCCTCTTTGCAGGTAAGCCCTGAACTGAGCTAGACCCCTCCTTTTATTCTCCCTCCAGGCCTGGCGCTGGCTGCAGGTGAACTGGGGTAGGGCTAATTGGGCAAGAAAGCCCTGTTTAGCTCATGCAGTGCCAGGCTCTCCTCTCACTCAGTGTTGTTTTGCCCCTTCTAAATTAAGTGTTGGTATATGTGGCTTCCCACTGAACAGCTGCAGTCACTTCTGTATCAAAGCATCTCACAGGGTAACACGGGACACCATGTTTACACACTCTTTGCCCAGCTAGAGACTGTGAACAGAACTTTGAATCTGTTGCTCATCTCACTCCAAATGCACTTGCTCCATTCAGCACCTCTGCTCTTTCCTTGCTGCTTGTGCAGATTACTCTTCCCAGTTCCCTGAACAAAATGCTGTCAGCAGCCATTAGGGTTCGTGAAAATGGCTTGGCTGATTTCATTTTAGCTGTGCAGAGTTTCAAGGTAGTTACCTACACACTGTGCTTCATGGAAACAATTAATTTCTCAGCGTATAAATCCCTATGAATATGGCAAAAGGGGTCAGAGCTCAGTTGTCCCAAATCTGGTTGCCGCGGACCCGATCCTTACTTGGGAAAAACTTTTATGGAAGCCAACAGGAGATTTGGTTTAGCAAAGATTAGACAACTGAGTTCCCTCCAACCCTTTCTTTTGGGTTCTATTTTCTAACTCTCCTTTCCCCAATCCCACGTTTTGCAGAACTAGCACCCCAGATGATGTACATGAAGCAAACCATGGCAGTGAGCTAGTAAGCACTGAAGCAAATGCTTAACTGCAAGCATGTGAACACCCCAATAAAGTCAATCAGACTACACATGTGCTTAAAGTTAAGGGCATGCTTCTATGCATTGATGGATTAGGGCCCAACAGAATGTGCTCCAGTACAATGAAATGGTTTTGTGACTGCTCTCCCAAGAAAACCTCTGTCTGCCTTTTGATTTGTTCAGAAAAACTCATGCTGAAAGCCCTGTAACAGCAGCTCTCTTTTACAATAAGAGAGGGGAAAGCAGTTGTTGAAAAAGTGGTAATAAGATATATCCATTGGAAAATGATGGCTTTGAAATGCTCTGATCATAAGCCAGGGATTTATGGCAACTTTGAAAAAAACTTGCTTCACACAGACAATTTCAGCTACCTTCCATAGACCAGGGAACAAAGGGGAATTGAGCTCTTAAATGTGACTCAGCACATATGAGCTGTGTCTACACGTGCATGCTACTTCGAAGTAGCGGCACTAACTTCGAAATAGCGCCCGTTGTGGCTACACGCGTCGGGCGCTATTTCGAAGTTAACTTCGACGTTAGGCGGCGAGACGTCGAAGTCGCTAACCTCATGAGGGGATCGGAATAGCGCCCTACTTCGACGTTCAACGTCAAAGTAGGGAACGTGTAGACGATCCGCGTCCCGCAACGTCGAAATTGTGGGGTCCTCCATGGCAGCCATCAGCTGGGGGGTTGAGAGACGCTGTCTCTCCAGCCCGTGCGAGGCTCTATGGTCACCGTGTGCAGCAGCCCTTAGCCCAGGGCTTCTGGCTGCTGCTGCTGCTGCAGCGGGGGTTTCATGCTGCATGCACAGGGTCTGCAACTCGTTGTCGGCTCTGTGGATCTTGTGGTGTTTAGTTCAAGTGTGTCTGGGAGGGGCCCTTTAAGGGAGCAGCTGGCTGTTGAGTCTGCCGTGTGACCCTGTCTGCAGCTGTGCCTGGCACCCTTATTTCGATGTGTGCTACTGTGGCGTGTAGACGTTCCCTCGCTGCACCTATTTCGATGTGGTGCTGCGCAACGTCGATGTTGAACATCGACGTTGCCAGCCCTGGAGGACGTGTAGACGTTATTCATCGAAATAGCCTATTTCGATGTCGCCACATCGAAATAGGCTACTTCGATGTAGGCTTCACGTGTAGACGTAGCCATGGAGTTGCAGGGTGCTATGTTTATCATCTCAATGACCAACATGCCGAAGTTTGAAAGGGTAACAAGATGTTTACTCTAACTGCCTCCTAAACTCAACCTGAGCTCAGCAGCAGCTGGTTTCTTTCTAGCTAGGTCATAGCCAGTCATTCAAAGGTCACACGCATGGCTGGACTAAGACTATCTGTAGGGCCTGAGGCACAGATGCACTCCTGCTAATGCATTCTTGAATGATGTTTGCCTTTTTTGCAAGCATCACACTGTTGACTCATATCTAGCTTGTGGTCCACTAGATCTCACATGCATTGCCAGCTGAGGTGCATGTCTCCGAGGGGCTCCTTACCAAAGTATTTGCAGCACACATCACTGAATGCATTCTTGTGTAAAAAGCAAAGCAAAGTACCCACGGAAGTAAACACACCTCTTCCCATCCCTGTACTGATTAAAATAGGTCTGTCTCAAAGGGGGTCTGGGCATACTGGGAGAACAGCAGTCATGGAGTTCATGACTATAGTTAAATATTTGTAGTTTGACTTCTTACTACATTAGCTCAAGGAACTCTAGATTAAGTGATTAAGTGACAGGCTCTCAAGCTTCCATTTTTGGATGTGAATTCTGCTTTGCAAATCACAGTATTTCCTCTCCATTTCTTGATAAGTGTGCTCAGGTAACCATCAAGTTTTTTGCAGCCACACTGACAATTACAAACCCCAACAGAAGCAAG
Source organism: Carettochelys insculpta (assembly GCF_033958435.1). NCBI lineage: Eukaryota > Metazoa > Chordata > Testudines > Carettochelyidae > Carettochelys > Carettochelys insculpta. The sequence continues at coordinate 20,810,132 of NC_134139.1, read as the reverse complement.
GTATTGACCTGAAAAGTGTTCTTTTGCCAGCCTGTGAAGTGAAGCCAGAGGTGCTTTTTGGTTAAGGATGCTAAATGCTGGCTATTCTCCATCGCAGATGAGCAGTGGAATTTAGATCCTATATTTTGCTGAATTCCTGTCAAAAGAATTCTTACCCCCTGGTGACATCTCCTAAACCATAAATGCAACGGGTATAATTATTCTGATTGGCTGCACGTGGTATTCTGGAAAACCAAAATTGCTCAACGCAATTGCATATGCTCTCACTATCATTAAACTAAAAGCTTCAAAGACACAGAAGGACAAATAAATTTTCAAAGGCAACTAAATGCAGTTTTGGTGCTGTAGCCAGCTGAAACCCATAAGGTTCACTGAAATTTTTTTGAGAAAGTTTGTTTTGGAAGGTGCATGCTAGCCATTTCCAGAGGTGATCATCATTAAAACCATACTTCAAGTCACAAATCAAAATGAGTCTGGTGGCTTCCCCCTAACCTACTTGTCAAATGTCCCACCACCACTCTGCACAACTGGCAGGCTTTGTTCACGGCTAGGATGGAGAATTGCTGCAGAATATATCTGAGTTGCATTGGTACAATCAGTCCTGAGACATTTTCACTTGCTCAGTCTCAGGATTAAGCTGGTGCTGTTAACAGCTCCCTGGCATGTACTAAATTCACTCACAAATTTTTAATTAACAAAATGGCACAACAAAATAAGTGACCCTAACTGAATGTGTTACAAACGTGTATAGAAATGAACCCGTCACATTCTGTATTTGCTATTCTGCAAGCAAGCCCGTTCAAATAAGTACAGTTAGGATTAAGAACATCAGGCTTTAATATCAAAAGTCTAGTCACGACAATGGAATTAAGCATCAAATTTGCATCCTCCTTAATCCAGGCTCCTGGTGATAACAAACTCAGTATTTAGTAATCCTAATCCTTAGCCTGGTTTTACTGGAGTTAACAGGAAAGCTTCCATTGACTGCCAAGGCAGGGTTTGAGGACGTCAGTAACATGGTCAGAGGTTAGGGACTATTACAGGAGCAGGGGGAAGCAGTTCAGTGGCCTGCAATGTGCAGGAGACCAGACTTGCTCACTTCAGAGATTCTAACGCCCATTTCTGTCACATGACAGCTTCTTGATTCATTCACTCATACCACCACAGTACTTGTCTACCCCTTCTGGGTAAGGCCTGATGCAGTTCATTGAAATCACTGGAAAGAGTTATCAATGTGCTTGGGATCAGGCTTGCATTCATAAGGGCATGTCTTCCTGCTATACATCCTCACTCTTCACCTTTCCTTCTTCTCCATTTTGGATCCCCTGAAGCATCTTATTCCAAAGGCCATGTCCCTCCTATGTTTAGCTCCCAATGAATGGTTTCTCCCCAGAGACCCCCAATGGAATCTGCTTCCACGTTTTCTGCTCCTTCTATCACACCCCTCCTTCAAGGGCCCTCCAATGGTACTTTCTTGCAGGTGGCTTTCAACAGAACCAGCTGTTCCCTCCTCACTCATGGCCAACACTGGCTGTCCAGGTGCTCACAGATTTCCAGTAAGGAACTGGAAACTGAGTTTTTTCCTGATGCTAGTTAAAATAATTTACCTATAATATTGGACTTAATCATTGTGGAAAAAACAACTAGAATTTATTTCTTTATTCTAAATTTATGAGTATTAGTAGTTCCTGATCTGTTATTCTTGTGCCTTATTTATCTGTTTGGAAAGACTGATCATCTTTAGAGGCAGGGGAAGTACACCGGCATTAGGCAGAACTAGAGTTATGCACAGAAAACCCAACCATTTCAGAGTTGCCTCCAAGCCTGATTCACTACCCCAGACATTTTACTAAACAAGAACAAATAATTGATCCCTCTGATTTAAATGGGCAGGGGAATATTGTACAGGTTGAACCTCTCTAGGGACCTGACCAGTGCCAAACTACAGAATTTGTCAAACCACAGGAGGTCAGTATTGTCAAACAGCATGACCAACACTTCCACTGCTTACTGGGTTCTGAGAAGACATTTAGATGTAAATTAGAGCTAAAGAACAGCACAGAACTTGACCGCCAGGACTGGTGGTTGTGAACAAATTTTATGGGACTGCAGGAAACTTGGTCACACCTCTGCTTTGTATGACCCTGGCCATGCTTCTAACTCTGGCCTGCACCACCATGTGAAGCACATGGCCCAAAATATCCCCTGCTGTGCTCCACAGTACTGCAAGAAGAACAAGAGACCATCTGATGCTTTTCCCAGAACAAAGTAGGGACATTAACACAAGGACTCAAATATGCAGGTGCAAAATATTTTTAGAATGCATGCGGGAGATGTTATTATACCCAACTTTGTGGCCCAATTCCATTAATTTACATCCTTCAAATGCTTTGTGCAAGCAGCATTCAGTGGAGATAATAGGCCATTAAAGCACTTTATTTGGTACAGCTTTGCACAGAGATCTCCATGAGGGATATCTTGTCTATGATATGTGAAAAAACTGATCTGGCCCTTAGCAAGACTATGTGAAAGGAATAAAAGCTCAGTGAGTCATCTGTTAGCAGCAAACGTTAAGAAATTAGCAACTTGACACTACTTTAACTATCAGTCCTGCCTTTAAGGTTTAGTTGGAATACCTGTGAACGGTTTCCCATCCTACTGTATAAGCAGTAGCAATTGAGAGCCATTTCCATTACCACGGTTAGGCTTTCTGCATTGGTATATGCTGTTTGCAATAAAACGTCCTTTGGCTGCTGAACAAACAAGTAGGTTTTATATGCCAGATGTTGCTGTATATTGATTGTTCTGGTTTGTGCATTTTAGTAATAAATTGAAGATGGAAACAATTTCAGTTAAAAATAATCCACTTCAGGTTGTATGGTAGCACACAACAAGATCATCATAGCTCAGATAAATGAGAGGTAAATGTCTTGTACATATTCCTAATGGAAAGGAAAATTTATCATGGGCTCTTAAAACGTGAAATGTGGTTTTGACACATCTAAGAAACCCACCTTGTATGTAGTTTACTGTCAGCTTGCAATTGCTGACAGCTACACAGCAAAACGTTCATTCAAGCTTTGCCAAGGAAGCATATCTTTAGCAATTCCACTGCTGTGTAGTGTGAAAATGTCTGGCTGAGAATTTTAAACTAAGTGAAAGAAACTTTTCATTAGCTGCTCTGTACAGTTCCAGACTCACCTACAACTTATTACTGCTGTTCTGTGCACTGGGCCAGCCTGGTTTTGGACAGGTGGAGGGGAAAGGGTTTATGACCTGAATATAAATGATGTCATAGCATTTGATTTGGCAGATTTCTCTGAAATCTGGGAAGTTACATTAGACGTGAACCTATCACAGCAAAGTTAATTCTACCCAGTGTATGTATATTGTATAGAGGAGAGTGGGAAGAAACTGTGAAGAACCTTGGCCTCTCCCAACTGGTCCAGCACTTTAGGTCATTAACTGAGTGGCCCACTCCATTAAAGTCTTCTGTTTTGCTGAAAAGGAACTTTAGCAGTTGTTTACAGAGAGAGTGCTCAGAACTCTCATTTATATTCAGATTTGACACATTAACACGTGGTTTGAGCTGGGACTGCAATTACCTAGCTCATTCTAAGGGCTCTTTTACATACTTTGTTTTATCTAACTCTTGACTTCCCCACCCCACACTCCCCTCGTGCCACCCCTCTGCTCTTCTGATTTGCCAGCCCTTGATAACAATTTTTTCTGATGTGTCAACCTTGATTATATATAAAGCACAGAGGTCCACAGGGTATGGCTATGATCTGAAGAAGTGGGTCTGTCCCACAAAAGCTCATCACCTAATAAAAGTATTTTGTTAGTCTTTAAAGTGCTACTTGATCACTTTTTTGTTTTGAATAGAGATAGATTCTAACTGCTGGTGACACTTGCGGCCATTCACATACCACTGGCAAAGATGCAATGTCATCAGCTTTGGGCCCTGGTTCAGGAACTGGCTCCAAGGTAGCAGTATGGAGGGAGAATGCTGACTGTCCGCCTGGCAGCTCATGTTGGCACCACCACTTTGCTGTCATGAAAGAGAGGTGGTGGAGCTAAACTTGAGGTCTGGCCTTGTGCTTGAGTGATGCCGTAGCCCATGTACACCAAGCCGCAATGCCATTCATTCAGTTTTGGCTTTGCTGCCTGCAGCGAGGTGCTGTGGCCTCCCCCGACTCAGAGGTGGAAGAGGCCATGCAGAGACCCTAGTGGGTGGGCCCGGAGCCAGAACACGTGTGTGCCACCCCTCAGAGGGTGGCACCTGGGGCCAGAAGGGCCAGAGGTGGGGCTTAAGGCTCCAAGCAGAGTGGGGGGCTCTGACCAGGCTCCTGGATGCCAGGACTGGGGGACCTGCCGCTGACCAGCCAGCAGGCGAAAGCCTCCCCCCAGCTGCCCAGATGCAGCCAAGCCTGCCATTGGGCCAGCACTCCGACTTCCCTGATCTACCGGGGCCCTTGTGCCTGCATTGGGCCCCCTCCCGCAAGGCCCTGCCAGGGTCAGAGAGACTGCCTGCGGTCAGTTACCCTGGGGTCCCAGAGGAGCACGGTCCTGGAGTCCTGCCTGACGCCCGCAGTGCAGAGGCCTCAGACTGTCTGGAGCCCACGGTCCTGCCCCCAGTGAACCACCCGAATGATGTCAAGATGCCTGACTGGCCAGACCTATTGAGGGCTACCTACCTGGAAGAGACCTACCAGCCTGGACCTGCGGACGAAGCCGACTGGTACCCAGCACCGACGGAGGCTGAGGTAGGAAGTGGCCCAGGGAATGCTCCTCCTGAGCCCATGGTGGTGTGTTGTGGTCTGGATCCCCACTACCAAGCTCAGAGTGCACACGATCAGTAGGGCCCCAGGCCAGGATGCAGTGGAGTGGGAGGGCCTGCGTCGCCCTAACCCACCTCCCCGGAGAAGCAGCCCCTCACCTCTCCCAAGGCACCCAGTTTGGTGGATAGCTGCTGAACCAAGGGCTGGGCTTCCAAACTGTTTGTCTAGAAATCCAGCCCTTAGTTCAGGGTGGTGCAGCAAACTTTTTTGTTTGGCTGCTGCCTGGCCCTGAACCAAGGGCTGGGCCTCTAAATTGCTTATCTGCCTGCTGCCCCACCCTGAACTGAGGGCTGGGCTTCCTACCTGCGGGCTTGCCTCCAGTCATCCCTTAGAGGGGACAAGGCCCCAGGGTCAGCCGGACACAGAGGGTGCAAGCTGTGTTGGTCCGCACAGCCTAGAAGGGGCGAATGCCACAGGCCAAGGCCATTACACTGCCCCATCCCCAGGATGGAGGGGCCACTGGCCAAATCTGAATGATTTATGGGAAGACAGTGCTTCTCCTTCTTGCCATTGCTATGGGGCAAGCTCCTGTACTAGGCTCCAACCTTAGAATCTACCCAGGCTCACCCCACTTCCAGCAGTCCATATCCCCTCTGCTCTGTCCACAAGACCCAAAAATAGCCTCAAGATCTGCTACAAATCCAGGGAGTGAGTGTCAGTGAGTGCCTGCACAGGGGAACTCTTTGGGAGGTGGGGTGGTGGGTTAAGATTACCAGGTGACAAATTTCTAGGGGTGCCTCTGCTAGCCACCAAATTAGGATCTGGATTTAGAACACTAAGTTCAGGGGGGGTTGAGATTTAAATCTTGTGCAATTTAGATAGAAGGCTCAATAAATGAAGATAGAGTAACATCTTTATTTATATGTTTCTCACATGGTGAACTTTATCCATCTGGATAAAGACTTGGATGGTCTTTTTCATCTGAATCAGGGAGGATACTTGCAGATTTTTTCTGGACACATTTGGTCTCAGAGTAGAAGTCTTCTTAAAGCACAGGCAACATGTTGCTTACATACATATATTTCTAAACTGATAACTCACCGTTGACATACTGGGCAAAGAAAGTAGGGGAAAGGGGTTTCTCTCAATACTGAGGCTGTTTGCTGATCCCACTGTCCTGAAAGAATCTCTTGGCTGTTCTAATTATATACTGCGGTGTCATTAAACTCTTTGTTTTCAGGAGGCTTAATGTTTGATTCTTACTTATTTTCAAAGTGTCCATTTGACCCCCACCCCAAATGATAGAAAGTTATGGATTGTTAGCACTAGAAACTGCAATCATTTGAAATAATAATGAAAGCTTCATTTCAGCTCCACAAAGCTGTTAGGTGTGAACCGTGTGCTGGACAGATAATCCCTGGTCGGAGAACAGTGGACTATCTTTGAATCATTGGCCTTCCTCCTAAAATTAATAAAACAGATGTGCAGCTTCTTATCTGGATACCTTGCCACTAGAACCTGAATTAAGATCAGTTTATTTCACCACCAAGTTGCAATGCCATTCATTCAATTTGGCTGTGCTGCCCCATCTCTGGAATGGAGGGTATGCTGGACCACACCTGAGTGAGTAATATGGTAGCCAGCACTTCTCCTACTAGCCACTGCTGTAAATTGCCATAACAAGGAAACCAAGAACCTCTGTGTATGGTTAACTGAGTCAGGATTTGAACCAGGGATTCCAGGTGCTATTAACAAACCATGATTCAGCCAGCCTTTGCCATTCTTAACTATATAACCAGAACTGAGTTTAGAGTTGTGCAAACTGTGCAGTGTAAAATTACACACACGCACAGAAGGAAGGAAAGAGGATGGGAGTCTAGTAGGCAGGAGACTAAAAGCAACTCAGAAAATCCAATTACTGCTCTGTTTGGCTATGTCTACACAGCAGCATTATTTCAAAATAAGCTATTCTGGAAGCGATTTTCTGTAATAGCTTAGTTCAAAATAACACTGATATACACAAAATGCATTTCAAAATAGCACTCAGCTATTTCAAAATAGAGCCTATTTCGAAACAGAGCCATTGGCCACACTGATCTGTCAAAATAGGCCCATTCCTGGTCTACACTGCCCATAGTTCACAATATGCATTTTGAAATAGGCACTATCCCTACACAATGCGGTTTACCAATTTCAAAATAAGCTGTCCGCTATTTTGAACTTATTTTGAAATAGCAGTTGTGTTGTGCAGACACTCACAAAGTTATCTAGAAATAACGGCTATTATTTCAAAAATACTTTGTTTCGTAGACATGCCCATATAGATGTCTTGTTTGACCCACAGAAAAACCTGTTTAGTCTTTTTGCGCCTCAGTTTCCCATCTTTGAAAGAGGATGTTGCAATTCAGTAATCTCACAGAGGCGTTGCAAGAATAAACGCATTAAAGATTGAGAGTCACTTGGCTAGCATGATGACAGCCACAAATAAGTGTTTACAATAGATACAATTAAAAACACTTGTAACCTCCCTGTGTTTAGTTCGTACGGTTTCTTATGTTGTGTTCCATGCAAATGACCACTGTGAATCCAATACTTACTGTCCACCCACACTAATAATCCTCCTGAATTTGTGCCTTTTCAATCAAACCTTTCACAGATGTGGCCCAAGCTACCCAAGGAACTTTAAGATAAAATTAGTCCATTTTTAAGGGCTGATTTATCTTTTTTGGCTACCAGAGAATACATTATTATTAAATGGTGGAGTAATTTCTGCCCGTTAAACTGTGAACTGCAGTTGTTTGCTTAGTCTGTTTACCCAAACTTGATTCAAGCTTGTTTACCTGTTTGTGGGGCTCTCTGAAATCCTGAGATGAAAATAAATGCAGTCATTTCTTGCCTAAAGTCCAGGACTCCTCCCAGAAGTATACAGACATAAATTGAATTGCTGTTTTCAGTCAATAACTTTTAAAGACTGATCTCATTTCCCTGTTAATATTGGGCATTTAACAACCATACTGTATTAGATTCACATTACACAATTAAGCCAATGTCATAGCAACTGCCAGAGTGAATGATCCATGTAGCACACTATGGCCGGGTCTGCGCTAGCCCAAATCTTCGAAATGGCCATGCAAATGATGCACAGAAAGAGGTGATTTGCCTAAAGTTACCCAAGAGGCTAGTGACAACGCCTTGTGTAGAAGCCAGCTCTCTGGAGTCCCAGACCAGTTTGCAAACCCCACTGCTTCCCTCAAGCCCACATGTAACCATTACCTCACTGAAGCCAACGAAGGTGAAAACTGCATATGCCAGGACTAAAAGCTACAGTAAAACAGTCCAGTTGCTCAACTGGTATGAACTGGGATAGCTTCCTTGAAGATGATGGAGCTAAGCCAAATTACACCAGTGAAAGGCCTAGCCTTTCTGTCTACTTTAAAGGAAGTTTGGTTTCCCTGTGAATAGACAAAATGTCCAACTCTAATTTTAAAAGCTAAAATGTGTCCAGGACCACAGAAGGGAGGAGGGTGCATGGAATTTCAGAGGCCAGGAGCTTCCACAGCAGCACAAGCTCCAGGCCTCTTTGAAATGCCACTGCAGGGCTGCTATGCCACTCAGTGAGACTCTGAAGGAAGGGAGGGATCCAGTGCTATGATCAAAGTGACACAAGGGGCTGTCTAGCCTTGGCCCAGAGCCCTCTGGGGGTGTGGAGCTGGGCCCTCCCCCTTCCTGCTCTGGGGCCCACAGTAGCTGTCAGCCCTGCTGATTGTGTCCCTTCCTGAGAGCAGAGCAAATGCATTCTTGCCCATCATTTATCTGCTAACTGGTCTGCAGAAACTGCAGCCTCACATTATTCAGGTGAAGTTATGATGGGGAAAACACGTTCATGTAACTGCCTTGAGTGCATTCATTTGAATTCAGTCAGAACCTGTGCCTTCAGCCCACTCCTTCTGCATCTTTCTGTTTTGTTGGCTTTTTAACCGTCCCTGGCCCTGGGTGAGAATTTTCATTGAGCTGTAACTCCCAGGTCCTACAATTCAACATACAGCCTCGTATGGTATAGGAGTAGCTGCACTGATTTATGCCCATGAGCTCTACTTTATATTTGTCATCACTGAATTTCAAATGTCATTTACTCTGTTGCCACCCATTCAGCTATCAGAGTGAATTTTCCCTTCAGATGCCCAACAATCTCCTTTCAACTTCACTAACCTAAAAAGCTTTATGTCATCTACAGTTGTTACCAAGGCCCTCCCTTTGCAGTGCATTGTGGGCATGGAGAGAAGGAATTCCTTAGTGGGTAGAGCCCTCATGTAGGAGTTGGTAGGCCCCTGATTTTTACCTGTCATTTTGCGCAACCTTTCAATCACGCAAGCCTGGGCGCCTATGTAGGTAGGGTGACTATATCTCCCTGTCCAAATACACGATAGGGAGATATGGGGAGAGGGGCAGCTCCTCCAAGCCCCGGGAAGAAGACAGCAGCTGCTGGCACTCCCCGGAAGCCTTGGGAAAGCAGCAGTTGCTAGCCCCCGCCCCAGATCCCCAGGGAAGAGGCGGCTGATGGCAATCCCTGGGAGCCCGGGGAAGAGGCAGCTACCTGCACTTCCCCAAGTGCCACAGGAAGCAGCAACGATCTCCCCCGCCCCCCAACCCCAGAGAGTCCCAGGGAAGCCACAGCTGCCAGCCTCCCTGGGAGCCTGGAGGAAGTGGCAGCCGCCTGAGCTCCGCAGATGCCCACACTACCCTGCTTTTCTGAGGCTCAGGGAAGTGTCTCCCACCAGCATGCTGGAAGAAAAGGTCAGCAAGGGGATGATCTAAATGTGGGATAATGAGTCCCTTTTAAAAAATAAGTCAGGATGTGTTTTTGATGTCCCAGGTATGGGGCTGTCCCACCAAAGATGGGATGGATGGTCACCTGACACTTAGCAGCTGCTGTCCCTAGCATTGTAAAACCTCACTGATTTAGAAACTCTAAGTATCATTACACGGTGTGGTGTTTTGATCTGATTTATGGGAATGCTTTTGTTTCCTTTCAGACGCCCAAGAACAACACTTATTCTACTTGGGGTATGTAGCATAGAAGGATTAAGAACAAGGCCCATGGGGCTCCTTAATATGTTAACTTCCAATAAAGTCAATGGTGAGCCTTTGACAGACCAAAATCAGAGTTGGAGCAGGCCCAGCAAGGCATTGCTCCCATTGAAAACAATCTCTCTGATGACAAAGCAGGAAGTATGACCCAGCCCTTCTAGTGATGGGACAGCTGCTGAAGTCCACTTTGGTTAGTGTTTCAGTATATGCCACAGTTCTGCAAACAAACACACATCTGCTCCATATCACCTTTCTAGCTTATTTTAAAGCACCCACAGTACATGGATGTGAAGCACACTCAAAAAAGAGGCTCCTGAGAAGAAAGCAATAGGAAGAGTAATGAGTATGGATATTAAAATCATTAACTAGTTAAATGATAGCACTTAACTGGTTAACCATTTTTACCTAGAGCCCACGACCACCCCACTGCAAATGTGAAGACCCACTGCTGGCTCCATTGCAGCTGTGGGTCCCACCACCCCACCTGCCAGCCTCTCTCCAGAAGGGGCTGCTCTGGCCCAGTGCAGCTTGCCAGTACCGGAATTCACTTGCACAGGCTGGTTAACCAGGAAGCATATTGGCAAACCTCATACTTACCAATTAATCGTTTAACTTTCCTAGTTAATGAGGCATCTTTACTCTTTGGATTTTCTTTGCTTTTGTTATAAGAAAGAACCAATAGGGTTTTGTGCAAAATCAAGGCAGTCCCTGACCTGAGGAGCTTCCCATCTAAATGATGAAACTGAAGGCAAAGAGCTATGGGAGTCCCAGAAGAAGGATTAACTGAGTTGTATTCCCCTCTCCCACCTTAGGCATCAGAGCAGAAATGAATTCCTGGGAGGACTTTGGGGCAGACAGGGTGGTTGCTTGACAAGCTGTTGTGAGGAGGGCATTCCAAGCATAGGAGGTAGTGTGAAAAGAGGCAAGATAGAAGAGGAAGACTAAGGGGCACAGAGGAGAGTTTAGTAGATACGCCAAGGTTAGTCCCAAAACAAAAGTGCTGGTGTATCTAATTTTCATGCTTATTGCTCTCTCTCGTACAGCTTTCCACACCTATGTTGTGCATGCAATACGTCAGAGGTGTGCTTGCAATACATCAGAGGTGTGCTTGCAATACAGCTGAACTATTGAAGCCCTAACTTGTACAGCCCAGTGAAGATAAGGAATTGGAACCTCAGCTGGTACGATTCAGTGGAGCACTCTGACATTCAAAGAGCTATGCTGATTTATACACAAGCTGAGGATCTGCTCCAAGATGAACAAATACAAGTGTGCACCGGTTATGTTTAGAGGTCAGGCTGAACTCCACAAGGCAAGCATGCATGTCTTCCTAAATTGTATGTTCTTGTTCTACCACAAATGATTACAGTAGATGCAGAAGCCAATGGGTAAAATTCCTAGACCCCTGTTATGCACAAGCTCAAACCAGATCATCATAATAGTTCCGTCTGGTTTTAAAGTCCATGACTATGAACCACAAACAAAAGCAATCACATTTTATTTGCTGGGTTTAATTATGGGCTATCTTAGAAGTTTTGTTCTGCATATTCTACCTAGCTTCCATTCTGCATCTCAGTGCACATAACAACTTCTCAAATAAATATGAAATCCTCACTCAAACAGAGAATCGTAAATTCTCTTGAGTACGCTGAGCTACCCAACATGCCTATTTCACTCCCCATTTCCTCTCTGAAAGGAAAGATGATTCTGTGGTTAAGGTACTTACTAAGACTTGAAAGACCTGGGTTTATGTTTTTGCTCTGCCATAGACTGCCTGTGTGATAGTTTCAGCTTCCCATCTGGAAAGAAAACGGAATAACAGCATTGCTCTAGCTCACAAGGGTGTTGTCAGGCACTTAGGCACCAGCATGGCTTCTGTTACTGTTGTATCCACACACACACACACGAACCTCAGTTACACACACCAGAATTATATACTGACTGATCAGCTACACCTCATTTGAAACCAGAAGGAGGGAGGACAAAACACGCAACCCACAAGGCAAGAGCAGTACAGATTTAAACAAACTACTAATATAATAAGGGGGAAGTCTTTTAAAAGATTTGACAAGGAAAGAAAATTGTTTCTGAGCTTATCTCGTTTAGTTTAAGATAGCTAAAAGAGGGATTTTTCTTGTGCATGGTAAAGTTAAGATGCATTAAGCCAATGTTCAGTTTTGAAAAACCATAACATTTTGTTCAGAGTTATTAATATTTCCGAACTGTGAAGAATGTCCATTCCCAAGGTGCTCAGAACTCTGAGGTTCTGCTGTATTTATATTATGGTTTCATATGGGCTCTTTCTAGCTCCTAGATCAAAAGGATGTGAAAATAAGAGAGGCAGTTAAGTGATATAAACTTAATTCCCCAAATGGAATATCTTGGCTGTGTTTACACTACCTCCCTCCTTTGAAGGGAGGATGGTAAGTAGGGCATCGGGAGTTTATTAATGAGGTGCTGCGCTGTATATGCAGCACTTTATTAAGCAAATTCCCCCCTGTGGCACCTGCGAAGTGCCAGCTTGCATCTAGTCATGGCTCCCCCACCGGTACTTCGAAGTGCTGGGGCAACTTGGAAGTCCCTTTACTCTTCAAAATTCCTATCTGCTGATATGAATAAGGGGATTTCAAAGTTGGTGGGGTCCTTTCGAAAAGGAGCCCCATCTGGATGAGCCGTGCAGCAGCAAAAAAATGGCATGGCCATTTCCAAGATTTGGGTTAGTGTAGATGTAGACATTAGATTGGAAAGTCAGGGATAACCCTTATAATATGCAGGTGAGAGCTGGAGGCTCAGTATGTCCAAGGACATCTGTTCTCAGAATCCTTATGCTGATGGGGAAAAAAGCTCCATTCTCAGCTGTGGAGACCATGTAGCTTAGATCATATAAAGATGGACCTCCAACCCCAGTATAAGGGCACTCAGCAAGAGACCAGGGTTCCTTAATTATTTTGGCAGCAAGAAGGGAAGAACAGCGGAAATCAACAATTCAGATAATATTTTTGGACGGAATAGATCTCAAGAGTGAGCTTCAGCAACAGTGGATCCCAGAAACTCTATTTTATTGCTTTTGTCCTGGAATCAACGTAACGTGGTTCTGATGGGCACCATAACAGGTCATCTAGTTCCTGTGTTGAGGCTGGTCCAAACTCATAAAGCATCTCTGATAGATCTTCCTCTAACCTGTTCTTAAACCCCCCCAAATGACTGAACTTCCACAACCTCCCTTGGAAGCCTGTTACAGGGCTTAACTACCTTACAATTAAGAACATTTTTCCTACTATTTAATCTGACTCTCCCTTGTTTCAGATTAAGCCCATTACTTTTTCTACTTTAGTGGTCATGGAGAACAACAAATCACCTTCTTCCTTAACATATTTTAAGAATTTCAGTCCATCTTCAGCCTTATTTTCACAAGATCAAACATGTCTCGTGTTTTAAAAGCTTTTTTCCTTGGTCAAGTTTTCTAAACTTTAGTCATTTTGGCTGCTCTTCACTCCATACTCTTCAGCTGACACACATCTTTCTAAAGTGTTGAGCCCAAAACTGGACACATATCCAGCTGAGGCTTTATTAGTGCCAAGTAGGGTGGAGAGCAGTCCACCTATCTGGGGAGTATTTTGGGCATAGACAGAGGAACAGATAAGGATATCAATGCCAAGGTAGGGAAAGCAACATGCATTCATGACTTTCCATCCCCTATGGAGTTCACAAATAATATCTGCAAAGACGAAACTGCACATCAACACATATGAAGGGTGTGCTCTTGTATGGATGCAAGACCTGGTGTACTAAAATGTCTTCAAATCACAAGCTACAGACATTCATAAACAGATACCTGAGGTACATCCTTCACATCAAATGGCAAGCCTTTGTCACAAAGGAGGAGCTTTGGAACAGAGCAGGACAAGAACCAATTAACGTTGAAATCAAGAGAAGAAACTGGGGATGGCTAGGCTACACTCTCAGAAAACCATCATCTAGCACAGTCCGTCAAGTTCGCACATGGAACCCTCAAGGAAAATACAAAAGAGGAAGACCTCAGACAATGTGGATGAGGTCTACTGAGATTGAAGAACAGCTGGGGTACTCCTGGAGCCAGCTTGAAGTTTGTCCCAAGACCGAGTGAAGTGGACGAAACTTTTAGATGACCAGTGTCCATGTGGAGTACAAGGGTTAAGTAGTAGTAGTAGTAGAGTGGGATTATATTTCCCCCCTTTCTGCATCACAGAAAGCCAAATTGAGCAGCTGAAGTTATGCTCCATCTCTGGCTCTGTAAAGGGGGGTGGAAAATTCCATTGTAAGGGAGAAAAGCTCAATTTTAAAGAATACATAAAGGTGAAGTCAAGAATGCAGCCATTCACAGAAATTTCATTTCAGTTAAAATAAACCTGGGCTTGATTCTCTTTTATTTCACATTACTGTCACTTTAAAGTAAAGAGATCAATATTATGAGGGTAAATAAAATTTAATTTAATTTCACTGCCACATAGATTGCCAGTTGGTATAAAATGGACTCCGTATAAATGTAAATTAGATACCCACTGTATAAAGGAGACCAAAAACAAGCAAAATTCAAGTTTTGACATCTATTATTTTCATTTATGTAAAAGAGAGAACTATTTCAGGGCTGAATAAAAATATTTTATTCAAAGTACAGCGGTACCTGCTACAGACTTTATTTTGAACTTTCATCATCATCATCATCATCATCAGTCCCTTGACCAAGGTCATTAGGGCGCCTTCATGACAACATTCTTTCTAGTGTCTCTCCATCTTTGGCAGTCATGTGCCAATTCTTGAGTTGAGGCAAAGCTCATCCCTGTCTGTTCTTTAATGTTGTCTATCCGTTGTTTTTTCTGTCTGCCACATCTCCTTCTGCCATTCACTGTGCCTTGCTGTATGGTCTTGGACAGGCCTGATCTCGTTGCGTGTCCATACCATCTTAGTTTTCTCTTTTTTACTCTGGCTAGTAGGTCGTGATGAGGTCCTATTGCTGAGTTAATGATGTTTCTGACCTCTTCATTACTAATACGTGCCGTATAGGAGATGTTAAGCTTGCAGTATAGCCTCATTTCAAGGGCCTTGATCTTGCGCTCTAGTTCTGCTGTCAGAGTCCAGGTCTCACAGGCATATAAAAAGATGGAGTGTACAAGAACTTGCATGAGCCTTACTTTTGACTTTAGGGATATGTTTTTGTCTTTCCAGATTGGTTTTAATTTTGCCATTGCTGCAGTTGTTATTGCTGTTCTGGTGAGTAGTTCTGGTTTTGTACCTACATCAGAGATGATCGACCATAAGTATTTAAATTGTTTTACTTCTTCCAATTTCTGTTGTTTTATGAATATTTGTGCCGATATACCCCTAGGATTGTTGGTGATGAATTTTGTCTTTTCTGCATTTGTTTCCATGCCATATTTTATTGAAGTTTTATCTAGGCATTTAACAAGGTTATCTAGTTCTTTTTCACTCCCTGCCAATCCAACAATGTCATCTGCGAAACGTAAGTTGGTTATAGATTGACCGCCAATAATTACGGTTCCAGAGTGGTCACCTAGAGCATCTACCATGATATGTTCCAGAAAGATGTTAAAAAGTGTAGGAGAGAGTATGCAGCCCTGTCTTACTCCTACAGTGGTACAGAACCAGGCACCAATGGCACCATTGAATAATACTGCACTACTGGCCTTTTTGTATGAATTTTTAATTATGTCAATGAGTTTACTGTTGATGTTAAATTGCTTCATTGTTGCCCACAGTGCTGTGTGCCAAACTCTGTTGAAGGCCTTTTTAAAAATCAATAAAAACAAGGTACAGGTCTTGCTGATGTGAATTGTATTTCTGACAGCGTACAGATAGGTTGAAAATCTGTTCGGTGGTACTCCTGCTTGATCGAAAACCAGCTTGTTCTTCAGAAATAATCTTCTCGGCCTGGGGTGTTAGTCTGTGCAGTATGATTTTCAGCATCACCTTACTAGGGTGGCTAATTAAGCTGATGGTCCTGTAATTTCCACATAACTGTAGGTTTCCTTTTTTAGGAAGCGTTGTAATTAGTGATTTAGTCCAAGTTGTTGGCCATTCTCCACTCTGCCATATTTTGTTGCAAATCATCATGAGTATGTCAACCATACTGCTGCCTCCATTTTTTAAAAGTTCAGATGGGATATTATCTATACCAGGTGATTTGCCTGTCTTTAGCAATTTAATGGCTTCTTCAACTTCCTCCAGTAGGATGGAAAAGTTTGTTTCTTCTGTTGGGTTGTTAACTTTCAGAACATTGGGATCTCCATTGGAGTTATACTTGTAGAGCTCAGAGCAGTATTCCATCCATTTATAATGTCTCTCTCTTCAGTGAGGCAGTTGCCAGTGTTGTCTTGTATGGTGCTTATTCTGTGTTCTATAGTCTGTGTTAAGCCTTTAATAGCTTTAAAAGCTTTCTTATTGTTTGCATTTAGGCTCTCTTCAATCTCTAAACAGCAGTTTTCGATCCAATTTTCTTTTGCTGCTTTCAGACTGGTTTTTATTTTGTTGTTAATTATCCTATATTGTGTTGCTCCTTCAGCTGATTTTTTTCTTTTTCTTAAGTTCTCTTTGGTCATTTTGACCTTTACTTGTGGATAAACACAGGATAACTGAAGTGTGTTTTGATAGATCTTCAGGAATAGGAGAAATACGATTAGAAGTGCAAAGACAGTTTTGGCAAGTGAGTTAGAAAAGAAGAGTGGAAACTTCTAGCAATGAAGAAAATGAAACGTTGGAAGACTTTCAAGTTTGGTTCATCTTTAGAAAGTCTTGTCTACAGTCACCACAACTTTGTATTTCATATCAGGAGAAAAAGATGTAGTTGTATCCCAAATAGAACTTCTATAGACTCTCTGGGCAGGAAAAAAAAAATTAAAGTTTGACTGGAGGAAATTTCCATTGTACAAATGTCTTTGTCTCATGATACCTTATTAAAGGATTATATGGAACAACAACAGCGATGTGAATGAATATTAAAAGTTGTCCCATGCCCAGTGGATATTTTAACAAAACTAGTTAGAACATTGAAGTGCCAAAGTCAAGTATTTCCAATGGAATTTGGAGTTGGAGGTTGCCTAACAATACGATGTGGCATTGAGGTAACAAAGCTTCTGTTGAATACTGCATAGTTTGTATCTGAATTAATTGCATGCCTGTTTGAACAGAATACATGTTTAGAATGGAAATGCTTCATCAAATTTTGGGCATGATCTTCCCATCTATTACATTGATTTTCCACCTGTTCAGTTGTATGACATCGGTGGAGCTGCTCCTCACCAGTTTGAGTGGAAGGAAAATCAGGCCATATTAATTTTACTGTATCTTTAGTTTCATACATGTGTGGCAGCTTATTTATGAACACACTCCTAGTTTAATTTTCAGTACAAAAACCCAGCATATAACAACCAATATGTTTCCTTTGGTTGTTTGTGTCACTTTGTCCCTGATGGAAATCCTACCTGGCATTCACCAGCTTTATATAAAACAAGAGATACACGAAATCCAGAAGCAGAACCTAGAAAGATTCTAATCACAAATTACAACAGCTAATCAAGTTCAAAATGAACAGTTTTGTAGGGTATATCAGATGACAGGAAGCTTATTTATGCCCCCTGTGTGTTAATTAATTAATAGGACACCCCCTGTGTGTTAATTAATGGTAATACGGGTGTATCACAAGAGAGCCGATTTGGATAAGCCAGCAGGGGTTTTAGCTGGTTCTGAATAGGGGAATGAATAGAACAGCTGCGCTGATGCTTTCTCCAGTTGAGAGCAACAATGGTAACCTGCATTAGGGTGTTTTGAATACTATTGTGTCATTAAAAGTGGGGTTTAAGTGACATGCTTTATACAGAGCTTAATTTTTCCTTTTATTCAATGCTTCTATATCTGGAAAGTCTTCATGTTTGTACTATATTAGTGTATGAGCTCCAGCTGGGATCCATCGTGTGTGTGTACACAACACAGACAAAGGGTGGGACATGAACAAGAGGGCACAGAGAGATGAAGTGACTTGCCTATGAACACACAGCAGGCCAATGGCAGCTCTAGGAATTAACCTAGATTTTCACAATCCCAGTCTAATGCTCTATCTGCTGACCCAGTCTTGACAATGGACTGAGTGTCTTGGCTAGCTGCAACAAAGTCCAGACCACTCAGAGTGGTAAAAACACCTCCTTATGACACAGGCATCACTCCTCATGGCTGGCAGGTGCCATGAGGGTGCACTGCTACCCTGGATTAAACCACAGTGGTGTCTTCCCTCTCCCCCATAGAAAACACTGCTTGTTAGAGAAGTTGGCTAATTTATTCTCACATAGTTCTATATCCTATTCAAAGAAATTAGGCGATAGTATGGGTCCAGACCACCCCTTGGATGTTTTTCCGTTAGTAATGCAGCAGCTAGCGATACATTCAAGGTGCTCCGGCTCCTGGTCTGTTGGCAAAGTTAAAGTTTCATAGAACCAAAATACAGGATCATTACAATGGCACAAGGAAAGTCTTCTCCCTGCCTTGCTAATGACTCACTGCCCCACGCACAGTGTGTTTTAGGCTTCCAAATGTAAGCAAAAGAAACAAACAAAAGCAGCTCTGCAGTTCACCATTTACATCTCAGGGTTTCACTGACTCCCCTCCAAGGGCATTTTGGCATCTTCCTGCCTGCTTGCTAGCTCACTTGCTCAGACGCTTTTAATTCATTGGGTTTCCGGGCATGTACACTGAAATCAGACATGCACAGCTTGGCCATGCTAGCTGAGTTGCAGTTGCGGATTTAGGCTAAAGGGCCATTTAACTGCAGGGTAGGTGTCTGGGCTCAGGCACAGGCTTGTGCTTTAGAGCTCTGCAAAATGAGAGGGCACAAGAGCTCAGACTGCGGCCGTAACCTGAACATCTACATTGTAATTAAACAGCCCTTTCACCTGCAGGCAGTCCATGTGGGCTGAAACATCTGCATGTACAACTTGGACTGCAAGTTTTGAACGAACAAGTCACAAAATGTTACAGAGAAGTTGATTCTATCAAATAAACTGATCAGTAATTACAAAATAACTGAAATAAGCCCCTTAGTTGTTCAGCAGAGGATGAACTCCAATATCTTATAGCAGGAAAATTTCCTTTAAAGGGAACAGTTCCCACTCAATGAAGAGAAGAGAAAAATGTCTTGGTTAGAGAACTGAAAAATTTCCCTCAATATTTGTTTACGTCTCATTGTTGCTTTCGGTATTAAACAACTCCCGGAAACATTTGGTTACTGATTATGACCCAAGTGGCAAGTCAAAACTCCACAGTGCATTAGATCAGTTTCTCAACCTGCATGTCGGGACACTAAATTGGGTCATCAGAATGTTTTAAAGGGTCATGTGGCAGCTCCTGTCCATGAGGTTGTCTGGGCTTTGTTCCCTGCTCCAGGTACAACAACCTCTGGAGTCTCAGCACCACTCAGGTTTGGCCCAGCCATCACAATGAAAGGAGTCTGTAGGCCAAATCTGAGCAAGTGGCATTGCCACCCAATGAGCCAATCACAACTTCCTCATGAAAACGTGGTGGGAGTGGGAATTAAGGGGGAAAGGGAGAGCAAACCTGAGCAGGATCCAACTAAGACCACCTGAGACTTTCCACCCCCAGGCTATTTATTACATTGGCCATGTCTACACTAGCCCCAAACTTCGAAATGGCCACGCAAATGGCCATTTCAAAGTTTACTAATGAAGCGCTGAAATGCATATTCAGCACTTCATTAGCATGCGGGTGGCCACGGCACTTCAAAATTGACGTGGCTCGCCACTGTGTGGCTCGTCCCGACAGGGCTCCTTTTCGAAAGGACCCCGCCTACTTCGAATTCCCCTTATTCCTATGAGCAGATGGGAATAAGGGGACTTTGAAGTAGGCGGGGTCCTTTTGAAACAGAGCCCCGTTGGGACGAGCTGCGCGGTGGCGAGGCGCATCAATTTCTAAGTGCCGCGGCCACCCGCATGCTAATGAAGCGCTGAATATGCATTTCAGCACTTCATTAGTAAACTTCGAAATGGCCATTTGTGTGGCCATTTCAAAGTTTGGGGCTAGTGTAGACGTAGCCATTGTGACAGTCCACAAACACTTACAAAAGGGCCATGGACCCAAAAAGGTAGAGAATCACTATTTTAGATTATTCCATTTAGGAGGAGAAACTAGCTGTGGAATAAAGTATTTCATAGATGCAATGCTGTTTATAGCTGAAACTCTGTTAGACTCAAACAGCAGAAGACAATTCCTTTACTTGCTGTTCCAAACCTGCCTTCCAGTCTGAAATCTATGCCCCCAAAATGTTCTTCCTTAGTGTGTTCTCAAGGTCACATTACCAACTCTTCTGTTACTGTCTGATTAGCTTGCTTACTGCATTTGTCTCTGACCTACCCGACTCACTCACACACACGCAGCATTACCCAATGGAGACCTAGCCCACATTGGTCCAATTCTTCAGTGGCTTTGGATGCGGCTTTCAGTTAGCCTGACACAGGCCTGTATTTAAGCAGAAGTTACTTAACTGTAACAGAGAGGTAGCTGTGTTAGTCTGTACTCCAACAAATCCAAGCAGCAGGAATGTAGCACTTTAAAGACTAACAAAATGATTTATTCGGTGATGAGCTTTCGTGGGACAGACCAGGTCTTCAGATCTGAAGTGGAGCTTTTGTGGGACAGCCCATCAGTGAATAAATCCTTGTATTAGACTTTAAAGTGCTACACTTCTGCTGCTTTGTTTTGTTGCTTAACTGTGTCAGCCTGAATGCAATAGCATCTTCCCATTTACCTTGAGATCTGACTAAAACTAGCAAGTTTTAACTGAGCCTATAACAAAGCAATGACATTTGTCATTAGGACACAGATTTGAACTAATCCCTGGAACATATTTACATAACCACTTAATGATTCCAGAAAGAAATCAGGATTAGTAGGGAATTTCTTGCAATCAACAGGTACCCTTTGTGATCTTTATTAAACACATTGTGATAATTTTTTGTAAATTGTGAAAGGATGTTTTTGTATTATTGTATAACTGGCTTGTCGGTTGGCAAGCTTGACATTTTATATTCCTTATAAAGAAGCCTTCAAGTACTTCGATTTCATTGCTCTTGCAAGTGCTTTTCCATACAAAAGAATCTGGGGGTGAGGGGAGTAGGGACAGATTTCAAAGAATTAATTTTAAAATGAAGGGTTATCTGCTACAGGAAAAGCTGGCCCATGTCTGGCTAACTTAAAGGTTAGGTTTGCTTTTTGCATCCTCAAGTGGCTCAAAAAAAGCCTAACTCACAACGGACACAGCACAAATACAGTAACACTACAGTCTGTCTGTTCTATTAGACATTGGAGAGATTACTGCATTAAAGCTATAATTATGCTGTACTCTAGAAAAATGTATATGTAACAGACAGATTTTTAAAACAAATAATTGGTCTCTTACAACACGTAACCATGGGACCAGGCAGTATGTATTAGTGCTCATGCAAAAATACAGCTCATTGAAGAAGAGAGACATAAAAGCTACTAGACCAGACTGTAGAGTTGATGCTGTGCCTGAACTGCAATTTGCTGTTTACGTAGCTTATAAGAGATGCTGTATGCAGAATTTAAAAAACCCAAAACAAAAAACCCAGTGGACAATTGTTTAAAAAACTTGGGGCCTAAACTCTCTGCATCCCTATTTAGGCACCCCAATATAGAAGATTGCTCACATCCCTGGCTGACATAAGTCTAGAGTGTAGCATGGACATAGCTACAATTCAAGTCAGGGCTGTACTTCACTCCTTAAGGCAACATACCGGCATCAGCTCTCATTCATCAAGCAGCTACAACCCATCCAATACCAAAGGCACATACTCAGGTTGGCTAACCCTGCTACCATGACAGCTACACTCTTATTTTTACTGTGTTAACTTGACCAGATATAGCTCGAGTATGTCTCCTTAAACTGGGAAATTACGCTCCCCTCTGGAAGTGTAGACGTACCCAGTGTCACCCTACTGGAGCTGCCTGATTCCTAGTTTGGAATAAGACCTCCCAGAATAAACCACTGACTCTACTACATTACCAGTGAAAGATCTTACCCAGTTAAATCAGCCAACCACATGTCTATGGAAGAAATTACTTCAATTTTAGGTCTTTCATTGTTCAAGTATCAATTGATGGCTTAGTCTATAAGGTGTAAGTGGACTTATTTTTCTTTAAAACCAGGAGAATACATTTAGACATTTAAAGAACATAGTTTTGATAGGCTTTACATTTACAACTTTAATAGCCCACCTTTGGAAAAAGTCATGAATCCGAAGCTTCTAGTGGTGACTAGGGACCAAGTTATCAGCAGCTTGTGCAAATTCAAATCTCCCTGAAGGAGAATAATCTCCTGCCAGCTCAATCTTTGCATACTTCTTATTTGCTGAATGAATGAGGGGGATCTCAGCTCGTCATTCTGCTAAACAGCTAATCTTACTGATTAGGTTGATTTGTGTTTTGCATCCTCACATGGCATAAAGGCTTAACTCACTTATTGTTGAAGTAAATAAATCTTAAAGAAAAGCTTAAGAAGCCAAGACTCCAATCATTTTTCCTTATGTTAACGTAAAATTTCAAGTGAGGGTACTTAACTTTTGCGACAGCTTATGAAGGGATGTGATGAATTCTCATTATTTGCAGACAGACTTGGTCTATACTACAGACTTATGTTGGTGTAACTAGGTCCCTCATGAGGGTGTGGAAAATTACAGCCCCAGAACAAATTATTTACATTGCCATAATCCCCTGTGTAGATCACTATGCTGACTTTCAGTGGCACCAATAGCTGCCCCAGGCTCTACACTCTGGAGGTGGAGGGGGCAAGAGCAGAAGGGGTGGAGCCAAAGGCCAGGCAGCCTTCAGTGCCACCCAGACTGTGACGCTGATGCCCCACCCCAATTCCCTGACAGCCCCGCATAGCCAGAGTAGCACTGCCATAGAGTTTCAAAGGGGCCCATACTTCTGGCAACTGCTGCTGCCAAAGTAGCAGCAGTGGCTGGAGCTCCAGGACCCTTGGAAACGCCAGGCCTAAAGGCAACTGTCTTCTTTGCAGGCCTGTTGGCAGGACAGCTTCTCCCATCAATCTAGCCAGTGCTGCATGGGGAGAGGGAGTACCTCTGCTGAAGGAGAAGCTCTCCCATCAGCACCAGTCACATCTTCATTAAGTGCTGCCGAATCAACTAGCCCTGAAAATGGATGGCGCTGGAGCATCGGGCCCATACCCGGCTGTCGCCAGCAAAGAGAGCCGTGGGGCTTACGCCGCGACGAGTAGGAGGGCCGCTGCGGTGCGCCTTGAAGCCTAGGGCGTGGGCCCGGGTGGAGCCGCCGCAGGTGCAGATCTTGGTGGTAGCAGCAAATATTCAAACGAGAACTTTGAAGGCCGAAGTGGAGAAGGGTTCCATGTGAACAGCAGTTGAACATGGGTCAGTCGGTCCTGAGAGATAGGCGAGCGCCGTTCCGAAGGGACGGGCGATGGCCTCCGTTGCCCTCAGCCGATCGAAAGGGAGTCGGGTTCAGATCCCCGAATCCGGAGTGGCGGAGATGGGCGCCGTGAGGCGTCCAGTGCGGTAACGCAACCGATCCCGGAGAAGCCGGCGGGAGCCCCGGGGAGAGAGTTCTCTTTCCTATAGTGGCACTGCTGCAGACAAGCCCTGACACTAGATCTCCCTCTCAGGGCAGAGCTACACTAGACCAAAAAGTCAATCTCAGGTACGCATTTCCAGCTATGACAATTACATAGCTGGAATCGATGTATCCTAGAATGGTTATTCTGGTTGTCCCCACAGCAGGAGATCAATAGAAGAAACACTGACTGCTGAGAACTCCAGTACAGTAACACCTCAAAATACATGATTTCGAGTTGCACTTAATTTGCATTAGCACAAGTTAAGCACAACTCAAAATCCTGCTCCCCGCCTGTAGCCAGACATGAGCCCCCCATTTGGCCTTTTCTTCACCCCCCCACTGGGAGAGACAGAGAGAGAAACAAAGAGGGAGACAGGCAGCCTTTGATGTCCTGGGAACGCAGGTGTGCTGTCTCGCCCAGCCCCTCTACTATACACAGAAACCAGACAGTGGATGGGCTAGCTAATGGCCACCCTTCTGGCTGATCTCGGTGATTGACACGCCTGATCACTACCCCAGGAAGAACGGGGAATCTCTGCCCATCACCTCCAAAGGTGCCCAATTGTCCACAATTCACAGGTGCAAATTGAGCCTTGCACCTTCCCTGGGAAACCTGGGTTCAAACACATTCCTCCCAATTGGCCACTTGAGACCAGGAAGAAGCCTACATGACAAAAGGGGCATAAAAGGGGTTTGGCAGCCCACCTCCTTTGAGTTCCAATCACCTATACCTGCTGGCCAGGTCTGGAATTAACTCCCAAGACTGGGGACGCCTGGTTCGTATCTACTTCTTCCCGAGGGATTGAGAGAAAGTTTCTGGGCCACACCGGATCTGTGAGGCAGGGGTAAGAATTACACCTGTATTACACTTCTTTCCTATAGGAATTGAGGGAAAGACTCTGGTTCCACCAGGTCTAAGAGGCAGTGGTGAAAATCACACCTGCAACTTGCCTTTCTTGTGTACACATTACTTGTATTAGTTTAAGCTAGCTAGTTTGTCTAAAACTTTTCTTAAGTTAAATTGTGTTGTTTCCCCTTTAAAAACCACGAGTACTAACCTGTACTTTAATCATTTGTCTTAGTTAAATTGTTTCTGTCTTTGTATAAATAAAAAGTAACTGTTAAAGCCTCTCTAAGTGTAATTTTCCTCTTGCTGCTGTACCCAAACTAAATGCAAACCAAAGAACCCAGCCTGCCCTGGCTGCTTAGCGTAGCTGCTGGTGCGGCATCACCCACTTTGCCCCACCGGACCTTTAGCTGGCACCTGGGCATCGGCTCACACCGCCCCCCCCGGCTCAACCCCCCTGGCCCTGCATAACCCTGGTTCAACCACCCTGCAGTTCAACCCTCTGTGTCTCTGGTTCACTCCCCCGTGCATGGCTCCAGCTCACTCCCCCGCCCCCAACGTGGCTCCAGCTCAGCCCCCTGCTGGACTGCACAGCCCCAGCTCAACTCCATCCCCACTACTCCCTCTGCAGCCCTAACCCACCCCAGACTTAACTTTCCTGCTCCCCTCCCATAGCCCCAACCTACCGCCAGGCTCAACCTCCCAAACTGTCCCTCCCAACCCCAGGACATACCATTCAACAGGAGCTCCAGGTGCTCCAGCTGCTCCTCCAGCTGCTTAATGTGCATTCTACTGGTGAAAAAAGCCACCCCCTGACTTATGCAAAATTCGAGTTATGCAAGGGTGCATGGGAATGCAACCCTCACATATCTTGAGGGACTACTGAATGTGAAGGGAGAAAAGCCAGTTGAGAGTCTTTGGGTTAAGCTTAGAGGCAGAAGCAACAGAGGTAATGTTGTGGTTGGTGTCTGCTATAGACCACTGGATCAGGTAAATGAGGTAGATGACCATTTCTTCAGACATCTAAGAGAAGCTTCCAGATCACAGGCCCTGGTTTTCACAGAAAACTTCAATCACCCAGACATTTGTTGGGAGACCAATACAGCAACACAGACAATTCAGGAAGTTTCTGGAGAATGTTTGGGATAACTTCTTTATACAAGTGCTGAAGGAACTGACCAGGAGCGGTGCACAGCTTGACCTGCTGCTCACAAACAGGGAAGATCTAGTGGGAGAAATAGAAGTGTGCGACAATGTGAGCTGCAGGGATCATGAGATGGTAGATTTCAGGATCCTGACAAAAGGAAGAAAGCTGAGCAGCAAAATACAGACCCTTGATTTCAGAAGAGCAGACTTTGACTCCCTCAGAAAACTGATGGGCCTGATCCCCTGGGAAGCTAATATGAAGGGGAAGGAGTTAAGGAGAACTGGCAGTATTTTAAAGAAGCCTTATGAAGGCATAGGAGAATACATCCTGATGAGCAGTAAGAAAATCAAATATGGTAGGCATCCAGCTTGGCTTACAAGGGAAATCCTTGGTGAGCTTAAACTGAGAAAGGATGCATATAAGAAGTGGAAACTTGGACAGATGAGAAAGGAGAAGTATAAATATATTGCTGGAGATTGCAGGAGAGTAATCAGGAAAGCAAAAGCACAATTGGAACTGCAGCTAGCAAGGGATCTGAAGGGCAACAAGAAGGGTTTTTTACAGACATGTTAACAATAAGAGGGTGATCAGGGTGGGTGTGGGACAATTACTGGATGAGGGAGGTAACCTGGTGACAGAGGATGTGGGAAAAACTGAATTACTTAATGCTTTTTTTGCCTCAGTCTTCAAGGACAAGGTTAGCTCCCTGACTACTGCACTAGGTAATGCAGCATGGGAAGGATGTGGGCAGCCCTGGGTTGGGAAAGAACAGGTTGAGGGCTATGTATAAAAGCTAGACATACACAAATCCATGGGTCCAGATTTAATGCATCCAACGGTACTGAGGCAATTGGTAGATGTCGTTGCAGAACCTTTGGCCATTACCTTTGAAAATTTGTGAAGATCGGGAGAGGTCCCAGATGACTGAAAAAGGCAAATGTAGTGCCCATCTTTTAAAAGAGTAAATAAAGGACAATCCAGGGAACTACAGACTGGTCAGCCTTACCTCTGTCCCTGGAAAAATCATGGAGGGGATCCTCAAGGAACCCATTTTGAAGCACTTGGAAGAAGGGAAAGTGATCATGAGTAGTTAATATGGATTCACTAAGGGCAAGTCATGCCTGGCCAATCTGATTAGTTTCTGTGGAGAGGTAACTAGCTCTGTGGACATGGGGAAGTCAATGGATGTGATATACCTTGACTTTAGCAAGGCTTTTGATATAGTCTCCCACAATATTTTTGCCCATAAGTTAAGGAAGTATGGATTGGCTACATGGACTGTAAAGTGGATTGAAAACTGGCTAGATGGTTGGGCGCAAAGGGTAGTGATCAATAATTCAATGTCTGGTCGGTGGCTGGTTTCAAGTGGAGTGCCCCAGGAATCTATTCTGAGGCCTGTATTGTTCAACATCTTTATTAATGACCTGGATGAAGGAATGGATAGCACCCTCAGCAAATTTATGGATGACACTAACCTTGGGGGACAGGTTGGAGGGCAGGGATAGGGTCCAGAGTGACTCAGATAAATTGGAGGATTGGGCCAAAACTAATCTGATGAAGGTCAACAAGGACAAGAGCAGAGTCTTACACTTGGGGCTGAAGAATCCCAAGCACTGTTACAGGTTGGAGACCAACCAGTTAAGTAGTAGTACAGCAGAAATGGACCTGAGTATTACAATGGATGGGAGGCTGGATATGAGTCAACAGCATGTCCTTGTAGCCAAGAAGGCTAATCATAGAATCATAGGGCTGGAAGGCACCTCAGGAGGTCATCTAGTCCAGCCCCCTGCCTAAAGCAGGATCAACCCCAACTAAGTCATCCCACCCAGGACCTTCTCAAGCCGGGACTTTAAACCTTTTAGGGATGGAGAATCCACCACCTCTCTAGGCAATACATTCTAGTGCTTCACCACCTTCCTGGTGAAGTAGTTTTTCCTAATAGCAAAACTACACCTCTGCCTCTAACTTGAGACCATTACTCCTTGTTCTGCTATGTGACACCACTGAGAACAGTTTCTCACCATATTGGAGTTTCATACTCTAATGGCATAATGGGGTGGATTAGGAGGAGGGTTGACAGCAGATCTAGAGAAGGCCACATCTGGAGTATTGCATCCAGTTCTGGGCCCCCCAGTATAGAAAGAATGTGAATGCATTGAAGTGGGATCAATGGAGGGCAATGAAAATGATTCGGGGGCTGGAGCACATGATCTATGAGAAGAGGCTGAGAGACTTGAGCTTATTTATTTTGCAGAAGAGAAGAGTGAGGGGTGATTTGATTGCTGCCTTTAACTTCCTGATGAGGGGCTATAAAGAGGATGGGAAGAGACTGCTCTCAGTAGTGAGAACAAGGAGAAATGGTCTGAAGTTAGAGGGAGGGGTGTAGTTTGGATATTAGGAAAAACTATTTCATCAGGAGGGTGGTGAAGCACTGGAATGTGTTACCAAGAAAGGTGATAGAATCTCCATTCCTAGAGGTTTTTGAGTTCCAGCTTGACAAAGTCCTGGTTGGGATGGTTTAATTAACATTGATCCTGCTTTAGGCAGGGGAGTGGACTCAATGACCTCCTGAGGTTCCTTCCAGACCTAGAATTCTGTGATTCTATGACCTCCTTTACTCCTCACAACAGTGAGGAGTATTAGGGCCAGTTGCTGAGCCCTGATGGTTCAATTTACCATGTCCCCACTTGGTGCACTTACTTGAACCTCTGAAGATTTACCCTGAATGGGTCAACTTTCTGGTAAGTTTAGATGTACCCTAAGATATGTAGTAGCTAAAACAGAAGTTTTGGGTTTGCTGTGGTCTGTGTTATGCAGGCATTCAGGCTAGATGATCACACAGAACCCTTCAAGGTTTAAAATTTATACATGACTGTTGCAAGCAGACAATCCACGAAAAAAAAAAAGTAGCACTTTTAAATGTTCCCAAAGCTTACACATTCCTTACACAAAACAAAATTGTTCTATTGGACCATCTATTCATCCTGAGAGATACATGATTCAGAACGAAGCTTCCAAAGCCTGAATCGTAATGCATTCAGCTCTCAATAGGCAAATCACAGAAACAAACTAGCTCATTGCAAGATGGCATGAAGCAGCATTTCTTATTATATGCCAAACAAAAAACGATAATAAGATATCAACATTAGATCTAGGAAGAATTCCTGTCTTTAGATTTTGTTTTTCAAAATAAAACTCAGTCAACATTTCTATTTTCAAATAAATATACAGGTTGAGCCTCTCTAGTTTGGCACCCTTGTGACCTGACCAGTGCCAAACAAAAGAATTTGCCAGACCACGGGAGGTCAGTATTGTCTACCACATTACCAACACTTCTACTCCTTACTGGGCTCTTAGAGGCATTTAGGGGTAAATTACAATTTGCGACATCTGC
Organism: Carettochelys insculpta; assembly: GCF_033958435.1. Classification (NCBI taxonomy): domain Eukaryota; kingdom Metazoa; phylum Chordata; order Testudines; family Carettochelyidae; genus Carettochelys; species Carettochelys insculpta. The sequence goes on along the minus strand of NC_134139.1, from coordinate 20,781,204 downwards.
CTACTGCTGCTCACAGTGCGGAAAGGACTGCCACTCCCGGATTGGATTGCACAAGCACAGAAGACGCTGCTCGAATCAGTCCAACCGGGGTGCAAATCCATGATCCCTCGGGATCGAAGGATTCCTACTACTACAATTAAATAACAGCACAGAACACTGAGAACCAGGACTGGTGGCTGTGAACAAACTTTATGGGACCACAGGAAACTTGGACAACCACTTATCATGGGTGTGGCCAACTAACTAAAATCATGCTGTATTATGGATGTTGCCAGACAAGAGAGTGCTGGACTAGAGAGTTTCAACCTGTACTGATTTTGTCTTTGCAACACTAAAGAACAGGACTGAGCATTCAAAGCACCCACCTACATTTAACAAGCAATATTGCTATAACACTGTTTCATTCATAAGGTAACTGAAAAGTTCTTCACAGCAATCATTACACAATACCAATGAAATTCAAACTTGATGGTATCTTTTTTGCTTCATCAAGACTTAATTTATATTTTTCAGCATTGTATACAACACAAAAGGCAACCTTAAAATAGCAATAAGCTTTCACAAACAATATGTTTAATTGTAATTAGTATCATCCTATGCATTGAATTCCAAGGCTTAAAAAACTCAAGATAGTAATAATGAAATGTATCCTAATCTCTTGTTTCACAGATGAAATTGTATGTAGCTTTTAACTACAAATGTCATCAGAAGAGAACTAAAAATACACTTACTTTTGTGAGAAAGTCAGTCCAATTCCTGGGCCTCTGTCCTCTGACCAGTCCACTAGGACCCCCTAAGGGCCCTGTTGCTCTTGCTGGGGCAAGGGGTTGTCTGGGGGGAACCCAGCCCTGCCCCCACTCATGCCAGGTTCCAGCCCAGGGACCCTGTGCAGCTGCCAGTGGGAGGAGCTGACTCCCTTGGTCCTTGGCACAGCAACTCTCCTCCCTGAGCCACTTCCCCAGACAATTCTCCCTGATACCTTCTCCAGCCCGTAGCAGTCCAGGGCCTTCTCTCTTGATCGTGTAGAAGCTCCCGCTCTCTCTCTGTGATCTCCAGTGCTCCTACTGTTCTCCTTTGCTCCTCTCAAACCTGTTCATTCGTGTTCGTGTTCGTGTTCGTGTTCGTGTTCGTGTTGTCTTCTCTTCTCCCACTCCCCGCCCCCCCGACCTTCCCACTGTGGAGGGTTTTAAAGGCCTCTCATTGGCCCAGTCATTGGGACCAGCTGGCTTTAATTAGGCTGAGTTGAATCCTACCCAGCTGCCTCTGATTGCCCTGCAGGCCCTTCTGCTTGTTTAGGCTTCCTTCACCCTAGTCCTGCCACACTTTGTATATCTGTAATAAGCAATTAGGCTATGTCTACATGGCAGAGCTATTTCAGGATACCTCAGTATCCTGAAATAGCTACTTTGCATCTTTGAAAAGCACTCATTATTTTGAAATATTATTTAAAATAAAGGTGTTCTATTTCAGCATCCCTGTACGCCTCCTTGCAGGAGGAGTAAGGAATGCTTTGACATAGCGCATTATTTTGGACATTTACTGTACTTCAGACAGCACGAAATGCCAAAATACCTTATTTCAAAATAAACTTGAAATAAGATACACAGCTTATGGTGCCATGTAGAAGCAGCCTTAGACTGTGGTATTTTGATACTCTAGGTTTTTGAATAGTCAAAGACTGAAAGATGGTGTAGATAAACAAATGACACAAATACTCTTAAAATTACGGAAAAGAAACTGTCTGTTCTTATAATGAAAGACATCCAGATAATAAACAAATAAGACTCATCTACCTTATAAATATAAAAGCTGGGAGTTGATGAAAGGACGTGATTGCTGTAATAATGTGTGCATAAATTCCCAAATAAGTGTTGCAAGACGTTTTAGAACAGAAGATTTTAGAAAACACAGCAAAGCATATTGCAAAACCTGGAAGAATGCTAGACAACTCACAATCTGACCTATGAAGAAAGAGTCCTCTAGAGAAACAAAAAACAGACCTATAGCACTAGGGATCCCTATTTACCTTTTTAAGCCAAAATGTTATTAATACTTAAAATAGTGTCAGCAGTTAATTGTGCCACTTTGATTCATCCTTGCTCAGTGCTCCAGGGAAGAATTTCCAGGAAACTTTGCAATTCTGCAAGCTACTGACCACTCGTTTCCCAATGACTTCAGAGTGATTTTTGGGTGCACAGCACCTCACCAAAGGAGCTCAGCAGTTTGTAGGATCAGGGCAATGATGTGGTCTAATGTGAGAACCCAGCAACTTGCCATTTTAAACAGTACAGGTCAAACCTTTTTCAAAGTAAAGAGCTGGAGTGTGCAAAGCAGAATGCTTGCCAAGATTCAGGATCAGTAGAGTAGTAAACCATGCCTAGCTCACAAGCTGTTACCTGGAGCATTTTTGCGCCATGCCCAGGGGTCTGCAACCTGCAGCTCTTTACGGACTTGTTTGTGGCTCCCAATGCTATAATTGCAAAGTTAAAAAAAAACTCCTGATTATTTTTGATAAACTGTGAACATTTAAATGCCCAAAAATGAACAACTCATATCTAAATAGCAAACGATATGTGATCTCAAAAGCTGGATAACTCCCCCTAGCATCCTCCAGAGATAGAATGTTTGGGAGTGAAAGTCAGGAAGACAGGCATACAAACACACTTTTAAAATGTGAGGAAATAGAATATGTAAAATGTTTGTGAAAGCTCTTCAGTAAACATGTATCACATTACAAATCATTGTGTGTGCACTGTTCTTAAACTAGGCGTTACAAAAAGTACGGTTTGACATTTATTAAGGACGTTCTTCTATTCCCATGCATTCTTCACTCACACCAATGTTACAGGGCATTCCATACTAAAAGACATGCCTTAGTTTGTCATGCTAACAAGAAGAGACAAAATATGACATTTTGGCTGATCGTGAGAAAGAGGGTGAAATAGAATCATAGAGAATTTATAAGTAAATAATTATACATCATACTTCTATTCCTATCTCTATACTTAAACCTGCATTTTGGCTATAGGGGTATTCTTCCCCAACCAACCCTTCAACACTGCTGGGGATGCAAACTAGCAATTTAAAATGGACAAGGGCTCTGGCTCTGGCCACAGTAACAGCGTAGGTGGCTGGGAGCTCAAGGCCCTCTTAAATCTCTGGCCCTTTCCCCCGTGACTCCCCCAGGAGCCCTGCTCTATGTCAAACCTTAGAGGGGACAAGGCATAGACAGTTTTTGCTATGATAGAACTAGCTGGGGTCAATCCCAGGTTGGGTGGGGGTGTAAGGCTGACCTTGACTGGTTACATGAAGGTCAAAGCTACTTTTCCCTTGTCCCCAGGAGTGTTCTACCTCTTGAGAACTGTCCATCTGGGACTTCTGGCATTGGTTGTGTCGGTGGACAGGATACTGGGCTGGATAGACCTTTGGTCTGACTCAGTATGGCTGTTCTTATGCTAAAAAATAATTCACATGCATTGCGGCTCTTGAATTATTGAGTTTTTTTTCTAAACAAACTGGAAAAATGGCTCGTCTTGCTATTTTTGTCGCTGACCCCTGGCCATGCCAGAACATCACTGTGGAAAAATAAACACCCTAACTCCAATTCAGGAAGGCAGTAAAAGCACAGGGACATCAGCTCTATATCCCCGGGTTGTGTTGTCGATAAGACTAACCAAAATGCTTGGAAACTGATTTTGCTGCTGTGGTCACAGCGAAGCCAGAGTGCAGGAACACTGAAGCAATGAGGTTAAAGAAATGTCTCCTGCCACTTATTAGCATGAGTAAGAAGATAATTTGCTTTGAACGTTCCCTGAATAAGAAACCACCATTACGAAAATCCCACAGGCAACATATAAGTATGGATTAAAGAAGGGCAGTTGTTAAATCTTAGCTTGCCCCACCCCCCAGTCCTTAGCAGATAAGGAAAATAGCAAATGTACAATAACTTCTCACTTAACGTTGTAGTTATGCTCTTGAAAAATGATACTTTACGCAAGATGATGTTAAGTGAATCCAGTTTCTCCATAAGATTTAATATGAATGGAGATGTGGCTAGGTTCCAGGCAATGTTTTTCAGCAGACAGAAGACAGCATAGACAGGCACAGTGTAAGTTTTAAACCATATAAAACAATTTATTACTACACACAGCAACGATAATTGTGAAGCTGGGTTGAGTTGTGGGAGTCAGATGGGGGGAATATTTCCCAGGGAATGTCTTGCTACTGAAAGATGAAGTAGCACTTGGCTGAGCATGCAAGAGTTAACACGTTGCTGTTAATGCAGCCTCACACTACACAGCCTCTTTGACTGACTCTGGAGGGCGGAAGCACAAAAGACGCATGGCAGTGGCTGCAAGCACTTCCTTGCAGAAACAGAACATGATGAGAAAGACGCACTATCCCACTGAAGTGCTCCGCTCTCCTCCGGATGATGCACACACGTCTGCACGGTGCCGAAGGAAAGGGGGAGGGTGCTCACCCCTCTTTAAGTACTGCTCTTGCAAGCAGGCCAGGAAGCCCAGAGACAGGACTCTGTAGATGTGACATCGTGCTTTATGGAAATAGGGTGCAGAGAGGGGGACTCAATGGGGGACAAAGCGAGGGCACCCTGACATCACCACTCCTTTCCCTCTCCCACCCACTGCTCCACACAGCAAACAGGAGGCTCCTGGAAGCAACTCCAAGGCAGAGGGCAGGAGCAGAACAGCAGTGGGGGAGGGGAAGCTGAAATGTAGCTGCCCAGCTGTGTACCTTACAGAGCTCTTGGGGGGCTGATGCGGGGCTGCCACCTCACCCTGGTTCCAAACCCCCACTAGGACAGGCATCTTCTCCAGAAATTCCTCCAAGTAGTGGACAAAGCAGGCAGCCACACAGCATCATAAGGGAGCATTGCACAACTTTAAACAAGCATGTGTGCGAATAGATAAGCAACATAAGAATGAAACAACATTAAGTGCAATAACATTAAGTGAGGAGTTACAATTCAAAAGGAACCGGGGCTCCCAGCTTCTGCTGCTGAGGCAGCATCTGATGCCTCAGGCCTTTTAAATCACCACTGGAGAGCCACATGGCATACTGCAGGCAGTATGGAGAGTTCGGGGAGAGCACAATACAGTCTGGGTAGTGTTGAGGGCTGGCTTCCCTGGCCACATCCTTCTGCCTGGGGCCCCACCCCTTCTGGGAGCCCAGAGCCACACTCCCCACCTTGCCCAGGGACCAAGCAAGTCTATCAGCTTCCCTAGATGTCACCAGAGCCCATCACTGGAAATCAGCTTCCTTATACACATGTTCCAATTGAAAAAGTGGGGATGGGGGAGGGAATTAAACACAGGAGCAGAATTCAGCTTATGCTCACCCATTTATTTCTGATCACATAGATGTGTAGTGCACACGGACGTGCCTTTCGCTTGAAGAGCATCTGCTGCTTAGAAAGATAATGCAATCAAGTCAGATAATATTGCAGGAAGGCTGGCACAAAAGAGTAACTTCCCCGCAGCTTCTGAAGTTAATTTCCATTTGCCGAAGCCAATGGGAATGTGTGGTTCCAATTTGCCAAACTTCCAGAAACGAACTTTTTATTTCAAGGTGAGGCAGCCACTCATGATAGATGTTTGAAAATTAACTCAAAATGTATTTTTGTAGTAGTCGGAAATCTAACTAATGTACAAACACTGCAGCCAAGGCTAACTAGAAGGGATATTAGCAGGAGAAGCTACTTCCTAAATTACATTGAATATATGCAATTTACCAGTTGAGAATCTGCCCGGGGGTGGCTGGGATGTGGCTGCCATAGAGTTTGCTACATTCTGAGTTCCACTACTACTGTTTCCTGAACCCAACACCAGTCAATCAAATATATGGGCAGATTCTCTAAAGTCACTGAAATGCATTGAAATGCCCCAATCCCTCAGTGCAGCCACACATAAGCAGAAGCCTGGAGTTGACTGTAGCACGAGGGAGTTCTGGCACTAGCTTCTGTCTAAGGGAAGCTTAACACACAAGCAAGGCTCTAGGCGGTTTAGCTACAGGTAAAGTAACTGTGGTTCTTCTAGCAGTTGGGTTGACAAAGTGTCTGTGGGCCTCATAAACCTTATGGCATTATATTTCTTAAAGGGCCACTGTAGGTTTTGGCTATAGAATGATTTATGTTTCTTACATCAACACCTGTTTGTTAATAACAACATATATTTTGTAAGGCATCCCACACCCAAAGGCATGAATAATTTGGTACCCTCGGTCTCAAAGGTCATCTCACATTCGAAGTGATCGGGATGAGGACTAATGTGTAGAAGGAAAATGAGCACTTGGATTCAGACACACTATAAACAGTGGGGCCAAAATGCCCTTTTTTCATGTCAGTTCTGCAGCAAACATGAGCATTTCTGTCTGCCAAAATTCATAAACTATTTTTGCTCTTCCCAGGAACTGTTCTTCCCCTACAGGATGAGTTGCTATCACTGAGATTCTGAGATTAGTGCAAGTGACTTGTGTCCTCAGGGGAAGAGAATGGGAGCCCAGCTTTGTGAGACCAAGAGATTATCATGGAAGAAGCACTGAAGAAGCAGGAGCGAGGGCCACAGTAACAGCAGCATCCCAATCCAAAGGTTCCTATGGGCCAAGATTCTGAAGAGGACAGATGTAGTGGGAGCATTGTCATACCAGCTCTGAGTAAGGGAAGTGCGGAAAACCCAAGTGACAGAATACAGACGCAACAAAGAGGGCCTAAGGTTAGGAGCAAACTGCCTAATTCTAACAGGCACTTCTCTCTGTGAGGATAGTGCAGAGGAGAAGACCATCTGCCTCATTTCTTATGGTGTGCAAAATTCATTTCCCTCCTTGGCCATCCAACTTGGCTTGTCCATGTCCCATCCCAAGGCACGCTAGCAGGGAGCAGTCCCTACCTATGTAAGTGTGTTGGGATGAACTGTGGCTGTATCTACACTGCAATGTAAGTCTAGGGCTAGTGGGACTCCTGTCCACTGACCCATGTTAGGAATTGCTGGACTTGACCATCTACATTACGTTGTAACTCTTGGTTAAGCATTTTTCAGCCCAGGCTCAAACCTAGGGCTTGGATGTCCACACTGCAGAGCACAGACCTGACCCAAAGTGCTTAGTGCCCCAGCCCCAATGGCAGCGCTCTAGCCCTAGGAACAGGGCTGACTGATGACGAAAGACACCAGGGGGACACTAGCCATGTGACCATGCAGCCAAGTGACACCTCCATGCACCACTCCTAGCTGGGAGAGGGCCAGAAAAATACCCCTCCGTCCCTGCCCCTGCCCTGCCATGCCTCTTCCCCACCCCGCCTGCACACTGCCAAACCCTGGCTCTGCCCAAGCCCCTGCCTCCTGCTGCATCGCTCCACTTTCTGATGGTGAGTGTGTGGGGCAGTCCTGCCTTTCTGCCAAGTGATGCCTCCACCAGCTGAGGAACGAAGCTGCATTGCTCTGATTCTGCCCCCCACCCCGCCACTGCCAGTGAGTGCAGGGGGCAGAGGCAATCCCTGCTGAGAGCACCAGCCCTCTGCTACTAATCCCCTGGGCCACACAGAGGCACTGGCCTTTGGCCCTCCTGCCCTATGGTGTTTGGGAGACCACAGAATTCCTCAGTTTCCCCTCAAAAGTTGCCCCTGACTAAGAACACGCTGAATTGTGGGACAACTCTACTGCCCACCCTGTCCCCTAACAGTGGCGGTGCTATTGATGGGACTAAGGAGAACATGAGTGCATCAACTGCAAAATTAGTTCTTCCAGTGGTTGCCTCAGCAAAATGACTGTAGTTGAACAAAACGTTGTGCTGAAACACCATCTAGCTCGAGAATTGGGGTCTCCACCTCTAGCCTGAGTCACATGGGCAGGAAAATGTCCCCGGGCCCCTCTCTGGAGGTTAATTAGTACATTGGCCTCCACAACTGCCACACTGATCAGCTGAAGCTTTGCAGTGTGGAAGGTTTAATGAAGGTGCTTCTGTTTGCCTGCAGTATTTATTTGTTTTGGTCTCTTGGGAAGCTTGACATGACATGTTGGCTGCAGAGTGGAACCCTCACTCCCCAGCCTAGCTGCTGCTGGCTGTAGAGAGGTAAAGTGCATCCCCACACACATGCTCACAGAGGGATCCAATACTCCTGCCCCTGCCATGCCCCTGAAAACAGGGATAAGAGATCCCCGGAAGACTGCAGGGAAGTTTAGTGTTGGGAAGTTTCCCACTCAGAGCCCTAACACAGCGCACTGCTTGGGTGCCCCAGGACAAGCGCCTCAGGGGAGGGGGCAGAAGCCAGGGTTAGACAATGGAGTGGAGCCAAGCTGCTGCCTTGCAGGGAGAATGCCAGGCAGGACTCCTGGCTCAGCCCAGTCAGGGGAAGGCTGACCCCCAGCATTCTGTCAGCTGGGAACTGCCTCCTGCCTGTAAGCTTTGCTCTCTACTCTGAGCAAGCTCTGCGCAGCAGTGAGAAGGAGCCTGAGCCTGACAGGAGAAGCAGAAAGAGGAACTGCACACGGCCAGACTGTAAAGGTGCCTGTGGCTGCTGTCCTGGCAGCCTGCAACACTGCTCCTCTGCTGCTGCAGACTCTGGGATACACCTAGAGGACTTCTGCGACCAGAGTCAAAGGAGGCCATCAGTGTGCAGGAAAGCAATATGGCTTGAACTCTGGGTCCCTTCTTAACATGGGCTTGTACACTCTAGCCCTTCAGGTTGCTGGCACCCCAGTCTGAGACCTGCATTAGCATATTTGCCATGTGGATACAAGGGGGTGAGGGGTTTGACTTGAGCCCAGCTCAGACCTAGCCTTAAACTGCTGTGTAGACATACCCTATATCTGGCACCAGCAAAGGGCACACAAACTGGGCTAAGACTCCTTGCACCCTGCACGTTGGCCAACCTTTAGGTTTAGTTTATTGTTCTAGTCCTACCTCCAACTAGTCCATTAAAAGAATCCTCGTGAGGAAAAGGTGTTGAGCACGGGGCAGGTGCTACCGTACATAACCACTAAGTTGGTGGTTTGCCTGTGTGCTGCTGTGTCTACAGACTGCAGCATGTCTACATCTTACCAAGCACAACTGCAGCGTTTTTACACTTGGAGAACTTCCTGCAGCTCCTACCCAGGATGTAATTGGCGGCTGGAGCGCTATACCGCCTTCTCATTCTGACACTTACTCCTAGGCCTGCTGGCTAAAATGTGGAATAAGAAAGACTGGGGCCCCTCCATTTCTGAAACCCTAGCTAAGGATTCTCATATTCTATTTTAAATCAGGAATTGTTATCAATTTTCCTAAGGCACCAACGCACGCCAGGACCCAAAACTGTCACCTGGATGACACGAGACAAGTCATCTGTGGCTTTGTCTCCTTATCATATCCACTGACCCATTTACAGACATCCTGGGATAAGTGCACAGGAGAATAGACCAAACTGCAAAACTCTTGATGTTCTCAGGACCTGATTGTAACTGACTGTCCTGCTCACCAACTGTTTACATTCCTTCATTGGCATATGATCTCAAGAAATTATTAAAGGATAATGCATTAAACAGCTGAGATAATGCATTTAGGATGTGCCTACACAGGGAAACTGGTGAAATAAACTAGGGTGTGAATTTAAAGCCCAATGGTTATTCCATCCTAACTCTCTCACTCCTTACTCAGGGTGCATCTACACTAGGAACCAACTTCGAAGTTAGGCGCTACTTCAAAGTAGCCCGCCGACAGTCTGCACACATTGTCCCTTATTTTGAAGTTAACATCAAAGTAAGGGAGCCCAACTTTGAAGTCTTTACTCCATTCCCAGGAATGGAGCAGTGTCCTACTTTGAAGTTTAACTTCAAAGCATTGTGTGTGTAGATGCTCTGCTTCGACATCTGTTACTTCAAAGTTATTTTTGTAGTGTAGACGTGGCCGAAGACCATCTTTGTTCCATTCAGGTTAATTCACTTCCAATGCGAGTTAAGTGAAGCTCCACAAAAGCATTCTTAGGATGTGTCAACACTACAATGCCCTGTCAAAAGGACAGCTTTGGAAACTAAATGTCGAAAAACAGCCTTTCAACGAGGAGTGTCCGCACTGGCAAATGGAGAGCGAAGATCTGACCTGTCACCTCAAAAGGCCCCACTGCACTTTCGAAAGAGAGCATCCACACGTCCCAGGGTGTCCTTTTGAAAGCACAAGACCAGGAAACGCTGCAGGCAGGGTCACATGGTGGCCAAGTCCTTCCAGGGCCATCACCAGCCACCCCTTTAAAGGGCACCCACCCCAGAGCCTTGACCTGCACACGCTGAGGCCTGGCTAGCTGTCCCCAGGCAGGCAGATGGAGAGTGGGTGGGGGAGCTGATCAGGGTCCATGGGAGCCCAGGATGCCAGAGGTCATGGCCAGCATGCTGGCCACAGGGCTGACTGCAGTGTTCCAGTGGCTCCGGGTGGCCACCCTCCTGGAGGCTGTCCTGAGGGCGCGATGCCCCCACCCTGTCTCCCAGGTCATCTGCTGCTTGCAGGGCTTCCCCACCAGCAGCAACTGGTGGGACCGGCTGATACTGGAGGACTGGGGCAACGACTGCAGCTGCATAACTTCAGGGTGACCATGGGAACATTCCTGGAGCTGTGCCACTGGCTCATCCCAGCCCTCCAGCACCACGACACCCACATGAGGCCAGTGCTCCAACTCCAGAAAAGGATGGCAATCACCCTCTGAGAACTGGCCACCTCAGACAGTCACCGATCCATTCGGCACCAGTTCAGGGTGGGCACGGCCACCATCTGGGCTGTCCTGAATAAGGTAAGCCATGTCTAGGTCACACCTAGACTGCATGTGGGGGGCAGGGAACGCAGAGGAGGAGGGTCCCCGGCACAGGGCACCATCGGGAACTGGGGATCAGTACCCACTGGGCAAGGGGGAGGGGATGGGGACAGGGGCACATGCAGGGGGCAAGTGGAAAGCGCCCCGGGGATGCATGCGAGAGTGACTCACGAGGGGATGGCAGCTGGGTCAAGGTGGGTGGTCAAGACCTGGTTTGGGGGTCCAGATTGGCAGCCATCTGGTCCCAGGCCTACTGCTCCATGGTGAGCCAGTCCCACAGCATGCCCTTGAGGTCCAGCAGGGCTGCAGTGTGGGCAGGGTCCCCCGTTTCCTCCTCCCCACCCTGTTGGCACAAGCAGATGGCCTGGTGGTGGCCCTGTGCTGTCCCCGGTCCGGGTCTAGGCCGTTCCCCCTCATCTTTGGAAATTGGGCTCCCTGGCCCGTGGATGGGGCTGGTCCAGCTGCTGGCTGCTGGAGCTGTGGAGACAGAAGAGGAGAGAAGAACAGGCTGTTAGTCCCATGCTATGGCCCCTGCGTCCCAGCCCCTCCCCTCCCCGTCCTGAAGCACTGCGATGACAGCATCTTAGGGTTTCCCACATGGGTGGCACAGGCCTGGTCTCCTCTCTGCAACCCCAGGTCCCCCCATGGCTGTGCAGCTCATGGTGCTGTCCCAGCTTCATGGTGCTGAGTGCCATGCATTGGCCCGCCTGGGGAGTGGGGCCATCTGGGTTGCATGTGCTCCAGGGCTGGTGGCTGCATGGGTGGGCTGTGGCCACCCAGGGTGGGACTGAGTGCCCCCTCCCCTCCCTGGGCTCCAGGACAACTGGCATGCATGAAACCTACCTGTGGTCCCCTCCAGGAACTTGGATGGGGCACAGGTGGAGGGGTCCAGATGAGACATTGATGATGAGGGCCCCCTTGCTCGAGCTCCCATTATCACTGATGGTCTCCTGTCAGTGTACTATCTGCAGGCACCTGCTGTGGGGGTGCCAGTCCCGGGTGGTCCTCACCCTCCATTGCCATGTCTGACTTGATCTCTGGCTTGGCTGTGTCCAGGCTGATGGTTGGGAGTCCCGCCTCCTTGGGCCCGAGGACGTAGTCCAATTCCTTAACGTAGGGGCAGCTGGTGGACTCTGCCCCTGACCATCCAGATGCATGCCAGGCCTTGCAGTACCCCGGCGGAGCTACTTCACCTTGGACTTTTCACTTGGTCTGGGGTGCGGGTGGGTTTTCTCCAGCTGATGAGGCCCTTGGACAGCTGCTCACAGGCTGCAGCATTGCGGTGCCAGACCCCATTTGATGAAGGACCTCCTCATCCTCTCAGAGGGAGAGGAGGTCCCAGAGTGTGGCCTCTGTCCAGAAGGGGGCCTGGCGCTTCGGGGCCTGGCTTGCCTCCTGGGAGGGCTCCCCAGTTTCACTGGAGGACCCTGGGCTGGATGGGGGTCTGCCTGGCTGGCCATGGGTCCTGTGAGGGTGGCAGGCTGGCTGGAGCATCACAGCTGGCAGCAGGCTGTGCAGCAGTGTCGGCTCCCTACTGCGTGCACACTCTCAGTTTCCTGCCTGGGGGTTTGTGGGAACATCCTGCATCTTTAAACGCGGCTGGATGCTGGACTCGTAGAGCTCTGCATATGCTGTGAGTGGCGCCCCCACTCGCCAGCTGATCAGCGCCATGGAGGACTCCCTCTTTCGAAAGAGCCATCTGTGGAGCATCGACACTTGCTCTCTTTAGATATAGTCTTTCAAAAGGGGGCGGTCTTCCCATTGCAGGAACGGAGGACTGAGTTCGACGAGTGACCTCTTTCTTTCCAAGTTAACTTTGAAAGACTGCAGTGTAAGTGTAGACGCTTCGCAGAAGGTTTTGAAAGGTGGCCTTCTGTCGATGTTACTTTCGAATGTACTTGCTAGTGTAGACAAAGCCTTAAGGTATGTCTGTATGGGAGCTGGAGGGATAATTTTGCTAGCTTTGACTGAGTATAGCAGCTAAACATAGCAAGTATAGCCGCAGCTACCCGGAAATTGGCTGGGGGTTGGGGGAAACAGCTGCTCAAGTACTATTGCATCTCAAAACCTGAGGACATACTCAGGGAAGCTAGATCTATTCCACTACCCACAAATACTATTTTTAGCATGCTAGCTCAGTCAAAGCCAGCATAGGTATGGCTCCCTGTGCTAGAAATCACACTTCCAGCTCTTCTGTAGACATAGCCAGAGGGTGCAGTCAGAGCGTCCCAGAATGCCGAAGTGAAATAACTATTCCAGGCTATTCCCCTATGTAGACAACCTGTCAAGGCTGTTCCCCACTCTGGCACTTCAAGTGCAGAAGGTAGAGGCCTGCAAGAGACCTTCAAAATGTAAAGACTTATAACACTACCAAAGGTCACAGATTCCTTGAGCTTGGGTGATCCATTGCCATTACCCAAATGCAAAAACCCCTCTGAGATGCCAGGAAGATGCACTTGGGAATTTCTTCCTGTGGGTACTCGCAAACTCTTTCACCCTCCCTCCAGAGAGAGCTTGAAAACAACTGTCACGTTCCTAATAGCTGCCTTGCAGTATTAGGTATGTGCACAAGAACATCCGGCCTTCTAGGATGCAGGAATGAGATTGTAGTCTAAAACGACTATTTTGTTAACAAAACAAAGGAGATGTACTTGGTACAGCATTATTTGGTGGCTAGGTGAGACAGGGCAACTGGAAAAAACAACAACAACAAATTTCTTCCCTGGGATTCAGTCCAAAAGTTACAGTGTACAGGAGGGGTAGTACATGGGATCAGCACAGGGGAATCCAATAAACCCAGAATAAAGAAAATAACCCAATTGCATCTGACTAGACATTCCCCGTTCTACTCACACATCGGTTGTTCCAAGGTTTAGTTCTTCCCTCGGCATGGATGTTGCTGGAAATTCCATACCTGGCTTCTGGTTCAATCCATCTCTGTCCGCTCACATTCAGAAATTCACACTCGGTTTTCATTGGATCTCCTAGCTCCCTGCCAACATGTCCTGGAGATTCTGAGGGAACCCACTGTTTCTGTGTTTAAGCCTTGCAGGCAATTTAGTTAACTGAATGGCTGGGAGGTCCAGAAAAGGGTAGTAACCCTCCCAGTCATCACATAAGGCCTTAGAGAAACGTGTATAACATCTAGTCATTGAAGTGAGGGCTGGGACCAAATCTGGACAATTTTGCATTTATCTCTTACTTCCTTGTGAGAAACTTGTAGAATGCATAAACACCCAGTGTTCACCTCTGCTCAGGCAGTTTGATGGGTATGAGCTGTGAGTGGCAATTAGCTTTGAAGGCAAGGCCCAGAACTGGCTAAGCAGCTTTACTGATGTTTCTCTGATTGTTATGGTGGTAGCACATTTTGAGGGACTTTCATTTTCATACTGCTGCCAGATTTTAGCTCCTGGATTTCCCCTTTGAGTAAACATTGGCTGAATGATGTCTTTTAGTGAGCTCTTTTATAAGCCTGATGATGCACCTTTTCTATTAAAGCCAAATACTCAAAGATGGCTTCTGATCTGAGATCTGTTCACAAACTGAAGATGGCATACACACACCCCTCATAGAACTGGAAAGGACCTCAGGAGGTTGAGTTGAGTCCCTTGCCCTCTTGGCATGATCAAGCACCATCTCCCTTTCTTTTCCCCCCACAGATCGCTAAATGGACCCCTCAAGGATTGGGCTCACAACCCTGGGTTTAGCAGGCCAATCCTGCAGGGCACATTAAAGCAATACAGCAGAAAGCAGCCTACATTTCACACCCCTTTGCCAAATGCTGCTTGCAGTTATGTTGGTGACTATTTGGAATAACCCTTTTTATTTCAAAGCACTAGTTACATCATTTGTTTTCATGGGACTTACAGAAGATACAACTCCGATTGGTGTCAGTTTGAAAAATTTCACCCACTTTGTATAAAACTGGGCAAAGGGTAGCGATCCCAATCTGGAAAAATAGCGCTTATGGTACACTATTTTAGCTTTATTACTACAGCTTTTTCTAAAAGTTCCAATTATTTTTCGTAGAAAATTTTAATGTAAAAACTCCTATATTTTTTCTTTAAAAAAATTTGAGGAAATGAAACTGTTTTCATAATCATGTTTTAGATAAAAAGTAATTTTAGAGAAAAATTGGTTTACTAGAAGCCAAAATTTTATTATAAAATGTTCAGTTTTCAATGTCTGACGTGTTATTTGGGAAAAAATGGAAGATTCCAACTAAAATGAAAAAATTCAGGGAAAAGCAACATTTTTCATCTTGTTAAAAATATTTTTCATTACAAAAATGTCAATCAAAAATTATAAACCAGCTCTATTTTTTATCACAAAAATAAGAACTTATATAATTAAAAACAACTGTAACCTGTTTCCTTTTCACATATTCTGAAAGCTCTCGCTGGAGTTCTTGAAAGTGTTGCTAATGTGCTCCAATAAGCATTCTTATAGAGTGTGATACTCATTTTCTTCTACTGTGGTCATAAATAGAGCTTGATTTTTTATTGCTGTCAGTGGGATTTCGACCTGCAGAGCATAAAGCCTTAGATAATAGCAGATCTATCTCTAAACACAGCCTAAAACAGCAGATTAAAGAGAGGTCACTAATAAAAAAGTTAATAAAAACACACACGGAAGTTTATGCTTTTGCTAATTAACCTTTGAAAACAATTCTAAGCATGGTGTCTGTACATATTCTTTTTAAACAGGCACACAAACAGTAGTACTGTACTGGTAATGATGAATTTACTTGTAGTTAGGGCAACCATATCTCCCTGTCCCAAATATGCAACAGGGAGATATTGGGGGGAGGGGCGGCTCCTCCTGGCTGCGCCAGGCCTCAGGGAGCTGGTACTCCCCCAACCCCAGCCCTGGGGAAGGGGCAGCCACAGGCACTCCCAACCCAGAGCCCTGGGGAAGCAGCAGTCATACGAGCTCCCCACCTGGATCCCTGGGAAAATGGCAGCAGTGGGTGCTTCCCACCAGCACCCCAGGGAAGTGGCAGCCATGGGCGCTCCCACCCCTAGCTCCCGAAGGCCTAAATACAGGACAATTTCATCCCTTTTAAAAAGTAAGTCAGGACCTTTTTTGGTATTCCAAATACAGAACCATCCTGCCAAATACGGGACAGTTGGTCACCGTATTGGTAGTACTTTATTCTGCCCCTAGGTGTGGCTGTGCTGTGAAGAGTTCCAGGTAGGGTGTGGCCCCTTTTTGCAAAGAAAAAACATGATTGGTTTGGACACCTGTAGTCCTAGTAGCCTTAAATATGGTTCACAACCTATTTATTATTGTGGGAAACATATACCAGTCTATGCGAGTTAAGTAGGTCACACCCACATGTCTACAAAAATAAGGGCTAGTATATGTTATATGACAGCAGAATATGATTAAAAGCAATACAGTACTTTTCACGTCCACACTGGCATGTCTACCAAGAGTGCTTCAAATTAGGAAAATTAAGTCAATATTAACTGTTGAAATTAATCAGCCTACTGCAAGATGCTATAGCAGGGTGTGTCGTAACCCTCACTGGTGCCCACAAAGCATCGGGTATGGGCTCTGAGAGGGAGTTTGGGTGTGGCAGGCAGCTCAGGGCTGGGGCAGGAGGTTGGAGTGCAGGAATTAGTGAGGTCCCTGGTTTAGGCCAGGGGTGAGGGGTTTGGGGTGCAGAAGGGGGCCTGTGGCTGGAGCTGTGGGATTCAGAGGCCAGGAGGAGGCTAAGGGCTGGGGCAGGAGTTTGGGGTGTGGGAAAGGGGAGGGGGTACAAGCTCCAGGATGTGCTGACCTTCGGAGGTTCCCCGGAAGTGGCACTTTATCCCTTGGCTCCTAGGCAGAGGTGCATCCAGGCAGCTCTGTGCACTGCCTCTGCCTGTAGGCACCACTCCCCCCAACTGTCACTGTCCACAGTTCCCAGGCAACGGGAGATGTGGAGCCAGTGCTTGCAGGGCGGACGGGGGGGGCAGCACACAGAACCCCCACACCTCCTCTGTCGAGGGCTGAGGGACATCTTGCCACTTCTGGGGAGCCTCATGGGCCAAATAAGGAGCCTGCCAGCCCCACCAACCAGACTTTCAATGGCCGACTCAGCGGTGCTGACCAGAACTGCCAGAGCCAGTTTTTGACCAGGAGTTCCTATCACAAAACAGATGCCTAGCAACTCTGCCCCTGCACTTCCCCTCCCCACACCAGCCCACCCTGCCTGTCTGCTGCTGTGGTCTCAGTGCCGGGAAGCTCTACTTCACCTGTAGGCCCTGGACATGGGATCCTGTATGTGTTTGGGCACTTAGCTTCTGCCGGTGCTGCTGGGCACAGTCCTGCTGGAGGTCTGACATTGGGCCCCCTCCTGTGCCACCTCATTTTTACACACTTACACCCCCCCCACCCGCTTGATCTGCACCTGGGCAGGTGCCCCCACACCTTGCCTTTGTTGTGGCCTTGAAGATGTCACATGGTCTTCAGCAGGGTGCTGATTGGGCTGCTAGCAGCCCACAGGTTCAGAACCACAGCCAGGCCTGCCAATGGGGAGGAGGCAAAGGGGTAAATTGCCCCAAAGCCCAATGAGTCAAAGGAGCTCAGAGCTCCTGGGCCCATTTGAATTGCTGCTGAACTGATATCGGGCACTCCAGAGCTAAGAGTTGGCTTCCTCCTTCCACGTGAGACCCCACCCCTTCCAGGGATGCATAGCCAGATCCTCCCATGCGTTTCTTGTCTTAGGGCCTGTGACGGTTGTCGGCCCCACTGACCATAGCTCTATAGCATGACAGGGACCATGAGAATTCCCACTCAGACAGACAGAAGCTGGCAGAAGAAGCTGGCCTCTCCCATCAGAATTTTATAAAGACTATGCAAAGGAACCACAATTATGAAAAGGTGTTTTTAAATGCTAATTTCAAATAACTTTACCTATGCAAACAGACATCCTGTATAATAGTTCTGAGTAAATTTGGCCGTGTCAGCACATTCCTCCTCAGGCAGTATAAGGCTAATGCTCAAAATGTGTCAAAACTAATGTATCAAACATGAAAACAAAGGAAAAGAAGAAAATTTATCATTTTCAGCCAACAAGCTTCACTCTCCATTGGATCACTCAATTTACTTAATTCTCCACCAAAGTCAGTACAGCTAAGAGGCTTAAAAGAAAAACTGCCTGTGCAGCGTTGCAAGTATATGTCAAAAGCAATAAGAAGACTCAAATTACCAGAGATATTAAGTCACTATGCAGACAAATATGTCACAATCTGCAGACAATCAAAAGAAACAGAAGCTAAATTTACAATTGAAGTATAAAACACAAACATAGCTCCAAAGATTTATGTATGTTCCCCGTTGTGTATGTTCTGCATAAGAACACAAACTAATTATGGCAGGATATATATAATTCAAAGAAATGAGCACCTCTTGGGACAATCAGATTTTTCAAAAGGGTAAACCATTACACTTTTACACATTTTAAAAGAGAAGTCCATGTTCTACTCTCCAAGTAAAAAAAGAAGCCCCCAAGACTGGTAAGAAGTCTTCGCAAATCTCCCTGAGTTACACATTTACTTGTAGGTTACACACTCAAAAGGGTGTGGAGTTTGACCTTTGTGCAAAGACGGAGAACCACGTACAAAAGACTAATTGTAGAGGCACAGGGTGAGCACTCTGTCCTTTTATGGGTGGCTCTGGCACCTGAGTGCATTCTGATGACCTGTGTGGCTACAGAGTGGGAGACACATCAGAGAAGTTTTCTCTTGGTTCATCCCTCCTTCCTCCAGCATCATGTAGCACTCTGCATTTGAAGGTGTTGAGAGGGAACTGACAATGCCCTTTCCGCTCCTCTCCTCCTACAAGCTGCCACATCATGATGACTGACTGTGTGAGAACAAGAAGAAGTCCTGTGGCACCTTACAGACTAACAGATATTTTGGAGCGTAAGCTTTTGTCGGCAAAGACCTGCTTTGTCACGAAGCGGGTCTTTGCCCACAAAAGCTTATGCTCCAAAATATCTGTTAGTCTATAAGGTGCCACAAGACTTCTTTTTGTTCTTGAAGATACAGACTAACACGCCTACCTCTCTGATAACTGTGTGAGAGCTCTAAACTGCCCATGTGAAGAAACAGAAAGCGAATAAGGAGAGCTGGGTAGCGACAGCTACACCCCAAGACACTGGAAGGAGGCAGCTTCTACTTCATTCACCCTTGTTCAGGATGCAGCATGTGCTCTCCAGCCTGGGCTTCCCCAGTTCAAGTGGCCAGTGCAGAGACAGGGAAGTCAGACCTTGACCTGCCCCCATCTCAAACACCCTGACTCTTGGGGAAAGCTTTGAGCCACTGTTCATTGTAGACTCCCGTTGTCTCGGTTCTCTAAGAGCACAGTGCTCAGACTTGGACAACACATTGTTACAACACACTTCACTATTAACTATTCAAACATGAGAAATTCTTCAACTCTGCATCTTTAAATGCTAACTTTAAAAAGCAGGAAAACAGCAATCATGACTAAAGACGACCGACCATAAAAACATAATTAACCAAAAAAAAACCCTCATACTGATCAGAAAAGCCCAAAAGCTCAAGCACAACAATTTTTAAAATATAAATTACAGAATATATTTTCCTAAAAATGGTATAACCTAGGAAATAGCCCCAAAATAATAACTGACATTCTGAATTGTAGAACATACTTTACAATCTCTCTATTTCCTGCTAAATTAGATGGACACTGGGAAAGAGCTTGTTCTATTTATCTTGTTAAAGAAAAGGTTAATAAGTGATACACTTATTGTGTAAGTACCCACATAGAGAGAAGATATCTTATAATGGAGGGCTCTTCACCCTAGCAGGCAAAGGCTTATGAAGAGCCAGTGGCTGGTCAGAAAAATTCTAACTTAAAATTTTTAACGCTAAAGATAATTAACCTTTGAGCAACCTTATCGAGGGATGTGGTAGATTCTCCATCACTTCGACCATGTCTACACTAGCCCAAATCTTATAAATGGACAAGCAAATGGCCATTTTGAAAATTACTAATGAGGCACTGAAATACATATTAAGCGCCTCATTAACATGCCAGCAGCTGGGGCACTTCGAAATTGTCGCACGGCTCATCCAGACGGGGATCATGTTCGAAAGGACCCTGGGAATGTCAAAATCCCCTTATTCCTATCAGCAGATAGGAATAAGGGGATTTCGAAGTTGGCAGGGTCCTTTCGAAATGGAGCCCCATTTGCATGGCCATTTCGAAGATTTGGGCTAGTGTAGACACGGCCTTAGAGTCTTCAAGTCAAGATTTTATGTTCCTAAAATGTGCTTTAGCTCAGTACAAGTTATTGGGTTAGATACAAGAAATAGTAGGTTCAATTCTATTCTCTGTTATGACAGGGGAGTGGGGTGAGAAAATGAAATTGGTTCCTTCCAGTCTTTGAATCTGTGCAATAGAAACTCAACATTCTGTTCCAGAAGGAAGACAGACAGAAATACTGATGTTAATCAGCAATATGTGAACATCAAATGTACTGGTTCAGCTTAAGAACATTTCCGAACATTTGGGAGCACCCTATTCCTCCAACTTGGCAATATAATATCGGACACTGCTGGTCTAGGGGCTTGGTTTCCCACCTGTGCACAAACAAATTCACAGAGTTGCATTTACACAGCCAGTGCTTGAATGTCTGCAGATCTGCATTGTTTCCATCTGCATCTGGCCAGGAAGCTGTTTTCTTGGGTGAAGATGCAGGGAACGTCTACACTTCTGGGAAGACTGACCTGGTCTGGTAGAGTCACGTGACATCAATTTGTCTGGGGTTGGCAGTCGACCCCTGTACTTCTTGCTATCATGAGGAGTCAGGGAGGTCGAAGGGAGAAACGGTCCCATTGACTTCCCTCTGTGAAGACAGGTAAGTCGATTTCAGATACATTGATCCTAGCTACGCAATTCTCATTGCTAGAATTGCATATCTGAAATCGACTATACTGCCTAGTGTAGACCTGGCCTTAGAGTAATCATTGGCACCTGCACAGCGTAGCTATAAAATGCTACCAGCAGATCAGATTGTTAGCATTTTGAACTCAACCTCTAGTCATTTTTCTCAAGCATAAATAAGCAGACAAGGTAAAAACCTATGGAAAATGAGCCCTGAGTGTCACAAACGTATCTCTCTGCATTAATTTGTAAGCCTTGCGAGGAATGTTTACAGCACCATGCTAGCAGTTTGGAGAGCAATAAAATCCACACCCACTGTGATGTTATAATAGTAAAGCAAGCTAGACTCAAGACAGTGGGGCAAATGGTTTTGTTATGCAGCCTTTGAGAATGTAAAATTTGGAGTTAGCTAATCTCAGTATTTACAGTATTATAGGTGAAGCATGAGAGAATATTGCAGATATTGAGATAGCCATAATTGTTTATCTTAGGAAGAACTGGGAAGGTTTTCAGTACCACCATTCAGTATTTGGCCTGTGAGACATGCCAAGGTTAATTATTGTTGGCAGTAGTGGTGGTTTTGGGGATATGGTTGCCTGTGGCTTGGGGCCGGATTGACACCCCCAGTTCACACTGTCAAACAGCTATCCGAGTAAAAGCTTTTTAGTATTTTTGGATTTGAATGAGCCTCTTGCTCCACGGAGTGGAATCAACATAGCTCATACTTGTTTTTCAGCCTTAATTTAGTGAGTTGTAACCTGTATCCCCACTGAAAGTGAAGTGCAAAAACCCAAGTCCCTTGTGAAAAGGCTGTTTAACTTTCCCTTTGCTGAACCAGCCTGTACTGTGCTTGCTGGGAATGTGAGTTACCGACAGTGTTCCCTGTAAGCTAAGAGCTTTGGTGGCCACCCAGGAGAGATTTGGGTGCTGCCCAGCTGATTACAGGAGTGCCTACCACCACCCACAGCCAGCACCATATGTTTCTATGGCAGTGCACATCTGCACATGCCTTGGTGCACAGAACAAAATTTATTCTGCCCAGGGATGGAAAAATTAGAGGGAGCACTGCTGACTGCCCAGCTTTTGCACCTTTCCAGGAGTGCTGTTTAACATGCTGTGCTCTGCAGTTTCTAACCCCCTAAAAAATGTGGGCCTGAGACAGAATTAGTCAAAGCATTAACTAGTTGAACTTCTAATTCACTGAAATCTCTTGCATGAGCAATTTTAAACCGTTTATCAGATTACAGGGCCAGTCTGGAGGGATAGCACATTAACATTTCTAAAGGCCCCGATCCTGTTGGCTCAGGCTGTCACATTCACGTGAACAGTCCCATCGAGTGCTCGTGTCAGAACAAAGGATGCCTCACACGAACGCAGGCTGTCTGGCTTTAATGTAGTCCAATTACACAATCTAGAAATATAAAACAAAACTATTTATAACAGTTCTTCAACTCAGTGGCTGAATTATGCATTACCTAGCTTCGGTCTGACATTGAGAAACGCTGAGCTGCTCTGTATGCTAAATTTATATAATGACTGAGAGTTTCATTTTGGGTGCCAAAATACCTTCAATAATATTAGAGCAGTAAAATTAATTGGCAAATACGGGATTCCTTCCCTGACAAAAACAGAACCACATTAGTGCATTGTTCCTTTATTAATCCATAGTTCAATGTGCTTGAACTCCCTCTGGTAATTTTGGAAACAGTTAGTGAGTGGAAACATATTGCATTGATTTTTACTGTCAGGAATGGACCTAGTCCATGTCTCGGAGATGTCCTCTAAGATTACAGAATGGTTAATCAGAGCAGGAGCTTAGCAGTTCAGCACCAGATGTTTGCAAATGGAGATGCTGGAGGGTCATCAGAAGTGCTCAGCCTAGATAAATGTCGTTAAGATATTTCCCTTTGAGTGTTGAGAAGACAGTTCTCATTAGTTAGAGTTTATTTTGTGTCTACAGCCATCATTCCTGACAGCCTGGAGGTGGTGTAGAGCTGCGCTTTGCAATGTGCCACTGGATAGCATGTAATTTAACAAACAACAAGAAATGTTCTTATGGTTCTCAATACTGGGGACCAGATCTTCAGCTGGTGTAAATCAGCTTAATTTCATTGACTTCACAGAGCACTTATCCTTGGATATGAGCACAACCCTAAGCACAATGGTGTAGTTCTATGGCCATTCTTTTGTCCTTTATATACATTCTTGCGTATTTAGTCATACTCTCCAGTGGCTTTGATGTAATTTCCAGAAGTACACACCGTAGAAGGTGTAAGCTTCATTGGCCCACAACCCCCACTGGACATTCACTTGAATATTTACTGTCTTTTCCCATATATATTTCTTGGTGGAGGTGAAAGTTTCTGCTTGTTAATACAGAGGACAAAGAAATGGGGATCCAGGGTAATTCAACACTTGCTCACTTCTAATCTTTGAGGGAGCTAAGGTTCAGGTATATTACATTATTCCCCCCCATTACAATACCAACCATCAGCTAGAATAGGACCTCTGTCACCCATCCACCCCTCCAAAGAATTCCAAACCAGCTGCTGAAAAAAAATTAAATGAATACTGATTTTTTGCAGTGTTTTTCACTTTTGTATGGGTTTTATCCTATATTTTTGTTGACCTGTCACTTCATATTCCCACTGACAACAATTTTCTTGTATGGATCAAAGCAAGAAAATAACATGGCGGTGCAAACCATAAATACTGAAGCAATTAGTTGGTAGATTTTACTGGACATGTGATTACATATTATTCAGTGCTGTAACACTCCACATTTTGTTGGAGAGTTTAGATGATGAATTTTCTGCTAAGGTATTGTGAAATTTAAACTTCAGCAGATCAATTTTCTGAGAGAAAAACTTAGCTTGATTTGCAAATGGCAATTACTCTGCTAGGTAAAGACCTACACTTGACCGTGAGGATTTTGCTCAATTATACACATCTTGTACTGAGTCAGTGTCCATCTGAAATTGACACGATTGATAGCATTCTTCAGAGTGTTTATCAAATGACTTCCCAAATTTACAATTCCTTCCATTTGGCTGTCAGTTACCACAAAGAATATGTTGTGGTTGGAAATGATGGCGGTACTTCAGGTACAAATGCTTGGTAACTATTGGTTTTAAGTGGAGACCATTACAAAGTGTTCAGAACATAACACTATTTTGCATTATGTTCGAACTCCTCTGATTTTGTTTGGCATGGCCCTCTTGCTTTTCATAAACTTTGGAATTCATTCAAAGGCACTTTAATGATAACTTCACAGAATTGGCTGGCTTTGTTTTCTTGGTCTTGAGATAATCCTCAATAAAGTACCATCGATCAGAGATGGCATTTGATTAACTGATATTAAAAACATAGTGACTGCCTGTTAGTCCAGTGGAATTTGCACATATTCTGAGGTAACTTGAGTGTTCCCTCCATCACACAGGAATTTGGATAGCTACTTAACTCCATATTTATATTCATTTTCTACTAACACTGGAGATAATTTTATCTAAATACCTAACTCATGCTTTGAAATGAAATGTTATTGCCTATCATGCTCTCAAATTTTTCACAATTAAAAAGCTCTTTATGGTGCCACAGCTCTTGAGTTTTCCTCTTTAATTATGGATGAAAATTAGGTTGCGGGCGGAAGTAGTAACTTAAGAACATCTTGAGAGAGGAGTTAGGAATTAGTGAGATGTAGTTAGCAAGCTCTCAGAGTGCCGGCATTTGCAAAGATCTCATTTGCTGAAGTTCTGGGAATTGTAAATTGTTTAACAACTACAGAAAGTACATTAAGAAGACATTTTGAATTTAAAAAAGTAGGTGATTTTTTTCACTCAGTTTTTATGTTTGAATTGTGGTGCATTTAAATCTGATTTAAAATGGAAAGATTTGCACAGGGACTGAGTACCATATGGCTCAGGTTGCACCTTATTGGTAAGAAACAAAAATACTACCCAGCCAGAAATACCACTTCATCTGATTGACAGCAATATGAGAGTTATGATGAACCCTGAAAGCCTGGTGGATTTTGCCCCAGAAGGGTTTGTGTGATCTTTTTTTCTGTCTTTTGAGCTGCATACAGCTATGTCTAGACTGCAGACTTTTTCCAGGAGACTGAAGGTCTCTCAGAAAAGGGCTGCTGCATCAGGAGTGTTCTGTTGCCATATCTATAAGCCTCGTTCCACAAGGAAGAGGGGATGGCCCAACAGAAGTGGATTTTCTGAAATTTGGTGCTGTGTAGATGGGCCAAACTTTGGAAAGCAGGAAAAGATACATATATTCATGTATTCCCTCTCAGAGTCATCATATGGACAGTTGTTTAGAGAGTGTAGTGTTTTGTGGCTCTGGGTTTCAGGAATGAGCAAACCAAAATTCTCAAACAAAATCTTATTTTAAACTGCTAAATTTCATGCCACAACAATAGGAAGCTGCACATTTGAAGTGATTTCACTGAGAGATGTATCACTTGATTATCTATTGGCATTTAACTCTTGGTCCTCGAGGCTGCTCTCATTGGGACAAGCTACAACAACCCCTAAGGGGTCCTTCAGATACCTGGGACCCCTCTGAGCACAGCTGCACTCCTGGCCCACCATTTTCCCCCTGGCAAAAGTGCCTATGTAGCAGGCTTTAAGCTTGCTTAGCATTACCAGCGTTCCCCAAAGCAGATTTCACAGTTCTGAGACTCTTGGCCCATGGTCTATTGAGAGAACATGAAAGGAAGAGGTGGGAATGAAGTATTGTGACGAACGGGGAAGCACAGTGTGGTGAAGTGCAGCTCAGGAGAGCCACACAGAGGGGGCGGCCCTCTGGCCACTCCATGCACACGCCCACCACATGGTGGGACAGGCGCATGGCAGCAGTGGCAGAGGTGGCTCCTTCAGCCCCAGCGGGCTCCAGCTGTGCTCTGGAGCAGCTCACTGCAGTCACGTACCAGGGCAGCTCACGTGGCGGCATCTGCTGGTTTATTCCAGGGAAGCTTCCATGAGTAATCTGGGAGTGGCGTGGACTGGCTGGCAGAAGGCGGTGTGGGGGGAAGAGGGCTGTGGCGATCCCTTACTTTCCTTTTGAACACCACTTCCCTAGACTTTCTAATCTGCACTCTTGGAATGTGTCTGAGTGCTGGGCTGACACACAATGGACAAACAGCAACAAGGAAAAACAGCAACAAGGGGCGGGTTCTAAACGGAAAGGCCTGTCGTGTTGTTTTTCTGAAATTGGGAGTTCTAAGGGCCACCTGACTAAAATAAAAGCTATTACTGTGTCCGTTCTACACCAGAGCTCTCAAGAGCAATTATGTTATATTCTTCCTAGAACAGTAATAGCTGTATTACCCTGCACTTTACCAACTGGAAAGCTCTATGAACCAGCATTTCTGATATCACTCAAAACAAATCTTCAGTCTAGTAACTGGGACTAGTATATGGCCCAGGAGATTTTGCAGTTGCACATTCTGCACTGTACTTTTCTGCAAAAGGGGCAGAAGACAAGGAAACAAGCTGGTATCAGGGATTTATTCAAAAAAGCACCTTCCAGGGGTGACATGATGTCAGTACAGATTTAGCCCAGTTTCCCACATCTTCTATGTCTAGAGTGGTAATTGATATAGCTAATGATGACCTTGAGGCATTGCAAGATCCTGAAGGGGCTTCTGAATCAAAGAAAGATTAAACTGTGTTCAGTCTAGTCTTAGAGTTGTGTAAGTTAATGAACTGAGCATATGTCATATGCAGCCCATAGTGATATGGATCGTCATAAAATAACCTACTATATAGAAAACATTTCCTGTTCATACCTAAGAGCTTCAAGAAACCAACCCCTCGGCAGTGCAGAACTACTGTTAGGTTGACAAGTACCTATATAATACTTCAGACATTATTATATTCTAATTATTTGAAAATTTGTACTCCATTGGTCCATATAACTCTTGGATAACTGGAATATTTAATTAACCAGCACCCCACATTCCCCCAACATGCCTGATAACAGAGTTGTTACTGCCTATCATATTGCTGGTTATTGTAAATGAGATCACCAGAGTACCTTAAGACAGCCCTAAACCTCTATTCTTTTTACAAAGAAATGCAGTGTAAGTCATTGCTTGGGGCATCTAGTGAAGCCATTACACTGACCCTTTAAATTCAGCTCCCAGTTTAACTGCCCACAGATGGGCTCAAACCAGGGCTCTCTGAAGCTTGGTATAGGCTCCTTCACAGTATGAGCTAGAAGCCAGCTGGCCCTCAACTAAGGCTGTAGAGGAGACTCATTTTTTGTCTCTGTAAGTGATCCAAATACTACTGGATGGGACAGTGAACCACACCTAGGTGTGTGGATTACACTGGTGCAGCATGTTGTAAATTCTAATGTATGAACACTGGAAAATGTCTTCTGTGGGTAGCATGCATTAGTGCATTTTGATTTTTAGCACATACAATTGTTTTCCGCTCTCCAGGCGATGCTGAGACCCAGTATTCAATAATTGCCAGAGCTATAGTGCATTTGTGGTCAGGTCAGCTTCTGACACTTTGTGCCTATCCTATCTATTTGGTTCTGGACCTTGATTTTCTTTTGTATTGTCCAGAGTAGAATTTTTGGACAAGACATAGTATCAGCCAGTTTTTTAGTTTGGTTTTTTTTTAAACTCACTGCACCTTTAAACCAATATTTTAAATGATTGTTTGCTAATATGTAATTGCTATTTAGTGGCCTATGGAACAGTCGGACTTGTGCTAGGTGGCATCCTTCTTGGAATGATGGAACAGACATGGAGAGTGAACTACAAGCCTGGTACATCCTTCCAGGCCTGTTAATACAGCTCTAAATACCTGTAAACACCAATCCCGAGAAGGAATCCGTGCTCCAAAGAGCTTATCTTCTAAGCAGCCTACACGAGCAGAAAGGGATACATACAGAAAATACAGCAGAAGATTAGAAATTTACGTGCAGAGAAATCCAATATATTGGCCAAGTTCAATCAAGACATTTCTGGCAGAGGCAGGAATTAAATCCATATCCATTAGCAAACTATTCCAGTGCCTTAAACACAAGGCTCTGCATTAGGTTTATAAACATGTCCAAATCCTATACTGTTCCACCGGTGTTACATAATTAAGTACTATTTATACATTGGCTCGAATGTTATTCTTCTTCACATCATTATAAACCCAGAGGGCAGGAAGATGTTATTCTTTTCAACAACAGACGAAGGAAAACTGGTAGAAAACATGAAGAGTTGACTACTTACCAGCTGAGAGAAAGGAAAACGCAGCGATCTACAAGAAGTTACAAAATGGCTGCTCTAGAGCTGCAGCTGCTTAATTCTGCCAAAGTTAAAGGACCAGCTCCAGAAAGGCATGCTGGGAAGAAAGTTCCAATGGTGTGGGGAAACCAGCAGGTAAGATGCTCCTGAGGATAAACTGTCTATGTAGTAGTATCTCTCAAGGGAGTTAGTTTGGACTTTCACCCGTATAACTCAGAGCAGAATCTGACCCAGTATGAGCCCTTCTATTTCCCGTTCACAAATGATAATCATTCTGCTTTGTCCTTTATTGTTATTTCAAAAGTAACCTGCAATTACAGCCAATTTCAAATTGCATCCCAACAGAAGAGCATTGCAAAAGAGAAGGATATCACTCTTGCATTATGTATCAACAGGATAACGTACTCATCTGCAAGCATATAGTCAATCTCTACCTGATAACATTGTTTCAACATAACCCTCATTTCCACAACATCAGCAGTCATATTAAAGTCCTGCTATTTAACAACATCGCTTTGGATCAATAGACAATCTCCCTGTACATTCCAAATTGCCTTTTGGTAATCTCAACCGTTTTATTCAATATCATCCTGAAATAAAATTACAAGATCCCTGGCAAAACAAAAAAGCAGTCCAGTAGCACTTTAAAGACTAACAAAATCATTGATTAGATGATGAGCTTTCATGGGACAGACCCACTTTTTCAGATCATAGCCATACCACAACAGACTCAATATCTAAGGCACAGAGAACCAAAAATAGTAGTCAAGGTTTACAAATCAGAAAAATATTATCAGGGTGAGCAAATCTGCAGAGGGGCAGAAGGGGTGGGGGGAGTCAAGAATTAGATAAAGCAAAGTATGTAAAAGAGCCCCTATAATGAGCTAGAAAATTGCCATTTAATAAATAATTTTGTTAGTCTTTAAAGTGCTACTGGACTGCTTTTTTGTTTTGATAATATAGGGACTACCACAGCTATCTCTGTTACTATTTAAGATTCCTGGCAGTTGCACCGACTTTCCAGTTGTCTCCACCACGCACTGTTAGAGCTAGTCAGAAATTCTCCATTTTTTTTGGCCAGAAAATGTCAATTTCCCTCAACTAAACCATTTCTAAGGAAGGTCTGTTTCAACTTATCTCCCTATTCAAAGCTTTTTTGAAAAATAAAATTTTACAGCTGACCTGTGTTGACATTTTCATGATAAAAATCTCAGGTTTTTTTACTTTGTTTTGAAATGTTAGTGAATATATACTGAAAAAATTAATAGCTAAAAATCAAAATAAAACATTTTGAAAATATCAAAATGGAGCATTTCAACTACCCTGATTAAAAAAAAAAACGGATTGTTAGTTGATGAAAAGGTTCAAGACTGCAACTTTTTGCCCCTTTTTTTGAAGGAGAAGTAATTTTGAAAACTCTCACAGGATGAGAAAACTAATTTCTGAATTGCTGGTCTCAGCGTACAGGTTGAAATGTTCTAATCTGGCACTCCCTCATCTGGCAACATACATAGTCTGACATGATAGATTAGTTAGCCAAATATCCACTTATCATGGGTGTGGCCAAGTTTCCCAGTCCCATAAAGTTTGTTTACAGCCACCAGTCCTGGCTCTTGTGTTCTGTGCTGTTATTTAGCTGTAATATACCCCTAAATATCTTCTCAGAGACCAGTAGGCAGTGGAAGTGCTGGTAATACTGCTAGACAATATTGACCTCCCATGGTCCAGCAAATTCTTTCATTTGGCACTGGTCAGGACCTGAGCGTGCCAGACTAGAAAGATTCAACCTGTACTACCAGATGCTAAAATATGTCAAGTCGTTTCCTTTACCAGCTCTTTCTTTGTTCTTTTATAACAACTTTTATGAGGATTCCTGAAGACTATGGCCATGTATGTTAAGAAATGTCTTGGTGAGGAAGTCATCAGGGTACTATTTTGCCAAACTTCAGCAGACAAACTCTTAATCATTCTCTCAGGAATATGAACTCTACTTCTTGTAGAAACAACTATAGCAGGGCACTTTCCAAGTAGCTGAGTTTCCAAAATTAAAAAGCAATTCACATGGGAATATATAACACCGGGACTGATCATTAAGGCTATGTATACATGACAGCAATCTTTCAAAAGAAGATTTTCTGGAAGGGATCATCCAGAAAATCTTCTTTCAAAAGATTGTGTCCACACACAATAAGAGGATCAAAAGATCGATCTGCTCTTGCGAAAGAGAGAGGCCACACACATCCAGCCTCTGTTTCAAAAGAGCAGGGCATGAAATGCTGTGGACTGGGTCTCATGGCCGACAAGCCCGTCTGAGAGTTCTGGCTACACGTTCCCTTAAAGGGCCCCCCCATACACTGCCTCCCTGTACATGCTGACTCCTGCTTTGCTGCACACAGCTTAGCAGAGCTCATGCACGGTCCTGAAGCTCACAGCCAAGAGCCATGGAACAACAGCAGTTCTGGACTCATATGCTGGCCCTGGATGGGCTGCTGGACACTATCTTGCCTTCCACCTCCTGCAGAACTATATACATTGGGTGGGGGCTGGGATAGGGGGTAGGGGTATATGAACTTGGAGGGGGTGCTTGGGAAAGGAGGTGGGGGCATCTATTCCTTCAAGTGCTGAGGGGCTGTGAGCCACAGCAGCCACTGTAGCCCGTCCCACCCCAGGTCCCCTTTGGGGCTGGAATGAGGCTGGGACCCCAGAGAGATGGCACAGCAGAGCCCACTGTGGTCAGTATCTGCTGGGTGAGGCCCCATATGGTGGTGAGTGGGAGGTCAGGCAGGAGCAGGGCAGCGAGGGCAACAGGGGTGGGGTGGACAGTGGGGGGGTGGCTAGAGGGGTGGGATGCAGGGCCGGCCGCTCCATGAGGACCTTGCAGCTGGTCGGGAGCATGACCACCACCTCAGCCCAGGCACTGGTGGTGGGGGTGCCCCGGCCCTCTCCACCGCCGCTTCCGGACTTCCTGGCCTGACACCATGGATGGGGCTGGCGGTCCCCAGAGGTGAGGTGGGGCTCTCCCGGCTCTCAGACAGTGCATCTGTGAGGCTGGAAGGGGAGGGAGAGATGGGATGTCAGTCCCGCAGCCCAGCCCCACTGCCATGTCCCCACAACCCTTGTGGGCAGGAGCCCTTGTCCTTGGCCAAGGGACAGAGATGTCCAGGGAGTGGTGGCATGGGTGCCCTGAATGGAAGGCCCTGCTGCACACGGACACCGTGGTGCCTTGGGGATGGAGCTGACAGTTGCGCCCCCGCCTCCCATGAGCGGCAGGTGAGCCTTACCAGGCAACCCCCCCTAAACTTGTACAGTTCACAGCGCTGTTCACGGGAGCAGGTGCTGACTGTTGCCAGCAGGTGTGCCTGTGAGGCTGGCACACTCTTCAGTGGGGTGTCTAGGGTCAGGCCATCACCCACATGGCTGTCCCACCTCAGGCCATGGCAGGGGCAGGTGCCCTGTCCTGCCCCCACACTCCAGGGTCTGTGATGCACCAGACACTTACCGGAGGGTCCCTGGAGGATATCTGGGGTTGCCCTGCTGCAGGTAGACCAGCTTGGTGAACCCAAGGGGATGGCAATGATCAGGGTCCCACCAATTGAGTTGTCAGCCAACAGGGCCTTGGTCTCCGGCTTGGGCACAGTGGCCTGGATTGAGGGTCCAAGCTGGTCCTGGTATGGCCCTGGCTCCTCCTCTGTCTCTTTGGGAGCTCCTCTGCTGCTGTATCAAAGAGGGTGTGGTGGGGGAGCTGTCCTCACCCATGAGGAGGCCATGCAGCTCCTTGTAAAAAGGGCAGGTGGCTGGTCCTGCCCCCAAGTGCCTGGCCACATCCCTTGCCCAGGCGTACCCTTGGCGCAACTCTGACTTCTGAGTGTACCTGCTCCAAGGTCTGGGTGAGGTGTCCCCAGGCCACCAGACCAGTGGCCAGCCAGCCATAGGCAGGGGCATTGCACCTCTTGCCCGCTGTCACCTTCAGAACCTCCTCATCCTCCCAGAGGCCAAGACAGTCCCAGAGCTCAGGCTCAGTCCAGAAAGGCACCCTCTACTTCATGGGTGTGGCGGGCTCCTGGCACCCCTTGGCTGGCTGCCAGGGAGGGGGCCCTGGGGTTGCGTGGCAACTGGCGCTCAGCCACAGTTGAAATTTGGGCTGCAGGGCATGGCAGTAGGGGCATGGTGCTGCTGGGCTCAGAGATTGGCTGCCTCCACTCTCTCAGCTTCCTGCCATGGGGTCTCCAAGGATCCTTGCACCTTTAATGTGCCCAAACTCAGGGAGCATAGAGTTGTGAATGTGCTGGCTAGGGTGTCTCCATGCTCCACCTGACTGGTGCGATGGAGGACTCCTCTTTCGAAAAAAAAGGGCCCACAGAGTATCTACGCATGCCTCTTCCTGAAAGACTCTTTCCAAAACAGAAGGTCTTCCTGATCTGGGAGTGGAAGAGGGCCACTGAAAAACATGCCATGTTCTTTCAATTTCAGATGGAGAGAGTGCTTTTTGTGTGTAGACACTCCATGGGTTCTTTCAAAAAAAAGCCTTTTTCAAAAGAACTTGCTAGTATAAACACAGCCTAAAAGTACAGTAATTTCCTGGAAAAGTAACTCTAGAAGAGACATTGTGAGAGCTCTCTGGCTGTTATATATCAGACAAATAGAAAGGAAATGATGAATCTGTTTAAAAATTAGCTCTCGATGCAGTTCTGCATTTATTGAGCCAAGAGTTTACAGACAGATATAAACATGAAAATAAAGGAATGAGTGCTGTGCAATCACTATAACAGTGATTGACATACATATCGATCACCATTAAATTCATTGTTCAGCACATTATCCAGCACTCTTTCCTTCATTTTCATGTCTTAAAAATCCAAAATAATGTATCTGCTTGACACTTTCAGTACAGTGCTGTCAAGACTGAGCTATGGTATGATACACAAAAAGACACTACCTTATAGGTTGACTTGCCTTGCCTTGGGGATAATAAAGGTAACTGCCTGACTAGCACCTAGACACAGCATTAAGAAAACAGAACATGCAAAAATTGCCTGAACCCAGTGTTGCTTACAGCTCTGAATAAATTCACAGAATCACAGAATCACAGGGCTAGAAGGGACCTCAAGAGGTCATCTAGTCCAGCCCCCTGCTTCAAGCAGGATCAACCCCCACTAAGTCATCCCAGCCAGGACCTTGTCCAGCCAGGACTTAAAATCCTCAAGGGATGGAGAATCCACCACCTCTCTAGGCAACGCATTCCAATGCTTCACCACCCACCTGGTGAAGTAGTTTTTCCTAATATCCAACCTACACCTTTCCCTCTTCAACTTCAGACCATTACTCCTTGTTCTGCCATCTGACACCACTGAGAACAGTTTCTCACCCTCCTCTTTAGAGCTCCCCTTCAGGAAGTTGAAGGCTGCTATTAAATCACCTCTAAGTCTTCTCTTCTGTAAAGTAAACAAGCCCAAATCCCTCAGCCTATCCTCATAGGTCTTGTGCTCCAGACCCTTAATCATTTTTGTTGCCCTTGGCTGAACCTGCTCCAGCAAATCCACATACTTTTTATACTGGGGGGGCCCAAAACTGGACACAATATTCAAGATGTGGCCTCACCAGTGCCAAATAAGGAGGAATAATCACTTCTCTAGATCTGCTTGAAATGCTCCTCCTAATGCACCCCAATATGCCATTAGCCTTCTTGGCTACAAGGGCACACTGTTTACTCATATCCAGCCTTTCATCCACCATAACCCCTAGGTCCCTTTCCATCGTACTGCTGCTGAGCCAGTCATGTAACAATGTTTGGGACCCTTCCACCCCTGGTGCAGGACTCTACACTTCTCCTTATTGAACCGCATCAGATGTCTTTTGGCCCAGTCCTCCCATTTATCCAGGTCCCTCTGGATTCTCTCTCTACCCTCCAACGAATCTACCCCTCCCCCTAGTTTTGTGTCATCTGCAAACTTGCTGAGGGTGCACTCCAGTCCCTCATCCAGGTCATTAATAAACATGTTCAACAACACCGGCCTCAGAACTGAGCCTTGTGGCACTCCGCTTGAAACAGACCACCATCCAGATATTGAGCCATTGACCACTACCCGTTGGGCCCGACCATCAAGCCAGCTTTCTATCCATCGTATAGTCCAAGTATCCAAACCATATTTCCTTAACTTATGGACAAGAATGTTGTGGGAGACCATATCAAAAGCCTTGCTGAAGTCAAGGTATATCACATCCACTGACTTCACCGTGTCCATAGAGCTTGTTACCTCGTCATAGAAGCTAATCAGATTAGTCAGGCAGGACTTGCCCCTGGTGAATCCATGTTGGCTACTTTTGATCACTTTCCCCTCTTCCAAATTCCTCTGACTTACACTGTGATTGTACTTCCTTTACATGACTTAAAATATGAAAACCTATTTTTCTAAGAAATATTAGTATCATTATTGCTAGTGGAGCACCACCCTCCTGCCAGCCCTGCCCAGGATTCAAGCCCCATTGTAGTAGGTCTAGCAATTACATACAGGAAAAAGATAAACCAGGTACTATAAACATATACTATAAATTTAATAGAAGTTACTACAACGCAATCTTCTACAATATATGGGGGAATAACCCAGGACACTGCATATTAACTCTTCTGTAACTTAGATCAGGTATTGCAATGTAAATGTTCTAATGGCAGTGTAACTATAGTTCAGATTGCAGCATGCTACACCTTTGAGCTTTCTAAGTTCTCTAAAATCAACATATTTAGTTGGATTTCTTTCAAATTTGTTGTGTCTCAGGAGAGTACAGGGCAAGGTGTTGTAGCTAACCAAAGCTGGAGTCATTTGAGTCAGGGTTCTGAAAATATAAGCCACAAAAATGCTCATATTTAAAAGATTCTAAGGTGTGTGTGTGTGTATTGCACAGAGCTAGAGGTCAACAGTATCTCAATTTGTCACATTTTACACAAGGCAGTCAATAGTCAAAATCTTTGGTGAACCCCAGATGAGAGGTTGTTAGTCCATTATGGATGGCTGTAATAAGCCATCAGTGGAGCATACCAATTCAGTCCATGATTTGGGGTCAGGAGGACATTCTCCAGATTGGTAGAGACCCCAGTGGGAGCCTTCCTCTGCATCATTGGCCACAGGCCAGCTGCAGGTTTAAACTAGTGTAAATGATGGAGTCTCTGTAATGTGAAGTCTTTAGATCACTTCTTGAGTACTTCAGTTACACGGTCAGAGGTTACAGTCTATTACAGGAACAGTTGTGAGTGGGGTCTGTGGCCTGCAGCATGTGGCAGGAAAGACTAAATGGTCCCTTCTGGCCTTAAGGTCTGTAAGTCCTCCAGTGAACTAAATATCCCACTTGCAACTATGTGGTGAAACCAGCCAAGCTCTTGCTGTCATATGAACTCACACAGGAATTCAGTTCTGCCTGACTGTAGCAGTTCTCATTTTTCCCCACATTTTTTGGTCTCCAAGAGGTAGCTTTCCCTGATGATCCATCCCATCCTCCATTCCTTGTAGACTTTCTGCTTATTCTCAATCACCTGTTCAAAATGCTTGCGACCAGTCATGTAGCTTGTTCCTCCCCCAACAGAAGTTGGTCCAATAAACATATTACTTATCC
Organism: Carettochelys insculpta; assembly: GCF_033958435.1. Taxonomy (NCBI): domain Eukaryota; kingdom Metazoa; phylum Chordata; order Testudines; family Carettochelyidae; genus Carettochelys; species Carettochelys insculpta. The sequence goes on along the minus strand of NC_134139.1, from coordinate 20,745,646 downwards.
CTCTTGTCTCTGTAATATCCTGGTCTAACATGGCTACAACAATACTGCATATTAATATAGAATTAGTCATTGTTTTAAAACTATTAATCCATAATTTTAGAACCATCATTTTCTGACAGGAAGCAAATTTTCCTATAATATTTAATCCCAATTTTCCTATCAGGGGAAATGTCAATATTGATCTCCATGGAAAACATTTCATGTTTTTCAAATTCATATTGTATATTGTGTCTCATAAGGATAGTGGTTATGAATATAATGCGTAGGTCACTGCAATCAATGCAGAACACACACAGATGAGGACATTGGTTTTAGATGAAGGCTTATATCCAGGCAAAAACAGGTGCGTGCCGCAGGACTATTATTCATGGAAACACACACATATATGCCACATGCAAATGATGGAAAGGTTAATAAGTCCTGTGATAAACTCAATACAGCACTGTTACTTACGCCAAGAGGCAAAAGTACAACCCTGATTGAATTAAAAGTCTGTATGCCAAAGAGGAGAAAGTTTCCAAACATACAACAAAGTGTATTGATCATAAATCAAGCGGTTCGCCAACAGCAAGGACCAGATGGGAGATATGTTATTAGTTCTGTCAGGGTTTTCAGAGGACTTGTTCTCTGAAGTCAGTGGGAAGACTCCCAGGCTTCAGTAAGCTTTGGATCAAGTTATAGAATCATTGATCTTGAGCTACTGCTGAGTCTGGAATGTGGCACAGCAGGATGGAGTAACTTTAAAGGGACTACATGTATTTCTTTTGAACATCACCAAGTAGGAGTCATGCTACAGTACGAGCAGCAGGACCACTGGATCTCGCATGGAGCAGTCTCCTTGCTCCCATGATGAGTTTGAAACCTGGGAGGATGCTGACCGATTTAGGCTCCTGGTGGATTACAGCAGGAGGAGCTGATGGTTGCCAGTTAATGCTTCCATTTGCTAAAGCTTGTGACTGCTCTCTCATTTGAGGTTATCTGCATCCCTGTTAGCAAAGAAGTGATGTTCAGTTTGTGGATGTTCCTAGACCCCTCTCCAGTGGCATAGCCATGGATGGGCTGGAGTGGACTAGGGCCCACCCACTTATCATTCAGGTCCCCCCCCCTCCTGCCCCAGTGCTTCTCCTGCTCAGCCCATCAGACACACTAGCTGGGGATCCAGGGGATTGATGGGGGCAGGCTGCCGGGACTTGCCCTGCTCTGCCTGCCTAGAACTCCTGTTGGGGAGCGGCATTGGGGTATGGGGGCTTGCAGGCCCCTGGCCCCCACTCTCTACCTGCAGCACTGGAGTGAGGCAAGCCCCTGTGCCCTCAACCTGCTCCTCAGCAGGAGGGCCTGATGGGCAGAGCAGCACAAGCCCCCATGTCCTGCTCCCCACTGGAGCTGAGCAAGACCTGCTGCCTGACCCCGCTCCCCAGAGGGCGTGTTAGGTGGATCACGGCGAGCCGCCAGCCCCACTCCCTGGTGGAGTGCCAGCGGCAGGACAGCACAGATGGAGGAGCACTTTTCTTTACCCCCGTTTTTCCAGGGTCCCCCAGCCAGTGTTTCTCACCCTGCCCCCCAGGGCACTGGAGCGGGAGAGAGGTGGCCCTGATGACTCCTGCCCCACACACCTGTCCTTGTCCACCCTGCCTAAATCAGGGACACCCAAGTGCCACTTGGGTCTTGCCAAGTGGCCTGTGCCACTGCTCCAGTCAGTCCCTAGCTCTCCAGACAGCCAGGGTAGCTGTAAATACGTTATCTGGTCATTGGCAGGACCCCATTTTGCCACCACTGGAAAAGGGCATAAGGGGAGCTCCACTGTGCAGAAGGCACAGAGAGATTGACTGAAAGGCCATTCAAGGTCACACAGCAGCACTGGGGCAGAAGCTTCCTAACCATGGGGAAGCCACCAGCAGCTGAACTGTTACCCCACCCCTTCAAGCCGCCCCTTCCTCCAAGCCCCTGTCCTTGCACTGCCCCTTTCCCTGGAGGCCCCACCCACTCGTCACCTTCTCCTTGAGGCCCTCCTGCTGTGATGTCCCTGCACCAACTCAGCCTTTCCACTTTTCCAACTGGTGAGGCCATGGCCCCCTTCCCCTCCTGCTCTGATGTCCCTGCGCGGAGGAGCTGGCAACGGAATTGAATCCATGACTCCTGGGTCCTAATCCAAAGCTATAATCCCTCATTAGTATTATTCCTGTGTTGTTTAGCTCAAAGCTAAACTGCTGCAAAATGCCGAGTGAGTCAGTCAGACTGGTGAAATCCTATTACACCTGTGCTCTATAGTACACACTGCCGAGATGGCATTCAGAGCAGATCAACTTTTTTTTTTCAAAAAGAGGAGCTGTAGCCCTGTGCTAACTGGCCAATTAATCTAAACTGATGGCTCTTCTGCATTGCTGCAATAACACAAGGCACCTGAATATGAGTTCCACTATCTCCATCTTACAAGGACAGAAGCTCCCGTATTTTACATTTTAGTGCAAACGGCTAATGCAGGTAATACTTGTTATAATTGCTTCTAACTGGAATTCTTCCCAATTGCTAACAATCTGCAGCTGCTGTCCAAAGCCACTGAAAAGTTGCGAAATTCTTCAGAGGAAAATCACACAAGTAATTTGCATGCAATTCTCATCCTTACAACCCAAAGGCTCCGGATCCCTGACAAACACAGCAGCACTGACAGGAAATGGCTTTGGATAATTAATCTGTTCTCCATTCTATAAGGTGGGTGCATAACTGGCTGGATAACCATACTCAGAGAGTAGTTCTTAATGGTTCTCAATCCTGCTGGAAAAGTATAACAAGTGGGGTTCTGCAGGGGTCTGTTTTAGGACTGATTCTGTTCAATATCTTCATCAACGATTTAGATATTGGCATAGAAAGTATACTTATTATGTTTGCAGATGATACCAAGCTGGGAGGGGTTGCAACTGCTTTGGAGGATAGGGTCATAATTCAAAGCGATCTGGATAAATTGGAGAAATGGTCTGAGGTAAACAGGATGAAGTTTAATAAGGACAAATGCAAAGTGCTCCACTTGGGAAGGAACAATCAGTTTTACACATACAGAATGGGAAGAGACTGCCCAGGAATGACTACAGCAGAAAGGGATCTAGGGGTTGTTGTGGACCACAAGCTAATATGAGTCAACAGTGTGATGCTGTTGCAAAAAAAAGCAAACATGATTCTGGGATGCATTAACAGGTGTGTTGTGAACAAGACACGAGAAGTCATTCTTCTGCTCTACTCTGCGCTGGTTAGGCTTCAGCTGGAGTATTGTGTCCAGTTCTGGGCACTGCAGTTCACGAAAGAGGTGGAGAAATTAGAGAGAGTCCAACAAAGAGAGACAAGAATGATTAAAGGTCTAGAGAATGTGACCTATGAAGAAAGGCTGAAAGAATTGGCCTTGTTTAGTTTGGGAAAGAGAAGATTGAGGGGAGACATGATAGCGGTTTTCAAGTATCTAAAAGGGTGTCATAAGGAGGAGGGAGGAAAGTTGTTCTTTTTGGCCTCTGAGGATAGAACAAGAGGCAATGGACTTAAACTGCAGCAAGGGAGGTTTAGGTTGGACATTAGGAAAAAGCTCCTAACTGTCAGGGTGGTCAAACAGTGGAATAAATTGCCGAGGGAGGTTGTGGAATCTCCATCGCTGGAGATATTTAAGAACACGTTAGATAGATGTCTATCAGGGATGGTTTAGGCAGTACTTGGTTCTGTCATTGGGACAGGGGGCTGGACTCAATGGCCTCTTGAGGTCCCTTCCAGTCCTACTATTCTATGATTCTATGATTTTAGTGATAACTGTGAGCAAAGATCACTGAAGAGCCACACTCCAATATCCTTCCTCCTGCTGAGCAGTACTACTACCAGAGAAATGTAGAAACGCAGGCTGGGAGGGACCTTGAGATGTCATCTAGTTCACCTCAATCACTGAGGTAAGACCAAGTACACCAAGACTGTCCTGAATGGTATTTGTCCAACCTGTTCTTAAAAGTCTCCATTGATGGGGATTTTCCCAGAATCCTGTTCTGGTGCTTGACTAGCTGTATAGCTTGTGCGAAATGAAGTCAGTGGGCCAATCTATGGAGTAAGGTACTATTTAACATGAGAAAGGATTTGGTCCCAACATCACAATTTGGCCCTAGAACTGAATTCTATTGTATTCTGACATCTGGCAGGTGCATTATTCTACTCCTGCCACCTGCCACCACCTGTGTGAGTTTCAAAATTCCAGTACCCATGTCCATGCTTTCCATAGACAAGCACCTACATAAGTGTGTTAGTTTTCACATTTGTCATTGATTCAGTGGTTAGGCAACTGAGGAGTATCTAAGGGTGTCCAGGTGTTTGCCGTTGCCAATTGCAGACACTTGTGTATGTGTGAGCATTCTCTTAAGCAGAAATTTGAAAGCCAGACTAAGAAAAAACACACAGTCAGGTTCCCCTACAATATAACTAATCCATCGCTCTTTCAAGGGTTAATCGCCATGCTCTAAATGAGGCAACTATGCTGCATTGCACATGAAGAAGCTCCTTACCCTCAAATGCTCTCTTAAAATGTGTCCTAACTACTTATGCTAAACTATGTATGGTCTGATCCTGTATTTAGCAGTGACACACTGAGTACCTTTCCCAGGCCTGATGAAGAGCTCAGTCTGTGCAGCATTAGTTTGTCTCTTGCACCAACAGAAGTTGGTCTAATAATAAAAGACGCCGCTTCACACCCCCCAATCTCTCTAATTTCATAATTGTTAATTATGGATAAAAAACAGACATTTATTGGATTATTAATCATTTGTGCTGCAGTAGCCTCCTGGACCCAGACCCCGTGGTGTTAGGTTTTGTACAAATACAACAAAAAGTTGGTTTCTGCTGTGGAAGGCTTGGTGCCTAAACAGACAAGATAGAGACCTCATGGGGGAAGAGGTAGAACACACAAACAGAGTGAATAGCGTGAGGGCAGTAACCATCATGTGACTTCCAAGAGCAGAGTGAAAAGAATATTAACAACATCTAATCTCATTGCTATCCAATCAAATTCTACTCTCATTCAGAGCAATTAAGGTAAAGTCAATTTTGCAACCCTGCCTGTGATCCGTAAATCAGTCCTGGGCTCTCACCGCTCTCCTGGGTGAACACAGACTTTCTTACAAGGCACCTGTTTGCCCAGGACTCTGCCCTGTGGTGTGGAGACAAGAATCACCATGAAGGTCAAGCCCCATCCCCTCCGCAGCATGACTTGGAGTCAGCTCTGAGAGGGGAAACTTACAGATCTTTTCTTACCCTTTGCCCCTTCCCATTGGATATCAGCAGAGCCCAGAAATCCAGACTAAGACTCTCAAGCCATCACGGAAGGGACAGAAAGAAGAAGGATGTATAAAATATTCGTGTCTTCCCTCTTCATCAGAAAATATAATACCATACAGCAGGGCAGTTTCCAGTTGTAGGGCCAACTACTGCACTCCCCACTGAGGCCAAAAGTCCTACCAACGATGACATGGGGCCAAGATTTCCAAAGGGGTCTCATCATTCTGGGATCTCAGTTTTTAGTTGTCCAAGTTACAAACAACTGATCTTTCAGCAAGTGCAGAACCACTTCCGTCTTACACTGAGCGGCCAAAAACTGAGGCTCTCAAACTCACGAGTTGCTTTTAAAAATCTCAGCCTGGAATCTTGACCGGAACACAGGGGCTACGTCTACATGTGCCCCAAACTTCGAAATGGCCACGCAAATGGCCATTTCGAAGTTTACTAAAGAAGCGCTGAAATGCATATTCAGCGCTTCACTAGCAAGCGGGCTGCCGCGGCGCTTCAAAATTGACGCGCCTTGCTGCCGCGCGGCTCGTCCCCACGGGGCTCCTTTTTGAAAGGACCCCGCCTACTTCGAAGTCCCCTTATTCCCATCAGCTCCTGGGAATAAGGGGACTTCGAAGTAGGCAGCGTCCTTTCGAAAAGGAGCCCCTTCTGGACGTGACGCGCGGCGGCAAGGAGCATCAATTTTGAAGCGCCACGGCAGCCCGCATGCTAATGAAGCGCTGAATATGCATTTCAGCGCTTCATTAGTAAACTTCGAAATGGCCATTTGCATGGCCATTTCGAAGTTTGGGGCACATGTAGACATGGCCAGAATGAACAAAGACTGCCAGATTTTTCCCAGGTTCTGTTATTTTGTTATTTGCCTGGAGCGACTGCATTTCTAAACAGTCCATATCGGAACACAATGGCCTTTCAATCTAAATTCCATCAGATCTTTTGTGTTTATTCAAATGAGCTGTGAGGAGGCAATAATTGTCCTGAAAATAAAGTTTTATCTTTAGAGCCGATTAACAGAACTATTTATCCCTGTTTTGCAAAATTCTGATTTTAAAGAAGACAAGTGTTTTCTTCATGCTTGGGTACATTAAATAATATCAAGGAGAACATGCTGGCATTATCCCTGAAATACGATGTGGCATATTTGCTTGTTAAAGGATAAAGTTCCCTTTGAATTTAAAAGTCACAGTCATTTTCTGAAAGTGCAGGGGTTTGTCACTTGCTTTGGCAGAAGTTGGCAGATCTTAATTATAGGCAAAAGGAAGCTCAGATTTGATTTCAATTATAGCATGAAACCGGGTGGGTGATTTCCTGATTGTATTGTGCCTTTGGATCAAGTCCAGGTACTCCTATGAGGTCACTATTATATCACTTACTACGCTTTTTCACTCATAACTCGCTTTGTGGATGCATGTATGGAATTTGGCCTCACAATCAGCTTAAAGAAGACCCAGGTGAGGGGCCAAAACGTGGGTAACAAGCCATCTATCAACGTGCTAGACTACGAACTGGAAGTCATCCATGAGTTCGTGTACCTAGGCTTGACGATCTCGGACAACTTGTCACTTGATAGTGAGATCAACAAGCGCATTGGAAAAGCTGCCACAACGTTCTCCAGGATGACAAAGACAGAATGGGCTAACAATAAGCTCACTGTACACACCAAGGTGCAGGTCTACACAGCCTGTGTTTTGAGCACATTGCTGTATGCCAGTGAAACATGGACTGTGCGCTCAAAACAAGAGCAGCGGCTCAACACATTCCACATGCGCTGCCTTTGGCGCATACTCGCTATCTTATGGCAGGACAAGGTCCCCAATAGCGCAGTGCTTGAGAGGGCAGGCACTGCCTCCATGTTCACCCTTCTCAAACAGAGGCGTATGTGCTGGCTGGCCCATGTCTCGCGCATGACGGATGGCCGAATACCGAAGGACCTCCTCTTCGGCGAACTGGCGTCTGGAAAGAGGCCGAAAGGGCGACCTAAATTGTGCTACAAGGACACGTGCAACCATGACCTCAGTGCTCTCTCTATCAGTGTGAACACCTGGCATTCGCTCGCCTCAGACAAGCATTCCTGGAAACAGGGAGTGAAGGAAGCTCTTGTTATGTATGAAACTACCTTGGTGAAGGAAGCGGAAGACAGGAGAGCCCTCAGGAAGATCCGTGCCCGTGATACCAGAGCAACATCTGCCTACTGCTGCTCACAGTGTGGAAAGGACTGCCACTCCCGCATTGGACTGCACAGCCACAGAAGATGCTGCTCGAATCAGTCCAACTGGGGTGCAAACCTATGATCCCTCAGGATCGAAGGATGCCTACTACTACGCTTTTCCACTGTCTCAACTGTAAGGTCAAGTGAAGTGTTGGTGTCCCTAAAGACAGCCAGCAATCTGCATTGCCTTCATATGTTTTAGAATTAGTTTTAGATTCTAGTTTTGAAGCTAGAGAATCTGGGGCTTGGCTCCTTTTCAGAAGTGCCAAGTAGCTATAAGTATCAAAGGAGTAGCCATGTTAGCCTGTATCTGCAAAAACAAGAAGTCATGTGGCATCTTATAAACCAACAGATATTTTGGACCATAAGCTTTGGTGGGCAAAGATCTGCTTCGTGAGATGCAACAAAGCTATAAAGCTACTGAAAAGGGGCATCTGAAGCTTTCCCTACATCAGCGAAACCTTGACTGGCAAACAGCTGGTGTAGCCAAAAGTTCCATCCCACACAGTGAGCATAAGGATGTAGAGAGAGAATGTTACAGGGACAGGTCGGAGGAAGGGCAAAGTAATCTGTTGATCTTCAGTGACATGAAGGGTCTCTATGGGATTACTTCAAATGGCACAACTCAGAGCACCCCATAGGTTGCTCCAGTATATGCCAAAAGCTGTTTTAAGCCCCAAAAGCTGTTTTAAGCCCCAAAAGCTGTTTTAAGCCCCCCAGTGAGGCTACGTCTGCACGACAGAGATCTTTCGAAAGAAGACCTTCCCAAAGATCTCTTCCAAAAGAACTTCTTTTAGAAGAGAACATCCACACACAAAAAGGCAGGTCAAAGAGAGATCTGCTCTTTCATTAGAAGGCAGCCATACGCCCCTACTCTTTCAAAAGAATGAGACAGGGAACGAAAAACCCAGTGCCACGTGGACTGCTCTTTTGAAAAAAGGGCCTGCGGAGTGTGTACACACATTTTCTTTCTAAAGAAGCTTTCGAAAGGGGGCGCTCGTCCTGAAAAGGGGAAAGGCAGAGCGATTTTGAAAGGAGTGTCCTGTTCTTTGGATTTACTTTCGCTTTTTGTGTGTAGATGCTCTGTGGGATCGTCCAAAAGAACTTGCAAGCCTAGACACAGTGAGGGGGAGCAGGAAGGTGGCTCAGAGCACAATTGTGGCTCAGCTGCAGGTTCAGCCCTCAGTCTTTTCTTCGAGGGTTCTTGCACTAACATGGAGGCAGAAAAGACAGCCAAAAAGCGGGAGGGGGAAGGACGAGATGAAGCAGCCTACTGGCTGATGTCCAAACATTTGGTTGAGCTCTGTATGTCACCTCGCTCACTTAAAAAAATAATAATTCCCCATAGCAAAAATAATTAAAAGGTAGGAAAGAATGAGATTATTCTATAGGTACAAAGAGATCTGAACATTTGCTATTTTTGATGTTTCATGGCAAAAAGAATTAGTTAATAAATAATTTCATCAAAGGCCAGCTTGGCTGAAATGAAGCATTGATGATTGCCGTGCTTTGAATTTACATTTTTAGGCTCATATAGAGCCAAATTTAACCAAAGAAAACCACTGAAAAGGGTGCATTGCCCTGCCCCCTCTGCCCTGTTGAAACACAGCAATGTGCATGCTGAGCAAGATACCCTCTGCCTAGAAACCTATTCCCCACAGCACTCTCCTGCACATTTCTAGCCATCCTTGGGCTATTGGTACCACTTCTCCAACGAGAAGCATGGTGCCACAGGAAGGATTGGTCAGGCATTTATCTGGGAGGATTTAATTGTTTATTGAGTATTCTGTGAGCACTGGAGGGATTTTGAATTTGGATTAAATGGCAGAGCCTGACTTTCTTTCTGACATCTGCTGTGCAGCTGCACAATACAGCCTTTAGCGTGGCATCTGCAGAGCTGCTTATAGCAAATACAGGCTTGGCAGGGTATGATTTCAATAGGTCTGCTTTGGTGTTTGCAAATTTTTCCCAAAACCGTGGCTGCTTTAGAAGCAGTTAGCTTCACTCTTTGGTCAGACGTAAGCCTTTAAGGGGCACAATGACTCTGTTTGTCCACACAATTTGTTCATAAAACAGAATCTGTCCATTTGCTCTGTCTTATTTAGCGGTGCATTTTCAGTTATTCCAACAGTTCTAGCTTGAGACATCAAAAACTACCGTGAGGAGGTTGCCTTGACTGTATTTTTTGTAGATGAATCAAAAGGGTTTTGAATTTTCTCACCGCGGAAAAGAGGTGAAATTTTATTAGCTTTTCTTGACTCATGCTGTTACCACGATTGAGGCTTCATGCTTTGATGACTTTCAAATGAGACACTTATAAGACAGCATTCTGCTGGCTCTGTAAATATTTCAAACAGGCACAGAAATATTGGCTTCAACCTTTACTTATAATGAGGCTTTCACAGTAAATTAATCCCTTTCTTACCTTGACTCTGCACACAGACTGCGACTTACATTCCATATAAGTCTCAATGGTTAGATTTCAAAGTAAGGCAGCAAGTTGATAGTGGCTGTAGGTCAGTCCAATTTTCTTGACTATTATCTGCACTTTGCCTTTTATATTACTGAAAGAGAGGTTCTTTGTAAAGATGCATTACGTTACATAAATCTCTGCTTTAAATGGTAAAGGAAAGATATAAACAAGAAAAGGGAGATGTGCTCTTTATGTATTAATGTTAGTCTGGAAGTTGCAGAGAAGGGAGTTGTCGAAAGAATTATGCTTGAGAGGTAATTACAGGGTAAAATCCTGGTGCCATTAAAGCCAGTGGCGGAACTCCCACCAACTTCACTGGGGCCAGTACTTCACACTAAATAAGAGATAAAAACAAGAGGTAATAAGCAGATAAGTGAATTTACTGCAAAATGAAAAACAGCGACAGATAAAACATGAAGTTGATGTGATAATACAAATAAAAAGGGGCTGGAATGAATGTGGCCGACAGACTTTGCTGGGCCCTGGCCAAGGTGCTGGGGACAGAGCAGCCCTGGGACTCCAGAATGGGTGGGGCCTCAGGCAGATGGGGGCAGGACTGGAGGCTAGTGCCACGTGGGGCTACCTGGAGCAATGGAAAGAACCCAGGACTCCAGCTGCTGCCATTGCCAACAGAGCAGCAGTGGTGGCCAGGAGCCTTTGGCTATTTAAATAGCCAGGTGCAGGGTCAGCTTCCCCCTTTCTCTCCTCCCCACATTGGTGGGCCTGGCTGGAATGCTGAGTGTAATGGCAAACATTAACAAGTGATGCATAATGTGAGATTATGCTTAGATTGCAAAGTGTAAGGACCAGATTTTCAACAGAGCCCTGCGCCCAGCCGTGAGCATTTAAACAGCCAAATAAGTGGGTTGTGTCTCCTACTTCGGCATTTAATGAAAGCAGTCATTTTCCCAGAAGTGCTGAGGGAGCCAATCACTGCCACTGAGAGAAACAGAAGCTACTGAAATCTGAGAATATCTTAAAATCTGTACATTGCAATTAGGCTCCTCAAAGGTGGTGTTTTGATTGGATTCAGAACTGGATTATATTTTATAACCTGGGGATCACACCGAGGAATGTCATCTCTCCCTATTTGTTCTCCGGGGTCAAAATCCAACCCCAAGGAGTGAATCTGCACAGGTCATGAGCCCTGTTTTGGGAGATTAAGTGAGTTTTAAGTGGTGCCGAGGTCTTGCAGAAGCTCTCCTCAAGGGGATGGGAAAAGTATTGATGCCAACTCAGCACACTGTGAGCTCCTTGGAACTGATTTAGACATTACTGGCCAGCTGGCTTCACTCTGTTGCAGATTGGGACTGCAGCAGAAAATTCCCACTCCAGTCTGTTCATGCAGGGTGTGGGTCAGCCCTGGCAACGTGTTATCCCACTAGTGCCGTTTTACTTGGCTGTTCAGTCTCTGAGAAGGGCCTTTCCCTAGCTATGTCACAGATGGTGAGTTTAGGAAGATGAGCGGCTCTAACAGGCCAGTGGTAGTTGAAGTCACAAACTTCTTTTCCAAATTGATTCCACAGTCCATTGTTGTCGAAAAGTGTTTCTCATTCACAACCACCGGGCTGAGCAAAGGGAGCACCGTTTTCTTGTGCGACCCTGAAATGATGAATGGGGAGGAAGAAAAGAATTTGAGGGAAATAATGCTCTGTGACAGAAGGCCATTAAATTCCTTGGGGTCATCTTGACCTTCTCATCTTTATACAGTGCAGCTCAGTTCAACTGCTATTCATTTCACTGCATGATGTCCCTATGCTTCTGTCCAGTTATAAACCCCATAAAGCTTGAATACATAAGATCTAACAATGTTCTTATACTTACTGCCATTTTTTTGCTAACCGGTGACGTCAGCAACCCTCGCTGTGGGTCACCCTGCTTTTATTGACCTACCTCGCCATGAGATGCTCTGGTTCCCCATTCAGATGCCTCAATAGTAGTGTGGATGACCCTTCAGTAAGAGGATGGGCTACAAAACCTGAGGGAGTCAACAGAGGCTGTAACAGGAATATGAAGAAATATCAGTTACTTCATTTACTCAGAGTGTAACTTTAGCACTCTCCTGGGCAAGAGGGTGTCCGCTCTGCAGGTAGCTCCAGCCATGAAAAAGAACTTGCATGAAAGGGCACTCTGTACGGCACTCATGGAGAAAAATTAATTGGTGCTCAGCACCTGCTGGCAGCCCAGCTCCTGCCTCTTCCCCTAGCACCTCTCACCTGCTAGCAACGCCCCGATCCACTTCTTGCCTGACCTCCCTCCCAGTGCCTCCCGCTCATCACAGACAGGTGTTTTGCAGTATGCGCCAGGTTCTAGGCCACAGTTTCCCAAACGGAGAGGGGTGAAGAAATTCCAGGGGGGGCATGAGGCAACCCAGCCCCTCCATCACTCTCCCCCCCGAAGAAAGAGCCAGCCTTTGCTTCCAGCTCTCAGCTCTCAGACCCTCCCATTTTATGTGGGTGACCCAGCGCAGCTGCTATAAAAAGCAGGCAGCCAGCAAAGACCCATGTGGAGCTGGCTGCTTCCTACAAATGAGAGTGAGAGTGGGTTGGTCGGGTGGAGGAGGAGGATGGAGTTAGATGGGGTGCTGGAGGTGCCTGGCTTTGTGGGAGAGCAGGGCAGGGGCTCAGGTGGGTGACTCACAGGGCTTGTGGCACTTGGGCAGCTGGCCAGCTTGCAGGACACGTGGGGCTCAGGAGGCTGGTCCCAGCAGAGCAGGGGTTCGTGGCTGGCCCTAGCAGCGTGGGGCTTGGGCAGCTCGAGTTGGTGGGCGGGCAGCTGATCCCAGCAGCGCGGGGCTCGGGCAGCTTGGGATGGCGTGTGGGCAGCTTGCCCTGGCAGCATGGGGTGTAAGCAGGCAGGTCGAGCGACTAGTCTGCAATTGGGGTGGGTGGCTGGTGTGTGGGCAGCTGGTCCCAGCAGCGCGGGGCTCAGGCAGCTGGTGGGCAAGTGGACAACTGGCCCTGGTGGATGGCAAGTGAGCGGCTGGCTGGCCCTGGTGGCGTGGGCCTTGACCAGGTGCCTCTGGCAGCACAGGTCTCAGGCAGGTGTGCAGCTGGTGCAGGCAGCTCTGGAGACTGGCATGGGGCTCAGGCAGCTGGCCAGCTGGGGCTGCACCAGGCAACCACAAGGGACTAAGAAAAATGATTTGTGCTTATTTTTAATTTCAAATAACATTTTATATCAAGCTTTTGTGTTTATTTCAAATTATAAATTGAAATTTTTGTTAAAGGGGGGTTGGATGAAGGTAAAGAAGAGGTGGGGGGGCGTGAGGGTTTCTCAAAAATCAGAAGGGGAGGCATGATGCTGAAAAGTTGAGGAACCACTGTTCTAGGAGGAAGAAAGATGACTGGGGAGGGGAAAGAGTCATAGCAGGTGTGGGAAGAGGTGGGGCAGGGACTAGGGATGGAATGGGGGCCAGGTCGGTGGGGTATTAAACTTCCCACAACTAGAGTGGAAGATGGTGCCTATCACGGGGGCAATATGATATATCTTCACCTATTATAGATCTATAGCCCTGCTTTAATAAACTGCATGTAAGCCATGTGCTCTTCTATACATTGCTAACAGTAGCAATGGCCCAGATTCAGCAAACCATGCAAGCTCAAGAGTGTGTGTGACATCCAGACTGGAGTTAGGGTTGCCATTGTCTTCACTGGGATCAGGATTTCACAGTTATCTTTAAGAAAAAGCTCTTGCATCTCGGTGAATCCAGCGAGCATTCTGCCAAATTGGGATCGGAAGGTGCTTCTAGGCTGCAGTTTAAAATCGTCACCCTGCCTGCGCAGGCTGACCTGGGATCATGGGCCTCAGGCTATGGAACTGTTTATTTATGGTGTCATTTTACTAGTTCTATGACTCTCCCTTGTGAGGCTGAGGTTGTCTGTGCTATTCCCCACTGTGGAGTGGTAGGGGGGAGAACAGCAACCCCCAGAGGCCACATGAAAGGAGAGTAGGGAGGCCCCAAACTGCAGGTCTCTATGGGCTGCACAGTGAAGTGAGCCTGAAGGTCAACAAGAGTCTCCAACCTGTCTGTTTGCCAGTTGAGAAGCTCTAGCATCTGCTGATGCATGTCCCTGCCTTTTCCCTGTGCTTTTCCCCTATCTGCTCTATCCCTGTCCATGCCATCCTCAAAGGTGATCCTCTAAAGGGAACAGGTTTGCAGGATCTCCTGGAGCATGTACTCCTGCATCCTCTTCCTTCTCCTCATTATTTGGATGAGCCACTCTGCTGATGTGGATGAAGAAACCCCCTCAAGGCCACATTTCCTGCTGCAAAAGACAGAAGAGTACCGCTGTGCACTGTGGGAGTAGTCACAAGATAAATAGAAGTTTGGCATATGGACCTCATTCACCTTGAACCACACACACTTGCAAGCACTAACTTCTCCATGGGATTCATAGAGTACAGTAGCTGTCCCAGCCATGGTGTGAGAGCAGTAATAATGGGTCATGTACTCAAGGCTACAAACATAGGAGTGGAGGGTAACTGAGGTGAATGTCAGCACTGTTTTCCAGTCAGTGGTGATTTTAGCTGATATGTCACTCCTGAGGGTCAGAGGCTGAAAGGGAACAACTCCTGCAGGTGTCCAAACTGAGGCTACATAAAGCTAACTTGTCATCTGCAAGGGTGTCTGCTGAAGTCATTCCTGAGTGGCACGGATAAGCATCCCGCTGAGACGAAAAATAAAAACTCAGCAGATGACTGCAGACTGCCTTCGGGAAAGTGTCCTCGAGATCTCTACAAACGCTTCTCAGGATGTCCTGGTGCACATAAACCAATGTTCCACCTTCGCCTACCTGTCCAGTGGAGTGAGAAGCTGCCTCTCTTGGTTGTTTCACTGCCTCTTCTGCCATAAATAGAATAGGAGTAAAATCAGCAGATGTGTTCCTGCAATTTAAAAGCAAACTACACATTCCCTAGTAAGTTGGATTTCAGAAACTGGCTGGACAGTCCATAGTCAATATCAGATCCTGGCTACCTGTGCCACTGGATCCCTGGTTTCTTGTTTCCCATACTCTTCTTCCTCCCAACAGGGCCCTCTAAGTCCTGCTCCCCATAATATCTTCAGAGCTCTTGGGGATGGGGAATAGGGTCTCTGCCAAGAACGGCAGGCAGCTGTTTGTAAAAATGGCATGTCTGTGGCTCCAAGCCAGAGTAACTGTTACTCTGACTTGCCTTCTGAGACACCTGGCGCAGCTTCTCGGCTGTTATATGGCACTATTCCACGTCCCTCTTGTAGCCTTTTCAGAAGTGCAAAATAGCTGTAAAGCTACCCTGGGCAGGAGCCAAGGCTCTGGCCCTCTAGCTTCAAAAGCAGGATCTAAAACTAATTCTAAACCATATGAAGGCAATGCAGATTGCTGGCGGTCTTTGAAGAGACCAACACTTCACTTGACCATAAAGTTGAGCTAGGTAGTGGAAAAACTTAGTAAGTGATGTAATAGTGACCTCACAGAAGTGCCTGGATATGATCAAAGGAGATAATCCACTCAGGAATTCACCCACCATATTTCATATTACATCTGAAACCAAATCGAGGTCTCTTTTGTCTTACATTGCCCTGACTCCATAACGTAGCTGGGGACTGAGGCCCACCAATTGATTTTCACTTTCTTGGTTGATTTTTAAACCTGCAATTCAATATCATTAATGTTGCTTAATATTGGCAATTCTCCACTCCTCTTCTACATATTGAATATGGTAATTTTGACTATTACTGGCAGTTTCAAAGGATTCAGATTTTTACACTCATGTGCATGCACATCCCTACTTAGACATGGCGATATTAAATCTTTAGACAGCCAAAGATTAATATAAACTAAAGAGAGAAAAAAGGCCAGATCCTAAACTGATGCAAATTGGCAGAGCTCCATGGATGTAATATTTTTAGTCATGGGGACAAACAAATTTACACTAAATAAGGATCTAGATAAAAGAAAAATAAATATTTGGATTCTGCCTTGATTTGAGCCCCTATACAAATTGTACTTAAAAGATTAAAGCAAACTATTAAGCAGAAGAAATCCCTTTCTAATGTAAAGCTCCAAACAGCTCTTTATGTAGTACTAATCTTTCTTGGAGTTCATTAAGGTTCATACAAGGACGTTTTATGTCTAACTCTACTGTATGTTATAAATTTGATTTATTTCTCCCCTGTATTTCTTCATACAAATGGTGTTGACATTTTACAACAGAAAGTTGTAATGGTTTGAGGCAAAATATGGCAAAGTACAGTGCATCTAATTTCATTGTGCCTTATTTGATTGTATGCTTTCACGATATTAATAACAGCAAATCCTCTTATGGCTTTTGATCTAGTGCACTAAGTAGTATAATTAAGTCCAAGTGAAACAATTTTAGTTGAAAGTGTAAGTGTGTGTGGGTGTGTGTACCTACACATACACATAGGTATGGTAATTTCCTGAAGTGCTTTTGGGAGATTATATTATGTTTATTTATCTTTGTGGAGTAGGGATCATATGTAATACCTCAGGAGTATGGGGAACACGGTCCTCCAGGAACAGAGAATGGGAGCAGGAAGAGTGAGTAGGCAAATTCACTCAACTGGTAACACCATTCAAGAGGTACCACCACCAGAAAATGCTCATATATTTGTTCAAACTAGAATCTCCAGGACCAACAGACAAAGAAAGGAATTGTAGATACTAAGCTTCAATTAAAGCAATTCAGGATCTTCTTTCAGAGCCAGCAAACAGGATTTTCTCTGTAATGAGGGCAGGGGGTAACCCTTTGGAAAAGAATGAAAGGACTGACTCCTGCCACAGACTGATGTTGGAGTGCGGTGACCTCAGGTAAGTGTAGGAATTTAATTTGGTTTGTAATGACTTCTCTGTAATGCTTTCCCCTTAAGAATAAATGTGCTTGCTTATAAAGGGCTATGTGGTAATTTACAGCTCCAGGCTCCACTCCTGCTTCAGGACTATTTGACTTCTGGAGAGGGGAACAGCTGCTGAAGGAGGTATTCGGCTACAACTGTGTCGCAGTGGTATTGCGATGAGTGCTGAGAACTATGTCTCACGTACTAGGAAATTGCTTAGGAAGGTCTTAGTTGAGATAGGTCTTTCCAGGGTCCACTCCCAAAGTGGGGCTTGGGTTCAGCCCTTCACTCCTGGGGTAAGGAACCACTAACTAGCACAAATAAAGATCAAACAGCAAGTAGCAACCAGAGCTGCCTGGATCGTCCTATTACAATTCTGGTGACAAGGACCCTGTGTGTCCAGTGAGGGAGCCTTAAAGTAAAATACGGGCTGTTACGTGGTATTATGTACTGCCTCTTTAAAATTACATATGCACAGCTAGCATCAAGGTGCCTCCCACTGAGAAAAAGCTTTAGATGCAGGCACACAGTCAAAGGAGTTCTGCTCCTTGTTGAGCTCCAGGGCTGACACACAATTCCAGCTCTGGCAATTAAGTGTCATTTCTTTAACTCTCTCAGCAATGTTCCGAGCGATGCTGCTTGAGTTCCAGTGACTGCAACAGGGAGCGACCCTTGGGGCAACCCCTCAGAACATCAGAGACCGTGATGAGGATGAGCCCCGGCACAGGTAGTCAGTTATTGCTGGGTTGTCTTGTTGTAAGAGTTCCTCTGCTATTCATGGGAAATTTCTCTGTATCGTGTGTCATCGCTTTCTCTGTAAAGGCACACCTGGATTATTTTTGCATGTGCGAGAGGGAGGCTAAATTTGCAGTAGCCAGGGTGCAGCCCTGTATGATCTGTCTGGCTGTTATAAATTACAGTCCAGTTTCTCTGCTGTTCTAGAGGGTGTGTGTCATTTTGCAACTCTTTCAGTCCAAGCGCAATTGAAAATGAAAGTTTTGCATGAGACGTCCTCTCACTGACCCATCAGCATCAGTGTCCCGCAGCCTGTGGCTGGTTTGTGGAAAATGCAGCTCATGAGGACAGATTGTCCATTGCAGTCAATGTAGGGCCTGCTTGATGACATTTGAAGTTATGGGGACCCAGTGTGTTAGTGCAATGAAGCAGCAGCTCTTGCCAGTTTCATCCCAATGCTGCATGAAGCTTTAATCCTCCAACTGGAAGGAGCTGGAAGGCTGGTTCACTTCCAGCAGTGGGTCGAGCGGATGCTAGGAGATATCTCTGTTAGCATTCTGGTGCACAAAACACAGACGTGCAGGGGTACTGAGGGGGGTTGCTTGTATCTGATGCCCTTCAAAATGTACAGAATTATTGGATCTTCCTTTAGTATCTTTTGCAGAAATTATAACAAAGAGGTTTGGGGATTTTCAACAATTGTGAACATTTGTTCTGCAAGTCAGAAAGATGTTCCTTTCCCTGTAAAGAAAGTCCCTCTTTGTTTCGGGGGCGGGGGGGGGCAAACTCATGGAGATACATTTCTCCATGTTTTAGACCTTTCTGATCAATTCCACCAAGGAATATCCTCAGCTGATATTAACTGGTGTGGTGCTAATAACTTCAACAGAGTGCACCAATTTATACCAGCTGAGAATTTGGCACTATGTAATCAATTAAATGCTGGCCATAAGAAATTTGCTAGTTACCCCAACCCTCATGCATCATGGAGGGTCCTACTTAATTAGCTAATGTATTTAGAAGTTAGCGATGCAGTTCCCCCCTGTCTTTTCCACCCTATAATGCTGCCCTTCAGAGATCCTTAGGCAGAGCACAGAGCTGCTGTATCCAAAGGCACATCAGGTGTTTTGCAGTAAACTGAAGTGCCTTGTCCTCCTAAGTTCACATACCCATGCAGCTGTATGACAGTACTGTAAGCAGCGAGGCCAGCAGAAGTTAAACATGGATTTCACAATTCTGCCACATGCCATTTCAGTCTGTGCAACTGCAATAGCCAAATAACTTGAACGCTGCTGCTGAACTACGATCAAAATCTAGCATGTGGTCAGAGTTGACAGGATTAGTCAATAATCACAAAAAAATCTTTCCATACCCGGGCACTTTTTCCTCCATGCAGATTTTTATGTGCAGCAGCACATCACCGGAGGAGAGGAGAACAGTGTTAATGAAGGGAAGACGATCTTCCTGCAGCTCAGATATTTTTCACCTCTTCTTCTCTATCTGCCTTTCCCTTTTGTTTTTGTTTTTTTGTTTTCATTAAAGGTGACAAATGAAGCTGTTGTTCTACAGCCTCCCAGCAACGATGATAAGGAGAAGACGGTGACTTCCTCTTTGGGGCAAGCTCTCTTGCCACCTTCCCGCCCATTCCCCAAGTGATAATAATAAGAACCCAGAGCCCAGCATAGCTGACTGCTTGGAAAGAGCAGAGACAGCACCATGGAGCAGGAAGAGCACAACACCACCCACACTGACTTTGCTGCCATGTACAACGTCCACAGCAGGGACTTCGCCTCTTTCCGAAATCTCTCCTTCCCATTCAATTTCAGCTACAGCGATTACGACTTGCCCCTGGACAATGAGGATGATGTGACAAAGACCCGCACCTTCTTCGCGGCCAAGATTGTGATTGGGTTGGCGCTCATCGGCATCATGCTAGTCTGCGGCATCGGCAACTTGATCTTCATTGCTGCCCTGGCCCGCTACAAAAAGCTGCGTAACCTCACCAATCTGCTGATTGCCAACCTGGCCATCTCAGACTTCATTGTAGCCATCATCTGCTGCCCCTTTGAGATGGACTACTACGTGGTACGGCAGCTATCCTGGGAGCACGGCCATGTGCTCTGTGCCTCTGTCAACTACCTACGCACTGTCTCCCTGTATGTGTCTACCAATGCTCTCCTGGCTATAGCCGTGGACAGGTAAGCAAGGGAATGGTATGGTTTGATTTATACGGACGAGAGGAAACCAGGGATCCCTGCCCCTCTCAAAGGCCAAATTTTTCACATGATGGTGCCACCTACATAAGTGACTTAACGTTTAGAGGTGCTGAGTAAAGGATGGGCCCTACTGATGTCAAGCAGAGTTGTAGATACACCGCAGTTTCTGGAAATCAGGGCATTTAAAACCTTGATCTTGGGAGATGATGAGCACAGGTCAGGAATGTGATTTTTTTGGTCAGAAAATGCAGATTCAATGAAACAGGACATTTCTATGGGAACTAGTCAGGCTTGAGGAAAACTTCATCAGGTCCAAGATGGAATCTTGGAGAAGAGAAACATCCCAGCATAGCCAAAAGCCTATTTGTTAGGGCACTGATGAGAGAGATCCAAATTTAAATCTCTGCTTTTAAAGCAGGGACTTAAACTTGGATCTTCCATCTCCAAGGTGCAAGCCCTGGACTGTACAGTCTCTTTCTCTCAGCTGCTCCAATTTGCACATATGCATTACCCATTTGTTGGGCCAGAAACAGACTTTACTCTGTAGTCCACTGGTTAGAGCACTCAAATAGTAATCACTGGACTACTGGCTGTTTTGCGGTCTTGGCCTTTCCTGCACTGAATTTCAGAAAAATCTAGTTTTCATTCGGAGGTAGAAAAAAAAATGTAGAGCAGAACTTCAAACGTTTTATGAACCAAAATTATTGTTTCCCATCCAGCCCTACTGAGACCTCTTAAGTGCCACTTAATCAAGCTCTTAGAAGCAGTCAGCCAGATGTTTAATATAAACTTAGGTGCTAAGCCTTAGGCATCCTAAAATCTTCTCCCTGAGGCTGAATCTTTGATAACTCATTAGCTTCTCCTATAAATTTATTTCCTTGATTTGCCCTGTCACATATCAAATATTTCCCAAAAGGACTATCATAGCAAGGTCCTAGAAGACCCCACATGGACATCCAACCTGAAACTCATATTTTGCACAGTTAGGACCATGATACCTAGTTTAAACCCTAGTTCGATTAAAGGAGGGTCTGCAGATGGGGTTGTGAGACCTCACATTGCCTAGATGCCACACTTTGCTTCATTGGGCATCCTTGAGCCCTTTGTATGAAGTTTCTCTCCCTCTGGACTGCTTAAAATATAATCACTGACTGTGTGTAGATGGCTACTGTTCTTTCCTAACATTTTTTGTTTTATTGATCCCCTGCACCACCGACTCAGATACCTGGAGCAGTTTGATAACGAAGTTAAGACTGTCACAACTGACCTGTGGAAGGCAAATCATGAGTGTGTTTACTGAGAGAAAGATCACACAACAGAATTCATTCCCTATTGCTTGTGCTAAATGGCTGTCTTTGAGGACTTAAGACAGCTCTGTGTGTTCGTATTATTGTTCATTTCCTTTAATATTTGCAGTTTATCCTGTTTCCTTCCTGTGCCATTTTAAGTTATAATCTCAGTTACACAGTTTGGGGGTCTGATTTTCTTTGCACGATAATTTTATGCCACTGAAGGCAGTGCAGATACTGTTGACCCAGACTCCTCCGAAATCTTTCCCGTAGCTCCAGTGAGAATTAAATCAGACTGTCTCATTAGTTTTTGTAGGAGACAAATCAGCTGCTATGAACCAGCACTTCAGTGGGAACGAATCAACACAGGTCTAGGGGAGTCGGTGTATACCCATTCAGGAGCTGGCTTTATGTCTCTGTTTAGAGCATATTGCTGTTTTCTATACGATTTAATTGTTCTTATAACATACAAAAATACTTTGGATGGACCTGTTCAGTCACCTCCTCTGTGTGTTGAGGGGAGGGTTAAAATTCTTCCCAAACAGAGGGTAGGAGGTACTCATCAAGTCCTTGTATCTGGCAAAAGCATGGAGAAGATTTTCCAACATCTTTTCCACTCCATCTAATTAAATGAACCAGGAAAAAAGTTTGAAAGAGGGTAATATCACAAAGCCAAGCCACAAAGTTCATATATAGCCATAGTTGGCTTTAAATTTTGAGGATCCTCTATTTTTGTAGTAGGATGACTTTTTTTTAAAAAAAAAGGCTAAACGTGCCTTTTGCCAATAAAAATCAATTGAAACCCCTGTGCTTATTTCTATGATCAGGCAGATGTCTGTTTATAATTCATTTACATCTTCTCTGCTGAGAATGGTTAACTCCAGACAAAAAAGTTGCTAATATCCAGGTACAGAATGTGCACATTCTGTCTATCTGAGAACTTGGATATTCATGTGATACAAGAACTTGCAATGCACTATTCAAAAAGATATTTCAGGAAAAGTTTTGCAGTAAGATATCCTAACATACACACATGCATGTCCTTAGTATTCACCAGTTTTGGAACAAAGCCATGAGTATGAACAGGTTTGGTCACAGAGATCCTTTTGAGACCATCACTTGATGTACTGAAAACACCATTGAGACTCTCTACCTGCTCTGCAAAGCACCCCCACCACTCTCCCCTGCTGAACCAGAACCTCTGCTCTCCCCCAGTAAGAGCACAGATTTGGGGTCACAGACCACAGCTGAGCAGCACAGACACTGAGATCCACTCAGCTCTGGGAAGGCTCACTTAACACAGTATCCAGGTGCATAGGCCCAGTGGAACCAAAACTCCAAATAAGTTCGCCTCACTGTACCTAAAGTTTAGATAGAGTTAGCTCATAAGCTTTGTGCCCCTTTTATCAGTGAGGGACAGAGATGCATGGCTGTTGTTCCCCCTCCCCACACATAACAATTTTTTATGCTGGGTTTATTAATAAACAAAAGTGATTTTATTAAGTAAAAAAGGTAATATTTAAGTGGCTGCAGGTGATAAGACTGATCTAAATAAGTAAATATAGGCCAAATAAAACAAAACACGCAAGTTAAGCCTAATACCCTAAAAGGAGTTGTTTAACTCATAATTTCCCTCCCTAATTCGGGGCAGCTGTGTTAGCCTGTATCCTCACAAACAACGAGAAGTCCTGTGGCATCTTACAGACTACCAGAATTTTTGAAGCTGTTTTGTGGGCAAAGACACACTGCGTCAAATGCACTGGAATGGAGATTCCAGAGGCAGGGCTAAATACACAGGCTCGTGAGAAGGAGGATGTCCCAGTCAAGAGGAAGGCTGGAGGTGACAAGCTCAATTCTGTCAGAGAGGATGTGGGGAGGAACAAGGCCAGAGGTTGACACCCTCCCATCTCCTGGCCTTGTGGCAAATAGTTTTGCACTCCTGGAGAGGAATTAAAAGAGAGGCTCTCTCATTTTCTCAACAGCTTCTGCGGCTTTACCCTTCCCTCCTTGGCTTTCAGCACACGACCCCTTCTGACCCCTTCTTGCTGCTAACAACCGTTGGGAAACATCAGAAAAGTTATTTCCCAAAATAAATAGTGCAAAATTCTGTGACACAGCAGCAACAGTCAGCTTAGCCTCTTTCTGTCCAGTCTGTACCTGCTCCTTAGCCAAAGTCACCAGAATATTGTGACTGCTCAACAATTTTAATTCTGCCATTTTCTCCTGGAGAATAGTCTCCTCATTAATTAGATCCCTTCTGAGCACAGAAATCTCTGCATCAGTAGCTCTCCAGTCTTGAACCTCTCTGCCATTTATAAGTGATTAGTGCAGGGAATCTGGGGGGCTTTGAGGGCACTGGCCATGTGCTTCTGCCCCTCCCTCCCCTACCCATACCCCATCTCTTTCCCACCCATGCTTCAGCCAGGCCTCTCACCCTCCCACACCTGCTCCACCCACGCCCTGCCCCCTCCCCCTCTTCCTGTGGAAGCACCACTTCCAATGAGTGCGAGCACAGTCCAGCCTCTTCCCCAAAGTGGTACTCTCCAAAAGTAGTATGAGCTAGGAACATGGCACTGCTCTTGGGCTGTGCCGTTATGCAGGACAGGTGGGACAGCCCCTGTCCATACTCACAGAAGTGGTGCGGTGCTGAGGGTGTGTGGGGGGAGGGGTACATGTGACACCCCCCCCATGCATCACCTCTGAGGCCACTAACAAGGACAGCATGCAGGTGCTTTCTGCTTGGCTGTGCAGTGACAACATTCACAAATTCGGTGTGGTCAGTGAGCACTGCCTGGAATGCTCCATGCTCTGGGAAGCAGAATTTCCATGAGTTACCTGCTGCTTGTTCCCAGCAGCATAGGACATTTGCTCCTCAACTGCTCAGCAGCATTACAGGGGGCTCCTCGGTCTGTATAGGAAACTCGGGATGAGTGTCAGTGAAGTGAGTTTAGGGAGGAGAATTCCCAGCTGCCCATTCACCCTCCTTTGGCCCAGAGTTCAGTAAGGGAACTTACCTCCCACCAAGCAAACGCCTCTGCCTGTAATTTACCCCACAAGGTGCTTGTGCTTGCTGGAACTGATCAGCATAGGAAGCAAGATCTGCGGATTCCACCTTTTTTATCCCATAAACTCTGTTTTACAGCATCACTAGACATGTCCAGGATCTGTTCCTGAGCAACCCAATCAAACAGCCCTTCAAACCCAATGCCACCTTTCTCTCTGACCCACTTATCTCACAGATTTCTCTTTTGGTTCACATAAGCCAGATTACTTAGCCCAGCCGTTCTCTTAAAGAGCCTACATTTTACCCTTTGATTTCAGGAGTAATGGGAGAATGTTTTAAAACCAAATCTTAAATTTACCAGTTGGAAGCAGCCCTAACAGGCATCGTATGTAATATATACAGTGATTTCCAAGTCAATTTTGCAACCAGAGTCGTCATCTTCAGATCCTCAGGAAGTGAATGGATGGTGAACAGTCTCTCAAAGGTGATGAAATATTTGGTAATGTCTTCGGTTTCATCAGTCATCCCCTCTTGTGGATTTTGGGAGCAGTAGATTTTGCTGCATTGGAATGCTGTCTTTTCCAGTCCAATATAGCCAGTTCATGCTTTTAAGCTTCAATCTGGGCTTCCAATTCTTCCTTTTTCAGATTGTTTCAATTCCAGGAATCTCTTAGAAGCAGCTTTCTGAGCTTCTAATTCTTTCTCCTTCAGTTCTAGGGCTAACTCCTGAGCTTCTGTGGCTGTCTTGTGGACAGCTTTTTCCCTTGTGCTTCAGTCTCTATCCATCTCAGCTCCATCTGTCCTTCGTGTTTGTTCTCCTCCACAAGTTGGGACCTGTAGGGTTCTCATTTGGCTAATATTTCACTACTTGCACTCATTAATATTTCACTACTTGCACACATTTTGCTGACTTTCCTGTCCCTACTTATCTTACCCAAACCAAACAAACAGAAAATTCCCAACCAGTCACCACTTTATCCCTGTGTCTACACGAGCCCTTTCCTTTTGGAAGGGGCAAGTTAATGTGCAGGTTCCAAAGATGCTAATGAAGCACTGCCATGAATATGGAGCTGCCATGAATGGCGGCCACAGCGATTTGAAAGTCCTAACACCAGATAGGAAGAAGGGACTTTCAAAAACTGGGGGGGGGTCTTTTTGGAAGGTCCCCATCTCCACAGACAGCACACGATTCGAAAAGCCATACTTTCCAATTGCTGCAGCTGCCATTATGCTAATGAGGCACTGCATATTCATGTTAGCACCTCATTAGCATATTTTGAACCCGCTCATTAACATGCCCCTTCCAAAAGGAAGGGGCTCATGTAGACCCAGCCTATCTGTTCTCCAGCTACTAGTTTTAGAACTCACTTAAAATTACCACCTGCATTTCAGGGCAACCAGCTGAGCACATCACCACTCCCAACTATGCCAGTGCACAGTACGATCGCAGACATTCTCTTGAGACTGTCACTAGGGCTACGTCTACACGTGCAGCCAACATCGAAATAGCTTATTTCGATGTAGCGACATCGAAATAGTCTATTTCGATGAATAACGTCTCCACGTCCTCCAGGGCCGGCAACGTCGATGTTCAACTTCGACGTTGCTCAGCCCAACATCGAAATAGGCGCAGCGAGGGAACGTCTACACGTCAAAGTAGCACACATCGAAATAGGGATGCCAGGCACAGCTGCAGACAGGGTCACAGGGCGGACTCAACAGCAAGCCGCTCCCTTAAAGGGCCCCTCCCAGACACACTTGCACTAAACAACACAAGATACACAGAGCTGACAACTGGTTGCAGACCCTGTGCCTGCAGCATAGATCCCCAGCTGCCTCAGAAGCAGCCAGAAGCCCTGGGCTAAGGGCTGCTGCCCACGGTGACCATAGAGCCCCGCAGGGGCTGGAGAGAGAGCATCTCTCAACCCCCCAGCTGATGGCCGCCATGGAGGACCCAGCAATTTCGACGTTGCGGGACGCGGATCATCTACACGGTCCCTACTTCGACGTTGAACGTCGAAGTAGGGTGCTATTCCTATCTCCTCATGAGGTTAGTGACTTCGACGTCTCGCCACCTAACTTCGAAGTTGGTGCCGCTACTTCGAAGTAGCGTGCACGTGCAGACGCAGCTTTGATGTGCTGAAAATACACCTGAGCCCACTGACCTGTGCGGCACCTCACCACCCTGTTCTACTGAACCAGAACCACTATAGTGATGACATAGACTTTGGGTCACAGCCCACAGCAGAGCAACACACACACTGAGATCCACTCAGTTCCAGGAAGGCAAGGTGCAGTCACAGGGCTTTGACACAGCACCTAGGTGTACAGCCTCAACAGGACTGATGCTCCCCAAAAATCTGTCTCACTACACAAAAAGGTTATACAGAATTAGCTCATATGTTGTTCAGCCCCTTTACCAATGAAAGTAAGATATTCACAGCTGTTGTTCCCCCCCATGTAACTATTATTGATACTGGGTTTATTGAACAAAAGTGACTTTATACTGTATAGGAATTAGGATCTAAGCAGTTGCAAGTGATAATAGACAGGCTGATCAAAGTAAGTTATTGATCAAAAAAAAAACAAAATATGCAGGCTAAGTCTAATAGACTAAGAGAGTTGTTTCAAATCATAATTTTTCACCCTAATTCTTATTGCAGGTAAAGTCCTTCTCAGACTATAGATGTCCTTTCTGTCCTGGTTCCAGCAGCTTTCCTCAACCCTTGTCTTCATGGTCCTTTTGTTTCCAGCTGTTTTCATGTATCCTCCTGGGATGGGAAAGGCCATCTGTAAAGTCAGCTGAAAACTGTTATTGTTTAATTCCCTTCACTTATATAGAATTTCCCTGGGAAGCTAGGTGGAGCCTGTGTCCAATTCCCCACACCCTTAGAGAAAAGTAAAAAATTCAAGATGGATTCCAGCAACAGGTGACCTAAGCATGTCTTTGTAGCAAGCTATTTCTCATCCCCCTCACCCCCACTGTCTCTTGCTAATGGGCTATTAGCTCTGTGTCTGGCCTCTTCATTCTTGTTCCTGATGGGCTGGACATAGGTTTTTCAAAATGAACACATTAAGAATATTGACTGTAGAATTATTATCAATTTCAGATATAGATGTGGAATATACAAATAGTATATTCACATAAGCTTTCCAGTGATCTGTTACCTGCCATACTTATTAGTATATTTTCATAAAGAATATAAAATACACCAGCAAGCTGAGGACTTGGCAATATGCTAGGGTGACCTCTCCATATATCTGGCCAATATTTTGATCCCAGTCCTACAACCCTGGAACACATAAATGGAAATAATTCAAACATGGTATGATGGGTTGAGACATGTCAGGGCAGTTTTTTTACCCTCTGCTGGTGCAATGCTGCCCTAAGCATAACTTAGCTGGACACAGGTGGATTCCCCCCTGAAACAGACGGATCCTCAGGTAATGTAGAGCTGTCATAGCTGCTCCTACGTTCCCCTAACTCCCTAGCTACAGCCAGTGCAGCAGAATGTTAGAGCTTCCTTATATCTCCAGCTCCTGTCATGGCAGCCATGATCACCTAGTGCAATTAAGAGCCGCCTAAGAGTGCTCTAACATGTTTCAGGAGAGGAACTACTGCAAAGAAGCCTCTGGATCGGGGAACAGGAAGGTGACTTAAGTCACCTTTTACCTGTTCCTCCTTTGTTCTGCCAAGCACATTTCAGTTAGCACTGAGAAGCTGGGCTGGTGGAAAGAGGAGCAAATTCCATTAATAAAAACATAGTCAGTTGACAGTTCCTTTGTTTTGTTATGGAATTGAGTACTTTTTCCATTCCATGGTATCTGCTCTGTACCAAGAACTTTGAGGTGTGAATTTGACCTCAGATGGGGCACCCAAATAACTTGAACAACAATACACTTATTTATAAATGAGTACTCCAATAACATATGGGCATAAAAATTGTTCTACTGAATAATAAATTGTACTTTTTGAAACAGCTGTTACACCTTGATGTGGAATACAAGACTATAGGGTGGGGGTAGACACATTCTGTGAGTATATTTGATCAAAGTGTTCTTTACGGGGAAAAGGAGGTGCAAATTTCTTTTGTGCCAAATCATGTCCTCCATTGAGCAGAACTCCGCGTCAAGATCTGAGTGAAAACAGACAGTGTAATTTGGTCTCTTGTGCCTTTTTAACATAATTAAGTTAATAGAAATTGATTCATCTTGAATATAAATACTAAGCTTTCTCCTTCGCTTTTTGTTAACTACTCGGTGGTAAATGGCCGCAGGAAATTGGCTGCAGTCTTGTAATAATTAGTGAGTGCAAGCAGTCGACATGGTAAGAAGCACGGAAGCTACGTGTGCATCGAAAATTGACGCTCCTATTGCCCATGGTCTCTTGCTACGCACTAAACAAAAATTCCAAATAAAATGCCAGGCTTTAGATATAAAGCCCTTTGTCAATTACCAGAAAGCATCCTGAAAGGTAAATATTTAAAACCATCTGTTGGTCTGAGTTCAATTCAAAACTCCTATTACCCTATAAAATATTTGTATTTCCAGTATTATAAATGGCTTTACATAGAGAGTCAGTTGTGGTAACCATATCTTCTCTAATCCTACACATTCAAGAACTTCTCGGCCAAGGACTGGCTGCCTTAGTCCCTGAAAGATGTGTTATGCGTGCTTTCAGCACTCACACAGATGTATGTGCATCTTGTTCATTGAAGAACTTCACAAATCACCCTGCTTGCATTCAGAGACATGCTTTAGTTAATAGGCTTTCTTGGCTTTGTTCTGAGTGTATTATTTATCTTTTGTAGGTATCTGGCTATTGTC
Organism: Carettochelys insculpta; assembly: GCF_033958435.1. Taxonomy (NCBI): domain Eukaryota; kingdom Metazoa; phylum Chordata; order Testudines; family Carettochelyidae; genus Carettochelys; species Carettochelys insculpta. The sequence continues at coordinate 20,716,754 of NC_134139.1, read as the reverse complement.
CACCCACTCAAGCCACGTATGAATTATCAAACAGCTACTTTCCTAATTGCCTTGGTCTGGATAGTCTCCATATTCATTGCGATACCATCTGCATATTTTGCTACTGAAACTGTAATATTCATAGTAAAAAGTCAGGAGAAAATTTTTTGTGGCCAGATTTGGCCAGTTGACCAGCAAATGTATTATAAATCCTACTTCCTCTTCATCTTTGGCATTGAATTTGTTGGACCTGTCCTCACAATGACTCTGTGTTATGCCAGGATCTCCAGAGAACTTTGGTTTAAAACTGTCCCAGGGTTCCAGACGGAACAGATCAGAAAGAGGCTCCGGTGCAGAAGAAAAACAGTCATGGTACTGATGTGTATTCTAACAGCTTATGTCCTCTGCTGGGCCCCATTCTATGGATTCACAATTGTCCGAGACTTTTTCCCCACAGTCTTCGTGAAAGAGAAGCATTACCTTACAGCCTTTTACATAGTTGAATGCATCGCCATGAGCAACAGCATGATCAACACCATGTGCTTTGTAACTGTCAAAAATAACACCATGAAGTATTTGAAGAAGATCATTTTGCTCAGGTGGAGGTCTACTTACAAAAGCAGCAAATCTAGTGTCGATTTAGACATTAAGACCAGTGCAATACCTGTCACAGAAGAAGTAGACTGCATAAAATTAAAGTAATGTCTTGTGACTCCATGGTCATGATATGTGTGTATCTAGGGTGGTGGAGTTGCCCCAGAAACTTCTTTTTTTTTCCTGTAGTGATGGTTGCTAATTGAGAGAACACTGGACTCAGAGTCAATAGATCAAGGATCTGTTCCTGACTCTCCCACTGACCTGCTGTCCTGGCACTCTTTGCCTCAGTTTCCCCATATGTAAAACTAGAAAAAAGTGACACTTATTTTTTGTAAACCCTTTGAGATTTAGGAATGGCAAGCTCTACATACAGGCAAGGTTATATTGTCTGGGTCTAAAATACGCTGGTCTCTTTTAGCAATGATGCTGAGATTTCCCTCCCTTTCTCCTTAACTCTGGGTGTAACTTTTGACCTCTTCTAGCCCATAACCCTTGCCTTCAAGGCACTCATCCTTCCCTGCACTCATCCTCCCTGCTTAGCTAAGGCGAGTAGCAAGCCTTCACTGCTTTATGGTACCCCTTACCCTCTCAAACTTCCCCAGCTACTTCAAGTGCCCAATCTAAGCCATTTCAGCCCCACACAGCCTCTGATCCACAGCATGCCCTGCCACCAGACCAGTTTTCTATCATTTATCGCTCTAGCAAAGACCCTGAGTCCCTTACTGTGCCATCCTGTGCGGAACACTTTGATCTCAATCCCTTTTGTACATTGATGCAGAATATCACTTTGTGTATTTGACAATGGCCTGGCTCCATTTTGCCCCTGGAATGGAAGAGTTCCTCCACATCTGCTTTGGACCAGATTCTGACATCCTCACCAATGCTATGAACGTCTTACCCCCAAATGTAAGCCCATTCACTTCAATGGGACTACTTTCCATGTAAGGAGCTTGTTAATGTCAAAATGCACCCCTGTGCTCTTGGCTGAGCCATCCCTTAAGTTCCATGCAGGCTCTTAAAATAGGCTTCAAGTGTGACATATATATATATATATATATATAGCATATAGGGCTTGTAATGGGTGTTTTCACAACGGTGAATTCTTCTCCCTCCATGAGTAAGGGAGACAGAACCTAGCCCTCTATGAACCTGTCACTGATTTGCTGCTTGACTGTCACGTCTGTTTAAATGTAGCACAGTCATGCACCATGTCCAGATGAATCCTGTGTGATCTCCTTTAATTCCATCTTTATCATTCAGTTTTTGTGCAGCACAAAAAGAGGTGTTTCATTTATCTGTATAATTACAGTTTTTAGTTAATGTCAGTGAATTACATTAAAGCCCAGTCCTTACACGTCATGCATTTTCATGTATTGAAATCAAGGCTTGTCAACTGAGCTGCAGAAGACTTGTCGTTTGTGCCTGCATGATACGGCCTCCCTGTGAAGTAAACTGCTTTTGTAAATAATTTCTCTATTTGTGAATTCCAAGTGAGCAAAATGTTCATTACTTGATAGGTCAATAAATGTGGGAATCTGAGCAACATTTCAGAGTATTTGTTCAGAAAATTGTTTTTTTTTTTCCACTCAAAATTATTTTGACATCAAAGAATGGATAAAAATGTTCATTTTGGTAGCAAAGATCAATGGTGTCTTGAGGGTGTGGAGTAAGCCCAGAGGCCCCTGCTGGAGGTTGCTAGGTCCTGCCATATGCATCCCAAGAAAGGAGCAGTGGAGCTAAATTACCCAAGCTGCTTTGAGAGACTGCATGGAAAGCTGTCATCTGCTGGGAGGCTTCAAGGGGCTAGCCCATCAGAGGTTTCTAGGCTAGTGTAAGAGGACTTGCCAACTAGACCAGAGTCAGTTCTCTCCCAGAACCAGAGAAGGGCAAATGGTGCTCCTGGCTGGCCAAAGGGAACTTCAGCAGGCCTCAACACAGAAGAGCTCTGAGGTAAAGGTGATGTACCAGTAAAGGCTGGGGCCATGGGAAAGTGGCCCAAGGAACTGAAAGACATTGTTAGAGCAGTGGTTCTCAACCTATTTACCACTGTGGGCTTCAGCTGTGGTTCACAATGTGTTATGTGGGCCACATTCACACTGTTAGTTCTTGTATGGCCCTGATCTGACTTCCTCTATCCCAGGCTACCAACACTCCCTAGCATCAATGTACTATACCCAAAAACCACTACTAGACCAAAGTGTTATGGCCCACAGATGAATAAACTGTGTACCTACAGAGCCTAGGAGGGGTCAACATCCTTGAAACTCTGGCAATGGTAAGGAATTGATAAAGTGAGACATAGCCATATAATCTCAGGAAATGACCCATATGTCATACATCAGAGAAAGGCAAAAAATACCAAGAGTATTCAAATTCTTCTGTAATTATCTACACTTATTAAAGCCTGAGTAGTATAGGCGGCCTTAGAGCCATATTGACATGCTTTCAGTATCAAAATTTGCTAAGCACACTTTTTAGAATACAGTTTATGGTTTAGGAATACATTAAATCCATTTATTTCACAGACCTGCACCAAAATCTGAAGGGATGGGGATTATTTACCAAATAACTACCTAACTAAAGAGCTTCATGACTACCATCTTTTGTTTGTCGACTCAGACAACAAGGTGAGGAAGGATCACCTGATCATCTAGTCCAGTGATAGTGAGACCTCAGTGGGTTCAGAAACTAAAACAATCTTCAACATTAGCCAAAAGAGCCACAGTAGTGTGAATTTATCATTTTATTCGCTATAGTACTATACAGTCATATTTAAACATAATATAGCAGGAAGGATTTAGGGTTTAGTATATAATATTTTTACAGCAAAATGACTGTCCAAATATAGTTATTATATCAACTATAATTGGTCAGTGTAGTAAAAGCATGCTGACTGGTTAATAATTAAATCACTCAGGCCATGTCTACACATGCCCCTACTTTTGCCGAAGGGGCATGTTAATGAGGCACTTCAGAACAAGTTAATGAGCAGCTGACATGCATATTCAGTGCCTCATTAGCATAGTGGTGGCCAGTTGCACTTTGAAAGTGCTGCTTTCAAAATGCAGACTAGCTGTATAGACACAGGTGCTTTGAAATAAACCCCACACTTCAAAATTCCCTTATTCCAAATTCGTTTTGGATAAGTGAATTTTGAAGTGTGGGGTTTATTTTGAAGTGCCCGTGTCTATACAGCCAGTCTGCATTTTGAAAGCAGCACTTTTAAAGCATGACTGGCTGCCATTATGCTAATGAGGTGCTGAATATTCATGCCAGCATCTCATTAACCTGTTCTGAAGTGTCTCATTAACATGCCCCTTCCAAAAGGGAGGGGCATGTGTAGATACAGCCACAGTGTTTTGTTATATGCTGCAAAGAGCCACAGGAGATGCACCTCATAAATCTCACTCTGAATATCACTGATCTAGTCTAACCTCTTGTATGTCATAGGCCAACACCACTACCCTGCACCTGACCACTAGACCTGACAACGGCAGTGAATTCTAGGAATTCCTGACTGGGCTCCAGGAACCTTCTACCAAGACTACTACTGACACTCTTCTGGGGGACCTGCACTGGAAACACTCCAGAAAATCCAAGCTGTGTCCATACTTACCCTTGCCAAGGAGGAAACAATCATAGGAGGGGTAATTTGGAATCTCTGGCCCTGGTTCTTTAAGGTGTTACTCAAGTGGTGCAGTTTAATCAGTGAGGTCTGGAGCCAAAAGCCCACTCCCAAATTATTTATCCGATTCCTGGCATAAATTGGAGCAGATGGAGCTGAAAATTTGGCATATATCAGAAGCTAGCTTCAACCTCCATTGTTAAGTAGTTACAACAGAACAGATCAATTTCTCAACCCACAGTTTTTCCAGTGTGGGTTCCAAAAAGATATCTCAAGAACACTCTACAGACCAGACCAAAACTGAATTACAGATTGTTTAAAAAGATAACTCTGATTCCTTGTCATTTGAGAAGCTAGACTGTGAATTTCTACAATGTAATATTGGATCTTGTGTCTTCATGATACATGCACTAAGGAAACCTCTATTTGGTGGAAGTAAAAAATAAATAAATAAATAAAAATGTGTCATGAGATGACAGAAAGTATCTACGTGACATACCTTTAATACATTTTATAAAAGCCCACTATAACACTGCCAAGTCTTTGTAGTCAGTCACACTGGTGGATGAGCAGAAAGTAATAGTTTAAGATGGCTGTAGGATCCAATTATTCTCTCTCCCATTGGCGCAACTGTAGGAAAGAAGATGACATGGAAAAGTATGTATTCGAATTGAACGATTCTTAGAGTGCTGTAGCTGTTAAACATTGACTCTTTGCAAGTCTCCTCCATCCTTCCAGGCCTTTCCTCCCTAACTCCCCTCAGCTCTCTGTTTAGTCCTGTGCCTATGATGTCCTGTTATGCAAAGTGGGTGAAATGCAACAAAAGCCTATCATATAAAATTCTTGATAAAATAAGTGTAACCCTCCTTCAACAGTATTGAGCTCCTGCTGGCACATTCCTTACATCAGCAAAGTTTTGTAGAAGTAAGACTGGTATGAACTGAATGGATCTGAGATTACATAACTGATATGGGGTCTGGTAAGATCTAGGCTGGCATAATAAACTGGAAGATTTTAGAATGGAAGGAAATGTTAATTCTTGTGACCACCAGCGATATGTTTTGACTGGTAATTTTCATGCAGAGAATTTGCCACCATTTTCTGGATTTCCAATTTTGAATGGTCCCTTCAGAATCTTGTTAAGTTAAACTCAGCCCCACCACTATGGCAAATATCATCCTGGAGCTCTGGAGTATAGTATCACACCACTGGGCCTTCATTGTTCTGATTTGACCACAGAAAAGCAACAAGAAACAAATTCTCTTTCTAATCATCTGTACAGTTTGTGTCAGCTCTAATTCAGTTGTACAAAATTGATCATCAAATGCTTTTGTTAGCATGGTCCATGTGCATTAAGAAAAAAGTTTGGATGTACTCTGAGGATTAGTTAAAGAGAAAGAGAGTGCGGGGGCAGGCAGGCAATAAGGCTATGTCTACACTTGCATTTCTCTTTCGAAAGAGGAATGCAAATGAGGAAACTTGAAAATGCGAATGAAGTGCCAATTTACGTATCTTGTACTTCACTGGCGTAATCTCATTTCAGAAGAGATTCTTTCTAATGAAAAAAAGCAGTGTAGGCACAGCTCTTTCAAAAATAAACCCCATTTTTGAAAGAAACCTTCTTCCTGAAACAAAAGAGGAAGAAGGGTTTTTTCGAAGATGGGGTTTATTTTCAAAACAGCCCTGTCTACGCTGCTTTTTTAATTTTGAAAGAATCTCTTCCAAAAAGAGATTATGCGAATGATGCATGAGATATGTAAACTGGCACTTCATTTGCATTTTCAATTTTCCTCATTTGCATCCCTCTTTTGACAGAGGAATGGAAGTGTGGACATAGCCTAGGAAACTAAAATCTTACAAGAAAGAAAAAACACTAAGCCGTTTAAATTCTAGGACTAAAATAGCTGTGACACAGTTTCCCTTCAACTAGGCAACAATTCATGCATACTGTAAATCTTCCATATACCCAGACATCTGGATAAAGCAATGGCACATTAATGAAGTCTGACGATATTCAGAATAATCTAGTTGGGGGTAAATGTAGCATCTCCATCTGTCCTCTTTACAGCTGTAGCAAATTAAAAGTATCTCAGTGCAAAAGTGTTGTTAAGGATCTTCACACATATCAAGTTTTACAGCTGATTACATGCTATTTTGCCCCAAATCAAATACTAATACTCTGCTCCAATGATTGAAACAGTAAAATTTTCAAAACACTTACACAAATATTCCCACTGACAAGAGAGTGTTCAGATCTAAAAATGATTACATTTGCACCAAAGATCATTGTGTGAATTCTAGGATAAACCACGGTCATGCTTGTTTTTGTGCTGGATGGCCACAAATTACTGGAGAAGTCTTTGAGAACCTGAAAGGCAAAGATATTCTTGAAAAGGTCTTGCCATGTAAGGCACCCTTTCTGTTAGGCATGTGATAACAACAAGAGTCCACTTCTTCACTGAGTGGTCAAGTTGGGTCCAATGTACAATTTAATGTCAGATGCATAACTCTTGTCCATGTAAGCACCGTACAGATCTGAACACTTCTTCCTCTGGACCCAGTTCTCCAAATCTGTGGCTTGAGCCTTCTGTTTTTGAGGGGCTGATAGTCAGTTGGACTTTTTCTACTGACTTCAAAGAGAGCAGGAGCAGGTCCTGATCATATTCCCCATCTCAAGCACAAACATGAGACACAATTAGAGTTCAATCCTACAAGGTTCTCAGAGCCTCCTGAAGGTCTCTGAACTCTCACTCATGTCAATAGAAGTTTTGGCCATTCAGTTCCTCTCAGAGGTATCTATTACCTTACATAGGTGGGCCTCCCATATACCAGAAGACAGCTCAAACCTAAAGAATGACACACCTAAAAGAAAAAAGCACAGGATTATTACAGTGTAGAGGTATAATTTTAAAAACCTGTAATAAGTTTCAGTGAAGTAATGCTTGTTTCCATAAGGGTATAAATGAACCCTATACAGGAAAGCTTCTCCATGAGGCCCTTATATCATAAGGAAAGAGCTTTCCCATAAATTTTTTCAAAGACTTCAAACTTCCTATGAGGCAAATCATCACCTTTAATCAAGGCAGCAGCAGAGAAGTGCTTGCAGTCTCAGACTCATGAATATTAATACTGTCAGGAGTATTTCTATTTGCTCTTTGAACACTTTTCTTTTAAATTTATTTCATTCAGATGAGGAGCTAGAGCAGCTTGTTTACATTCCAGCTTTGCTATTTTTAGATTCTCAAGTGCTTTAGTATTCTGAAGTAGCATTGCAAGGAGAAACTTAACAAGAGTTACTGTTTGCGGTGATCCCGAGAGAGACTGACCCCTCTTGTAGCCCAGGTTTTCAAAACAACTTATACTGGGGAAGGCACGGAATCTCCTTAGTGATTGTCTCTCCTTTTAGGTCTGTGCTAGGTTCCCAGGTAGGAATGACTGTGCCACACAATTCCTTGCTTTCACTTCTGTGTTATTTTGGCTTTCTTTGGCGCCTCATCATAAATGCCACAAATATTTCAATATAAGTGAAATGTTACGTCCAGTAGTTAAACCATTCCAGGCTTTAACAACCATTTCAAACATCAGAGCTCAAAGTGAAAAAAGCCAATAGAGCAGATGCTTAGATAGAAGAAGAAAAGCCATGCCTTGTACACATAAGACTCCAGCAACAATCTGGTACCACCACACAAAAGGATTGGAACTTTTAAACAACCAAATTAATAACTCCTACAGTAATGACACACACAAATAAATTAGATAAAAAAGTATTCTTCCTGGAAGGTGCATTTCATAGATTCAGACCAATAACACACAAGAGCCTCAGACCAGAGATAGAAAGCAGACTGCTTCCTAAAACACAGACAAAACTCACCCTACCTTACCCTATGGGAGGGGTGGGGAACCTTTTTTGGGTCAGAGGCCACTGACCCAAAGAAGAATTAGTCAGGAGCCACATAAAAGTGAGAAGCAAAAAAAATCCTCTCACTGACGTGGCCCCGGACTGAGACACCTCACTCCCCTCATGCTCCAGTGTTACAAGCAGGAGTTAGAGAAGGGGGTACCAAGGTTCAGGGCTTCCCCACGGCCAGATTAACTCCTCTGGGGGCCCAGGCAGAAGCAAAAAGTGAGGGGTTCAGGGCTCAGTGGGAGGGAGCTGCCAGGAAGCAGGATGGGGGGATGGGATCTGGGCAGGAGGGAGGGTACAAGAGCAGGTTGGGTTAGGTGTGTGGCATTTGGGAGGCAGTGAGGGTGCAGGAGTGGTATGGGTGCAGGGGAGCCTAGGCAGGAGGCGGTGCAAGCGGGTGATGAGGGGGCTTGTACCTGGCACAGCTCCCTAAGGGCACACGGTTCAGTGTCCCTCCTCACCACTCCCAGGCACCACCCCACAACTGGCCAATGGGAGCAGCAGGGGAGTGGGGGATGGCACAGGAGCATACGCGGGTCTTCCTCTTCCAGCCAGCCAGAGCCCCTGGCCCTGATCTGGGGCCATTTTGCCTGGCTGTGGCCTCAAGGCTCACTGTTCCCCACCCCCCAACCCCACAAGTGAGGAGCTGGCGCGAGTACACCAAGCTCATGGGGGCCCATGGAGTTGGAGTGCCAGCCAAGACTCCTGTTGTGAAGGGATGCTGAGCCCTGAGCCTCATGGGCCAGATTCAGTGTCCTGCTCTAAGATGTTCATCTGCTGAACTGACTCTGGCTGGATGGTTCCTTCAGAGCCCACTAGCCTGCAAGCAGGAGCAGGAAACCCCCTGAGATATTAAAGAGATAGATCACAATTTTAACAATACAATACAACACAATAAAACCAGTGAAATCCACTGTATTTACTAACATCAGATTCCTGCCCATTTCTGGGGTCTGATCCTGTATCTGGTAAAAAAAAATAATAATCAATGGCAAAACTCTCACTGACTTTCATATAAAATCCATCAAATTTCTGAAATCTAGTTCTGGCTCCCAGGTAGCAATGACATACTGGGGAAAGGTGGATGTATGGCACAGCCATGGCATACAGAGTGTTGGTATTGTGAACTCCCTTTCCAACTGATTCTCAGCGTTGAGTTGATGAGGAGATGCAACTTGAGAGCTGGCTTTCAAGGAAGACCTGTGTAACTAAACCCTTCCTCCCATTTTTGGTGGACAGTAGCAGCAATGACTTTAGGAAGAGGAGTTGTTTTTATATTCGCGACCCCTACTGTGGAAGCAGGCACAGGAGAAGGGATTTTGGCAGCAGCAAAGTTTATTAATCTTTTTCCTGCATCTCTCTTTGAATTTTGTTTTATGTTTAAATGATGCAGATCCTGGCAGATCACATTAACACTTGTGAGACTGCAAAGGATTCAAACCGAGAAGAGAAATTCCTGCTTTCAGGAGACTGATGTCATTACTCAGCTCTTTGCAATGCCCCGGCTAAGACTGTCGTTCTCAGAGCTAGTTTAAATGTATTTTGATTAGCATGAGCACAAGAAACCTACAGGTCAACATGCTGTAAGACATTAATTTAAGTAATTATCATTGGGCTTTAAGATCTGTGTGCCTTATTAAAGAATTATCAGACAAGTTATAGATTTGTTGAGAAAGAGTCAACATGGCTTTTATAAAGGAAATCATGCCTCACCATTCCATTAGAATTCATTGAGGGAATCAGCAAGCATGGGGCCAATGGAGATCCAGTGGATATAGTAATTTTCAGAAAGCCTTTCTTAAGATCCCTCATCAAAGGTTCTTAAAGTAAGCCCTCATGGGATAAGAGGGAAGTTACTCTCCTGGCTCACTAACTGTTTATAAGATAGAAAGCAAAGGATAGGAATAAATGGGCAGTTTTCAGAATGGAGAAAGATAAATAGTAGTATCCCCCAGGAGTCTGTACTGGGACCAGTGTTATTAAACATATTCATAAATGATCTGGTAAAAAGAGTAAACAGTGAAGTGGCAAAATTTACAGATGTTACAAAACTACTCAAGATTGCTAAGTCCAAAGCAGACTGCAAAGAGTTACAAAGAAATTTCACAAAACTGAGTGACTAGGCAAAGTGCAGTCGACCCCTGACTTATGCGGCGGTTGCTTTCCTGTTCCAAATTTTGCGTTACTCATTTGGAGCAGCGCTGGACAGTTTTCTGTCTCCTGTGAGCAGCGCGGAGCTGGATGCCTGGCTCCAGCTCCTTGCCACTCACAGGAGAAGGGAAACTGAGCAGTGCTGATGCACTGGTCAGTTTCCCTGCTCCAGTGAGTGGCAGGGAGCTGGAGACAGGCTCTCAGCTCCCTGATGCACACAGGAGACAGGAAACTGATCAACACTGCTGCACTGGTCAGTTTCCCAGCTCCTGTCAGTGGCAGTAGCAGAGAGCCAGGCTGCCACCCTGACAGGAGCTGCAAAACCGCTATTGTCAGGGGTGGCAGCCTGACTCTCACTGCCCCGGACAGGCGCGGGGAAACCATTCCTGCCAGGGACAGTGAGAGTCAGGCTGTTGCTCCTGACATGAGTGGTTTCCCTGTTCCTGTGAGTGGTGGCAGCCAACTCTCAGCTGCTGTCACTGACAGGAGCAGGCAAACTGACCAGAGCAGCAATGCTGGTCAGTTTTCCCACACTTGTGAGTGGCCGGGAGCTTGTGCTTGGTTCCTAACTGTCTGCCACTCACAGAAATTGGGAAACTGACCAGCGCTGCTGTACTGGTCAGTCGTCCAGCTCCCCTGAGTGGCAGGTAGCCCAGAGCCAGGCGCCAGCTCCCTGCCACTCAGAGTTGCGTTAACCCGAGATTCGCTCAACTTGAGTGCACATATCTTGGGATTCTACTATAGTTCACAGTGGAAAACATAATCCCAAATATACATGCAAAATGATAGGGACTAATTTAGCCACAACCAAAAAAGAGAGAGATCTTGGAGTCACTGTGTGTAGTTCTCTGGAAACATCCATTCAGTGCACAGCAGCAGTCAAAAAATATTAATAGAATCTTAGAAATCATAAGGAAAGGGATAGAAAATGAGAGAAAATATCCTATATCCGCTATATAAATCTGAGATTCACCTACATTTGAATATCGTGCACAGATCCAGTCACCCACCATTAAAAATACTGGTATTAGACAAGATACAGAAAAGGGCAACAAAAATTGGGTAAGGAACAGCTTCCCTATGAGGAGAGATTAATATGTCTGGAAGCGTTCAGCTTAGAAAAGAGATGACTAAGTGGGGGATATGACAGAGGTCCATAAAATTATGACTTGTGTGAAGAGTGTAAATAAGGAAATGTTGTTTTACTCCTTCTCACAATACTAGAACTAGGGACAACTGGTTTCAAACAAACAAACAAAAAGGAATTACTCCTTCACATTGCCAGAGGATCTCATGGATACCAACAGGGATCAAAGAGAAACTAGATGAGTTCGTGGAGTATAGAGGTCCATCAATAGTTATTATCTAATATATGCAGAGATGATGTCCGTTGCCTCAGTTTGCTGGGCATGGGTGACAGGGAATGTATCACATAATGATTATGTAGTCTGTTTATTCCCTCTGAAGTGCTTGTCATTGTCCACTCTTTGCAAACAGGCTAGTGGACTAGCTGGACCATTGGTCTGACCCAGTGTGGCAGTTTTTAAGTTCTTACCGTAAGTGAGTTACTCAGTGATAACCCAGAGGTATTGGGCATATATTTGCTTAAGTGATTTTTGCTGAAAGCTTGTTTGAAATGGCATCAGGCTATACTGCAGGAAATCAAACCGTTACCAACTTTGGATATTTTAGGATAAGAACATCCACAAATGCATAATCTCAAACTTGTCTTGGCAACAAATTTATATATATGATAAGTTGAGATAATTAATACACTGATTTTTAAAATAAGAACATCCTGACATCATTAGGATGAGGAAGTCAGCTGTGGACAAGAGAGGCTGGGCATTTATACGAATGTTCACAGCAGTAACCAAACACTGTAAGATGTCAAACCACCATCAAGCCTCAGGATTTTGACTATTGTACTTCTTTCATGAGACAGGAATATAAAACCCTCTAGGATCACAGTCTGCCTCCTACTACTAGGTCTCCACAAGAATGACCTGAGTGTGTGTGAGAGGTGGTGCGGGACATCATCCTGGTACTACACTATGGTGAATCTCTCATTGGTATGGAACATTTGTGTTTTCACCATTGTGCTAATAAAAGCTTGTTTGCCGTGGGTAGTGTGGCACCATTGTGCAAGTCTGGGTTCCTACACAAACATTGAACTTAATGACCTGCATCCTGTTGTGCCTGACCCTGGAAATAGAACATATCACACCTCAGAAATGTAATCATTGACTAACTGGAAAGTCTTAACAGTCATTACAATCAACAACCACTCAGCAAATCAGGCAACCCAAACGCTATTGCCTGAAATTTTCAAAGGAGGCTAAGAGGGTTGGCATTAATTTCCACTGAAATCCAGGGAGCTTTGGGTGACTAATTCCTTGGGCTAATTTGAAAAATCACAGACTAGATTGATTCAAATTTTGCTTCCAGTATACTGACCTCGAATGGACCAGATTTTCAATGACTGTAAACTAGTGTAGCTCCACTGAAGTCAACTCAGGATGTGGCCCATTCTTAGCAACTCTGTTTTTGATTCTTGTATGAAAAAGTGGATTCCTTTAACAGAATATTAATGATAAAATACCACTGCAGTCTTCTGTTTATGAATGTCGTCCATTATAGAACCATCCAAATGAGACCTTTTTCTTTAAATCTAAACAATGAAAATCTTTTTAATATAGTATCATGTGGTTTCACCCTGCCCAGTGATTCAGTCAATTTTCCTTAATGTCCCATGATTTAATTTACTAAACTCAAAGATTGCTGTCCCATGCACAACAACAAAAACAGCACAACCAAAAATGCTGAAGTCATTGGCCTGGAAAAGAAATATGTAATCTCCATAGGTCAGATCATAACTTTGTGCCCTGAAAAAAAAATCAATTCAGTTCAAAATTAAACAACTTAATTAGCAATGAAGGTTGAAGGTCAGCTACTGTATGTCTGTGCCATATTTACTGTAAGCATCAAAAACTGCTCACAGTGAGTAAGATGGATAAATAACTATAACAACTCTTCTCAGTATATTTATAGCATTGTTCAGAATGGAACTGTTTATATTCCAGGTTAATATTTGCCACCTTTAATAATGCTGAGAAGTAGCACCTTTCTCTGAGAGTTGTCCCATTAAAATTAGTGGGCCCATATGCACAATAAGAAACCATTCAGTTTGGATAAGAGGAAGGGCAGAATGAGGCTCTTAGAAATCCCATATCATTGAAAGCAGAACTTGGTTTCTAACAAATCTCTGTATCAAATGTATAATATAGCCATAACGACAAGAAGTCCTGCGGCACCTTATAGACTAACATGTATTTTGGAGAATAAGCTTTCATGGGCAAAGACCCAAGCAGGTCTATAGTCTATAAGGTGCCACAGGAATTCTTGTTGTTTTTGAAGATACAGACTAACTCAGCTACCTTTCTAATATAGCCATAGAATCATAGAAATGTAGGGCTAGGAAGGACTGTGAAAAGTCAGCTTTGCCCAGGCTCTTGTGCTCAGGCAGGGCCAAGCATATCTTGATCAACCCTGACAGGTATTTGTCTAAACTCTAAGCCTGTTTTTAAAATCCTCCAGTGGTCAGGATTACACAGTGTCTTACAATGACAACTCCATTGACATTAGCCATGTGGTATTACACAAGGAAGATTTCAAAATGCTTTCTTTTATCACTGAAAAGAAGCAAGGAGATTTGTTGCGAGGATTCTCTCTTCCTCTTCTTGCCTTTCCCATACAAAAATCAACTGGAGTGCCCAGGAACCATGCTTGGCCAGCACCAACTGTGGTACCAGCTTCCTGGACTTCCTGGAAGAGTTAGCATGAGCATGACATCACAATCCTAGCTTTACCTTTTGCTTCTGCCAATAGCATTGAACTAGTCTTGAGAAACCTTCGTCACACTGTAACGTAGTTCTGGAACTCCACCTTCTGCATGTGAGTTCCAGAAGAAGTACGCCTGAATCAGCTAGAATCCTGCCCAAGACTCCCGTGGCTCAGCTCCATCACAGCACGCATAATGGCTTAAAACCTCAGTTTGGCCATTAACTTTATTAATATGGAGTAGAGGCTTTTCATGCTAAAATCTGTTATGATACCTGCAGGACAGTATTTTCTTAACAATGGACAGTATGGTCCAGATTCATTTCAAATTCTCTATTCTTCTGCTGAGTAGCTTGACTTTTTAAGAGTCAAATCAATATAATTTGGCAGCAATTATCCTTCTCTTCCTTCCTCACTATAATTATTTTCCCCATCCATGGTACTCTCATCTTTCTCTCCCTGTTTTGCTGTGCTTCGCTAAGTCCACAGACACTTTTCATCCCATTCACTCCCACCACTTGGATTTTCCTTGTGTGCTCACACAGTTCCCTCCCTTTCCTTGAGCAGTCTCATTTAAACACCCCCTGCTTCCTGAGAAAACTGTCCTTTTACCCCACCTGACTCTCTAACCAAGGTCCCAGCTCTTCTACTTTCTGCCTCCACATTTCTTACATGGTCTGTTCCTGCACTCTTGAATGCCTTTCCTCTGGTTCTCCTCACACTTCACTTTATGTGGCCTTCTTCACACCCCGATGCTCTCATGAACATTACCAACAACCTCACTTGCCCAGCTGGGACAGCTTTCTCTCCCCAACTTTGTCCCAACTTCCATTCAGTCATTGACAAGGGTAATCATTCTTTCCAATGTACTTAAGTACAGTGATTTCCCACGCTCTAATCCTGTACTGGGATCTCTGCAGGCTGATCATGGGGGAGGCTCTATACAGGTACAAAGATCTATTCACATATATGAGCTTGCAAAATTTCCTCTCAAAGTCCTGTTTGCTCCTATAGCATCTTCCCCCGTGACAGTCTGAATTTCTGTTCTCAGAAGACTCTGACCTCCTTAGTAAATACCCACTAGCAGCCTCCCCGAATAATATCACTGAACACTCACAACTAAAGCAATGCTCTTCATGATGCTAACCCTCACATGAAAGTGAAAGGAATTCAGGACCCAGCAACACTACATAAAGAGGGATTTTTATATAGAAACCCACCATGAAGTTCAAGTTCTTGGTTTAATAATGATCATGTGAGAAAAATCAAACACAAAACCTGTGAACTCCATAATGATAATTGTCCAGATTCCACTTGCAGAATGGGAAGAGAAGAGATGTTCATCAGATAATAGCAGCTAACCTCACCGTCAGACCTCACATTTTCCAGATAGCGTGCTGTTTGGCATTGGAAAGTAGATTGCATCACCTTTTGTTGACACCCATGTTTCCACGACTGGCTGTCGGTGTGTGCTATACTGCTAAAACAAGGGTCAGCCATGTGCAGTACACTTCATATTTTGCAGCTTCCATTTCACACCTTCTGTCCTGGCCCTCTATAGCGATATTGTTTGTCATACACAACACTTCCTGGGCCCTGCTGTAAATAGATAGCATTTCAAAGTGTCCAGGCAAACTGATTAGCACCAGACATAATTCAGTATTCTGTCAACGCCTGTCACGTCATTTTGATGAGAAACTATTTTTCTAGCCATTAAACCACAGACGTTTCCTATAAAGTGGAAAGATGAGTTCTTGACAGAAATAATTAGCCTACTGACATGACAGATACCACTTGGGGAGGTGTTTTCTCCTTTCTGGCAGAACACTGTTCATCAATAGTGAGTTGAATTTTATTCAGCTTGTGCTAATTCAATGCACATGTGTTCTTTAGACAGTGTGCACCAAAAGCATCCTTTAGATTGTCTGACAATTTACATCCACACTTTTATCTCATTACGTAAACCCCATTCAAACGCTTCTCTCTATTCACTCCCATAAATAGACAGATAAACGTGCTTGTTTAGGCAATACTAAGGAGGTAACAAACTCCACGCCACACTGAAGTGAGACCTATACAGACTGCCGGTTGTCCCTGAGTCAAGGGATTAGACTTCAGGGTGGCAGCTGTCTGTGCAGCAGGTGTAAGAATGGAGGACTTCTGATACCCCTGAAAGGGGGCAAGAATGGAGAGGTGGGCACTGCCCCAGAGCAGTGTCCTGAAGAGGACCTTATGGTCCAGGGAGCAATGCACGGAGACACTGGAAAAAGGAACAAATAATTTGCAAGACACCAAACAAAAGGCAGCACATCCACAAACTGAGCTACTTCCCAGCGTGACCAGCAGGAGGCTCCACAGAGGTGAATTGTCCCCACTACACCATAATTTTATTTTAAAGACAACTCCATAAATGTTGTCCATACGTTAATTTTGCACTGCCTATAACAACCAGTAGGCAAGAACCTTTGGAGAAGTACTATGCATATATCTAACTCAGAGACTCCCTGTAAACCAATGGTCTATCTGTGATTTCCACCTGTTGGCAACAAGGTGTCCTTGGGCCACAGAACCTAAGACCAGAGGACGATGAGCCACCAGAAAATACAGGCTCAGGACACACAGGTTGGCTCACAGTATTCATGTTAGATTCATTTTTCATTCTAGTATAGCCTGTTCTCCTCTTTAACATACTTGTAGGTGATACGAATCCTTTGTTCTTTCACAGCATCAAGCAAAATATGAAAGTTGAGGTAAATACAAAATTGGCTTTTACCTCAGGACTTTTCATTAATGACAGAACACAAACTCTGAGTAAGTTTTAGGTTCTCCTGATTCCTAACTTTGACTTGATTTATTATTCATGACAGGTATTTGTCTTTTCAGCAAGCAATTAAAAATAATTAAAAAAAAAAAAAAGACCAGATCACATTTTTCTTTGAAGATGGTCTCTTCCTGGGCAAATTTAGCTGCTCAGTGTTCCACTGTAATATCGGGGCTACTCAGGGTTGACTTCTAGATCAAGAAAAAAAACCCCATAAACTCCTGATGCAACTGGGAATTCAGAGAGACTCTAATTGCATTATTCATACAATGAGATGATGTCTGTCTTTGCAGTTTTATTCCCAGAAAGCAAAATAATCATTTTAATTCAGATTGTGGATGTGCTGCCTTTTGTTTGGTGTCTTTTAATATTTCTTGTGACTTGAAAGATGGTAAGGAAGTGAAGGACAAATTCTTTGGAGAGGGATTAAAAGATTTTAGTGGTATTCAAGCTGAATATTTTTCTACTTTTTTTTGCTCTCATATTGCTGAATATTGATTTTTTCAGATCAGCCTCTTCATTTAAAAAACACCCATCCACTGCATCTCTCTGCTTGCCAGTCCACTGGGTGTGCCTTAGCTCCTAGGGCAGTGTGGAAGTTCTCTTCTGACAGCCTCTGGAAAGCTGGAGGTGATTTGGCCAAGGGGGAAACTTGAGGGTTTGACAGTAGGAAGCAACTGGAGCTTTTAGCTGTTTGGGATGTGCACGTACAGTTTGGGGTAATGGGATCAGCAGCAGAGTGCTAATGTTTTAAGTGACTCTTGCAATGGGGTGATTCTTCTACACTTGTCCTGAAAGGGTTAAAGCGGGTCAGAAGGGCCAATTAGGCTATTAGATGGTAAGCTGGGGGGATCTACGACTGGGAGAGAAACCTTACTGAGAAGCTCACCTGTGCAGGAACAGGCAAGGACTTTATTAGCCAGGAAGTTGGCAGGAGCAGGGGCTGTTGGGAAAGGCTGTTGTCATTCCCTGGAAAGAGGACAAAGTGTTTGGAGGCTGTAGAGACAGGTAGGCTGCAGCTGCTCACTAAGAAGAGGGTGCGGTGAAAATGGCAGACCCAGAGGGAAAAGGAAGAGCGAGTAGGCAAGGAAAGGGCTCAGGGAAACGCAGCAAGGTACTGGGAAACAGACCAGCCGGATAGTAAGTAAGAAAGTTGCCTAAGCCTGTTTGTCAGAAAAGACTTTTCTACGCCACCACCTCCCATGGCCTCCCGAAAGGGCAGGGTTGCACTTCACTCCCTCCATTTGCCCAGGCCCCATGCATCCACCTAATGGTACATTTTTGGAAGGGTGGGGCCCTTGTTTTCAGGTTTTGCTCCAGATCCTCAGCAACCTCTGCGAGGTCCTGCACAAGGTGCTGTGTATGCACGATAACTCTGCTGGATCAGCAGAGAGATCTGGTGTTCAGCAACTCAAATAGCAGCAGATGGTTCCTTGAGAAAACACTGATGTCTGGTGAAACAGCTGCACAAATCTCATCTAATAGACATGGGGAATTGCTATTAGTCTGCACACTGTTCTGTCATGGAATTAAAGAAGCCAGTGGGACCAGTTTACCATTTTAATTTAGGAGCCAGTAAATATCTGAGGAATATACTGAATCAATATAAATGTCAATTCCTCCCTCCCCACCCCAGCAATCACTGAGTCTGGTTCTGGTTTCAAAACAAGTTACATAAACAAAATGCAACTCAGAGGCATTACCAGTCCAATTGTTCACTTGTTCTGTCTTTATGTGAGGCTGACTTTGCAAGGCTTGAAGCTTCCTGAATGTCCACTGAAACCAATGGGAGATGACAACCCTCCCCTTGATCCACTTAGCACCTTTTCCTGAAAACCTCATCCACAAAATTCCTCCTTCTCCACTCACCACCTGACCTGATAAGGGTCTAAAAAAGTGGAAATTATATGCAAATGAGCCAATGCCCTGATATGTACATTTGATGAATAGACATTATCTCATTTGTATAAACCCACCCTTGCCAAATCCACTCTTCCTCTCCGCTAGCAAATCTACACAAGCAGGTAATTCTGACAGCCCCTTAGAAGCCCAGGAGAGGACAACAGAAATCAGGAATGCTCTGGGGAAATCATGAAGCTTAAAATATATGCACTTCCCTTTTCCCATGGCTCCCCAAAGTTTTCAGCAGGTCTGGAGGGATGGGGACTGGGTAAGAGCGGTCCCAGTTTCAAAAGTAACTTAAGGATTAGGGACATATTTTCAAACACATTTAGCAACCTAAGGGTGACGAGAGTCACTGAAATTGATTTACAGAAATGCTTTAGCTAATTAGGAGCCAAACACTCATTGATTTTTAATGAGACTTAAGTAACTAACCAGTTTAGGGAGACAAGGTGGGTGAACTACTATTGTTTAATGAACCATCTCCCTTTGGCTTGAAAGCTCGTCTCTCTCACCACACAAAGCTCTTCTTCAGAGCTAGGAAATTTACTTAGAGTGTCACAGCCTATAGTTAAAGTAATCCTGATTCTCCTCTCCCTTGGGCTTGATTTTGTCCTAGTGCATCTCTACTGACTTCAGTAGAAGCTAGTGGTGCCCAGCATTCTGAAATTCAGGTAATTTTTAAGAGCTTCAGTAGTGACTTTGAAGACTGACTTTGGGCACCTAACTCAGAAATTTGGCCTTTAGTAGAGAGCTGGAGACATGAGGCCTGGTATGAGAACTGAGGCCTGAATGCGAGCAGTAGTCAGGGCCTACTAATATAAGGCACAGGTCTGACCTCATGCTTTATTAGTATGCAAACTCAAAGAACCTGTCAAGAGCAGGGCTAGTATTTAAAAACACACATTCCTATGAGATACTTGACATATGGCATTGTGATGGACCCTGCCTCCCCATGCTGTATGGAAAAAAATTATAAATATAAACATGAATAACTCAGAGATGGTTTGAACAAGATATAGAATCATAGAATGCTAGAACTGGAAGGGAACTCACGAGGTCACCGAGTCTAGTCCCCTCTCCTCACAGCAGGACCAAGCTCTGTCTAGACTGTCTCTTAACCATTCCTGATAGGCACCTATCTAAGTTGTGCTAAATTTCTCCAATGATGGAGATTCTACAACCTCCGTAGGTAATTTATTTCAGAGTTTAACCACCCTGACAGTTTTTCCTAATGTCCAACCTGGACGTCCCTTGCTGAAGTTTAAGCCCATTGCTTCTTGTCTTGTCCTCCGAGGACAAGGAGAAAAAAATTTTCTCCCTCCTCTTTGTATCACTCTTTTAAGTACTTGAAAGCCCCTCTCATGTCACCTCTCAGTCTTCTCTTTTCTAAACTAAATAAGCCCAGTTCTTTCAGTCTTTCCTTATAGCTCAAGTTTTCTAAACCTTTAATCATTCTTTTTGCTCTTCTCTGGCCCTTCTCTAGTTTCACCACATCTGTCTTGAAATATGGCTTGCAGCCTATTATTTTCAATGTTACGATCTGCTGGATCTGTAAATCCTATTTTTGTGCATGTATCATTTTTGTAGTTTACATTGTTTACATGTTTATGTTCCAAATATGACGACCTCAATAGGAGGCATGGCTACCCTATTGTTAGAGTACAGCTTGTGAAGCGATAGCAGTACTTAGTAGACAAAGGGCCTTATTGGGGCCAATCCACCGAGGAACTTGGCGGAAAACATGAAATCCAGCAGAAAATTGCCTAAGAAGGACTTGCCTAAGAAGGATTTGGACAGGTGACCTGGCCACATGACAGTTTCCATCTTGGAATATACTCTTACACAGTGAGCTATGGAATTCCCTTCACAGGGGAAAGGTACAAAGAGGAGCTTGGGGTTCCTCCATCTTTTGTCTTCAGCCTACCTTGGAAATTGCCTGACACACCATAAGAAAAACAGAGAACTTTACTGGAGAGCCAGGTCAAAATAAGATAATTTCTGACCTGAAGATTTCATCTGCCATAAGGATAGCTGTTTAGGGCAAGAACTCACAAGTAACTAGACTTTTAGGGGAATAGAATTAGGTGTGTGTTTTCTCTATTGTTTGATTTAGTAACTCACTTTGATCTGTTTGTTCCTACCTGTAACCACTTAAATCCTTCTCCTTTGCTTAATAAAAACTTTTGTTTTTAATCAAGTCAAGTGTAAATTGTTATTAGCTGGGGAGGGCTACCTGGGAGCCCTTTCATTGAGAAAAGGGGGCTTACCTAATGAGCCCTCCCTGTGCAAATCTCTTGCAGATATAGACAAATTTATTTGGGGTTTTGATCCCTTCTTGGGGCTGATTCCCTGGGTGCTGTGCCCTAGAACTGCATCTACCCAGAGCTGTGGGTAAACAGTGCCTTGCTCTGCAGAGCCAGTAACTCCAACTCTGTGCTTTGGCTGGGGGAGACCAGAAGATCTGGCTCAGCATGACAGAGTGTTGGGGGAGCCCCAGAGAGCAAGAAGGTGGGTATCAGTGGCATGATCAGCACATCAGGGGATATCCCAAGGAGTCTTCTGTGAATACGAAGCCTGTAAAGTTACAAATGTAGTCCGAATATCAAGCAAAAATCAGTTCACGTGCTCGCTGCCTCTGAGAGCCCAGTACTCAAAAGCTACATTTGTGTGAGTCCCAACAACCCAAATCTCTGGGCCTGGGCTGGCAGGCTCATTCCCTACTGCAGGTAGACATGCTGTAATGGGGGCTTTAAGGATAATCGGAAGGAGTTACTAATTTAGATTAGATTTGCTAATTTAACAAAGATTAAAGGCCTGTACCTACACCCCAATCACTTTAAACATCACGGAGCTAGAAATGCTCCTGGGTTACAGGTAGTCCTTGGTGTTTCCAATGACTACACAAGTAAATTTAACAAGACTTTTCTTTATTTTTCTTTCACAGCAGGTTGATTACAAACAAAATAGTTGAATTAATATAAAAGTACAAACTCAGTGATATTGAATAATAGAGAGAGACAATATAGACTTGCAGACTCTATACTTTTTCACTTTTTTTTGCACAGTATACTGATTCTGCAGTTTGCATTACGGTAAAGTACGATATTCCCTCCTTCCCCTGGATCCTAGGAGTTGAGACCTGTTCTGCTCCCCAGATGGCGAGGGGAGATCATATGATAGTAAACAAGGTGGATGAGATTAGAAAAAGAGAACCAGTACTGGAGAAAAGAAATGAAACAGGCAAGAATCTTAGCAACCCTTTGAAGAGCCACTTTTGAGCCACCTTTTCCCACTTGCCATAGGGTATTATAATCTTTTTACATCACCTTAACACAACCTTTCCAATACCAAATTAGGCATTGGCACCCCAGGAATTTATGGACTACTCAGATGTAATTGGTGACGTTCATTTGAGGCGTCATCCTGAATATGCATGAGGGGTGATGTCATGGCCTCATGTGTAAGTTCCAAGAAAAAGGCAAAAATACCCAGAAATACCACCTTGCAGACCCTTGCATTACTTTTTCTCTATAACAGGATGGGCACAACCCATGGGCTTGATGTTATGGTTGTCTGACACATGCCCTTCACGGCAACCATCCCTTTTTGAGTTGGCATGTGGTTAAGAGTATGACTCTACAGTTAGATATAGGGCCTAGGTCAGACAGGCACTGATACGAATCACCTTTATGCTTTGTATCTAGAGGTAAAATATAGGGTGTAGTTGACCACAGCCTGCAGCAAACTACAGTAGTCACATGGAGGGCAAATATGTGGGCAATTGGGTCTATGTGTTTATGTTTCCTAGGGCCTGAGGCTCACCAAGGGTCAGTCTGCAGCCACAGGCTAATCCAGCACCTGCTACCAATTCGGCACCTGCGGCCAGTTAAAGCCAGCAGAAACCTTTCAAAAGCTTCCCCCATGTAAGGAAGGAGGAAGGCTTGCTGCAGCTACCCAGGGAAGGGACTGGGGCAAAGCATCTGGGGAAGTGGCCCAGGGAGGGAGCTGCTGCACTTAGGGCTGAGGGAGACAGCCCCTCTAGCAGCAGCTTTATGGGGTCCCTGGGTCGGAACCCAGAATGAGTGGGAGGGGACCAGGTTCCCCGCAGACCACCCACATTCCCCAGAACAGCTCAGAAGGAGCAGGAGGAGACCCAGCACCCAAATGGGGGCTTCCTCCCATTTTGACTGCGCCAATGGTAAGAATGGCTCAATAGGCTGTGCCCCTGCCTCTGGGTAACCAGGAGGCCAAGTAAATGGACACAGTGTGCCTCTGAGGCATCTCTTTAACTGCCACGAAGAGCAAGGCCCACAAGACATTCCTCCAGACTTTGTCACAAGGGGAAAACAGAAAAAACTTTGCAACAAGCGAATCCTTGCATAGCAGAATACTCTGCAGGTCTCTCGTGGTTATTGCAAAATGGGAGTATAACAAGAAAATAAGTTTGCCATTTTCTAGGTCAAGCCAACTATGCATTGAATTAATTGTACTGGGTTAATACATATTGAGATGCTTTAATTAAACTGATAGGGCTTATAAGCTGGCAGGCTGCAATGCCCACAGAGTTCTGTTGGCTGTGAATCAAAGGATGGGTAACTGATATATTAAAATTACCTCCATGTACAGTACTTACTCCTCTAAAACTTCCCAACTCCCATTGATACTGGTGTGCTTTGGATCAGGGTATTATTGAAGCCCTAGCGCTTTTGCTGCTTTAAAAAAAAATCAATCACATTTAGATCCTTTTTTATTTGGCAGGCAGAGGATCTCTCCAATTCCATAGTGACACTCTTGGTAGCTGTTGTGATTCCCGACGTATAATTAATGCTGTTTTCAAGAAGAATGGCTCTTATAAGAGCTGGGGCCTGAAAAGTTGCTTCTACCTTGTTTTCATTTGGAAGATTTGCCCAGCAGCAGAAACAGCATGAAAATTATTCTGATTATGTTCCCTCTCCAGTGGATTAAATCTTAAGAGAGAAGAATGAAGGTTTTGTCTCCTTTCTCTATTAGTCTCACTAATTCACTTAAAGATCCCTTTAAACATCAGGGAGAATGGGAACTATATCTGGGAATAAATAAATAGCACAGGCAGTCATGCACATAACAACATAGTGGATACACCCATTTGTCATGTGATACATAAAAGCTCTAGAGAAAGCACTGGCACAAGAGGAGCGTGCACATTACACAGTCTCACAGAGAACAAAAAGCCTTTTTCATTATTGATTTTACATACAATATGGTAGAGTCTAAGGTAGCAAAAGAAGCTTGTGGCAAGGCACAAAGCAGGAAATGCAGAAGGAAAGGTATCTTGAGCTGGAAACAAAAGACACTTTCGAGATGTTAGACCTGTAAAAATGGGTTTTGATCGGAGAAAAGCAAAATCCATTTGAGAGTGCCCGTGAGGGTGGAATGTGGTGCATGGTTACACTAAAGGGAGAGAGAGAGTGATGGGCTGGGAGGTCAAGGGGGAAATGAGTGGTGGGCCTTGCCCCACAGTGGGAGGGAGACCAGCTGAGGAAGGAGGGTTTTAGTGCTGCCTGTAAAGGCATTGGCAGCACAACACAGATCAACTAATAAATCATCTCCCAGCTGAGCAGGAGTGTAAGGTAACAGTTAATTTCCTCTTTTTCCACCATTCCTATCAGAATACACTCAGTGCAAGTGTCCAAAGGCTGAATGTATTTTCCTCCTCATCGTCCTCCTCCTTCATTAATCACAACCACCATCATGATCATCACTGGACACACCACAGCTAGCATGCTTATTGAATTAGCTCAAGATGCCTTTTCACTTCAGGCCACATCCTCCAGTAGTGTAAGTCTGCAGTGCTTCACCAGAGCCAATCAAGCTGGGGCAATTTACAGCAGCAGAAAACCTGTCCCAGGGACTCTAACTTACCTACCCTTCCATCCTCACTCCTGTCTTCGGCCCAAGGTGCTCAGTTCAAGCTAACATCATTCTGTCCTTCAATCTTAAACTTGTGGCTGTTGCAATGAGACTCTTTATCCTCTGAGATCTTTATCCAGCAAAGTCTGCGCCTGTTTAAAATTTCAAGTAAAGAAAGTCATTAGCATTATAGTATACTGAAAATTCTAATAATAATGGATTTCCAGTTCATCAGAACTCAGGAAGACTGATCAGAAACTGAACTTGAACTTTAAAAGCTGAGCTTTTATTACCGACACAAGTATAAAACTAGCACAGGTGGGAGTTTTAAAAGCCTATCAAGTTGTAAGTCAGAGCCATAATTGGAGCCAGTGGTGCAGTACCAGTTTTCACCAGCAGAGGATCTGGTGCTATACATTGGTTAGTTATAAAATTCATCACAAAGCCTGCATCTACACTGAGCCCTTAGGCTGGCAGCTTGACGCAAATGGGCAGTCTCGAAAATGCAAAGATTGCTTATTTGCATATTCACACAGCTGATTTGCATATTCAGGAGATTGTCCTGCTGGCAGAAAACAAGCAATGTAGATGTGGTTCTGCCAGCAAAAACCCCTCTGTTGGCAGCCCCATATGCATAGAAAAATCAGGGATGAGGGGTTGCCAACAAAAGGGGTTTTTTGCTGGCAGAACCACATCTAGACTGCTTGTTGTCTGCCAGCAGGATGATCTCGCACACATGTGCAAATTAGCCATGCTTTGTGCCTTGCTATAAGCTTCTCGACACCCATTTGCCAGCACAACAGCTCAGTGTAGACACAGCCTAAAAGTCCTAGGAAGCTAATGAACATAGGAGAAGGCTTGTGTGTTTGGCCCATGTATTGAAGTCTAGCTAAGGATAGCAGTAGATCCACTCCTTTGCCCCTGTTTTGATATACTAGTGGGAAGTCAGGCAAGCTTGTTGTTCTCTTCAGTTGAGTCATATTAAAAAAAAGTGGAGCAGTTGCATGGGATGGTGGCGGGTTCAGTACAAGCCTTTTCCTATGGTTATTCGGTACTTGAAATTTTCCTCTGTCCTCTAAGGCAGAGCTGTTCAGGTGATCGGCTTTCCTTTTTCTGCAATTCATTGGCGGTGGTAAGTTGCACCTCTGCCTGAATTCTAATAAGGTACAACACACTTAGAAGCTAACTCCAGAGGTGTTCCAGGGCTCAAACACCAACAGAAAAAAAATCATGGGTACTCAGCACCCAGGAGAAGAGCTTGAGTGTGTAACCTTGAGGCTGGAAGTTTGTTTATAAACATAGACAGGAGATTATAATTACAAAACTTTTGTCATTCAATTCAATTAAGGATCCTTAGATGATCCTGGAACCATTCCCAGGCACTTTAGTTAGAAGACAGAAAAAGGACCATTTATTTGTACCTTTTCCAGAAAAGAGAGTGGTAACTAATGGTGTCCACCGGGGTCTGTAGTGGGGCCAGTGCTGCTGCATATATTCATAAATAAGCTGGGTAAACAGTGAGGTGTCAAAATTTGCAGATGGTGAAAAAATTACACAAGATAATGAATCAAATTTCTACAGTTGTCATCAAGTCCATTCCCCTGCTCTTACAGCAGAACCAGGCACCATCTGGATCATCCCTGGGAGATGTCTATCTAACTTGCTCTTAAATATCTCTAGTGATGGAGATTCTACAACTTCTCTAGGAAATTTATTCCAGTACTTAGCCAAGTGTAGACATAGCCTTAGAGTCATTTGCAGTATTCCAGAGTACTACAGTGACATAAATTTCTTCTCATTGTGGCAGTATGATCCTGAATTCATTCTCCAGCTTCAGCAGACAAAAATTATCATCAAAGGGACAGATGCAACTGAATAATGTAGCTGCTGTTCATGCACATCAGCCCAATACATGGGAACTGAGATGTAAACAAGATAGTTGACAGTTTCATCCACAAAGCTACAGTGAGACAGAATGTCTTTAAATTGGGATATTAGTGAAGACAACTTGGAGGTGATTGCAATAATTTTAATATTTTGTAATTCATGATAATGCATTTATGTAATTCATAACATTATTCAAACAGTAAAGAAATCAATGATAGACATTCAATAACTAGAATGACGGAAGTGCATAAATATGCTGCAAATAGCCTCCCACAAGCACACACAACCCTCTTCAAAAGCTCCTACCATTAGAAACAGGAAGTTGGGGCCTATGAGTTGTGTACATGAGCGTGAAATCCTTACCCCTCCCCCGTAACTACCAGTCAGAAAACCTTGGCATCTTTTCCTCTAACACCTTGTCTCCACTAGGGTTCTTTGTACCTACATAGGTCTGCTGCTGCAAACTCCCCATGTACATGTTGGCATCAGTGTAAAACAAATCCAGAAGAACAGTTAGCAGGTGAAGTCATGTCAGTACAAAGCATCATGTTGCATTGGTGCAATATATGTCCAGTAGATTGTGCCCCAGGAGAGTTATACAGATGAAGCTATAGTGGTTCAAATTTCCCTTATCTAGACAGACCCTTAGTTTTTCATCGCCTGCTGCAGATAGTTATGGGAACATTATGGTAGACAACCAAATCATATTGAGTGGGGCTAAGGTAGGTTCTGCTGTTAAAACAGTTTACATGTTGAGTCCAGTATCGGAGGGGTAGCCGTGTTAGTCCGGATCTGTAACAGCAACGAAGGGTCCTGTGGCACCTTATAGACTAACAGAAAAGTTTTGAGCATGAGCTTTCGTGAGCACAGACTCACTTCATCAGATGAAGTGAGTCTGTGCTCACGAAAGCTCATGCTCAAAACTTTTCTGTTAGTCTATAAGGTGCCACAGGACCCTTCGTTGCTATGTTGAGTCCAGGCACCCTCCAACCAGAGCTTAATCTGGCAGTAAATGAGTTGTCATCTGTAAAGCACACAAGGAGAAAGATGAATGTTACTAAGGAAACCACCTCTTTTCTTGAATTATTGTGCCTATTTTCCCACTACAGAATGAAAGGGAAGAAATTGTGCCTAATTGCTCCTCTTATCCTCAAAGCAGGGAGAACTCAAACAAACCCTCTAGGAAAGGTATATAAAGAAAAGGAACATGTTTTTTGTTCCGGAAATATAGTTATTTTATATATAGATATATATATATATAGATATATATATATATATATATATATATATATATATATATATAATTTTAATATATATTATATATATTTTTATATATATATAGTTTTTTGTTGTGGAAATATAGTTATTCTAGTATTATAATTCTTACTTCTGCAGGGTCAGGCGCTGTAAGTCGGCCTTGTTCTGTTCCACTTGCCGGAGTTCTGTCAGTTTAGGCCAGCTAAGGATCTGGCCCACTGTGTGGAAAAATAGAAGATTTAGAGAGAAAAAAAACAATAAAACTGTGTCCTGGGAGGAACCCCCGCCCCAGCCATCTGATTCAAAGCTCCTTGACTGTGATTCAGGGCATTCTAGATAGCAGCAGAAGGACTTTTTTGATGGAATCCGTCGACGAAAAAGCTGCAGGGACAGTCCAGGGGACCCTCTGTCAACACGGGGCTTCCGGGTCACCAGACTGCCCTGTCTGCTGTGCTTCTGGCTGGCTCTTCTGTTGAGGGGTCAGGCCGCTCGCTCTCTGTCGTCAGAGCAGATGGAGAGAGTGATCTGCTTTCTTGCATGGGTGTAATCTGTCAACAAGTTTTATTGGAAGATCTCTTCCAACAGTAACTTCTGTTGACAGATTGCAGTAGTATAAACGTAGTCCCAAGAGAGACTCTGAGCTCTTCTGTAAAAGGATTTGAAATAAAGGAACATTACAAAGGCTAAGCTAGCTCAGTGGTTTGTGCATTGGCCTGCTAAACCCAGGCCTTGTGAGCTCAGTCGTTGAGGGGCCAGTTAGGGATCTGAGGCAAATAGATTTGAAAAAAAAAAAGGGATGGTGCTTGGTCCTACCAAGAGGGCAGGGGACTGGACTTGATGACCTCCCGAGGTCCCTTCCAGTTCTACAAGATCTGTGTACCGCCATATTTTAATACAGGTCCTAGCTTCTGCTCTAGATGTCAGAATGCAAACATGTAAATCCCCTGGCCAGAAGTGTTCAAGTGTTCACCTGCTGGTGAAATCAGAGAGGTGCAGCTCAGAGCCACTGAAGAATGTGAAGGTGAGGCAGGGCTCCACTCGCAAGGGAGAGCACTGCTGACATCTGTTGGAGAGTGAGGAGAACTGACTATATGGGCCATGCCTCATTTACAGAGCAGTTATGGGAGAGCTGAGGTGTTCCGTTTAAAATGCTGTTTTGGGTTTTTTGTTGTTGGGAGGTTTTTTTGAGTGGGAGGCAGTGAAATGCTATTGGCCTTGATGAGAAGTGGTTTCAAGGGTTGTCATAGCCGGGGGTGGTAGCGGGGATAATCTCCCCCTATCTATAAAATGCTCCCATGGCGTGCGTCTCCAATAGCCTCTGACAACTGAAGTCCAGCTCCTGGCCTTCACGTGTGGCTTAGTTTCTAAGCCCGGCGAAACCATTTGCACTGACAGTAGAAGGAGCAAAGGCGGGTGACTGGCGCCTTCAAACCAGCTGCTTCGGGCAGATGGGGCTCGTCAGCCTGGGAAGGCCGCCCACCTAGGAAAAGGCAACTCTGATTTAAAACCTCCTCTGCCTTGCGGTGATACCTAGTCATGGGAAAGGCTTCAGGAGTAAACCCCGAGGAAAAATCCAGAGAGGGAGCCCCTAAGGCAGTTTGAGGTTGTGTTCAATCTCACTCTGGCAGCTCCTGCGATGACATTGGTGCCAAGCTGTACTGGCTTCCTCCTTTCTCTTGGATTACATCAGTGGCGTGGAGAGGGGAAACCTGCTGCTGGGCATCAGCTGGTTCTTCAAACTTACTTGCCCAGGCCTGCGCCCTGGAGAGGACACTTCGGCATCGCTTTCTGAGCAGTGACACAACACAAGAAGCAGCAGTTACCCGTATTAAGCCACTGCACTCGATTGGCGTAGAGTGAGGCGCCAGGGGTTGCTTCCGATGGTGGGAGAAGTCTTCAGAGCTCATTGGGCAGCTACCATCCTCCTCAAGCTGGGCAGCCCCCAGCCAAGTAGGTGCTGCCTCGCCACAGTCCACTTGCTCCGCTGGGTGTGTGGGGCTTAGGGAATCACCGACAGGTGGATCGTTAACCTTACACCAGGCAAAGCAAACAAACAACAAAATAATCCAGCCTTCAGACTGGGCACATGGAATGTAAGGACCATGACTCCGGGCCTTACAGAAGACCTACAGAGCATTAGTAACCCCCGAAAGACAGCAATCATTAACAACGAGCTGAGAAGACTGCAGATGGACATTGTGGCCCTCCAGGAAACAAGGCTATCATCCTCTGGATGTCTCAGAGAGAAGGACTTTTCCTTTTTCTGGCATGGGAAGCCTCCAGAAGAGACCAGGGAACATGATGTTGGCTTCGCAATCAGAAAGAGCCTAGTTGGCTCAGTCATACCACCAAATGTGGGAACTGAGAGAATGCTGAAAATCCAGCTTCAAACAGCAGTGGGCATGGTCAACATCTTCAGCGTCTATGCGCCTACTTTAGCTGCTTCCCAGGAAGTTAAGGACAAGTTCTGTGATGAACTTAGCATTGCCATCAGTGAGGTACCTTCCCATGAGCTGCTATTCATCCTTGGCAACTTCAATGCCAGAGCTGGCAGCGACCACCACAGCTGGCCATCCTGTCTGGGACTGTTTGGAACAGGGAAGCTGAATGAAAATGGACAGTGTCTCCTTCAACTCTGCTCCCAACATGACCTCTGCATAACCAATACCTTCTTCAACATCAAACCCCAGCACAGAGTTTCATGGCGACACCCAAGATCGAAACATTGGCACCAGCTTGACCTCGTCCTCACCAAACGCAGCCGTTTAGGTAATGTCAGGGTGACACGTAGCTACCACAGCGCAGACTGTGACACTGACCATTTGCTCGTGTGTAGTAAGGTGCACATCCAGCTGTGAAGATTCTTTCGCTCCAGAAAGGGAGGCATGCCGCACATTGACACTGGCAAGACTCGTGACCCTTCAGAAGTATGTGCGTTTGTCCAAGCACTTGAAGAGGCCTTGCCCCGCCCAGACAACACTGATATCAGCAAGAGATGGGAACAACTACGGGGCGCTATCTATAATACTGCGACATCTACCTTTGGGAAGAAGACAGTCAAGTCTGCTGATTGGTTTGAAGCCCACACTGAAGTGCTGACACCCCTGATTGAGAAGAAGAGACAGGCACTGGCTGCATACAGGTCTTCTCCCAGTGAGGTGAACCTGCAGGCGCTCCGGTCTGCTCGGAGTCAAGTGCAGCAGGTTGCTCAGCAGTGTGCCAACGATTACTGGCTCCAACTCTACTCCAAGATTCAGCAGGCCGTGGATACTGGTAACATGCGAGGAATGTAGGATGGGATCAAGCAGGCCATCGGTCCATCACAAAGAAAGACTGCCCAACTTAAGTCAGCCACAGGCGAGGTCTTGAAGGACAGAACCAAGCCGATGGAACGCTGGGTGGAACACTACTCACAGTTGTACGCCAGAGAGACCGTAGTTACAGAGAGAGCCCCGAATGCCATCGAGCCTTTGGCCACCATGACTGAACTCAATGCTGAGCCCACCTTGGAGGAACTCAGCGACGTGCTAAAAGCACTCTCTTTTGGAAAAGCCCCAGGGAAAGACAGTATTCCCTCAGAAATCCTCAAATGTGCCAATGGTACCCTAGTTTCAGAGCTGCATGGAATACTTTGCCAATGCTGGAGAGAAGGCAGCGTACCGCAAGATATGAGGGACGCTAACATCGTTACTGTCTACAGAAAAAGGGTGACAAAAGCAATTGTAACAACTATCGCAGCATCTCCCTTCTCAGTACCGTGGGGAAGCTATTTGCACATGTTGTTCTGAAGAGGCTCAATGTTCTTGCGGAGAGAGTCTACCCTGAGTCTCAGTGTGGGTTCAGAGCTGAAAGGTTCACCATAGACATGGATTTCTCTGTTAGGCAACCACAAGAAAAGTGCAGGGAGCAGAACAAACCTCTGTATATTGCCTTCATCGACCTGACCAAGGCATTTGACCTCGTCAGCAGAAAAGGTCTGTTTGTGATTCTGGCTAAGATCAGCTGTCCCCCAACTCTGCTCAGCATTATTAGGGCCTTCCATGAAGGCATGAAGGGGACCGTCATATACAACGGATCCACATCTGAGCCCTTTGAGATTCTCAGCAGAGTGAAGCAGGGGTGTGTGCTGGCTCCAACACTGTATGGCATCTTCTTTGCAGTTTTGCTCAAATATGCCTTTGGAACTGCTACAGAGGGCATCTCTCTCCACACGAGAACGGACGGCAACCTCTTCAAACTGTCCAGGCTTAGAGCCAAGGCCAGGGTGCTCATGAAGAGTCTAAAGGAGTTCCTTTTTGCTGACGATGCAGCTATTGCTGCTCACACTCAGCAGGAACTGCAGTCACTCATAACTCGCTTTGCGGATGCACGTATAGAATTTGCCTCACAATCAGCTTAAAGAAGACCCAGGTGATGGGCCAAAATGTGGGTAACGAGCCATCTATCAACATGCTAGACTACGAACTGGAAGTCATCCATGAGTTCGTGTACCTAGGCTCGACGATCTCAGACAACTTGTCACTTGATAGCAAGATCAACAAGCGCATTGGAAAAGCCACCACAACGTTCTCCAGGCTGACAAAGACAGAATGGGCTAACAATAAGCTCACTGTACACACCGAGGTGCAGGTCTACACAGCCTGTGTTTTGAGCACACTGCTGTATGCCAGTGAAACATGGACTTTGCGCTCAAAACAAGAGCAGCGGCTCAACACATTCCACATGCGCTGCCTTAGGCGCATACTCAGTATCTCGTGGCAGGACAAGGTCCCCAATAGCGCAGTGCTTGAGAGGGCAGGCACTGCCTCCATGTTCACCCTTCTCAAACAGAGGCGTATGCGCTGGCTGGGCCATGTCTCACGCATGACAGATGGCCGAATACCGAAGGACGTCCTTTTTGGCGAACTGGCATCTGGAAAGAGGCCAAAAGGGCGACCTAAAATGCACTACAAGGACACATGCAAGCATGACCTCAGCGCTCTCTCTAGCAGTGTGAACACCTGACATTCACTCTCCTCAGACAGGCATGCCTGGAAACAGGGAGTGAAGGAAGCTCTTGCTATGTATGAAACTACCTTGGTGAAGGAAGTGGAAGACAGGAGAGCCCTCAGGAAGATCCGTGCCCGTGATACCAGAGCGACATCTGCCTACTGCCGCTCACAGTGCGGAGAGGACTGCCACTCCCGCATTGGATTGCACAGCTACAGAAGACGCTGCTCAAATCAGTCCAACTGGGGCGCAAACCCCTGATCCCTCTGGACCGAAGGATGCCTACTACTACTGATGAGAAGTATGAGGACAAGCCATTAATATCAACTGCCCTGGGGCAACGACAGACACTGCTGTTATGCAGCAGCCGGTAAGGGAGCCTAGACAGAACTCAAGTAAGGAGGAAGGGGTAAAAGGGTTCTTGGCTTTTGCTGAGCATGTTTGTGTTCTGGTGCTAAGGCCACTAATTCCACTTATTCCTCTCTCAAGCGCAGAGACTGCTGAAAAGCAGTGGGCACTGCAGAGTGGAGGGCAGCAGCCCCGAGGCCACCGATGGAGCACAGTTGTGGTGACAGCTCCAAGGGGATGGGTGGCACAGAACAGCAGTGGTGGCTCTGAGGTGATGGATGGCACAGAGAGACACCTGGAGCAAAGCTGAGGCAGCTTGGGCTGAAGAAGCAGAGCGTGCAGCAGCCTACCTAGCAGACTCTGTTCTGAGCTGCCCTGCTCAGCAATTAAAGCTCAAATTAACCCAGTTAGAACAAGTGGTAGAGCCCCAACAGCAGCACATGGCTGCTGGTCCCCTTCAACTTCTCCAGCGCAGGACAGGGTGGGAGTCTTATGGCACAACCTTGTTGAGGTATTAATTGCTGGTTTTCCTGAGTTTTTTGCAATTCCCCACACTGTAAGTTCTTCATTTTTAACCCCTGGGTTCCAGACTTGCCGGTGAGGAAGCACTGCCCCTCAAAAGCAACCAGGATATTCAGTTAGTTCTCAGGTGTCTGGTGGGGCTTGAGCTAGTACTAAGTCTTAAGGAAATTCCTAAGAAACTGAATTCAGCCTCTTTTGCTGTAGTCAAAGCCTGGCAGAAGGGTTACATAAAGTAACTGACTGTGCAAAGAAGGCACTCGACTTCAAGAAGTAATGGCCAAAGTGCCAGCCTCTCTGCACTTGTTCAACAGACCAGACATTTAAAGAAAACCAAAAAATAAAAATAGTTCTTGAGCAAATACTATTGGAAAATGAGACTAGCATCTCCTGTTGGCTCAGTGGGAGAAATATTGCTGATATGCAGTAGTTTCAGAGATCACCTCAGCAATGTCTAAGCTTTGAATCACACCACAGGATTGCCACGCACTGCTGCAAAAGGTAGTCGAAGTCCCCCACTGCCTGAAACTGTGTTCCCAAATATTGCCCACAACAAGCAATTTGCCACAAACACGATATTATTCATTAGGATGGCTGCTGCTTATTTTGATGGTGTTAGGGATAAAAGACTGTTTTACCCAGAGATGTTACATAGTTCAAATAATTTCATTTGTTTCTTTTAAGGCTTGGTCTGCACTAGACCTTACTGTCGACTGCAGCTATGCAATTCTAACTTTGGCAATTGCGTAGCTAGAATCAACTCACCGGCAGTCGACTGGAAGGTCTGGCCTCACTGAGAGAGCTTGAAGGGAGTGTTTCTTCAGTCAACCTCCCTTACGCCTTGCGAGAACAAGAGTAGAGGGGGTGGACTGCAGACCCTAGAGAGATCAATTTCGCACATCTTTACCAGACGCACAATACCGAACTCTGGGAAATCAATCCTTCGACCTGGTAAGTGTAGACATACCCTAAATTTGTTTCCTTTTGTTTCTCTGCATGTGAATGTAATGCTCCTGAAAAGTATTTGGCTGATAGCCTGGGACACAGAAGTCCTCTCTGCAGTGGATCTGTGCTTTTACATACAGGTTGCATCTCCCTGGTCCAGCATGCTGGGGACCCGAGCAATCCCTGATCGGGATAGGTCAATGCTCACCGGCTGGCCTCTGCTCCCAGCAGGGCCACACGCATTGCCAGACCACAGAGTCCCAGATTTCAGAGGTTCAATCAGCACCTGCAGTCCAAATTCATTTTTTCCCATATTTGTCCTCCAAAATTCTTCTGCTGACTAGACAAGCTCTAGCTGGGAATCTGCCATTGAGTGAGATGGGAAGAAGAAGATGGTTGTGACCCACTGCCACCTGTTTGTCTCACCTTGTTTGAGAACTGCCCCAGAACCGATCAGCATGCAGGCCACCTTACAATGGTCTGTGAATGTGCCTCAACCTGGCCCTTCCTGGAGGAAGGAATAAGTAATTCATGTTCCCTCCCCATTCGTTGTGTTGGCCTACTGCATTGTCTGGGTTGTTAAAGTCTGGCACATCTTTCTTTGAATTCTAATATTCTTAAAGGCAACACACAGTCACGCCACTGAAACGTCATTTAATCTCAGTGACTGTGGAAGTAGAAGAGGAAATTTCCAATTTTTTAATACTCACATGTGGCTAGAGAGGAAAATAAGTAGAGCCCTGCAAATCTGTGGAGAATCACTTTATGTCCACAGTTGTCTGCATCTGTGGATGTGGATATCTGTGGCTCAGTTTGCAGTGGCAGATATAAAGTCTGTATCCACCCTGGGCTCTAAAAATAAGCCAAGAGC
Source organism: Carettochelys insculpta (assembly GCF_033958435.1). NCBI lineage: Eukaryota > Metazoa > Chordata > Testudines > Carettochelyidae > Carettochelys > Carettochelys insculpta. The sequence continues at coordinate 20,681,227 of NC_134139.1, read as the reverse complement.
CCCTCCCAGCTGCCTAACTTCTACAGGAAAGATTGTTAAGTGAATACTTCCTAGGACCCATAGACTGGAAATTAGTCTTCTGGAAAATTTTGTGGGTTCCAGAATAGGGATGAGAGGTGAATTGAGCTTATAATGAAAACAGTTACAATATTAAAGGCAACATTACAATCATCACCTGTGACCTCCTGAATAACACAGGCCACAGAATCTCATCCAGTGATTCCTATATAATAATGCCTTTTTGAGAGGAGCCAAATGGCTTTCCAGCACCAGGTGATCAGTACAGAAATGCCTCTCTGTAAAGGCTTTACTTTGTACCAGGTCAGTAAGGGAACACTTTACCTCAAGTTGCTCTACTAAATGAATATCACATTCATGAAAACACATCTAATTGCACTGACAGGCTGCTGAGCAAGTGGCCAAATTCTCTGAAGGTTGTTAAGCACAGGGCAGTAGGTGATTTTCAATTATTCATAAGAGCTGCACTCGTAATGTCAAATGTGTTTATTACCACATAGTGTGTGGAGTCTAGCAAGGTGTCCTCTGTAGCTTCTGCCTGCCTTCATCAAGGTTTGAACAACAGGAGATAAGGGGATGTGTGTGCCAGGTACCAACAAAGTCTTTGTCCAGTCTGGGATGGACTGCTACCAAAACTGCGCATGAAGGCAAAACTGCGCCTGTTTGCCTTCTGAATTGTGTTTGAAATGTTTGCCTTTTTTTCTACAGGAGGGCAAGAGTTTTTGAAATTTCATCAAGCTGAAAAAAAAATAACAGCTCTCCAACTTCATCAGATTTGTGGGCTCAAGTTTGCAGTGTGTTTCTGCAAGGTCGGGTCTGTCCCTGCCGATAAATATAACCTGGCCCAATAATGTCACACAGTGTAAAAGCAGTTGACAATTTTCTGGTTTAATTTTAAATCTTGCTGTTTTGTGCCTGCTAAGTACTTTGTGAAGCCTCCTCCCTTTCTATCCCTTATGTGTGTCGTGCTGTCTGACACAGTCAGGCAGCTGACAGTATCTTCCTCATGACTACGTGGGAGCTTGAGGGAGCCCAAGGATATGAAGTTCACAACAGAGCCCGCTTTCTAGTTATATAACTAGGGGGCTCCTACAGATTCTGAGGATGCAAGTTCTGAGTTTCTCTGCACCAAGTCTGCCACCCACCATGATGGAGCCCTCTAGTGAGCCTCCTGAATTAAGTTTAACGAAACCGTGCCACAATACATTACCATGTGCTCATCTCAAGAACCTTCTATAAGTCGGGCACTACCAAATTCAGTGTCCATTGTGGTCAAGGTCATGGCCGTAGGAATGGAAAAGAGGTACGTTTTACATTTTCAGATGTTTAAATCTGAAATTCGACAGTGTTAGGCTTGTGGGGGTCCCCACATAAAAGGGGATTGTGTGGAGGGGTCACAAACCAGTTGCACGGGGGTCATGAGGTTGCCACCCTCGTGTCTGTGCTGCCTTCAGAGACAGCCCATGTGGGGAGGAGAGGGCTGAGCTAACCGAAGCCAAGGGAGATACCCAAGAGCAGCCTAATCATTTTTGTTACCCTTTTCTGAACCTTTTCCAATGCCAAGATATCTTTTTTACATGAGGCAACCACATCTGTTGGCAGTATTCAAGATATTGGCATACCCAGGATTTATATAGAGGCATTAAGATTGTCTCTGTCGTATTCTCTCTCTCTTTTATGTTTCCTAGCATTGTGTTTGTTTTTTTGACTGCTGCTGGATACAGAGTGGATGTTTCCAGAGAACTTTCCGCAATGGCTGGGTCTACAGGGAGACATCTTGCTCGCAACTTCATGCTAATAAGCGGTCTCAGAATTGCAAATGGCTGCTCATTAGCATGTTCCCACAGTTCATTAGCATTGCTGCGCAAGAGCTCGCTGATGGCAGAGGGTGCTGCCAGCAGTAAACAGGCCATGTAGATGTGCATCTTCCAGCAAAACCCCGTCTGTCACCAGCCCCAATAGTGAGACTGCTCATTAGCACGAAGCTGCTGGCAGGACATCTCCATGTAGACCCAGCCAATGACTTCAGGGTCTCTGTCTTGAGTGGTTATGGCTAAATTAGTCCCCATCATTTTGTATTGCAACAGGGCAAGGCCAGTGGAGCAACTCACAAGGGCAAAAGCAGCTTCAAAAATCAGAACACAGCCCTGGCAATCCGGCAGAGTGGGAACAGCATGGGAAGAGGCTGTCCTAAATCAATTAGGGCCAGCTGACCCCACTTCAGGCTGCCTTTTGAAAACCTTCCCCACAGGAAGCCAGGGGAGAGAGCGTGTAGGAGGAGGTTGGAGATTCAAACAAGTAAGGAGGGAGTTAGAGGGTGGTGCAGACAACTAACAGTAACACCAGAGGTGGTGAGCTAACCTGAGATCTCAGCCAAAGGCTGAGGGGACTGGGTACGAAGCCTGATCAAATCACAGAGCTCCTACCTGCTACCCTTTGAGTTCCAGGGCCAAAGCCCAGACCCTGGCAAAAGCAACTGGGCTCCATGCTGTTGAACCATGGCCTGAGCAGAGGACTGGGGCCCAGGAGATACACAAATCCTGCCACAGTATGTATAGGTGGGATTATATTTTCCAATGTGCATTACTTTACATTCATCAATGATAAAATTCTTTTACCAGTTTGTTGCCAAATCACTTAGTTTTGTGGGATTCTCTTGAAGCTCTTCAGTCTGCTGTGTCCTAAACTGTCTTGAGAAGGTTAGTACCATCTACAATTTTGCCACCTCACTGTTTACCCCTTTCTCCAAATTATTTATAAATATGTTGAATAGAATTGGTCCCAGTTACAGACCCTTGAGGGACACCACTAGTTACCTCTTCCCATTTTGAAAATGGACCATTTATTCTTAATCTTTATTTCTTATCTCTTAAACGGTTATCAAATCCATGAGAGGACCTTCCCTCTTATCCCATGACAACTTACTTTACATAAGAGCCTTTGGTGCGGGACCATATCGAAGACTCTCTGGAAATCTAAGTGCACTATATCCCCCTTGTCCACATGCTAGTTGACCCCCTGGAAGAACTCTAGCAGATTAGTGAGACATGATTTCCCTTTACAGAAACCATGTTATTTTTTTCCTCAACAAATATGTTCATCTGCCTGTCTGAAAATTCTATTCTTTACTGTAATTTCAACTAATTTGTCTGGTAATGATGTTAGACTTAACCAGTCTGTAATTACCATGATCACCTTGAGCCCTTTTTAAATATTGGCATCACATTCATTATCTTCTGGTCATTAGGCTCAGAAGATGATTTGAAGGATTGGTTACCAACCACAGTTTATAGTTCCACAATGTCATATGTGAGTTCTTTCAAAACTCGAGTGAATGCCATCTGGTTTCAGTGACTTGTAACTGTTAAGTTTATCAGTTTGGTCCAAAATCTCCTCTATTGACACATCAATTTGGGACAGTTCCTTAGATTTGTCACCTAAAGGGAAAGGGAGGTCTCCAAGCCTGAGCCAAACATCCGCAGCCATGAAGACAGAAGCGAAGAATTTAGTTTCTCTACAATGACCTTATCTTTGAGTGCTACTTTAGCATTTCACCCGGCTCGTGGCCCCGCTGGTTGTTTCGCAGGCCACATGGGAACAGAACCCTTGCAAAACTCCAGAGATCGATGTATTTAAACATTTTGTTATTACTTTTTGAATTTTTGGCTAGCTTTTCTTCAAACTCCTTTTTGTCTATTACATTTTTATACTTAATTTGACAGATTTGATACTCCTCTCTGTCTTCCTCACTAGGATTTAACTTCCCCTTTCAAAACGATGCCTTTTTCTCTCTCACAGAGCAGGGTTCAGAGAGACAGTCACAGCAGAGCTGCTCAAGTCTGAAGCATGGATAAAAAGTGACTCATTCAGTGGTGCAAAGCAGAGGGGGGGGGACATACAGCAGGACAGATTTCCCCTAAAGAGACAGAGAGCGGCTGCTCTCAATCTTATGCAGAGTGTGTGTTGGCTGCTGCTGTGTGACTGTCATACATACCTACCCGTACCACGCATACAAAGTCACTGTCACATATACAGCAGTCCCTGGAGTTTTGCAAGGGTTCCATTCCCACGTACCCTCACATAACTCGAATTTTGCATGAGTTAGGGAGCGGCTTTTTTCCCCACCAGAACACATGTTCTCCAGCTGGGGAAGCAGCAGAAGCACTGGAGCTCCTTTGGAAAGATAAATCCTGCGGGGGTGGCCCAGGAGGAGTTGTGGAGGGTTAAGCCTGGCTGGGGGTTGGAGCCATGGGAGTGGGGCAGGAGGGGGGAGATAGGGCTGCAGAAGGGGTGGGTGGATGGTGAGCTGGGGCTGTGCGGCCCTTTGGGGTGGGGGGTAAGTTGGGGCTGGGTGGGGGGGTGAGCTGAAGCCAGAGCCAGAGCCACACAGGGGTGAACTAGGGCCAGGGGGAGTTGAACTGAGGCTGCACAGGCGGTAGGAGGGGGTAGGATTGAGATAGGACCGGGGGGAGTAGGATTGTGAGTTGCATGTAACTCATGTTAATGCGAGTTAAGCACAACTTGAAATCCCGCATTTTGAGGGATTACTGTAAACTACAGCACACAGTGTCTCACACAATCTTTCTCCTTCATACTCACACACTTTGTTTCTCTCTGTAGGCCCCAGCCCTAAGCCATCTGCTGAACGCCCCCCCCCCGCCCCCGTTATCGCCTGTCTAATCTCCTGTAGTGTTTCATAGTCATTATCACTATCCTGGTCAGGTGGTCATTAATATATCCCTACTGCTATACTCTTATTATTAGAGCAAGGAATTACTATCCAGATAGATTCTATGGAACATTCTGGTTCATCAAAGATTGTTACTTCATTTGATAATGCATTTTCTTTCACTTATAGTGCCACTCCCCCTACCAGAATGACCTGTTCCATCCTTCAGATATATTTTTTGTGCACTGATAGGACAGCATCCCATTGACTGTCCTCATTCCACCAAGTTTCTGTGATGCCTCCTTTACTACAAGGCACTCTAGTTCACTCATTTCATTAGACTACCACCATTTGTGTATAGATTCATCACTATTTAGCTGTCTGCCATTTCTTGATGTGTTTGAATGGAACTTTTTCATTTGACTGCTTTCCATCTAAATTTACCAATATTTTATCACCTTCCAGACTGCCCTCTATACTAGACCATGGAGAATCTCTTTTTATAGATCCTCCCCAAAGAGCTATCACTGCTGCACCTGTCAGCTTTCTCCCAGCCCTTAGTGAAAAATCTTTATCATGTTACATGCCTTCAACCTGGTTCCAGTTTTGGCTTACGTGGGACCCATCCTTCCTGTATAGTCTCCCTCTTCTCCAGAAGTTTCCCCATGTCCTAATAAATCTAAACCCCACATCCACACACAATTGTCTTGTCCATACATTGGACGCTGCAGTTCTGCCTGTCTACCTGGCCCTGAGTGTGGATCTGGAACCTATCATTGAGGTCTTGGATTTCAATCTCAAACCTAAATCTGACCTCCAGGACCTCTCTCCTATACTTCCCTATGTCTTTGGTACCTACATGTACAACAAACACTGTCTCCTTCCAGCACAACACAGAAGTCTATTTAGATGTTTCGAGAGGTTTGCAAGCTTCGCACCAAGCAGGCTAGTCACCCTATGGTTTCAATGATCGTTGCAAACCCAGTTGTCTGTTTCTAATGACTGAATACCCCATTACTAACACCTGTCTTTCCCTAAAGACTAGAGTTCCCTCCCCAGGAGAGTATTCTCAGTGAGAGAGGATACCACATCATCATCTAGAAGGAGGGTCCCAACTATGGGATGGTTTAGCTCTGCTTCTGTTGAACGTTCTTCTTCCGTGGGATTTTCACCCTCTTCAACAGCACAAAGGCTGGCTGACTGGAGGTGAGACTGTTCTACAATGTCCCAGAAAATCTCATTTATGTACCTGTCTGCCTCCCTTAGCTCCTCCAATTCAGCCAAAGTCTGTATGTGCTCTCTAAGGACCAGGAGCTCCTTGCACCGAATGCGCATACATACTACAAGTCCATACAACAGGTAATTGCTACATGGGTGCAATAAACACCCACTCTGCTTCTGGGCTTCTGTCTGAATTCTCTCTCACAGATAATTAGTTTCTTAACAGGGTTTTTAAATCCTACATCAGGTGGTGTGTAGTACAGTACTGCAACCCCCCTGTATCTCAAAGTTTTGCACAAGTTGGAGAAGCTTGCAGGGGCTGGTCAGTGTCCTGGCTCTCAGAGTGGAAGGGAGCTGGGAACCAGGGGGCAGCCTGGTTCCAGTCTGCCTGCCACTTGCAGGAGCTGGGAAACTGACCAGCTCATGACTGGTCAGTTTCACAGGTCCCACCAGCACAGGGGAGCCAGGAACCAGGTTGCTGCTTGGTTCCCAGCCCCTTGCAGGAACCAGGAAGCTGACCAGCTCATGACTGGTCAGTTTCTGGGTTCCTGCCAGAATAGGGGAGCCTGGAACCAGGCTAAGAGCCCCTTCTCCCTGCCTTCTGACAGCCACATGGCTGGGGAAAGGCAGGGAGAAGGGGATCTTAGCTTGCCCAGCTTCTCACAGCTGCAGAGAGCTAAGCAGGCTGACAGCCACTGAGCAGCTTCAGGTTGTGCTTAACTCACATCACAGTGAGTCACGCGCAACTTGAAGCCATGTGTTTTGGGGGTTTACTGTATACATGAAGTGTTACAGAAAACCAAGTGTACCGAGCTCCCTCCAAACTCCCCCCTCTACCACAAAACTCTGTTGGCTGCTCTTGTTCACTAAGGTCCCTGGGTGCTTACCAGCAGTCTCCGTACAGCCCTGTCCCCTGCTAAAGCTTGATGGATGAACAAAGGGTTAGGGGGTCAAAGTCTCATTCGAAGCTCACAGCTTCCAACAGCTAGCCTCAGCTCCCAGCTCTTCCACCACACAGCTCAGCACATGGATCTCCAAGCAGCTGACAAACACAAGGTCAGCACATAGTATCTTTCAGGCAACCAGCAAGTATCCCCCAAACACACACACTTCAGACAACCACGTAGCACCATGGTCCCATAATTGTTCCTCCTTCATCTGGAGATTCCCACACAAAAATCCCTGTTTACTAAGCTATATAAAGCATAGAAGTGTAATCAGACAGGCCAACAAAAGAAAATGAAGCGCAATTAGAAAAATTCAAACATTAACACCAAAGGCTCTTAAGGAGTCATAGGAAAGACAGTCCTTCTCATACATCAACAATGAGTTAAAGGAGAGGGGAAATGGTAGGAATTAATGGTCCCTTGTCTGAAAGGAGAGGAGTAGACAGAGATGTGCCCCATAGATCCATAGTGGGACCACAATAGTGTTCAACATATTCATAAATTATCTAGAAAAAGGAGTGAAAAAATGAGATGGCAAAATTTGCAGATGCTACAAAATTATTCAACAATTATGTCCAAAGCAGACTGAAGAGTTACAAAAGGATCTCACAGAATTGGGTGATCAAGTGATAACATGGCAGGTGAAATCCAATTTTGATAAATGCAAAGTAATACATACTGGAAAGCAATCTCAGCTACACACACAAGATGATGGAATACCAATAACTTGTTATCACCCAAGAAAAATCTTGGCTCTGCACACATCCACTCCACGTTCTGCCACAGAAAAAAGCTCACAGAATGTTACGAACCATTAGGAAAAAGAGATAGCTAAGAAGAAATAAAATATCATTATGTCACCTATGTGCACACAGAGGGTACACTCTCGCCTTCAATACTGTAAATGGTTCTGGTCACCCAGCTAAGGAAAAAAAAAGATGTATTAGAACTGAAAAAGGTACAGAGGATAATAAAATGACTGAAGAGAGATTAAAAAAAGACGGGAACTTTTCAGCTTTGGAACAGACACAACTGAAATGGGATAGGATAGAGGCCTATAAAATCATGACTATGGGAGTGAAAGTGTTATTTGAGCCTTCATATAACACAAGAACCAGAATGAAATTAATAGGCAGCAGGCTCAGAGAAACACAAGGAAGTATTTCCTGAGGCAGTTGCAGTGTTGGCCTGTGGCACTCATTGCCCGGGGATGCTGTGAAGACCAAAACCACAGACAGACAGAAAAAAGAATTAGATAAGTCCATGGAGGGCAGGTCCAAGCTGGGCATGGAGGATCAGTTGACGACTACCTATTCCATCCATTCCCTCTGAAGCCCCTGGCATTGATCACTATTGGAAGGCAGGATGGATCATTGGTCTGACTCAATATGGCTGTTCTTCTAGGCTTAGGACAAGAGACAGTAGATGGAGGAAACAGATACATGGGAATAGGAGGGGGAAGATGATGTAACGGAAGAGAGCCAGGGTTTTTCCTACGAAAGAGCGGTCTTTATTGTTTACGTTTAAGAATCTACCTTTACTTCCCTCATATATTTACATGTTCTCCAAATAAAGAGCCATATCAGTTTTTATAGCAAATGGAGTAATGGCCTCAGATGTATAATAGTTTCCAGTATATCATTTTACCATTGAAGCATCCAGTGTACTTCCATAAACACCTAACCAGGCACTGAACTCAGTCAGAATCCTAACAGCTTACAAGGCCTCCCCTTGAAGTACTGATTTTCCCTTCCCTGTAATACTATTAAATGCCAAAGTTCTCCACTACACTGTGCCAAAAGCATTTAAAGATTTGGCAGCGTTAAGTCCTGTCTATCACCTTTCTTCCCATTTGGAGTGGATTACAATATATTACTCTAATCATTGATTGCACAATATGTATGGAGAACTTCTTACACATTAAACACAATGCAAGACTGTGAAGGACATCATTTCAATTATGAACAGACTAAATTCCTTTATTAAAACAAAGCCCTGGTTCCCTAGAAAATACTGCCCATTTTTCCACTGTTATTTTGCTAAATTCATATTTACTGCAGTTCTCAATTAATACCCAGTTTTCATTCAAGTTCAATAAGATGTTGTTCATAACATAGTCATGTCTCTGAACTTTCTACTCTGAGGCTATGTCTACACCTAGAAGCGTATGTCTACAGAAGTTACCGTCGGAAGAGATGTTCTGACAAAACTTCTGTCGACAGATTGCTTCTGCACATGAGAGCAGATCAATCTTTTGGTCTGCTTTGTTGACAAAAGGGCCCCCCAGAGCATCTACACAGCTTTTTTTTTGTCGACAGAAACTGTCAACAAAATGCATTTGGTGTGTAGACACTCCATGAGTTTTGTTGACAAAATCCCAGGTTTGTCTGCAAAATTCTCTAGTCTAGACACAGCCTGGCTGAATAGTCAGTCTTTCTTTCTTTCATTAATGGAGTGAAAATAAAATTGAAACATAATCATGGTTTCAAAGCCACCAGCAGACGCAACCTGTAAGTCCTTATGTAAGTTGATATAAAAACACTGCAGTTACTGGAACATTGCTGATTACATGAGCTAAGGACTAGCCCACTATTTGCAGAGCTTACCAAGAGCTCTCAATCATATCCAAAGTTTTATTTTAGGGGTTTTTTTGAATTGTTGTTACGAAGCACCCCATAGTCATCCTTCAGTATGAAGCATACTGTTTCATCTTTGATAAGAACTTTAATAAATACTTTGCTACATACCCAGTAAGAAACAATCATGAATCATTTATAATCTTATTTCTTTTGCAAGGTAAAATAAATCTAATCAAAACCATGATTGCACCAACAGGAAAAAAAAGAAATATAATCTGTCAGGATGATAATATGTCATGAGTACACAAATTCATTGTCTCCCGTAGGACTCTTTGACAAAAGCTCCAATCCTGCAAAGCCCTTAAGTATATATTTGAGCATGTAAATGTGTCTCACTGATTTCACTAGGACTACTTGTGTAGTTATGCCTGTATTTAAGCACTTTACCGCAGCAGGATATTGCAGAGCAGCAATGATAGCCTGCCTAGTGACCCAGCCCAGGCACAATTCTAATAGAATTTCTTCTTATTGTCAAGGTTGAATATTCTGGGCAATCTATTAGGAAGGACTATGGTTTCTCTGTCCTGGGAACACATTCTATGCTTAGACACAAAAAAATGTACATCATCAGTTCCCAGACTAGCTAGCAACCAGTTGTGATCAAATCCTTTGAAAACATAAAGTCTTATTTATTAATACAGCTCCCCATTCCAAACCTAAGTCTGCCCATAGATATCTCACATAACCCCACTGAAGTTCTTTCACAGGACTTTGATTATGCAGAGTATCTGTAGCAGGGCAGCTGCCCTACTCTCATGGAACTGGGTCCCACTAGGGGAGAGGGCCAGCAGCACCTTGGACAGAGCAGTGCTGGGCAAGGTCAGGGGAACAGCAGTGGGAGAGCTCCAGCCTGACCCCTACCAGACTGTCTCCTAATAAAAGGGGCAGAGAGGATTATAAGGGCTATGGGGAAGTGGCCCAGGGAATACAGGGAGTAAAGTGGAACAAAGGGGAGCAGAGGGAGGCTGCCACTAGAGGGTCCCTGGCTCAGGACTCAGAATAGTGCGTGGGTCCCACCCTTCCCCTTTGAACTGCACCTTGCCCCACTAGAGCATGGCCAATATGGACCTCAAGTTGCCCTGGAGGAGAGGGTTTGGACTTCAGGTTGCAGTTGCCAACTGTGACAGGTGTGAGCCTGAGGGCTGCCATTACCACCGCCCCCCAGGGGAGAATAGAGTAGTGGGCACTGCTGGGGGATGCTGACCCAAAAAGGATACTGCTGTCTGGGGAGCCACATGGGTCCAGATCGTGGAGACAACAGAGCGGAATGTGGACAAAAGGCAAGACACTGGCCACAGGTCAGTGCACTTCATGGACAATTGAGCTAATTCCTGGTGTGACCAGCAGGAGGCGGTGGGGCAATGAGTCCACCCTGTTACAGTATCCAAACCACTTCAGCAGTTGGGAAACTCAGAATCAGTTCCTAATCTAGACAAGCTACAGCTCAGGTCCAGGACAAGCGCACATAACAAAAATGGGCTTTTTGTCTGCACTTAGGAATAGCATGGTCACACGAGAAAGACAGAGATGGCAGGCAGGATTAATTTCCAGGGGGCATCAAGCAAGATTTTAATAAAACCAGAAGTCCTGTGGCACCACCTGATAGACTAACAGATATATTGGGGCATAAGCTTTTGGGGGCAAAAGCATCCATGATGCATGTCTGAAGCATCCATGAAAGCTTATGCTCCAGAAAATCCATCAATCAGTCTATAAGGTGCCACTGGTGCTGTCTAGGGAGGTGCTTTTCATTGTGCAGATACAGAGTAACACGGCTACCCCCTAACACAAGTTTTTAATGTTCCCTTAGTCAGGGGATTTTTGACTGAGTTCACATTGTGTGATCAATGCACTGAAAACATCACTGCACAGCATGCATTGCAGTGCACTTACTCCCCCTTTACTCCGACTACATCATGCTGAGTATGGTACAAGGGATTTCCGCAGGGATGAGGGGAAGGAATCCTCACCACCAGGCCATGCAGCTGCTGCACAGCCACTCCTGCAACTTTGAAGCTGCCACACCCCTGTTGTGCAGGCTGTAGTGTCTATATAGCAGTGGAGATGCTGAGCCTGACGAGATCTTTTCCTTCTTGTCCCGCCCATCCCGTCATCCAATCCCCAAGCTCTGTTGCACCAGGATACATAGGATGCTATCCCCCACCCAGAACTTGCCTCCACATGATGCAGGAAGTGGCGGGTCCCTGTGCACTCTCCACATCTAGCCCCTCCCTGTCTATCAGAAGCTGCTCAGCTCCACCCAGTTCTCTTACCTTAGGGGCCTTCCAGGGCCTCAAAAGGCACAGCTGACATCTGTCTGGTTTGTATTTCTAGTGAAGTTATGTGATTAGAACCCAGGCTTTTTTTTTTCTTTTCTGTGAAGAGGGGAGAGGGAAGAGAAGGGGCACCAACCATTCAGAAATTCAAGTCAATTCAGTGACTTGTTTCCGCCAAAAAGAAACTATCAAAACCAGCCAGTGAGAAACAGGATACTACATTAGATGTTAGTTCAATCTGACATTCAGAATATTTGGTTCAACCCAAGCAAAATTTATTTTGGCTTTTCATTTTGGTGAGAACAAAAAATGTTCTAATTGTTTGAAACAAACTTTTTAAAAAACTTTTGAATAGAACCACTAATCATTCGTTTCCATCTATGTGTGAAACTCAGCAGTTTACTGATGAGGTCTTAGACATACCACATCTCTAACTGCCCTAAAGAGATTCCCAAACCCCCGAAGGTTCAAGTTCCAAAAGACCCCAAAACTTAGAGCTAATCTTAGCCAAACCAAATGCACTTAAATTTGCATTGAAAGCAAGACCATGAATTTCTGACAGTTTGGAAATTAAAACCATACATCAAGCCCAGGTTTGCCTGAACCTCTTTCATTCAAAACTCAGCCCCAGTTCATTCAAATTACCCTTTCAGGTGCTATGGATGCTGATATTAATACATGTGGAGGAGAAGTTAAAATTGGTAGGGATGTGACTGCCATGATGATTTACAAGATTCATTACAGAGTCAGGACTCTTCATGTGCCCTTTACTTTTGCTCTGTATTTATCTACACTGCCAGCCAATACAGATGAATGCACAACCCACGTATCTCTGTTCGGCAGTAGTGGAGAGAACATTTAGTAGCTTTTAAAGATCAGCAACAGCACGCAAGCCAGAGTTTCACAGGCAGCAGTGGCAGCTGCTATAAGCAGAAAAGAATCAGCCTTCACAACTTCAGTGAACTGTAAAATAGTAGTGTATTCTATTGTTTCCAGCTGTGGTTATTGCGTGACAAATCACAATGCAAGAGGCTGGCCTTTCAATGCATTAAAAGAAACAGCTGGGATTTTAACTGCTGGCTGCCTGCTGGTGCCTCTCTAACACTAAAAGGCTACAGTGACCAAACAATAGTAATTTCCTTCCTTGTTCTATGAAAGAACAATTGAGATCTAGAGTGTGTTTCCTTAAAAGAAAAGCGTTCTTAAGCTTTCACTTTCCATTATAGATGTATCATTCATTAGTGGAGCATCTCCTACTCAATAACCTACTGGTGACAACAAAATGGCCACTGGGTCATAGTTACTTTATGTATTTAAAAAAAAAAACCAACCACTATGGAGCGATTGTGTTTTCTGATCTTCATTACAGCAAGCATTTCAAGAAACAAACAGGAAATATTTCCATGAGTACAAATATAAGAATTTAGCTAGGCCAGTTCTTCAGCTGGTATAAATCAATGGGATTACGCCAATTTACACTAACTGAGGATTTTGGCCCAATAACAAAAGCACTAGTGCTCTGGGTGATATTTCATGAGCTCATGGAAGTTGGTCATGCTAGCTGACAAGAAATAAAGTGACATCTATTGAGAAACACATGAGTTGGGTTGTCTAGCTAAAGAAATCTGTATTATACACTTTTTCCCCCAAACAGTTTTTCCCCCCACTATGGTGAATTGAATGGAGCAGGTTCCACTCTGTACTACACCATGCAGAAAAGTGAAGTAATTCCACTGACCAAAATGGAGTTTCTGCCCAGGTATAAGCCCATAATATCGTCATTGAACGTCATAGGCAGCAGTTAATCCAGATTTATAGTGGGTGTAGCTGAAAACAGAATCTACTATTATGTTGTGCATAGTGACTGACAGCATTTGTTGCACCGCAGTCACATTATTCGATGGTGTCAGCTCACCAAATTCACCCTGGATAAAGTCACTGTGCCTTGAGCAGTGAGACAAGTAGCTCTTTGAAGTATGTCGGAAAACAGATAAGGGTATGTCACAAAATACGCCTGGTCTGATCCCCAAGCCTGCCAATGTAACAAGTCAATTGAATTACATCATCATAAAACAAATGTTAGTCCATAATGCATTGGGTCCCTTTCAAGTAGCCATTTAATGACAAACTGAGTAGGTTACAGTGTCTCACTTATATCTGTTTCAATTTCCACTTACATCACCTGCTCCACTGTCTATATACCAATGCAGACAGCCTGTAATTTGTCCCAAAAGACACTGTCTTCCCCCACTATCACACCCACTGACTTCATACACAGCGAGCTAGGTGGAAAGGGGGTTCTCAAAAATGTGTTTTTGAGATGATACTTATAGTCCAATCAAATGTTATTCCAGCATATTCACAGAAAGAGAAAATACTGTGAATACCCATGTGAATGAGAATGGACCAGGAATGATCACACCATTATCTTAGAAAAGAGAGAGAAAGAGAGAGAGTTTGTGTGTGTGTTTTAGATCAATACTTTCAGAGAGTAAGAGCCAGGTGAATTCAATGCTAAAATCCAGGTGAACAGTGAATTGCAAATGCTCAAAGCCATGGCTGTGGGTGAATAGTTGAAAACTGATGCACTAATTGCAAAATTCAAAGTACCCTGGCTTTCTGTGCACAGGGGCTGAATCTGAATAAGATGTTGTGTCTGTTAGAAGGGTTACATCTGAAGTTAATCTGTGTGGTCTGTTATATTACCCTTTTCAACCAAAGAAAAGCAAGTTACAACCACAGGCCAACATTTTCAAAACTGACAAGTGATCTGGGGTACTCAACTTGCACAACCGTCCAAGTAGAGAGACTTCAACAAAGCCTTATTTTCAGTAGCTGGGTGGTTCAACGTTTCCTGAAAATCAGGCTGGTGGGCACCACAAAACTGAGATGCCTCAATCACAAATCACTTTTGAGAATTTTGGATCTCCCAGAGCATTTCCATTGCAGCAAACCATGTGGGATTTCCAGGAAATTAAATTATCAAAGATTCTATCTGAGGTGGTGCAAATGCTGCCTGATTAAAGGTGGCATTTAGATAAGCAAAACTGAAATGAACCTTTTGCATTTGCTGGAGTCAGTGTTAACTGCCAGCTGTCTTCTCATTGTGAGTCCTACAATGAAGGTTAAAGTGAGCAAGCAGCTTCTCAAAAGGGAGATCTCTCAGAACGTTTTCTAGTAAAGAAAGTATCAAAAATAATGACCCCAGTCTGTTACCTGCATGTTTCTGGCTGATAAGATCATTAGCTTTGATCCCTCATCCTATGTGCAAAGTTGAACCCTTGAATATTAATGGAGGAATATGAGGAACAGAGATGAATAAGTGTGGGTAAATGGGGTGCATCTGATCCAAATCTGGCATGACAGGCAAATGCAGAGAAGTAAAGGGGGTGCCTGTAGTACTTTAGGCATTGTGTGCAAATTGTGAAAGCTCAGCCCAACGGGCAGTGGTCAATGGCTCAATATCTGGATGGCAGCTGGTTTCAAGTGGAGTGCCCCAAGGCTCAGTTCTGGGGCCAGAGTTGTTCAACATCTTTATTAATTACCTGGATGAGGGACTGAATTGCACCCTCAGCAAGCTGCAGACGACACTAAGCTAGCGGTAGAGGTAGATGCATTGGAGGGTAGAGATAGGATCCACAGTGACCTGGATAAATTGGAGGATTGGGCCAAAATAAAGCTGATACAGTTCAACAAGGAGAAGTGTAGAGTCCTGCATGTGGGATGGGAGAATCCCAGGCATTGTTATAGGCTGGGGACTGACTGGCTAAACAGCAGTACAGCGGAAAGGGATCTAAGGGTTATGATGAATGAAAGTCTGTATCTGAGTAAACAATGTGGCCTTGTAGCCAAGGTTAATGGTATATTAGGGTGCATTAGGAGGAGCATTTCAAGCAGATCTGGGGAAGTGGTGGGTCCCCTCTATTCAGCACTGGTGAGACCACATCTGGAATATTGTGTCCAGTTTTGGGCCCCCCCAGTATAAAAAGAATGTGGATGTGCTGGAGCAGGTTCAGCAGAGGGCAACAAAAATGATTAAGGGGCTGGAACACATGACCTTTGAGGATAGGCTGAGGGATTTGGGCTTATTTAGTTTACAGAAGAGTAAACTGAAGGGTGATTTAATAGCAGCCTTCAACTTACTGAAGGGGAGGTCTAAAGAGGATGGAGAGAAACTGTTCTCTGTGGTGACAGCCAGCAGAACAAGGAGCAATGATCTGAAGTTACAGAAGGAGAGGAGTAGGTTGGATATTAGGAAAAACTACTTCACCAGGGGGTGGTGAAGCCCAGGAATGCGTTGCCCAGAGAGGTGGTGGATTCTCTGTCCCTAAAGGGTTTTAAGTCCCGGCTCGACAAGATCCTGGCTGGGATGACTTAGTTGGGGTTGATCCTGCTTTAGGCAGGGGGCTGGACTAGATGACCTCCTGTGGTCCCATCCAGCTCTGTGATTTGGTACCATTTGCAGTTCAGCAATCCGTGGGTGCTCTGAGGCTGGAGCATCCGTGGGAAAAGCCAGTTCTCCACTTGGCAATTCCCCCTCCCCACCCTCCCAGAACTTCCAGTGTCACAAGCTCAGGGCGGGAGGGAGGAGAAGCAGGGATAGAGTAAGAGCACAGGCCAGCTGCCATAGGACTCTGTGCACTTCCACATGGCTGTGTTCTAGGCACTATGAATACATCCTGCCTCTTCTCCCAAGTGCCTACTCCAGCCCCCACCCCTCACTCAGTCAATGGCTTCTCTGCTACCACCACAGTGAGCCCTGCAGCCAGTGGCAAGAGGGGCCAGCATTGACCTCCCCAGGTCTGGCAAATCCCCTGCATGCCGGACTAGGGAGATATAACCTGTATTTCCAGATGGGTGCCAGCCACAAACTACGCTCCTTTTTAAAGACGGATCTCCAACCTTCACCATCTACAGCAGTACCACTAAACAGAAGGCAGCATTCCTGGGTTATGCTATATTCTGGTTCCAGTGGACCACCACAGAGATCAAATTACTGGCAAAGGTATCCTGCACCTGCATTTCCACAACTCAGACACCTTCAAGAACTGTGCACTTAATGCCCGATATTCAGGTAAATTAGGGATATGGACTTCTATGCAATCTAAATGAAACCACCCAAAATTGTGCTTATAAACAAGGTCTGCTTAAAGCCAGGCTGAAGATTTAGCCCTAAATACACACAACAAAACATTTGTGTGTGTGTGTGTGTGTGTGTGTGTGTGTGTGTGTGTGTGTGTGTGTGTGTGTGTGTGTGTGTGTGTGTGTAAATAAATAAATTAGGGAAGTCCATATCCCTAATTTACCTGAATATCGGGCATTACGTGCCCAGTTCTCGAAGGTGTCTGAGTTGTGGAAATGCAGGTGCAGGATACCTTTCCCTGTTTTTTATATATATATATATATGGTTTTGAGAGCATCAGTGAACAGTGAGTTTTTCTTCCAGTCAAAAGAGCACCTGGGTTTTTTGTTTTCACTGGCAGATCACATTGTTGAGCCAGAACTGGATGACAGCTGATGACTCTCTCCCCCTCTCCCTCCCTCTCTAATGCCAATACCCTTGCAAGTCATGCAAATGCCTTCCATCAGAAAACTGTGATCCTGCTGCTACTGCCAAGCGGGTGACTACAGGAAGTGGTTAATATTAGTCGTACTACTGCTAGTAATATTAGAAATAAAAAAGGGACATTGTGCCAAAACTGGACACTGGTTGTAGAAAGTTATTTATTAAGTTATAGAGAAACCCTGCTCACCAGATCAACATGTGCAGGGCCATTTATTTAAATATTGGAACTAATTTGTTATTAATTTCTTGTTTCTACCTAAATTCAAGAAAAACAACTGCTAACAAGTCACAAAGAAGTGTCACTGATTCATCCCTTCAGATATGAACAGTAATTGCTTTCTGTGGTTCACTTAATAAAAGTCCATTAGCATAAATGGTTTCCATTTACCAAAGTGTGACTGTAGTTCAGATTTTTGCTTAGTCTTTTCAAGGTCTCCTTATCTAAGCATTTGTGTAGCTAGCCCCAGTAATTAAAATGGTTTGCTCTTTGTTTGCAGCCGGGCTTAAATATAAAACTTTGTATCGAAGCTCAAGAAAACAGAACGTTTTAGGCTGAAAGAAAAATCCTTTTTAAATTAGCTTTTTAGTCACAGTTACAACATTAAGCAGATGAGTTGATATAACCCAGGAATCCTATTTAACTCTTTTCCATGTGAATATGCCATTTATGTACATTATGCTGGTGGTTTGCTACTTTCTGAACACTAAAGAAGATGCCCCAATACTTTTTAACATATGGTAAGCAAGTGCCTTCACTACCATGCTACCTGTCTGCCAGATCATCTCCATGTCTACAGTTATCTGATGTGTCCAAAACACTGAGCATTACCTCTGTTTTCATCTTAAGAACAGAAGACTGGCCATATTGAGTCATACCAGTGGTCCAGCTAACGCAAGCTCCTCTCTTTTGCCAGCAGTCAATGCCAGGTGCTTTGGAGAAAATGAATAGACTAGGGCAATTTGTCAGGTAATCCATCACCCCTTGTGGTCCAGTCCTGTCTTATGGCAGTCAAGGAAGTTTAGAAAAACCCGGGAGATGGGATTGTGTCCCTGGCTGTTAATCACAACTAGCTGCCTGACTTAACCAGAAGTCTGTCTGCTTATGCCACTCGTTCAATAACCTGAATGGTCTCAGCTCTACCTACTAGGAAAATGGACTGTAATACTTCTATGAAATGCATTTCTCTAAAGTTTCTGTTAGACACATTCAAATGTTTGAGCTTTAGCCATTATTTTCAAGTATTATTTATATTGTACTAATGGCCCCAAACAAGACTGAGGTCTCATTATACCAAGTATTAGACAATTATCTAGTTGCTCATTTATTTGAATCATAAATCTACTATTGCTTTTTGTTCTTATTGTGAACTTCTGTAAGCAGAGCTGCCAAAGTACTTGGGCCATTTTATTTATTGCCAGCATGGGCTTGATTAGAGTCCAATGACATGGCAATTAGTGCATTTTCACACACAGGACAAAGAGCCAGCAGCGTGGGAGATTACTACTTTTTTCCTGGTAATTACAATTTCCAAAAAGAGATATCCTGCCAAGTAATCAAGTTTTAAAAACCAGGACTAACTATGCTTACCCGAGTTAGTAAGATTTGCACACTAGCACACAGGTATCTCATTGATTAGAAATTAATATTATAGGGAATATATTGCATATGAATATTATGGGTGAAATTCACCCTTTACAAAAGCCATCCTAACTCTTCTCCAACACAGTGTGTCTACTCCTGTGTCTAATAAGTGTTCTTGATTATAGCTTCAATTAATTTGCCTCGTACTGAAGTTAGACTCAGTGGTCCATAAATGACCTGTAACTGCCAATATCACCTCTTTAGCCTTTTTTTTTTTTTTTTTTAAATCAGCATTATGTTAGCTATCATACAATCACCCAGAGATAGCAAGATCCGCAGAAAAGATGATTTCAGGCCCTCAGATGTGCTGTAACCCATGCTCCCTGTTAAGTAGTTCTTTTCAAATATTATTTCAGAAATATCATCGCATCCCATAATTTTAATATTGATCGTTTTCATTACTTATTTGAGCTATTCTTTTGTATCTCACCCAGGCAAACAAAACCTTGAGTAAGTAAGCTAGTATTTTTCAGTGCAATACTGGATTGTATTAGTCTACATATTTAACTTTAGAGTATGACAAATTAATAAGCTAGGACTAAAGCGTGTGATGCCAAGACATCTCCATATGTAAGATTCAATTTGTGTTTTCTCCCTACCACACAAATTGAATCCCATTGCAAATGTCTTATATTATGAACAATTAAGTCACGATACAGTGAGAACATGTATGCTACAGTATAATATCTAGAAGGGGGTACAGAAATATTCCAGTATTCCTGGTCATGATTACAGTGTCCTTACCCAGAAAATTTAACATTTTCCCCCATTGTGATTTTCTTAGCAGTTAATGGTCATGACACAATCAGAGCATAACACTATACACACGTTTTGTTTTCACAAATCAGTCAACTCTCACACTACGTCTACACTACAGCCATCTTTTGAAAGTTCTTCTGAAAGATCTCTTCTGAACAAATGTTATTCAAAAGAGTACGTCCACATGCAAGAAAGCAGATCAAAAGAGTGATCTGCTCTTTTGAAAGAGAGCATCCACACAGGCCCTGCTCTTTCAAAAGAATGGGCCAGGGATCGAAAAAAATCAGGTGCCATGAGGACTGCTCTTTTCAAAAAAGAAAAAAAGGGCCCCCAGAGCATCTACATGTTTTCTTTTGAAAGGGGATGCTCTTCCTGAAACCGGAGTGGAAGAGCACTGTGGTTTTGATTTAATTTTGAAAGGTTTTTTTGTGTGTAGACACTCCGCTGGATATTTCAAAAGGGCCCCTTCTTTCCAAACATATTTGGAAAGAAGTTGCTAGTGTAGACACAGCCCCAGACTGTAGCTCCTTTGATAGCTAGAGAGGTCACAGTTAAATATGAGTCCTTGTGTACCAAAGGGCAAAATCCTGGCTGGTATGAAAGATGTTGCCAGAAGCCTTCTTTATAGCCCTTGCCCTGTCTGTTCAATGGGTAGTTTTACATGGCACAACTTGCACACCATATTAGTTCTGAGATTACATCAACACATTGTACACCAGAGATACTCTTGCATATTTCTGGCCCACACAGTCTTGAGCCAAGCGCATTTGCCATCAGCAAGTATTCCATGACATTTCAGAGGACAAAACTTTTTGACTTGTAAAGTTTAACAGCAAATCAGTCTAGCATCCATCTCGTATGCTGACAAATGGTTTTATTGTGCAAAGTTTTAAAGTTCACGTGTTACAACTGTTAAAACAAGAAGTGGTGTCTCTGTAACTTGTGTTTGCCAGAAGCTGGGTGTGGACTACAGGAAATAGGTCACAATTTCCTGTTCTACTCATTGCCTCTGAAGCACTCAGCCTGTGCCACTGTCAGCAGACAGGATCCTAGGCTAGATGGGCCTTTGGTCTGACCCAGTGTGGACATTAAAATGGCTTATGTTGTACAGCCATTCTCCCACTTTCCCAGAGGCTCCTCTCCAAAAAATTTAGAAGATAATCAGGAAATTAGACATAAAGCTGAATTCTGCTCCTGCCACTGCACATGCACCCAACTCCTGTTAATGATTTTAAAACAAATAAGAGGGGGCTCAGAGGATGGTAATGAGTTTTAAAGAGTAACTGAACCCTAGCTAACCCTCTACTAGGTTAACAGTGAACACATTTATTAACCTGAGGCAGTCACCAGACTGACTAGATCTAGCTCACTAGTAGACAGTGTTTGGAAAGCTTGTGGGGAAAGGAATAAAACTATGTTGGGGAATCTCATTTAAACATCAGGAATGTTGGGAAGAAACTATTTGATTTTTGGACACACTGGAGTCAACAAATCCATCCCACATCAGACTGGAAGAATGGAAAAGTTACTTTGCTTTTCAAAGGGAGAGACACAAAGAGGAAAAAATATTGGCACTCAGCCTTGACTTAAGCAGACAAAACTGGAGTGTATACAGTAAACTCTTACATATCCGGCATTCTATTATCCAGAACTCTCAAATAACCAGCACTTTATAAGTAAATTTTAGTTACATTTTCCATAAGTACGGTATAGTGAGAGTAAATGCAAATAAATACAGCAAATAAAACTTTATAGTGTAAAATACTAGTGTTGTTGGTAAATAAAAATACTCTGCATAGATTTTACTTCTTAATATCTAATCTTGTTTTCCTTCAGTATTATGCAATGCTAGGTATACCTCTCTATTATCCAGAAAATTTGATTATCCAGCAACCTCCCAGTTCCAGGACTGCTGGATATGAAAGAGATTACTATAATATAACAACTGTGAAGGCTCTTAAAGACAGTGGTTTGGTTATCCTCTCCATATAATTTGTTTCAGTCCTGGAGGGATTATATTGATCTTGTTTCAGCCAGGGAGCTGGACTAGATGACCTCCTAAGGTCCCTTTCAGCCCTAGATTCTATGATTTAATAACAAAAGCTAACAGACTGTGTAAAGCTAGAAGTTATTTCTAGATTAGTTTTTGTGATAATATGGATGACCTTGATAACCTCCACTGATGAAAATATCTACTTTTATTTTAATAGAAAATTCTAATTCAGCTCTTTGGTGCAGCTCAGTAGGCCATTCATATAGTGACACTGCTGAATAGACTCTTTCTGCTTGATGAAGGTTGCTAAGGTCACATATGAAATGAGATACCTCAGAAAACTCATCTATGACTAGAATCATTGTCAAGTAAAGCAAAACTAACAATAAGCAAAAGATTCCTGCACTCTCAATACGTGTGATCATTCATACTCAACCTTTAAAAAGTCTTGAGGCAGATTTCTAAGGCACTATTTTTGAAAATATTATGTTGTTCCCAATACACCTCAATAGATCAAAGATCAGCAGGTTAGCTGAACTCCTCTGAAGCCCTTTAAAAATTAGATAAAATTGTCAAATTATAAAAGGTTGAGAGCATTGCTGACTAACCTTAGCACCTCTGCAGACACTGAGATACAAACCAATGCAAATATTGTACTACACACAAGAACCTCCAAGGTTGCAAGATCCTTGTATTTACAAAGCCAAGCCTTCCCAAGTCAGTAAATGGCTGCATAAAGAATGCCCACACAACCTTAATTCAGCCTCATTGGTCATACACACGATTATACAATCCTTTATTACATGATTACAGATATTTTTAAAAAAGGAAACAAAAAAGACAACTCTAACATGTGGAGCCATAATGAACTCCATGGGGCTGCCCTGTAAACCCCTTTGCATCTCACCCCTAATTGTCACCACTTCCTCTTTCTCCTCACTGTCTAGTCATCTGCAGAAAGGTTAGCAGGAGCACAGAACATTCTCTGCTCTCAGTTCTTGTATCCAACACCACAGTAACCCATGGCATCTAGGAAAAGAAACTGCAGAGTGCCTTGCAGAGACCCTGAAGAAGAGAGTATGCTCAGTCACTTCTGTGGTGATGGCACTTGAGCAG
The DNA here is from genome assembly GCF_033958435.1 of Carettochelys insculpta. Lineage (NCBI taxonomy): Eukaryota > Metazoa > Chordata > Testudines > Carettochelyidae > Carettochelys > Carettochelys insculpta. Next base: position 20,658,381 of record NC_134139.1, on the reverse strand, counting down.
CCATATCAAATGCATGAACTGTGAGGGAATGGGACATACTTAGTGCAAATACTGTCTTCAGAAAATTCAGCTGCCAAAGTCTAACAAACTTCTATTGAGCATGTGCAAAGTCTGATGTTTGAAGGTTCTTAACTAAGTTAGAGCAGATTTTCATGGGGACAGCAAAAGGCACATCCTTGTGACCAGGAAAACACTTCTGCTAAATTTCAAATCCCTGCTCAAAGTATGGATATGTTGGATCTTCTTGGCAAAATGCCTTTTTTTCCCTAAAGAAAACATGGGCAAAATAACGTATCTTCTCTTAACCTCGTACTCAGTAATGGCTGAACCATTTTTGCTGAAACTTTCAAACACATTCAGGTCTGAGGCAGGCACTTGGCATCATAAATTTCAGCCTGAAGAGGTTAAAAGTTAAGGGAAAAGTTACAAGTCATTTGAAAACAGGGTCTTAATGGGAAGAATTGTGTAAACTTTAACACACTATAAGCTATGTTTAAAGAAAAGCTCATCTCAATACTGGCGTACATAAAAAAAATGATTCTGCCCATGGATGATCAGTGGTGCGGGTGCGGCTGAGGGATTCGACTGTGGCAGCAGGTTCAGGGTTGGAGGGGGGGGATAATGGCTTTGTCTGGGGATGTGGGCTCTGGGGCAAGGCTGGGGATGAGGTGTTTGGAGTGTAAGAGAGGGCTCCAGGCTGAGACCAAGGGGTTTGGAGTGCAGGAACAAGTTTAGGGAAGGAGGCTAGAGTGGGGGTGCAAGGTCTAGCAAAGAATTGGGTGCAGTAGGGGGTTCAGAGTTGGAGTGTGAGATCTAGCGAGAGATTGGGTGGTGGAGCAAGCTTTGAGTGCAGGGGACTTACATGGGGCAGCTCTCATTTGTGGGGGAGAGGGAACTAAGCACCAGTCCCCTCAGATGCCATTGTCCAGGATTCCTTGCCAATGGGAACTGCAAGGACAGCTTATGGTGATAGGGCTCCAGCCAGGAGTGGCAGGAAGGATGGCAGCACCCCACACCCAAGCCAGGAAGGGCTGGCCCAGAACACAAGGGGTTTACAGATTGCAGCTCCTAAATCTTTCTTAATCCAGCCCTGCTGCAGGGACTACAGAACTATGCCTCCCCCACAGTCAGGGCAGCTCCCTACTGGGGCTGGGAGATGCACTCCCCAGGCGCAGCAGGAAGCTGCAGGCTTGAGCCCCAGTGTGGGGCTTATTAGAGAGTTGTGCAGCTTCGAAAAAACCTTGAGTGTTACTAGAACTATGTGCAAGGAATGATTTGCAGACAATTTCAAATTCAGCGCACACTTCCTAAAATATGGTTTTCCACAAGTTATACAGGGAGTTTGCAAAATTAGCAATTTATACTAGAAATGTCAGAGAGAGGAGTACAATTATTAGGTGAAGACACCCACTATTAACAGCCTGGTAAAACTTAATATGACAGTGGAGAATTGCTGAATAGCAAACGGACCAAAATAATTGGTTTAACAAATCTCCCTTCCTGAGCTGAGAATAGTCTGATCTGCCATAAAAAAAAAGTTATTCAATGTTACGTCTTTATTTAGCATAGACTATACTATGTCACAAAAGTACAAACCTCCCTAAGGTAGGTCTACTATTTTTTTTTTGCAAGCATAGAAAGATATTCATGAGGAATGTTAACAGCTACATTCCATCACATTAATCTTCCCTCTGATGCAAAGAGCTGTGAATTTGGTAAAGACTCCAAAACAAGGTATTTTTTTAAAAATGCCTTCAGTTAAACCACAATATAATCCCAATTTTATCATTTGATTTCACTATCTTTAACAAAAAATAAAAGGGAAAACAATGTGTGTCAAACAAACAAAACAAAACCAAAAAAAGGAAGCCGGTGCTCATTCTTCCCTATCAAAAACTCCTGTTTGTAGTGTCTCAAGCCTGGGTAAAGTTAGCTTTCGTCATTCCCTAAGTCCCCACCAATCTTGTAAACAGGTACATAGGAAGGACTTCACAAAAAATCATTTGGCCAAAACTACTTCTTGGTTTTAATAAATTTTTGTGCTTCTTTCAAAAGTGTTTCAACATCCTCGTTATTTTTGTCTTCAGGATCTGGCTCCCAATCAGAATCCTCATCGGTGGGGTCATACTCCTCTTTCTCCTCATCATCTATAAAGCTGTCATTCAGGTCATATTCATTCGGCTCATCGTAGTTCTCTCTGTCTTCCTCCAAAACACTTTCTCCTGTTTGGGCCAAAACGTAGAGAGGTTAATGAATAGACTTCATGGATCAAAATTTTTCTGCAGCACCGGAGGTGGCTTATTATAATGCAGTTAGCTCAAGAGTTACAAGTAATTTCACTTTTTTGAAAACCAGAAATGATTATAAGTATTACAAAACTATTTACAGGTTTACTTAGCTGTTCTATACATATTGTAGTTTGCACTTTGTTATATTTACAGCAATTCGCATCCCAGGATCCCAAAACATTTACTAGTGTTGAATAAGCTTCTCATCACTGTGACACGTTGTACCCTAACATTCTGCACCCCATGTTCAACATTTTATTCAATTATGACACATTTTGTACTAAGTATGCCTTATGAGCTATCATTTGAAAACTACTGGACATGACTATCCTGTTGAAAATGTACATATCAATACTGTATATAAAGCTACAAGATCTTGCTATATGACTGTTACTGAAATATGCTGTTGTTCTGGGTAACAGACTGATGGGCATAGGATTCATGTGTTCATCTGGGAGGATCTTTACATGCTGGTGGCTACAGCGAACAGAAGGGTTTACTGTTTGCTAGCCAAGCAGAGTAAAAAGGCATCCGAGCGTAGAGAGATAACGGAAAGCAGAACTCCAGGTTGCACCCTGGGGAGAATACTGAAACCCATCAAAATATGACTTCCATATTTCAGATGGATGAACTGTGACATAGGAAAGTCAAAAGACTACCTGGAAGACACGTGGCAACCTGTGAAGGAGAAAAGAATATAATCCAAGAAAACCTAATTCCCAGCCCTCGGGATCTAACTACTTCTAATTTGATTTGGACAATCCAGTTATCATACCTATACCTAGAAAGGAGTCCAATATTTTCCAACTCTGCCAATCTGGGTTATAAATTTACCATCTTGTTTGCTGTTTTACTACCTAGTACCAGCTCTAAAAGGAACAACTAAATCATTTCCATTCAACCCATCTAACTTCACTGCTGAAAATGGTATCAATTGTTACAAAAGTCACTGATGGCCTATGGAGTAGCTGATTCATTAAGGAGCACAAAGAAGTGGAAGGTGCCCTAAATATGGTAAAAACAAAATCACTACCATTTCACAAAAAACAATTAATGTATTTTTCACTCATCCTTTAAAGGCACAAGACAAATGAAGAAAAAATTGGAAATAAGCAGACATGCAGGACTGGACAAAGGGGAGGGTAGAGAAGAGGAGAAAAAGGAAAGCAGCAGAAAACTGAAGAAAAGAACATAGTGATTCCACTGTGTCCCTCTCATTGAAAGGCTCAAGTCTTCTCAAGGGAATCATTTTCATAAGTATTAACTACCTGCAACACCCAATTATTTTAGTAAAAGTTGCAATTGTTCAAGCATTTCTGAAGAAGCTCTTGCAATTGTCCATCAACCAGCCCATACCCTGCCCAAGTAAGAAAACTATCTGATTAATGAGTATTTGGCAAGAATGAAAATGAAGGTTTCTGATTATCTGATTAACTTGCTATAGGCCACATTCTGCTGCTTCTTAAACCTGTTGTCTATACTCAAGATGTCCCATTGAAACCTACGGGATCTTTACAGATTAGCATGCTGTTCAGTATGAGTAAAGATGGCAGATCGCCCTCTTGGATGTAATAAGCCCAGAAACAGAAAAATCCTTTCACTTTGCTGCACTGCTTGTAGCTGTTTTATTTTGAGTGAAGTGTAGTGAGTAGCTGCTGCCTATTCATCAGCCTGTTGATATCATGCCACTGTCCTGTAAATGGTTAAAGTGATTATAAAAAGGACGTCTTGTAATCTCACTTTGTTTTCAGACTCCAGCAGAGAATAGCATAGGTGTTTCTCTCCTCTCTAGGAAATGTATTCAACTTCTTGGCTTTTAAGACAGCTCATTAAGCAAGCTGTCCTGATAAAATACAGGCACCATTTATCCATATGACCTGAAGGCTTTGTTTTTTGGTTTTTTTATTTAAAGATGTGTATACACAAAAGAAGCTACAAGAGGATGCAGCACATCCTCTTAAAAAAAAAAAAAGCTATTCCTGGGAATGAGATAATTTGCTTGTTTGTGATAGCACAGAAATTGCTTGTAAGAGGATTGCACATAGCTGACAGCCAAAACAGATCACTCATCTGGGTAGAATGGACAGGCACAATTTGCAATAAAGAGATAAGAATATATGTAGCCTTACTGATCCATTTTGCTCTTCTCACACTTCTAACCTTAGATAAAGTTTCAAACCCTGGCTCCTACAGGCACTAAGCAATTAGCAGTCCCTCTGCTGGCAATTAGGTTAATGACTAAGAACTAAACACGACAAATGTCATCTAGTTAGTACCCTTCTCCTCCTACTTGTCAGAGTTTAAATATATGTCTATGGAAATGTCAGCTCTACTCTGTTTTACACTGCAGCTGTGCCACACAACATGGACTAAAGGTTAATGGAGCCCTGTCTGCCAGATACAGTACACAAAGCTAACTAGGACTGTCTCAAATATGACCTTGCTGATCCTAGCTGATCCAAGCTTTGACTCTTGGGAGGAGTCACTGGAAACCTCAGCCAGGGCAGTCTTAGAGTTAGCAACTACTAAACATTGCTGTTTGTAATACTGCAGCTGTGTTGGTCCCCAAGTCTGAGTGAGACAAGAGAATATCTGTTATTGTACCAATGAGCAGGGGCAAGACACAAGCTTTTGAGCTTCACAGCAAAAGCAGTGGACACAATGAAATATGTTCTCTTTCCCACTCAGGGTGTATCTTCACCACCCTGTCAGGGTCGATCTTCCAGGGTTCAATTTTGCAGGCCAAGTAGAGATGCACAATATTGAACTATCTGGGTCAACCATTGACCCATACTTCTCAGTCAGGAAGTGACAGGAAAATTTCTCCCATTGAACACTCTGTGAGGACAGCCAGGTAAGTCCATTGTAGAGAAGTAAATTCTAGCTATGTGATTGCTGTAGCTAGAATTGCGTATCTACAATCAACTTTCATGCCTAGTGTAGACCTTGCCTAGAACAATGATCAACAGCATTTTAATTAAGTGGTGTTACCCAAAATACGAGTAAGAGACAGACATATGAACACAAAGAAATAAAACATGAGTTTATGCGTGCTGAAAGTGCCTTGCATCTTTAATATGTAGAACCTCCACAATAACTGAGTTAGACCAACACCTAGGCCCTGCCAGGGTGGCGGGGGGACAGCACAGGGGGCTACAGGAGAGCCATGGGCCCAGCCCTCAGGAGACAAAGGGGCCTAAAATTGTGACATTTTGCTACCATTTATTATACACCTTGCAGTTACGACAGCGACAAAAGTATACATACACACCTGCAAAATATCCATTTAAATCACTGTGGGACCTGAGCCTTTGCCAATTTTTCACTCACATCTGAGTTTTCATCTGTGTGACTGGAGACTGAAGTAACTTCTGTGATTAGTGATTCTATATTACGAAATTCTGTTTAAAGTCCTTGCATATGTTAGATGTTTTGAAAGTTGTAATTAATTCTGTTACTGACAAGTGATTTTGCTCGCTCTGAGGGTGAGTATAGCCTTTAAATTAGATGACAAGTATCAGAGAGGTAGCTGTGTTAGTCTGTAGCTTCGAGAGCAACAAGAAGTCTTGTGGCACCTTACAGACTAAACAGATATTTTGGAGCATAAGCTTTCATGGGCAAAGACCCGCTTCATCAGATGTGTGAGTGGGGGGGGTGGTTTCAGAGGGGTATTTAAGCTGTAAGAGGTCCCAGTAAGAGGGAGGGCCAGAGCTGACAAGGTCTATTCAGCAAGGTGGAAATGGCCTGGTATCAACAGTACTTGTCAGATCAGACAGCAGGATGTGAACCTTTGTCAGAGTCTTATGGGGAGATATTAGCACCCAGAGCAGAGAAACTGCCTTTGTAAGCTGCAAGCCACTCCCAGTCTCTGTTTAAACCATGGTTAATGGAGTCAAATTTGCAAATAAATTGCAGGTCAGAGATTTCTCTCTCCATTTGATTTTTAAAATATTTTAAGATTTTTTTTTAAATTTTTGTTTAAATTTTTTGTTTCAGTCTTGAAAAAAAAATTTTAAAAATCAAATGGAGAGAGAAATCTCTAAGCTGCAATTTATTTGCAAATTTGACTCCATTAACCATGGATTAAAAACAGAGACTGGGAGTGGCTCAAGGCTTACAAAGGTAGTTTCTCTGCTCTGGGTGCTAATATCTCCCCATTAGACTGACAAAGGTTCACATGTTCACGAAAATAATTATTAGATGAATTTAATAATGGGAACAAGTTAGTACGTCAAATTTCCAGACTCTGAAATAAGGTTATTAAGATCCATAGTAAATAACACCCTCAAAACATTATTATAAAATATGCACTGCTAAATACGTACAATTAAAATGTTGTATAACCCGAAGACAAATTAATTCACTAAAGGTTGTCACTGTGTTTTATAAGAAGCCCCTTATAAAAATGAAGTGAAGATCTGAAAGTGGTGTAAGAAAGAGCTGGAGAAAGCAACCGAGCGAAGCAGTAGTTACAGCATGTGACGTGGAAGCTCAGACACATCCCTCCTCCCCTATGCAGCCGGGAGTTTGCTCAAAGCCATGCCTTCTGTGGATTAACAAAAGACCAGATAATGCTACCCACTACCACCTAAATTGTAAAGCTCTGCATCTTTGTTTATTTATTAAAGAAGCTGTTTTAAGTAGCAGTATTAGTGATTTCAAAAAGTATCACTGGCACTCCAACTGTACACAGAGGTCAAAAGGTCTCTCTTGCACTCCACCTTTGCAAGATTGCTAACCCCTGGTTTAGAGACTGTGCAGGCAAAAAATGATCTCAGAGATGCTGCACAGCAAGAGCAAGAACTTATGACTAATGCAGGATACAGTATAACAGTGGCATCAGAACCTGATATTGGAATTCTTGCTAAGAACAATGTTGCTCAGATGCAGTCTTTTCGCAAAATTAGTTGTTTTCGGATTCCAAGTTATACACTGAAAGATGCCAAAAAAAAATCAAGTTTTCCCTCTCGTTTGCTGACAAAAATGAAGAGATCTACACAAGAAACTGGCTTTGCTGGAACTTGAAAGAGCAGGTTCCATAGTGTGGTACCCTGTTCCATTTTTAGCAGTAATACCTCAAATGCATCGGTACTGCCTGATACATCCAGTTGGTGCATCAATAGAGGTTGAAGGAAGTTGAAAGACTGAATATCTGCATATGAAACTTCTGTATCACACAAATATAACTATGTTACATGGAAATCAACTAATGGAGCAGCACTAGCTGACTGAAAACTTACTCCTGAGTGAAATAAACACAGAAACTGATATCTGGAAAAAGCTTCTTGAGCGCATATTGAATGTCACTTTTTCTTTCTGAACAGGGATTGGCTTTGTTTGGTTCCAGTCAACATACTGGTGACCCTACAAACAGAAACAAACATTCTTGGTATACATGAGCTTCTTAGCAAGTATGACCCACTTCTATCTGGTCATATTAAGCATATTCATGACTCAAGACAGAGCTGAAAATGCACTCAAGTCCATGATATGCCTACCAGAATACAAAACTATTTGTTGAGCAGTGTGGGACATCTGGGCAAACAAAAATTCTTGAAACAATATGACATGCAAAGGATTTTTCAATTACTATTGCTGTAACTCCAGATTTTTTGTGAAATTATCAAAGAAGAGGAATCATTCTTCAACTGAAGCCTTCCAACTTCCTGCAATTTTAACATATTGAACCACAAAGGTCATCTGTTCTTTGAGAACAGTCTGGAGTTACATCAATTGCTTGCTCCTTTGGAAGCAAAGGTTGTAGAGAAGGAACTGAGGGGAGTTCACCAGTGAAGCAGCAGTAGACAGCCTCCAGTCAAACCACCAGGCTGAACATACACCACCACCTTAAATCTTCCAGTAGAGGTACAGGGGTGCAGATATACCTACAGTGTAGCATACAGAGGGACACTACTCAAAGAAGATGCCCTTGACAGTAGCCCTAGTGTTTTAAGAAATACAGACGTGTTTTGTACCTTTTGTACATCAGCTCATGGGAATAAGGGGACTTCGAAGTAGGCGGGGTCCTTTCGAAAAGGAGCCCCATCTGGACAAGACGCGCAGCGGCGAGGCGCGTCAATTTTGAAGTGCTGCGGCCGCCCGCATGCTAATGAAGCACTGCATATGCATTTCAGCGCTTCATTAGTAAACGTCGAAATGGCCATTTGCGTGTCCATTTCAAAGTTTGGGGCTCATGTAGACGTAGCCGAAAGGTGACAATAGACACATTTGTGGCACTACTGACAGTATGCTGAAGGGTTCTGTCAAGACACCATTGTGAACAACCTGGCATGTTGTGGGTTCCTACAATGAACAAATCAAGTTAATAATTTTAAAGGGGATGCCCTGGTACTGCATCAGTTTCCACAAAGTGTCTATCACTGCTGTCACAGGCTTTTTCAAAAAGTCCATTATGCACGGGGGGAGTTCCGCTTGAGCGACTGTTCTATGATCACTTGGTTACTATTTGGTCAGTACAGGATTTCTCGCTTCAGAAGCCAGCCTTTTCTTCCCTGAGCTGTCTAGCAATTTTTTGTCTGCATTCTGTCCAAGAGAATCCTATTGAACGCTTTTCCTGGAATAGACACGAATGTGATGCCTCTTCAATTCTTGCATTCCTTCAGGCTGCCTTTCTTTGGAAGCTTGATAAGGTAGCCACATTTCTAGTCTTGTGGGATCTCTTTGGTGTCCAAAACAGATTATGCACCATATTGACTGATGTCTCACTGCTTGCCATGATTGCTTCTATGGGGATGTTGTGTGGACCAGGTGCTTTTCTGCTTTTCAGATAGGCAATGGCTTTTCTGGATTTCTTTTTTTGTAGGTCTGCTGCTGTTTTGCAGTGGTATATTTGCAGGTGGTAACTCCTGAGGTTCCATGTGGGTAGGGCGGTTCAGTAGCTCTTCAAAGCGTTCCTTCCATCTACTGAGCTGCTCACTTGGGTTTGTTAGTACACGCCCCTCTTTATCCTGTATTGGCTGAAGCACTGTAATCTGTGAGCCATCTAGCTTCTGTGTGATATTATAAAGCTCTTTCAAGTTCCTCTCTTCCGCAGTTTGTTTGGTTTGCTGTGCAAGCTTTTCCACAAAGTTCTTCTGGTCCCGTTTTACAGCCTTTTTAACTTCTTTGTTGGTTTCTGAATACAGTCTCTGAGCTTCCATCTTGGCTGCTCTTGTTTTGCTGTTGTTGACTGCTGCTTTTCTGTCCTTTTGTTCCTTCACCTTTCTCAGAGTTTCTGCTGTGATCCATTCTTTGTGATGCCTTGTCCTCTTTCCCAATATTTTATCGCAGGTTTCTTTCCAAGCTGTTTTGGTGTGTTCAAAATTTGTTCCATGGTAGCATCTTTCAGATGAGGTTTGTCAGAAGTGCATATCTGTTGGACAGCTCCACTTCAGAATCGGCTCTTGTCTCCAAACCCTTCAGCTGTTCTGTGCTGAATCTCAATCCCAGCTTGGTCACTTTTGTGGTGTACTTCTTGAGCTTGAACTTGAGTTTTACTGTGACCAAACAGTGGTCTGAAACTACATCTGCTCCTCTTCTAGCATGGACGTCCTGCCTCGATCTTCTGAAAGACCTGCTGATACAGGCAATCTGGTTTTCTAACTGATGGACTGGTGAAATTTAAATGACTTTATGGATCTTTTTGTGTAGGAATGCATTAACACCTATCACCAATCTGCTGAAGGAACAAAAGTCACTGATGCGCTCTCCATTTTCATTCATATTGCCTCAGCCTTCTTTTCCCATAGTCTGTTCTCTGCTTGTATTTATGCTTCCAATTTTTGTATTGAAGCTGCCCATCAAACTCAACTTATACTTCTTTGCTTTCTGGTTCACATTTTGTAGTTTCTCACAGAAGTCTGTTTTACATTCCTCAGCTGCTTCATTGGTTAATGCATAACATTGCACAATTAGTACCTTTTGCACTTTGGTGTAGAATCTGGCTGTGATGATGCGTGATGACCCTGTTGTTCACTCCATTAAAGCACCAGATGCCTCTCTTGATAACATAAACCCCACACTTCCTGTGTGTGGTAGACCCTCTTCATGTCCTGAGTAGATGAGAATTTCACCTGTTGCCAGGCATGGCTGCCCAGATTGTGTCCCTCTTGTCTCACACAAGCCCAAAACTACATGCTTGTACTGTTTCATCTCTGCTGCAATTTGTTCTATCTTCCCCAGTTGATAATGGTCCAAATACCCCACATACCCAACTGGGTGGTTGTTCTGGGTGAGAGAAGAATCATCTGCGGGGCAGCTTCCTTTCAGCTTTCCCTGCCTTGCTTCATATTCAATCTGAGTTGATTGTCAACTCCTCCCAAGACTTGTGTAGTCATAGGTTTCTTTGTAGATGTTTCTGTAACCATTTTTTTTAAACAGACAGGGTTGTTAACCCTAAGCCAACCCCTTTTACCTTGGGAAGAGGTGATCCAAATTTGTCTAGTCTCTACCCTTTGACCTGTCCAGTTTGGGTTACCCTTCCAGGAGCTGTAGCTCCTGCTGACATAGCTCTCTGGGTCCTTCAGACACACAAGTCACCTCACCACACCAAGGAATGGACCAGGAGGTAGAGCTGAAATACTCTTATTTTATTGTCTTATACCTCTAGGCAATATTGCTAAACTAATTGGTTTAAACCACTCAATATTCATCTTTAAAGTTAAAAAGATACTTTGCCATTTCCAGAGTAAAACTAGGTCTGCTTATCTGGAACATATTTGCATAGATCACCCAACTTTAGAACTGTCAACAAATACCCCACTTGTTACTGAATATGCAAGAAAACAATGCACTCTCCTCAACTAGAGACTAGCAAGTAACAGTCATGGCAAAGTGCTCCAAGATTACACTTTTTCTAAAGGAAACCAATACATTTAACCTGCTTTGTCTTTCATGTGCATGATTTAAAAAAAATCACAACATTAACTTTGATCCTTTTAGAAAATTAGGACATTCTAACCTCTTTTAGTAGTTTTCCCTCTGGTTCTTCTTGTTTCAACTTCTAAATGAAAAAAAAATGCCATTACTGGGGAAATCACAGCAGAAATCTTTGACTTATAAATAAATGAGTGCACAAAATACACATTCCCACATTTCAACAAAGTGCTGGATGACTATACAGTATTTACTATGTACATTTATGCATATATGAGATAACTTTTCTTTTTCACATTACTGACCACTTCTCTAAAGAGTAGCCCTCTCATGAACATCTTTTCCAGGCTTGATCCCACATGTTTTCTTGCCAGCAAAGTGTATATATGACTTAATACAGCCCTGTTAGAGCTCACCAGTTTACTGTTTTTTGGTCCCACTTCTCAGCGTTCTCTGAGCTTTAATCTTCCTGAGTCTGGACAGTGGCCAGACACCATTTCTGGCTCTGGGTTTCTGGGCACACCCTCATGATACTGTCCTCTCTCTGACAGCTATTCTGAGAGCTGAGACCCTACATTCCAACTGCCTAGACGCTCATAACTAGTGCTAGCTCCTCATAATTCCCAGTTGCTTAGGTACACTCCTTCCCAGAGCTCCAGCTGTGGGCAACACCGGTTTATCATTCAGGGACACATTAGAACTGAAGTTATCATATTATAAAAGGTTAAAATATAGCAATATGCTTGGGTGATTGCATTAGTTTTTAGATGATTATATTATTCAAACAGCAGACAGGGTAATATATTTTATTGGACCTTCTATTGATGAAAGACAAGCTTTTTTGTTACAAGGCTCTATCTTTCAGGTCTGGGTTATTGAAATATCTACCATTTTTCCTTCTTAGGTAACACTGTCATAATTCCTAAGTCTTGCGAAACTCTGCAGAGTGGTATTACATTTGTATAACTGACTATATTTAAAATGTAGTATGCGGCTGATGGATGATTTTTATTTTCTTTTGAAAAAGCTTACCAAACTTTAAAAAAAAATCAAAGTAGATTTGATAACATTCTTCAAAAAAAAAATGTCAGGAATGACAATATTATTCCAAGGCTAGTTGTTTACTAAATCTAATTACTTTAACATGAAAAAGCACAAAAATATAGCTTTCTAATAAAAGCTTAGACTCTGTCCTCATTAAACTCTATCCAACCCCACCCCAAACAAAACATGCAACTACTTGGTATCTTAGATGCAGAGAACCACTAATGTAGAAAATAGAGAAGTTCTTGAAAAATCACAAGCTCTATATTCTGCACTTTTAAACTCCTCTTTTATGTGTGCTATTTTCATCAGATACCTTGTCAAAAACAAAACCAAGAGGAACTGTGAAATCCTAAGCAAAATATAGGTGGGACATAGTACTGAGGGCTACATACTACACAAGTTAGTAGCAAATACTATGGTAAAGTTAATAGCATGGAACATCAGTTGTTTCATTTTATTGAGAATGCCCTATTTTAAAAATGCAAGTGTTTCATATTATAGAATAATGAAAATGTCAACAGTTTGGCATAAGAAAACCCACCAACTGATTACAATATCTATTACTTCTTGGTATTTCAGTGTCACGTACATCTCACACTGCTAGTGTTTGAACTACCTGGTGATGTTATTCAGATCAAAATACATCTAGAATTGTTAGCAACTAAATAAATCTTGAGTAGAAAAATCACCTTTGCTGTGGACAACTGCAGTGAAAGAAGTGAATGAATCATTAGGAATGACAACTTTAGAGTTATATGATAAGTTTCAAATACACATGAGTAAAGCTTAACAGAAGCACAAACCATTTCATACCTCTTTTAAGGGTATGTCACAGTTTCTGCTTTTAAAAGTTTTGAATAAGTGTCCTCACCTGGAGGTGCAGTGTGCTTGTATTCAAGCTTGTGCTGTGGATTCTTCCTGCCAAAATAAGAAACAATGCAATAAAGTAATTTCCTGCCCTTGCATTCCACACTTTATCATTCAAGAATTATTCATTGCACAATGGAAGTAATCATCCAGCTTCTGTGAATGAAGTTTCAGTTAATCACTATGTAGTTTTAATTCGCCTATCTAAAGCTCTCTCAAAACAACCGTGAAAACAAAACAGCTTTTCCAAAACCTTTTCTTTTTAAGAAACATAACTGACTAGAGCTCTCTAGAATTGGTCTCATATAGGCTTACCTATAGCACTTACCGGCCCCGTTACTGTGCCTCAATCTTTAATAATTTAGTATGTCCTATTTCAGAGGGTGGTCTTATCACACCTATTTTACAGATAGAGAACTGACACACAGAAATTAAGTGAATTCCCAAGGTCATCCAGAAAATCTGACATGGGAGGCCTGGGGTCAGTTTTCTGTCTAGTCTTTGGTTGATGCCCTAACCACAGCACCATCCTTCCCCTACACATCTCATTTGTTCAGCACAGTTCATTCACCATACTCAAATGCAGAGTATGTCCATGTTTGTGGTGGTCTGTACCTCAAAGCAGCATCCTGTATCCCCCATATTCATCACTGTGACACAATTACAATGAAGGCTGTTGAGTAATCACAGTTTACTCACGTGATTAACTCAAAATTAATCATGATTACACTGTTAGACAATAGAAAACTAGTTGAAATGTATTAAATATTTTGGATGTTTGTTTACATTTCCAAATATATTGATTTCTATTACTATAGATTTCAGAGAGTACACAAGTGCACACACCAGGGGAAAAGAATTCTCCATAAAACTGGATGTGCATTCTGGCAACAGACTCTAAAAACGCTATCACAGGTTTTACGTTTGTAATCTGTCACAGATTTCTATGCAAATATGCTCCACTTACAAGCACAGTAAACCCTCAATTTAATGGACTAATGGGGGGACGGTGCATCTGTCCATGCCAAAAGTAAGTTAAACTCAAATGGTTACACTGTATGAAAATGCACTGACTTTTCCAGTCCATCAGTCACTCCTATTCTCTGCCCCACATCTTCCCTTCCCACTTCTTGTTCCATTCTTCCCCTCACACCTCCCTCTCCCTCTCCCAATCACTGGGAGAGGAGCTGCATGCCAGCCTTGCTCCTTCCAGCTCTGGAGGCTCTCGGTGCACTCAGCACTGCGGCTCCTCCAGCTCCCGGCTCCGAGCTGCCCGCATGAAGACAGAGCGTGGCTATCACCCACAGCCTGTCAGAGGGCAGCAGCCTCCATTGCTGTGGCTGCTGCTCATGGCCACTGCAGGCAGCAGTGGCCAGGTGCAGACACACACTGTGCACATTGGGCTGTGGGAGGAGATCTCCTATATCCCCTTCTTCCCCCCCAACCACAGATGGTTCCTCCAGCTCTGATGAGTCACCAGCATTTATTTGGTGGGGGGGGAGGGGAGAAGAGAGCTGGAGTGCCCATCATTTCTGAAGTCTGTTAAATTGGGGTCCATTCAATCGAGGGTTTATTGTAAAAACAAATTTTTTTCATCTCAGTCACCAGCCCCATGAATCAGCGAAGGTAGGTTATTGTTTTTTCTAGTCACCAGCAATAACTTGAAGTCAATGAGACCACTTGGGTTCATGTACTTTGCTCGACAAGCACTAGAGTGCTCTGCTAATTAAGGATCATTCCTGCAAGATGCTAAAAACATTAAGAAATATATTTTGTTCAGAATTTAATTTCCCTAAAGTGCTCTCAACTTTCCCTTGAGGTTGTTTATAAATCCCATTAACATCAGTAACGCATAATTTAGAGTGTTAATAACAGATCAATGAAATGGAGGAAGAAGATGGTTCATTAGCTCTATGTAGAAAGGTTTCAATAGATAAAATGTCACCTCTTACGTTCAAAAAAATAAAAACATGATTCTTTCTTTCCCTGCCTTCATCTCAAATCTTTGCCTACAAGTTAGTGATCTTTTTTGAAACCATGAGAAGGGGCAATAATTTGCTCAACATGCACACTGAGAAACAGGAGAATAAAGCATGGCCAACTCATGCAATTGACTGGAATTTGTAATACAGGTGCCACAAAGCTTCCACACAAAAGCTTTTTCCCTGCAGAAAAAAAAGTATTGTGTAAGATCCTGAACGCCTGCACCATGAATCACAAGGGATCCTGTACTTAGACGATGGTGTTTATTTTTAATAACAGAATTAAAACAACAAGAAGTCCTGTGACACATTATAGACTAACAGATTTATTGAAGCATACGTTTTTGTGGGTAAAGACCCACTTCATCAGCTGCATCTGCTTAATGATGCAATGGCACTGATCAGCAGCTGCAGGGATGGAGGCTGCTGCCCTTTGGCAGGCTGGGAGTAGTAGCTGCACTCTGCCTTGGAGGTGGAAGCCAGAGGAGTCGCAGTGCGGAGTGCACAGAGAGCCTCTAGAGGTGGAAGGAGCCAGGCCAGCATGCAGCTCCTCTCCCGGGAATTGGGAGAGGGAGATGGAGGTGTGAGGGGAAGACTGGGAGAGGAGTAACTGATGGGCTGGGAAGGTCAGCGCGTCTGCATAAGATTTTGTGAGCAAAGGCTCACTTCGTCAGATGCATCTGATGAAGTGGGTCTTTGCCCACAAAAGCTTATGCAACAATAAATCTGTTAGTCTATAAAGGTACTACAGGACTACTTATTATTTGTGTGGATACAGACTAACATGGTTACCCCTCTGATACCTGTCAGAATTAAAACAGTGTGAAGCCACAAAGTTTATCCAGACAACAGTGTGAGATATAGAATACTAGCATACAGTCTACAACAGCATATTGGTTCAAAATTGACAGACAGCTGTGTTAGTATCACAAGTGATACATGACTACTTTTTTTGTTTTGATAGAATAATGACTAACAAAATAATTTATTAGGAGATAATTACTTTCTTAGTCTTTGAAGTGCTACATGACTACTTTTTTGTATTGGTTCAAAAGTACATCTTTGAAATCAGCAACTTTTCATGAAATCTGTTTAATGTAGGATATTCGATCTACAGTCAGTAATAAAAGCATAGTTTCTACAGTTCTTTGTTCATCAATATACTTAAATGATGTAGCCCAGTCTTCACTGAATTTTCTGCTAACAGAGACACTTTGCAGTGATTTCAATGGCCTTTAGATATATATCTCTAGTGTAGACGTGGCCTCATTGCAATTGCTTCTTTGGAACATTAGAAAAAGCTAATTGTGTAGCAGTCCTTGAAAACCAGGAGTGGGACACTGAATGAATTGAAGTTACATGTATGTTATTCTTAAAAACAAACAAACCAAACCAAAAAACTCCTAAATGTTGGACATTTATATTTGTTGTGACTCGTTAGATGTAAAAATTGTCTATAAGAAGTCAGGACGCTGACTACGCCAGCCAAAAAGATTGACTAGTTTTTCTTCAGAGCTGAAGAGTGCTGTCTCTTGTCTTTTTCCCCACAAAACTCAAGACAATAAAAGATGTTACTTTACTCATCTTTTCTAATATCGTGGGGTCAACATGACTGCCACAACATTGCATGCAAAAAAAGCAACTAGTAAGATCAGCTGTAGTGAACAGATAAATCACTCTCTCTTTTAAATAAGGGATATTAGATAAATAAATAGATCTCCAATCCCCATAATTTCAGAAACTTATTCAATGACATTTCCATTGTGAATATAAGTTTTATCCTTTTGACATGCTTGTTAAATCAGGTCACTGTCAGAGGTATCTTTACAACAAACAGCATTAGTGACAACAATACAATAAGACTATTCAAGCCCAGCTTCAGAAGGCAATAAAACATAATCTTGTCAAAAGAATGCCATGACAGTATACCATATGCAAGATTTAATTTCAAGAGCTACTCGCTGTTGTATCACCTTGCTTGCACAGCTCTCAGTCAAAATATATCTTGCTTGACAAATATAAACAGACAACTTTATTGGATCATATTTCTTACCTATAACAAGTAATTCCATATGGACATTCAGGCCTGTCATCATCATCATCTTGACTTATGACCTCCACCTCATGATAGTCACTGTCACCAGGGTGACTGAATTGCTGAAAATGAACTGGATTCTTCCTGTCAAATTGAGGAACATAAGTAAAAGTAATTAACATGACATTCACCACTCCTACATATGGGGATGCGGAATTCTGTGCAGTTACCCTACTTAACTAGTTAAATTGCACCCTCTTTCATAGTTGCCTATTTGCAATTTTTGTCTTCTGAAACCCATACATAAATGCAAACACCTGTAAGCGTATTCACACAGCTCATTCTCTCTCCCTCTCTCTGACAGGAATATAAGATGCCAAAAATCCGTCTTCCTCAGTCTACCAGACCAATCCATATAGTCAGACTCTGTTCCCTGACTAAAAAGGAGTGCCCAAATCCCAAATTACAGGATAGTATGATTAGGGCCATCATCTGAAGTGGGGCCAACAGGTGCAGTGGGCCCTGCGGCAAGGGGGGAGGGGAGCCCAGATCCATGCAGCAGAAGGGGCAGGGCCAAAGGCAGAAAGGGGCCTAGGGCAGTCAGTCCTCAATGCCACCCAGACAGTGGCACTGGACACACACACTGCCTCCACCATGCATAGCAGTGCTACCATAGCACTTCAAAAGGGGGCCTAAAGTTCTGGGCACCACCACTGCCAAAGTAACTTAGGCAGCAGCCGGAGCTCCAGACCCCTCTGAAATGCCAGATTCCATGGTAATTGCCCATAATTCACAGAGTAGGATTGACATAGCCATGAAGCCATACAAACAACTCTATGTTTTTCAAAATGGTCATGATCTCTTAAGAAGAACTGTCTGTATCAGGTTCTCAAACTTCATTGGACCACAAGCCACTTCTGACAAGAAAAATCACTACATGGTACCAGGAAAGGGGGTTGGGGAAGAACTAAGACTGGGCCTGCCCAAGCCCCTCCACTCAGTGTGAGAGGCCAAAGTCCAAGGCCTTCAACACCGGCAAAGGACCTATAACCTGAGCCCAATCACCCACAGCCAAAGGCCTCAGGCTGCAGCCCTGAGGAGGTGGTCTCAGGCTTAGGCCCTAGGCAGAGGAGCTTAAGCTTCAGCCCTGGGTTGCAGCACATCAGATGCTAAACTTGGCAGCTCCAATAAAATGGGGTCATGACCCACTTTGAGGTTTTGACCCCTAGGCTGCGTCTACACGTGCACGCTACTTCGAAGTAGCGGCACCAACTTTGAAATAGCGTCCGTCACGTCTACACGTGCCGGGCGCTATTTCGAAGTTAACTTCGACGTTAGGCGGCGAGACGTCGAAGTCGCTAACCTCATGAGGAGATAGGAATAGCGCCCTACTTCAACGTTCAACGTCGAAGTAGGGACCGTGTAGACGATCCGCATCCCGCAACGTCGAAATTGCTGGGTCCTCCATGGCGGCCATCAGCTGGGGGGTTGAGAGATGCTCTCTCTCCAGCCCCTGCGGGGCTCTATGGTCACCGTGGGCAGCAGCCCTTAGCCCAGGGCTTCTGGCTGCTTCTGCGGCAGCTGGGGATCTATGCTGCAGGCACAGGGTCTGCAACCAGTTGTCAGCTCTGTGTATCTTGTGTTGTTTAGTGCAACTGTGTCTGGGAGGGGCCCTTTAAGGGAGCGGCTGGCTGTTGAGTCCGCCCTGTGACCCTGTCTGCAGCTGTGCCTGGCATCCCTATTTCGATGTGTGCTACTTTGACGTGTAGACGTTCCCTCGCTGCGCCTATTTCGATGTTGGGCTGAGCAATGTCGAAGTTGAACATCGACGTTGCCGGCCCTGGAGGACGTGTAGACGTTATTCATCGAAATAGACTATTTCGATGTTGGCTGCACGTGTAGACGTAGCCCTAGTGTGAGAATTGCTGATCTACACAACCACGACAGCCACTGGATACTATCAACCTCAGTGCATCAATGCTGTCATACTGAGAAATCTGAAGATTTCAGCTGTAACTTCTGCAAATGCTCTATTCTATCATATTAAACTCATCGTAGGCCAGCCCCAGGACTCAAGCATTAGTAGAAATTCAAAAGTTTGAACCTGGTAAGCTCCTACTACATCTGAGACCAGAAGTTAAAACGGTATATTATATTTATGTTATACAAGGACTTTAAAAGAATGCAAATGTATCTGTACTATAAATGGGTTAACTGACAAGGGATCTGTCAAGTCACACAGTAAGTTATTGTCAGCTATACCACAGGAATGAAAAAGTCCATCCAGTCTGTTCTGGTATGGCTATGACTTGAAGAAGTGGGTCTGTCCCAAAAAAGCACATCACCTAATAAGTTATTTGGTTAGTGTTTAAAGTGCTACTGTACTGCTTTTTTGTTTTGATAGTATATAGACTAGCACGGTCATCTCTCTGTTACTATTCATCTTTAGTTGTCTCCTCTACCCACTTGGCACACAGTGCATACAGACTTTACAAGTGACAATCTGCAAAAAGACACTCTAGGTTGCACTTAAGTTATTTTAATTTTTAAAACTATAACCAAAATCTTCAGAGATCATCACTAATCCTTCTGTCACATTCAGAGCTACCAAACTGACGTTGTTTCAGGGAATCAACTTAATTATTCTTAAACAAAAAAATAAGATGAAAGCAAACCTTTCTAGAGGCATTTGGTTCAATTTGTTAGCAAGGTAAGCAAGGTGAACTGAAGACCATCAAGTTATAATTACCATAGTTTACATAGTGGTCCACAAGAAAATGAATGCTCTTGAATTTCTATCAATGTCCATTTCTGCTACAAGATTTGGAGAACAGTAGGTTTCTATCCAATACATCAACAACAAAAGTAGTCATTTGTAGAAATTGCAGTATTTTAAGAGATGTCAGGGATTTTTTTTCTAGATACTTTATGCAAAACATGAGGATAATGAATAATAGGCCTTTTACTAGAGCAGATTTTTCTGATAATTTTTTGTTCCATCAGTTTGGCGCACTGGCTGATTTAACTGACTACCAAATTGCATACTATGTGCGAAGCAGTTACATGTTGTGTCTGATCGAGTCCTAGTTTTTCTGTTTTTGTTTCACGCTCTGCCCAACATTACCCAGCATGCATACTGTGAGCTCGAGCCCTGCAAATCCATGGATGGTCACTTTATATCCATGGGCATCTACACCCACTAATACAGATGCAGATATGCATGGATCATATTTTTTTTCAGATTAAGATACAGATACAAATTTTCTATACATGAAGGGCTCTAGTGAAAGCATCAAATTATATACCATATATAGGCCAATGTTTCCCTTCTTCATAGCAAAAGAACAACCTATTTATTCTCCCTTTTGCTTTACTAACAATTAACCTTCTACTTTTCTAAGGCACAGGAAATTCAGACAAAAGTAAAGGAACACCACATTCATTACACCAGAGAATGACCTGGAGGGTATATTGTTGAGATATGAGAATTCTAAAAAGTTCGGGACAGTGGGGAACTCTAATGTTCAGTTGACCAAAGCTACATTTTTTTTTTTGGAGTTTGTAAACTGAATCATTATTTACAAGAATATTTTATATACCTTACAAAAAACTCTCAAGCTATGTCTTACAAAAGCTTTAAATTACACTTAATGTAACTGAAGTTTTATGGTCATTTTCAGAATTTAGTTATTATAGACCCATTTGCTGAAAAACAAAACCAACATATGAACAAACTTGACAAAGTTACCAAAAATCACTGGAATTAACCATCAGCAAAACCCTCCTGCTGTGACAATAAACTATTTGCTACAGTTTTTTAAAATTCCTGACTAGCTAGATGTTCTTTAACGGAACCAATTATAAACTGAATATAGCTGATTTCAGTCAGTAGACTGGATTTTCATTATCATTTATTTCCTAGAAGGCATCTGATAGGTATGCAAGCAAACTCATTTCTAACATTTTTTAAAGATGATTTTGCTGTTACACAATCACCACTGATGAAATCACATTAACAAAAATGCAGTCAAAGTCATTCCTATTACAGCTATTACAATATTGATTGTAAACCTGAAGCAATTGAGTAAAGTTCTGACATATTAGCATGAACCTATTAAAATACATTCCATCATTGTGTAACTGCCAACATGCAGACTAGAACCTTGGACCTCCGCAGCTTAGTACAGGTGTCTCAACAGTTTGAGATAAACGCCTCCTTGTGCTCAACTAAGGCTGCAGAGGAAAAACATTCTCTCTCTCTGTGCGTACTCTAGGGGCCATACGTGGGACATTGAATCACACCTCAGTGTGTGGGTTGCTTACTAAAAGAGAGAACTCAAAGACCGCTTCTACACAGGCCACTTTCTTTGAAAGTGGCATGGTAATACATAGCCCGAAATATGCTAATGAGGGTTCTGGGGTTCTGGTCTGTCAAATCAGGCCACATGTTCCATATCTGTCCCTTCTAACAAGCACAGACAGGAAATACCAGACCATTGGTGAGGCTGTTGTCCCTATATAAAGGAAAGGGTGCAACAGCTTCTAGACTCCCACTCAGTAAATTAACAGAGGAGATTACTTAAGATAAAGGATCAAAACAAAAAGCAGTCAAGTAGCACTTTATAGACTAGCAAAGTAGTTTATGCTTGTCTTTAAAGCGCTACTTGACTGCTTTTTGTTTTGATAGTGTATAGGACTAGCACGGCTTACTCTCTTACAAGACAAAGGATGGTACTCTGTTAAAAGCACTGACGTGGGACTTTGGAGATCAGCGTTCAGTTACTTGGGTGTAGCACACATACACTTGGACCTTGGAACATTCCTTACCTGGAAAATGAAGATATACAGCTTTTCCACTATCTGCTGTCTATTTACAGAATAGCGCCTTGAAACTGGGAGTTTTGTACTATTTACATAAAATATTTTGTACAGAGCCTCGTTTGCCACTTCTGAGCACTAATGCATTGCAAACAAGAGGTCATGCAGTATCACTGGTCCTGAATCTGAAGATAGTATCTCAAAGCCTGATTATATGATGGGTGGGATGAGAGTTGATCACCAGGCTTTTCCCTCTAGCTGAAGTGCCTCCAGCTCTCTAGGTAAAGAAACTGCCTTGTTTGTGGTTTTTAACATGAAAAGGAACGGCCAAAGGCATAGGAAGAACAAGTGTGTCGTACAGACAAGTTTTTTTCTTTAGTTCTTATTGTCAGCAGCAACGTTAAAAGACTGAATTGAGGGAGTTCCTCAGAGGCTATATCTACACTAGCCCCGCTCCTTCAAAAGGGGGATGCTGATGAGACACTTTGGGATATGCTAGTGAGGTGCTGCAATGAATATGCAGCGCCTCATTAGCATAATGGCAGCCGTGGCACTTCAAAAGTGCCATTTTCGTTCACATGTGGCTCATCTACACGGGGTCCTTTTCGAAAGGATGCTGCACATTTCGAAATTCCCTTATTCCTATTTGGTTGTCAACTTTGTCGTCTAACTTAACAATAGTCATGGCTGAACAAGCCTTTTGTTACTGTTAAGTCTCTGCCCTCTACTTCTCTTTGCCCTGCACAAAGGAACACCATGGGGCAATTCCTAAGGCATTGTAAGGCAGGTGGCAGCAGAAATAAAGGAAAACGAAGCTGTGGTTCTCAGCTGGGCAAGAAGAGGACGAGGGGGACCAAAGGAATCACTAATAAAGGCTTCTCAAGACATTCATAAACAGGAAGTACTCCAACATTTTGCACAGCTCATACGCTTTCCAGGACTAAACAAGTCTTAGAAAGGTCCTGAAGCTGTCTTTGGCTTGGTATTGCAGAAGAGATAAAGAGAGCCCAGAGATGATTCAGAGTTTCTAAATTCTGCATTGTTCCATTTTATTTTCTAAGCAAGAACTAACATGCAAACCATTTTAATTTAAGATTGTTAATAACAAATATACACCAAATATAGTAAAACAAAAGCATGTCAGAGTACATGAAGACCTCTGCAGTCACTGTGATTGCTTGAAATGCGTCCCCTCCATAGGGGTGCTCCCTGACAGGTACCTACTGATCAGTTCCCTTTAAAGGTGGAAGGGGTGTCAGAAAAAAAAAAAAAAAAGAGTACATAGTGAAAAAACCAAAGACAAACAGTATTCGAAGCAGCCATAAGTTCCTGCAAAGTATTCAGCAAACATGAATATATGTCCAAGTAGCAGCTCTACCTAATTCAATAAATATCAGGTTTTTAAGAAATGCTAGAGAGATATAAATGGATGTTGTAGATTGAGTTCATATGTGCAAAGGTACTTGAACACAAGATTCATAGCAAAAATTAATGCAGTCAGACATCCAACTGGAAAGTCTTTGATTAGAGACTGCAGACCCTTTTGATACATCTGAGTGAGAAACGATTAGGGAGTCTTTCTTAAGGGCTTAGTCCTATCCAGAAAGAATGGTATGCAACAGTGCCTCTTGTTTGCCTAGGTGAAGTTTAGGGAGGAAGACTGGCAAGTAAGTGGGGTAGATTGATATGGAACTTGGAGATTTTAGGTAAAAATACTGTTAAAGGGGGCTTGCCTACATGGTGGCTGTCAGGAATGCAGTTTTCATTGATAAATGGAGGAGTGAACAGGTAATCATCAGTTTAAATGATGGTCTTATAAAACATTTAAGAACCAGACTGTAGTCCCAAACCACAGTATGATGCTTGACTAATGTAAAGAGATTGACCTCTCACCTTTTCACTTTCAAGCAGCAAAGGCTGAGAAGGGAATGGTTTCCTACTCTAGTGACTCCGATGTGGTACATACAACATCTCGGAGGTTGGGAATTGGGTAGAATGGGATCTCTCAGCTATCTGGAACTTGCTGAATATTCCCTTATAGGCAGGCGTAGATATCCCAACAAATGCAAAAGTAGCCTTAGAGTTCTTTAGTTAGGCACAAAGGGAATTATATGCATGGTCTGCAGATAGATACAGTGAAAGGCCTCCCTTTTGATGTATAAAAGTCTTCTTTAAAAAAATCTGGAAACCTGGAATCAAGAAGCCCTTTTCAGAACTGCCAGTGTAGAAATCAAACAGGTGACAACATCACCAGAGCTGCTTGTGATGATATTCTCTCAAGCTGACCTTGCCCAATTGCCTGGAATTGCTCTCTATGCTCCACCAGTAGGTCATCAACAAGAGTTCAGTTTATATATGATTACATTTCACCATTAACACTTTGTAGTTCACAATTTTAAATTGTAAGGAGGCTGACAAATTTTTCTACCAAGCAGGCCCTAGATGCAGATGATCTTTATCATGTGACATTGATTTGTGGATGGGGCTGCCTTCCTAGTTGAACTGCATTAACCACCAATGAACTAGGAAACTCAGTCCTTTGCTGAAATGTAGTATTTTTCATATGCTCTTTTGCCGGCAGATGGATTAATAGCTCAGATGACCTGAACAATCTTTACAGGGTTCAGAAGGACCTCGTTGACTGTTAAGACTATGCCAGACGATGAGGCTGCATGAAGGATGTTAAGCATCTTAAGCAGAGGTTGTTTCACTTCCTTGACTGGGACATGCAAGGAGATAGCAATTCTCTTGATCAGCTCATGAAACTGATTAAAGTCATCTAACAAGGACGGAGGAGGCAACCAAACTGCTACCTCAGAAGATATTGGGTGGAGGAGGTTTTAACTTACAGCTCCTCAAAAGTGTCTTCTTGAGGATCAGGACTCCTAAAGAGGACAGGCAATGAATGCTGCCTCTCTCTGTGATGGGTGGTGCTTGAAATCCTGCAAAAAAAAAAAAACCCTCTAGTAACAGGCCATCCAAGGATCACAGTATGGCATAGAAAGGGCACCAATGGGTGCTCAAACTAGCATGATGAAGGCTACAACCTTGGGGCACAAATGGTCATAGTCTCAGACTTCTGAAAAGGACCCCCTATAAGCATGCGGAGAGCAGTCTTGGACTCATATTTGAGCTAATGAGGCAAGATCATCAGACTCTCTTCCTCAAACTCACTACAGAATGATGAAGAGCCCAGAGAAGTGTGGTGAAACCATCAGTACTGGGTGAATTTTCAGTATTCTTGGTTATGAAAATATGCCACAGCTTAACAGCAGAGAATCATGCATCCAAAAATACACCCAGGTCTTGAGAAAAACAGAATTCCTGAAGTATCAAGTCCCTGGTCTCCACGGATATAATAGTGGCCAACAGAGCTGACAATACAATGAGTCTTGGATGCTCTAAGGGAAGTGCAGTAGGGGCCTGAGCAGCCTTCTACAGTACCAAGAAAGCAAACAAACAGAGTTCCTCTTGTTGCCCTCATCTGCTGAAAGTACTGATCATTTCTCCAGATCTGCCACTTTGCTGTCCTTTGGTCTAGTGGTGCCCTCCATACCTGAGGAACCAGCAGCTTTATGGGTATTGGATTGGAGGATAATTCTGAAGTAGCTGAAGGCACCAAGAACAGAAGCTTTTTGGGGGCAGATAGCTGATACGGAGAACTGCGAACACAGTCAATGAAGACAAATGCCAGAGTTCCATCTTGGGTTCAGGAGGTAGGGAAGAAACCAAGAGCAGTTCACATGTGCAGGGCTATACACCACCAGCAACACACTGAGCTGACCACCCAAAACAGACATGTCTATGAGAAATCTCTCATCAAGAGTGCAAGTACACCTAGAGTGGTGCTCCCATCAGCATATTCCTCATAGAAAAATCAACTGTAGGGGAAAGCAGAACATGCAGTTGCTTCAATAAATGAACACACAAAATATCACAATTTCTTCAAAAAATTGTGAATAAAATACATACTGGCAATTCTCTCCAACTCAGTTTATTTTCCCTACTGAACTAGACTGCTGGGTGCAAGCTGTTCTACTGTTTATTGAACTGTGCCTTCTAATTTGCTGAACTATTTCACCTCCTGCTGTTATATGGACTGGTCAGTAGAATTTTCTGAATAACCCTGTTTATTCTTCAAAAAAGATGGCTACTCTATTTTATCTTTACTAATACTTTGCTTTTATACATTTTAAAAAGTTAGGCTAACGATTTTGCCATTATTTCCCATTTGGAGTAAGCAGTGACTTGCTAGCAGCACTTTGAATCTAACCTAGTTACAATTCCACTTTACCTGTAGCAGTCTGTCCCATACATACAGGGTGTCCTCTTCTGCTTGCTTTGGTTAGAAGCCTTTTGAGCATCCATGCTTCTGGCTGAATTAAAATCTTCAGCTTTAGGATCCTCATTTAAATCAAATGCTCGAGTCTCAGCTAGGGAAACATGAGAGCAGGATGGCATGTCCTGGTGAGTCTGTTGGCTTGCTGAATGGATAATCTTCTCTGTGGTTTCTCTTTCATTCATTTTATTTGCTTCAGTGGAGAGCTGGCTTTCTGCATCTAGCCTGTGATCAGACTTCTTGCTGTGGAGCTGACAATCACTTTTCTCAACAGAACTTTCAATCCCTTGTGACTGAGTCTTACTTTCATTCTCTTCCACTTTTCCAACAGCTCTAGTAAGAGATATTCTAGATGCATCCTGCAAAATAGAAAATAAAAGATTACAATAAGCCTTAGAGTGCCTCACTGTGCAACCAATGCTGTGGCCCACTAATGAGTAGTGTACTTCTAAATGTAATCAGGTTTCAAATTCTGTCATCATAAGCATTCAGGATGTATGCTCCTACAGAGGAAGAGAAAGTCTTTCCTGTGTTTTTAATAAAAATTTAAAATCGGATCCTGGAGTGCAAGACCCTATATCAAGAAAGGGATTAGAGTTCGTCAATGGCTATTGTGATCAGAGCCAGAATCTTTGGCTAACAAACTCTTCCTTTTAATTTTGTAATATCTTTGTGTCTCAGATATAAATACACTCATCTGTATACACATAGTATAGCCTTTTCATCTCAGTAACTTTTATGGTATCCGGTGAGTAAAACATGTGCTCCCCTGTTTGCTATCTAGACTACAGCACACCAAAAAAAAAAAAAAAAAAAAAGGTAGCTGAAAAACTTTTCAGTCCAAAATGCAGATTTGGGTCAAATCAAAACATTCATAAATCACAGATTTTGACAAATGGTTTCAGGTGGGTGGGGGGAAACAAAAAACAAAACAAAAAAACCACCACACACAGAAATGCTGAAACTATTTTATTCAACATCTCCAAAATTAAACTTTTGAATTTGTTGGGCTAGATTCATGAAGGGACTGAGAGACCACTTACAAAACTGAGGTGGAAGGGATGGTGCTCTGGTTCCAATTTGTATGGGGTAGCCCTTCTCCCCCATAGGCACAACGCAGTCATAGGTGGGTGGTCTATCTCCCACCCAACCACACCACGTGGCTAGCCACTGCCATGGTGGTGGCTCAGAGCAGACTACGCTTTCCAGACAGCACCATGTCCTGGCCTGCGAGGGGTGAAGGTTTCTCTGCAGGAAATATTTTCAGGGACTGTCACCGGGGGAAGGCTCCTGCTACAGCAAAGATTTTCTGGGGCTGGCTGGCCCCTGTAAGGCAACATGTGGGAAGGCTCCCTCAGCAGCTATATTTGGCTGATTGGACCATGTTAACAGGTGCCTCACCTGGCCCCTACCAGCTGAGCTTTGGGAGACTGACCCCAGCCACATCACGATTTTGGACTGGTCTCCCTGCCAGCTGAGTTTGCAGGGGCGGGGGGCCAGCCCTGGACATCATTATTCTGGGCTAGCCCCCCTGCCTACGCACACTGCTACAGTACTCTTCCTTCCCAAGGCGTGTGGTCTCACAAGTGGCCTGTTTGCTGCATTTTTACCAGGAGAAAACAGCTCCCTGGTGTGCTGCCCTGCCCCGTGAAAGGTGTTTTTACCAGGGGAAAACTGAGGTACCTGTTAACAGGGCACAGTCAGCTCGATATGTGGGATTGACAATACTCTCAAGGGTTTCACTTTCCTCAACTTTATTATCTTCTACTGCTTCCTCAACTTTGCCAGTCTACTGTGCTCTGGGCGGACTGGCACAAATAGCCATCGCTGATGGTAGCAATCATAGTTTCCTGATTCAAGGGCAGGCTTTGGAAAAAATGGATGTTTGTTTTCAATGGCAGCGGGGGTGGAAGTGGGGTGGGGAAAGAGGATAGTGTACTTTGAGATAACATCACACACCCACGGCCACCTGTGGTGCATTTTTCCCCACAACACTCTGGCAAAAAACACCAAAATGTTGATACAGATAGCGCAGTTAGCTGTAGGGGTGACAGCCTATCAATAAAACCACATTAACAGTACTTGATTAGTTTAGGTTCCTCGTTTTACTTTAAACATGGTAATTCCTGTTTCTAGTTTGTACAACACCAATAAGGCAAGTTTTATCTGGGAAAAACTTTTTATCATGAGATAAAAAGCTGAAGGTTATAATACAAGAGATGAACCAATTATAAGGCATGAGAGCTGCTAACTGCATTTCAATAACCCTTGAAATAATGGGGCTTAGCAACACACACAAACATTACCTTTGATGGGGGAAATCATGGTTTCCTCTTCAGTAGTTTTGCATTTTTTAATTTGATCTTGTTTGATCTCTTTGAAATCCCCTGAATGCTCTTCAGAAGATGACCGTTTTCTCTCCTCTCCATTTGCTCTTGACTGTTCCATGCTGCTTTTTCCTCTCCCTCTTGTTACTCCACCACCTTAAAGAAAAGGGAACATTTATGGGATCCAACCTTGAATGCAACCTTTAAGCCCTCCAGAGAGGTCCTAGAAGAATGGAGGAGATCTAAAAGCAGTGCCCATCTTTAAAATAGGAGGAGTTGGGAAACTACAGACTAATCAGTCTGACTTCAATATCTGAAAGGCTATTAGCACAAGATATAAAACATTCAGTCTGCAAATACCTGGAGGATGAAAGGATAATTACGAGAAGACAGCAGAGATTTACTAAGAACAAATTATGCACACCAGCTTGATTTCTTTTTTAGACAGAATAACTGGGCTGGTGAATGGAGTGAAATGCAGTGAACATAATATACCTGGACTTCAGCGAAGCTTTTGACAGTCCCACATCACATTCTGATAACAAAGCTGGAGAAATACAGGCTCGGTGGTGTGACCACCAAGTGGGTACATAACTGATTACACAGTTCACAAATAACTATGAATGGATTATGCTTAAATCGGAGGTTGGGCTCAAGTGGGGTACTAGAGAGATCTGGTCTTCTGAATCTGGTGTTGTTTAAAATCTTTATTAATTACTTGGATGTAGGAATGAAAAGTATACTGATCTGATTTGCAGACAAGACAAAGCTGGGGGTTGCAAACACTTAGGAAGATAGAATGAAAATTCAAAAGACAACTTGATAAACTGGAGACCTGGATGACAGACAAAATGAATTCAACAAAGACATAGGTAAGATGCTAAACTTAAGGATGAAAGATCAAATGCAAATTAGGAGGAAACTGACTAAGCAGCAGTATGGCTGAAAAGGATCTAGGAGCTGTAGTGGATCACAGTCCTCAACATATTGCATTCATGAGTCACTGTTAAAAAAAATAATCAAACTATTTTTGTTTGCATTAACCAGCAGAATGAAAACCACAAGAGGTGATGGAGACATTCTATCCTGAGCTGGTTTGGCCTCAACTGAAGTATTGTCCAGTTTTGGTCACCGTCATCAGATGTTGACAGATATTTAGCTGCATGCGTATGTTCTCTCTGGCTGTGTCTACACTACAAATCAACTTCGAAGTAAGGGGCTACTTTGAAGTAGACTGCAGAGCGTCTACACCTGCTTTTCCTTACTTCGTAACATCCTGGGAATGGAGTAGTGGCTTCCTTTGACCTGTAACTTCAAAGTTAATGTGCATAGACACTCTGCACTGCTTACTTCGAAGTAAGGAGTCCTCCAAGAAGGCCCCCCCACTTCCCCAGAGGATGGAGACAGGCTGGCCAGCCCAGGCAGGGCTCTATGGTCCCTGCAGGCTGCCTTAAAGGAAGCAGCTCCCTGGCAACCTCAGGCAGGGAGCTGAGAGCATGCCATAAGCAGGGAAGCATGAGCTCTGCCCTGGACTGACCCTGCTTGAAGCACCTGCCAGCCTCGGCAGCCCCTACCCACCATTGCTGCACGGCAGGATCCCCCTCCCCCTCCGGGGACTCCAGAGAAGGGGTCCCAGGACTCACAGGGCCCAGGCAAGGGTGGCGCCAGGAGGAGACGCCCCCCCGGACAGAAGCAGAGCAGAAAGACCTCCTAGATCTGTGGTGGGAGGAGGAGGTCCTGCAGCAAACCGGAACCCACCAGAGCAATGCTGATGCATTTGACTGGCTGGCCAGCGGTCTCGCCACCCGAGAACATCCTGGCTGCCCTGGTAGCAGCATCCAAACTAAAGTCAAGCAACTGCGCCAGGCATATATCAGGGCCCGTGACACTGCCAGCCTGTCGGGGGCCCAGCCCGTGCACTGCCCCCACTACCAGGAGCTGCACAGGCTCCTGGGGCCAAGGGAGGTGGCCAGCCCAGAGCACCTTGTGGACACCACTGTTCCCACCTTCTGTGGACAGCAGCGAGGAGGCGGGCCCCTCTGGCACCATCAGTCCCCCGCATGGAGACTGTCCTGCTGAGACCAAGGGCAATGACAGGGGCTCCAGCAATGGGACACTCGTCATTGCCCTCCCCTCCAGAACACTGAGCCAGGCATCATCCAGCCAGGCCTCACCCCAACCCCAGCCCCAAGAGGTCACAGCCGGTACATTTGGGGTGAATGGGACATTGCAAGGGATGGGGACAGCCCCCCCAAGAATAGCCCCACAGTCCACACACCTGAGGTGGGGTGGGAGCACAGGCAGATCCTTGCCAAGCGAGAACCCCTGGGCATCCAGGATCCCAGGGGCCAGCAGGCAGCAGGGGGGCGGGGCGGGGCGGGGCGGGGGGGCAAGGGAGTGGGAGACCCAGCCCCCCGCCCCAGGTCAGGAGCCAGCACTCACGGTCCGTCCCCCGGTCCCCTCCTATCTCCAACAGATCCCTTGCCAGCTGGCCATCCCTGCAGTCCTGAGCGGGCCACGGTTGCGGAAGGCTGGGGGGCCACCCCATCACCCCAGCCCACATCCCCCCACGGCCATGGACGGGGCCCTCAGAGACAGCGGTGGAGAGATGAAGAGGTGGCCGCCAACCAGGCGGTCGTGCAGGAGCTGACCAGCATGCTGTGGGAAAGGCTGGTGATGGAGTGAGAGATGTGAGGATGAGGCTGGCCAACAGCATGGATGCTGTGGTCCAGGCCTTGGCTTGTCACCTCGCCCAGTCTCCCGCCCCCTCACCAGCCCATCCCACAGCCACCCCTCCAGCCGCTGCCCAACGTGTGGCAAACCTGTCACCAGCTGAGTGCCTTGAGCTGGCCCAGTGGCTGCTGATGGAGGCAGGCACTCCTGGCCCAGCCCCAGTGGCTCCTCCTGCAGACCCCGTGGGGGCACAGCCCCAGTGGCTCGTCCTCCACAGTCCTACCTCCCTGTGGTCCTGACCCTGTCACGGCCCCGCAGGGGATCCTGGTCCCGGGGCAGCTGTGGCCAACGCGGCTCCCCACCCCCCACGCCACAAACCATCTGACCCAACCCGCCTCCTGGCCCCCCTCTCCAGTCCAGGCCACACCCAAGCCCCCTCCCAGTTCGGTCCCCCATCCTGGTCCCCCTCTCAAGCCCCCACCTCCACCACTGCCAACCAGTCCCCCCGTGCACACGAAGGTTTCCACGTTCCATTCTGTATGGTATGTTACTTTATTTCCCCCATTAAAGCTTACCGTTCCCACCCTAGCCCATGTACCTGGTGCTTCCTAGGGGGTGTGGGTGCAGGGTGGTGTGGTGTGGTGTGTGGCTGGGTGTGTGGTGAGGGCTGCAGGGTGGTGTGGTGGAGTGTGGGGGTGTCAGGGCTGGCCCTGTGTGAAGGCTCGGCACAGGGCATCCCAGACCCTGACCCCATCCTACTGTGCCTCATGGAACAGGGCAGCGGGCGGCTGTTCCGTGGCCCAGCCCTGCATGAAGGACTCCCAGTGGCCCTCCACAAAGTTGTGGAGGGCACAGCAGGCAGCAATGACTGCGGGGACATTCAGGAGGCAGCAAAACCTCCCCTTCAGCCTCCCGAACACCCACTCAACTGTGCCCCTGGCATGGTTGATGCGACCATTACAGATGCCCTGGGCCGGTGTGGTGTATCCAGTATAGGGCCACATAAGCCACGGATGCAGTGGGTACGCGGCGTCAGCCACGATACAGGGGGGCATCGTGATGTCCCTGAGTGGGAGCTCCTGTGGGGGGACATACATGCTCTTCTGCATCCGGCGTCCCAGCCATGAACTCCATAACACCTGGGCATCGTGGGCCCTGCCCAGCCGCCCCACACACACTTCCAGGAAATGGCCCCTTGCATCTACCAGGGCCTGGAGTACCACTGAGTGGTGCCCCTTCCTGTTTATGTAGGCGTCCCCGCTGTGGTCCAGAGCCCAGATCCCAATATGAGTCCTGTCCAGGGCTCCAAAACAGCTAGGGAAGCCCAGGTCCATGAACCCAGCAAGGGCAGTGTCCAGGTCCCCCAGGGTCATGACTCATCGCAGCAGCACTGTGTTGATGGCTTGAACGACCTGTAGGGGAAGGGCCGGGGGGGCGGCATCCATAACCACCAGACTGGGAGACCCACACCCCCCACCAGGTGCCCCCTGCCCAGTCATCCCCTCCCCAACGTGGGTCCATGGTGAGGGCTGGCCATACCTCCTTCAGCACTGCTGCAATGATTGTCTTGCTTGCACCAAACTGGTGGCCGACGGATCTGTGGCTGTTGGGGGTGGCCAGACGCCATAGCACGATGGCCACCCTCTTCTTCCCCTGGAGCGCTGGATGCATACAGGTGTCTCAGTGCTGGAGGACTGGGGTGAGCCAGTGGCAGAGGTCCTGGAATGTCTGTCAGGTCATCCTGAAATTCCTCAGCCACCACTCATCATCCCAGTCCTCCAGCACCAGCTGGTCCCACCAATTGGTGCTGGTGGCATATACCCACCAGCGCCAGCTTGGGGGGCGGGGGCAGGGCTGAAGCACCATGAGGGTGGTAAGGGTCTCAAGGCTGGGTCCCAAGCGAGCGAGCCGCCTGAGCTGCTGGTGCTGCATGGTGAGCAACACGGCCAGCAGGCTGAACAGGATTGTGAGGGCATCGTCCTCATGGGGTTGGGGGGAGCTGGCATGGTCTCCAGCTGTTCCCCTGGGTACATGCTGCTGCTGTCTTCAGCCTGTCAGCCTTGAGCATGTGAAGGCTGTGGGTGCTGGGAGCCTGGAAAGGCTTGTCATCCATGTGACCCCATGCCTTCATCATTTCCTGTCCCCTTACTTCAAAGTAGGGAGTATTTGCGTGTGGATGTTAACTTCGAAGTAGGGGAAAGCCTACTTTGAAGTAAGGGAACGTGCATTTTGTGTGTGGATGCTCTACTTCAGAGTAAGCAATTTTGAAGTTATTCTGTAGTGTAGACACAGCCTCTATGTGCTACCTCATCCCTGTGTGGACAACTGGCACAGCAGACCTCAAGTGAATCATCCAATGACTACAAGCTCTGTTAAGGGAAAGAGACACGTGGCCAGGTTTACTGTTAAAGAAGCACAGCACTAATATCCCACAGATTCTGGACCACTAATACAAGCAATGGACCAGCTCAGAGAATGGCAGAACTTCCATTTATTCCTAGACTAGATAAAGACACTCCCTCTGAGATACATCTTTATACTCCTTTGACATCATTAATGCCCCCTTAAATGTTTATCATGCATCACCTTGTACATGCTGTTTGACTGAAACATCTCTATTACATAAGGTCAGGATGACAGTATATTTTTTGGGTGGAGGGGTCAGTGTTATCGGTCGGGTGGGAGGGGTCTGTCCTGTTATCCTTGCGAAATATTTTTGTACCATCCTTGAAATCAGGAGGTTTTGGTCCCACTTAATATTGGGCTGTATTTGCATGAATACTCTGTGACTAGTACTTCTTAGGAATGTGTATTTCTGCATTATCAGCCCTATTCTTGTTAAATTATATAAGCAGGTCCTGATTCACATTACGACTTGAATGCAAAGGGTCATGTCTCAGGCTGTCTTCATACTACAGTCACCAAAATATCAAAAGCATGAAGAGAAATTGGAAAGGACCCAGAAGCAAGCAACAAAGATGACCAAAGTGATGGAATGCAAGCCATACGAGCAAAGGCTGAAGGAACTAAGTATGTTTAGTTAGCAAAAGAAAAGATTGGGGGAGGTAGGGATGGGGGGCAAGAGAGAGAATATGATGGTCCTCAGATACTTGTAAGATGGAGACAAGTTATTCACTTTTGCCACAGAGGGCAAAACAAGAGACAATGGGTCCAAATTACATCATCACACATTTTGATTAACTATCAGGAAAAAGTATCGGAGGGGTAGCCGTGTTAGTCTGGATCTGTAACAGCAACAAAAGGGTCCTGTGGCACCTTATAGACTAACAGAAAAGTTTTGAGCGTGAGCTTTCGTGAGCACAGACTCACTTCATCAGATGATGGTCTTAGAAATCTGCAGGGCCAGGTATAAATAAGCCAGAGCAAGGCTGGGGATAACAGGGTTAGCTCAGTCAGCAAGGGTGAGGCTTACTACCAGCAGTCGATCTGGGAGGTGAAGCTGCTTTTGTATTTAGCCAGCCATTCACAGTCTTTGTTTAAGCCTGAGCTGAGGGTGTCAAATTTGCAGATGAATTGTAGCTCAGAAATTTCTCTTTGGAGTCTGGTCTTGAAATTTTTTTGCTGTAGGATAGCTACTTTTAAGTCTGCTACTGTGTGGCCCGGGAGATTGTTTTTTGTATATTGCCATTTCTGATATCTGATTTGTGCGCGTTTATTCTTTTATGTAGAGACTGTCCAGTTTGTCCGATGTATATAGCAGAGGGGCATTGCTGGCACATGATGGCATAAATTATATTGGTAGATGTGCAGCTGAATGAACCCACTATGGTGTGGCTGATCTGGTTAGGACCTGTAATGGTGTTGCTGATGCAGATATGTGGGCAGAGCTGGCAATGAGGTTTGTTGCATGGATGGGTCCCTGAGTTAGTGTGACTCAGTTACTTAGTTAGATTTCCAAGACCAGCATCTGACGAAGTGAGTCTGTGCTCACGAAAGCTCACGCTCAAAACTTTTCTGTTAGTCTATAAGGTGACACAGGGCCCTTCGCTGCTGCTCTATCAGGAAAAAGGTTCCTAACTATAAGAACGGTAGGACAATGGAACAGACTATCTTGGGAAGCTCCTTCACTGGAAGTTTTAAAAGGAAGGCTGGGTAGCCATCTGTCTTGGATGGTTTAGACACAACAAATCTTGCATCTTGGCAGGGGGTTAGATTAGATGAACTTTGTGGTCACTGTAAGTCTAGGGTTCTAAGATGAAAAATTCTGACTATGGTCAACAGTTTTCCTAACACAAGGGGTGTTGAGCTTAGTATCCTGGCCAAGTCAAGTAGTTACATACTACCTATACCTCTGCTGCAGTTTTTATCTTTACTTGCTGTTTTCCCTCTTAAATTTGAATGTACAAAATTAATCTCTATGAATACATAATTTGAAAGGAGGGCTTCATATGAATGACTAAAGAATACAGAATATATTGGACTCTCATTTGGCTGATATTGTAGCTTAACAACGATGACAACAAGAAATCACTTGCTACAGAATATGATCATCTTCCATGGGAGCTGTGGATGCTCAGGTGGTTGATAAGGCCTATCTGTGAACCACAAGTTCCATTACAGTGAGGACAGATGCTTCCAGGCATGGTCAGCAGCCTCCTGTCATACCTGGAGACAAGTCTCTCCTTTCTGCTACACCTCTTGTTCTCCTCATCTTGTCAGCAGGTAAGTTCAAAATGCAGGGGTCCATCACACAGCACTTCTTCCCATTTTGAGCGATCCTGAGCAAATGTCTCCAAAGTGTCAATGTCAATACTGCACTTCAAGTTTACCTTTCAGCTAGTCCTCCTAATCCTTCAATTGTCCTTCTAGATTACAGACCCTTCTTTCAGTGGAGAAAACAGGACCTATTTAGGGAGGTAATGCTCTGGCATCAGGACAACAGTTCAGTGGAATTGTGGATGGTCTTAGTCTCTTTTGGAACACTAATGCTGGAGCACTTGTCTTCTCATTTGACCTTCAAGACGTTGTGGAGGCAGAATTATTGATGCCTCACAATGACTTCCAAACGTCTGTAGGTTGTCCAGGCTTCAGACCCTCAAACAATGTTGTGAGAATAACTGCTTGATAAAATAAGAAGCTTGGCATACATGACTTCTGAGGTATGCAGTACCCTAAAAGGGAGACAGAAGAGAGGAAAACAGGGCTAATATGGTCCTGCTGTGATGCACCAGCCCACACAATGAGTGCAACGTAGCAGGCACAGCAAGTTAGAAAAAACAGGGAGAAAGTAAATGAGAAGAAAGGAAAAGTAGGGTTTTTAGGAACAATGGAAGAAAGATTAAGTGTATTTTATACTGAATCGTCAATGAAAAAAATTTTTTTAAATGAACAAGATGTGTTTTATTCAGAAAAATTCCTGGAAATAAAATAGGATTTCTTCCCACTGGCTCTAGATCACAATCATAAAGTCTAACATCTTGGAATTAGCCAGATTTAGGCGCAAATGCTGACCCCTCGAGTAGCTTACAGTCTTCTTTATCATCGCCTGAAGGTATAGAACTGCTGCATCAATCTATAGCACCACACTAGTTACTAAACTTCACAGGTGCAGTATCTGTCTAGTTGCTTGTGTTTGGACTCCCTTACTTCAAGCAGTATTTATAAAGTAGTGGATTAACTCTTAAGGAGATCTTTAAGCTGTTTGAAGCTGCATGCCAGAATTGGTGGGGAAGGCATAATGGCTACATCAGAAGAGGATGACAAGATGTTGGCCGCAGGAATAGCTTTCTTGTCTAGTCCTTCTTCCACTTCCTCAAACAGCTCCTCTTGAGGATCAGAAGGCCTGGATAACTGAGCTGAAGGAGACTACTGTCTTCTATCCGTTTGAGTAGCACTCAAGGTCCTCAAGAATTGGTCTTCACAGCCACTGAGCTGGTGCAAGGGTGTCCATACCAACAGGGCAGAGAGCATCCCTGGTGGTAAAAGTGGAGCTGTAGCAGTTTTTGCGTGGCAAGTTTTATGATATTTTAATGGAGAGCCTTTCATAGACACTAAATATAAATCATCATCCACCTCCCCTTCTTCACTGTTTGACAGAGGTTGTACAATCACTGACGCCAGGGGAAGATTGCCATGGTATCACATGTAAGTCAGGGGACCCTGATGCGACCAGTACTCAGATCTTGTCAGTGCTGAACAGAGACAAGCCAGGCACCTTCAAAACTAGTACATCTTTAGTGAAACAAAATTTGTGGTGCGTTAGCACAGTGGTCCATACCACTGACATAAGCTGCAATGAATGACTATTAGATGTTGTCCTGGTGTTTTGCAGGACCGAAGTACTCAATACCAGTGTAACTGAGGGAAAAAACTAAGATACAGGGAAGGAACTCTGAACTTGGACTCTGCTCAGGCTCCCTCTCAGGCCAAAGGTAATTCAGAAGGAACCGAGGATGGCTGCCCATGCTGTACTATTTAGCACTAAAGCAGAACACAAGATGGAGGGAGAGGAAGCTAGAGAGCATGAGCATATGTAGACCAAACACCCACCGCTACCTAAAAATCTCTGATCAGAGGTACAGGCTGTGAATAAGTGGAGTGCACACAGGAGCACTATTTGGTGAATACCATTCAGTTTACACATACAACCCATGAGAGAGGAAAATTCTCAGCAATTAGCATCCAAGCACTTCTTCCCTGAATTACTGTTAGTGAGATTCGCATTGGAGGCATGCTGCAGAGACCATAACATGAGACAAAGGAGGCAACAGAAGCAAATATGTTTAGTCACCTGTCAAAATATACAGAGAAGACATACAGCAGATTCTGGGGGGAGGAATAATCAACTTCTATCCCAACTTTCCAATAGTGACAGAAGAGATCAATGCAGAGAACATGCATATAATCATAAGGAAAGTGCTTTGTACTGTATGACAAACTTACCTCTTTTAGTGACTGGAGTTGAAAGACTTTGAACCATGAGGTCTCCTTGCAACATCCAAGATGGAAGCATCCTTTTCCTTCCGACAGGTTTTAATTCTTCATTTTCCTTACAATTAACAGAAAAGGGCTGAAATAATATATGTTGATAAGTACCACATTATTTCTTCTAGTTTTAGGACACAGAAACTAAGAAAATAAAAGACTTTGAAGGGATTTGTGATAACAGTAACACTTTTGGATACTGTATTTCCAAACAGCATCTTCATTTGTAAGAACCTACTCCCCACGAACAGCTTTAAGAGATGTAGAGACAAGAACAAAAATTTTTTGTTACCCAACTCTTAGCCCACTCTTCAAAAATACAGATATGTTCCAATATTCAAATCAAATATTTAACCCACCGAACTTTTAGATGAAGTCTTATTTTTTGGAATTTCTGCTGTCCTTTCTAATAGGGAATGCACTTTCACTTGTATGTTATTATTTGAACAGGATGTTACTTCTGTTAAAGATGACTCACAAGACATCTTGGTAGGGTAACCACTTGAAGAGGATGTATTTGCTGTTTCATCTGCAATCTTGCTATTTTTCCTATAGTATAATAAAAATTGATCTTTTAGTGAGAAAAAAAAATCAAAATCTTCCTTTGACTTAAACACAGGTTTATTTGCACTCTAAATGTTTGCTTTCACTGAAATGCCATAGCTTAGAAGCAAATCTCAAAGTTTTAGATATTAAGAGACTAATAAAAGCTTCTACTTTATTACATGTACTACACGTTAGTGGTGTTAAAATAAACTCTATTGTGCCTCTTGATATTTTTTTTTCCCCACTACGTGTCGTCTAGGGAACAACTATATGCCTGCCAAAAAGTAACAAAATGATCAGTTAGGACGGCTGAAAAATCCGAGGTTAAGGGTACCACCATACAAAACACCAATATGACAAGGTGAAATTAGATTAGCTTCACCAACCATAAAAAACTGGTTTGTGCCTTCGTTCAACTGCAGGAACTATGAACTTATAATACTAGCACTGTGTAACTGAAACTGATAGTTTTATCATAAAATGAATGCAGTTTTTGAAATGTGCTATTCAAATTCTATACACTACAAAATATTATAGTAGTAATCAGAAGCTTTAAATACAAAATGAGAAGAGAAAACCAAAGCTTTCATTCCCAGCTCTCATATCTAAAACAAATATGTATTTATCATTCCCGATAGCAGTAGCTTATTTTTCCTTCAGTCATTTTAGCTTATTCCCAATAGAAAATACAGATTGTTATTGGTCTGTAAAGTAGAGCTGTGTATACATAATGCACTTTATTTGGACCCAAATTCAGCAAGTTATTTGAGCATAGGTCTAAATTCTACTTTCATGTTTGTATAATTCAACAGACATTATTTTGTCTCAAAACAGCAGGTAACTGACAAATGTTTGTGCTGGGCTGAAATTTGTGACAAACGTTTGTGCTGGGCTGAAATTTGATACCTATGTTTTTGAAACTTTACATAGGTATTGCTTTAAAAAACTGTTCCAGTGAGGCTTGTGGACAGCAATATTGCCCTTAGGAAAAGTAGGTGTTTGTATTCTAAAAAAAATTCTGAAGCATATTTCTGAGGGTTTAAGGTAGGATTCAGGATCTTCAATTGCACTTTAACATTTGCCCATCGACAAGCTCTCTCCTCTCCACAACTTGGAAAATGTGTAGTATCAAAGAAAGTACACAATTAATTGAAAAATATAAAGATCTGCATTATTTTTTGTTACTCCAAGAACCATCTTTTATGCAGCAGTTACTATTAGCAGTGTAACTGTTTAAATCTTTTACATCAGTAGCTCACCCTCTCTCCCCCTGAGGGATGCTGTTTGTGGTCATTTTTCTGTTCCTCTATCAGGGAAAAAAAAGTTAGATCTAAAGAGTTAACATCTAAAATGTCTTAAAAATAAGAGCTCTACCTGTGGAGGTAGAATCTTTTTAGTGATTGCTAAACAAAAGTTGCTTTTTAAATTAAAATTACTTAAATACATTGTTAAACATTTCAAGAGGAAAACTGTGTTCAATTTTCCCACAATTTCTAAGACAAAAGTTTTCAATGGGAGTTGGGTGCCTTGCCTTTAAAAATTTTACCTGTGAAAAACAAACGCACAAAAACTTACAGGTTTCTCATTCCCCTCTCCTTCCCTGCCAGATGCTACAACAATCCACTGACTGGGCTTCAGGACTGGGACTTCTGAGTCTAGCAGAGGTTGATAAAGGATGGGCAGTATGAAGTACCTACACCAATCTTCTTAATAGAGAGATAAAATAATATAACTTGACTTTAAGCAGATGTTTATTTGGATGTATTTATTGTTCATTCAAGGTCTATTGTGCCTTAGAAAAACTATCATTAAAGTTTATATTACAAATAATATAACTACTGTTTTTCCATATTAGATGTTGTTACCTTAGTGTGCTTTCCATATCTGAGCGAGGAGAGAGGACCTTGAAAACGTATTTGTCTATCAGCAGGGAAAAGCTATCACCTGGGCTCAAAGAGTGCCATTCATCTGTTTCCAATGGTAACAAATTGCTGTTCTCAGGTGATTGATAAAAACAAGGATTTACATGGACCTGTCAATTTAACAAAGAATACTGGTACATCACATGATAACTATAGCAATCACAGTAGCTTATATCACACAATGAAGCACTGACTCAGTTACTAACAATTTCACATATTAAAGCAACCTTTGAATAATTGTTTGCATGTTAAACACGAGAGCTGAGTCTACATGTGCAAGTACATTTGAAACATCTGGCTCTTTCGAAAGAACACAAGAAGCATCTATACACAAAATATTTTCTTTTCAAAAGAAAATCGAAGGAACACAGTGCAGAATTTGAAATCCCTACCCTGATCCTATATTAGGAAGAGTG
The DNA here is from genome assembly GCF_033958435.1 of Carettochelys insculpta. Taxonomy (NCBI): domain Eukaryota; kingdom Metazoa; phylum Chordata; order Testudines; family Carettochelyidae; genus Carettochelys; species Carettochelys insculpta. Next base: position 20,617,302 of record NC_134139.1, on the reverse strand, counting down.
TACCCTTCTGAAAGGCACTAAAAAGAGAAAAGGTAATGTGCTCTTTGTCTTTGACATATCTAAGGAATTGAAAACAATAATCATACTCTGTCTTCTGTCAATTACTGGTCCTCCACAATTACCCTGCTTGAAAAGAACTGCAACATCTGACATTTTTTAAATAAAGTTATTGAAATGCCTTTTTTTCTCTATTTTACTGGAGTGTAGACAAATCCTGAAGGCCATCAAGCACAGCAGCAATGAGCTACTAATCAGAGAGAAGAAGAGGCTGAAGGAAGAGTGGCAGAAAAGAACAGTAAAAAGGAATCACCAGTCTGAGATGGAAACCTATGGGTGCACTGCATAGCAGCCATACAACTAATGCTCTGGAAGAAAAACACTGCAAGGAATGTCTGATGTACAGCCTGTTCAAATATTTAAGACTGGGAAGCAAGACAAGTAGGACTCTTCTCCATTGCCTATCTGGCCAATAAGAAAGGCTGCTAAGAACACATGAAGGAACAAAGGATAGGCAAAGAAGGGCGTAGGCTGAGACAGGATCCAGACTGTAAAGAGAAATAAACTAAGCTATAAAAACCTCTGAAACTTGTCCAAACCACATATAGAGTAAGCATTTATTACGTGTAACCAGTTTGAGTGTAACGGAGAGGTACCTGTGTTAGTCTTACTCAAACAAAACAAAGCAGCATAAATGTATCACTTTAAAGACTAACAAAATGATTTATTCGGTGATGAGCTTTTGTGGGACAGACCCACTTCATCAGATCAGTTTGAGCGTATTAAGCTTAGTTTGAATGTTTTGTTTTATTTGCTCAGTAATCTGTTTTGCTGTTTGTTATGCTTATAATCACTTGAAGTTTACTTTTTGTAGCTAACTTATTTCTCGTTTACTTCAAAACCCAGTCTGTGCAATTCGTATTTGGGGAAGGAGGGGAAAAGCTGTCCATCTCTCTCCACATTGGGAGGAGAGGGCGAATTTTTATGAGCTTGAAGTGTGCAGATCTTCATAGAAAGTGCAACACAATATAATTTGTGGTTTCCACTCCATATGACTGTCTCTCCCTATGATTCGCTGCATTGACAACAGGGGAGTCAGGGGGAAGGTAGGTGAACAGGTGCTCATTGCTCTGGGCAAGAACAAAGTACCAATGTTCGTTCCTTTTGGCCATAGGTAGGGCAGAGGCTGGAGCCTGCCACACTGGCTTTGCCATACTGGCAATTGTTTTAACAACAGGCAGTGCTACCCCTGTGGACCCTGATGCTGAGAGGATATCTGCCATTGGGTACATTTCATCCCCAACTCCCTCCATTTGTATACCCAGGCCCTGGGCTACCCTGCACAGCTCCTGCTGATAGGCACTACCGTCCTCCATGACTGGGGATGCCGAGGACCCAGCCAAGGCCTCATCTGGGGAGGACAAGGAAGATGTACCTGCCCCTTCCATGCCCACTGGCAAGAGGGATCCTAATTCCCTTGAGTCCCCGGCACCATGACCTGCACTGCCGTGCTCAGTGCCTGGGGTAGACCATCCAAATATAATGCAGACTGTGTGAGGGGCACATTGGAGTAACTTGGCACCTGGGACAGCACCACCAGAGCTGTAGGTCCTGGTGCCTGGGTGGGCGGTGCCTGGGTGGGCAGTGCCCAGAATTGGGTTGGTGCCGTCTGCAATGGTGCAGACATCGATGTTGAGCCCATCGAATGGGCCTCCAGCACAGTCAGACCCTGTGACTGTTCTGGTGGAGATGCCCCCAATGACACAGACAGTGCCGCCCTCGGCACCTTGGGAGTGCCAGGTGCCCTAGGTGGGAGTCCCACAGCCTGCTCCTGCATTTCACGGCCCCAAAACCATGAGCTGTAACAGGCCCTGCACCGCACTGAACACCTCCGATGTTGAGGGCAGCCTCCGAGAGCATGGGCTCACACTGGTGTCAATGCCTACACTTCACGACTCAATTTATGGTGCAATCTGGCAGATGCCTTGGAGGATTCTTGGGGCTTTACCCTCTCCGGGGACCAGCCCTATTCATGCCTCTCTTCCTTGCAAGGCACCAGCGACTGACTTCTGTATCGCCTTGCAGCACTAAACGCCGACGCCTGGTCCCGACACCGGGAGCTTTCTGACCACATTGACAGTGCTGGAGCGCTCTGCACTGGCGATGCACCGCTCTGAGCTCCCCCACAGGGAAAGGTCCAGGTGAAAAGCCACTTCCATTAGTAAGACTTTTAAACGTTGCACTCTGTCCTTTAGCGTCCTAGGCTTGAAGGCCTTACAGATGGAGCAACGTTCACAAAGGTGTACATCACTGAGGCAAGTTAAACAAGTCCTGTGTGGGTCACTCTTGGGCATTCATTTGCCACATTTTGAACAAGTTTTGAAACTTGGAGAGCCAGACATTCCCTGGCACTGAAGCACTGAGAGAGGTTAAAGTCCTGCCCTGACCCTCTAACAACTAAGTGAAAACTATCTAAACTATTTACACTAACAGTTACTAACTAATTTACAGGTAATGGCTACCAACCGAACTAAGAGAAAAAAGAGAAATCCAGCAACTGAAAGCATGGTGAGAAGGAACTGAGCAGGGGGTGAGCTGGGCGGTACATATACTGGTCACCCTATGGGCACCACTCTGGGGGGGGGGGGAGGGAGGGAGGAGCTGCACCAACCCTATGGCTAGGTCAAAAAGTTTTTGGCAACTGGGCACGCGTCTGCACACACCCAACTTGTATGCGCATGAACAAATCACTCGAAGGAGAATGTAACAATTTACTTGATTGCAAACTAAATTGAGCTATACTACATAATTAGGTTTTAAGGTGTGTTACCTCTACAAAACTGCTTGCTTGGTGTTTACTACAGGTCTGAGAAATCCTGTTTTGGAGTCTAAGTAACAACAACAAACAACATATGCATTCTCCAAGTCCACAGGGCTATTATTTTGTTTATCCTGCAGCATGAGTTGTTGACAAGCTTTAAACTCGTATGTTTGGATTTATTTTTTTTTTGTAAGCATCACGATTATTTAAAGAAAATTAACACTTTGATTGCAATCTTTTGCTGGCCATGCCATTCATTTTTCAAGTGGTTACATCTAAAAATAAATAAAGAGACCATCACAATTTATGCTTTAGGTCAATCTCATATACCAAGTTCCTTCCCTGCTATAAAATTCCAAATCATTACAGCAGTTGGGGGACACATCTTGAAATATTCTGGCCAGAATCTGTCCTCGAGACTTCATGGAGCAGCCTTTTCCTTCTGCTCAGAAGTTCATTTGAGAATCTTCCCTGAGTACTTTTGTAGGCAGGTAAGGACATCTGGAATTCAGTGCTGTGTGGGTATTCATGCAGTACATTTTAGAGACCCATAGCTGTTAGTCAATATGGAGTTTCATTGCTCTAGTTGAAGAGGCTCAAGTAATTTGACACAGTACCAGCGAGGCTGACAGTCACCAGCATTCTCACAGCAGTTCAAAGGGGCCCAGTGCTCGGGTCACTGCCACAGGAGCAGCAGCAATGACAGAAGCCCAGGCCCTTGTGAAACACTAGACTTCTATGCAATTGTCCCCCTTTTTTCTCCCAGTGTCAGCAGGCCTGGACAATAGTAACTGCATTTCTGCCTAGAGCTTCATTTGCTCCTTCTTATTTCAAGTATTGGAGAACGTAGGGATTTCACACTGGCCATGTCCCATCTTCATTGAGCTACAACCTATTTATGCAGTATTTAGAACGGGTGAGATACGATGCCAGTCCTATCAACAGGACAGTTTTAAATAGAGTTATGCAGCTTCTACCAAGGGAAGGGAGGGAGAGTGACACCTGACTTAACCATCAGGTCTCCACAGTTATGCTATGATGAATATCTCACATTTCTGTGGTCCAGTAAACATACTGGAGCATCTCTCAAGGTCACCATTTTGCTATCATTTGGGTCAACAAAGCCTATTTTATCCAGCGATACATTTATGAATATGAAAGAAGTGAAGCTTGGAACTTTACCTGGAACACAAAATTATATTTGAGTGCAGGTAACAGAAGTTTCTAGAAAATAAAATGGCTGGAGAACTTACTTTATTTACTTATTGATTGCTACAATAAGTAAATTTATTAGCAATTCTACAGGATATTGTGAAGCAGAAGAATATTCATTAGAATTTCCCCAGCCATTTGCTCATTTTCTTTCTGAGATGAACTGTTGCTGCTGGGAAACACCAAGATCATGGTAATTAATTTTTACCCATTTTGACTTCTTCCACGATCAGCAAAAGAAGATTTGCTGGCTTACCTATTTACTGTTAAATCCTATAGAACTTCCACATAAGACAGCTCCAACAATTGTTCTGTAAACTAGTCAGAAGAATTCTACACATTATATAAAACTTATTGGGGAAAAAAAACAAGTCTATTTCCATTTTTAAAGGAGACTTCATAAAATTGTCATTCCAAAAATAAATAGAAGTATGCAGAACATGCTTTAATAGTACAGCATACAAAAGAAACTGTGTAAATAAAACCAGTGAGCTAAAGGTACTGAGGATAAAAATAAATTGCATCTTATTTTAAGAAACTGGATCAATTATCTTGGGTCTCATTTATATCCCCAAATAAAAAAAAAAATAGATTACGGTTGAGACTATTAATTATTTAAGGATAGAACACATTTACAAGGATGTTGTAATTATGCCAAAGCGAAGCATTAATACCTTAGAATCGATGTTAAACTAATCCTAGCACATTAAAGTTAGAAATCCACCTTTGCGGCATTCAAACCACCTTAACGCTGGCTTACAGCAACACCATATACTAATCATATGATTATGCCAACACCATTTTCGTTTTTGTGGTCCCATATTAAAAACAATTGTTTTTTAAAGATTTGAAAAAATTAATTCCTGCCCTACCATAGGAGGGCAGTTCTTACTTTAATATACATTTTTCTTTGAAATTTCCTGAGCTTACAATGCTTGGAATTGGGATAATTAAAACATCCCTTTGGTTTTTATCCTTAAATTGACACATACATTTAACTTTAAAAAGCCTACATAAATATGGAGGTATCAGAGTTTCCTTTATTTAAATTGCAAACACATCACATACTAACACTAAGCAAGAAGTACAGAGGAAAATACTATCACACAATGCTTCTAATGATTTGATGTTAGCTAGTATCAACTTTTATTATATTTTAACTCTTAAGGGTAGAATCATCAGTACATTAAAGCAATGCAAAAAAACAGTCAGAGTGCCCCAGTCAGCTGCATAAGAACATAATAACCCTAACTGGGTCAAACCAAAAGGTCCATCTATCCCAGTATATGGTTTTCCGATAGCGGCCAATGCCAGGTAACCCAGAGGGAATAAACAGAACAAAATCATCCAGTTATTCATTCCCTGTTGCCCCTTCCCAGCTTCTGAAAAACAAAGGTTACAGACCTCACCCCAGCCCATCCTGACAAATAGTAGATTAGTTCCACCAATTTTCTTTTTTTAAAACCCTGTTATAATTTTGGCCTTCACAGCATCCTTTGGAGTGCCGCTGATTATCATACTCCTTAATCAACATCCAGCAAGCAATTTCATTGATTAAGAGCTAATTTAGACCCCACCAAGAAAGATCTTGGAGTCATCAAATGCAGTTCTCTGAAAACATCCACTAAATGTGCACTGGCAGTCAAAAAAGTTACGAGAATACTAAACAGAGCTATTAGGAAAGGCATAGACAGTACACATCATAACGTTAATATACACACAAATCCATAGTACATCCTCAGCTTGAACGAAGCATGCAGTTCTGTTCACCCCATCTGAAAAAAATTTATTAGAATTGGGAAAAGTATAGAGGATGGCAACAAAAATGAAAAGGGTATAAAATAGTTTCTATATGAGGAAAGATCAAAAAAAAGGTTCTCTTTTCCAAGCTGAAAAGTCACAGCTGAGGGAGGATCTGAAAGATCGATAAAATCATGAATGGTTTTGAGAAAGTATGTGACGAGATCAATAACACTAATTTTACTGGATGACCCCATCGTGCATATGTTTAATGAACAGAAGGTTGAGAACAAATAAGGAAATAAATCTCTTCAATCTGCGATGCCAGACACTGGAACAGGATAATGGTTTGAATTGAATTACTCAATAAAACTGCCCTGTACTGTTCATACCCTAGCACCACCAGCCAATTTGGGAAGGCAGGATATTGAGCTCAATGGACCACATGCTGGATCCAGCATGGCCATTTATAAGTCTATGGTCTTATGTGTATAATCATGTTCTTTAGAATCTGTTACTCCATTAAGATCATGGAGGTCAAAAGAAAAGAAAGTAATTTTCTTAAAGGACTCAAATTTAATTTTCCAACAATTATCATACCCTCTCACAAAACTCATTCTGTACTCAGTATCTTCTGCAGATTTGGGGAGGGTACACTGTTTCAAACTGAAGAAGTTGCCTACTTTAAAAGCAGAATTTAACTAACTGTGGGAGTCACATAATTGCTATATATTTCTTTATATTTCCAGTGCTACAGTGTTGTAACAGATAAAAATAAAAGCAAATTATTGAAAATCATATGGTGGCAGAATACAGATATGCCAATGAAAAAAAGGGATGATCTGTGTAGAATAGAAGTTCCAGAGAACTGGCACCTGTTAATTACTCTACCATCTTTTTCCTTTCTTCCAGTGAACTGATGCAACTTTCAGTCTCTAAAAAACAGGGATAATACTAAATAGGTATCATGAATATCTTGATATTTGTAAAGCACCTTCCCATCCTTGGAGGTTTGCTCCACAATCACCCTTTAGAAAAGACATTTTTGACGCTATGGGGCAGTTGCTTTTTTTTTTTGGACACTCCTGACCAATTTCTACTTCTTATGTAGATTTCATTAAGAATTACTGAGCTGCATCAGAATCTGATATCAAAGTAGGGTGTCCCCCCGGTTGCAGATGGACTGTTAGAGAAGCAATCAAAAAAAATCAAATTACCGGTTTGATGCGAAGCTGGTCACCCACCACTTCCAATATGGCATGTCTTCTGGATACTCTCTTATCAGTAATCTGTGGGGGGAAGAAGACACTTGAGATAAAAAGCAAACTATGGCACTTGTATCTCTGGAATCATTATAGAAAACAAACAGAAAAATCAAAATCAAGATAAATTAATAAGCAGATTACGCAGGTCTCACTGAGTGCAGTTTATGCAGGCTGTAGATTTCTGATGCCTTGTAAGTAATTCCACACAACAAACAACTTTCAAAAAATAAAAGTAAACAAATTTTGTATTAGAACTAGATTAAATAACTAAGGTCAAAATTTTCAGAAGTAGTTGCCTGAAATTATATGGTTTTAAATTCAAACCTTAACTTTCCAGACTCACTGTTGGGGGGGGGGCGGGTGACCAATAAAAGCCATGAGTCCTGCAAGCAGAAAAAACTCAGAATTTACCATTTATCAAAATCTCATGATATTTCAAGGCCTCACAATACTATTACTATAAGAGACAGTAGCATGTTTTGACATACTGGAATGCTAAACTTTGTCTCAAAGCTATTGGTATGCAGAGAGCAGGAAATCATGTTTTCTATAAAGGAAGTTGCTGGGTAACTCCAATACTTATAACCAAAATCATGACAGCAGACAGACAATTAAACCAAAAAACACTTGATACAAAAACTGAAATAGAAACAACTTACACAAAGGCTTACAAAACTTAGGAAAAAACTTACGGAAGCCATTAGTCTCTAAGGACTGGCATTAAAAGGAACATTTTGTGAGACACACAAATTACAAAAACTGAGGTAATTTTTAATCCAACATTACAGATACTAATTCTTGTTTTTTCATTTGGAGTGCTAATGAGATTTTGCTGCAATCATCTGTTTTAGTTATTTTATAACCGCAAAAGAGCTTGCTTTTCTGTATGTGTAACAAAAAAAAAAAAAAAAAAAAATACCAAGAGGCTTAAACTAGACACCTGCTATTATTTGCAAGTTTCCCCTGTTCTTGTGTTTCCTTTAAGGGTGGCTGTAGTGAGTCAGTATGGCCTCCTGCAGACCCGGAGGCAGGGGAGACTATGCAGAGGCCCTGGTGAGCGGGGCCGGAGCCAGGAGACCAGAGGCCCGCCCCTCAGAGGGCAGGGCCAAGGGCTAGAAGAGCCAAAGGCGGGACTCAGGACCCATTCGGGCCTGGGCCTCCGGGCAGGGAGGACGTGCCTGCACGAGCTCCTCGGCAACAAAGGGAGAGGGCCTGCAGCCGCCCGGCCAGGCCAGAGGAGCAGGCCCCCAGAGGCTCCAAGCAATCCCGGGTCCATATGCCCCAAGGGGACTACCCGGACCTACCATGACCTTCCCGCCGGCGGAGACCCCCTGCCTTGGAAGATGCCCCAGGAGCGGGCTGCCCCAGAGTCCCGGCGGATCCTTACAGCACTCAGACCCAGGATCGCCTTGCGTCTCCTGTATTACCGCCGCCCGACTACCCTAACGACATTGTTATGGATGACTGGCCGGAGCCCCCGGAGGTGGATGACCCGGAGGAGACCGACCTAGGGGGACCCCTCGACCAGATGGACTGGGACCTTCCACCAGCAGAGGGTGAGGTAGGAAGTGGCCCGGGGAACGACGCTCACGAACCAATGGCGGTGTGTTGCGGTCTGGATCCCCACTGCTGGGGTTGCGTGTGAGCGACCCCTAGGGCCCCGGGCCGGGTCGCAGTGGAGTGGGAGGGCCTGCGACCCCCTACCCCCTCCTTCCTTGACAGGGCCAGCCTGTGCTGGGCCTGCACTTAAACCCTTGGGTTGCTGCCCCGCCCCAAACTGAGGGCTGGGCCTGTGGTTACACCTTGTGTTGCTGCCCTGCCCCAAACTGGGGCTGGGCTTGTGTTTAAACCTTGTGTTTCTGCCCCGCTCCAAACTGAGGGCTGGGCCCAGAACTGTGCTAGTACTTGGACTGCTGCCCTACCCTGAACTGAGGGCCAGGCCTAGAACTGTACTATCACTCGTGAACTGCTGCCCTGCCCTGGACTGAGGGCTGGGCCCAGAACTATACTACTCTTGTGAACTGCGGCCCCGCCCCAGGTTAAGGGCTGGGGCCTGTATGGTGTTGTAGCGGTGAGCCGCTGACCACCCGAACTGAGTACTGGCGGGTGCTCTAACCCCTTTTTGCTGCCGCCCGCCCTAGGCCAAGGGGCTGGGCGTCTTTGGACGTGTTACAGTGGCATTCAAAACAAGAAGATCCAATTAAATATTTGAAGGAAACTATAATGCACTTTCACACTGTTTATTAGATTTAATGATCTTTATTCAGACTGGCAGAAAACTGCTACCAGCATTACAAGTGTATGTTGTGACCTCTAGTGAGGACCTATGTTACTTCACTTAAACAAAAAAAGTTCATAAGAGAAAATACAGGTGCAGTATATGAGATTATTGTGCAAAAAGTATCTGAAAGATTACTGAAGGGAAAACTCATTAATCTGACCAATATAAATTCAGTTGAAAAATTAGACTTTTTATAATTAATAAGGTTTATAATTTTAGGCGCTTACAGACATTACATGACTGAGGCTGCTGGCATGGTTTTGATTTTCCAACTCCCACTAGGCAGAAGCCAATACAAAAATTGGTGGAGAAGCCTGTGGATAGAAATCCCAATACCTGTTCCTCTACCCTAAATAGTGAGTATGATGACTAGAATTGTCAGAATGTTGCCTTTGAGCCTCTCAAACTCCCTGACCATTATGTTTCCTACTGATCTTTTTTTAGCCATACTCCAGTTCTACAAATGAGGTTTTGACATAATGGACATAATTTCATCTCTTTCCAGAGAAGGACAATATTGCAAGAAGTGTTTCCTCTGTTAATGGTCTATTCATACCTCACTGACCATTTCTAGTGCCAGAGAAAGAGCCAAACAAACAATCTTTCATATTTCATCATCATCAATAACCATGGGCTCAGTGCCCGTTGGTGTCTGATGCCTCTCCCACTATTTCCTTCCATCTTTCCCTGTCCAGTACAGAGTGGCTTAGTTTCTGTAGACTTATACGCCTCCCTGGTCTTGCATTTGCCGTAATACCTCCATATATCTTCACATTGCTTCTCTAACCATTTCTCCTTATCCTTTCTGGCTGCTTTCCTTACCTCATTACATTTCACCCTATATTGCTGTTCTGCCATCTCAGAGACCCCTCTTCTGATCTTCAACGCTCTCTTCTCTTGATCCAACTTCAGTGTCTCCTGAGTAATCCACTTATTGATGATCTCTTCTTCTGGAACAGTCTGCTCAATTGCCTCTTCTATAGCGGTGGCTATCCCTGCCACTCTCTTGTCTATGTCTTTCTCTGTGGTGATATTCTTAATCTTCTCCTCGAACACTGCTCTGTATGCATTCCCTGTTTCCTCCTCATGTAGCCTCGCCATGTCTCTTCTTAAACTGTGTCTTACATTTTCTTTTGAGTTTTATCTTGATGTTTCAGATCACTAGACTGTGGTCTGAGTCTATATCCACTCCTTGGAAAGTTCAGCACTGCTGTACGGATGTTATCCATCTTCTTATCAAAATCATATCTATCATGTTCTTGGACTTCCCGTCATTCGATCGCCATGTCCACTTCCTACAGTCCTTTCGTTGGAATCTGGTTTTGCAGGATACCATCTCGTGCTCTAGTAGTTTCTCACCTTGTTCTTTTCTTTCTCCATATCAAACCTTCCCATAACTCTCTCCCAATCTTCGTTATCTGTTCCAACCTTCACATTCCTATCTTCTCCAATGATCAAAACATCTTTCTTCAATGTCTCCTCTACCATCTTTGTTAAATCTTTATAGAACAGCCCAATCCCTTCCTCCGTACTGTCCGACGTGGGTGCATACACCTGAATGACTGAGATGTTAAACGGTTTTGCTTCGAATCTTGCTACCATCATGCTTGCACTCACTGGTTTGTATCCTAATAATGCTCTTCTAGCTGTTTTGCTAAGAAGGAATCTGACTCCTGCTTCATGCTTCGGTTCATTTCCTGACCAAAAGACTTTGTAACCACATCTCTCCTGATGCCGTCCAATGCATCTCTGCCAGTCCAAGTATATCGCATCGGTACCTCTCCATCTCCTTCTGAAGCAGCTCTAATTTTCCAGGTGCCCACAGTGTTCAGATGTTCCAATGGATAGCATATGTGGTAGTTTTACAACTTTCCTATCCCCGCTTTAAATAAAGAAAGCATCGCATGCAAAGATCTTATAAGCTGCCTCTCCCAAATAAAGCCTTCCTCAGTTAACATTCCTGGCTCTTTAGAAATCTAAAGACTGTACAGCAGTCAAGTCCAATGTATTTCAACATCAGCTCTGTAAGCCTCATGAAGTAGTCCTCCTCCACTCTATAGCTCCCAGCTTAATCATTGAAAAACAATTGCAAATGAAGGAGTTCTCATTAAAGAAAATGCTAACAAAATATATTAGAAGTCAGCTAGCAGATATTCTATGAATTAGCAATGAATATATTCAAGCCATAAAACATTACAAAATGAAAAAAATACCTCAGTTACACTAAAGTCAAACACAACTCAACAGCACAAATCAAACAACATTGCTCCAATTCTGAAATACTGTTTATCCCATAAAACAACATTGTCCTATACACAACTCTTTGAACTGGCCAAGAAATCATCTTAAAACTAGTCCACTGACACGAAGACTACACAGATTGTTTGTGTACTGTACCCACACACACACACACACACACACACACACACACCCCTGCTTGATTTTCTCCAAGCAATCTTTGAAGTTTGGTCAGCAGAGTTGGACAAGCTAAACACGAAGTTCAGGAAGCTCACACTTCTTATAGAGCCAAATTGCTAGACAGAAACCTAGAATAGGCCACCTTGTTCGTTTTAATGTAATGTTAACTATGCCGACCATGAAAGAGCCACCATGCCAAGTGGGGGGAAAAAAAATGTACCTGACCTCTTCAGAGGAAGAGCGGTCAATGGGATAGAAGTAAAGACCCGTTAAAGAGACAAATACAAAATAATGGTTCAGTGCAAAAACCCCAAGGTGATAATAGCAGTCTAAACATGAAAAAGGTGTCATTTCAATGCAACCAGATGATATTTTAAAAAGCCCAACTCCCTCCCTGACTACATCCTTCCCACCACTGCAAACAGCCAATGCATTTTTATATCTCCAGCCAGGTACTTAATATGGTGCTTAGCCCTCTGGATTGGGATTATGTGGACATGTACCCTTTTTCTTCAGCTCTGAGAGGGAGTATTAAGTAATTTAGTATATTAGAATGTACAGAAAACTGAAATGGTATTTATTTTCCATTTTTTATACCTTTTCCATTCTACAACTAGTAAAATGAAAAACACACTGATCAGTTTCACAACCCTTTTTTTTTTTTTTTTTTAAGTCAATTTCATCCTTTTCACCTTTGGGCATCTATTCTGCTGTGTTGGGGCAATAGCACCAGAGAAAACTAAATTAAAACACGGAAAGCAGCTGATCAAAATATGCCCCTGACTAAATCCACTGGCTTGTGCAGAATGTAACTGAGGACTTCTGAACTCTCTCCCATACCTAAAACTACTTACCAGATTTGTACAAAACCTTTTGATGAATGCCACAATATTTGCCAACTACAGGAAGATACCTTTGTGATTAGGCACTAATTACAGCTATGCATAAGTGAAGTGGAGTACAAGTCCTGGTCTAAACTTAACATTTAGACTGACCACCACCTTGCTCCAAGGTGTAAGAAATTCACACCCTTTAAGCCAACCATAAGAATTCTTCTGCTAACTGAGTTACTGCCACCAGGAGAAGCAGAACATACACATTGATGGGGAAAACCCCTTCAGATGAAGGAAACAGTTACACAATGGAGGTAAAGCAGTACAGGTGCATCACTATAGCACCCATAGTATAGACATACCGAACACCTCCAAACTACCTGCAAAAAAGATTGATTTGTTGCAATAGAGATCATGAAGGAATACTGTCAATTTAGGTCACATCTCAAATGCTATTACCAACCTATGTAGTTACTGTTGAGAAAATTGTTACACTTTAAATTTGTATGCAGTGCTTCAGAGACGTGATTCTTCTCAAGCATTACCTCTTGTGCTCTAAAGCAGCATATCCCAAATGATGGGTAGTGGTGTGGGCCCAATGCAAAGAAGAAGCCACAGGAGAGGGCAGGCTTGAAAAGTGAGCCTATCTTGCTCTCATTAGCAGGAGCATCTCCTGTTCTCATAGGAAAAGTCTGACTCCCCACTTCAGCATTAAGAGCTAATACATGGGTGACAACCAGTGTCAATGCTGTCCCAAAGCAGAAGGAAGAGGGGGCAGAAAAAGGCCTTGGTCGCTGCCCCCACACCCCCAATGCCACACATGTGGAGCTCAAGGCAATCCCCACTTCATGGCAGGCCCCATTCCACCTCTTGTGCCCCAATCTTGCCCTTATTCCCTTCCCCCAGGGAATGGATGGAGGGATACCTAGGGCCAAGTGGCAGAGGCAAGAGGGTTCTCCTCCCCAACCCCTGCCATTCATAATCGGTAGCAGGAGGAGCAGCAGCAGCCTGTGCTGCCCTCATACCTGTGGCACCTCATTTTTCCACAAGAGGCAGGAACTGGAGGGGTGCTCCTCTTCCTGCTGCCTGTGGAGAAGTGAGGTGCTGTGGGCCGGGAGAACAGCACAGCGCAGCAGTGCAAAGCAGGCTGCCGCTCCCACAGCCCACATAGTGAGTGCGGAGGGGAGTTGGGGGAGAAGAAGGGAAAGAAATCTCTGCTGCTTCTACTGCCAGATCCTTGGTCCCAGGTAATACCTCTACTCCCAATCGCTAGGATGGTTGAGGCAGCCACTGTAGGACTCCAAAACTGCAGGGCCTGGGGCACCTGCCCTAGTTCATCCATGTCCTGGGCTTCCTGTAAGCTGAGCACTTGGGAAGACACCCAGAAAATGCCACTCAGCTGCTGAGCAGAGTGCCCACCACAGCCAGCAGCATGCATTTCTACAGGGCGTGTACATCTGCACATTCCTTGGTGCACATACAATTATTCCGTCCATTAAAAAATTAGAAGAAACATAAGTGGTATCTCCATTTCATCCAGCCATTAGGACAGCCAGGTAGCCAGGCCAAACCCAAGTGGTGACCCAATGCACTGGGTCACAACACCCACAATAGGGAGCCAGGCCTTGCCCCATGGAACTGGAATCACTGCTGCCACAGGCTTGTTCTCTAACTTCCTCTGAGGGCAAGGCCTCCTCTCTGCACTAGGCTGAGATTAAGGGTGAAGTATCAAGGCAGTGTCAGATGTTCTAGTGATGTTCTACTATTGCAAGTGGCCAGTGCCCTCTCAGTGCAGCAAAGCAAGGCTCCTCTCCCATTTTTAGAGAAGGGATCATTGGAACTGAGTTCCAATGAATCACAAAAGTAATATAGTAGAGGAGAGGGTTTTCTGGAAGGCCCAGGGCACCCAGCAGAGGAGAAAAGAGTCTCTTGCCTGACCAAGGACTTAAACCCATGATCGTCAAATTTGAAGTCTGGTGTTCTACCAACTAAGCCAGCCAGGATCACAAAAAACCTGCAGCTGCTGCTAAGAGCAAGAACCCATATCTCCATGGACGATTGTGGCCTAAAGCCAGTACCTTAGACAGCTCAGTCATCGTGCAGTTGATGACACCACAAGTCTACAATTTGGGTCCTGCAAACATGCAAATTTGGACACTTCGGGAATTCCAAAAGAGACAAAATGCAATTGGTAAGTCACCTTAGTCAAAAATTCATGATACAAGGCTCTAAATCACTGCTCAGCAACCTTTATCACCTCATGGCACAATTCAGCACTCATTTCATAGCACACCCCTTTTATATATAAAACCTAATCCCTCTCCCCTCCTCCAGAACCAGGCACTCCCAGCTCCCCACTATAACGCAATCCCCCACCCTTTCCCCAGAGCCAGGAACATATGCCCCCCTAACAGCTGGAGTTCCTGGCATGCCTTGAGGGAAGGAGATGGTGGCATGCAGGACATGTTATGCAAGCATCAAGCTGTTTCTCCCTCTGGATCTCTGAGCTCAAGCAAGAATGGATGGGGGAAGGGACATGGAGGAGGATACAAGTATCTGGTCCCAGGGCACAACTGGACTGGGCAGGGGGTAAGGGGTTGTGATTGAGGAAGGGGGCAGAAAAAACAGGAACTTGTGCTGTTAAGGGGTTTCTTTAGTCCTTTACAATTTTTCACAGAACAGGTGTGCTTGTGTCTGCATTGTTACAGACTTACTTGCTTAAAGGTATGTTTACATAAACAACCAAAATAATTGGAACTGGCATGATTATGTTGTGTTATTTTGACAAATAAACCCAGCAGAATTTTTTATAGAACTCTAGACTATCACGATCAGAGTTGCTCCTCCACACGCAAAACTTTTTTGCCACAGAATGCCCGCAGCAGTAGCCTGACCCCTGATTTCGTCTGATTTGGGAGTCTCGGGATAGAGGTGTTTACACAAAAGAGGACAGTGCAAAGCAGCATTCCCAAGCCAGGAGACTTATTAGTGGGGATGTTTATAGAGTTTCTCAAAGCACCAGCTCCCGGGCTCACGTTAAAGGAGAATCTCAGTGACTAACATAAAAGTGTCTATGGATGGGATTGCAGAGAAACCCTTGCAAGGAGCTGACTGGCTCAGATTCTGCCAGCCCCAGCTCAGCACAAAGGTCCGGGGTGAACTCTGGGCACCAGGTTATACCAAGGGCTTGAGGAGCCAATGGTCCCTTCTGGCCGGGATGAAAGTAACTTACAGGTACTGTCCTACTGCAAGCAGGTCGCTGAGCTCCCTGCGGGCCTTTGCCGCAGCTCAGCCAGCTCTTGCCCGAGCTGCGCACCAGGGCGCACCCCGCTTCCTTTCACCGGTGGCCTAGACGCCGCCCAGTGCCAGAGCTCCGCCTGGGGAGCTGGCCAGCCCGCGAAGCTCTGGGGCTGTGACTCGGGCAAGCTCCCGCAGAGGGAGCGCCAGGCCCGGGCCAGCAGCGCAGCAGGGCTCGGGCTCGCTGGCAGTAGGCGGGGGCTGGGCGGCGGTGTCAGGGAGCCCCAGAGGAGCCAGACTTACTCCCAGCAGGGGACCTCTTCCCAGCACTGTCTGGCCGGGCGGCAGCGCCACCGTGCAACCCCCGTCCGCGGGTGCCAGCTCGAACCCCGACATGGACGCGGCCGGGGCACGGGTCACTCTCTGAGAAGCGCCCGCTAGAGGGTCCGCAAGCGCCGCCAGGCAAGTGGGCGCTGCGCCCTTCCGTTTCCCTGTGGGCCTAGCGGTGAGTGGGCAGGTTCGGCGACCGTTGTTTGGCTTTAACCCTCCGCCCATCCCGGAAACCGTAGTCCCCAGCTCCCTCCCGCTCCGCGCGGCCGCGCTCGAGCCGTGCCGCTGGGAAACTACAAGTCCCGGCGTACCTCGCTCCGCTCCGCATGCGCAGTGTGCGCTCACCCCGCCCAGGAAGCCGGCGTCTCACTGAGGGTAAACAAACGCGTTCGAATGGGGGAGACGTTGAAAGCGGCACCTGGGCGCCACAGCGCGAGGCCAGGTAGGGGCGGGGGCGTCACCACCGTCCGTGGCTGGGCGCTGAGAGAGAGGCACACGGGCTGCGGTTCGGTCTGGCAGCGGCCGGCGAGGCGATGACGCTGACCCCACAGAAAAGCCAGTCTAGGCCCCACCCACAAGCGACCATCACCTCGCTTCCGCTCCGGGCGCGGCTCACACTCCCGCCCTCGGGGGGAGGGGGCAGGGTGCCCCCGTTTCAGGGACTCCCCCAGCAGCTGGGCGAGCGCCGAGGCTTGGAGAACTGCCAGGGGGCTGGAGTGGGAACACGGGCTCGCCCCAGTGCAGAGGAAGCCTGGAGCGGCCGAGCAAAGCAAGCGGAAGGCAGATGCGCCGGAGGGTCCCCGCCCTGGGCACGCCCTTGCCTCGTACCTGGGCTAGCCCGGTCTGAGCCCAGCGCTCTGGAGGCGAGGCTCCAGGGACAGAGGAAAGCAGGACAAAACACAAAGGGGCCTCCTGCCCTCATGCTCACACCATGTAATGCCTGCGCCCCGGAACATCACTGTAAGGTGACCATATGAAAAAGAGGACACCTCTGTGACAAGCTGTCTACCCCC
Organism: Carettochelys insculpta; assembly: GCF_033958435.1. NCBI lineage: Eukaryota > Metazoa > Chordata > Testudines > Carettochelyidae > Carettochelys > Carettochelys insculpta. The sequence continues at coordinate 20,600,155 of NC_134139.1, read as the reverse complement.
TCCCACTGTATTACTGTGCTGTAGATACACAGGGGTCAGGAGCCTTTCCAAGGCCAAATACCAAGTTTGTGACCTCCCTGTAGGACCTGAGTGCTGGTGACACTTTTAAAAAGTCACTAATGGTCCTACTTCCAACAGGTGCATTAATAAAGCCCATCAGTGACAGGTCTGGTTGCTCTATAATTCTTATGAATGCTGTAAAAATACACAATTATAATTAGTATCAGATGTTGCTGAGATAGTACCTTCAAAAACAAGAAGTCCTGTGGCATGTGATAGACTAACATTTTGGAGCATAAGCTTTTGTGGGCAAAGACCCACTTTTAATCAGAAACATGAGGTGGTGGTGGGGTTTCAGACTCCCTCTTTAAAGCCTCCTCTGAACTCTGCTTGCTCCCCCACTTATGCATCTGACAAAGTTGCTCTTTGCCCATGGAAGGTTATGCAATTATCATTAGGGATTCAGAACAATGAGATCAAATTAATTCAGGGACTCTGACCCTGCACCAATGTGGGGGGTGGCCATGGCCCCACCCTAGGGGCTTCAGTAGGGAAGGACAGCTCCAACCTCCACAGCAGGATACCCAGGACTGGGGCTGTGGCCCTGAACTGTAGGTCCTTGACAGGGGCTCCAGCTCTGGCCTGACCCCATACTCCCCTCCCCTAGTGCATGGGGGCTCTGACCCTACCCCTATCCCCCACCATGTCCCCTCTTTAAAAATTGGATTGCATGTGCCTAGCAGCACCCATGCCAGGGATTGTCAGCCCCTGCTATAAAACACACAACACAACGTTAACACACTTAACCTTCACTGTTAGCTTGGGGAAAGTTTCATAGGGTTACCACATTTGACCTTTCAAAAAAAGGGGACAACCCTGGGAGGGTTAACTGCCTGTAAATGGAGATCAGTGATGTTTAGTGATCCCTGCAATTCTTCACCCCCAGGGTTACTCTTGGTGGATGTGGTGTGACATTAAATTATGCAGAAAGCCTCAAAGAAGAACAAACAGGCAGTTACTTCATGTAAGGACCTGACCATCCTTCCTCCATCCAAGCAGAAAGAGGAAAATCAGGAGGACTTTGTAGAGCTGCTGCCCCCAGAAGTCACTTTTAAAATTTTCAGTGAACTGGACGTTCAGAGCTTATGCAAAGCTGCAATGACTTGCAAGAGCTGGAATCGGGCAATTGAGAACAGTGACCATTTGTGGAAACATCACTGTTTAAGTGTAAGAGCTGTATGTCAGCGAGAAATAGACTGTGATCGAGGATATGGATACTCATGGAAGGTAAATTTAAGAGCATGGACTATCTAGCTTTGGGAACCTTGGTAATTTTTGGGTTCATTCATAAGATAGGTTCACTGCTGATCAGTAAATCAGATCTATCCAAGGGGAAAAGCAACTCAAAATTGTTAGAACCTAATACCCACAGCTTGAGAGATCTCAAGGCTTGTCTATAAGTTAACTTGATTTTGTAATAAGATGGTGTACAAGCCACCCATAGTAATTAAAGAAGTGGGTCACATCTACACTTGCTTTTTCAGTCAGCAGTGCACATCCTCACCAAGGGTGTGTCTACACGGGCACAAATCTTCGAAATAGCCATGCAATGGCCATTTCAAAGGTTACTAATGAGGCACTAAACTGAATATTCAGCACCTCATTAGCATTAGGATGCTTCCAGCCGTGGCGCTTCAAAAGCGCCACTTTCGAAAGCATGCAGCTCAGCGTGGCTACATGGAAGTCCTTTTAGAGAGGTGCAGGGTTCTTTTGAAAAGGACCCCCATGTAGCTGCGCCAAGCCACGCGCTTTTGAAGCGCCAGTCAGAAGTGTCCTAATGCTAATGAGGTGCTGAATATTCAATTCAGCATCTCATTTAGTAATCTTCGGAATATGGCTATTTTGAAGACTTGTGCCCATGTAGACACAGCCCAAGAGTGCTTCCAACTGAAGTCAGGCTTTATGGGACACAGAGCTGGAGCCCACCAGCCCATGGTGGCACTTACATGCCACTCACAGATAGGCCACCATCCCAGTGCTGACAGGATACACTTGGCACTCAGCTGTCAGCACCAGTCATGGTGGAACCAGCTGCAAACTAGCACCCACAACTGACAGGTCAGACTATCACCACTAGAGAAGAGAGCTCCCACTTGAGGCTGACAGCTATTAGGCTATCAACATAAGCACTATACCTCTCATGGAGGTAGAGTTACCTTGGCATAGCAAGTGACTTACTTTGGTGGATGTAGACACTGACATAATTAAGTTAATATTGGCCACCTGGCATCAACATAAGTCTACAGTCTAGACAGGGCTTAGTGAACTGGTGTCACAACCACCACCACCATCTGGCAGTCTTTGTAGAGATGCTGGGGCAGGGGGCAAAGTGTCCTAGAGAGAGATGAACTCTTCTGATCCCTGAGCAGTGATCAGTTGAACACCCTGAGAAACGGGACCAGTTTTACACACACAAGTGCCCAGATATCCATTTTATAAATCAAAAGATATCTGCATGTGTGGATGTGAATACAGCTATTGGCAGATGCTATCTGCAGCCACAAAAACAAATTTTGTATTCATGCACAGCTCTACACATGTTCCCAATTATTTTACTTCTGTGGTATATTCCTGTGTAGAGAGGAATTCCTGGAAACTGCTGATAGGTTTTTGCCCTTGTGCACCTCTTTAGTACACACGTAAGGGTCTGAAAGAGCTAACTCTCTTAATCACCACCATTGCAGCTGATAGTCAAAAAACAGTGAAGTGCAGCTGAACATGTTGAGTAAAATCTTATGGAGGAAAACAGGAGCATAAGCTCTGGCAAGTGAAGCATTAATACATGATTAGGAAGGCCCAAGAAGTTTGAGAAACAGCTAGCCAAAGACTCAAAAATAAACGGCAAACACCACACACTTACATCTATGAGAAGCAAGAAGTTTGCTAAACCACCATTGGAGCCAATGAACAGTCAAGGTAATAAAGGAGAGCTCAAGGATAATGCAACCATTGAAGAGAAGCAAGATTAATTCTTGGGATTGGTCTTCACAGCTGAGGATGTGAGGGAGATTCACAAACCTGAGTCATTCTTTAGTGACAGATTTGACTGTCCCAGACTCAAGTGTCATTAGAGTTGGTATTGGAACAAATGAAACAATAAGAAGTCACCAGGACCAGATGGTATTCAGCCAAGAGTTCAAATGGAACTTGTGAAATTGCAGAATAAATAACTGTAGATAACCTCTAATTTAAATCAGCTTCTGTACCAGATGCTGGTGTATAGCCAATGTGATTCCAATTTTTAAAAGGCTGTAGAGACAGTCCTAGCAATTACAAGCTGGTAAGCCTAACTTCAGCACCAGGCAAATTGGATGAAGTTGTAGTAAAGAACAGAATTCTAAGTCACAAAGATGAGTGTGATTTGTTGGGGAAGGGTCAACATATTTTTTGTAAAGGGAAATCATGCCTCACCAGTCTACTAGAATTCTTTGAAGCAGTCAGCAAGCACATGGACAAATGTGGTCCAGTGGATACAGTGTCAAAGACTTCAGGTGAGTTCAGTACAGTGTACCTCACCAAAGCCTTTTAAACAAAATAGACAAAACAAAACAGACCAGCATCTGAAGAAGTGAGTTAACTCACGAAAGCTCATGCTCTAAACTTTTCTGTTAGTCTATAAGGTGCCACAGGACCCTTCGTTGTTAAACAAAATAAGCACTCATGGGATAAGAGGGTCCTCTCTTAGGTCAGTAATGGGTTAAAACTTAGGAAACAAAGGCTAGAAATAAACTGTCAGTTTTCAGAATGGAGTGAGGTAAATAGTGGTGTTCCCCAAGGATCTGTACTGGGACCAGTGCTGGTCAACATATTCATAAGAGATCTGGAGAAAGGGTGACAAAATTTGCAGACAATACAAAACAACTGAAGTCCAAAGCAGATTGCAAAGAGCAACTAAAGTATCTAACAGAATTGCATAACCAAACAACAAAACTGCAAGTGAATTCAGGATTGAAAAATGGAAAATAATGCTATTGGAAAACAATCCTAACTATTCAGACACAAGTATGGGATATAAATTAGCTTTTAGTACTTAAAAGAGCTTGGAGTCATTGTAGATAAGAGTGCTGAAAACATCTCTCTGTGTAGCAGCAGTTAAAAAAAAAGCTTAAAAATATTGGGAATCACTAGGAAAGCGGCTAGCTGACAGAAAATATTCTGCCTCTGTATAAATCCACATATAAATCCCACATCCTGAAATACATTGGGCAGATCTAAGTTCCCTTTAAGCTGTGCAGACACACAGTTGCAATACTATGCACTGCTTAGATGCTGAGGGCTTCTCCCCAAGCTCCAGCTGTGCTGTGGTCCTCTCCCAGTCCTGGCCTGCCACAGCTGGTAGAGGGGACAGGCACCCCATCCAATCTGCCACAGCCGTGGAGAGCCACCTCATCTGGCCCTGGGGGTGGGGTGGGGTGGGGTGGGGGGGACAAGGGAAAGGGGTTGTTCCATTTTGCTACCACATACCCAGAGCGCTCTCCTGCGTCCCAAACCCCTCTGCCCAAGCTCCACCCCAGCAATTACACACCCACGACCAGAACCCACGTCTCAATCCTCTGCCCCAGCCATGAGCTCCTTCCCATACTCCAAATCCCTCAGCCCCAGTCCTCGCTACATATCCATGTACAGAGTCACTTACTTATGTGCATCTATATGGAAGTGATGCATAGTGGTCAAAAAGTTAGAGGAATCACTTGTGCAGAAGTTGTCATCCCAGTTCAAAAAACATATTAGAACTGGAAGAAGTTCAGAAACAGGTATCAAACATGATTGGGATATAGAACAACTTCCCTAGGAGCAGTGTTTTTTTTTTTGTGCCAGTATTGAGTACCAGCACCTGGGCAGCCTCAGCCACAGGATGCCTGGCTGGATGGCAGAGTGGGTGGGGAGCTGGCCAAGTACCTGTTCCTCTTCTTTTTGTTTAAAAAAACAATTAAGTACTGCCTAGGAGCATAGGTGGGCCACATGCACCCACATCACCTCTGCCCTGCCCTCGCCCATCAGTGCCTCACTTTCAATGAGTGCAGGGTCTTCCCCCAGAGTGGCACAGCCTGAGACCAACATGAGCTTCCTAGCCCAGGCTACCTCTAGGAAGTGGTGCTACCGAGGTCAGGGGAACTGCCCCACACATACTGGAAGCAGCAGACAGGAAAGGAGGATGGCCAGGGAATGGGTAGAGGCATTTTGCCAGTGCCTCACCCATCACTCCCCACACTGGTCACCTGTGTAGGAAGAGAAATTAATAAAGCAGATTTTTTTCAGCTTTGGAAAACAGACAATGGGAGGTATACGATATAGGTCTACAAAAATCACAGCTAGTGTGGAGAAAAAGTGTTCTTTACTCTCTGTAACACAAGAGCTAAGACTCCCCCAGTTAAATTAATGAATAGCAGGTTTTAAAACTAAAAGGAAGTATTTCTTCCCACAATGTACTGTCAACCTATGGAAGTCTCTGCAGGGAGATTTTGTAAAGGCCAAGACAAATCACGAGTCGAAAGAAAAAGCAAACACACAAACTAGTTAAGTTCAGGGAGGATAAGTTATCAGTGGCTAATTAAGTGCATCAGCAGGGATTCAAAACCATGTTCCAAGTGTCGCTAGCCTCTGTTTGCAAGAAGCTGGGCATGGACAACAGTGAATGGACCACTCCATTGCCTGTACTGTTCATTCCCTCTGAAGCACATGGCATTGGTCACTGTCAGAAGACAGGATGCTGGGCTAGATGGATCTCTAATCTAACCCAGTATTGCCATTCTTATGGCTGCTATAGCTTTGTATTTATAGAATCCAGCAAACAAGAGTTAGCAGATCAGACCAAACGGATTCAGATATTGCTACCACAACCCTGACTCAGCACAGGTTCGAAAGGAAAAGAGGATACAGCCTCCTCATTTGGGGCTTTCAACCTACTTCCGTACATCACTGGTCAGTAGAGCAGACGTAAGCAGTTTAACTCACTTTCTTCCTGAAGTGTTTTAGAAGTTCAGTCTGAGGCAAGAATTCACATGAAGGCAGGACTTTGGAGTACTCCATCTGCTCAAACTGATCTGACGAGAGTAGACATACTGAAATCCATGCAACTTTACTAACAAGGCGGACATTACAAATCCTACTCCAGGCTGTCTCAAATTATACGGCCATTTCCAAAGTCTCCTCTAATCAAGATCCCTCGCCCAGACAGCTACTTCTACATTCAGCATTAAACTAACAAGCTGTGTGTCAAACAGTCAACATGTTATAGATTGAAACACTCATTGTCCAGAGCACTAGTCCAGCAACATAGGACCATGGATATTGCTGGACCAGACAGCCCTGAGGCCCCAGTGGCAGAGCTGAGGGCTGGCTGGAGAGCCCAGCAGCCAGGAGGGGAGTCTAGCAATGTCTACTGATGGACCTGGAGTCCAGCAGAGGTGCCAGAACTGACCTCCCCTGGTCTGGCAATCTGCCTACTTTTGGACTAGTGGAGTCCTGATGTTGCCAGACAAGGGGAGGTCTAATCTGTAGTTGTTCCCAGCCCAGGCAGTGAGCAGAGGAACCTAGCCACTCTGTTACAAGAGCACAAGATAGTTTGGGGTATTTCATAGAATACTAGAACAGGCAGGGACTTGAGGTCATCAAGTCCAGTCCCTTGTCTTGACAGCAGGACCAAGTACTCTCTGTATCATCCCTGTTAGGTATTTATCCAACCTGCTCTTAAGTATCTCCCAATGATGGAGATTTTACAACTACCCTAGGCAATTTATTCTAGTACTTAACCACTGACAAGATTTTTTTTCTAATGTCCAACCTAAGCCGCCCTTGCTACTATTTAAGCCCATTGGTTCTTATCCTATCATCAGACGACAAGAAAAATAATTTCTCTCCCTCTTTCTTGTACCCTTTTACGTACTTGAAAGCTACTATCATGTCCCCTCAGCCTTCTCTTTTCCAAACTAAACAAACCTAATTCTTTTAATCTTATATCAAAGGTCATATTTGCTAGACCTTTAATCATTTTAATTGCTCTTTTCTGAGCCCTCTTCAGTTTCTCCACATCTTTACTAAAGTGTGGTGCCCAGAACTGGACACAGTACTCCAGCTGATGCCTGATAAGTACATAATAGAGCAGTCTTGCTTACAATCACTCTTGTTGATACAGCTAAGAATCATGTTGATTCACACACAGCTTGTGGTCCCTTAGATCTCTTTCTGCAGTATTCCGTGCTAGAAAGTCACGTCCCAATTTGTGCGTGAAACAGATTACTCCACTTGGGGAGGAACACTTTGTGTCCTCATTGAACTTCATCCTATTTGCCTCAGATCATTTCTCCGATTTGTCCAGATCATTTTACATTCTGACCCTATCCTATCCAAAGGAGTCGTAACCATGCAGGATAGAGAAGAAACAGAAAGATTTTACTTTAAGGTGGATATTTACTCTGAAAGGGTGGGGGTGAGAGGCAGATGATTTGAGAAGCAGGAATGATCCTCCTGTTACCCTGAAAAGTATGAAGTTGAAGTCCTGGTCCACTAGAGGGCATTTGAACACTTATGTATTGCACTGAGGTTCCAAACAGTGTGTTGTAATGTTGATACATTTTGTGGTGTAAAACTTCAGTTCTCTCAACTTCCAATCTTTATTTTGACTTCTGCTTAGTTTATTCAGGTTTTTCAAGGCTTTTTAAACTTGTTTACTCTTATCAGGTCACTCTACTGAGAAACTACTGGAAGAGCAAAGTCAAGCATGAATGGCTTAGTGGAAAATATAGCAACATTCATTCTTGCCGTGGCTTACCAGAAAAAAGCATGTATCCCATGGATGCTGATACATGGGGAGAAATACTGGAAGCAGAACTGGAAAGATGACAAACCAGACATCAATCTGAATAACAAGGAATGGCACAGAACTGACTACTATACTGTAAATATTTAGCTATTTACACCAGTGACATTTGCAAATATCTAGTGGAAACTACATTGAAAAAACCAGAGGTTTATTGTTTTGCACTTTATCAGAACTTGTTGTAAAAAAAAAAAAAAAATCCTAAATTAGATATAAACTATACAATGTAATTATTTTTCAAGATCTACTGTACTGTTAAACAGATGCTAAGTCTTGGATTGACTTTTCATTATGCACTTTTTGAAGAAATTCAAAAACTTACAAATTGTTTTTGTTTTACTCAAAATTCATATGAAGTGGACCCTGGAGACAGTGAGGAGTCCACTCGGGTAAAGAATCACCAAATGGATGGGAATCAAATAGGGTTGGCTACAGTCCGAGTATCAAAACAACTCAATATGAATTCCTCCAGTGACCTTTTTCATCAAGTTCCACTTGTACTATGGTTATGGTCAGAAGAGGGACCATTCTATAGTGCTGCCTTCTTAGTCCACTGAGCTGCTCCTAATGCATACTCATAGCAACAAAATCAAAGTTAAGTTTAATGTTTTACTGCCTCAAACTAATATGGATAACCAGTCTGGGTTTACTATGGCTTAATTCAGATTAGTGTCTCACCGGTGCCATTTTAGCCATAGTTTTTAAACCTAGAAATCCCAAGTATAATGGCAAAGGAATTCATCCATCCTCTTACCATCACCCAGCCTCCAGCTCATTGATATCACTCACTGTTTGCTCCTGGTGTGAAGAGATTTCAGTGTATCACCTTACTTTCTCTGTTTGAATCCAACCTTTGTAAGGAAGGAAGTGCTAGAGAACTCTTTAGGAAAAGGGAGAAGTGGGGAGGTCAGAAGACCTCATATAGGTGGGTTCAGGAAAAGGATATATGACTTCATGGAAAAGAAGCAGTAGTGAGAGAATGAAAAACAAAAGGGACTGCACAGAAGAGCAGAAGCCTAGTGGAACAAGCCACCTCCTCTTAAACTTTTTTGTACACCGGGTCTATGCAGTTTCTGTATCTATTATAGATTTAAAAAAAAAAAAAAAACAAAAAACACAAGTAGTTCAGTTGTCACAACCTCTTGTACAATTATAAAGGTGCTTATAATTACATTGCACTGTGCAGGGTGAGGGTGTGTCATTCTTACTCACACAGGTTGTAAATTACTAGAATGGTCTGGAAACTGTATTTAGATGAGCCCTAACAGCATTTTCCATGCAGGTGTTTTGTAAAATGCTTGACAATGAGAGCCAAGCAAAACAATGGGTGAGGTATGAAAACAGTTGGTCCAGTCCAAAGAAAAAAGGTCTGGACAGAGGATGTAATACAGAGGAGGCAACCAACAGTGAGGGACCAGAATGAGACCAGCAGGGACACCACTATATTGAGGATCAGGCCCATGGAAGATCCAGACAAATTAATGGGGCCTAGATTCAACTCACCAATGCTTCAGGACTCCTGAAAGCAAGAGGCCTATTCTAAATTCCTTTGATTGTCCCTCACCATAATCCCCAGACAGATCCATTTTTCCTTATCCTCTCCTCACAGTTCCTTTACGGGTTGGATGAGAGCTTGACCCTGACAACCTTTAGTAGTTGGTGGACCTGAAGACAAGAAGCCTTTACCACAAAAATGCTGTCTTTTGAGAGCTCAGTATTTGTCAAGGTTCCATTTCTTCCAGTTTACAGGCACTGCAGGATGTTCCAGCTTACAAACAGCAAAAGAACAGAATGGACCTTTAGCTTTAGGTTGGGAAAGTCTTTCATGATGAAAGCAGCTCTAATATCACCTACAGTACAAGCTGAAAATACAGAGAATTAAGTTTGTATTGCTAGGGTGCGTTTTTTGTTTGGTTGGTTTTTTTTAAGTTAACTGGTTACGTGGGGGAGAAGGAGGAAAGACAAGCCTAGTAATAAAATATCTTGACAACTTACAAAAGGATTACAAAGAAAGTGATGTGTGTTAGCAATGAAATGCATAGAGGTCAGAATTTAAGTGCATTAATTCACTGCAGTCCCAAAGACATTGATCAATGATTTAGAGCTGCTGTGTCCAATATGGTTGCCTCTCAGCGTGTGGCAAACAGGACGCCACTCTGCAGCCCCATGCAGGTCTTGGAGCCTTTAAATGTGGCTCCTCCTAGAGCCACACCCAGGGAATAGTGTCTGCCCACTCCATGCATGCCACGCCACTTAGTACGAGGAGCACATGCTGGTTCCAGCCATGGCAGAAGCTCTGATGAGTTGTCAGCATTAAATTAGAAAAGAGAAGGGGGTGGGGGAGCCTGGTTCTGGAGGAGGTCATTTATTTAGAGCAAGTGGGCAGCTGTGGCGAATATAGGACAACCACAAGTGAGGCAATCTTTGAATTCCCACTGAACACTGCTGATTTGGAGGCTGATACAGTTTTAGCACTGAGTTTAAAAGGGGTATGTTTTTACTGCATTCATGTCCCATCTCTTATAAGTTCTACTGTAGATTTCTTGTATAAGACAAATAGAAAAGTAAAAATTGAAGGACAACGATTGTTCCTTTCCAATTAACTAACAGAGCAGCATCAAGTTTCTTTCTAAACAGGACTCTACCTTGAATATTTATGGCAAACATATGAACTTTGGTGCAATGTACATAAGGACACAGATTTCCTAAGACGCCTGGAGCACCAGAAATTTGATTTCTTGCTACAATAAAAATGTATCTGCTACTTTATTTCATTCTTAGCAAATTTCAGAGCCACTCTAACCCAAACAATATTGGGGGATTAAATACATTCCATATTTTATATAAAATTGTATTGTGGTGGCTAATACAAATTCAGTTTTTTGGGGCTGGAGGGTGCTTCCAAAATAATTGCCAAGATGAATGGTATCTGAGAGGTAGCCGTGTTAGGCTGTAGCTTCAAGAACAACAAGTAGTCTTGTGGCACCTTATAGACTAACAGATATTTTGGAGTATGAGCTTTTGTGGGCAAATATGAAGCAGGTGTTTGCCCACAAAAGCTTATGCTCCAAAATATCTGTTAGTCTATAAGGTGCCACAAAACTTCTCATTGTTCTCCTAGATGAATGGGACTCTCTCACACAGACTGTAATTTGAAGGTGAATACAAGTGTTACAATATTTTATGAAGACTGATTCTGGTGTGTGCTTCCTTAAGGGGGCCTGATCCTATGCCCTTCAATGTCAAAGAAAACTATCATTAACTCCCAGGGATATTTGATCCCTAATCACCCAATGGAGCAGAGAAGTGTTGTCCCAGTAATAGGGGCTATGGCTTTTAACAAAGCTGCACAAGCTTTTCTGAACATACCCAGTAGTTTCAGTGCATATTGAGCATTTTTCAATAATTGCATTCTCCCTCTCACATGGCATAGCATGAGAATATTAAGAAAAATAGTTTAAAACAAACATTGACTGGGACCAGGCTCTCTTTTCACCCTGCTTAGGGTACTCTGACTTTACGCTCCAGTGTGGCTTATACAAGCTATGGATATCAACAGAATGCAAGAATCGTGAGTAAATTGGAAAAATCAGCAATTGTAACACAGAACCTAGGCCTCAAAATACAAAGGGTTTTTATTGCTGAAATGCCCTCTGATGTTCTGGCCTCAGGCATCCAATACTTCTACTATTAAATAAGAATTAGTACTTACAACTAAGGCCAATCCTTTTAAAAAAATAGATCTGTTCACTTTTACAGTTAACTAAAAAAAATAGTCTTTAAGATTATACTGATCACTTCAAAGTTTTTACTTAGTTACCACGTGCAATAGTCACTTCCGTAACTAATACTGTCCAACAGTGTTCTTTGGCATGGCATGTTATTGGGCATACATGTTTTCTAGAAGTTTTTACAACAACACTTTAAAACTTGACTACTCTCAGCATACATGTACAATTATTTGTCATACAGTAGCAGCTGGAATCTTTATTCAAGATAAGGGCCATATTGTGCCAGTTGCTGTAGAAACAGGGAGACAAACTTCCTTTTCCTTCAAAAAAAACAAAAAACAAAAAAACAAAAAAAACCACCACCACCACACACACACGTGCTAGCTGTCAGACTGTAAATAGTAGTTTTACTGCAGTGCAAGCCAGGCATGGTCAACCAGAGGTGGACAGCATAGGACTGACCTTGCCATGCAAAGTGCATCAGTTCTGTGCAACTAAAACACGCTCTCTGATCCCAAGGTTTTCCAACCCACTTTTAAAGACATAAAACGTGGGCCTTAACACTAGGGAGAAGGAGAAAGGAAAACACTAATAAGTTGTGCACTAATTAGCCTGTGTGTAAACACAGACTAATTAGCGCACAACTTCTGCACCCTCGTAATGCCTTGATTTTCATAAATTAGTCCTCCTTGCCTGCTCCTTATCCAGCCCACTCCAACCCATCTCTACCCTTTTCCCAATAGCTGTATAGTATCTCATTCCTACAGCCTTTCACAGTGATTTGAGGCCTAGTCTATAACCACACAGTTTTTGCACAGGTACAGCTATGTCAATTAGGGGAGCGATCCTTAAAAAAATCAAATATACAATCTTGAGCCTGGATGTAGCTATACAGGTATAACAATACCTCATGCCAATATAGCTTATTCCCCTTTCTGAGTAGGAATAGATCTAATGGTCTATGGGTTTCTTGTACCAATATAGCTACGTTGACCCCATGGGATTGTACTGCTAACTACAGTAGTTTACTTACACCAGTAATACTGATTTGTAGACAAGGTCTGAAGCTCTACACTCGGGGAGAGCTAGTCAAAATTTCTCTTTCAGAAGTTTATGCCAAATGGCTTTGTGATTTCCCCCCTCCCCCCACACACAAAAAGTTCAGATTTTCTGAGGTGGAGAGCAGGGTTGTTGGACAAAGAAAATGTGAGTACAGATTTGGGGTATTTACTTGATTTTAAGTGGCAAGATAAAAATAGACAAAGAAGGTGGATGTTAACATTCCAGTATAAAATTCAATGAACAATGAAGAAAAGGCAAAATAATTGTTCCTCTATTAAACCTACTAAATAAAAATTTTGAAAGGGTCTGAAAACTTAGAATTAGCTGAACTTTGAAACCTCATTCTGCCACCCTGATTTTGCAAAGAGCTGAGCAGGAGCGCACTCTTTTGGTGGCCTCTCAGCTTCCTCTCTTGCCACTCCCAGCCAGAAGAGCAAACAAAAACCAAACAAACAAGAATGTTGAGGTGGTAGCTATGGGAACAACTCTCACACCTGAAGAAGATATCTCCACCAACAGGAATTCCTACACAACCTCCCTGGGATAGCCCAGGCATTCCAACTTCCCATGATCTCAGACACCTCTAAGCTGAGCTTCTCTTGGTGCCTCTCACCACCTCCCAAAAAACCCTTATGCCTCTCTCATCACTGAGCACTTCTGACCATACTTCTAATCACATCCCTAGACCTTCGTCCAATAATTCATTCAGCCTCTCTCAACAGCAGTTCCAGAAAACCCATCCTCCCCACTATCTTCCCTCCTCTAGGGAAAAGGCTACACAGATGAATATGGGGAGAACTTCCACTCTATTTCTGGGGAGGGCAGGGACAATAAGCTCTCTCACACACACAGCACTAAGGTGGGGAAGTCAATGAGCTTCCAGTCCTCCAAGAGAAGTGTCACGCATTGCTGCCAAGAGGTTGACGAGTATCTGATGAATGTATGAGTCTTTGCCCTAATTTCCTGTTTCCAGCTGACATGTGGTTAATGTAGCGTTTGCCTCATCGATGACTCTTCTACCTCAGCATTAATTTCCAAGGAGAGGGCTGCTAGTAGGGGCTGTTCCTCGGTGATGCAGAATGCAGGTCTAAAAGTCATTGTTTCCACTTGCCACAGAGGAGCAATACACAGAAGTAACAGGTATTCAGGACAGGAGAATAAGTAGTGAATTTCTATGCTAGTCATTCACTGAATGAAACATAGCAGAAAAGAGCAGTTCTTAACAAGACTAAAAAAAGATTCCACATAGAAATGATAATTCAGTGGATGCTGCTATCTTGTGGCACACAGCTAGCCTCGGTCCAGGGTAGCAAACATCTTCATTAAATCAAGAAACCTTCCAAATTGGGTGTTTAGTCAAAAAGGAGCATTTCTGATCCATTGCATACTGAAAGTGGATTCTGCAGTCCTGACACTGACTAAAATAAGAGCCGTTTTTAGGTGCAAAGAATATTTCACACTTCCCATGCAGTAAGAGACTGAAGAGGCTGCTTCATGACAGAAGTCACATCTCTTTCATCATATGCCCATATATAAACAGTGTTAGGTTCACTGTGTGCTTTTGTTACTTTAACTGGAGTGACCAAACGGACCAATTTAAACACAATACTGGATTAACAAAAAGCAGTCAAGTAGCACTTTAAAGACTAACAGAATAATTTATTTGGTGAGTTTCTGTGGGACAGACCCACTTCTTCAGACTATAGCCATACCAGAACAGACTCAATATTTAAGGCACAGAGAACCAAAAACAGTAATCAAGGTGGACAAATCAGAAATAAAAATTAGAAAGTAGAAGGGCAGAAGGGCAGGGGAGTCAAGAATTAGATGAAGCCAAGTATGCAAACGAGCCCCTATAGTGACCTAGAAAATTCCCATCCCGGTTCAAACCGCATGTTAACATGTCAAATTTGAATATAAGAGGAGTTCAGCAGTCTCTCTTTCAAGAGTGTTGTGAAAATTCCTCTTCAGTACACACAAACTCTTAAGTTATTAACAGAATGGTCCACTCCATTACAATGCCAGCTAACAGGTTTGTGGATCATGAGTGTTTTTGTGTCTGTTTTGTGCCCATTAACTCTGTCTCAGAGAGTTTGAAGTCTGTCCAATATACAAAGCATCTGGGCATTGTTGGCACACGATGGCATATCTTGCTTTGTCCCCTGCCACTTCTTATCCTGGCTGTCTAGAGGGCCCTGTTTACAAATTATATGTAAAGCAATGGGTTTCTGACTTCAAACACCTTATCCTTGTAGTCACTTCTTGGAGCAAAATAAGCTTGCTTTAATTTTAATCTAAAACTAATCCAATATTGTGTTTAAATTGGTTTGTTTGGTCCCTCCAGTTAAAGTAACAAAATGTTGAATATTTACCCTTTAATATCTGAACTGTCAAGGCAAGGGCTGGACAGTGCACTACATATATTTTGGGAAAATCCAGTACTGGGAGCATGTTGGATTCCTCCTGCAACTACAGGTCAAAACTCTCTCATCCAGCACCCTCAGGGCCTAACCACTGATGGACAAGAGAATTTTCCAGATGATGGTAATGTACTAGACAATATTGACCTCTCAACATTTCTGCTGCTTACTGGGCTCTTTAAAAGACACTTGAGTAAATTACAGCACAGGACTGGTGACTGTAAACAAACTTTATGGGACCATGGGACACTTGGCCACACCCATGGCGAGTAGTTGTCGAGCTAAATAAAATCATGCCTGATGACAGAGTTCCAGATTAGAGAAGTTCGACCTGTAGTAACCAAGGCTGGTGGGAGCTAGAGTAGGACTGAGTGTTGCGGACAGGCTGCTAACTAAAGGCTACAGTTGTACACAAACATCACTGCACCCGCATCCCGTTGGCTGTTTGCCAGCAGACCAGGCTGTGAGCTACAACAGCAGCAAAGCACTGAGAGGCACATAGGGTTGCAGAGGACGAAGTCAAAACCTGTTACTGGCTAGATTAGGTGGCTGGACAGTGGGTTTTCAAAGAAGTTGGACCATGGGACTAAAGTTCAAAGCACAGAACCTGCAAAGCCATGTCATTCAAGCAAAGGTCTGTTTTGAACAGAACTTGGGAGTATTAACACAATTCTATGGTTCTAATGTTCATTTCTTAGGCACTATGCACCAGACAACAGAATGAGTATCTCTATAGCAGGGCTTAGCAACCTTTCCGAGACAGAGTGCCGAAATTTGACATTTTGACCCCTGCGTAAGGGCCAAGTGCTGCTGATCCTTTTTAAAGTCACAAGTAGTTCTGCTTAACAACAGCTTCGTTGGTGAATATGCAGAGCTTTACGGTTTAGGTGGCGATGGGTAGCACTATAGCTGGGCTTTTGTTAATCCAAAGGTGACATGGCTTTGAGCAAGCTCCTGCCTGAGTGAGGGAGGAGCAGTGGGACTGAGCTTCCACTTTGCACGCTGATGAAAATTGGCTCAGGTGCCACTCTTGCACTCGTGCTGGGGGTTGCTGACCCCTGCTCTATCGCATACTCTGACCTAATTTTCGGATGTCAGACAACTAACAAGCATGTTGCATACTGGCAGTTTGGCTTTTTCATGCCCTCTGGGATGTTCCATGCCATAAACTACTTCTGGCACTACAGCACAGATGCCCTTTTTTATTTGGTGATCTCTCTCTGACATGCATGCAGCTGCCTGCAAAATGCTGCTTTCCTTACAATTTTCTTTTTGAAGCCAACCTGCTCAGTGACAAACTGACAGTTAATATGTCCTGTGTGGAATGGGACTGGAAGGAAAGTAGGATGAAATAAGATTTGTATGTAACCATCTTGAGTCATTAACACAGAACTTAAGTTTAAAAACTTGGGGAAAAGCAAAAAAGTTCACACCACAGCTTTAACTTACTTACATTTCAAAGTCTGCATGTAGTACTACACCCTCACAAGAGTCCTAGTCACACATTTTCTTGAGAAGAATAGATTTGTATTCTAGCAGGTGAAGAGTTTAATGGAAAAAATTAGTAATACTTTAAAGTAGCGAGTAGGTTTTATACCTCAGCTGGAAAAATGCACTACAGTTTTGCAATATTGTATTAAGATACGCATTTAACAGCTTAGCCAATAATAAAAAAAAAAAGTTACACTTAATCTGTTGTGGTTGACTTAACGTTGGCGTGAGAAGTGTAATGTGTACATTTCCTGGATGGTGCCCCTTTTAAATTGTGGACTTAATATGCTGTGCTCACATAAAAGACTAGTAGAATTTAATGAAAATAGCCAATTCTTTACCCTGTATACAAGGGGTCAGCAAACTTTCTGAAACAGAGTGCTGAAATTTGACTTTTTGACCTCTAAAAAGCATCACTGGCACTCAGACCATACATAAAGTCATTAACAGTCCTACTTACAACTGCTTCATTTATAAATTAAGATGCAGAACTTTACTGTTTAGGTGATGGTTGGTAGCATTACCTAGTCTATTGTTAATCCACAAGCAAATTAGCTTTCAGCAAGCTAGGAGGGGCAGGGTTGAGCCCCGGCCTCATCTGCCATTATTGGCACGTGTGCCAGGGGTTACTGAGCTGTGAATACACACCATGCACGTACATTATAGATGGAAGGTACATCAGTTCATTTAAATAAAGGTTGCAGGAATATTTATATTATAAGAGAGAGCTGATTACACTTTGTCTAAATATTCCAGCAGGTTTTCCTTAATCTAGGAAGAAGTTTGTTTTGTATGGTTTTCCAAAGTTTGAATTGTCTGTTTTGACTTAATTTTTCAAATACATAAATAAAACCTGAACTGCTTTTAATGTTTCCTGTATGTTAGCAATAGATTCTCAAATATTTAAGATTCAGACCGCCACATATGCAAGAGTAGGGACCGTCAATACTCTGGTGAAAATGGATTATGATTTGTCAAAGTTGTGGGTTATTCCAATATCCAGTATGCATGTGTGTTACATTTCATAGAGTAACATTACAACCTGGTTCTACCTGAGTGTACCGTCTTAGGAAAGTTTTATACTACTGTGACATCTACCGGGATACAGTCCGGACTGTTCAAATGCTGTGTCTAAACTTTCCAACCCAGAGTGTCTTTTACACTGCTTTGCTAGTGAGAAGTATCTTCTCCAGGCTTTGCGCCACAGTCCCAGCATATACAGTTACTCCTAGCAAAGCTAAATGAACACTCTCCCAGCCAATCATTAACTACATACAAAGGAGTAAACCCTGCAAGTTCTTAGATCCAGCCTTGCACTCTGGTAAATGTGAATCTTGTACAGTGCAGCAGGCTACTGAGTAGTACAAGCTCATAAAGTTAGTCATACAATCATAGGGCAATGAGTATGCTTCAGCCCCACTGGACTGAGTGAATACTTCCCAAACACTTCAAAAAACACACTTGTGTAGATGAAGTAGTAAGTCACATTTATGAACTAAAGAAAGATCAACCAAGTGATTATATGTCTTAAAGCATATAAGTCAGACTTTTTCTTTTTAAACAAACACAGAAGGTATTTCCTAAAACTTTACAAAGCTAAATAAGATTTCAAAGAAAAAGAAAGAATCTCTCACCAGTCTATAAAGATCTATCAGAGGAGTAGCTGAGTTAGTCTGTATCTTCAAAAACAAGTCCTGTGGCACCTTATAGGCTAACATATTTTGGAGCATAAACGTTCGTGGGCAAAGACCCACTTTGTCAGAAGCATGAGTGGGGGTTCCAGAGGAGCGTCTAAATTTATAGGTTCATGAAAAGGAGGGAGTCCCAGTCAAGAGGAGGGCCAGAGTTGACAAGGTCAGGTTTGTCATGGAGGATGTGGCCATTATCAGCAGCTAACATGGAAGTGTGAAATCAAGAAGAGATACCAAGTCAATTCAGTCAGAGGGGGTGTGGCCCATTATCAGTAGCTTATGTGGAGGTGTGAACACAGAGAGGAGAAACTGTTTTGTAACTCGCCACCCACTCCAAGTCTCTGCTCAATTCTTGGTTGATGGTGTCAAATTCGCAAACGAATTGCAGCTCTGCAGTAAAAGATTTAAATGTAGCCATCCTGCAACAAAAAATCAAAAACAGACTCCAAAGAAAAACTGCAGAGCTGCAATTCATTTGCAAATTTGACACTATCAACCAAGGACTGAACAGACACTGGGAGTGGCTGGCCAATTACAAAAGCAGTTTCTCCTCTCTCTATGTTCACACCTCCACATTAGCTACTGTTAGTGGGCCACATGCTTTCTGACTAAACTGACATTGTCAACTCCAGCCCTCCTTTTGACTGGGATTCCCTCCTTTTCATGAGCCTATAAATTTAGGCCCTCCTCTGGAACCCCGAATCACGCATATGACGAAGCGGGTCTTTGCATGAAAGACCAGAGGCGTGTCATTGCACCAGTGGGAGTAGTTCTACCTTGAAAGCATTCCAGCTTTATAGAAACACGAAGTCCTATGGCACCTTATAGGCTAACAGATATTTTGAGCATAAGCTTTCGTGGGCAAAAAGAGTGTGAGTGGGGGTTCCAGAGGAGGGTCTTTTCAGAGTCAGAACGAAATTTCTTTTCTGGAATTCTGGTAGAAACTCTGAATACTTCAGTCAAAAGTTTTGAAAGAAGTTTTCATTTTCTGACTTGCCTTCTGTGGTCGGTAGGAAATTACCTAGCCTTTGGATAGGCTGGATATAGTCTTCTGTTGCATGATCATACACTTACTTTTCCCACTGAAATCCTCATTTTCAAGTCTGAGAAAGGATGAAGCAGCACTGTGTGGTGAATCGGATGAGAGCTGACATAGTATTACCTCAAAAAAAAAAAAAAAAGACACCCTTGAGAGAATGTATCTGTATCCCTATCTACCAACTCACATTGTATTAATGTGTCACACACATACACTCTATTAACACAATGTGAGTTGGTAGCTAGGGGTACAGATACATGCTTTCAGGGCTGTCCTCTTTTTTTTAAAATGTTAACCCTTGCTGACAGCATTTCAGCCTTATTCACTGTGGGTGTGTCTACACTACAGCCCCGTTTTGAAAGGATGCCTTTCGAAATTGAACGTCGAAAGATGGCCCTTTGAAATGGAGCATCCACACGTGCAAACAGGGACTGAAGGTTCAACCGTCCTTTCAAAAGGCCCCCAGTGCATTTTTGAAGGCGTGTCCACACATCTCAGGGCGCTCTTTCAGAAGAGCGAGCTGGAAGTGCCACAGGCAGAGTCCTATGGCAGACGAGCCCTTCCAGGCCACCACACACTGTCCCTTTAAAGGGCTCCCCCAGCCTGCACACGCCAAGGTCCAGCTACCTGTTCCCAGACACACAGGGAGAAGGAGCAGAGGAGGCATCCTGGGCCCCCATGGACCCTGAGCAGGCCCCCCCGCACCCCGCCACATCATTGAGACCATGGCTGGTGTACTGGCCATGGTCCTGCCTGCTGTGCGCCAGCAGCTCTGGGTGGTCACCTTAAATAGCCACCCTCACAGAGGCTGTCCTCAGGGTGCTACATCCCCACCCAGTCCCCCAGTCAGCTGGTGCTGGAGGACTGAAGCAACAATCGGTGGCTACAGAACTTCAGGATGACCAAGGGGACATTCCTGGAGCGTGCTGCTGGCTTGCCCCACGACACCCACCTGAGGCTGGTGCTCCTGCTCCAGGAAAGAGTGGCCATTGCCCTCTGGAAACGGGCCACCCCGGACAGTCACCAACCCATGAGCAACCAGTGTGGGGTGGGCAGGGCCATCGTCAGGGCCATCCTCAACGAGGTAAGCTGTGTCCAGGTCACACCTAGACCGCATGGGTGGGGAATTGGGGGCACCCAGGCAGGGGGCACCCTTGGGAACTGGAGGAGGCAGCCCCTGCCAGGGACAGGGCAGGGACAGGCAGGCACACTGCATCTCACCCCACACTCATGAGCATGCCCCCCATGCCCTGAAGGTCATCTGGGCCATCAACGTGGTGCTCCTGAAGCAGCTGGTCCATGTTAGGGACCTGAACGACACCATCTGGGGCTTCAAGGAGTTGGGCTTCCCCAACTGCTTTGTGGCCCTGGACAGTACACGCATCTTCATCAGGGCTTCAGAGCACTGCTGCAGGGCCTACGTAAGCCTCAAGGGCTACCATTCTGTGGTCCTGAAGGCACTTGTTGATGCCAACAGTCACTTCCAGGACATCTGTATGGGCTGGTCTGGCCATGCCACCAACACCAGCATTGTCCAGAACTCGGGGCTGTAACGCTGCATGGCCTACAAGACCGTCATCCCCAGATGGGAGCTCCCCGTCAGGGACGCCACATTGCAGCCCTGCATCACAGTGGATGCGGCCTACCCCCTGCAGGCCTGGCTGATGAGGCCATACACACAGCACACACAGCCTAGTCAGGATGCTTTTAATAAGCGGCTGAACCAGGTTCAGACTACAGTAGAGCGTACATTCAGCCACCTGAAGGGACATTTTCGATGCCTCCACACCAAGCTGGAGGTGGGCCTGCCCAGCATCCTGGCAGTGGTCGAGGTCTGCTGCACACTGCACAGCCTGGTGGAGGTGAAGCACAAGCCCTTCATACAGGGGTGGGCCACCGAGGCAGGGCACAGGTATGAACCGTGCCACCAGGCCCAGCAGAACAGGCTGCGGGTATGGGAGGGCCTGCGCCAGGCCTTCTAGTGGAGGCCATGGCGACACCCCCCCCCGCCCCCAACCCTGAGCGCGTGCACACACACACCCCCCACGGTAAAATGCAACAATAAACTGTTTACTGAACATTAACTGTGCCCCTCCATGATTGAGGGAGCTATTTACAGGCAGGAGGGGGAACAACTAACGGACCAAGGGGAAATATTTAAAGATGGGGGGAGGGGAAATATACCAGCTAACAGGGCACTGGGGGAGAACTATTTGCAGGGGCATAGTGGCCCTGAGTGGGCACCCTACAGGCTCCAGGGGGCTGGGTTTGAAGCAGAGGGCTTTACTTATCAATGGCCAGGATCCCCATTGCCTGCACCCACCCCTTCCTCCCATGTCTTCGGCCCCATCACAGTCAGGCCAGGCCTGGCAGCACAGGGAGGTAGAGGCACAGCTGGGGCACGGTCCTGTGGCGTCACTGGGGTCAGCACAGAGGACATGCAGGGGGAGGCCTCCATCTGGCCAGTAACATGTAGGCCAGGCAGATCAGGCTGGCCAGGGGGAGGTGGAGTGGGAGCAGAGACTCAAGGTCAGGCTCATGAGAGGGTGCCACTGTGGGGGGAGAGCAAGATGGGAGATCGGGGGACGGGGATGGGACAGGACAGGCAGGTGACGGGAGCACAGTGGGGGAGTGATGTGCAATGGGGCAGCGGCCAGGGCCAGGTGGCCAACTACGGCCTGGGTCAGGGTGTCCAGGCTGGCAACCACCTGGTCCCAGGCCGGCCGCTCCATGGTGAGCCACTCCCCACAGTACACTCGTCAGGTCCTGCAGGGCCACCATGCGGGCTGCATCCCCTGACTCCTCCTCCCTGCCCTGGTGGCACCAGCAGATAGCTGGATGGTGGCCCCATGCAGTCCCCAGTTGGGGTCCAGGCCGCTCTGCCTCACCCTCTGTAGTCTGGCTCCCTGGGACCACTGAGGGGCTGGTCCAGCTGCTGGAGCTGTGGAGACATAAGGGGGAGAGGAACAGGCCATTAGTCCCCAGCAAAGGCCCCCCGTAAAACTTCCCCCTCCCTACCCCATCCTGGGGGCCCTGCACGGACCACATCCCAAGGACCCCATCTGGGTGCAGGGAGCGCTAGCTCTCCTCAGCTCCCTGGGCCCTCCACAGCCGGGCAGTCCATGGTGCCGAGTGCTGCGCATCAGCCTTCTGAGGCCAGGAGAGTGCGGCTGTCTGGCCTACCTGTGCCCCGGAGCTGACAGCCGCGTGGGTGGGCTGCAGCCACCCCAGGCAGGACTGCACATCCCCTCCCCTACCCTCCCAGCAACTGGCATGCACGGCACATACCTCTGGGTCCCTCCAGGAACTTGGGCAATGCAAGATCAGAGGGGGCCAGGCTGGATGGGCCAGATGGGACATCGATGATAAGAGCCCCCCCTCATCACTTATGCCCTGGAGCCTCTGCAGGCGCCTGGTGCTGGCTGCTGGTTCAGGGCTGTCCTCTCCCTTGGTCCCCGTCTTGGTTCTGGGGTCTGCCGTGTCAAGGTTCATGGCCTGGGGTCCCGCCTCCTTGGGCCCAAGGAGGTGGTCCAGTTCTTAAAGTATGGGCAGCTGGTGGGCACTGCCCCTGACTGCCCAGCCATGTCCCAGGCCCTGCAGTAGCCCTCCTGGAGCTCCTTCACCTTGGACCTCACCTGGTCTGGGGTGCAGGTGGGGTGACCCCAACCAGTGAGGCCCTTGGCAAGGCGCTGCAATGCCACAGCGTTCTGCCGCCAGACCCCTGTCTGATGCAGGGCCTCCGTCTTCCCGGAGGGTGAGGAGGTCCTGCAGCTCACCCTCGATCCACAAGGGGGCCCAGTGCTTCGGTGCCTGGCTCCCCTCCTGGGAGGGCTCCCCAGTCTCCTTGGGGGGGGGGCGCCCTGGTGCGGGCAGGGGCCCTGGGGAGGGCACTGTTGTGTCTGGGGTGTTGCGGTTGGCAGCAGGCTGTGTAGCAACGCGGGCTCCCTGCATGCACTCAGCTTCCTGCCTGGGGCTTTGTGGGAGCCTGAGTCTAAACACAGGTGGACGCTGGAGCCATGGAGCTTTGCTTGTGCTGCGAGAGGCACCACTGGCTGCCAGCTGATCGCTGCCATGGAGGACTCCTCCTTTTGGAACAGCAGGCCATGGAGCGTCTACACTCACTCTCTCAAAATCATTTTTCCAAAGGGAGTGCTCTTCCCACCACGGGAACAGAGGGCCAGCTTTGAAGGAACAGCCCCGTACTTTCGAACGTTCACAGGGTGTGTTTAACAAGAGGTCCCGTGGCACCTTATAGCCAAAGGACTTCTTGTTGCTCTCGAAGACACAGACAAACATGGCTACCTCTCTTATAGGGTGTGTGTAGACACTCTGCGGGTTGTTTCCAAAGACATCCATCTTTCAACCTCGCTTTCAAATGTACTTGCTAGTGTAGATTCATCCTGCAAGTGTTCAATGTTTATTAGTGAAACTAACATTCACTTCCTCTTTTAAATTCCAATACTCATTGAAGGCAGCTGAGACTCTCCCATTGACTGCAATAGGCATTGGATCAGGACCTCATTCTACAAGTCGTATAATAGTAGAAAACTGCAATGAATTGTTTGCAGTATCCCAGGACCAACATGGCAACCATGATACTGTAGAGACAGGGTGAGTAAGACAGCATCTTTTATTTGACTAACTTCTGCTAGAGAAGCACGTTTCTGAGCTACACAGGCCTTCTTCTTGAATTGCTAGTCAGATACAGACTTTGGAAAAATGTATTAAATTAGATAAGTTATTGTGAATTATGTATTTCATTAGGGAAAAAAGAAATCAGAAGAAACCCAAAAAACAAATCTACTTTTATACATAAATAAAGGTAGGTTTGCTTATTGTAAGTGTTTTGGCTGACTGTCAGCCAAAGCAGCAGCATCCTGTTTGTAACTAAAAAAAACTGACTTGTAACTCTAAAATTCTTGGTCTGTGCAAGTAGCATAGTAAAACAAAAGCCAAGAGGAAATTATTAGCTCTATGGACCATCAGCTATGCATGCTCACTCCCCAGGAAGACACACTGGCAAATAAAAATCAAACTGCCACAAAAACAAGCCAGTAAAAATTGTAAGAGGACAACTAGTGGGCTGAAAACAGAATACAAATGTCTTTAGAATCAAGCAGATAAGAGTATTAGAAGGATAGAAAAAAAATGTATTTAATCAGGTAAGTTATTGTGAATTGTATATGAAAATATTTTAATTAGGAGTTTAAAATGAAAAATATAGATTAAGGCACAAAATAGGTTGCTGAGTAAACTGTGGTTTACTAGGCATAACAGGTGATTTCAGGTATGCAATTCCAGCTACGGCATTTACGTCGCTAGAATAGACAAATCAGAATTGACTTTCTTCCCTAGTGTAGTCCGAGCCTCTTTAGTCTCATGTCTACGTCCCTTACTTCATGCAATAGCATGGAGTACAGAGGCTGATGGCCAAGCTCTGACGATTTTGCCACATCTTCACCAGATGTGCAAAAACAAACTCCAGAAGAAGCACAAAGTTAGGAAACAGAGGAAAAAAAAAAACCCTAGATAATTGTCAAGAAGAGTGAAGAAAATACAGGAAAAGAAAATAGACAAGCACATCAGAAACCAGATTTTTAAGATCCATCCTGTTCCCATGGAAGGTAATTGGATCATTTACTTTTCTTGCCTTCTCTGTTTTTGCATATATATGTAAAATCACAGGTGGTAATAGCATTGTCGTAGGTTACATCTACACAAGAAGCATCTGTCTACAGAAGTTACTGTCAGAAGAGATGTTCCAACAAAACTTCTGTCAACAAATCACATCTTCACATAAAAAAATAGATCAGTCTTTTGACCTGCTCTGTAAAGTGTACCATGGCATCTACATGGCTTTTTGTTGACAGTTTCTCTTGACAAAATTCTTTGTGCGTAGGTGCCCTGTGAGTTTGTTGACAAAACTCTCTAGTGTAGATGTAGCCTCAAAGTATACAATAAAGGTTACAAGACTGTTTGACCTTAAATCCAAGTGGATCTAAAATCTGACAACAGCACGGAGTGAACAAGATAGAGTCTGTTGCAAAGCAAGAATATTCCTACAATTAAGGCTTTGAGATAGGACTCGAGAAATCTGGGCTCGGTTCTGCCTCTGCTGCATTCCATGAAGTTACACCTCAGTAAGGTTGGGACAATTTTCAAAACTGACAGGGGTTGCAATGTGCTCAGTGATTACACCCATAGGCACCACAGAAAACAAATGCCTTATTCGGCTCAGACTTTGGACCATGTATGACAGGTGAAGCTCAGTGCCACTCTGTAAAGGAGGAGATATAAATACTGAACAGCTGCAGCGTTCATTGAGCACTATCCATCTGAAAGCACTGAATGAAGCAGGAGAAGAAATGTGTGATCATGTAATTAAGGATTGTTTGCAATGCACACACAACAAGAAATCAACATGAAAAATAAAAGGTGTAGGTGAATCTAATTTTGCTATTTCCTGCCTTTTGAGTGCTTCACTTTGCAATCTTAATGCGCTAAAGATTATTTTGGTATAGAATATGAATATAGTTTCTATGCAGCACCAAATACTTTAAGACTAACTTAAAGTAAAACCTAAGTGAAATATTGAAATAAAGTAAATACACGTAAGTACATTGTGGAATACAGTTTTCATTCATTTCATGGCACCCATAAGCTTCTTACACACCAGTGTGTGTGCGCGCGCATCTGTGTGGGTGGGTGGAGTGCACAAGCCAAATATCTACACCAACCCTTCAGATGCAACTGTGGATGAGGATAATGCTTTTACGGGTCTGTAAACTAACAGTAAACAAAAGAGTCTCGTGTTCTTGAGTTTACTCATTTAAGAAATTTGCTCATTGTAGTCATGGAGCTTAATAAATAATGCTATAGCCCCAAATTATGCCAAGAGTTCTGTTCTAAAGACTTTAAAGCATTTCAGACAGCAAATGCTGTTTCAATGTTTCCCACAGTTCAAGTAGCTACAAAAGCTAAGCAGTGAAGCTCAACCACAAACGCCGGCTAAGCTGTGACTTCATTTCCTTTTAAAAGACAAAAAACCCCTTTTTCTTCTAATTTTATGTGCCTTACTTTTATAGATTTGCACTAAATACACTGTAGATCAACTTGTGCTGCTTTACATAGCATGAGATTTAAAGTTGTCAGGTAGACATCTTTTAGATTTAAGATTAATAAATGATTCCTTCGGTTTTATAATACACAAAGGCACTTGAACAAACCTCGCCATTTGCTCAGACTTCATAGCAATACTTTCTGGTTGGGTTACCAAGACAAGCCGTTTGGACCATGCCAACTATTTTAAAATACAGTTACCTAAAAGGCAGTGAAGAACTTGACATTATGTAAGCATAAGTGAAGTCAACATTTTCAAATGTTAAGCTGAGAAGCCAAGGTAAACCAACCAAAATGTTAGAAGGCCTGATCAATTCTCTGATTGGTAGTTGCAGGGAGAGTTTGAGATTAAATGAGTCAGACTGCTTCTAATCACTGGAACATAGGGAACAGCCAGTACAGATACAGACTGGTGTACAGCTATTCTGTAGTATTTCAGTAATTGTTACAGCCTACTGGAAACAGACCAAGAAGATGAGTCACATGACTGGATATTTCAGCACAATGAACTGGGTAGTCAAGAGGGAGAGGAATGGAGCAGGTTCTGTACTTTCCCCTCACTCCCTCATCACAGCTCCATCTGCTCCTCCACCCACAACAAGTGACACTCCTCTCCCCTACACTCACCCCACCCTGAATCCTGCACACCTTGTGTCCCCCCCCACAAGCCCCTCATATATCCAGCCCTGTGACTGCTGCACCCCGCAACCCTTGTCCTAACTCCTGCATCCTCCTACACCTCAACTCCTCTGCTCTGCCCCTCACACTTAAATTTCTTCCAGGTACTCTTTTATCCCCAACCCAGCCCTAAGTTCCCCCACAGGGGAAAGTGGGGCAGATTGCAATAGGACAGTACCTGTAAAAAGTTTAATTACTTTCACCCTGGCTGAGAAATCCTGAGCCTTTCAAAGAATTCAGCATTTTAAAACATACATACATACATACACACACACACACACACACGTTATGTGGCCAATAGAACTGACCACTCTTTAGACAAAAAGAGGAAGATGTTTTCAATTGACTTGTCAGATAACATCAGAACCATTATCTGAACCTTTGGTTAAGCAGCAGCACCTGAGAATATCCAGCATTGATTAAACTGCCAATTATTAGTTTGATAGTATTCTAATTTCTCTGCCTGTTATGTTTCGGATGCAATGAGTGGTGGCCAAGATTTGCTACTCAGACATGCACAGACTAGGAGTATCACATATGTACAGTAAACTCTTTCATATCCTGTATTCTATTATCCAGAACTCTCAAATAACTGGCATTTCAACCATAATTAAATTTTAGTTATGTTTTCCATAAGTACAGTATAGCAAAAGTAAATGCAAAGACAGTATAAGCTTACAGTGTACAATACTACTGTTAGTAAACAAAGTACTCTGCAAACATTTGTGTTTCTTAATATCTAATCTTGTTTTTTCTTTTGTGTTATGCATTGTTAGGTATATCCTCTCTATCATCTAGAATATCTGGCAACCTCCCAGTTCTGGGGCTGCCAGCAGAGAGCTTACTGTAATTTTGAACTGAGGTGACCTTATCTGATAATAAATACAATAATGTGTCTGCCTTTTTTAATTCTACTGTAGAATTGGTTAATTGAACCAAACACTCATAATTCCATTGGCACAAGCTTGACAGGACATAAAGATCTCTCTTGAAGATATATATCATGCAGATATCAAAATTTCCTGTCCAGACCAATAGGGATTTTTAAAAAAACCTGACTTTTATAGCAAAATCATAGTAAGACCTTGAATTAGACAAGTAGACTTATGATCTCTTGACATTTGCAACATGTTTTATAAAGTTCAGTTTCTGACAGCCTGACTACTATGATGTAACAACCTTTGTTTTATCTTCTATACCTTTTTACATTCAGAGCTATTGTGACTAATAAAACTAATACATTTTAATAGAACTCCATACTATACTTCAGGTAAGAAATGTAGTAGAGATTGAGTACCTGATTTTAAAATAGGCATTTTATAACTTCTCTGACACACAGAGTGATAGGCCCATACCAAAACTGCAGGCAGGTCCAAATAGCACCAAGCTTTAGAAAAGTTCATGTTAAGGCACCTGCTTTTCTGAAATTTCCAGGGAAGAGTTGTGCCATAGTTCCCAACTGAAAATAATCAAACAAAACTTGGGAAAGGGTATTTATCAGATTCTATCAGAGCTCTGGGATACTGACAAACCTGAAGCTCAGCTTACAAACAAGCAAATGAGGGAATTGGGGGATCTACACAGACTCCTATGCACTAAACCAATTCCATTTCATAAGACTGAAATAAAATCAGAAAAGGTTTTTAAGCCTCCTAGAGGCCAGGGCTATAAATAAGTAGGAAATACCTGTATTATTATTTTGGCATTTTGTTTAAAACCCATCTAAAACAAAATTAGCAATAGTACCTTTGTGCTGAATGATTTTCAGCAATGGCATATGCAAAAAGGGATAGGTTGAAAACCCTTGACTTGACAGAGAGTTACTAGGACAAAACAGATCAAGCCAAACCCTAAACTCACTAGTGTATTTGTTTTCTCTTCTTAGTCCACTGAAGTTTATCTGAGATTGGAGGTTTTGGGGTGGCAAAGCCCTAAGCAAACTCTTTACCCTAAACAAACTCCCACCAAACTTCATCTTAGTTTACCTGACTAAATGCAAAAAACAAACAAACTAAGCAACTGATGAGTTAACCCATCATGAGTAAGTTCCTTACTAGCTCTTAAATATTTCTAAGTTTGTGAGAATGAATTCAAACAAAAAGTACAAGATGAATGATAAAACACTACTAACCTCCTTTTATCCTGTAAGTTACAGCACAGTCAGAGGGAAAAGAGGTGTCTTTTACTTGGTAGGAGACCATTAGTAACTAAATCTTATTAAAGTAGGAGTTGCCTCACCTGGGAAGCTTTATAGACAATTCGAGGAAACTCTCAGCTGGGGTTAATACCCTCTTGTGGAAGAAAGCAAGCTTTTTTTCCCCCTTTATGTGTAATTTTTTTCAATTCAGGGAAGAAGCAGCTCCTCTTAATGCATATGTGCGCTGTGTAGTGATGTGTGGTTAATACATTTGTCCTAAAACTGGTCTATGTGAGGCATACAGGCTGCACTTTCAGGTCTGCTGAAAGTTTGAGGGGCAGTGCTGACCATTGTAAAAGCTCCCTCACCATACACGAAGGTAGGAAATCAGAATGCAATGAAAGAAAGTTGTTTATAGTGTGATAGTGCAGGAATCTTATAATAAATGGGAATGTAAATGTGCCTTTCATTCCTGAGTGTATAATTATGGGTTTGTTTAAAATGAGGTGTTAAGCTAATTAGTGACTAGTATAATTTGCAATGATTTAAGCATTCAATGAGTGAGCAAAATTAACGTAACTTAAACAGTGAGAAAATGGAAGGAGGGAAAAGCACTGTTTGGGATGGCATACATTACAATAGGTATTCTACTACTCACTATTTTGTTTGCAGCTAGTTGCTTTTCTTGTTATACCTCCTAGCTACTTGCACAACTTTTGAATGCTAATGTAGTTGCTCTGTTTTACACATGGTAGTTTTGTGGCCTTTCTCTCTACTGAATGGGTACGTGGGAGTTATGCCCTGGATGAACTTATTCCATATTGCTCCTATAAGCATTCTCTAGCAGAGCTATGTGTTCTGCATGTCAATAGCACCACAGTCCAATTCCTCTCAGTCTCTTCTGTGTATGTGGAGCTGGAGCTGTGGCAGAATACACCCCTCTCAGAAACCCAGTGGTGAGAGAGCAGTGGGGACTGGTAAATGATTGTGCAGCTCCTCCAGCTGAGAGGAGAGATGCAAAACCATGTGTGTCACAGATCCTCTTTAAATAGCCACTGTCAACTCATATCAACTCCAGTGGCCAAATTTTGAAAGATTTCATGCATCACAAGATGCAGAGCAGTGCTTAGTGGATGTTGGGAAAGCACCAAAGCAGATGAGGCACCTAAGTCTCTGCTTTAGGTGCCTAAATACATCTGAAAATCTGTCTCTTGATGAGCTCTGGAAACTCAAGTAGATCCATCAATTGCAGAGTATCTACCAGAGAAGACATCTACTCCCCTATTTACCTCTGAGACTCAGAAAGGCCTGACTTTGGAGAGAGAGCCAGTTGGTAATGGTGAGGGTATTTCTTGCTCACTCCACTCCCATACCAAAAAGGAGGCACACACCCTTCTCATCATGTTGTACTAGTAACCTCCTTGGCTTATCCATA
Organism: Carettochelys insculpta; assembly: GCF_033958435.1. NCBI lineage: Eukaryota > Metazoa > Chordata > Testudines > Carettochelyidae > Carettochelys > Carettochelys insculpta. The sequence continues at coordinate 20,569,473 of NC_134139.1, read as the reverse complement.
GTTTTCTTGAAGACCAGGAGATCATGTATTAATCTGTCAGGGTGTTGAAGTCACTCACAGCACCACTGTCTTAGTTAAAACTTAGGACAGGAAATATAGGCTGTGGAGGCCTCGCATTTTCCCCATTGCTACTCCCATTAGGACACAGACACTAGGGAGTCACACTTGGAAGAATTGCTTAGGAGGAGACCTCTTGCATGTGAGGTCAATACAAATTATATGACCTCCTCATACTTACACTGAACAGAGTAATTATCACCTGAGACAGCAGCACTGCATGATGGGCAGCTGAATCGTGCACCCTTAGCCAGGTAATACAGACAAAGGCAGATGCCTTCTTGGGTTTCCCTAGCTGCTAGAGCAGTGACTTTGTGAGGAATTACCAACTGCTTCACTCGCTGATTCATATGGGTGAGTTTTTGTTCTGTGGTTTTGCAGTTCTACAAAGTATTTTTGGGTATGTGAGCTCAGGGGTTATAACAAGCCAGCAGCCACAATACCATTATCAAGAAAGCCTGGCTGTCCGTGAGCAGCCAGTATCTTCATCTTCAGGCTTCCCTTCAACAGCAGAATGGGTCAAATGTCAGCAATCCTGTCAGTGTTTGTAACTGATAGGATGTGCTTGCTGCAAGCTGATTTCCTGTGAGTTTTCCAGGGAAATGAACCAACACATCCATCTATCCCTGCCAGCTGCTCCTCTGGGTGCATGTTTTCTGGTGTTTTTTCTGAGATGGAAGACAATTGTTTAAGAACAAAAGCTGACTTCACTGGGGCAATTCACGTAGGCTGTGTCTACACTACAAAAATAACTTTGAAGTTGCTTACTTCGAAGTAAGCAACTTTGAAGAAGAGCATCTACGCACACCCTACTTCGAAGTTAAACTTTCAAGTAGGGCACCACTGCATTCCCAGGAAGGAAGTAAAGACTTTGAATTTGGGTTCTCTACAAAGTAAGAGAAAATGTATAGACTCTCTGCTGGCTACTTTGATATAGTGAATAATTTCAAAGTTAACTTCGAAGTTAGTTCCTAGTGTAGACACACCCATAGACAATGGAAACTGGGCATGCATTGCTTGCATATATACACAGATGCAGTCTGTCTATGTACAGGAACAATATTTCCCAAGCATGGGTTCATATTTCGATTGTGATCATTAAAAATCCATCAGCGCAAAAGCCAAGTGTGTTCACAGGGCCATCGTCCTCAGCCTTGGGATCATGAATATTCCTAGGGTCCCAACGTTACCTTCAGGATCTAAGCAGATATTTTGAAAATGTAAGTTAAATTGTGCCTGGTGTCTGCACAGGTAGAAGGGACAAAAAACTTGTGATGTGTAACCCACACACCTACTGGGTGTGGTTCACTATCTCACGTAGTGGCAGCTAAATCGCTTATAGAGAGAAAGAATGAGTTTCCTCTACAGCCTTAGCTGAGAGCCAGATGGCTTTTAGCTCAAACTGTAGAGGCTCCTGCACTAAACTCCTGAGGTCCCCCATGTGAGTCCATCTATCTGTAGTTACAGCTGCAGGTGAGGAGGGAATGAAAAATGGAAGGAGGAAGAGCCGTCACCGGAGTAACACCCCTTCCCCTTGTAGCCTAGTACAAATGTCTGTTAAGCCCACATCCCATGACTCCCCACTTGCAGATCTATGTACCCATGGGCAATCTCACCGCAGTCAGTGGGGTTCTGTTCGGTGCAGGGGTTCATCCATGTGCAATTTCAGGGTCAGGGCTAAAGATACCTTACTGCTTCATGGTATGAATGCATCCTCTAGAGCAGTCACTGGCATGAGGAGCTGCTGTAAGAGACAATGCTGTTCAGAAGCTAATGGCAGCTGGTGGGCGATACTCAGGCAGATGACTGCGGCCTCTTGCATATCTCCTCAGACGTTCTTTAGTGTGAACTGCTTACCCATTCTCCGACATGGAGGTGGGTCAAACAGCCTTTTGGGGGCCACAAATCCACACCAGAGGTCATCTGCCATGTGCCAAGCCAGACTGGTAATTGCAAATTTGTGGAGCTGTTCATACTTGAGCCCTCACAAAACCTAAATGTAGACCTCTAAGGCAGATCTATCAACAGCTTGGCACATCTGACTGTCCCACAGCCCATTCGTGTGGAAAGCTATTCTGCCTGCACGTGGATGAGGTCACTGGTAAGGTTTTGTTTGATAGTGAGTTGGGAAAGTTGGAGGAATTTGGGTGTTTATCAGAAATGTCTCTAGCCACTTATGGCAGGTGTTATCAGCCGTTCTGTATGTGATGTGAAGATGACAAGGAATCCTGCAGTCTTTTCCCTTAGCTTTCTATTTTCGTGTTTTCAAGGTTTAAGTGCTGTCCCTGAACAGGGGTGTATTTAAGCATGTGCTCTAGCACTTTCTTGAATTGCCATTAACATCAGGGTTGGAGACCAGGCCCATAGGTCCTTTCAAAGGAAGATGAGGCTCTGGGCCATAATTTTCCAACCTTTGGTCATATAAGTCCCATTCCCTTCAATGTGATTAAACACATTTGGGTTCCAGGATCTATCCTACATATAATAGGGCTGGTAAAGCAGGTCAGCTAAAACAAGAACAGTCTTTAAGAGCAGAAGAGGCTCTCAAAATGTAGAGTGTTTGTTTGTCTCAAGAACTAGCCAAATCTTGGCCCAGAACACAAACCTATGTGTAAATAGTTCACTTTATCCCATACTTGCACTTTTCTACATCTTCACTTACTTGTCTTCTCCAGCTCAGAAGTGGAAAGAAAGGCTGTCCTGCCAGCTGATTATCTGACCAAAGTAGTCTGTATAGCTGCATCTACACTATGAGAGAAAATCGAGTTTGAAGGAGTTAGCTCGATATTAAAACATCACTATCTTCATTGCTAATGCTATCAGCTCAATTTATTGAGCCATAATACAAAATGTCGATATTACAGGATGGGTACACCATCAATTTCTAACTTAAAATATCAAATAAAGGCTAGCGTGGAAGCGCCATGTCCTTAATTTGAATTTATTAGCCTCCAGAAGTGTTCCATATGAATCCCACAAAGCTACGTCACGACCCTCCATGTATGGCCACTTCCTTGTCTGCCGTTCTCCATGTAGGGGTGCAGGAAGGTCACAGGAAGACTGCGAAGGTTCGATTGAATTTGAATTAGAATTAGAATTTGAATTCAGCAGCACCCAACCCTGCAAATATAAAGGGTGCCCGTTCTGAAAAATTTCCGTTGCCCATCACATTGCACCACATCAGTAGCCATCACACTGCATTGATGGCAATGGTATTGGTAGCCATCTCCTGCAATCATGAGCATTCAGGGTAGTGATCTGTTTGGTACTTTTCAGGGTCACAGGAGAGCCCCAGCATGGACCCACTAGGAGATTCTGGATCGTCTTGTGATTTGGGGAGACCAATTGGTGGCAAAGAGACTTTGGACGGCCAAGAGAAACGCAGCAATCTACGACAGATGTCGCGTCAGAGGATCACCTGAGGTTACCCCCAGGACTCCATACATTGCTGGGAGAAGGTGAAAGAACTCCAGCAGGCCTATCAAAAAGTCCAGGAAGTCAACCAGCAGTCAGGGGCAGCTCCACAGGCCGGCCACTATTGTGAACAGCTGCACATGCTTATGGGCAGCAACCCCACCGCGGAGCCCGGGCTTAATTATGACACTTCTGGAGGCCCTGGTATGGAATTCAGGGTGACCCCTGAGGATCTGGGTGCCCCAGAGGAAGAGGGCAATGGAGAGGAGGAAGGGGGCAACTAGCAGGGAACTGGGAAAGTTCTTCCCAACAGCCCTGAGCTCTTCACCATAGACCTGGAACCAGTCCTCTCCAGGACAGGCCCCTCCACTGTGGTCCCCTCCACAGCAGTCCCCTCCATGACGGTCACCTCCACGCCAGCCCCCGAGATCCCTGGACCAAGCTGTTCAGGTGAGTATTTATTCTGTATGATACAAGTGGGTTGTGGGTGGGTATTGGTATAGGGTTGTGTATGGGTACAGATTTGCTATGGTTCTGTACCCCTCAGAACAGCATGTTAATGTTTCTTGGGACAGAGCGCTTCTCCTTTCTGGAGATCTCCTCAAAGGCCTCATCCAGGCACTCTTGTATTTTTTTTCACAAGGTTCTTGGAAAGGCCTGACTTGTTGTGGCTTCCATAGTAGCACATTGTGCCATGCCAGGCAACCAGATAGCCATCTTGAGTCATGGTGCCATGCAGCATTTTAGCAAATTTCCAGGGCTTTTGGTCACACAGCATGAGCAGGTGTTCTTTCTCCCATCTCCCAACATGGTTTGAAGGCTCTGTGGGGCTTCTCCCCTCCATGTCCCTTTCCAACCAGCATTTCTTTTTATTTTTCAGGAATTCCCCATGCCCCACAGCTGCTGGGCTGTGGGGTGCAGAGACACCCCCATCTCTCTTTCCACCCAGCATTTCTTCTAATTTTTCAGAACTCCCAGGCACCATGCAGCTGCCTGGCTCTGGTGTCTCCCCTCCCATGTCCCTTTCCACCCAGCATTTCTTTTCACTTTACAGGACTCTCCTGTGCCCCATGGCTGCCAGGCTCTCTGAAGCATCTCCCCCACCCTCCATGTCCCTTTCCACCCAGAATTTCTTTTCATTTTTCAGGACTCCCTGGTGCCACGTGGCTGCCTGGCTCTATGGCATCTCCCCTCCCACGTCCCTTCCCCCCAGCATCTCTGGATCATTTATAGTATTTTTTTAAAATTCTTTTTATTTTACATTGAACCACCCCTCGCTTACATGTAAACATCCATGCAGCTGCAATAGAACCCTTCCCCACTATCCCCTCTACGCAGCTTGATCATCGGGGAGGATTGCTCCAGGAACAGACAAACATTTTTTTCTCCTGCACCAGGACACCTGGCTTGGACACCTGGCAGCTTCCCCTCCTTTGCAGCCCTCTCCTTCCCCCAAAAAGCGGACATTTGCTTATAGCTTACCATGTCCACAAAGAAATACACTGGATAAGTGATGGCCAATGATGTATTGTGAAATGTATGCTTACTATCCCATCCTTAATAGGCCTTAATTGGCCTTCAAAAGGGCAACTTTCTCTGATAGTAGACACAGAGACCCATTCATTCCATTTGAAAGCACATTATATGAATTGTATCTTAATTTTTACCTTCACTTTCCAGATGCAATGACCCAGTGTAGGAGAGAGGAACTGAAAGAGGAAGAGTTGCAAGCAGAATGTTATCCTGCAGCACATGGAGTGGAATGAAGCAGAACACCGAAGCCGACAAAGATACTGCTCAGTGGCGTCATAGTACAGCTGAGTGGCATCAGAGTCAGACTGAATTGCAGCAGAGAATGCTTGACTTCCAGCAGCTGCAAGTGGCAAAGCAGAGTGAGGCCATAGCAAAGCTCGTAAATGGCAGTTACGGAGAAAACCGAGGTCCTGCACTCCCTGCTGCAGCTGTGGCAAACAAACTCCCAACACAGCAGTGCAGGAGCCAATTCCTGCTGCCCAGAGACCCCTGAAGAGAGGTCTCCCACCCTCCATCATCATGGTCCCCAAGCACAGGGATAGAGGGCAAGGATAGCCTGCCACTCCAGCCCCAAGTGCCACTGCAAAAGGTTATTCAAGCACCCTTGAGAAGGTTTCTTTTCCCTGCCACTGAAACCTCTCCAACCCACAGAATAAAATCATTCCTTTGAGCTTGGTGTGATTTTTGTGGTGTGCAGGAGTGGTGGGGAATACAAATCCCAGTGAGGGGGGGGGCTGGGGAGGGATGAAGTCACAGCTGCCAGTCGCTACGCCCAGGTACTCAGCGGATGCGCAACACAGGGAATCCAGGCAGGTTGGGGGAATGGCTGAAGGCACAGCTGCCAGCCATTATGCCCAGGTCTACAGTGGATGCATGGCACAGGGAAACAGGATGGGTTGGGGGAAGGCTGAAGGCACAGCTGCCCACCATATGCATTCTACATACGGCAACTTAACCCCTTCCACTAAGTAAAAGCATTCATTCATTAAGACACAGTAGCTACATCTACACGTGTATGCTACATCGAAATAAGCTATTTCGATGAATAGCGTCTACACGTCCTCCAGGGCTGGTGCCGTCGACGTTGGGCAGCACCACATCCAAGTAGGCGCTGCAGGGGAGCGTCTACACGCCAAAGTGGCCCACATAGAAATAAGGGTGCCAGGCACAGCTGCAGACAAGGTCACAGGGCGGACTAGCACTTCCGGGGCAACAGCTAGCCGCTCCCTTAAAGGGCCCCTCCCAGACACACTCAGCCTGCACAGCACGCGGTCTGCAGAGCCACAGGCACGCACACCTCGGCGAAGCAGTATGGACCCCCAGCAGCAGCAGCAGCAGCCAGAGGTCCCCACAGCCGCCCCTGCAGGAGCAGTGCTCGCCCTGCTCAGTGCCATGCAGGAGGCAGCTGATCACCTTCTAGTCACACAAGCTGCCCTCAGGGGAGAAGGAAGCAGCCCCAGACCCTACTGTCCTCCGTCCGCCCCCCGCTGCACACGCCGCCGGCTGTGGAGCTACCCCACGAGCACCAACTGGTGGGAGCAGCTGGTGCTTGGTGTGTGGGACAATGACCGCTGGCTCCAGAACTTTCGCATGAGCCAGCAGACATTCCTGGAGCTCTGCCAGTGGCTCGCCCCCGCACTGAGGCACCAGGACACCGCCATGCGGTGTGCCCTCAGCGTCGAGAAATGGGTTGGCATCGCTGTCTGGAAGCTGGCCACTCCAGACAGCTACTGATCCGTGGGGCAGCAGTTTGGCGTGGGCAAGGCCACCGTCGGGGCTGTCCTCATGGAGGTAAGAGGACCCATGAGGAGGGGGAGGGAGCCCTGAGGGGGAGGGCAGCACTGCGGGGGGAGGGCCAGACACAACCTGCACACCCTTCACTGGTGCTCTCCCATGTCCTTCCCCTGCAGGTCGTCCGCACCATCAATGCCCTGCTCCTCCACAGGCTAGTGCGGCTTGGGGACCCGGATGCCGCCATCGCGGGGTTTGCCATCCTGGGCTTTCCAAATTGCTTCGGGGCTCTGGATGGGACCCATATCCCCATCCGAGCTCTGGAGCACAGCGGAGGATGCTTCCTGAACAGGAAGGGATACCATCCAGTGGTCCTCCAGGCCTTGGTGGACAGCCAGGGCCGCTTCCTGGACATTTACGTTGGGTGGCCTGGCAGCACCCACGATGCCTGGGTGTTCAGGAATTCGGGCCTGTGCTGCCAGCTGGAGGCGGGGACCTACATCCCCCAGCAGGAGATCCCTGTGGGGGACACCACCATGCCCCTTTGCGTCGTCGCAGATGCGGCGTACCCCCTCCGGCCCTGGCTCATGCACCCTTACACGGGCCATGTCACAGCCAGCCAGGGGCGCTTCAACAAGCGCCTGAACTATGCGCGCCAGGTGGTTGAGCGCACTTTTGGCCACCTCAAAGGGCGCTGGAGGTGTCTCCTCACCTGCCTGGATGCAGGCCCCACCAACATCCCCCAGATTGTGGGCGCGTGCAGCGCACTCCACAACCTGGTCAAGAGCAAGGGGGAGGCCTTCTTTCAGGGCTGGGCTGTGGAGGCTGGCAGGGCTGACGTGCAGCCACCCGCTGCCCCCAGTCACCAGGTCGACCCCGAGGGGATCCGGGTCCGGGAGGCCCTGCAGGCCCATTTCGCTGAGGCCGCGGGGTGAACGCTGGCAGGCCCCCCACTGCACCCCCCATCCTCCACAACACTCCCTGTCCCCACGCCCACACCACAGAGCACCCAAGAGCACCCCCCCGCACTTTTCTTGCAAATAAAAATAGACCTGTTGTTTTTGAAACCACAAAACAGTGAATTCTCTTATTAATACTATATATATATATATATATATATATATATATATATATATATATATATAATAGTGGAACAAAACGGGGGAACTATTTACATGGGGGGCAGGTACCATAAAAGAACAGGGGTCTAACACAAACTATATACAAAAATAATGGGGATATGTACAAAGGGGGGGGGCCACATCCTCGGCCCCGCACCCCCTACTGTCCAGCGCCTGGGGTTGGCGGGCGCAACCCTTGCCTCGGCCTCAGCCCTGGCTGAGGCTGGCTGGGGGCCGGGCGAACTGGCAGATACGGCCAGAGGGTGTCAGCAGGCCCCAGGTCCCCCTCTGCGGAAGGCCCCGGGGTGGCGGACGGCGGTGGGACGGCACTCGGAGCAGCAGGTGGAGCAGCGGGTGGAGCAGCGGGCAGGACAGGCAGAGCGGCGGGTGGTGTGGCATGGGGGGCCAGGTAGTCCGCTATGCGCTCAAAAGTGCACATAAAGGCCCCCCATGCCTCCTGGCGCCAGGCCAGCACCCACTCCTGCAATTGCAGCCGCCGCTCGTCCACCTGCAGTTGCCGCTCCGACACCTCCAGCTGCCGCCGGAGGATCGCGAGCAGCTGGGGGTCCGTCGCCATCCTCTGGTGGTGGTGGCTCTGCCATCGGCCCTGCCCTGGGGCTGGCTGGTGCTCCGCCGAGGGGCTGGCCTGCAGCAATGGCCCCGGTGGGCTGTCCGGGACCACTTGCACCTCACCAGCGCTCTCCAGGCCCTCCGATGGTGCAGCTGCGGAACACGGTGGGGAAGAAGAGTGGAGACAGCCGTTAGTGCGGCCCCTGAGCTGTGGCCCTTGTCCCCCCACCCCTCTGCTGCTGGTTCCCCATCCCCGTCCCCGGGAGATGCTGCTGCTGCTGATAGGTGTCCCAACCCCCACCCCCCCGGGGGACCCTAGCTTCCACTTCCCCCACCCCCAGGGATGGGGCAAGGCGCTGTCCTGCTGGGGGGGCAGGGGCTGATGCACTCTTCTGAGGGACATGCCACTGCTGTCCTTGGGGCCATGGTCATCTGGGCATGTGGAGGGCCCTGGTCATGTGTGTTGTCCCTGCCCCTCAACCCCAGGGGTGTGCACCAGGGGGGTACATACCTGATGGTCCGCTCCCACAGTCGGGGGACACCCTCTGGGCAGACGCCCTGCTGGAGCTCTGGGACGGCAGGATTATTTGGAGTCCCCTGTCGCTGGAGGAGGATTCCCCCTCCTCCTCCGCCGGCGTCCCAGGGGTGGGCTCATGGGGGGGCCCCTGGGGTGCGGGGCTTGCCTCTGGGGCGGACTCCGCCTTCAGGGCCTGCTGGGGCTCGTCAGCCGAGGTGTCAAGAGTGGCCAGCGGGGAGGAGGTGTACCAGGGGCCCAGGATTTCCCTGAGCTCCCTGTAAAAGGGGCAAGTGGCGGGGGCGGCCCCAGATCGGCTGGCCGCATCCTGGGCCAGGGTGTAACCCTGCCGCAGCTCCTTCACCTTACTCCTGACATGGTCAGGAGTGTGGGCAGGGTGACCCTGGGCGGCCAGGCCCTCAGCCAGCCGAGCAAATGCATCCGTGTTCCACCTCTTGCTCCCCATTACCTGGAGCACCTCCTACTCGCTCCAGAGCCCCAGCAGGTCCCGGATCTTGGCCTCCGTCCAGGAGGGGCCCTGCTGCCTCTTCCCAGGCTGGATGCCAGGCTGGGAGCCCTGGCTCCCCTTGGGGGGGTGCCCTGGGGGCACCTGGGGGGCTGGCGGGCGGCCATCGCAGCAGGGGGGTGTCTTGGGGCTGCAGGAAGGCGTGCAGGCTAGCCGCATGTTACTGCTGCTGCCTGCATGCGCTCTCAGCTTCCTGCACAGGAAGGCAGTGGGCAGGGAGCTTTAAGGGGCCGCTGCACGCGGTGACCATAGAGCTCAGGGGCTGGAGAGAGTGCCTCTCAACCCCTCAGCTGATGGCCGCCATGGCAGACCCCGCTCTTTTGATGTTGCAGGACGCAGATCGGCTACACGTGCCCTACTTCGACATTCAATGTTGAAGTAGGGCGCTATTCCCATCCCCTGATGGGGATAGAGACTTCGACGTCTCACCGCCTTACGTCGATGTCAACTTCGAAATAGCGCTCACCACGTGTAGACGTGGCGGGCACTATTTCAAAGTTGGCGTGGCTACTTTGAAGTAGCCGGCATGTGTAGACGCGGCTGGTATGAGTTATTGGCATCATATCAGAGAAATACATCAGTATCGTGTGTTACAGATCATTCATGAACCTATGCTTTAGAGCATGGGTGTCCAACCTTTTGGCTTGCCTGGGCCACATTGAGTGAAGATAGTCTTGGGCCGCATACAAAATATATAATATAGTTAATGTATATAAATCACATAATAATGTTAAAAGTTTACGATCTTGTGGGGCCGCATTACTAGCTGTCCAGGGCTGCATGCGGCCCGCGGGCCGCAGGTTGGACACGCCTGCTTTAGAGCATCCCTTATTGCTGCTGCCTTTGCGTGGTTATTGGTAGATGGTTATGTAGGCAGCTGCGAGTAAGCCCTGCCTGTGACCTCAGCTTCGGAATTCCAGATTAACAGGAAAGCCTCCAGCCTGGATTCACGTATGTTATGAAAAATAGCACAGGCAGTAATCACAGTGGTGACAGTTTCAGAAAGGTCCAAATGGGTCAATAAGCTTCTGAACCTCACTTTTAAATGGCCAAAGGAGCATTCAGCAATCATTCTGCACCTGATGAGTCAGTGATTGAAGTTTTCCTTGCTGGGGTACAGAGCTCCTGTTTAGGGCTTCATAAGGCAAGAGAGCAGAGGGTAAGCATGGTTGCCCAATATAACAATAGGCAGCTCCACATTGACAATTGTGCACCCGCTGCTGCTCATCCCAGGAGTCCAAAACGATGTGGTCTTACCAGTGTGTGCTGGTTTCACAAGTCCAAATCTGCCACTCCACTGCCACCAATTCATCCAGGGCAGCCAGCAGCTCTGAGTTCTTGGACCACAGTTGGGAGATATGTTCTTCTAAACCATTGTCGTCATCGTCGTCATCATCATCACCGTTATGATGCTGAACCGTCAGTGAGCTTTGTAATCAAAGGCAAAATTGTGTGACAGCCAGTGTGGTTGCCAGAATGATGTGGGCTGTGATTTCAAGCATTTGGGGATTCATGCTTGCACTGCAATGCCACAGCAGGAAATGGCGCAATCTCCAGTTTGTTTTTGCATGGTTACTGGTGCTCTGAATTCTGGGACAGTGCTTTGCATTCTGGGATTCATACATGAAATACCCATAAGCAACCTGGGCTAAGGCACTGTGGGATAGGTACTCATAATGCACTGCTCACATTGTCAAACTTGCACAGGGCAATGGGGATGCAGAAACTTGTCATGGAAAAAAGGTGGGTTGAATTTCAAGAAGCTTTGTGGACACTTAATTCGAATAATAATGAGGTTAAAATTGAATTTATTAAAAATCAAATTTATCTCATACTGTAGACGCAGCCTATAAGTAGCTTAGTTTATGGTTGCTCATTGAAACCAAACTAAGCTTGGAGCTTCTTCTGCATACAGGAAAATGGTAGCCTAAGGCTATATCTACATTACCCAGAAGATCAGCTGCCCAGGGTATGGTAGGACATGTGAGATCAATCTACAAGGGGTCAGCATCAACCCCTGTACACCTCATCAGATGCGAGGCACAAGAGAAGTTGACAGGAGAAACTCTCCCCTCAACCTTCTTCACTGAGGATGCCCAGGTAAGTCGATTGCAGATACATTGATTCTAGCTACAGAACTGCTGTAACTAGAATTGTAAATGTGCAATCTACTTTCTTTCCCTACTGTAGCCATAGCCGAAGCCAGGCTCCATGCAGAATCTGACACAGCACTGGCTTTAACCCTTGTCCCATTCATCTTCCTGGCAGCCTTTTGTGGACACATCTAGATTATGTAATTGATTGGATAAACAGAACCAACCCAGTGTTACTATGTCTTCTGATTATTGAAGGCACAATATTTTTCCATCATAAATAAATACTATAGGGCTTGTCTCCAATGCCTCACAGTGCAGACTACAGGGGGTGTGAATAGAAGCATGCGTTAAAAGGCTGCCCTGTAACTCCCCTTGTGTGGGTGCTGGTTTGGGTTAACATAGTTCTCTTCAAGTACGACTACATGAACGTGGAGTGGGACCCCTTTAGTTCACACTCACAGCATTCACAATCTACAGTATCCCCTTGTACAAGTGACAGGGCAGCACTTTGCCGTACACCACTGTTCACAGCCTGTATTCCAAATATTGGTGCCATGTAGATGTAACTTATCTGAAGACATTGGAATGTAATTGAGCAACATAAGAATGCTGAAGGCTGACAGTTTTAGTTACTTTTATTTACATCTGTGGCAGGATCCTGGCCCCAACTAAGTTAGTGACAAAACTCTCACTATCTTCAATAGGAGCAAAAGAAGGCACAAGGTGTTACCTTCACAGGACAAGATGCTAATAATTAAAAAGAAGCACAAGTTAGTAAAGACACATTTTCTACTGTACATTAGCAAAATCTCTCAGCTACAATAGTGGGGAGTTTATTAGTTTGTTAGTAACCACTGCAGATGCAAAACTTCCCAAAAGCCTCATTGAGAGGAGACAATGGATGAAATCACTTCCCAGGGCTATACGTTAAAATCTTCTTTTGCTAGCTGCTCAGTTTGGTTTTCTTGCTGGAGGCTGGTCTTCATTTCCCAGTCCTAGAAACAACTTGAATTGCTTTGATCCACTCTGTACGTTCCACAGGCGTTGCGGCTTGCAAAAAATAGTGAACTTCATTTGCTGTGATGATTTCAAACAGGTTGGTATCAACATTGTGCTTCTTAGCTAAAATAACGGGTGGGGAAGGAAAGAGAGCAGCAAATTACAGGTTTACAGTGCTTCTGCTTCTAAAACCAGGAAGAAAATCCCCATATTTCTTCCATTACCACTGCTTCTTGCCTACCAAGCATCACATCTGTGAATAGAATCCTCTCCCTGAGTGGAAATCGGATACAACAAACAACCAACACTATACAATAAGAGTGATACATTTATCAAGTATTAAGAGCCAAACCCAACCCTCCCACCAGTGGGGTGGACTGAGTGCAGCCTCCAAAATCAACTGAGCACAGCCGCTGGCAACGAACGGAAGCTCTAACTTTCCCAGATCATGATGCCTCCATGCTTCCTTCGCCTGTGGTAACACAGTCCCCTCAGAAGTCAAGTGGCCAATAGCCAGCCTGGCTGTGTTTCATACTGTCCATCGCTGCATAGAGGGCAGACCATAGGGAGTGGCTCCTAATGTTCCATTCAGGACTACCCAGGGCAGTTTCTCCCCCCAAGAGCAATTTCTGTGGTTTCAGAAGACAGTATGATGTGTAGGTTGCCTACTTTTTGGTCTAATGCCTTTTACTCCAGCACCTCCTTTCCAGAGTCCTGGGTTGCAGCAGCCCCAAACTTCATGGGGCCTTGAGTAGATTACCTCAGCCCAGAAGCCAGTTATAATACTTTCAGTAGTGAGCCTAAGCATGTGACAAAATATGTATTTCCCTAACTCCCTGTAGGTCAGTCTTTCTTCACTACAGAAAAATCAGGATAGCTGTAGAGACCCTGTTCCGGGATTAACAGCGTTTATCTGATCCATTCATGAAAAATTGTGACTAGCTTATTTTTGAGCCCAGCTGTTGTATGTCTGCATGGAGATGTGTACTTGTGTACTGCAAATACCACACTGCTGTTTATGTGGCTTTTCTCACCATCTGGTGTGTCTTCAACAGCTGTCACCACACAACCCCTCAAATGAATTGCTCCAAGTGGATCTTCTCCCTGACAAGAATTCCAAACAAAACAGTCATTGGCATGGTTTAAAATCCAACACATCTGCTTCAAAAGATGTCCAAATATATGTTCCCTGGAAGCAGGGGTGTCTGATGAAAAATGATGGCACACATCTATGAAAAATGGGCAGAGAGGAATGGGACAAATCCGCATGTAGATGGGGGAGGCCCTGTGGAATACAGGCTCTGCTGAATATTTTGGAGGATTTCTTCTGAGGTCAATGTGCAAGAATAATATAGAGATTTGTATGCAGTACCAGACCTGGATTGACTGGGCCTATCTTTCAATGAATAGAAGCAATGTCCCTGCAACATTCAGCCAGCAGATACAGTTCCACAAAGTATGACAAATCAGAATTGTTTGAAAAGGGGCTTATTCCAGAAAGTTCTTCCCTACAGAAGGACCACCCCCACAGACATGCTAACCAAGACTCTTGCTGACCCTCTGGCTCTCTTGGGCAGCTGAGGACTGTGGCTGTAATCACCCAGGGGAGAAATGCTTGTGAAGAGAAAATTCCTGATGGTACAAACGTCAAAGAAGCAGCTCTTGGTTCCCAACCCCTACTCATTCCAGCAAAGGGATTATACTAGGAGCTGAAAGGGCAAACTGGGAGTGGGCTGCAGGTGTGGCAGAGCAAAAACATCTCTATGCTGATCTTCCATTGAGTAGGGCCTGGCCAGTGTAGGACCAAACAGATATAATTGGCATTCAACTGGACCAACATCTGCACTGATCTCAAATGCCGGGAAGCCTTGAGCACCACACAGAATCCCCCCATATATACACATTGCGCCACCAAACACTCCCAAAGGAGAATTCCAGTCACCAGGCCAGCTGGAGAGCATGTCTTCAGGGACACTGCCAACAGTGGTAGGAGGCTAAAGGGCTGGTTGTCCAGGGGCCCAATGATTTAAAAGGGCTCAGGGCTCTGAGCCTTTTAAATTCCTACCAGAGCCCGACAAGGCATGGTCTGGGCAGTGCTGGGAGCCAGCTCTTCCTAGCCCCACCCCTTTGGCCCAGGCCCTGCCCCTTCAGGAGGCAGAGCCATGCCTCCCTCCCACCAACCCCTTCTCCGCACACACACACAGCCCAGGACTCAGCAAAGTCCGTTGCCAGCCTTGCATGTCTTTAAGAAGCTCTTGAATGATGCTGGTAAAAATATGGACAAAATCTCTCACCCCAGCAGGATCATAGTAGTGAAGATACGCAGGGTCCTCTCTTAGGACAAACTTTCTCACTTTCCAGTTTTTCCTCCGATGCCCCTAAACAAGTTTGCAAAAGGTCACTTAACATTCTGCTTTGTTGAAAAGAGATCACACATACACACAAAGAATAGGAAAATATAGTACTGTTGCCCTCGATATATAGGTGCCTTTAATGAAGGAACTTCCACTACTACATAATGTTTTCGAAAGTACCTATGTGAATTAGACACCTAAGAGAATTTGGCACCAAAATTAACTTAGGCTCATGAATCCCTTTATTTCAAGATTTCCTTTTAGGTGCTTTTAAAAATCTGACCCCATATCTAATCTGATAGCTAGTTTTCCTGCCCGGACTATTAAGCCATACAGTTATACTATTATCCACTTAAAGTAGATGGGCATTTTCATCCACCATAACTTTAGACATTCAAGGCAGAAGCAGCAACACTCAAACCGTGTCCCCTCACAGTCCACTGTGACTTTGAGTGGATGCTTGAAACCAGACTACTATGAGTCAAAGGCATCATCTCCTCCTGCTATTTCAAAAATATTTCAGTTTCCCAAGTAACTATTGAGCTTCACCAGGAAGTTCTTGACTCACTAGATGTGGGCCAACACTGGTGAGTGTAGGGAAGTGAATAATAGCAGAAATATAGTGAAGAGTCACAGCCCTTTAAGTATTTGATGCATTTTAACACGAAAAGTACAAATGACATGGCCAATAAGGACTCATGCTCCTTGGAGATGATTCGTGGCATCATTCACAGACTCAGAACTTCAAGTACTGTAGCCAAGTTATCTCTACATCCTTTATTACCATGACACCTTTCATCATGTGATCTAAACACCAAACAGAATTAGAAGCAGAAGAAATGACAATAAAAGGGGCTTTTTTGTTTCAAGTCCTCCACAGAGGGAGCTAGGGGCAGTTCCTAAACAAAGAAGAGGTATTATACCACCCAGCAAGTATATCCAACTACCTATCTCTTTGTTTTCTACAGATTCCACCATTCTAGTACCTACAACATGATACTGCGGTGAGCACTGTGTGGGGAGAATACCACACCTGTAGAAAGCACCAGTGAAGCCAGTGGGGTGCTCTGGTCTGCCCCCCACATAGCTCATTGCAACACTGGGGCCTCAGTGTCTCAAAGGACATTTCTGTGAATGACTTTGCGCAGCTGTTAAACCTGTATCCCTGGAGGAACTGGATGACATAACAGATCTTTACAAATCTAGTTTCCGTAGTCCATTACTTCTGATAACGCTAGGTCACTCCTCAAAGCACTGGTTACTTGTTCTACCTGCAGCCCCATCAAACCCCACTTCCTGGAACATATTTGACTGACCTATTTTGATAACTAAATATCCCATTATCTCTTGAAGTGATACTTCCTTCAAGATGAGTATGAGCTTTCATACATGCATCAATATTTTACTCCCATCCCAGCGTCTCTTGTGATGTTGTGCTGCTGCATGGTATTAACGTCACTGAAGAACCCTTATCCTGGCCATCTGTGCTGCTAATAGTCTGATTGCTGTTGTATCTTTCAGGGGTGTTTTTACACTCGGAAAAGCTATTGTCACGAGGTTGCATATAGAAAGGAAGGTATCCTGGGTAGTTATTGTCCCTCTTTCACAGAACAGGATCAAGTAAGTGACTTGTCTGGGACACACAGGAAGACACTAGCAGAGCTGGGCTATGACCGCCCCCCCCGCCATCCCATCCCTTCCCCCCCTCCCCCCACTCCCGTCACAGTCCTGGTTTGTTGGCAGTATGGTTTAAGCATGTAGGACACTGTACAAACTGACTAGAGACCTGGATTCTAGTCCCAGGTCTTCCACTAACCTGCTGCGACTCCCCTTTACACAGTTCATTTGTCTTGTCATTTTAGATTATAAATTTTGGGGATGGGGTTTGTCTCTCACTAGGTATAGTTATGGCACCTCACATGCTAGGGATGGGGAGAGGGCTGAGGCTAAGGATCCAGCAGCTGAGGCAATTACCTGCCAATTAGGGCTCGGCTGGGGCTGTATAAATAGGGGCTCCAGGAGCAGAGGAAAGAAGATTCTTGCTCCACTCATGGAGCAGGAGGGACCTAGCTGCCAGGCAAGTTACAGGTGCTTCTTAATACAGAATGAGACTGGGGGTAAGACAGGCAGAGCTGGGGGAGCTCTGGCCAGGTAAACTCCTATGCTGAAGGAACTTAGGCAAGGCCTGAGTGTACTAGGTCTGCAGGAGGCAGTCAGAATAGGAGAAAGCAACAGGTCCACTCCTTGCGTGTGACAAATGGCCATTTCAGAGTTGTTTATCCTTGGGGTAAGGGGCTAGACGAGGCCTGGCAGTGGGTTGTTGGAGCAAAGGGGGAATAGGGGTTTGGAGCTCCTGGGAGGGGAGGGAAGGACTCCAGAGAGAGAGTGCACTGTGGCAGAGCAGTACCCTGAGGGACGGGCACCAGGGTCTGAGAGGGATGTAGGTTCCAATGCAAGTTCTTGGAGAACAGCAGGCAGGTAACAGTGGGTGAAATGCTGGCCAGAAAAGGGCGCTCCAGGGGCTGAAGAGCTAATTCCCAATTGATCAACAGAAGGCTCCACAGCAGTGAGTTACACTGCATTACAGGCCTTAATTTTGACTGGGCCTGTAGGCCCTACTGTTGACATAAACAATAAGTCTTGTTAATGCTGATAAAAGTACTGGTGAATCTCAGCAGAAAGTGTCTTTGTACAAAACAGGAGGCTCAAGAACACTCTGAGAAAGATCACAGCTGTAGCCACTCCTGTGGCCAATGTGCTGGAGATGCAACTAGGGTCCTCCAGAGCTGAAAGCACAAGTAGCTACAGCCAGAGCTAGGGCCAAGCCTAACTTTCATTCTCTGTGGACTGAGGCCTGTAACGTGCATGTGCGCGCACACACACACAACATGTTACACTAGGGTGGCCCCGTTGAGCTGCAAGCTCTCAAAAAAGCTTCTGGATATATTTTATTGTTGTGTTTTGTTGCCTTCATTCCTGTTGTAAAGCAAAAGAATGAATGATACTGACCTGCTTCAGTAAACAGCCTTGTTTGACCACCGTGCCTCTGAACTCTTCCTTCAAGACCACATCTTCATCACTAGAATTCTCTTCGCAGAAGAACCCACTGTCTGCCTGTAGTAACACAAGGAAGACACCCATCAGAAGGTATCAAGCTGCAGAGCTTCACTTTCCTACCTAAAAGGAGGTCAGCTTGTGTTTGGCTTATTTGGTAGCCGGGAGGTCAAACAACCCTTCCTCTGGAAAATCTCCCAGAAAAGTTAAGAAGCTCTGAATAGCAGCCAGCAGTTTCCATAGTCCCCCAGTGAATGTTGGTGCCAAATGGGCATATGACCAGATTCTCTGTGGCATTTCCCCATGACTCTCAGGATAGTTGGAGAAAGCTGGAGCCATGATGTGTGTCTCAGGGCCCATATATCACCTTCTGATGGCCTCTTTCTCTTCCCATGATAGTAAGGACTCAACCAATGCCTGCTTCAAACTTTCCCTTTTTTTTTAGAGTGCAGAGTGGACCTCATGTAAGGTAGTGACATTCAATTTCCTTCAGGCTTGAGAAGGAGGGATGCCTGACAGAACCACTATCACCTGACTCCACTAATCAACCATGGAAATGCTGCTGCCTAAGCTTAATCCCCTTTCTACTAAAAAGAACTGGCCACCAATGTCCATATTCTGCGAGGTTTTAAAGCTAGCACCGAATTTAGTTGCCACAAAGACTGCAGGTATCTTGAAAATGCCACCACAACTCTGCAATAAGATCAGTGTGGTGTAATGTACTGAAATATGGCATAGTTCAAAAGATGCACATGCAGGGACATATAGTTACATGGTGTGTGGATAACAATTACATCTTGTACTTCCTGCAGTATGAAGTTAAATGCTGCATGTTGTGGTACTGGGCTTTTTTGATACTATACTTAAACATATTACAACTTGAAAAAAACCTAAAATAGAATGGTCTCAAGCTGTTAAAATGCTTTCCAATGCAGTATAACCAGGAAGTTGTCTGCCAATGTCGTCTTAGACAAAGCTCTTTTCTGTCTGTTTCCCCATCTGTAAAATCTCCTGCCCTTGTATGAACTTTACAAAGATAAATGGATTAATGGGTCAGATCCACAGTCCTTACTCAGACAAAACTCTTATAGATGTCAATTTCTGCCACAGGTGTAATTAGTGTAATGAGAACTTACAGCAGTAAGACCTTTTACATCACATTATTTAATAAAACAATTATTAATGTGCCTCATTAAACCAAATTAGTTTAAAAACATAGCTAACATGAGTGATATTTCATGCTTTTCAGAACACCAGCTTGTGTAATTCAATTAAAATCCATGAATTGTAGGGTTACCTGTCTAGCTTAGCTGAGATGATCAAAGCTAAGTCAGGTGGGAGTGAAACAAAATATTAAAGAAAGAACCTTTCCTGCCTGCACAAGCTGGGGTGTGACTGGAGTCATGTCCTGTGACTTTACTGACAAAAATTTGTTAGTAATAGGTCACCCTCATGAGAAACTGCAGAACAAGTATGATCATAGGCACCAGCTCCATGGGTGCTCTGGGACTGGAGCACTGCTGGAAATGCAAACTGGGTGCTCAGCACCCATGGCCGGGCCCTGCTGATCAGCTCCTCCTTCTCCTCACCCATGCCTCCTGACCGCAGTTCAGTGGAGCACGTGAGGTGCTGTGGGGAGAGGAAGGAGCAGGGGCAGGAAGAGGTATGAAGGGGCAGGCTGAGCAACACCTCAGGGGAAACTTCCCCAGATACCAAGGAGTGGAAAGGATGGGACTAGCCTCTTCTGATGGCCAGGACACTGTTCTGTCTCATGCTGGGCTTGTGGCTGTCTGAGAGAGCCTGGCTGGGGAAGTTGCTTCCACTCCCCACCAGGCTCAGTTGCTGTGGGCAAGCAGGTCTGAGCCCCCCCTCCCCCAGCAGCTATTTGCCTCCCTCAGTCACAGTCCCTGGTAGCTGAATCTGGCCAAGGAGCAGAAGCCACTTCCCAACCAGACTCTCTCAGGCCCACCCACCAATGGGAGGGGGTGGCAAGTGGGGTAGCGGCCCCAGGGGCCCAGAGCTCTGGCTGCCACAGCTGCTGAAGTGGTAGCAGCAGGAACTCCAGGCCCCTTTGAAACACGGTGGCAGCGCTGCTCTTCTCCGCTGTTTAGTAGAGGGCGGGGGGGGACCGGTGTGGCAATCCAAGCGCTGTTAAGACCTGACTGACCTAAGCCCTGCCTCTTCTAAGGAGCAAAGCCAGGCCTCCTTCCCACCTTGCTTCAGGCCCATGGTGGCTGTCGGCCCAGCTGCTCGCAGGCCATTGCAGGCCTGCACAGCAGCACCTTGGAGGGGCCAACATTAGAAGCAAGTCCATCCTGCCAGGCAGAGCAGCAGAATGCAGAGGGGATGGGACAGCATGAGGACAGGGTGCCCTCTGACAGTGGGGAAAGCACAGTGGCCCTGTGCATGGGAGGGGTGGTTAGCTGCGGGGGGACACGTAACCTCCTCTTTAGATTTTTCCCCCCTCCAGATACAGGGAGGCACCAGTCATTTATAGGGTGTCCTCAGGGAGGGAGTAGAACAGATAGGGAAGAGGCAGGGTAGGGTGGAGCAAGGGTGGAAGAGGGACAAGAAAAGGTGGGGCGGGGTGGGGTGTTATGGGATGGGGTAGAGTGGCTGTGGACAGCAGCACATCTGGAAGCCTATGTTCAAACTTTGGAGGATAAAGGAACATGGCACAAGACTCACAAAGTAGTAATAGGCATCAGGCAGATCGAGGAAGGGGGTGTCTGACAGTCCTTCATAAGCATTCTTGGCAGTGTCCCCAGCTGGCTGCAGGTAGCCTTCATTTAACAGGGAAGAGGCGATCATGAGACCCTCCTTGCGATTTCGGATAGAGTTGCTCGACACAAGCCAGTCAATCACACTGCTGCCTAGTCACAAGATAAGAAAACAAGACGTGTTAGCAGCCGTTACCCAAGAAAATAGCCATTACAAGACCTGTCGAGCGCACACAAGCCATCAGCCTGCTCTTTGTGTCTGTGAATCTGGTGTTTTAAATGGCAGACATGACAGGTCAAGCTGGGTGTGTACTCTGGCAGCATACTCTTACTGACCCATGCTGGTCGTGCTGACCTGCTCATTCATGGTGGCAAGGGAGACTCAGTAGCTGTACCCTAGACAAAAAACCAGTTGGAACAGTCACGGGAGACAAGTTGGAGTTGAGAATTCCTAAGTTCTGAATTCTGAGAGAGGGCTGGCCATGCCTGGGGAAAGAGAGTCTCTGGGGCTACTTTGTTCATGAAGCAGTACCCCAGGAAGGGCGTGAGTTTTGACCCTTTCTGGAACACTATAGACTGTGCTGAAGCAGAACTGGACCACTGCCTACTCATAGGGTAGTTTTGCTAACTGGAGCCAATACCACACAGCAGCCCTTTGAGAATATTCGGTTGACATTACGAATTTCATGGAACTATGGATGAAGAAGCTGCTTCAGTCCTTCCACTTGTCTGATCCCATTTTAGAACAGAGAACCAGCTGTCCCTTCCATGACCACTCCCTACCTGGCCTACAGCAGACACTGCTAAACATGCTACAGAAAAGTTCACAGCAACATGCTTTCTATTGACAGACAAAGCTTCCATCTGGTTTTCTTCATGGGGTATTGCCTGACTCTGAATGGGCCCTACAAAGCTCAGAGATATTGTGCTGTATATGCGCAGTGTCAGGACTTGAACCCTGCTGCATCCTTCATTGCAAGGAGCTCTTTAAATGGCAAATGGGGAATAAAAACATGTTACCTGTAAAGCAGTGATTAAACACTTTCTTGTCTTTTTCCAGCTTCAGTTCCTTTACTCCTTTGTCGGGATCCTTCATGGAAAGGTACAAGGCACTGCGTGTAAAAGGGAAGCAAGCAGCTTTAACCATTTGGCATAATCTCATCCTTATTACTCTCCTAGAGCGCCTCACATTCTCTTGCCACTGTTGCCTCTCCAGCACAACAGCTTATTTGGCTTAAAGCCCAAGCAAGACATATTACTGGATGGAGCCTAGCAGGGGCATCAGGCTTACAAAAATGGTAGTGGTGCCTGGAATGCCCTGAGCCCAACCCACTCCACATCCAAACTGCCCACCCTGCACCTATCCACCTTGCAGGGAGTTTGCTTAGCAGGCTTCCTGTTTCTTGTGTACTTAAGAAAATTGCTATTGCTTTTTGAGTTTTTGGCTAGCTCTTCTTCCAATTGTTTTTGGCCTTCCTAATTACATTTTTACACTTCGCTTTTTGGAGTTTATGTACCTTTCTATTTTCCTCACTAGGATTTAACTTCTGCTTTTTAAACAATGCTTTTTTATTTTTCACTGCTTCTTTTACTTGGTTGTTAAGCCATAGTGGTTTTTTTCCTTTTGCTATTTTTTTTAATTTGGGCTATACATTTAAGTTGAGCGTCTGTTATGGTGTCTGAAAAGTTTACATGCAGCTTGCAGAGATTTCACTTTTGACATTCTACCTTTTAATTTCTGTTTAACTAACCTACTAATTTTGTTTAGTTCACCTTTCTGAAATTAAATGCCATGGTGCTGGGCTGCTGTGCTTCTTCCCTGACAGGAATGTTAGATTTAATTAATTCACAATATCAAGCAGTCCAACTATATTCACCTCTGGGACCAGATCTTGCACTCTACTTACAACTAAGACAAGAATTGCCTCTCCTCTAGTGGATTCCAGAATCAGCTGCTCCAAGAAGCAGTCATTTAAGGTATCAAGAAACTTTATCTCTGCATCCTGCCCTAAGATGACCTGTACCTAGGCAATATGAGAATATTTGAAATCCCCCAATATTACTGAGTTTATTTTTATAGTCTCTCTCTAATCTCCCTTAGCATTTGTTACTTATCATCATTCTGGTCAGGTGGTTGGTAATATACCCCTACTACTATATTCTTATTATTAGAGCATGGAAATACAATCCATAGAGATTCCATGGTACAATTTGGTTCACTTAAGATTATTTCATTTGATTCTATGATTTCTTTCACATATAGCATCACTCTGTGACCGGCATTATCTGTTCTGCCCTTTCGATATATTTTGTAGCCTGGTATGACTGTGTCCCATTGATTTTCCTCATTCCACCAAGCTTCTGTGATGTCTATTACATCAATATCCTCCTTTAATACAAGGCACTCTAGTTCACTCACATTATTATTTAGACTTCTAGGGTTTTTATATAAGCACTTAAAAAGTATCTGTTAGTAGCTGTTTGCCATTACATGATGTGATTGAATAGGACTCTTTTTCATTTGAGTTTCTCATCTGATGTGACCTGTATTTTATCATCTTCCATCCTCTTCTCTTTACTAGGACACAGAGAATCTTTCTTAATAGATCTTTCCCTAAGAGTTGTCTCTGTCTTATCCATGTGCTTTTCCACAGATGTCAGCTTCCCACCAGCCTTTAGCTTAGAACTGTTCCATGATGTTCTTTAATTTAAGTGCCCACAGTCTGGTTCTATTTTGATTTAAGTGGAGGAGTCCATCCTTCCTGAATAGGAACCCCTGTTATCAAAAGTTTCCGCAGCTCTAAATGAATCTAAACCTCTCCTCACTACATGATCATCTCATCCATGCATTGAGACCCTGCAGTTCTGCCTATCTCCCTGGCCCTGCACATGGAACTTGAAGCATTTCAGAGACTGCTACCATGAAGATCCTGGTTTTCAGTCTCTGATCAAGCAGCCTAAATTTGGCCTCCAGGACCTCTCTCTTATCCTTCCCTATGTCATTGGTACCTGTATGTGCCATGACCAGTGTATCCTCCTCAGCACTACACAAAAGTCTATCTTGAGAGATCCGCAATCCTTGCACCAGGCAAGCAAGTCACAATGGGTTCTGATGGTCATCACAAACTCAGATGTCTTTGTTTCTAATGCTCGAATCATCCATCAGTAACACTGGTCTCTTCCTAATAACTGGACTTCCCTACCCCAGAGCAGTATCCTCAGTACAAGAGGATACCGCAACATCATCTGGAAGGGAAATGATCCCATTTTCCTTCCAGATGATGTTGCGGTATCCTCTTGTACTGAGGATACTGCTCTGGGGTAGGGAAGGTGGGAGGTGGGACTGCTCTACTGTGTCCTGGAAAGTCTCATCTATCTATCTCTCTGTCTCCCTCAGCTCTTCCGGTTCAGTCACTCTGGTATCCAAAGCCCACACACAGTCCCAGAGAGCCCGGAGCTCCTTGCACCAAATGCACACATTTTCCATCTGCCCGTAGGACAGGTAATCATACATGCTGCATTGGGAGCCTCTACTCTGTTGTTGGCTTCTGCCTGCATTCTCTTTTCACTCCTAGAGCTTGTCCCTTCTTGACACTTGTTTTTTAAAATCCGGTGGTTTTGGTTTTCATTTAAAGAAATTTAAAGAATATTAGCTGCGTCTACACGTGCACACTACTTCGAAGTAGCGGCACCAACTTCGAAATAGCACCCGTCGCGTCTACACGCATCGGGCGCTATTTCGAAGTTAACTTCGACGTTAGGCGGCGAGACGTCGAAGTCGCTAACCTCATGAGGAGATAGGAATAGCGCCCTACTTCGACGTTCAACGTCGAAGTAGGGACCGTGTAGACGATCCGCGTCCCGCAACGTCGAAATTGCCGGGTCCTCCATGGCGGCCATCAGCTGGGGGGTTGAGAGATGCTCTCTCTCCAGCCCCTGCGGGGCTCTATGGTCACCGTGGGCAGCAGCCCTTAGCCCAGGGCTTCTGGCTGCTTCTGCGGCAGCTGGGGATCTATGCTGCAGGCACAGGGTCTGCAACCAGTTGTCAGCTCTGTGTATCTTGTGTTGTTTAGTGCAACTGTGTCTGGGAGGGGCCCTTTAAGGGAGCGGCTTGCTGTTGAGTCCGCCCTGTGACCCTGTCTGCAGCTGTGCCTGGCATCCCTATTTCGATGTGTGCTACTTTGACGTGTAGACGTTCCCTCGCTGCACCTATTTCGATGTTGGGCTGAGCAACGTCGAAGTTGAACATCGACGTTGCCGGCCCTGGAGGACGTGTAGACGTTATTCATCGAAATAAGCTATTTCGATGTTGGCTGCATGTGTAGACGTAGCCATTAAGTGTTAAGTATATCTAGGCCCACCCCCAAAAAACTTTGGCTCCAAACTCCCTAGCAAATCTCTGGCTGAGCACCTTGGCTCCCATATAGCTTGCCACCTATGGGGTCTAGTACTTTTGGCGGCCTCCTCAGCTTACAATAGGATCCTTTTGCTGTCTTTAGAATGAGGCCTGGATGAGAAAGTCCACAAGGTCCAATATTCCTCTTGGGTCACAGAATGAGATAGAAAAGCAGCAGTGTGAGCAGAGGCATAGTACACTCCAAGTACCACAGCAGGACCACCAATGGTGGGGGCTAAGGGAACAGTTGCCCTGGAGCCTGGTGATTTTAAAAGGACCCTGGGCTGCTACTACCATCACTACTGTGGCGGCTGGAAACCTGAGCCCTTTATGGAGCTCTGTCTGGCATGGTCTGGGTGCCCCTACCTCCAATCTTTTTGCCTGAGGCCCCACTCATTCTGGGGGACCCAGAGCCAAGCCCCCCACCCTCAATGCCAGAGCCCACAACATCTGTTGCCTGCCCTGTGTCATAGCAGAAGCTGGCAGAATGGTCTCTCTGGAAGTCCATTTTTGTATTAACTTTTTTCCTGCAACATCTCCCTGTCCTCTCTGGGAACTGGAGGATCAACTACTCTAAAAGTTTGACTTATTGACAGTATCCTCACACTTCAGAAGGCTTCACCATTGCCTCGACAACTTGTAGTCTGATTTCCCTCCTCCAGAGCACTTTCTGCATTGCATCCCCACTGCTTAGGGGCCCTGAGTTATCTAGTCATCCCACTAGCAGAGGAAATTGCATTATGTGAGCCAAGTCCTGGGGTTCAGTTGTTACTTAGGACTTCTCAGGCAACTCCCCCACAGTAGCCCACTGAAGTTAGCCTAAGTTCAGGAATAAGCCATGTGCAATTTTGTCTCCCAAAATATCCTCAGCAGAGCAAACAGCACCT
Organism: Carettochelys insculpta; assembly: GCF_033958435.1. Classification (NCBI taxonomy): domain Eukaryota; kingdom Metazoa; phylum Chordata; order Testudines; family Carettochelyidae; genus Carettochelys; species Carettochelys insculpta. Next base: position 20,543,501 of record NC_134139.1, on the reverse strand, counting down.
TGTATTTATTTTTCTGGAAGAGCATAGTCTGAGATGCGCTTCCCTTCATTTTCTAAACATTGACAAATGGATGCCCTATTTCCTTGGCTTCTCCTGTCTTTTACTTTTCACCAGATTCAGGTTCTCTGGCAGGCCACTCAGTCTGGAAAGTATTGCTAGTAAAGCAGCCTGGAGGATGTTCCGCATGGAACAAAAACATTTGAACATCTTTGGAAAATGGACTTGTACTGAAACATTAGGATTTTGATTTATGTATCTCTCTTGCCCTCTTTTTCCTTTGCACTTACTCCCCAACCCCTGCATCCCCACACAAGTAATAGTGCCTCCACCTTGGACTTTCAAAATCTTCCTATCTAAAATTTGTTGAAATTGACACTTTGAAAATGTTCCAACTCATTCTAATTGCTGACCTACTTCTACAATGCTGCATGCTTTGATTTGGGCCTAAATTTGTAGACGCTTGATACACAGCAATTGAAATCTGTTAATTATCCAAAGCGGATTTAAGACGAGTTGTTAGATAAACTTTAAAGAATAAACTAAAGATCGGGTTACCATTTTTGACCTTTCAAAAAAAGAAGACCACCCCGAAAGGGAGTTTATCTGTATCAGTATCTACCAGCTCACAGTGTATTAATGAACTAAATATAACACATTAATACAAAGTGAGTTGGTAGATACTGATACAGATACACTCTCCCTCAGGTGTGTTCTCTTTTTTATATGGTAACCCTAACTAAAGATGGTGTAAAAAATGTGCCTAATGGGGGGAATATCTCTTAAGGGGTTTGTCTACACTTACCCCCAACTTCGAAGGGGGCATGGTAATCAGGGTCATGGGAAATTACTAATGAAGTGCTGAGGTGAACACCTCTGTGGCAACTTCAAAGTGTCAAACTTCATTGCTAATCTCCCGTGGCCCTGATTACCATGCCCCCTTCGAAGTTGGGGGGCAAGTGTAGACACAGCCTAAGAGACTCATTAGGGAAAGGTGGGAGTGAGTTGTGGTGGCCAGTGTTGCTAGCAGTTTTAGCACTCCATATCCAGAAGCTTCTGGAACTGGGTTTAGTAGTTCAGGGTCTGTGCCTATAAGTTGTCTGTACTACAGTCAGATTTAGCAACCAGTCAGGGCAGCTGCTCTGCAGGGAGCCAGGTAGTGTGTGACACCTGGGAGAAACAGAGCCCAGGCACGGACTTCAAGCTGCTGTGTCTAACTCTGAAACATTTTGCAACAAGTTAGTGAGACTGTAACCCTCCCACAGGAACGCATGAGCAGTGTTCATTATGGCAAAGGAGAATGGGGAGGGGGAAGTAATTTCTATTTTAATTGTGTGATTTGAATGTTTTAATTTTAGCCTAATGGTTTTAGTTAAATTGTCTCAACTAGTATATGTGTGAATCACCACCAACTTCTTCTTTCAGTGTAATAATGGGGAAAGAGTCTTTAATATTTTGCTGTTCTCAGATTTGTATTTTCTTGTAACATGGTTGTCTTTAATCTGTACATGTAACAGAGTTATTGCTTAATAAGTTATCTCACTGGTTACCAGTGATTTCAGCAGAGGAAGGAAGAGTCTGCATAGATTCTATCTGAATAGTCTGACAAGCAAGTGGAGGGAAGATATTGTTTTAGACACAGCAGATTGTTTAGATTTTTGAGATCAAAAACTAACTGAGACTTAAGGTATGTCTGCACAGCAGCCTTATTCTGAAATCAACTATTCCAGAATAGCTATTCCAAAATAGCTTATTTTGAAATAACACTGCTACACACAAAACTGCATTTCAAAATAGTACTTAGTTATTTCGAAATACAGCATCTACGCACATAAGCTACAACCACACTAGACCCCTTGTTTTGGAAGGGGCATGTTAATGAGGCAGTTTGGAAGATGCTAATGATGCACTGTCATGAATATGCAGTGCCTCATTAGCATAATGGCAGCCACGCACAATTCAAAAGTGCCATTTTTGGAACACATGCCACTCATGTTGACTATTTGGTTTTAGGAAGAAGGGGCTTTCAAAAGGCCTCCATCTACATGGGCGGCATGCATTCCGAAAGCGGCACTCTAGCATAGCATGTGGTCTCCATTATGCTAATGAGGCACTGCATATTTATGTCAGCATCTCATTAGCATCTTCCAAGCTGCCTCATTACCAGGCCCCTTCTGAAAGGAGGGGCTAGTGTAGACATAGCCATAGAGTCTGTTTCAAAATGGAGCCATTGGACATACTGGCTATGTCTACACTTGGCCAAAACTTCCAAATGGCCATACTAATGGCCAAAATGGAGAATACTAATGAGGCACTGAAATGAATTGCAATGTTTGCAGGGTCCTTTCGAAAAAGGGGCCCCCTGTAGACGAGCTGTGCACAAGCAAAATGCAGCACTTTCGAAGTGCTGCGGCCGGCAGCATGCTAACCAGGCGCTGAATATTCATTTCAGCACCTCGTTAGTATTCTCCAATTTGGCCAATAACATGGCCATTTCAAACTTTTGGCCAAGAGTAGACATGGCCACTACGGCTTACTTCAAAATAGGCTCTATTCCCTGTCTTAACAGCACCTATTTTGAAATACCCATTTCAACATAGGTGCTATTCCTTGTGACATGAGGGTTATCAGTTTTGAAATAAGATGGCCACTATTTTGAACTTATTTTCAGGTAGCAGTTGCATCATGTAGATGCTAGAATAGTTATTTTGCAATAGCTGCTGCTATTCCAAAATAACTGTGCTATGTAGACCTACACTCAGATGAATACCACGTGAGCTTCTGCAGGGACTGAACTGCTCAGACTTCAATTTATTTTCTTTATTTATGTATAACTGTGAAGGCAACATCTTTGGATTATAAAATAGTCATGTAATCATATAAAAATAGGTTGTTTGTTTCTTTATCGTAAGATTTTATGAAGTTGTTTAATTAAACTTCTTTCCTTTTGGGACTTGAATGTGGGGAGCTTGTCCTTGTACAAACCTTGCTGAAAATCCTTAGAGAATGAGATCTGATGTCAAGCTGCTTTTCCTGGGGAGTTGCGGGAGTTATTTTTTTTAGGCACTGGAGAATGGCCATGAAGTTGCCAAAGGGTGCAATGGATCTTCCAGAAACACCTTCCTTTTTCCTATGTCTTACTTAATTCATCTGTTAGGGCATGTAAAATATACCGTAAGAAACATTAAGTCCTCACATCTTAGCTAATTTCAGTAGAATTTGAATTTTGCTGCTAGTTGCAGAGGAGTTGGCCATGGGAACAGCTAATCACCATCTCCTCTCCCTGTTCTTTATTCCCACTATTCTATTTCTCTTTGTACCTCTGCTGCTTCTGGCCTTCTACTTTCCTGGAAGAGACTCCATCTTCCCCCAGTACAGAGCACCTCCATCCTCCTTCACCCCTGACATGGCAATTCCTTACCCAGCTGGAACTTATCACCAGCCACACGCCTTCTTCACAGTTCAGTGCCATATTGACTACCATGGTGCATTATGGTGCATTCTTTTCCAGGTTTGAAAAGAACCATTCTGTATGTGCACATACAAATTAACTCAGCAGCTGGCACCAGCAGTAGGCAAAGAGCACCTTACCACAGCCCAAATCAGTGGCAGCCTGGCTAAGCCAGCAGGTTCCTTTAAGCCAAGATGTGTTAAAGTGACTAGTAGTGAGTGAACCACCTGGAAAGATGCCTGATTTTCAGCTGGCAGGTACCACAGTATAACCCACCCACCTACTGGGTATGGTTTCCTGTCCCATATAATGCTACCTAGACCACTTACAGGCAGAAGAATGCATCTCCTTTACAGCCCTAGTTGAGAGATAGCTGGCTTTTACCACAGCTGTAGAGGCACTAAGCTCAAGAAGTCCCATGTTCAATTCTGCCTGGTGGCAGTTGCAACAGCACTTTAAGAAAATTGGGCTCCTTCAAAGTGTCTCCAACATGAGCTCCCAAAAAAACCAAGATACATAAAACCTCTGGTTGTTTTTAAAAATATGAGCTTAAAGGTAATGAATAATAAGGCTAAATTTATCCTTTAATTATTATTCATATGATCATTATTTCATCTTCCCTAGACAGCTGTGCACTAGTTGGGTCTCACATCTGCAACATCCTGTCTTTTAGGGGCCATTGACGTCAATGAGAGGTTTGTTACTGAATTTAAAACGGGAAAGATTTTACTCTTTCATCTGTAAGCTCCCTAGGGCTGGGACCATCATTTATGCTGTGCATTACAGAACCTAGCACAGCGGTCCTTCTGATGTCATTCATGAAGCTCAACAGTAGAAATAATATTATGTGATTTGCAAAATTATGAATTGTTTTAAGAAAGGGAAAAAAACCAACTAGGATAGACTACTACATTCAATAGCCTTAGTTCCTTTTCTATGCTTTGCTGAGCTGATGTCTATAGCTGTGACATAGACAACTCTGTGGTTCTTGTTAATTCTTTGGTCACTTGAATGTTCATTCAAGTGTAATTCATTTAATTTGAAATCAGCTTTGGATGTCACATTGCAGCTTCTAAAACTGAGCTGCTTGCTATTCCCTGGAAAGGTTTTTATCTTTACTAGGGGGTGCCACATGTGCATGTTGCTTATGTTTCCGCAGCTATTGTACTTTTGGTTTAGTTTTATTATGATTTAGAAATTGTCTCCCAGTGAGCCTTATTCCACAGGAGGTGGCCAGGTTCACTAAAGTTGCTGGTCACACTTCAGAGGACTGGCCTTGCCTATGTGATAGTGAATCCCCAGACACAAAGCCATGCAAAACTCATCACAGACCATTGAAATCTGGTTTCTCCCTATGAAATATGGTCTTTGGTGAGCTTTTACCCTATACTACCCAGATTTCATGGGGGAGACTTATCTATCAAACTGAGGGAATTGTGGGGCAGGGTCACAAGGTTACTTTAGGGAGATACAAGTATTGCCACCCTTACTTCTGTGCTGCCCTAAGAGCTGGGCAACTGCAGTAGGGGCTGTTGACCAGGTACCCAGCTCTGAAGACATTGCCCCACCAGCACCAGGGCAGAATAAGGGAGTACCATAACCAGCCTACTCTTATATTTGCACTGCTCCCTTCACAGTGGGCAGCTGGAGATTGGTGGCTGCAGACTAAGGGTCCCACTCTGAAGGCAGCAGTGCAGAAGGATGGGTGGCAACAAAATAGTAGACTATCCTTAATTCTGTTCTGCTGCTGCAGGTGGATCTGCCTTCAGAGCTGGGTTCCTGGCCAACAGCCCCTACTGCAGCTGGGCAGCTCTGAAGCTCTCCCAGCAACTGCTGCTCTCTGCATGCCCAGCACTGAACATGGAGCCACCAGCAGCAACACAGAAGTAAGGTTAGCACTACCACAACCTCCCCTGTAAAGACATTGTGCCCACCTCATACCTCCTTTTGGAGTCAGGGATCTTGCAATTACACCACCACGAAATTTTGGATTTAAGTAGCTGAAATCATAAAATTCATTATTTTAAAAATCCTATGAGCATGCAGTTGACCAAAATGGACCCTGAAGTTGGCAGAGCCTTAGTTATCTGGCTCTACTCCCTGCTGGAGAAAGGAAATGGGGGAAGAGAGCTGTTATACCAGACCTCAGGTTGATTGTTTCAGGCAGCCTGATGGACTTTCTGGTGGATTTTCTGGCAAATTTTTGGCCTCCCTCGATGCATTGAATAGCCTTCTTGATATCCCGCACCCAGGCGTCTCTCTCCTCGAGGTAGGCAGCTTGGAAAAAATGGTCCTGCTGCTTGGCCGTAGTGAACTTGAAGACAAACTATAACAAGAATAAGGATTTTTAATGGTGCCTATGTAACCAATGAATTACCATTACACCAGCATCAAAAAACTGTAGAGTTTACCTTAGCAAGAACGAAGGATAGGGTCCAGAATGCACAGTTATAGAATAAAAGCTCTGAAGAGACATCTAACCAGACAGTGCAAGTAATCTAGCTCCTTGTCTAGTTACAGTCACTGCATTTCTGACATTCTTACCAGAGCCAGGTGAGGTAGCCATGAAATTACTAGTCAGGCACTAACCTAATTCTGGTTGAGGTGCTCAGTGGTGCCCACAGGAGTTAAGCACCCAGCTCCTATTGACTTACAATGGGCGTTGGGAACACATTTCAACTTCACTGAAAGTCCCAGGTTTGGGCTTTAGAGAGGTACCGTCAATCATATGTGAGAAATCCTGCCTGGTGCGCTGCTGTGACGTTGGTATTCAGGCAGGAGACAGCACAGAAATCCTCCCCCACCAGCCCGTGCATCTAGGAAGTAGTGGGAGAAGATTCCAGATGCACACTCCTTCAAGTAAGAGATGGGGGTGGGGGGATTGCCTAGAATGTCCACCAGTGCACTATAGCCTCATGAGACTCAGACCTCCATGGGATGACTTCCATTTGCATCAATGGGCTTTGCCTCAGGCCCATAACTTGCTGACATAAGGAATTATTACAGCCTATGCTCCAATATTGTGTGCTATTGGCAGAGATTTTTAGAAATAGAACCACGGTGCCTTTTGAAAGGAGTAGAAAGATGTGCAAAGGAATATATTCCCCTGAGCCTGTGCAGGCAGATTTGCTCAGGGACCTTCTATCCAGCCAGCTTTATTTCACACTCCCCGTTCTAAATCCCTGAATAGCTCAGTAACTACAAAAGCAGCTTTTGCACTAGAGTTTGTCTGCCTTTAGCAATGTGTGGAGCTAATTTTTAATGCAGTTACTATATAGTTCCTTAGGTGTCACATCAAAGGGAGATTAGGGCCGCGTCTACACGTGCACACTACTTTGAAGTAGCGGCACCAACTTCAAAATAGCGCCCGTCATGGCTACACGTGTTGGGCACTATTTCGAAGTTGAAATCGATGTTAGGCGGCGAGACGCTGAAGCCACTAACCCCATGAGGGGATGGGAATAGCGCCCTACTTCGAAGTTGAACGTCGAAGTAGGGCACATGTAGACGATCCATGTCCCGCAACATCGAAATAGCGGGGTCCGCCATGGCGGCCATCAGCTGAGGGGTTGAGAGACGTTCTCTCTCCAGCCCCTGCGGGGCTCTATGGTCACCATGTGCAGCAGCCCTTAGCCCAGGGCTTCTGGCTGCTGCTGCGGCAGCTGGGGATCCATGCTGCATGCACAGGGTCTGCAACCAGTTGTCGGCTCTGTGGATCTTGTGTTGTTTAGTGCAACTGTGTCTGGGAGGGGCTCTTTAAGGGAGCGGCTTGCTGTTGAGTCCACCTTGTGACCCTGTCTGCAGCTGTTCCTGGCACCCTTATTTCGATGTGTGCTACTTTGGCGGGTAGACGTTCCCTCGCAGTGCCTATTTCGATGTGGTGCTGCCCAATGTCGAAGTTGCCAGCCCTGGAGGACGTGTAGACGTGTCATTATATCAAAATAAGCTATTTCGATGTAGCGTGCACGTGTAGACGTAGCCTAGAGCTCCTCAGAGCAGTTAGGTGGAAGTGATCACATCAGTTTGATAAAACTCAGGAGCAGACCGATCAATTTAAATATTTATTCTGGTCAGTGTTCCTGAGAGACATTAACTTGACTTACTTCCAGCTATATTCAGGCATTTCATCAGTCACTCATGACTATCATTCAGTATATTGTCCATAATTAGATTATATGGTACATACTATAGGTGCAACATCAAATTTACTGGTAACCATCTAAATGAAACTATGGCCAGGGCTACACTAGACCTTAAAGTTGATCGTAGACCCACAATTTCAGCTACAACAATTACATAACTGGAATCAACTTATCTACAATCAATTTACCTGGCCATCCACACTGAGAAAACTCTCCCATCAACCCCCTTATTCTTTGCATGATTGAGGAGTATAGGGGTCAACTGTGGACCCCTGATCAATTTTGTGCATCCCTACTAGGTGCATGAAAACAAACCCTGGAAGATCAACCCTGACCGGATCAATCTACCTGGTAGTGTAGCTGTAACCTAAGTTATGTTAACGAGCAGCAAGTACACTAAGCCTTTGAAAAGTACAGACTGACCACTGTACATCTGATGGCTAAGTGCAGTGAATCCACTGACATGAAATTAATATACTACAGTAAATGCACGGAAATGACATTAAGATGCTATAATAAAGCCACTGAACTCTACCAATGTAAATGAGAGAGGAAAGATGGTCCATTGTGTAGGATGTAGTGGATCTGAGTTAGTTCCCTGTTGCACCACAGATTTCCTCTGTGACTATAGACAAGTCACTGACCTTCCTGTGCTTCTGTTTTCCATCTCTGAAAAAGGGGTGGATAGCCCCACACTACTACACAGATGGTGTTCAGGTTAAATACATTGAAGATAGTGAAGTGATTTGAAATTTGCTTATGAGAAGTGCTATATAAAAGCTAATATTATTAAAGGGCACAATTCTAAACTTTCCAAATATTAAGCAGTCCTGTAGCACCTTAAAGACTAACAAATTTATTTATTAGTTAATGAGCTTTTGTGGGTAAGATCCACTTGCTCAGATTTGAATCCTGCCAGGCTAAACCTGGATGGGCAGGGCCTTGGGGTGTTTCTGGGGCTGGCCCAGTCCTTGCACTGTGTTAGGGCTGGTGTAGCCTCACCACTGAGTCCATGTGCCAGGAGAGATAGGAAGCTGCACAGTGATCTCCCACCTCTTCAGAGAGTGGCCAGTGCTTCTCATGGCCATGCTGGAGCCTCCTCTTTTATTTGATCAACAAAAAATGCAGAATTTTGCACAGTTTTAAAAGACGGTATGCAGCATTTTTAAATTTTTGGCACAGGAGTAGATAATGCCAGAGAGGAACAGCTGGTCAATCAATTAGACAGCTGGGTTTGAACCAGACCTTTTCACTTCAATGTCTAAAGTATGGAGGATGATGAGAAAATTATTTCCCAGATTGTCAGCAGTGATAAGACAGTTCATGAGAAAGCAGGGAAGGAAAACATTGGCATAACTCTGGAAGGAGAGGAACAACAGAAATATGAGAAATAGCCTGCCAGCAAACCAGGATCATCAGTGGTGGTGAATGGGTAGATGGGATGGTCTGGAAAATGCTGAGTCCTACCATGAATGCAGGGAACTGGGCAAGACAGATTCCTGAGGTCTCTTCCTGTCCTACAATTCTGTGGTATAAAATCTCAAAGCACATGGTAAGACCCCATTCAGGGCAGATTTTTTCTTTCACATATTGGCAAATGCCAACAAAGAATCAAGATGAAAAAAATCAAGTGCGCTGCTGAGCTACTGAAGTTAATCAGTGGATTTCATCTCGCCCCTAACTTAGGAAAACATGTCTATTCAGGCCAGCCTAAATAGAATCCCTGGACACAGGCCCCTGCAAACCCTTAACCACATGCATAAGCGCTGTTCTGAATTGGGCCCTACTGAACTTGACTCAAAGGTGGTATAAGATGAGAATCAGAGTAAACATGTTCTACAACCCACAGAAGTTTGGATGTCCCTGAATCCCCCAAACTACTTTTTAATCACCTATTAGCTGTGTGGAGTGGATGGATGCAAGCAAAGTCAGCTGCAGTGCAAAAGAATTGTTCACATTGGAAACAAATTGGGCAGTGAGTTGGATTTAAGCAAAGAGTGAAATACTGGAGAAGAATATTTTTATGGATAATAAAGCAATAAAATGTACATTCTCCAAAATGTTGCATTTGAAGAGCTACGAGTTTATAGCCAGATGATTAACTCTTGACAATTACTTGTGAGAAAAGTCCTCTGAAGGCTCAGTGGGACTGCTTGGGTGAATAAAGGTTTTGCAGTCTGGCCCTTTCTTGTTTATCTAGCTATTTGCATAGTGTCAGATTTCATTGTGGGACACTCTCCTGCAAAGCTTCCCCAGGATCTGGCTGATTTAGGGACCATTACCTGTGGTCCCCGAAGCTGAGCACTTGGGTGGCCACCCATCTGATTAGCAGAGTGCCCACAGCCACTAACAGTGGGCAGCCTGTGCTTCTATTGGTGGTGCAGATCAACACATGCTTTGTTCAGAATCTGTTGTGTCCATGAATTAAAAAAATTAGAGGGAACCCTGACCAGAACCTGATCTACAAACCAACGAAAACTCCATCCCCAGGCTTCAGATCAGGGCTCAATAAGGACAATGTGCATGCAGTGGTCCAAATCCTCACCTTGCCTGAGAAAGGACTGAAAAACAAATGGAGAAACAAAAAATCAAAAAAACAAAAAAAAAAAAAAACAAACCAACCCAGTGGCAATTCATGTCAGGATTCATGCTTTCTGGACATAGCAGATGTAATCCAGGCAGCATGCTTACTCTGATGGAGGGCCTGGTCCAAAGCTCATGGAACTCAATGGAACGATTCTGGATCTGACCCTGAATGCACCATTCCTTCTGCAAACCTCTCTGTTCTCCAAGCAGCCGAGAGCAATTGGATTCTATCTGCATTATCCCATAGTGTGGATGGAAAGGCTGTATAATGCCTAGCATAATGAATTGCTGTGATTTAACTGCCCCATGTGGATGCTGCTGGCACAGACTAAAAGGTACCTGTTTCACACCACATAATCCTCTTTCATACAGGAGTATGTTAATACAAGTTAGGTATCTTTTAGTTCATACCAGCAGCATCCTCACAAGACCAATCACAACACTTGGGTACACTCTGCAATTCACATTCCTGTCATCTGCAGTGCTGCATGGTTAGGGTGACCATATCTCCCTGTCCCATATTTGGGACAGGGAGATATGCAGGGGAGATGTGGCTCCTCCCACTTCCATCAAGCCTGAGGGAGCCAGGAATGAGGTGGCAGCCACCAGCCCTCCCTGAGCCCTGGGGAAGTGGCAGCCCCCGGCCCTCCCCAGGAGCCAGGGGAAGCGGCAGCTACCGGCCCTCCCCAAGAGCGCCAGGGAAGCAGCAGGGATGTGGCAGCTGCCCACGCTCCCCCTGCTTCCCCAAGGCTTGAGGAAGTGACCTACATGCTCTCCGGCCAGCAGCTGCACCTGCACAGCTGCTGGCAGAAAAGGTCAGCGGGGGGAGGGCCCAAATAGAGGACAATTAGTCCCTTTTAACAAATAAGTCAGGATGCCTTTTTGGCATCCCAAATACGGGACCGTCCCCCCAAATACGCGACGGACTGTCACCCTGTGCATAGTGTGCACAAGCCCTTGGTCATAACGGCTCAGTCGTTCTGCAATTTTTGCATGTTTTGGAAAGAACTCATCTGCTGTTCCTGTGATTAGCCTCTGTCTACAGTAGCTTCAAGTTTGCAAGGGAAATGTCTACAAAGTTGGGCCTTTTTTATTGCTATTTGCGTGATGGCCCCAGGTTGAAACTGATTTGACCCGACTTCCAAGTAACATGGTGGTGTTTATTTACTATGGGCCTGAACCTCAGTTGGATGCCTCATAAATAAATTGTAACTTCTAGCATAAACAACAAGAAGTCCTGTGGCACCTGTTTTTGCAGACACAGACTACTGCGGCTACCCTTCTGAAACTTCTAGCATAGCACTGTAGGATCTGCACTCGGTACGAACCCAGCTTTCCCTGTGAGCTATGACTCAGTCAAGTCAGACTGTGCTTGCATGTTAAGCTCTGTTTGATATCAGCTGACGGCACACAATACTAGCTGCATTTGTCCCCACTGCTAGCTGGGTTAGCACAGGAAAGTGTAGCGCTAAGGGAGTAAACCCTGACAGAAAATTCAGAATAAAGCCTCAAAGGCAGTGAAGTATATTAAACTGTCTTCTAGAAACTCCTGCAAATGTGCTGGCTCCAGATATAGAGACTTTGGCTTTCCCCTAGAATTTGCTTGCACAGTTGAGATGGAAAGGGTGGTCCTGGGAGAGCCACTCTTTCCATATTTTCTCTGCGTATGCATTTGCTGAGAGCACTCCATCTATGTCACAAATTGAGAAGGCATTCCATCCGGCTGCTCAACCCAGCAAGGAAAAAAACCCTGGAGGCTGCAGTTTACCAAGTCATTAAAAATGCTGCAACACCCAACTGTGACCTCACATCTTCAATAACCAAACAGCTGTAAAAGCAAATGTGGCCATATAACTCAACCTTTCAGTACCTCTGTGTAGAGGAGGTTGCAGGGTGCCAATGAGCATGGTAGTGGCTAATCCAAAACACAGATCCAAAGCAGCAGAACTAACCATTAAAAAACCAGACATGCAATTACCCATTATTTTCTTTTCTCTCTGATGTTTATTAATTAATTTAGATCTTTTCTATATTAATATTATTAACATTTTATATTAGATCTTTTCTATACTCTCTTCCTGTTCTCTAGTTATCCGTTCCACCAATATTACGTTTCAGACTGTTTGGCTTTCTCTGCCAGGTGGTCCAGCCATCACCAATGAAAAATGCAGCCTGTCATTAGTCCATACTGCATGAATGGCAAACCTTTGGGGACAAGCAAAAAGACACCTTCTTCAACAATTATACAGGAAGGTGGAGAGTTCACAATCATTGCTTCTCACACGCACCCAAAACACACCTACCTAGTAGGAAAAAAACCACTTTCTCTCCCTTCTGTTTCAGGTAACTGCTGTGTCAGCCATGCCTCTTCAGCCATGCATAATACCTGGGCTCTTAAAAAGCCCCTTAGGGTATTTTACAACCATCGAAGATTTGTTTCTCATGCAGTCAGTGAGACAACGCCTCCAGCAGCAAAATGCCTCCTTCGCCATAAGGCTACTTCTACATACCAAGCTGAGGGGGGAGAGTCACCTGCTTGTACGCATCCAGCTATTGCCAGCGTAAATAGCAGTGTTGCCATGGCAGCATGCAGAGCAGAAGCACAGCTGAGTGGTGTACATGCCCGAGGGTTTCAGGTGGGCTGGTATGTGTGTGTACATGAACAGGGGAATCACTCGCTTTCGCCAATAGTGTAGGTACAGCCTGCAGGGCCAACAGCCACCACAGGCCCAGAGGCAAGGTGGGATGGGAGCCCAACTCCCCACCTGTAGACAGGACAGGGCCAAGGCCAGAAGGGGCATGGCTTAGGGCAATCAGCCCACCCACTTGCTCCCTTAGAGCTGTGAGCTGCGGGCACACAGCACTGTCATGGTGTTTCAAAGGGCCCAGAGCTCTGGCTGCCACTACTATGACTTTGGTAGCAACAGCGGCTGGAGCTCTGGGCCCCTTTGAAATGGTGGGCCCTGGGGCAACAGTGCCCTTTACCACCTGGGTGTAGCCTGTATGTCAGCACCACTACAGTGCAAATCCAGACCACCACTTACTGAATAATTGGGATTTCTTCATTCAGCATCCTTAGTTTTCCTCTGAGGTCTCCATTCAAATACTGAGCAGGCCCAATTTAACCCTGCTTCACTACTTTGCAAGATGTGACAAAATCACAGCCAAACTAGCATAGCCTTGTAAAATGCTGAATTGCCCAAAGCGCTAGCATTAAATATTTGGTCAGCCAGGCCTTGGCATTCAGTGAGGAAGGAGGGCCCTCTGGTTAGAGCACTAGCCTCGGCTTTTATAGACCAGCATTCAAGTCCCTGCACAGACTTCCTGTGTGACCTTGGACAAGTCATTTAACCTTCCTGTGTCTCAGTTCCCCATCGACGCACTGGGGAGAACAGTGCTGCCCTGCCTCACAGCAGAGTTGTGAGGAGAAAGACTGTGAAGTGTTCGGAGATGTACTGACGAAAAAGTGTTCTCTGTGTGTGTGTTTAATTATTATTCAGTGACTATAAAAATACCTACCATCCTTTTGCCAAAATCCTGACATGGGCTATTGATAGAGCTTCCTTTCAGGGGGATCATTCCTTTGGGACTGCTGTCAATCTTCTTCTTATAGAATTCAATTCCATCCTCTAGGAGCACGACCCACATTGGCTTCCAGGTGTTAAACATGCTCCCCTGCAACAGATCAAATAAGCCAGTCACTATACATTTTCTTTAGTAAAGATTTGACCTTCTAGAGACACTTTTAAGTGTCCTTCCAACCCCCACCTCTCTCTCCATTTTAAATCAATGATTTGTTCACTTTCTATAACTGTTACTTCCTCCTCCTTGGAATCCCACTAACGTACTTCTCTGCAGTTGCATGATACAACCCCTCCTGCATGTTCTTCCTGTATCAGCAAGTCTTCATCACAGAGACAGATGCCTTTCTTCAGATGCTGGGTTTTGCAATGCTTTCAGAAATGTTCAAAATTTTCACACGTGGGTGGTTTACAGGAAGGTTTGGTACTAAAAGACTGTAAGCTCTTCAGGGCTGTTTTTTTCCTCTGTTTGTACAGCACATATGGGCCCTGCTCCATGACTAGGGCACATGGATGCTACAATAAGCTGGCTAATAAATAACAATAATTAATAATGCAAATTAGGGAGGCCTCCATTCCTATGGAAGGTAGGGAAAAGGAAGGGCACTCACACCCATGCAGAATCAAGCCCACTGGGAGTGGATTTTCAGAGATGCTGAGTACTTACCCAAAGAAGCCAAATCAGATGCCTAAATTATCAATTTAGCTGCTGGACTTGAGCACCCAGCTTTGAAAACTTCAGCCACTGTAGTTGGCACAGAAACAGACATGAATTATTCAGCTATCCAGGCCCCAGATCTATTGCTTAACCATTACCGATATTTTGTCACTTTTGTTATACCTAAACAATCACCAGAAAAGGAAATTTCATCTGACAATATTAATAGAAGAGGAATATTTGGGTCTAGAGTTTTATTTCAGCTTTCAAAGCTCTACTTCCCATTACTAATACACACAGATGGCATGTGATTTGTACCTAGAAGTTTGGATGTTTATCAGGGGTCTGGGCCTTTGTACATTGAAATAATGGCAAAACTCTCATTGCCTCCGATGGTGCTCTATGGACTTTAAAAAAAATCAGCCCTGGAGTTGTATAGGCCCCTATCGTTGTTGCTTGATGTGTATCCTGCCAGCCAAATTTTCAAACGTGACCATTGAGTAGAGATGCCTGAGTCTTCGGGTACCTGCTTGAGACACCCAGGTCTGATTTTCAGATGAGCTGAGCAGCTCCCACAGAAGAGCTAAAGATGGAAACCCAAAAATCAAGCGCATGAAATCACAGGCTGCTTTTGAAAAAGTTGGCTTCAGTCTCCTGGAAGAGGAGAATCCATCTTGTTCTGCCATCTGGCCCTGCGGCAGAGCTGGATTCACTGCCACCAGCAGGCGCCAAAATACAGATTGCAGTCATAAGAGGGGAACTCCTGGGGAGGCTTCCACTTCCTTTGTGAAGTGCAGAGGGCACAGCGTGGCCCACCGACCGGGCAGGACAACGGGGACAGTCTCCCCAGTGTCCAACAATTCAAAGGGGCCTGGGGCTACCGGCCATCACCACTGCTAACTGCAGCAGTAAAAGCAGCCAGAGCCCCAGGCCCTCTAAAGTGCTGCCAGCACCACAGCACATGCTCCAGGTGGCTGTGAGGGCTGGGGGAGGGGGTACCATGGTCTGGGCAGTGCTGGGGGCTGACTCAGGCCTCTCACCCTTCTTCCCAAGGCCCCACCCCTTCCCAGAACATAGAAGCAGGGCCCTCCACACCTTGCTGGGGTGCCCACAGGGGCTGTCAGCTCCCCTGGTCGACACTGAAGCACAGAGGGTGTATTTGGATTCCTAGATTTGACAGCTGCATGTCATGTGCCCTTATTTAAATGTGTGGCTGTGACAGCAGAGTGGACAACATCTTTTAAAACAAAGCATTCACCCATAACCCCCGTCTCTAGCCCCAAG
Source organism: Carettochelys insculpta (assembly GCF_033958435.1). Lineage (NCBI taxonomy): Eukaryota > Metazoa > Chordata > Testudines > Carettochelyidae > Carettochelys > Carettochelys insculpta. Next base: position 20,527,802 of record NC_134139.1, on the reverse strand, counting down.
AAAGCTGGCTATACTCTGACTAAGACATGAAGTTATGGAGTGCAGAGAGAGCCAACTTATCAGGGGACTTTCTTGCACATCCAGTATTCCACTGTGGAAGCAACATATTCCTGGAATGGACAGCTGTGGCTCAAATAATAACCCTTGTGTGGGCTGCTCTCCTCTGTCCAGGCTCCCTGGAGAGCTACAGAGAAAGAATGAAACAGGCCACCACATTCCAGCTAATATAATTAAGTGGGGAGAGTTTAATGATTGCGCGACGAGCCAGATTGATCTGTTGCTGATTTTTTGAATGGTGAGTAAGTCAGAGTCAATTATGAGTGCAGAGTTAAAATCCAAAGGGAGTGGTTGGTCTTTTGTCCACTGCTACAGTGGTACCAATGCCACTGCTTTTACGTCTAAGTGAATGACCATAGTGCTTGGCAAAGACCAAAATCTGCCTCTCTTACACAAAGGGGTTACATGAACAGCAAGCTCTTTTAGTGTGAGCTAAGTCCATAGGCATGAACCCTTACAACTCCCTGTGCTGCAATTGCTCTGTTGTAGGATGCATAGCACATCCTGCAATGTCTGTCTTTAAGAAGCACCTCGAGTCCTACTACGTTCAACTGCCTTCTCCCTTGTAGCCATCTCCCCTCGATGCCATAGTCAGCAGACACAGAGAAGACAAAATTCTCCCTGACTGGTAATACTCAGGCGAGAGAAGCAAGAAGGATCTGTTCTACAGCCTCTTGAAACTAAAGCAAATTTTTTCAGTTACTCACCAACCACAGCTAAGAGGGCTCTTTCCCAACTATCCCAGACAAATGAATAGCAGCTTGAAAAACAGTTAGTGAAGCAGTCTCCTGCAATTTCCTCCTAACAGAACTTCTCCTTTCTTTGACATCTGTAGTACTGAATGGATAGGAAATAATTGGTCTCCCCTATTGGTGTGGTAGAACACACAGAATTTCACAACTTCTACCCTACCAAACTTAAAGATACGGGGCCCAGTCCTCAGCTAGTCCAAACTGGCACTGAAATCAATGGGACCATGCCAGCTCACACCAGCTGAGGAGCTTCCACACAACAGAATTCATACAAAAAGCAGTCAAGTAGCACTTTAAAGACTAGCAAAATAGTTTATTAGGTGAGCTTTCGTGAGACAGACCCATTTCTTCAGACCATAGCCAGACCAGAACAGACTGACTATTAGTCTGAAGAAGTGGGTCTGTCCCACGAAAGCTCACCTAATAAACTATTTTGCTAGTCTTTAAAGTGCTACTCCACTGCTTTTTGTTTTGATAGTGTATAGACTAGCACGGCTCCCTCTCTGTTACTATTCAACAGTATTGATAGTGGATAGCAATGGAGTGAGGGGCAGAGGCTAATGTGAGGGAACATTCCATCTTGTTGTAAATGTAAATAGCATATCTGTATCTTTGGGAGCACGGACATTTGCCTTCACTTTTTAGGAAACCATTACTGGAAAGCCTCAACTGAAAAGCATCATAGAGAGGAGTCAAGGATGAAACAGACAGTTGGTGATTGCTGTTCCAAAGGTAAATCATGGGATGCACAGTAAATCCCTCACTGTCTTTCTTTAGGAAACAGCTCACGTCCTCTTGATTTCACCTGCCTTCTTCTTTATGGTCATTTCTACCTCTCCAGCTCAGTGGCATTACCCATTAACAGGGTGAAGCTCCTTTATACAGGAAAGAGAGCATTCCCTGGAGCTGCTCCACTGTAGTACTGTAACTCATTCCTCGCTACCTCAAAACTCCACTTTCCTGCAGACGTTACTACCATACAACCTCAGAACGGCAAACACCAGAGGTATGAATTGATCGATCCACCACACATCTCATTTGGAACCAGAAGTACGTGATCAGGCAGCAAATACTGTACAGGACTGTGTTAAACATAAACTACCAAAATAGGGACATTTGTCGAGGTGAGGAACTGTTTCTGTGCTTATTTCATTTGAATGAAGATGGTTAAATGCAGCATTTCTCTTCTGCACAGTAAAGTTTCCAAGCTGTATGAAATCAGTGCTCAGCTGCAAATTTTTGAAAGAACCATAAAGTTTTGTTCCAAGTGATGAACAAACTCCATTCCCAAGGAGTTTGTAATGCTGAGGTTCTGCTGTATGTTGACTAGCAGTGTTATAACATGGTGACTTGCCCATTAAAACAATTCCTGTGCCTTGAGTCACCTCATGAGATGCAAAGGAGTGTTATTTGCACTCAGCTGTACACCAAGGCAGAGATGCATACCTGTAACATAGCAAGCCAAAGTATCACCCTTGTCTTCCACTTGGGAAGGGCAGCTAAATTCCTCACTGGGGGAGACTACGTGGGACTTCTCAGGAAAGAACAGATTTTCCAGGTACCCTCCCCCAACTCATTCCCCAGCTGGCCCCACCCACTTAGCAGGCTGTATTGGCCAGCTCCAGATCCTCTGGTGGAGTGGATTATAGGCAGTGTGCTCTACACGTTGGAGATATACTTACCTCATAGAGCTGGAAAGGACCTTCAGAGGTCATTGAGTCCAGTCCCCTGCACTCACAGCAGGACCTATCACCAACCCTCACAGTTTTTTGTTTGTTTGTGTTTAATCTATTTGCCCCAAATCCTTAAATGGCCCCCTCAAGGATTGAGCTCACAACCCTGAATTTAGCAGGTTAATGCTCAAACCACTAAGTGCCACAGGAAAGGCAGGTTGGTTCTGACAGCAGTGAACTGGACCCCCTGCCACCTTGAATGTTAACTGTTCCCTGCGAAGCTTCCTTTAGGCATTTACGAGCTTACATTTACTGCAGAAATGAAGGCACCATGGTGGGAGGTAGAGAAGAAACATCCTGGCAGCTCAGTTCACCAGCAGCAGAGCTTTAGCTCTGCACATATTAGGGACTCCACCAGACCCATGCCTCTTTTGGGTTGAAGGCCTGTGAAGCAGAGATGTGCCATAGGACACAGATTCTATGGCCGGAGTTTCCCTGGGAGCTACCACTGTTTAACTAAATTGCTTTAAGCTTGACAGATCTCCCAAAGTCACTGAACAGAGGCATTCTCTTATGATGTGGAGCCCCAACCAAGAATCCCAGAGGTCCTCAGAGGTGCAGCAGCTGCTACTCCAGGCTGTCATCCCCACTTCATTCACCCGACTCCCACCAGCAGGCTGGGGTGGGGGTGTGAGTCTTGCCTCCCTGGCTCATCACAAAGCTTCCCACATGAAGCCCATTTATGTGGGCTCAGTGAGGTATGTCCACATCATTACATTTTTTTTCTTTATAACAAATAAGTCCACTTTCCCTGAGACACTTCTAATCTCAGGGTGCCCCAGGGGCTAAATCCAGCACTACAAAACAGCAGTATTGCAGAGTCATGGAATATTGTTCACCAGACCCTTTTGTCTTGCTCTAAACACTGACGCCATACTTTGCCTAGTTCAGTGGAAAGCAATTTTTTTACATCAGGACCCACATTTTGTCCCAGCAATTAGCAGGGCCTGCCTCCCCTCCAACTCATCCCACGTAATCTAAATTGACAGAAATGTTGATTATGTTCATATGAAAATAAAAACTTTCATCATGTGTAAGAAAATAAGTCTGTATAACCTAAAAACTTTATCAATCAGCATATAAATGTGATTATGCAGACATAAAAAAGTAATGTTATTTCAACATTTTTAATGAGATAGATGAGCCTGAGACCCAGCAGCCAATCGTGCTGTGACCCCCTTACAAGATTTCACACACCCCTCAAGGGGGCTCCCCCCCACTTTGTGCACCCCTGGCCTAGTTCCCTGTTACAATACAGAGTCATATGCCCTCAAACTGGGCATGAGCATGAAGCCAACTATTTTTGGATCTATGTTTAAAATGCTTCATTAATACATAGAAAGTGGATATTCTACATGTAAATTTGTTTACCTTACTTTATCACAGTCTAAGAAGATTCTTGTAACTATATACACGGAGCAGCAATTGTAAATAAAGCTGTATGAATTTTAATGCTCAGCTTGAGGAAGTGATTGATCACTTGATTGCATGTTTCATGAAAATACAGAAAATATGAGAAAAATAAAAAAGCAAAATTAAGCCTCACATTCACCCATAGCCCATTTTGAATTGCCTGCCTACCTTCTTAACTAAGTAGCCTTCTCTTATTCGCTTGGGTTCTCGCTCCATGCTCAAGTCAATTTCTTTTTCAGTACTGAGAGCTCAGGCAGTTACAACCTGTTTGACAATCAAGGGCTTTGTGGGTTGTCTTTTCTACAGCCCTGTCACTTTTCATAAGTTCCTCTGCCTGCTAATCACATGAAAACAAGTCTATTTCCTCTTATGGGTCAAGAGATTAGAATAGGGAAATGCAGAGCTGCGTGTTTATTTATAGCTTTTCTCTGCAGTCTTGTAGGGAACAGATCTAGCAAAAGCCCAAAGGCAGTACAATGCTATCAAAGGAAAATGCCTAGAAATTTAATGTAACATTCTCAACACAGATCCAAAACTGTGAAATCTGGCTGCATGCACAAGTCCAGTTTGAGGTCTTATGACTCTGTACTATAACATTGAAGAAGGCAATGGACCACAGCACTATCTAATGTAGGACACAAGATCATATGAACAGCTTTCCATGTCATTAGCTCTACTTTAATGTTGATTCACTGGGTTTTACTTACAGTAAGTTTGTACATTCGGCAATAAGCCCAACTTATCTAGTTTAATGAGAAAGCGCCCTCTCCTGATGGCACAAGCAATCTGGTTTTAAAATAAGTGATTGTTATTGTTGATAAAAGAGTGCTGCAGTTTCCCATTAGGGTTGGTTATCATGTAAGTTTTTAAAAACACAGTTTAAATCCCCCATTCCCCCTCCAACAATCACACATATTATCTGAAACATAATTAGCAACAGTTACAAGTACACCACTCAGATGATTACACATTAGAAGCAAACATCATTTTCCTGTTTGCCTCATGCCCTTGACAGCTCATGATCTATAGACACCTTCCCAATCTCCCATATTGACTCAGTCCATCAGGTTTTGCTGCCTTCCTTCATTAGTAACAGGGTAGAGAAAAACACATAGAAGAATTGGTAGGGAAGGGATTGTTAAGGCACAGAAGCTGAAAGCCTTTGCTATGGGCAAATGTAACAGCTGAAATGCCATTAACCTCATTTGTTTTAAATTGCCTGGATTTCACACAGACAGCCATGTCCCTTCAGGTTTTGTTCAATGTATGGGAAAGTAGTTGCATTCCCCTCCCCCCACCAAAATACCTACTCCAGATGGAGTTAGCAGCTGCAGCTGTCTGCCCTACTGACACAATGTGAAGGGACCAGAGCCTGCATAAATGCAGATGCCCGGGACCTGCAGCCTTGATTCTGGTGCCTTCTACCCTGAACAAAGCCCACCCCCCGTGGCTCCTTTCACAATGGGCTTGTCTACACTTTGATTGTTTTTTCAGAAAAAAAACATTTTTCCAAAATAAAAACAAACCAACAAAAACTAAAACTCCTTTGTGTTCACACTGCAAAGCAGGATATTCTGGAACAGGAGGGATTTTACCTTGACACAGTAACTCCTGCTAAACAAATGACTTTCATTGTCTTTTTTTTCTTGTCAGCTTAGCACTGTCCCCCAGAGATACAGCACCCTATGGGCAAAACAGGAGGAGCAGAATGTTACATGCATAACTCTGACAGAGCTGGGGGACCAGTATCAGAGATTGAACCTGGGCTCATAGAGATTAAAGCCCTATGCACTACCACATGAGCTAAAGGCCACCTGGCTCTCAGCCAAGGCTGTAGAGCACAGACTGCACTCACTCTAGTATGTCTCAGTGCCGCTGGGTACTACACATGCATGTGCAGAGTTGTCCAACATCACCACCAGTCAAATTTCCCTCATCCCTCTCTGCCTGCAGCCTTACCCAGTCCTAACCCCCATTCCCTCCTGTTTCCCCCAGCTCTCCCAAAAGCACTGGCAAAACTCACCATCTTCAGGAACATGAGGTCTCCCACCAAAAGTCCATCACACACAGAACTTCCTTGAAAAATGAAACTTGCCGTGGACAGTGCAGATTCGAATGCAGACATGATGACGTGTTACACTGCCTCAAGGCCCTCATAACGGACAGGCACTGCTCTTAATTCAGCAGGTTAACTTTTGTTTTCTCTGTTTTTAACAGCTGCCTCTTTGGCCATGTGCCTAACCTAAGGAGACCTAGGAAGAGGTTAGAGAAGAGATCTTCAAGGACCTTCTGAAAGCCTGTAACCAGGAAGTGGCAGTGCTGTGTAAAGAAGATAGGGAAGATCGCAGGGCAGCAAGAGATGCCAGGCAAGCCATGAGGGCAGCTCACATGCAAAACAGAAGCCACAGAGTGCGTGCTGTAGAGGAACAGATTGACATAATGCGCTCTATTGCACAGAACATTGACTTTCATTGGCAAAGGATGGCCCACCTGCACAGCCAACATAATTCTGCTGCCATGACCCCTTCAAGCAGCCCAGTGCAAACCACCCCCCGGCATGATGTTGCACACACTACCATTCCTGAACCATTCCATACCTCACCCCAGCTACAAACAGCGGGAGAGCTGGTCCCTGACACAGGTGTGATCCTTTCCCTCTCCCTTCTGTTTTCAATACCCCCCCACCCTTATCCGCTACTGCTGTGTTTCCAATTTGCACACTTTGGCTGTGTCTACACTACGAGAAAAATTCCAATTTAAAGCAGTTAGCTCAATATTACCATGTGACTGCCTTCAATGTAAAAATCATTAGCTCGAAGTAGAGAGCACTAATATCAATATCACGGTATCGTTGGTATCTGATGGGTATAGCGTCAAGCTCAAATTAAAAAGTTTGATTAAAGGCCAATGTGAAAGAGCCAGGTCTTAAAATTTAATTTATTAGCCTCCAGAGGTGTCCCAGATGTAACCCTATTTCTGTTATAAATCTTTTTCCTAACATTTCCTATCTTTCTTCATGCTTTGACCCCCTCCAGAACACAGGGGGGAAAGCCAGTTGAGATTCCTGTTTCCATTATAAGTTCAGTGTATGAAATTTAACTGCCATCCCCCATGTTGGCAATGTCTGTGTAGTGAAGAGGGAAGACAAAAATCTTTTTTCCTAGACTTTTCTATCCTCTTTCTTCTAACTTTGCACCCCTTCATACAGGGAAGAGTGGGTGGTGGGCCAGTTGAGAATACAATCTATCCGTGTGTTATTTTCAGGGATTGGATGCAGTCATGTGTAACCCTTCTGCCAGAAGGAGTTGGCTGCAACCAGGGTCGGGTTCAACATCTAGGGGTTCCTTTTCATCCATCTCACACAGATCCGGCTCGACCCCCCACCCAGTAGCCTGGGAAATTCACACTCCCCGAGCGCCTCAGAGAGGCAATGCCTCCCCACTCGCAAGCACAGAGTCTGAGTGTAGAAGAGAACTTTTAATAAAAGAGGCAGAAAGGTCAATTAGCATACGCTTGGGAAAAATACCACACATAAGCCACGTCTACACTAGCTGGCTATTTCGAAGTAGCCGTGTCAACTTCGAAATAGTGCCCGCTGCGTCTACACCTGCCGAGCGCTATTTCGAAGTTGAAATTGACGTAAGGCGGCGAGACGTCGAAGTCGCTATCCTCATCAGGAGATGGGAATAGCGCCCTACTTCGACGTTGAACGTCGAAGTAGGGCATGTGTAGACGATCCGCATCCCACAACATCGAAATAGTGGGGTCCTCCATGGCAGCCATCAGTTGAGGGGTTGAGAGATGCTCTCTCCAGCCCCTGAGCTCTATGGTCACCACATGCAGCAGCCCCTTAAAGCTCCCCGCCCCCTGATTTCCTGTGCAGGAAGCTGAGAGCTTGTGTAGGCAGCAGCACAGCCACGTGCCCAGCCTGCACGTCCCTCAGCAGCCCCAACCCACCACCCTGCACCCCATGGCATCCAGCCAGCCCCCCCAAGCGCCCACAGGACACCCTCCACAAGGGGACCCAGGGCTCCCAGCCTGCCAGCCAGCGGGGGAAGAGGCAGCGGGGCCCCTCCTGGATGGAGGCCGAGATCTGGGACCTGCTGCGGCTCTGGGGCAAGGAAGAGGTGCTCCAGGTAATGGGGAGAAAGAGGCAGAACACGGATGCGTTCGCTCAGCTGGCCGAGGGCCTGGCTGCCTGGGGTCACCCTGCCCGCACTCCTGACCATATCAGGAGTAAGGTAAAGGATCTGTGGCAGGGTTACGCCCGGGCCTGGGACATGGCCAGCCGATCTGGGGCCACCCCCGCAGCTTGCCCGTTTTACAGGGAGCTCAGGGCCACCCTGGGCCCCCGGTACACCTCCTCCCCCCGGCCACCCATGACACATCGGCCGACGAACCCCAGCAGGCCCGGCAGATGGAGTCCGCCCCGGAGGCCAGCCCACCCCGGGACACTGGAGGAGGAGGAGGGGGCCTCCAGCGACGGGGGGCTCCAAATCGACCTCCCCTCCCACAGCTCCAGCAGGGCATCCGCCCGATGGCTGTCCCCTGATTGTGGGAGCGGACCGTCAGGTATGTACCCCCCTGGTGCACACCCCCGGGGTTAAGGGGTGGGGACAAGAGACATGACCAGGGCCCTCCACACACCCAGATGACCATGGCCCCAAGGACAGCAGTGGCATGTCCCTCAGAAGAGTCCATCAGCCTCTGCCCCCCAGCAGCACAGCGCCATGTCCCATCCCTGGGGGTGGGGGGCGCGGAACCTAGGGTCCCCCGGGGGGGGTTGGACACCCATCATCAGCAGCAGCAGCATCTCCGGGGGATGGGGATGGGGAACCAGCAGCAGAGGGGTGGGGGGACAAGGGCCACGGGTCAGGGCCCAGACTAACGGCTGTCTCCACTCTTCTTCCCCCGTGTTCCGCAGCTGCACCATCAGAGGGCCCAGAGAGCACCGGCACAGCGTCTGTGGTCCCAGAGAGCCCACAGGGGCCATCCCACCAGGCCAGCCCCTTCGCGGAGCACAGACCAGCCCCAGGACGAGCCCGACAGCGGCGGAGCCATCTGCGGGCATCCACAGACCCCCAGCTGCTCGCCACCCTCTGGCGTCAGCTGGAGGTGTCCAAGCGGCGCCTGCAGGTGGAGGAGCGGCGGCTCCATCTCCAGGAGCGAGCGCTGGCCTGGCGCCAGGAGGCTTGGGGGACCTTCATGCGCACCTTCCGGGACATCACGCGGCACTTGGCCCCCGCCTGCCGCTCCGCTCGCTGCTCCACCCACCGCTCTGCCTGCCGTCCCTCCACCATCAGCCGTCCTGGGGCCTGCCACCGAGGGGGACCATGGGCCTCCGGACTCCACCCGGCCCTATCTGCCGGTTCTCCTGGCCCCCATGCAGCCTCGACCGGGCCTCTGGCCGAGATGTGGGTCGCGCCCCCCAACACGAGGCGCAGGACAATAGGGGTGCATGGCTGAGGACGTTGCCCCCCCAAGGCCCCCTCCTTTGGACATATTCCTCCCATCTTTGTAAATAGTTTTTGTTCTACCCCTGTTTTGTACCTGCCCCCCCATGTACATAGTCCCCCCCCTTCTTTTTCTGTTAATAATTAATACAAGGTTGCATGGTTTTGTTTAAAAAAAATTCCATTTATTGCACAGAAGTGTGTGTGGGGGGGTGCTCTTGGGTTCTCTGTGGTGTGGGTGTGGGGGCAGGGAGTGTTGTGGAGGATGGTGGGATGCAGTGGGTGGCTCACCCGCAGCTGGCCCTGCCAGCGTTCACCCCGCAGCCTGGTCAAAATGGGCCCGCAGGGCCTCCCAGACCCGCATCCCCTCAGGGTCGACCTGGTGACTGGGGGCAGCGGGTGGCTGGACGTCGGCCCTGCCAGCCTCCACAGCCCAGCCCTGGAAGAAAGCCTCTCCCTTGCTCTCCACCAGGTTGTGGAGTGCACTGCACGCGCCCACAACCTGGGGGATGTTGGTGAGGCCTGCATCCAGGTGGGTGAGGAGACACCTCCCGTGCCATTTGAGGCGGCTGAAAGTGCGCTCGACCACCTGGCGCGCATGGTTCAAGCGCGTGTTGAACCGCTCCTGGCTGGCTGTGACATGGCCCGTGTAAGGGTGCATGAGCCAGGGCTGGAGGGGGTACGCCGCGTCCGCGACGAGGCAGAGGGGCATGGTGGTGTCCCTCACAGGGGTCTCCCGCTGGGGGATGTAGGTCCCCGCCTCCAGTCGGCAGCACAGGCCCGAACTTCTGAACACCCGGGCGTCGTGGGTGCTGCCAGGCCAGCCAACATAAATGTCCAAGAGGTGGCCCTGGCTGTCCACCATGGCCTGGAGGACCATGGAATGGTATCCCTTCCTATTGAGGAAGCGTCCACCGCTCTGCTCTGGGGCACAGATGGGGATATGGGTCCCATCCAGAGCCCCAAAGCAATTTGGGAAGCCCAGGCTGGCAAACCCCACGATGGCAGCATCCGGGTCCCCAAGCCGCACGAGCCTGTGGAGGAGCAGGGCATTGATTGCGCGGACGACCTGCAGGGGAAGGACATGAGAGAGCACTGGTGAGGGGTGTGCAGGGTGCGTCTGGCCCTCCCCCCCCGGCTCCCCCCCGGGCTCCCACCAGGGCTCCCCTGCCTCCCCCTGGGTCCTCTTACCTCCATGAGGACAGCCCCGATGGTGGCCTTGCCCACACCGAACTGCTGCCCTACGGATCAGTAGCTGTCTGGAGTGGTCAGCTTCCAGACAGCGATGCCGACCCGTTTCTCTACAGTGAGGGCACTTCGCATGGGGGTGTCCTGGTGCCGTAAGGCAGGGGTGAGCCACTGGCAGAGCTCCAGGAATCTCTGCCGGCTCATTCGGAAGTTCTGGAGCCAGCGGTCGTTGTCCCACTCGCCGAGCACCAGCCGCTCCCACCAGTCTGTGCTCGTGGGATATCACCGCAGCTGGCGGAGTGTGCGGCGGGGGTGGGGCTGGGAGGGCAGCAAGGTCTGGGGCTGCTTCCTCATCCCCCGAGGACAGCTCATCTTCCTCAAACAAAAGATGGTCAGCTGCCTCCTGCATGGCACTGAGCAGGGCAGCCACTGCTCCTCCAGGGGCGGGTGTGTGGGCCTCTGGCTGCTGCTGCTGCTGCTGCTGCTGGGGGTCCATGCTGCTTCCACGGGGTGTGCATGCCTGTGGCTCTGCAGACCGTGTGCTGTGCAGGCTGAGTGTGTCTGGGAGGGGCCCTTTAAGGGAGTGGCTTGCTGTTGCCCCGTAGGTGCTAGTCCGCACTGTGACCCTGTCTGCAGCTGTTCCTGGCACACTTATTTCGATTTGGGCCACTTTGGTGTGTAGACGCTCCCCTGCAATGCCTGTTTCGATGTAGTGCTGTCCAACGTCGACGTTGAACGTCAACAGCACCAGCCCTGGAGGACGTGTAGATGCTATTCGTCGAAATAGCTTATTTCAATTTCGCTACATCGAAATAAGCTATTTCGATGTAGCATCCCAGCGTAGACGTAGCTATAGGGTTCATAACCCATCCTGAAGTAACTGTCCCAGCTCAAATGCATTGAGCAATGTCCTTGGCCTCTCAGGCTCACCAGTCCAATACTGTAAACAGACAATCCAAACACCCAACTTTCTCCACACCCCCAATTCAAATGCCCCCCTGACAACTCGGTCCAGTCCGTGCAGGCCCTGACACCTCACGCTGATGCATTCCCTCGTGGAACCTGAGACAATGCCACCTTTGCACTGGTCTGGTGTTCTGCTTGCTTCTTGCCAGCTGCTACACAGGCCGCCTGCCAGTCGTGCCATCTGTCCGCTGCTGCTCCTACCAGTTGGCCGCCAGTCATGCCATCTGTCTGCCGCTTCTACCAGCCATCCACCAGTCGCACTGTCCATCCACTACTCCTACTGGCTGGCCGCCAGTCACACCATCCGCTGTGGATCTGGCCTGAGGCAAACCCTGTGATTGCAGCTCTTAGCGGCCTTCACTGCCACCCAGTGATTTCAGCTCACAGCATCTACCAAAATAACCTCATACAAGATACAAACACTAGTATACAGCTCTATCTTTTTAACAGGCAGGGAGGATTAGTCAAACCATGCTTATAGCTATATGGCCAAAACTTAGGCACAGCCAAGACACTCAGCTAACTGGTTCAACCCATATCCTCCCCTTCTGCTTTACAATGCTTTAAACCAGGGGAGCCCTGTGTAATCCATGTCTTTGCAGTTATGATGACTGCCCTGTCCCCCACAATGACTTGGAAAATTGGTGAGATTTCACAATTCTTATACTGGCTACATCTACATGTGCATGCTACATCGAAATAGCTTATTTCGATGAATAACGTCTACACGTCCTCCAGGGCCGGCAACGTCAACGTTCAACTTTGACGTTGGGCAGCACCACATCGAAATAGGTGCTGCGAGGGAACGTCTACCCGCCAAAGTAGCACACATCGAAATAAGGGTGCCAGGAACAGCTGCAGACAGGGTCACAGGGCGGACTCAACAGCAAGCCACTCCCTTAAAGGACCCCTCCCAGACACAGTTGCACTAAACAACACAAGATCCACAGAGCTGACAACTGGTTGCAGACCCTGTGCATGCAGCATGGATCTCCAGCTGCCACAGCAGCAGCCAGAAGCCCTGGGCTAAGGGCTGCTGCACACAATGACCATAGAGCCCCGCAGGGGCTGGAGAGAGAGCATCTCTCAACCCCTCAGCTGATGGCCGCCATGGTGGACCCCGCTATTTCGATGTTGCGGGACGCAGATCGTCTACACGTGCCCTACTTCGACGTTCAACTTCGAAGTAGGGTGCTATTCCCATCCCCTCATAGGGTTAGCGACTTCGACGTCTCGCCACCTAATGTCGATTTCAACTTCAAAATAGCGCCCAATACTTGTAGCCGTGACGGGCGCTATTTCGAAGTTGGTGCCGCTACTTCGAAGTAGCGTGCACGTGTAGACACGGCTACTGAGTGTTAGCATAAATTTTGATTTTACAGTGTGTTTACAATACACAAAATCTCATTGCTTCCTTGCTACCCATCAAGCTTTGTTTGCAAGGTATCACATATGCACACCTTTGCATTCTCATGCAAATGATCTCTGGGAGACACATTCCTCCCAGCCTTCAGCAGCATTGAGTTCCTGCTGGCACAATACTTACACATGGGAGAGGGGAACAGTCAGTGGATGGCCAGTTGAGAACACATACTGTGTGCAGAAGCCTTATACTGCACTGGAAAGTGAAATACCCTCCTCTCCACAACTCTCTTTTTTCAAAAATTTTACTATCATCTCTTTCTTCAAGGTTTCCAGGGTCCCTGTGTTATTTTCACAGATTGGATGCAATCACAGGGAGGGAGGGGGGGTCAGTCAGTGGATGGCCAATTGATAATTCAGTTACAGAAGAAAGAGATTTCTGTTAACTTTGCCATCTCAGTGGATGCCCTATTTTTCCTACCTTCCAATGGGAAAAATGGATGTTTGCTTAACATGGGAGGGGAATGAGTAATATGCAATGTGGGTAGATGATGCCAAAGACCAGCGAGCATACCCAGAATGCTACAGGGATGAGAGAAGTGTGGGATAGGTTCTCAAAATGCACTACTGCAACTGTTGATGTTCGCCAATTGAGTGTGGCAACAATAAGTTGACTTTGCGAGGAGCACATGGGGAGGTGAGCATAGTCAAAGTCAAATTTATAAATTCCAGAGTTACACAATCAGTATTAATAAACTCAATTTTAACTCATATTGTAAATGCACTCTTCGATTAAGGAAAACTCCGATGTTACTCCTTCCCGCTCCCCTCTCTTTCCAGTACCCTCAATCCTTATCCATTGCTGCTGCATTATGAATTGTAAGAGTTTGAATAAAGAAAACATTTATTCTTACAATTACACTGGGTAACATACGTAGCTGAGAGCTGGAGAGAGGAAGGGAAGAATGTCACTCACCCAAACCCATGTATTCAGAAAACTAAACAATAAATCTCAGTGTTCCTCATTGTCAAAGTGGTCCCTCAGGGCCTCTCTAATATTCGTGGCCACCATATGGGTTGCCCTGATACCACAAGTGTCTGGCTGCTCAAACACATTGGCCAGATGCTCTGCCTTTACACTCCAGCCTTGAGCAAATGCTTCCACCTTGCTCTCACACAGGTAGTGAAGGCAACAATATGTATCCTGAAGCAGGTCAAGCCTCCCATATAAATTCCTCTACCCTCTCTTCAAGCATCCAAATGCATGCTCATCCATACAGCATCTGCTGAGCCTGTTGTTGAACCACTCTTTGTGGCGGTCTAGTTACCTTTTGTAAGGCTTCATGAGCCACGGACCCCTGGGGTCACTCTGGGCATTTCCACCTCTCGCCCAAACTTATTTTGTGATCTGGACACAAAGTGCCTTCCTGCAGCTTTCAGGACATGCACCTGAAAATGCATGTGTCACGCACGTTTCCAGACCACCCAGCCTTTATGTCTGCAAAATGGCCACAGTGATCTACAAACACTTGGAGCAACATTGGCTACGTCTACACTAGCCCCAAACTTCGAAATGGCCACACAAATGGCCATTTCGAAGTTTACTAATGAAGCGCTGAAATGCATATTCAGCGCTTCATTAGCATGCGGGCGGCCGCGGCACTTCGAAATTGATGCGCCTCGCCGCCGCGCGGCTCGTCCCGACGGGGCTCCTTTTCGAAAGGACCCCGCCTACTTCAAAGTCCCCTTATTCCCATCTGCTCATGGGAATAAGGGGACTTCGAAGTAGGCGGGGTCCTTTCAAAAAGGAGCCCCGTCGGGACGAGCCGCGCGGCGGCGAGGCGCATCAATTTCGAAGTGCCGCAGCCGCCCGCATGCTAATGAAGCGCTGAATATGCATTTCATCTCTTCGTTAGTAAACTTCGAAATGGCCATTTGTGTGGCCATTTCGAAGTTTGGGGCTAGCGTAGACATGGCCATTGAGAAGTGCCCCTTCTGACTGAGGTACTCTCAGGGAAGCAGGTGTGCAGGCATGAGGATAGGAATATGAGTCCAATTCATCACCCTTGCACAGGTAGGGAACCCCATTTCTCCAAAGCCAGCCACAGTCTCAAGCAGTGCAGCAAAATGTGATTGATTGCCCAGCAGATCTGCATCAGCACGGCCCTAACAATAGACTTCCCCACTCCAAAACGACTGGCAACCGAGCAGTAGCAACCAAGGGTAGCCAGCTTCTGTAGTGCGATGGCAACACACTTCTCCATGGAGCCAGCAGCTCCCATTTGGGTGTCACTGAGGTGCAGGTCTGGTGACAGCTCAGCACAGAGCTCTAGGAAGGTGGCTTCATGCATCCTGAAGTTCTGCAGCCACTGCTCATCTTCCCACACCAGCAGGACAATGCAGTCCCACCACTCCGTGCTGGTCTCCCTGGCCCAGAAGCAATGATCCACAGTGCACAGGCCCTGTGACAGAGCAGGAGGCATCTGCTGCAGTCTGAGGCTGTGGGCTGTGAGAAGGCTGTGGCTCTCCTCTGCCTCCTCCTGCTCCTCCTCTGACTCTGATTCTGTCCACTCAGAGAGAAAGATCAATATTAGAGCTGCAGCAGTGCATGTGGCCAACATCATCTGCTGTGCTTCATCAAAGATGTGTGAACACTCTGACACTACGTGTTGTTGGAATGCAGGCTCCATGACTGCTGCCTATCAACACTGGCAAGCTGGGTAGCTCTGGCAGTTTCAAATCGTGCACAAAGGAACTGGAAACTGTGGGGGAGAATCCAGCAGGGGAAGAGGATGAAGGGACAATGTTCTGATTCCCAGGAAACCTTGCATTTCCTGTTGACTTCCCACAAAGCCTAGTGAGCGAATGAGACTCCAGGCACAGCGGGATACATGCCCCAAATGTACTGCTCTTATTTCAAATTGGGATCTTTCAGCATGAATGCGCCTTTTCCAAATGCTCTGGTGGTGTGAATGGAATTTTCCAAAATTACTTACTTCAATGTTTGAACATCAAAATAACTAATTTCAGAAAAACCCTGCAGTGTAGACAGACCTGAGAGGCCAGGTGGCTTAGTGAGTTCTGTTCCCAGCTCTGTCTCTTTCCTTCTGTGAGCTTGGACCAGCCAGTTTAGTTCCCTGTTTCTTCATTTCCCTTCTCCCCCTGTGTGAGTTTGGAAAGTAAGCACTAGGGGGCAGGGCTTCACTTGCTTTTATATTGTAATTGTGCACTGGAGGTGGCCAATGAGTCCCTCTCCCCTGCTTTTTCCTGTTTGCGAAGAGAATGTGGGGTTATGAATCCAAGGCTGCACATTTCACAACACTGCTGTAAGCTTGTAGACAGAAAACAGTAACTATACGTAAGGCCCTATATAGCCCAATGCCAATATAAGTTTGCCAGATCCTGGTACAAGAGCTGAAGGAACTGACCAGGGGCCGCACACACCTTGACCTGCTGCTCACAAACAGGGAAGAAACAGTGGAGAAATAGAACTGTGTGGCAACCTGGGCAGCAGTGATCTGAGATGGTAGATTTCAGGATCCTGCCAAAAGGAAGAAAGGTGAGCAGTAAAATACAGACCCTTGATTTCAGAAGAGCAGACTTCAACTCCCTGAGAGAATTGATGGGCCTGATCCCCTGGGAAGCTAATATGAAGGGGAATGGAGTTCAGGAGAGCTGGCAGTATTTTAAAGAGATCTTATTGAAGGCACAGGAACAAACCATCCCAATGCGCTGTCAGAAAAGCAGATATGGTAGGCATCCAGCTTGGCTTACCTGGGAAATCCTTGGTGAGCTTAAACTCAAAAAGCATGCGTATAAGAAGTGGAAACTTGGACAGATGAGTAAGGAGGAGTATAAATATATTGCTGGAGAATGCTGGGGGTAATCAGGAATGTGAAAGCACCATTGGAACTGCAGCTAGCAAGGAACGTGAAGGGCAACAAGAAGGGCTTCTACAGGTATGTTAACAATAAGAGGGTTATCAGGGAGGGTGTGGGGCCATTAGTGTATGAGGGAGGTAACCTGGTGACAGATGATGTGGGAGAGGCTGAAGTACTCGATGCTTATTTTGCCTCAGACTTCATAGACAAGGTCAGCTCCCCGATTATGGCAGTAGGCCATGCAGAACGGGAAGGAGGTGTGCAGCCCTCGGTGGGGAAAGAACGAGTTAAAAGCTATTTAGAAAAAGCTCGATGTACACAAATCCCTGGATCCAGATTTAATGTACCCAAGGGTACTGAGGGAATTGGTAGATGTTATGGCAGAGCTTTTGGCTATTATCTTTGAAAACTCATGGAGATCACGAGAGGTCCTGGATGACTGGAAAAAGGCAATGTAGGGCCCATCTTTAAAAAAGGAAAGAAGGACAATCCAGGGAACTATAAACTGGTCAGCCTTTCCTCAGTACCTGGAAAAATCATGGAGGGGATCCTTGTGGAATCCATTCTGGAGCACTCTGAAGAGGGGAAAGTGATCAAGAGTCATCAACGTGGATTCACCAAAGGCAAGTCATGCCTGACCAGTCCGATTAGCTTCTATGAAGAGGTAACTGGCTCTGTGGGCATGGGGAAGTCAACTGGAATATGATACCGAGGTGGTGGAATCTCCATCCCTAGAGATTTTTAAGTCCCGGCTTGACACAGTCATGGCTGGGATGATTTAGTTGAGGTTGATCCTGCTTTAGTCAGGAGCTGGACTAGATGACCTTCTGAGGTCCCTTCCAGCCCTAGGATTCTATGATTCTATGGAGTGTATCACACCTGTGTTTCTCCAACAATGAAGTTGCAAGTAGAGACTTGCACACACTTCTCTGCAGTGGTGCATTGCTGTAGCTGCTTCACTGTCGTACTTCATGAAGATGCTCCCTATGCCAATGGGAGAGGTGGTAGCTATGTTGAATAGAGAAAGCTTCCTGTCAATAGCACCTTTACATCAGGAATTTGGTTGGGATAATATAAGTTTGCAGTGTCAACCAAGTCGTTAGCACCACAGACAGATGCTGCATTTTCACTCTAGTCGGTTCGTTCTTTCTCCTTTTGTGTTTGTCTTGTTTTTGTTGTTGTCGCTGTTTTAGGGAAAAGGATTAGACTTTAACCACAACAGCAATGACAGCTCCAGCCCTTCTGCACTAAATTCTTAGTTTCTACCACAGTTCATACCATCCAATCGACTGTCAAACATGAGACTATTTTTCTTCTAAAGACCCCTTCCAGAAAAAAGGGAACATAAGGTGTTAAAATTAGCCTGACTCGCTACTTTGCATTTCACATTCTTCAATTATTTTTCTTTCTTTTTTGCATCATTAATAAACAGGTTAAAACTATACATAATAGTGTATTTGTCATGTGTGTGTCTGTGCATATCAAACCCTGAATCTTGTTTAACACTTTAATATTGGACAGTATCTGAGGTATGTTAACACCTTTAAGTACATGTATTCCATTTAAATGAATATAACAGTGTATAGTATATACTAATCAGCACCTTTGTTAAAAGTAAGGAAGTCTATTTAATCTCTAAAATTATTCAGCTAGCCAACAGCTCAATATCTGGCATGTTGATATAAGTCCTAAAGACACACACTAGAATTTTTCCTTCTATCTCATTCGATATTTTTGCTAGGTTGGGTTTGTTGGAAGACTTTGACCCTTTAACTCATGTACACCTAAGAGGGATCATATGAGCAGTCTCAGAAGTTTACAGGCTTCTTTATTTCTGTGTACACCATTGTTTTTCACATGATTCCCCTTGCTGCTTTAGGAAGGCACATCATTCCCTTCACTTTGCTTTCATTCTGTCAGGCTACCTTTCTGCAAACCAGCTGCTCGCTTGGTGGGTTTGTTGTGGGGGTTGGGTTGGGTTGGGTTGTTTGTTTTTTGTAACTAGATAAGTAAGCAAGAAACCAAGGTCACAGCTAGAGTTATCAACTTTCACGTTCCCCAAAAGAGAACATTGCCAGTGGGGGAAAGGAGTATGAGGGCGGTTACAGTTTGGGTGGGGGGTTAGGGAGTATTTCAGGGGCTCATTGGGAAGGGAATTTGGGGGTGCTGGAGGGAGGACCTACACCCTGTGTCTTGAGGTGGGGGATAGTGTTGTGCCCTGTAATGCTGGCAGGACAGCTGGTGCAGCCCTGGGACACAGCACTAGCCATGTGTCAGCACCTCCCTGCCTCTTGCCCTCTCTGGGGCAGGAAGCCAGGTCCTGGGTGCAGCAGAGGGACCTGTCCAGATATGGAGACAGCTGTATCTGAGCTGCAATGTCTGCTCTGCAAAAATCCCAACATTTCTCGCTACTTAAAAAATCCACCTGCCTCAGTCCCAAGAGTAGGGGCTCAAAACAGGAAATGTCCAGGAGAACATGGAGGTATGGTAATCAGCCACAGCCAGGGTCAGCCGCAGTTCTGCCTCCTTCCCTTTATATTTGGGGAACAAAAATAGTCTCAGACTAAGCCTTAATTCTCTCTGCTACCATCTCCCACTTTGTATGAATACCACAGCAGGCCACATATGATGCCAAGATCAGGATCAGGGTTTACCTCTTCCCAAGCCATCATTTGCTGCTTCTGAATCTCAGCCTCCGTTAGAAAACCCTAATGAGCTGTTCTGATTGTAAAGTGTGCTTCAAAAATATACTCCCACTGTAACCCGTGCGGCAGTGTCAGCCTGGGCTTGGACAATGATTCTGAGAGACGTGAATTGCCCCATTCTGTCAAAGATTAATGCAGTTGCCCGACTAAATTCCAACATTGCCAGAGCTGTTTCATTGCTCATGAAAACAGGCAAGAAAAGAGGAGTGGGTTCCCAGATCTGCCCAGTCTCCTCTCAGCAATACCCCATTTTCGCCATACATGTGGAAATGGGTTGGTGGAGTACCACCATTATACTCTTTTCCACTGGTTTGACCCTGACATAGATGAAGGCAGTTTGAAAGGGTGAGAAATGCAGAGTCTGCTGCTGAATGGGAACAGGCCAGGGCAAGGCTGGTGTTATGCAGAGAAACCCTCTTTTACATAGGGCAGGGTGGGAGTGCTACAGGAGCAACAGAGGACAAGGCAGTACCTGTCAGTGCAGCTACCTTGGATCCACGCTGCCCAGCAGCAGGGACTGACAGCTGAGGGTTTCATCCTCCCTCTGTGGCTGTGTGTCCTGAAGGTTCTGGGGCCAGTTCTCCAACCCGACAGCTCAGAGCACTGGGAGTTAGAGAGGCAAACACCTTCTCCTCCGTGGAACCATTTATGGGGAACTCGGAGAGGAATCTACCACCACTTCCCTCCCCGCAAACAGATTTCCCACCCATTCTCTCCCAGGAGGGGGTATTTCAATTCAGTATCTACTCCCATTGACTCAGAGTACGGCTGCACTACAGTAGCTGCAGAGCTGCACCCCTTCAACTGTGCCACTGTTGCCATGCAGAGTAGATGCTTCCTACAGCAACAGAAGGTGATTTTCCATCGACATAGTTAATCTACCTCCCCAAGAGGTCATCACTACATTGACAAAATAATTCTTTCTTGTCCTAGCTGTGTTTACAATGGGGGCTGAAGGGACCCACTTATGACACACACAGCATGAAATTTTTCATAGCCCCGAGCAACAGAGCTCCATGGATCTATCACCACAGGTGTGGAGCAGGCCTCAGAGTTTTGGGTGAGTCAAGACAAAAGGCCCAGAACTCTGCTGATTTCTTCCCCTTCCCTAGAAGGCTGCTTGTGAGCTTAGTATGATTTTTAAGTTGGCAGGCAAAGGATTTTGAATGAACTGCTGAAGATTTCATTTGCTGCTGTAACCACTCATCTAGGCAATTTCAACCTCTTACTAATTGCTCCACAACCCCTCAAGATACATGAAGGGAGATATGAATCACCTGGCCCTGACGCCTTCACAGCGAAATGATCCCATGCTCCCAGTAAGCCTGGGTTCCAGACTTTCATGACTCAAAATCAGAACCATTTAATGTAATTTTATGCTTAGATAATTTGTCTAATATGAGGAGGAAACCAACTAATTTCAATTTCTTTTCTATGCACTGTTTGTAGCTCACCCACAGAAGCTCACATGCACTTCTTTTCCTCTTCCAGTGTTGTTTTCTAGAAGGTCTGCTGCTCCAAATGGAGCAGTTTGGTCCATTTATCCCCCATCACCATATGGGAAACAGCACTTTCAAGCAAACTATTTTCTCCCCTTGGTTGAAATGGGCTTCCTGGTTAAACTGTCCCATGAGAACTAGACTGTCCCCAGCCCTAAGACGATAGCAATGTAAAGGGAAGCTGTTATGGCTGTGTGAATTTCCACTCTGGGTACCGGGGAAAGCAGGGAGCAGAAAATGTGTGCAGCCATACTCCACCAGAGCCAGCCTGGTACAAGGGGGAAGTAAGCCACACCAGAACAAGCCACCAGTCACTTCCACTGCTCTCCCCAGCCACGCAGGAGCAAGCGAGCAATTGTGACTCAAGGTCACAAACCAAAACTCAGCAGGTAGCTCAACTGTAGCTCACTTCCCCTATCCAGGGGTGAAGCTACAGATTCAATGCAGCTCATTATGTGATTGCCTGGGCCTGCCAAAACAAACCTGCTGAAGGCTAGTCACTAGATAGTCAGAGGCTAAGAAGAACATTTTTTCTCCCTCCTCCTTGTAACACTCTTTTAGGTACTTCTATGTCTGAGGGTGAAATACATCAGGTGAGTACCCACCCCTCCTGTTTCCCTAGACTTCTTACTATGCAGACTCTCTCTCCCATAACTTCTCTGGGCTGACCCTTCTTTCAGGGCTAGAATCCCAGGGCTTCCAGTCCCCCTGGGTTTCCTCCTTCCTACCGCTCTGTTCCTAAAGAATGACTGCAGACTCCTGCCCATCAGCCCTCTCCTATGCTCAGCCTTCTGAGTTTATACTAACCAGACTGTTGCTGAACAGCTTTGAACCTCATGATCAGCAAAGCCAGACGTTCTCACAAACACACCCTCACATGCTCTGCTAGGAATATTAATGGACCTCTCAGGTTCCCATTAGCTCCTATATAGCCTGAGGAAATACACACCCCAGCATGAGCTCTTTCATGTCCACCCACCACCCTGAACACCAGCATGACATTACCTGCAGTAATGCATCATTCCCAAGAAAGCTGCATATAATCTCTGCTTTCACACCATCAGCACCACCCTTATTAACTTTCACTGCAGCCTTCCCCTGTGCCTGCTGCATTATAAGTGCCGTCAGCCTGAAGATATTCTTAGTCTGTTCAGCAACACAGCTGATGTGCTCTATTAGATGCTCCCAGTACTCAGGCAAATCCATCTATGCTTTAGTGGAGTTACCAACCAAAAGCTGTTTTTGGTGTGCAATCAGAAAGAAATCAATACCTTGTTTGCCTGGGCATTAAATAAGAGAAATTGCAATGTTATAATTCAACAGACTCCTCAGTGTCTAAAAGCAGAAGTGAAAGGCCTCAAAAGAAAGTACAGCGTTGACCAGCATGCTGTCAGATGTCTCCTCAGCGCAGAGGACAGCTTGCAGCATATCATTTGGAAAGCAGAATTTGGCTTTGCTTTCACTGATTCAACCAGTGGTGGGAAAAGTAACCAAAAAGTTACTTGAGTAAAAGTACATCAGCTTGGGGTGGTGTACTTAAGTAGAAGTCACCAGTGCCCCTCTGGGAAACTACTTGACTAAAAGTACACATGTGCACATGTGCGCACACGTCACGTCTTGTTTGTGCTCAAGCATCCAGAAGTGAAAGCAGCTGCACTTTTACTCAAGTAACTTTTGGGGTACTTCTTCCAGCTCTGGATTCAACTAAAACCAAAATGTTCTCCCAATTCAAGTATGTTTAGCTTTTTAAAAAATTAAAGATGAGAAGAATGATTATGACTGGTATTAACCACACCACTGACTGTCACTTTGGACTCTGCAGTGGTTTGAGCAGCAGGGCAGACAATGTATAAATTCAGCAGTTTCATTCTAGTTCCCAGCATGATCGGCACCTTGACTGGTGGCAGACCTGTGCAGTAGGACTTGTGCATTGCCTGGAAAATGTGCTGGTCCCTCCACAAATACATAACTATAAGTGGGATAACATTGAAATGCTCACAGTTGGCAGGGAGGGGAAGGCAAAGCTACAGCGGAGTCAAGTGTTTGAAGCCCCACTGACTGGGGAGGAAAAGGGGGCAGTTGCCCAGAAGCCTGGCATTTCAAAGAGGCCTGGAGCTCCAACTGCCACCCCTGCTACTTTGGCAACGGCAGAGGTCAGAGCTCCAGGCTCCTCTGAAGTGTCACAGGAGCCCACCTCTGAGGGCAGGAGGAGGGGGCCCAGCAGCGGTAAAGGCTGACTGCCTGAAGCCATACCCCTTCTGCCCTTGGCCCTGCCTCTTCTGGAGACACAGAGCCAGGCCCCGCCTCCTACCTTGTCCCAGGGTCCATGGTGCTTGTCAGCCCTGCTGGGTGTTTAGAGACGACTGGAGTTTTTGCTGCAGCATGAAGTCAGGAAAAGGTCACGACTGAAGGCCAGTTGGGAGGGTGGGCACAGCACTCTACACATGGAAATCTCAGGTATTCACAGAGAAAGCTATGGTCTTCCTGCATTCATCCAAACTAAAGCCCCCACCCCAACTGGGTGCAAAGTGGGATTCCCTGGGACCTAATATGGACCACACCCACGTATCACATGAGTATTTCCCTGTGAGTTTGCTGTAGCCTGATGCTAGGAAAAGTAGGTCTCCTTTGGTCCTGTCCAGTCACACCTCCCCATAACCTGATGAGCACCTTCACACAGCATTCACCAAGAGGGGTTTTGTGGGTTCCCATGGGATATGATGAATGCTTCTCTCCCCTCTTACACACTTCTCAGTCACTTTTGATCATTATTTGCACATATATTAGTCCATTATGCCTAAGAAAGGCCAAAGAGGGGGGTATTCATGTATACTGTGCCCTGAACCTTGGATTTGTCAGTCTGTCCAAGGTCTCTGGATTGGTGATAAGAACCTGTTACTGTAGATATTTTGTTTTGTTAAGAAATGTGCAGCAGGTTGCTAAATAATGGATATGGGCCTGATTGTTATCCTGGATTCCATTGTTTTCTTGTTTACAACAAGAATGACCATAACAGTATACATGTGGGTAATTCTTGTGAGTGAATGAGCAAGGAGTTCAGATGGTTAAAGACACATTCACTTCACAAAAAGCCTGAGAAAGGAAGAACAAAACTCTGACCTATGGATGAAGAGGAATCAGTAGACTGAGCAGAACCTGCCATGTGGACTCTGTGACAGCTTAATTCCATAAAGGTTTGGGAGGTTTCCAAGATAAAATTGGTAGATTAGCAATATAATAAGGCAACATCCAAATTCAAATTACTCTAATATCACTGATGCTTTTTGTTTAATTTTCATAATGGAAAAATAAAGATGTTGGCTGTTGGACCTGCCCATTACATTTTTTCTTAATACACTCCCCTTGAATTTTGCCATATTTCCCCATGACTTTTGTCCAAAAAGACAGAACAAAAATCATAGCATTAGCTATAGCTACAACTAAGGAATGATGCTCATTCAGACAGAAAGAGCATGAAAAGCTATCCTCGGGCTTAACTCTTAGGTCTGATCTATTGTTTAGTAAGGAAACCAATTGGGATCAATGCTGTCAGTTTCACACAATTTACCACATCATGATATGGCCAGTTCTAGATACAGTTATAATTGATGCCTGATGGCAGCCATTATTAGATACCCCATTTTGAGGTCATACTCTTTCCAGCTCTCTAACATTAGCTTATTGTATTTTCATTCCATCTACATTTAATCCCACAAGAGCATAACTTGCTATAGCCAAAATTTTCTGCAATTCTTAAAATGCATGAAGTCCCCTGCAAAGAGCTCTGAAAAGAATGAACTGCATTACAGTGGACAGATGAAATACGTAACAGTGTTCTACATGGGTTTCTTTTCTGTGTAACTATAAAATATTGGTGTGGGTATTTAGCAGAAAGTTACCTTTTAATAACTGAGTTATCATACTACTCTAAACTGAAAAAAAACATGCATTTCTTAATAGTTAGGATGGCACTGAAATAAATCTCCATCATTGCAGACCTTTAAGACCAGGACGGACAAACACCTGTCAAGGTTGGTCTAGATAATACTAAATCCTGCCAGGATTGGTTTGGGTAGATTAGATGATCTCTCAAAGTTCCTATGATGATTCTATACAGACAGGTTACCAAAACAAATGGTGAGCTAAATCCTGGAGTTATTGAAGTCAATGGGAATTCTGCCATTGACCTCCATGGAGCAAAAATTGGCCCTTTAGGCACAGTTAGGAATAACCTGGATTACACAATTATCTTCTAAATTCTTGAAACATGCACAATGTGGAAAGTGACACACAAACTATTATGGGTGGTACTCTCTGGCAGCATTACTAAGTGGTTATAGCACTAGGCCTGTGCTTTCCCCACCTCTAATGTCTGTCAGTGGTCACTATCACACCCTGCGGTGATCTGGCTTTTGTTGTGTTCTGACTCAGCCCTGTGGTCAGGTGACTAATTAGCTTTGTCTCCCTGGCTTGACAGTCCCAAGGAAGATAGTGGGTCTCTTGCCTCACAACTGAAGAGAAGTTCGTCTTTTGACCCCTGTACGTGTCCAGTCCTGGATGCAGAGTTTACAGTCTTTACCTTCCCCTGTCTCCCCCATGCTGGAGTCTGGAAGTGAGGGCTGTCATGCTTTTCATAAGAATGGTTGTTGGTAATCAAGCCCTTACTCCACTGGGCTCTGGCCCAGGCCCTGTAAGAGACAACAATGGCCAGCACCTGGGAGTTCCTTAAAGCAGCCTCCCTTTGCTACTCCCTACCTTGCCAATGCCTTACTGCTTGAGACAAAGCAGCAACAAAAGAGAGAGTAACTGATCTGTCCACCCCTCAGGGCTCAGCAGGAGGTGCAGCTCCATGAGAAAGGTTTCCACAGTCCCCTCCTTCAGGGGATCTTAGCATAGGCCTCTCCCCATGCCCTATCATAGCCTTGTGTGAGTTGTCTGGCTCCCTTTTAAGCTCCACCTCCTGCTGGAGCATGTTCTGATGGTGGGGATGTGCAGTCACCTCACTCCAGAGAGTTGCTCCCTAACCCTTCGGTTCCCATGTGATGTTTTTACACCCCACCACACAAGCCTGCATCTGGCCTTCAAGCATCTCTTCTTCCATCTGCCTCCATTCAGCTTCGAGCAAGGGGCCCTTCTGCCTGATTGGCTTGGTGTGTTTGTTCAGATGGGCTGCTGGGCTTTGAGTCAGAAGGACTCTATTGACATTGTACATCAGTTTAAGGCAAGAGTCATATAGTGCCTTATTGGCAGCCCATCAACCTGCAGCTCTTCCAAGGTGTGAAATAAGACAAAGCACTGGTGGTTTTCCATTCTAATGGCTCAGCTACACACAGGTCATGGCTGACAGCAGACAGATGCCTCCCCCACTACCAGTCAGTCAGAGACTTTCCTACAATTCACCAGAGTCTAGTGGAGGCTGGTGGCTTTTTCGACAGGTAAAGCCCTAACCACAAAACACTTATTTCCACCAGTGTTCCCTGAGCAGCCACCCAGGTGAGATTCACATGCCACCCAGCTGATTAGCAGAGCACCCACCACCAACAGCATGTGTCTCTACTGATGGTGCCCATCTGCACATGCCTCGGTGCGCATCACAAAATTTATCCCATGCATGGATGGAACAAATTAGAGGGAACACTGATTTCCACCCCAACCCATTGCATAATTTAACATCCTAGCCTTCTTTATTGGGAGGATGCAGCAGGCCGACCCACTACCTCCACCACTGCTCGCTGTGCTGGCGCAGGAAGCTGAGTACAAGTTGGCAGGAGCTTGGCAGCAGCTCCTTGCACACGCTACTCACTGGTTAACCAAACAGCAGTTACCACAGTAACGCCCCTACCAAGTGACTCCTGAGCATGGTAAATTGCCATGGTAACAAGGGAGCTTCTTGAGGCATTATTGGCTGCATGGAGTGGAGCCTCAGGCCCCGCTCGTACGTTCTTCCAACTTTCCATTGCTGCATTTGGCTACTGGCGAGAGTGAGTTGTGACATTTATGTCAAATCACAGCTTGTTCTTGCACTGTTCTAGATCTGTCAGTTTAATAAAGGACATGCAAACGGCATCATGGGTAGAAGTTTCTGGGTCTGCCTGGCTTGCCTGCTAATGAGTCCCTCCCTCCCCCGATGCCAGTGATGTCAGATGGAAGGAACCCACATCACACAAGACATTGACCTGTGAGTCTTAGTGTGGATGGTGATGGCAACACCACATGCAGTCACATCTATAGAAAAGGGTCAGGCTCTGTCAAGCACCTGAAGGTGCAACCCTTATCCTGCTGGGGAGGAAGCCATGCTATCCAAACATGAATACCGCAAACACTCTTGCCTGTGCTCCTGCTTGGGCTTGTTTAGAGTCTGAGCACAAAAATAACAACTCTGCCTTTGCCCCAGCTTTGACATCTTTGATCCTGTCTCACTCTGGGGGGCGGGGGTGTGAGAAGGGTTAGAGGAGGAAAGACTAGGACCTGGGTACCCTGTTCCCAGGGGTTAAACCCCTCACTGCATGGGCACCATTGGCTAAAATCAGCCCAATCTACCCAGGTGCAGACCTGCTGCTGGCAACTGTCCACTGCCCTGGTGCTGAAAGCAGGTCCCAGCTCCTCCTCTAAAGATACTGTCCCTCGCTAGCCCTCAAAGACACCTAGACCTGGCTTTGGTGGTGAGACAGGAGCCATCTGGAAGGCAGAACTCCCAATCATTCTTGTCCTAGGCCTCACTGGCATACCTATGCCAAGCACAAACGGTGACCTAGTCTGCTCTTCTCCTGTGCAGTCCGTCCCTCCCCCAACACACACTCCTGTGAACCTCTTCAAGCCCTGGCTGGTTTTAGGATAGAATTGGAACCCTCGTTCTGCCAGCAGAGCCTTGAATAAGGTCTCTTCCCCTATGGACTGGACACACCTAGACACCGCCCCCCCCCCCCCAGACCAGCATTCAAATGAATGAGGGAACTAACAGGGGGGTTGGGGGGTAAGCTAGGGGTCATACTCCTGACCTGATAAGAGACACACC
Organism: Carettochelys insculpta; assembly: GCF_033958435.1. NCBI lineage: Eukaryota > Metazoa > Chordata > Testudines > Carettochelyidae > Carettochelys > Carettochelys insculpta. The sequence continues at coordinate 20,499,778 of NC_134139.1, read as the reverse complement.
ACCAGCCCCCTCCCTCCCCCAGTGGCGGACTGGCATGAAGGCGAAAGGAGCAGCTGTCCCAGGCCCCAGGCCTCCTTGGCGCCATTTTGTTTAACCAATAGGCTTCAAGGGAACACAGGCAATGTGTCAGGTCCCGTATACGGAGCAGTGAGGTAGCTAAGAACCGCTGGTTATTATTTTGGCGGGTGATTAACTGTACATCAGTCTGTCCACGTGCTGGGGGCCGCTAGTGACTGTGCTGTCCCAGCCCCCCGCCGTTCCTGGCCCACCCCCGTAACCCACCCCAGCTGCCTGCCCCAGAGCAGGGCTCCGCAGCGCGCACTGCCCCCCGCCCCGTTAGACCCTGCTGTCGGAGCGGGCTAGGGCTGAACGAACCTCAGCGCCCCGCCCGTGGGGCGGGTTACAGGCCCTCCCCCGCAGCAGTGCAGTCCCGTAGCGCCGCTCCCCTCCGGCGCGCCGAGCCGGGCGGGGTTGTGTCTGCGCTCGCCGGTTTGCAGCGGGTTAATGGCAGCCGGGGGGAGGGGGCGATGCAGGCGCGCCATTAGCGCGGCGCAGGGCTCGGCTCGGGAGTCCCTGCAGCGCTCGCAGCCTCGGTGGGCCGCTGTCACGGGGCGGGCGCACACCGCCCCTCGGCCTGGGGCCGGCAATACCGGGGCAGAGGCTCGCTGGGTGCGCTAATCGACAGGCTCTAGGGAGCCGACCCGCCCAGCTGCCGGCGGGGACAGCCCGGCCCTGAGACGTCCCCATCGCCTCTGGGGACTCCCCCGGCCCCTGCCCCACCCCGCGCCTTCCCTCCCCGGCTGCTGGGCGCGCCCGGCCCCGCCCGCGGGCGACGTGCATTACGACGGGGACAACCAGAGGCGGCTTAATTCCCCGCCACGGCGTGAAACGTGAGCAAAGGGCCCCCTGGCGCCGCGCCGGGAGCTGGGGGCGGCACAGCTGCTCCCCTGTGATTAGCAAAATCCCTCAGCTGCCCTGGGCAGGGCTGGGCTGGGCTGGCTCGGCTCTGACGCGGCCCCTCCCTTTCCTCCCGCCAGCCCCGGGCCGCCGCACAGCCCCGGCTGCGGGAAACCATGGGCGAGATCCCCACGCTGGTGAAAATCAACGTCTCGCTGCGGATCCAGCCGAACGATGGGCCGGTCTATTTCAAGGTGGACGGGCAGAGGTTCGACCAGAACAGGACCATCAAGCTGCTGACGGGGGCCAAGTACACGGTGGAGGTGGTGCTGAAGCCCGGGGTCGTGCATGCCACGTAAGTGCCCCGCACTGCAGGGCTCGCTCTGCTGCCCGCGGCTATTGTTAGAAGTCTAATATTTTTTCCTGGCCGGAGGACAAGGCAGGATGTTCACGCGTCCTTCCTCTGCGCGTGGAGGCCCTGCGCCTGCCCGGCTGCTCCATCAGCACGTCCCTTTGTAATCAGAGGGGGTGAGGGTGTGGGGTTTTTTTTTCTGGGCAGAGGCATCTTCCTTCCCCAGAGAGGCAAAGAGAATCCCGGCCCCACCCAGTGGGGTGGCAGGTTCCCCAAGAACAACTCAACTAAGAAAGGCCCCAGGTTTGCACCACTTTTCCCTCGTGGATTAGCCCCCCCCCCCCCAGCTTTATTTGGAAGGCTAAGGAGTTCTTCTCCCCTGGCCATAAAGATCTGTGATGCTTTGGCTGCTCACAAATGGGGGGGGGGGGGCGGGGAGAAGCGGTGGAGGGTGCTGTCTCTCCTGGATGTAGTAGAGAGATCCAGGAAAAGCCAGCTGGGTGCAAGGGGTTAAAGCCCAGCTGAAAGAAATCAGACCTTCCCTTTTGAATGATAAACCACCATTCCTCTCTGGGTGCGTGCTCAGCCTGCCACATCAGAGGCCATCTGCCGAAATGAGTCAGCAGCTCAAGTAGTTGTAGTATTATTGTGTATTAAGCATGCCATAAAACAGGCCTTCCCAAAGACGGCAGGTAGGGATGTTTCTGTGCTTTCTTGCATTGACTATAATCTGTATGAAAGCCCAGGAATGACACCACCCCTCCCAGGCTGTTTGTGTGCAGTGTCTGGGCACTCCACCTTTATGCCTATTTCATCAGCCTAGATGAGAAAGGCCAGGGTTTGTGTTTATCATTGTTTTGGAGATAAGGGCTATTTCAAACTGCTTTAGGCCTGTCTATTTCAGAACTATGGGTATCGGAGGAGTGAACGTCCCCCTGGAGGAGAAATCAAGAGATCCCCAGGTTGTCTGTTACACGGGAATTTATGATACAGAAGGAGTGCCTCACACCAAAAGCGGGCAAAGACAGCCTTTACAGGTCAACATACAGGTACCATTGCTCTGGGCATGGCCAGCATATGCTGGGCACTCTAGTGCATACAAAGGAAAGGGAAATAATGGAATCAAGAGCTGAATGAGATCCAGGAGGGTGAGAGATTCTGGCAGCTAGTCAGTGGAAAAATTAGAAAGGGTTTGTTTATTTTAAGATACAGCCTTTAAGATGCTGCATATAATATCCTTACATACTGTGAAAAAATCTATTGGGGAGCACACACTGAAATCACTATGACTTGAGCCACAGCAACATCTGTGACCCTGAACTTGTAAGTCTCCCTGAGAAGTACTGCAAAGCGATGATATGGCTGGACCCCACTGGATTGCTCAATTCACTGAGCAGCCCCTGGGTTAGACAAAGTCCCTCCCCACTAAATAAAACAAGTTTCGAAGAACATAACTCATGCTTCCTCTGCTTTCCGTGTGGACGCTGGTATAACAAATACACTCCTTTGTTTTTTAGGGAAAATCAATTATATTCTTCTACTCCCACATGCACAGAGAGGGCCCAGTTCCTGCCCCTGTGGAGTGCAGTTGGGTAGTCACTCTGGGCTCAGGTTCTTAGGTGTAGTTGTGAAAGTATTTATGCACTGGCTGAACTTTATGGCATTTTGCCTTCTGAATATGCTGGAACTACAAAAAATACACATGTGTTTACATGACTTCAGGGTGAGGCCTTTATTTTGCTGTTCTGGACCCAGTCTGGCTACCCCTACATTTTGCATATCTAGGGCTGGACTCCCAGGCATAAGCAAACTGAGTCAAAATAACATAGTTCTTGAGAAATTTTATATTTCAGGTAATATCCTACTAATATGCAAAACACAGAATTCTAGAGTTAATAGTTTGCATTCCTATTAACTAATGTTAAAAATCTGACAAATTTGTGAGCAGTTAAATGCAAGGTTTTATCACGGAAAGTACTGGGCAACTTTATAGTAGGTGGTGTTACCAGTTCTCCTCCCCACCCCTGCTGCATGCCTGCCCCCCCACCCTCGCCTGCTATATTATCCAGATGCAGGAACATAAAAAAAAAAAATACCTGGGGAACGAGTCCTATTATGCATGTTGTAATTGTTTTGAGAACTAATACAGTCATGGCATTTATGAAATTTAAGAAATGCCTGTACTTTTAATGACCATATATGAAGAGTTTGTTGTGATCAAATTTCATAGTCTCAGTAGTGCAAATAAAAAGTCAGTATTAACAGTTAAACTGCAGGGTATGGAGCGTGATAAACATTTCCATTCCAGTCTCTGTCTGTCAGGGTTTTTGACTCAGACTGAAATCTGCTGAGAAATTCAATGCAGTGGAGGAGGAGATGTCACTGAAAGATCTGTGAAAACCTTGGTTCTGACTAGCCTAATTTCTAAATAGTCTTGTTTACACATCTGTAGTGATCTGACAATGCTCAGTAAATTCCTATTGTTGTGCATCGGAAAAAAAATAATCTAGTGAGGTGTCTGGAGAGCTCTGTTCTACACTGCATCTGGGGGAAAGCAGTACACTTCCAAGTTGAAAGACTACTAAGCTATTGCTAAGGTGACCATCTGTTCTGTCTTTACCAGGACAGTCCCTTATTTAAGCTGTCTCAGAGGCATCCCAACTTTTTTAAGAAAATGAGCAAATTGTCCTGTATTTTGTGGGTCTCCTGTTCCCTGGCACTTGGTGTCTTGCAGTGACAGCTTCTGCTGCTGGGGAGCTACGCTGCAGGGCCCTGTGCCATGGGGCAGCAGCTCCTGCTGGCAGGGAGTTCCTCTGTGGGACAACTGACACTGGCTGGCTGCCTCATTCCTTGGTCTCCTCCAGACCGAGCTGCACGGCCTCCATCCACATTGCCTCACCATGGGGTGGCAATCCCTATGGCCGAGGAGCCCTAACATGAGACAGCAGATGCCCTATCCCTAGAGGCTGGTGTCCCTTATTTGCCATAGGGCAGTGTTGTCAGCTTAACTATTGTGAAGCCAAAATTATTAGAATCCAAAGCCAACGTCATTCCTCAAGGATACTGAATTACTACAACCGTAATTGAGTCTCAGAGTGAGCATGCCAATGATATCGTTAAGAGTCTTAGGACACCCAATGTGAACTAGTTGTCTCCTGAAGCGTGAGCTGTCTCAGAATCTACTGGGTGCTTGTGCAGTAAATAAAAAAACATATGATTTTCATCCTAAACAACCTGACTGAGTACTTACTAAACCTTACCCGTGACTTTTTTTTTCCTGCGTTTACCCTGATGTTGAAGGAAAACTGCAAAGGAATGTAAAATTTCCAACTATGTACTCAGATGTACAACTAAACTGAATCTCTAACAGTTAATTAAATGTGAAATAGTGAAGACAGGAGGAGCTGTATTACCAACCCAATGTAGGAAGATCAGAGCTGCAGTAGATTTCCACAGGTCTCTTTGCAAAAAAGTTATATATGGTTTCTAGATATTTGTGTGGTGGATTCTTCCTGTTGTTTACTGTCTACCTCTATAAAAATGGAGAAGGGCAGGTCCTTAACTAGCAAAAATTGCCATACTTCCATGGACACTAGCTGAGGATCTGGCCCACAATGTACAATTTGTGCTCTTTTCTGTACCTGTAGCTGGAGCTCTGACCTTTCTATCCTGATACAGTCCTAAGCTACATTTTCTGTTGTACGTATTGTTACCAAATTCACGGTCAGTTACAGAGTTGTAGGATTTTAAAAACCCTAAAGCTCATGATTTTAGCTATTTAAATCTGAAATTTCCCAGTGTTATAATTGTAGGGGTCCTGGCCCAGAGAAGGAATAGTGGGAATTTTGCAAGGTTATTGTAGGGAGGGCTGTGGTATCACTAACCTTGCTTATGTGCTGCTGCTGACAGCAGCACTACCTTCAGAGCAGGGTAGCTAGAGAGTGGCAGCTGCTGGCCAGAAGCACATCTCTCAAGGAAGAGCCACCACCAGCAGCAGCACGGAAGTAAGGATGGCATGGCATGGTGGTGTTACCCTTACTGCTGCACTGCTGGTGCTGTGGCTGCAGCGCTACTTTCACTTTCTGGCTGCCCAGCTCTGAATGCAGTGCAGTAAGGGTGGCAGTCCCACTACTTCCCCCTAAAATAACCTTGTGACCCTCCCCTCCCCACAACTTCCTTTTGGGTCAGGACCGCCTGTCTGAGAAACACTGGTCTCCTTCCTGTGAAATCTGTATAGTATATGGCATCGGATCAGATTTCATGGGGACAGACCTAGTTTCACAGTCCGCGATGCATTTTTCATGACTGTAATTTTGGTAGGGCCTTAATCATTGCTATGGGAATCCCTGTGTACAGGGGGTACACATCTGTCAAGTCATATCAGTAGTGGCTGAAATGTTTTCAGAGTGGTTTTAAATACCAGTTTATGATTCCCTTGCAAATCTCTTTGAGGACTTTTTGCTTCTCTGCACACATACTAATTTGATATACATAGATTTTTTTTTTTAAGATGACTTTCTGTTATGTAAACTCTCCAGTATTTGTGGTATCTAGGGACTCACTCAAGGAAATCACTCATCAGAGCACTGTGTGAAATTAAGTAGATTCCGATTTAAATTTTAAGTGAAGTACTTTTATTTACCTGTGTGATATACTAAGAATAGTGCCACCACTGTAAAATAGCTTGCCCATAACTACTGCATGTGTGACTGAACATCCCTGCAGTGGCCAGATTGTGGCTTGTGAACCACGTGTGGCTCTTCTACTACTAAAGTGTGGCTTGGGGAACCTCCCCCCGCATGTCCCTGACCCAGTGTGGTGGGGGAGTTTGGGCTTCTGCCCAGCAGGCCTGTGGGGGGGAGATCATCTCAGGAAATCAGCCCTGTAAGATGCATCTGCTGGGACTTCAAGAGCAGCAGGTCTGGAGCCCTGAGCCCCAGCAAGTGCTTCCCACAGGGCTGCAACCTCAAGCCCCAGCTGGTGCGTCCTGATTCTTAAACCTCCTGAAAATAGTTGTGCATGGCTCAGAGGTTCAGCAAGTGTGGCCACCCCAGCTATATCCTAACCTAAGGTACCTCCATTTAATGAGAGGTAATAGCAGATACACCTCTATTTTCCAGAGCAAGTTCATTAACTCGTCAATACTCTTTACCATATTCATCACTGCCGCATACAATTGCCTGCTTAATATGAAAACGTACCCATGAGGAGCAAATACCCAGCATAGTTCTTGAATTCTGAGAATGTTTTTGTTTTTTGAAATGTGCAATATTAATCTGTAAGATCATTTTTGTACAAGTTACAAAGGGAATTTCCACTAAGTGCCATAACTAGGTGTAGCAGTTGTTCTGCTGTGTCCTCTTAGAGAATGTGGGAAGAAATGGTGCTTTCAAAGAATCAAAATTTCATCAGATAAAATATCTTCATTCTGCTATCCACAAAGGTTTTAGAATTGCAGCATTATCTGTGAGCCCAGAAAATGCAGTAATTTATTTTTCCTTTGAACATATTTTAAAATATCAGGCTTCCGAAAGCTGACAGGATTGTGGGTTGGTTGGTTTGTTGTTGTTATTCCTTCATTTCAGTACAAAAACAAAATTTGTCCAAACAGCACCTTTAGAATCAAATCCTGAGATACCCTGAAGTCAACAGGGTATGAAATTGGTAAGCACCTTTCAACACCTTTCAGGTTTTAGTATGAAGAGCTCAGTCTTTCAAATGTGAGAACTTAAATCTGCATTTAGGCTTCTGTATTGAATACTTAGATATCTGAACGTGAATTTTTAGGTGCTTAATCAGCACTTAGCTGCTTAAAGATATTTTGAGGCTGTGTGTACACTTGCCCCTTCTTTGAAGGGGGCATGGTAATGAGGGTGATGGGAGATTGCTAATGAAGTACTGCAGTGAATATGCAGCACTTCATCAAGCAAATTCCACCCCCCCCCAAGCATGTAGTGTAGCCGCGAGCACTTGGAAGTGCCTGTACTCCTTTGACGTTTGACACTTCAAAGTGCCTGTGGCTACACGGCATGCTGGCACTTTGAAGTTTGACGCTTTGAAGTTGCCGCAGGGGAGAATTTATCTAATGAAGTGCTGCATATTCATTGCAGCTCTTCATTAGTAAATCTCCCATCACCCGATTACCATGCCCCCTTGGTAGTTGGGGGCAAGTGTAGACATACCCGAAGAAGTTTAGTTACTTAACTTTACAGTCAAATCTGAAAGCTCATCAGTACCCATTTGCCTGATTAAGCAGGATATACAAGCCTAGTTGAAATGTCTGGGGATTTACAAATTGGCCTTCTTGTACACAGCTCTAATTTCCTTTCCAACCCACCCTGGCCCCTGTCCTTTTCTTAGCGTGTGAATAGTTCATTTCCTCTTCCACTTCTACAGCAGACATGTTCTGATACACACTGAAAGGATACCTTCTGAGGGATTAATCCTAGAGGCCTTACTCAAGCTAAACTTGCAATGAAAGCAGTCAGTTTTGCGTACATAAAGAGTGCAGCACTGGACCTAAAAACATAAACTACTCTTAAAATAGCATTTGAATGGATAAAATTTAGAAAATTCCTAATGCCGTATCAGCCAACATAACCTGTTTCAGAACAGGTAATAAGTTATTTCTTGCACACAACGTAACAAGTTTGATTTGAGGGGCTTTTTACTCTTGTTAACTGTTGGTAGCTGGCATAGAAGCTTGAAATTAGAAGGGACCACAAGGGTCACCTAGTCTAACTACCTTCTAAGACGCAGGATTTGTTGTTGCCTAACCCATCCAAGACAGGTGGCTATCTGGCTTCCTTTCAGAAACTTCCAGTGAGTGAGTTTACATGACCTGCCAAGTCAGTCTGTTAGAAAGCTTTTACTGATATTTAATCTATAATTGCTGGGCTGTAGTTTGAACCTATTGCCTCTTGTCTTGCCCTGTGTGGCAAGAGAGAATAACTAGTCTTCATCTTTCTTCTGGCAGGCTTTCAAGTGCTTGAAGCCTGTTATGTTCCTCCCTTAATCCCCTCTTTTCATACTAAACATGCCTAATTCCTTCAGCCTTTGCTCATATGGCTTGCTCCCATCCCTTTCATCATCCTTGTTGCTTCCTTCTGGATCCTTTCCAGTTTCTCTACATCCTTTCTAGACAGCAGTGACAAACTTAACACAGTACTTCATCTGAAGCCTAACAAGCACCAAATAGAGCAGCACTCACCAATTTGTGTGTTTTGCTTCTGTTAATACACCCCAAAACTTCACTAGGATAAGATTTAGGTCAGCCTTTGTGTCTGCAGTCTCATTTCTGCGTCTTCAAGGATCCTATGAAGCCATTTATCTAAGTGTCTTGTAATTACTAGAACACAAATTATGCCTAGGCCTTAGAAACCTTTGAGCTGTTTTGCCAGTCAGTTATATTTTTAGAAGGACATGCACTAGAAAAGTTCTTATTGGCAGAGCCATGAGTAAGTGAACTGGAACTCAGACAATTAAGGGAATGATTCTGAGGTCTTCACCCTCCGTTTGACATTGACAGTAACCTTGGGGAGCTGCTGACTGTGAGGATGAGAAGCCTCTTCCTTATTGCCTTGAGGAGCAGAAGTTTTGTTGCATAGGATATTCAGCTCTGGAAGGGGTCTATAGAAAGTTATTTGTTCACACACATAGGAGGGGTGGAAGATGCTTATGTAGGAGGCCCAGCATACTGTGTGCTCAGGCAGCAATGGTTGCAATAGGAGGTGGTAATGGCACCAAGTGGCTTCAAGAGAGAATCTTGTGTCCTCTCTTGGATGCCCTGGGATAGTTCTCTGTTCCTGCATGGGATGGGTCATGGAAGGGAAAGTTCTCAGATCACCCAGAGGATAACTGGGGGTTCCAGAGTACAGGGAAGAGGAGCAATGTAATACAATTAGATAGCTATCTGGTCATCTTATGACACCCCCCCCCCACACACAGCCTTTATAAAACCTCATTATGTCCAACTTCAGAGGGGTTGAGGGAATAACTACTGAGCCCTGTAGCACATAGATGGGTGACTGCACAGAGAGCTATGGGCATATCCACAAGAGACGGAAAAGACTTTTTGAGTCTAACTTTCCTTCGGTTACCAAGATTAACCATGCAGTCCTGGAGAGTCCCCAGGTGGTGGAACTGGTGTAGTTCTGCTTCAGCATCATGGGACTTTATGGGAGCCATGTAGATGGCTCAGCCTCCTGACTGGTGCTGTTTGTGCTTTAGGGGTTGGGTTGGGGCACAACCTGGCCAGAACATCCCACAGATTATCTTGTCCTTCCCCAGGAGTCCCGCAGTGGAACTGCATTGAGATCATAGGGAGCAGTGTGTATTCACTGTAGTCTGGTTTGGGAGGTAGGAGAGAAGCATTCTCTGTAGTCTGGGTTGGGGGGTAGCTCTGTAGTCTGAGTTGGGGGGTAGGAGAGAAGCATTCTTTTCCTCGTACATCTCTCCAGGCCATTTTTCTAAGGCGTTGCTAAGAATTCAATACCCCTTCATCTATTCCCTGGCCTCTCCCCTCTCATCCTGTCAACAATTACAACTGACTTTTCCTCAAGGAAGTTCATAACATCTTCCCATTCTCTGCTACTCCAAACACATGGAAACTCTGTTAGTGCTTCATGTGGGGCCCAACCTCAGATTAACCATCTGCTCAGGCAAGTAAGGATAACTTTTCCCTCCACTGGCAATACCACTGTTTTTGGTTGGTAATTTGGGTCGCTGGAGCACCAGGAGGCAGTTCTTTTTTTCCCAAGGTCTAAGCATGGTGCTTAAACAGCACTCTCCCATATCTGCTGCTTCCAGTTAAAAGTGTCCCCTAGGCTGGGATGGCGGAACCCTACCGATACCTTGAGAACGAATGCAGTCTCTGGGAGCAATGCAGGAGAGCTGCTAGAGTAACTTCAAAATCTCAACTTTTTCTGTGACTTCCTATAATGATGCTTATATTTAAGACTGCACCCACTGCTGGAGTCTAATTGTCAAAGGAGCCCAGCACCCAGTAGCTGCCATTTCAGTCGTGACTAAATTCTGATTCTCAGTGGGCACTGCTGGATACAGAGCTCTTCTGAAAAAGTGTCTTGTTCCAGGGCACCAGGGCAGGAGAGACAATAAATGTCTCTTAGGCAGTGAGAGCTTACTAACTGTACAGCAAGAAGAAGCGAAATAACCACCCAACAGGGAATTAAGCTGTAATCAGTCAGGTGTAGACACTGGACCTTCTGCTGCTTTGGGCTGGCTGAGAGAGTCATTCTGTAAAGAAAATTACATGACTTTCCAGTGGTGACTACAGTGTATGGATGATCAAAGGTCAGGGCCTGACTGTATGATTGCAATGCAAATAGTCACGGGGAGCAGAGGCATTATTACCGCAAGCAATAGGAATGTTTTAAAAGGAACGCTAAAAACATAGGAATGCTTATTCCATTGCAGTAGCACTGACTTCAGCAGTGTTAACAGGACATGCACAAATAGAAAGTGGAGTTGAGCCTATGGATGGTGTATACCCACCTTCATAACCTCATTTCCTTTACAACAGTGCAATTAAAATGATCATCTATCCTTGCATTTCTCTTGAAAGTGCATTCCGCTGTTTTACTGCTGTCTTGTAATAGTGTCAGGAAAGAACAGTTGTTTCATGCAATTGGAATTCCAAGTTATTACTGTATTATTTTTTAAATAAAATGCTTGAAACATTGTTAGTGTATAGACAATCATCCCAGGTCGACACAACTTGAAATCTTGATTCCTTTTCATTGTAATTGACCTTAAACAATGATTCTTTTTGTCTCCTAAGCAACACCAGCAGAACATACTTTATCTCCTAGTTTACTTGACCCTAAATTATGATTCAGTAACACTTTACAATGATCAGTTATTGTAAAAAAAATGTAACTGGGACCTTCTTCTGCTCTAGCTTGGTATAAAGATGTGGAATAGAAGCCAAGAAAAGTATACAAATAGCACAGTAATAAGCTGCATTAATCTATGGGTGAGTGGTGCTGCTGTAGAGAAAAAGCTAACACTTGAGACAGCGAAAACAACGGGAAGTCCTGTGAACACCCACAAAAGCTTATGCTCCAAAAAACCTTTTAGTCTATAAAGTGCCACAGGACTTCTCATTGTTTTTTGCAGATATGGACTAACACATCTACCCCTCTGATACTTGAGACTGCAGGCAAAGCAAAAAGAAGGAAATTGGTTACTATTAATTCCAGGCACAGATCAAAGAATACAGGCAACCCACTATCCTCCAATCTCAAGGCAAGCACAGAACATTGCACAATGCTGCAAAACCTTGTATGTCAGTGACTGTAGATTTCATGCAGTGATGTATGGGACATAAACACCTGTTTTCATCACCTCACCAAGTGTTGCAGTCTCCTTAGTTAAAGCATTTTTATGAGTCTGGTTCTCTCCTACCTCGCTCCCAGCAGTTACTGGCTGTGGTATAAAGTGGGTATAAAATGGTACCTGGTCAGAATGGTACCACTGCCTGCTCCTCCCCAGTCATAAATGATTGCCAGAGGAACAAGGCAGGGAAGAATCAGGCTCTGTATGTACTAATTATACTTGGGCATTAAAGTCTGCGTGAAAGGTACTATGGCAATCTTGGCAAATCTGTGATTTTGCCCCTTTGACAATAACCCTTACATTAGTCTTTCATGTGTGCAGTTTAGTTGGAGGGCACATTATAGGGAGAAGGGTTAAAAATTGAGCTGCTTGCTAACAACTTTATTCCCTGTCCTCTCAGTTTAGTGACATCGGCACTTTTGAGACAGTCTGGCAAGTCAAATTCTATGACTACCATAAACGAAACCATTGCCAATGGGGAAACGCCTTTGGTAGCATCGAGTATGAATGCAAACCCAACGAGACACGCAGTCTTATGTGGATCAACAAAGAGATGTTCCACTGAAGATGAGCAAGGTGGACACTGCTGGACAATCTTTTTTTTTTTTTTTTTTAAATCTACCTTTAAGCCAGCACAAAGCCTTAACAAAGGCATACCATACAGTTGTTTTGTCCCAGGTGGTACAAATAACACACTAAATTATAAAACAGCGGGTGCCATTAAACCTTGACATTTGCTACTCACAGTATTTAAACTTACAAACGCATCAGCAGAACGCATCATCCTTGCAGTGGTGAACTCTGCAGGCAAAGGTGAATGCTGTAGCCAGCAAGATGTGGATAACACCCACTAAACATTATCACTGGATGTGAAACCTTTAGTGAAATACCTTGTATGAGTAAGATTCAGCTGTAGTTTCATATTAGTGATAATTTCTGTATTTATATTTGTGTTGTCCCTAAACCATGCTCCATTGTGCAGTTTGTCTGTCACAATGGACAACAAAAGTGCAAATTCTGGATGTTTGGATGTTTAGGTAAATGGTGGCGACTGCACTGTTGAAGTTGCATTGTTCATATTGGTGAGACTTAGATATGCTGAGTCTCCCCTCTTCTGTGAGTGTTGTAAAATATGCTGTGACTGGCTTTCCTACTTTGTGAGATTTGGCAGAATGCCACTCTTGCTGTGTTCCTCTGTTTCTGAAGTGATTTTTTTTTAAACCAAGATACCATGAAAAACATTAGCATAAGAAAACATACGGAAAAGCAATAAATTTGTGGTCTTAATCATAATTGCATATCTGTGGATGTGGCTGATACATATCTTTAGAGCACATACACTGCTCTGACAAAATATAGTAGTCACACCTAATGGTTTCTGAGTTTGTAGAGATTCATTCCAGTGGTAGTTTCCATTTTTTTAAGACTAGGAATATTGCTCAAATCCAGACAATCTTTCAAAAGAGACAAATTTTTGAGGTGCGATCACTATACTCAAAGGCGTTCATATCAGCCAGAAACACACTTGTCTGAAGAAGGACCAGCTCCTGCAAATACTCATATACATGACAGCAAGAACAATCAAGTTGTAAATGAAGTGCATAAGTGTGCACTTGTTCATGAGTGTTCCAGGATCATGACTTAAGGTGCTAAGCATGTAATTTCCAATGTTTACAGCTGAGAAGCAAAGGAGAACATAGGTTCAGATCTCCTCTTTCAATAAATAAAGCAGGTAAATTACTATTCTGTCCCACCTTCAGTCCCTGCTGGGTTAAGTTCTCTTTGGTATATCAGTTGTTCTTGTGTCCCTGTGTGAAAAATATTTAAATTATGTCTGTAAATTGTAATTGCAACTTTTGACCTTTGTAATAAAGGACTTGGAACCAATTGATTTTTTTCAGCATGTGCCATCTAATTGGTGTCTCTTCTTCTTGTGTCCTTGCTTACAACAAAAAGCGTTCTGTTTCAGTGGGAAGCCACCATGTAGAGTCTTGGACATCTCTCACCACTCAGCAAAGTGACGGATATGAGAAGAGGCAACAGTTGTAAAGTCTCTACTCCCCAGCTAGCGTAAGTTAGCATGATCTCATTGACTTCAAAGCAGTTAACCTGAGTCACACATCTTTAAAATGACATTTTAAAATGCAAAGTGAAACGCAGTGATTCTGGAACTCCACAGATTTTTAGCAAAGACTGTATCCCTGAAAGACTCGAATATAAATGAGGCATAACTACATCCTTACTGTAACTAAAATGCTTCCCGTGCACAAGAAGGTTGAATTTTAGGTACAAAGAGGTTCATTACATTTGGTTAAGAAACTTTAGTGGCTTGTTATTGGAATACATTGAAATGGCTGATTATGGTATACAGTTCAAAGGTAAAGCATTTTGATTGTCTAGAATCTCTGTATAACTGTAATTAGGTTGTGTCTACACTGAGCTCGACTGCTTATTTCCATCAAACTGTCTCGAAAATTCAAAATGGTGGATCATTTGCATATTCTGCTAATGAGCATATTCATGAGGCTAATTTGCATATTTGCTGCAGAACTGAAGCTGTGTAGATGTGGTTCTGCCAGCAAAAACCCCCTTTGTCTGCAGCCCCTTATGCCTGACTTTTTTTTCCAGGAATAAGGGGATTTTGAAATGTGTGGGGTCCTTTCATAAAGGACGCCTCTGGAACCACTCCAAGCTCCATGCGGTCGAAAGTGGCACTTCCAAAACGCCGTGGCTGGCAGCATGCGAATGCTAATGAGGTGCTGAATATTCAGTTCAGTGCCTCATTAGTATTCTTCGATTTGGCCACTACCATGGCCATGTCGAAGTTTTGGCAAAGTGTGGCCACAGCCTTAGTGTTGTAAATGCTCATGTCTCCCACTAAGGATTTCAGTGAGCATGAGAGTTTCAGAATCCTGTCTTGGGCCTAATCTTGTGGACACTTATGCACATAGAACTGTAGGGCTGAAAGGGACCTCAAGAAGTCTTCTATTCCATCCTTCCACATTGAGGCTGGACCTCAACCTGTCTTGACAAGTGTTTGCTTAATCTGTTCTTACAAGTCTCCAGTAATGAGCATTCCACAATCTCCTTTGTCATTATCCAAATTCAAAGCAAATACCAACTCATTTTGGTATTTAACCATCCTTCTAGTTAGGTTTTCTTAATACTGAACCTAAATCTCCCTTGCTGCAGATTAAGCTGAGTACTTCTCTTCCGCTCTTCAGTGGACCTGGAGAAAAACTGATCACCACCCTCTTTATAACAGCCCCTAACATATTTGAAAACATATCAGGTTCACCCTCAGTCCCTTTTCTCAAAAGTAAATTCTGCCCAGTTGTTTTAATCTTTCCTCAAAGTCAGGTTATCCAGACCAGATTTCCCAGTTTCTTTATGAGGGACTATGTGAATAGCCTTACTTTAAAAAAAAATGCCTACAGCTTCCCCCCAAAAGTGAACCATGTGAGAACATGAGTCTAAAGTCCCCAGAGAAGACAAACTACAGCCTAGAGGCCACATATCCAACCTGTTGGACCCTTCAGTCCAGCCCCCCAAGCTCCCACCAGGAACCTTTCTGGGAGGAGCCAGCCTAACTCCAGCTAGCCCCTAGTCCCCGCCCATCCCTCACCCTTTTCCCCTACCCACCTGGACACTGTTTCCCCAATGCCTGAGTAGCACTGTTGCTATGCCACCAGCCCTGATGCTCCTGTGGCACTGCTGCAGCTCTGACTGGGTGAGTCAGTTAGGGCAGGAAACAGGGGACTTGGGTAAGGTGTGGGAGTACTGCGAGGTGCAGTTGGGAGGGGGTGCGCATGGTGAGTTGGTTGACAGTGGGGGTGGGGCCATACTTGACTCTTTGGGGAGGCACAGCCTCCCCCAGATTTTCCTACTCATCCTGGCAGAGGCTATGTCTAGACTCCTGGGGCTTTGCCAACAAAAAGGCCATTTTGCTGACAGAGCCCATGGAGCATCCAGAAAGTGAAGCACGTTCTGTCAACAGTAAATAGACAGAACACAGCACTTTTCTCGACCACTGTGCTCTGCTTGCCACAAGGAAGAATGCCACTAGCGACAGAGATCTGTCAACAAAACGCTGGTCAGGATGTTCTGGGGAGGGGTCTTCTGTTGACAGAAAAGGCCTCTGGAGTGCCACACAGGTACTGCAGTGGACACCCTGTCCAAAGCAAACAGTGGTCTATGGTTCTTGCCTCCAGACATTCATGAAGCCACAGGGAGCCTGGGGAACCCCGTGGCGGGAAGCTGTGAATGTGCAATCAGCAGAGCACAGCCGCATGTGCACAGTGAACCACACTGGCATAGGTCTCCTGCCCCCCCCCCCCCCGGGCCCTTGAGGGAGCAGCCTGAGGGGTCCCAGGATCCACCCTGGGGGCTCTAAGAGGTGGGGCTGAGGTCCAGGCACTTCTGGATCTGTGTGGGGAGGAGAATGCCCTGCAGAACCCCAGGCCAAGTGCCAGAACGTGCTGATAAACACCAGATTGGCCACTATCCTGGCTGAATGGGGCCACACACACCACCTTGCCCACTATAGCATGGAGCAGGACTGGGCCAAAGTAAAGGAGCTGTCTGATACGATGCTCCAGGGCAGGACCTGCTACCTGCCCATATTAGTGGGAGCTGCACGGCATCCTGCAGGGGGACATTCCTTCCATACAGCAGCATCAGTACAGCACTCAAAGTCCTCCCACCTCAGTTGCAGCCTCTGCAGGAGAAGGAGGTGGCAGCCCAGCCCCAACCCCCACCAGAGTTGGACTCGGGCCAGCAACCACTTCCTCACCCTGTGCCCAGTCATAGAATCATAGAATACTAGGACTGGAAGGGACCTCGAGAGGCCATTGAGTCCAGCCCCCTGCCCTCATGGCAGGACCAAGTACTGTCTAAGCCATCCCTGATAGACATCTATCTAACCTGTTCTTAAATATCTCCAGCGATGGAGATTCCGCAGCCTCCCTTGGCAATTTATTCCACAACTTAGTCTCCATTAGCAGGACCCATCCTAGGCGTCTTTGCAGCTGGGCATGAGTACCCCATGTGTTACACACCTCAGGCCATGGGGGGTGGGAGCAGATGGGGCATACTACAAGCATCGCAGGGCCAGCCCAGGTGGGATCTCATGTTACAGTCCCACACATGGAACCATGTGCACCTGGAGTGTTCTTCACCCAGACCCAGCAGACCCCCGCAGCATGGGCAGTATCCTGCTGCCAGCCTCATGGGAGGCCAGGTGAGCACCAGACCTTGGCGTGGGGGGAGGGCTCCCAGCACCTGCCATGGCTGGAAGCTGGACCCACACCAAGCGAGGGCTGGGACACCCCCATGATGCCACCACGCCGATCCACCTGCACTTCACCACCAGGCCAAGCCTGCAGCTAGAGAGGCTATTGGAGGGTCTATGAGGACCTCTAGTGGTACCACAATGCCACCCTGTGGGCTGTGACAGGGATAATGGTGTGGTGGCTCATGTCCAACATAGAGTGGCGGTCATGGGCCTGGGACCAGCTCAAGTCCCATTTTGATGCTGTGACCAGAATCTGGCAGCACATGATGATTCAGCCACCCGCAGCTGTCCTCCACCAGCTCGCCCACTGGGCGCCTGGACCTGCTCCAAGACACATGGCTACCTCCTCTGCCCCCCAGGCTTCCTCTATCCCCCAGGTCCCCTGTGCTCTTCAGGCCCACCGTTCTCCTTGGCGGCCCAAATCCTGCCACAGCTCTTCCCCCGACATAATTCTCCCTGCTCCCAGCCCAGCTCTGACAGGGGCCCTGAAACCATGGCAGGAGGGGATCCTAAGGCTGATGCTGCCCAGCGTCCTGCTTCCCTCGAGCTCATGCCCTCCACCCCCTGTCCCAAGTCCCCCCACTGTAAATAGTTCAAAGATATTTGCTCTTTGCTTTCTTGTAAATAGTTTTGTATTACGCAGTTTCATTTGCACGTGTTTTTCCTAATTTCATTAAAACATTTGTTCCCCACACCCGCATCCCTCTTCATTGCGCAGAGGTCAGGGAGGGGTGAGGCAGTGAAGGGAAGGGTTGTGGTGGGGACAGAGTAGGGCTGTTGGCCTGAGGTAGGGTGACCATCCATCCTATGTTAGGTGGGATGGTCCTGCATTTGGGACTCCAAAAAGACGTCCCAACTTACTTTTTAAAAGGGACTAATTGTCCCATATTTGGGCTTTCTCCACCTCTGACCTTTTCTGCCAGCAGCTGCACAGGCACAGCTGCTGGTGGGAGTCACTTCCCCAAGCGTCAGGGAAGCGTGGGAGCATGGGCAGCTGCCACGTCCCTGCTGCTTCCCCAGGGCTCCCGTGGAAGGCTGGCAGCTGCTGCTTCCCCAGGGCTCAGGAGCACTGGCAGCTGCTGCTTCCCTGGGGCTCCCAGGGAGTGCTGGGAGCTACAGCTTTCCTGGGGCTCTGGGGGAGATCTGGTGGCTGCTGCTTTCCCAGACTTCCAGAGAGCACTGGGGGCTGCTGCTTGCCTGGGCTCCTGGGGAGATCCATCGGCTGCGACCTCCTTCCCAGCTCCCCAAGACTTGGTGAAGCCAGGAGGAGCTGCCCCTCCCCTGCATATCTCCCTGTCTCATATTTGGGACGTGGAGATATGGTCACCCTAGCCCAAGGCCCCCATTGGGAGGACCCTGGGGAGGGTTACTGGGGGCCCTGGGAGAACCTTTCCCTCAGAGCTGCACAGATCTGCACCCCATCCTGATGGCCATTGCAGATAGCAGTTGTGCCCGGCTGCTCATAAGCATGTTTCTCATGGCTGGAGACTGCCCCCCACGATGGGAGGAAGGCCTCTCACTTCCCCTCTACAATGTTGTTTTGCCACAACTTGGTGGACATTGTGCTCCTCCACATCCCACCTGAAGCAAGCCTCGATGCAGCCGAAGGCACACCCAGCCTGCATCCTGGTGCAGTGGAGGTGGGTGTTGAGCGCTTCCTGGCTGGGGTTCAGCTGGCCAGCGTAGGGTTTTTTCAGCCAGGGCATGAGGGGGTAGGCTGCATCCCCTATGATGCAGAGTGGCATCTGAACATCACCAATCACCAGCTCATGGTGGGGGATGAATGTGCCTGCCTCCAGCCTCTGGCACAGGCTGGAGTTGCAGAACGCATGTGCCCAGCCCAACCACCCAATATAAATGTCCATTAAATGTCCACAGTGATCGACCAGGGCCTGCAACACCATTGAGAAGTAGCCATTGCGACTGATATACTTGGTCTCACTATGCTCCAGGGCTTGTATTGGGATGTGGGTCCCATTGGTGGCCTCGATTCAGTTCAGGAACCTCAGGGAGGCAAATACAGCCACAGCTTCATCAACGTCTCCAAGACAGATGACCCGCCGCAGCAGGATCATGATGGTGGCTCTCACGACCTTCAGAAGGAGGTGGCTGACCACATACATCAGGGACTGAGGGAGGGAGACCCTGGGCCCTGGGGGAGTCCACAGCCCCCTCCCGTCTCCTCTCCCCAAGCTCTCTGGGAGCCACTCCTGTGAGGCCACCCCCTGCAGCAGCAGAGCTGTGCGAGGGTGGGATGGCGCAGTCTGTTGGGGATGGGGCTTTCCCTCACCCCAATCCTACCCCTCGCACTCTCAACCCTTCATCCAGAGGGTTCCCCTTTGGTGGGACATGCCCCCCATGCAGTGATGGAAGCCCAAGAGTGGCTTACGTCCATGAGGACGGCCCTGACAGTGGACTTCCCCACACAGAACTGGTTGCCCACTTGGCAGTAGTAGCAAGCTTCCAAGAGGGCAACCATGACCTGCTTCTCCACAGGGATGGCAGGCCACAGCTGGGTGTCCTGTCTGTAGAGGTTGGGGGCAAGCCAGGCACAGAGCTCCAGGAAGGTGGCCTTCCACATTCAAAAGTTCTGGATCCACTTCTGGTCATCCCACAGCCGGTCCCACCAGTTGGAGTTGGTGCAGTGTTGTAAAAGCTACCTGTGCACCAAGGGGGCAGGTGGAGGTGTGAACATCCTGCAGCCATGGCAACATCCTTGCAGGTGGTCTCAGATTTGCCCTCCAAGAGGAAGAGGAGGATGGGTGTCAGAAAGTTCAGCAGCTGCTGGAGCATCTCTGTGTGAGGCCACTGCAAGCCTGGGGGCAGCTCCTGTGGCATGGCTCCCTGGAACCAGCTGTGTCACTCACAAAGCCCTGCACTAGCTGTGATGTCCCTTGAGGAGGTTGGCACACCCACAGCAGAAGCAGGAAACAGGTGTCTGGGGGATGTCCCCTTAAAGGCCTGTCTTGCTGGAGCTCCCAGAAGGACCTGGTGACCTGTGACCCTGTCCAACGTGGCTAGCCTCTGTTTGTCAGAGGTTGGAAATGGATTTCAGGAGAGGGATTGCTTTGGTGATCATCTGTTCTATTCACTCCCTAGCTATGTCTACACTAGCCCCAGCTTTTGAAAGGGGGGATACAAAGGAGACACTTTGGGGTGTTTTAATGAGATGCTGCAATGGATATAAAAGGACCCCACACACTTCAAAATCCCCTTATTCCTATAACCGAATGGGAATAAGGGGATTTTGAAAAGGACCCCGTGTGGACAAGCCATGCACGATCGAAAGTGACACTTTTGAAGTGCTGTGGCTGCTATTATATTAATGAGGAGCTGCAAATTCATTGCATTGCCTTATTAGCATATCCCAAAGTGTCTCATTAGCATCTCCTTTCAAAGGGCAGGGCTAGTGTAGACATAGCCCCTCTGGAGCATCTGGCATTGGTCACCGTTGGAAGACAGGATACAGGGCTAGATGGACCATTGGTCTGACCCAGTGTGGCCATTCTTTGTGAATAAACTTAGTTTAGCACAACATCCTGTCTCTGTTCTGCACATGAAACCTAAGAGCAAGTTTTCAGTTAACCTAATAAGCTAATGTGTGCACTGTCTCTATGGAGGCAGCAAACTTAATCATTTTTGTGATTATCCCATGAGAGAGACTGAACGCTGCAGATGTCTCTGGGGAACTCAGGAGCTGGGGCCCAATTATTTTGATCTGCATGGCCAAGTTAAGAGGAGCAGAAGTGCAGAGTTTGCTAGTGAGATGAGTAGACTAGTGTTTCAGGCTGCTGACATACAGTGTAAATCCCAGGAAATCTCACTCCTGAGGCAAAGCAGTAACTGTGGCTCACAGCTCCAGGTGTCCTGAGGTGAGCATCACACTGTTTTTAAAAATTACTCTATAGGTTTTGAGCATTTGATTATGCAGGAACTAATATAGAACATTTATCATCTGTAGACTGTAACAATTCCCAAAAAACTACATATCCTCCCAAACTTTGGGAGAAAGTCGATATTTTGTAAGTAGTCTCTGAGGTAAAATATTAATTTCTACCTCATATGACTCCCTTTTTCCCATATTTTCAGTGTTTCAACTCTCACTAGCTCTTGTTTAAAACTATACTATTTCTGGCAATAAACATTTCTATGCATACTCATTCAGCTATCCCCTTTTTACTCCACAGCCATTTTCTATCTCCTGCTGCTGTTTGTACCCCCAAAAATAAAGTGAAAGATCAGAACATAGTTTTGCTTATATCCTATTCTCATCTGAAATGTGCTAAGGAATGATACAAAAGAATGAAACAAAAATCAGAATTTATTCTGGGCCACCACTAGATGGTGCATCTAGAAGGAAAGAAATTGCAAGCTTGTAGGAACCTTGTAGATTGCTCCTGGGATTTTCAAACTTCTCATAATGTGGACCATGTATTAATAGAACACCCATGTCATTCAGGGTTATGGGGCCACCTCCCCATCCATGCACGATCACTTAACATCCACATGGCAACTACAATAATTGCTTCCATGGAGAAGTAACACTAAGAAAGTATTTGATGTCTTTGTACATTTCTTTTAATTCAGTTCAACTGCCCACAAGATGTAGAAACCAGTACACTGTGACCAGCCAGCTCTCCCCAGCCCATCAGCGAGTACTCCATGTCCACAAGTAGCCTGCAGACAGTCTCAGGACAAATGAATTATTGAAAGAGTTCCCTGCACAGAATTCATGCACCAATGAACTTGTTAACAGAACACTTTCTCCAGGGCTACCGATTCTCATGATTTTAGTCCCTGGTGCAGGGAATCTCAAGACAAGATCCAGCTATTGTTAGATTTCAGGGAATGGGAGATCCCCTTGTGGAAGATAACATGCTAAGCTGTCATAACTTCTAAGTCCATCTCTTCTGCTGACTGCTATTAATATTTCCATTCCTTTCCCAACCTCATAATTGAACAAGATTTCAACAAGGCGGCACGCTGACAGAGGGTCTCTGCTAGTGGGTGGTGGATGCTTTAGTCAGTTGGAGCATGGGGCCCTGAAGGCACGAGGCCCAAGGCAACTGCTTTGCTCACCTTGACTTAAGGCGAGGCCTGTAACACAGTGAGGCTCTGTCATCTTATCAAAGGAAGAGCACACAGAAGTTTCTGTATCTGCCTCTGCTTTGATGCTGAGATCTTTTCTTCTTTGCTCAAATGATAGCAGATCATGTTTACACATCAGAGGTACCCAGTGACCCAAGCAAGGGAGTCATTAGATCTGACTATGCCCAGGCTACCCTTAGCTCGTAGAGCTAGAAAGAGAAACCAAGAATTCTGATGCCAAGAATGCTAGTGTTATCTGACAAATACTTGTGGAATATGTACTTCTATAATAAGTGTATGCAGCATGCCATTTGTGTAAAGTAAGTGGCACTATGTGTTTTGTGTCTCCTCATATGAGTTGCTTCACAAAGAAAAATACTATGTTTTCCCCTTCCTTCCTACTTATTCCTACAGCTGAGCTGGACAATGTCTGGGCTCCGGATCTGCTGGCATGAGTTCAAACCTGACTAATAATGCAGAGGGGAAAGACAAATAACTGGATAAAAGCTAGTGTACAGTCTCTGGCATAGCGGTTGGAAAATTCTACATTGCAAAATATCATGTTTAGAACTGAATTTGAGTAACTTACTGATATCTACCTTATCTTTGCATTGTTAGTGTTCCTGTTTTGATTACTGGAAACCAGGAAGTCACAGACTGAAAGTGTGTTTGAATTCGAGACCCATGAGCAGCAGATTTTGTCATGTGTTTAGAGAAGAAAACCTGCCTTTGAACCTTCCAAAAATATCACACTGGATTTAATAAACTTGTGTCTCTAGAAGACAAGCCTCATTCTCAAAGGCGTAACCATATTTAGAGGATTAAATGCCTCAGGATACTGCTTATGAGCTGCAGAAATTTTCACCTACAGGTCATCAGTGACTGGGACGTGGGCAGTCATGTGTAGAGATTGGATCCAGGGTCAGTGTCCAAGGTCATAATTAGATCCAAGCATCCAAACCAGGTTATCTGGAGTAAGACAGCAGTAAATATCTGAGCAACTCCTGGCCTGCAGTCTGATACCCCTTCCAGCCAATCAGGCAGCACAGTCAATTAGGTAGCCAACTGCAGGCCAGCTGTGCTGGTTAGGTTACTGGAGACTGGTTCTGTTGCAGGCTCTGGTTCCTGGCAATCAGTGTTTATCCCGATCAGTTTAGCAAGAATGTGTTCCTATGAAACATCCATGGGATGAAGTTAATGAGTTCTAGTTCTGGCTCCCACATCTCGAATTCACCACTGTGCTTTGCACTGGGTTAGCAGCTGATCAGGGCTGGGACTGTCTTTTGTTATGTTTTGTACAGTGCAGGCCCGACAATGAGGGTGATGGGAGACAGAGGTGGCAGTTGCTCCTGGGCCACGGTGTTTCAAAGGGGCCCAGAGCTTCAGCAGCCACTGCTGCCAAAGTGTCTGTGACGGAGGGCCGAGCACCATGGTGCAGGCAGCACTAAGGGCTGAATGCCCTTGGCCCCGCCCCTTCCAGGGTGGGGAGCCAAGGCCCACTCCCACCTTGCCCCGGGGCCTGCAGCAGCTGTCAGCCCTGCTGGTACAGTGACTCATTCAATGGAGCATTTATCCCAACAGGGGCCTCTTACAAGAACCAGTTACAACTTCTGCAGTTGGGACCAAAATCACCTTGATATAGATTTACAGGTGTCAGTAAAACTATAATTGTCACCTACGTCCATATGCTGATGGGGAGTTTAAAAATTCAAAGACAATTTAAACTCTCTTCTAAAAATTGTAATTTTGGCACCAATCTTATGGTATTTGGGTTTTGATTTATGGCTTTTTTAACTTTTGAGTTTGGCAATACTGTTTCCTTACATCTGCTTTCCTTTAATTGAGATGACTTTGAGTCTACACACAATATGATCTTGTCAATGAAGTACGGGGTTGGGAGTCAAGAGATTTTGGTTCTATTCTCAGCTCTAATGCAAACTTTTTCTGTAGCCTGGACATGTCATGTAACTTATATTGCTTAGCCTTCTCCATCTATAAAATGAGAACTGGTACTTCCCAAACTGAGAGAGATGGAGTGAAGTTTAATCCTAGAAAAATTGTTCTTGGCCTCTGAGGATAGGACAAGGAGCAATGGGCTTAAACTGCAGCAAAGGAAGGTTGAGGTTGGACATTAGGAAAAACTTCCTAACTGTCAGGGTGGTTAAACACTGGAATAAATTACCTAGGGAGGGTGTGCAATCCCCATCACTGGAGATTTTAAGAGCAGGTTAAATAGATACCTATCTGGGATGGTCTAGATGGTGTTTGGTCCTGCCAAGAAGGCAGGGAACTGGACTCAGCGACCTCTCACGGTCCCTTCCAGTGCTACTGTTCTATGATTCTATAATGCCTTCAGAATGCTCTAAGATCCCAGGACAGGGAGGAGGGGAGCACTAGAGAAGACCAAACTTTGTAGAAACTTTTAAAAAATATCTTGCTTACACAACTCATAAAATATGGTATTTTACATATACTGTGTAAGATTTTCAGGTTGGATAGTGCCTTTCTGTGGAGCAGGCTACCTTTATTTAAAAAAACCCGAAGACTAAAAATCACCACAAGGTAAGCATTTAAGCAGTGTGTTCTGCTTTTATGTCTTGCTCAATGGAGCTACATTAGTACCATGGCTAGTATTATCAGAAGGAGTTCAGTGCTGAAATCTAGGTATACAATCTATGACTGTATCTGGAAAATTTCCAAGAGAGAATGTGTTTCTACCTTGAATTTTGAGATGCACAGAATTATGATTATTTTCTTGCAGTTTTAAAGTCACAGAGAGTATGTCTATACCACAGTAAGAACTCTCTGCCCCAAGCTGGTCCAGGCCATCTGGCTCAGGTTTGTGAGGTTCGGGGGAAGGGGTCTTTAACTTCAGTGTAGGTATTTGGTCCTGAGCTCTAGGACCCTCTGATCTGACATGGTTTGAGAGCATGAGATGCAGCCTGAGTCCAAATGTCTACAGTGCAATTAAACAGCCCCTTAGCCAGAGTTCTCTAAGCCTGAGTCAGCCATTATGAGCTAGCTGTGGGTTTTCATTGCAGCGTAGAAGTCCCTGGAGTTACACTTACATTGCCTCAACTCGCTGCAAAGGTTCTGTCTTCCACAGGAGGGAGCTTTTCTACTGCAAAAATGTCTGAAATGTTGAGGGAGTCCAAATTTTTTAGGACCATCTTACTTTGGAAATGGTTTCAGTATTGGCTTTGGTTCAGAGTGTCTCTGCGAGTGACAGTCTGGGTCATAAGGAAGAGGCTTCAGGTTTGGAAAGCATGAAACCAAAGAGTCACAGCTAACAGAATTTACAAGATGTACTGGTGACTCATTCTCTTTCTTTTTAAAAAACAAGGTCCGGATCCAATAAGGCACTTAAGCACATATTAAATGTTTTGCTTGATCTCTGCCAGAATGTGGAAATTCCATGCAAAACCCCCTCCGCTAATGAACTTATAAACAGAACTCTTTCTCCAGTGTGTCTGTCTGCTGGGTGTTTGATAACTATATAGCCTTCTATGGAAGTTAAGTACTAAAAACTCAAAAAATATGAAAATTGAGATTGAACATGCAGCCTTAACTCTGTCTTCTCGCATGCATGGCTTATGCTACTCCTCTAATATTGTCAACACAGACTCAATGCCATTCTTAGGATATCTGGGGCCCTACAAAGTACTATTAAACTGGTGCTCCTATGCCCCACAACAGCCTATGGAAGGGAGGGACAATTTTTTAGAAATGTGATTTTATAATCTTCAGCAACACACTAAGGAAATATTTTAAAGTAAATTTTAAACTAGGATCCTGTTGCCTAACACGGTAGATTCAGAGACAGAGTATATACCTATTAAATGACTTCATTACCACCTGAAAGGCTCTTGACAGGTTCAGTATTCTGTTAAAATGTCTGGCAGGTCTTTTCACTTTTAAGGTAACTAGATACTCTCAGGAGAAAACAAAGCAGCAGAAATATAGCACTTTAAAGACTAACAAAATGATTTATTCAGTGATGAGCTTTCATGGGACAGACCCATTTCTTCAGATCAAATTCATTTCCAATACAAACTAACATCTGTAAGTACAGAGGACCAAAAAGAAAAAAAGCTGCAATAAAAACTGACAAATCAAATAGGATAGAAGGAAGGGGATGACAGGAGTGGGGATGCAAATTGTCCTGCCTGAGATAATTACCAGCATCAAAGGAAGGGAAGCAGTCCCTGCAGTATGTGAGGTAGTTGATGTCTCCGTTCATACATGTGTTATGTGTCAAATTTGAATATGTACTCTAACTCAGAAATCTCTCACTCCAATTTGTTGTTAAATTCTCTCTGTTGCAGGACACAAATTCTCAGGTCTTTAACTGAATGGCCCACTCCATTGAAGTGTTCACTGACCGGCTTATGTGTATTGAGATTCTTGATGTCTGCTCTGTGTCCATTTATTCTTTGGTGAAGGTTTTGCCCAGTCTGTCCAATGTACATAGTGTCAGGGCATTGTTGGCATATATAATGTTGCTGGAAGTGCACGAGAATGTGCCTTTGATCATGTAACTAATATGGTTAGGTCCAGTGATGGCATCCCCAGAATAAATATGTGGACAAAGTTGGCAGCAGGGTTTGTTGCAAGGAAAAGTTCCAGGATTCGCATTTACTGTGGTGTAGCCTGTGATTGCTGGTGAGATATTCAC
The DNA here is from genome assembly GCF_033958435.1 of Carettochelys insculpta. Taxonomy (NCBI): domain Eukaryota; kingdom Metazoa; phylum Chordata; order Testudines; family Carettochelyidae; genus Carettochelys; species Carettochelys insculpta. The sequence continues at coordinate 20,473,117 of NC_134139.1, read as the reverse complement.
CAGGCTGCAGCAGCCAGAGAACAGGGATAGGAAGAGGTGTATAGGTGGACATTAATACCCAATGGTGCCCCAAATTTTCAGGTGTCTTAGGTAGTTGCATATGCCACTCATGGCCAAGGATAACCCTGCATATACTTTCATAACACAATTTATTATGTGGGGAGAAGCCTCTGGAATTTCACTCTAGCATCCCAGTCCAGAACCAGACAAATCCAGCACTTTCAGCTTAGTCAATTGAATCAAACTAATCTATCTAAAATCCAGTTAGCTGGCTAGTTTTATCTTCTTAAAATGCTAAAAGTCAATGGTAGCCCATGTCTTGAGGAGAAATTCAATGTCAAGTAATGATGCAAAGCATTAATATCTGAACTGCAAATATATTGGAAGTTGAATAAAAAAAGATCCCTCCTTGGATAACCAATCACCTGTCCAACCTCAAGTGATGCTCAGCTATAATGAGGATCGAACATAGCTTGAAGTACTTTTATGGTGTAGTAAACAGCCATTGCATTAGCTTTCACAGGAGCTGCTTCCACTGCTGTCCCTTAAAATTCAGTGATCTCAAGTCAAATGGGAGTAAGACTTAAGCTCTTCTGTTCCCAACATCTATCAGCTAAGGGATTTTACATTCCCTTTGGTCTAGGTTCAATTCTAGTGGGTATTTTCTCCTCTTGATGCATGTGGCTAATTCTCATGATCACAAATGGGAATAACACACACCCACAGAGGGAAGAACACACTCCTGAGGTTTGCTGTAGTAGTAATTTCAAAATATCAGAGTAAACATATTTTGTATATGATGTAAAGTATGCCAAGGCGCTATCTTCCCATGTGGTTTATGAATTCATCGTGAGAGTAAATATTTATAACCCATTTTGGATTCAATCTGCCAGTTTTTGTAGTTTTCACTTTTGTAAGAATGTAAAGGATGGCTCTGCTCTGAATAGCAGCACTGCTGTTGTTGTTCATTATTAAAATATCCCCAATTAGGGATCAAGGCCCTATTGTGTTAACACTGTACAGACATGAAGTAAAAGGACAGTCCCTGCACTTCAGGAGCTTACAAATGCCATTTATTACAAGTTGCTGAAAAATAGCTTCATTCTTACACAACAGAACTGTTCTCTGTATGCATTCAAAATAATTTGAAAAATAAGAAATTTTACTGCTTTATTTGTCCTGTTATTACTTCAGAGCCAAAAAGCTATGAGGCTAGATTTTGTTATATATTATGCACCATAAACAGAATTGTTAATGTACAATCACAGAGGTGTAAAGAAGGTCTGAATTTGCTCTGACAAAACTGGGTGCTGATATGTGCAAGTAGGAGAACAGTTTGACTTTCAGATCTCAAGCTGAGTTTGCAAGGACAAGCACTTGAGGGTAGAAATGCTAGGAAACTGAGTGTATTTTATGTAAATACAATTGAGACACACAAAACATGGAATCTTTCAATATCATATTCAAAAAATTCAAAAATAGTTTTTCAGAGTACAACTGGTTGTTTGATGTCCGATATGATTTAAAAAACATTGCACTATTGGGCACCTTTTCCTAGTCTCTGATAATTAGCACTGCAAAACTGTCATTATGTAAAATGAATTTAAACTGTGGCATGGTAAAAGGATACAAAAAACCCAAACAAAGACAGCATAGTTCCAGACAAGACCATATGAGCCCTTCATTTGATGCCAAGTCAAGCTAAGCACCAAAGCAAGACTGCTTTGTTTGTATAGCTCTTAATAGATCCCAGCGGGAAAAGGACAGCTGTGTAAAGCTGTCTTAGTTATCCAATTTTTTTCCCTTCATAATTACATAAGTTACTGATATTTCATAAATTGAAATGTCCAGAGTAGCAACAGAAGTTCAATTTGCTTATTAATAAACCTTTGAACATAGTAAGCATGTAATAATTCATCTTTATTTGTGGGATTCTGGCATGCAGTAAAGCCACATCTGAAGCCTGAAATGATGCCAAGTAAAATCAACCCCCAAAGTCCATTTTGTGAACAACATTAATTTTTGTAAAAAACTCTTTGAATTAACCTAGTACAAAGAGTTTTTAAAAAGACCATCAACTCAGTGTAAAGCTATCCATTGCAGCTTATGGTTTACAAACCAGCTTGTTTTGCCATCCCTTAAATTATGTTAGAGTTGTTTTAGAAGACAAACTAGCCAAACTGATTTTGTTCCATACTTAAAAACAAATACTAGGGTTTTGAAAGTTATCCAGGGAAGTCAAAATGTCTTAGGCAGCTTTGAAAATCTCTGTATAAAACTACAAATACTTGGGTTGCTATAACCACAAAACAGAAAAAATCCCATATGACTGTGGCATGATGCAACCTAAGATCTGAGAATTCTTTGATTTAATCCCAGCTATAACAATGAGTGGGCAAGTCAATTGGGACACAACGTTCAAAACTGTTGCCTAAAATTAGGTACCTAAACTTATAGACTTACTTTTTGAGGTGATGAGTATTGGCAATTTCCATTGACTTGAATGGAAACTGCAGGTGGTACTGTAGTGCTTGAGACCCTCAAGGTGTATACTTAGGAGCCTAAGGCTATATCTACACAGCAGAGCTATTTTGTGATACCTTGGTATCCCAAAATAGTTGCTCTGTGTCTTTGACACATGCCTGTTGTTTTGAAATATTTTTCCAAAATGGCAGGTGTGCTATTTTGACATTCCTGTAGTCCTCTCTGCAGAAGTAAGGGATGTTTCAAAATAGCACTTTATTTTGGCATTTGGTGCTATTTAGACAACTCCAGATGCTGAAATAGCCTATTTCAAACGACACACGTCTATACTAGCCTCCGCCTTTTAAAAGGGGGATGCTAATAAGACTCTTTGGGATATGCTAATGAGATGCTGCCATGAATATGCAGTGCCTCATTAGGATAATGGCAGCCGCAGCAATTCAAAAGTGCCGCGGTCTCCCTCTGTCTGTCTGTCCAGGCATGGTTCTACCATGTTCCCCCACCCCCACACCATGCCAGTCCCTGCCCCTTCCCTGGTCAGCATGGGGCATGGCTCAGCACCTCCAGTGGAGCCCCCCACACGCTGTGCCACCTCCAGCCTCTCCCCCAGCTAGCATGGGGTCCTGACCAGCCCCCAGTTGAGCCCCTTCCCCACCCAGAGTGGGGCCTGGCTCAGGCCCCCCAGTGGAGATCTCCCCCCCCGACACCCTGTCAGCCCCAACCATTCCCCTGACCAGCATGGGTCCCAGCCCAGCCCAGCCCAGCCCAGCCCCCACCCCCAAGGAGCTCCCCGCCCCCCACAATGTGCCAGTCCCACTCCCACTCAGCGTGGGGCCCAACCCAGCTCTCAACAGAGCTCCTACCCTGGCCAGTGCAGGGCCTATACAAGTTTCTGACTAGAACTTTCTTCCAGCCTAGCTTCCCCTTGCAAGCGGAGCGGCAAGAGGGCCTCAGTTTTTAAGCTCCCTTTTTAACTATACTCACTTTCAGAGACATAAAAACTCCATTTGGCTCCTTTTAAAATTTCGCCCTGTCCTCCAACCTTTTTCAAATCCCACATTTGGCTGGCAGGAGAGACCATTAAACAAACTATGTATCTCTTCCTCACAAACGATCTATAAAACTAATTACTTATTTATTTTTTTTTGTCATTTGGAGAACTAACTCCTCTACACAAGAAATAATTCCCTTTATGTTATTCCAGCATAGGTGACATAATGGAATGCTGACTCATGGAAGAGCGTAGGGCAGAAAAGCAGAAAAGTACTGTAATGCTAAATGGCATGGTTTGTCCCAGTGGTGCTGTGGGGAGGAAGAGAATAAAGCTGGTATATGCCTACTTTTACCTCTTCTCTGACCTTCAAAATACTGCACCACCAAATATGACTCGTTGAATCTCAGAATGAAAGCTGGATGGGGGAAGATAACCCCAAAAATTCAGGTTAATTTCAATTAAACTTCGTAACACAGAGATCCATCCACCTCTATACATAATAAACATTCACATTAAACTTTAATAGTATTGCAACATTCATGGTGCTTTGTAGAAGACAGCACTTCTTACATGCTGAAACTCCCCAGCTGTCGAAACGTTCTAGTCCTTTTATAATTCAGTGCAACATTATGTATGATATTTGATCAGCCTGGTGAAAGAAAGTTTATATTACGCTACGTTTGATCTTCTGCCATCCCTAGTTAATTTGCATCTGTGAAAAATCAGTTAGGACGCTAAATTATTCTGCAATTACTACAATTTTAAATATAACATTTATATGTAAACAGAAGACAAAACAAGAGTGAGCTAGAGTGAAACTTAAAAGTAGTCACTTCTACAATGGAAGACACCATTAAAATACAGGTGGAATTAAGAAAAAATACAATTTAAAAAAAATTAATGAAAAAAATTAATGGAATGTCTTTAAATTCTTGGTATGCTATTGAATAATCTCGAAGCAGAGAGGGCAGAAATTTGATTTTTTCTCAGTTTTCTCTTAAAGAATCTCTTCACCTTACCCTCTACATCCTATAGGCTGACCCAAAGTTTACAAAAGCCAATGAGAGTCTTTCCAATAATTTCTATGGGCTTTGAATTGACCTTCGGGAGAACAATATTGAAACAAAAGAACAGCTCCAAGGGCATTTGGTAATGAAAAAGGGCCATGACCAGTACTGAGGAATGGCTTCAAATCCCATTGACCTCACTGAGATTTGAGCACACTCAGTAGGTATCTGACAGGAGCAGGCCCTAATTCTTTTTACCTCTTAAATTCAAAGACTGCTCGGTGTCCATTTCCCCCCTCACTGTAATGGGACAGAAACCTGACACATTCTAACCACCCACCCCAGGTTTTTTTCTTCTTTGAGCCATGGAGGATTGAAGATTGTCTTTTTCTTTCCCCCTCCTTTATACAAAATGGGGGGATCACTCAGTGGTGTGTGCATTGGCTTTGTAAACCCAGCATTATGAGCTGAATCCTTGATGAGGCCACTTACAGGTCTGGGGCAAATAGATTTTAAAGAAGAAATCTGTCGGGATGGTGCTTGCTCCTGCCGAGAGGGCAGGGGACTGGACACAGTGACCTCTCAGGGTCCCTTCCAGTTCTGTGAGATACATATATCTCCATATATCAATGGCAAAAGTGTATTAAGGTTCGTAATGGCTGACATTCTGACAGCATGTGAGGCTGGAACTATCTACCCATGGAACAGACAGCGTAAGCTTTGCCACAGCTCCCGTCCAGTGTGCCTTCCCCCCAGTCTGGAAGGGCCATCTTAGAGGTGGAGTATAGTATAGTCTCTGTTTCCATTCAATTATTATTCCTCCAGTGAGATGGCCAATATTATTCTTGTTTGACAAGCGTGTCAATGATTTGTGATGTACAGACTTGTGATGTACAGCTGGCTGGAGCGGGACTCAGGCAACCAAGTCATTTCATATTGGCTACCACAAAAACTCTTACATCTGATGAAGTGGGGCTTTGCCCATGAAATCCTATGCTCAAATGCATCTGTTTAGTCTTTAAGGTGCTGCAGGACTCCTCATTGTTTTCACAACAACTTACAGGCCCTACGAGCTTCCAACTAGAAACCTAGATGAAAAAAGATCTGGAGAGCCCCATTTACTGTACCTGTCTCACTGTTGATATTTTCTGACAGCTCAGTTTGTTAGAGAAATAGTGGAACTAAGAAGAAGTAAAGTCAGTATGAAAAAGAATGGCAGTATTAGGACAACCATGTCAACTTGTTTTTGGGTCCTTCCAGTTTCCATTTTTTTTGATCCAAAACAAAAACCAAAACAAAAAAAAATATCATTTCCAGCTTGACCCCTAAAATTCAATTTTGGAGTCAAACCCTTTTTCGCCCCAATATTTTGAAATTGCTAGCAAACTGAAAAATCAGTGATTTGTCCCATTCCTCCTGTGAATTAACCATTTTAAACTCCCGTTCTATCAAAATACAGGCTCCCATGTATTTCTCAGGACTTCAGAACACAAAATAAGGGGGCAAGTTGTGGGATGAATATATATGGTGGAATAGGTTATTGCCATAACTTATGGATTCATTAGTGGTATTGCAGTAGGCTTCAAATCAAACAAGTGCCGTAAATGCTCCTCTGAAAGACTCCAGAGACTGCTGTTTTGATCATGGTTTTATTTTAATTAGGGCTATCAAGTGATTAAAAAAAATCGTGATTAATCATGTTAAACAACAGAATACCATTTAGTAAATATTTCTACATTCACTATACTGATTTATATTTATTTTATTATGAATACTTTTACTGTAAAAATAACTAAAGAAATAGTATTTTTCAATTCCTTGTACAGGTACTGTAGTGCAATCTATCATAAAAGTTGAACTTGCAAATGCTGACTTGTGTACAAAAATAACTACATTCAAAAACAAAACAATATAATACTTTAGAACCTACAAGTCCACTCAATCCTACTTCTTCTTCCATCAATTGCTCAGATAAACACAATTTGCAGAGGATAATGCTGCCTTCTTTTTTTTCATAATGTCACCTGAACAGGTGTTTGCATTGTCTTCTTGTAGCCCGTGTTGTAAAGGATTTGTCAGATGTGGCAAAGATTCATGTGTCCCTTAATGCTTCAACCACCATTCCAGGGGACATGCATCCATTCTGTTCAAAGCAGAGCAGGCTGATGCCTGTTCATTTTCATCATCTGAGTCAGAGGCCATCACAGAAGGTTGATTTTCATTTTTGGTGGTTCGGTTCTACAGTTTCCACATGAGAGTGTTGCCCTCTTAAGACTTCTGAAAGGGTGCTCTACATCTCATCCCGCTCAGATTTTAGAAGGCATTTCAGATTCTTAAACCTTGGGTCAAATGCTGCAGCTGATTTTAGAAAGCCCACATCAGTACCTTCTTTGCATTTTGTCAAATCTTCCTTGAAAGCATTTTTAAAATGAACACTGGGTCATCCTCTGAGACTGCTATCACATAAAATGTACGGCAGAAGGAGGGCAAAACAAAACAGGAGACATACGATTCTTCCCCAGGGAGTTCAGTCAAATTTAATTAATGCATTTTTTAATAAGCTCCATCAGCATGGAAGTACGTCCTCTGGAATGGTGGCCCGTGCCTGAAGGGGCATATAAACATTTAATATGTCTGGCACTTAAATGCCTTGCAATGCTGCCTACAAAAGTGCCATGTGAACGCTTGTTCCTGCTCTCAGGTGACCTTGTATATAAGATTTAGGCAGCATCATGTCCCATAAATGTAAATTTACATTTAATATCTTAGTGACAGGCTGAACAAGAAGTAGAACTGAGCTGATTTACAGTATCTAAAGCAGGCCTCTCATCCTCCTGGTCCGTGGTCCCTCCCCAGCCAGAGCAGTTTTGCAATACGGCCAAGGAGTACCAGCAGGCTGGGCAGAGAGGGGAGGGAGGTTGTTGTTGCTTAACCTCTGCCCATTCCCACAATCAGCTTAATCAATTACAAGACACATAATTTTTTTCATGCCAAGCAATGTTTCTCCCCATCACAACTGTGTATTTGTCCACAGTACAGTAGCACTCTGCTTAACTGGGCCACTCGGAGTGCTTCCCAGAATGACATATGTACATAAGGCCTCTTAACTAGACTGAATTCATGCTCATTTGAGATTTTTGACCTGAGTTTAAGGATCATCTTAATCATAGTTTGGAGCAGTGCTCCTTCTAATTTTTTCCATTCATGGGTGAAATAAATTTTGTTATGTGAACTAAGGCAGGTGTGGATGTGCTCCACCAATATAAATACATTATCCTGGCTGTGGGTGCTCTGCTAATCAGCTGGGTGGCACCTGAATCTCTCCTGGGTGGCTGCCCAAGTGGTCAGCTTACAGGGAATACTGGTTTGGAGACTGTCTTTCCTGGACATTTGCTGTTGAAGATCTGGAATCTTGTACAGCTCCATAAATGCAACTCCAATGCTACGACAAAGTAGACTTTTTTATGTTTATTCTTAGACTTTTTTGATGTTGGTTGCCTAGTAACTGGAACAACTGCCAGGCAGTCTTTGAGAGCCACATGCATCCTCTGAGGCAAGCAGTTTTATCAGCCAGAGACACGGGTACACACAAATACCTAATCTTAGCAAGCAACAGCCCCATCACCAATGAACAGCCCCATCATCAAGCAGTTGGGGAAATACCCTTGGGTAAGACGAAACAGCAGACCTTGCAGATAGTGGTGATTGGTGGCACAAAACTGGAGGGTATTTCCAATATGCCAGGCCGATTGCAATATGGAAAAATATATTTTTCAAGTCCAAAGCCAGAAAGTGGTCACAGAGAAGGAATGATGAACATGATACCTCATAAGAATGGTCACACTGAGTCAACTCTATGGTCCATCTAGCCCAGAATCCTCTTTCGACAGTGGCTAGTGCCACCTGCTTGAGAGATAATGAATGGAAGAGGCAGTCATTGAGTGGTCCATCCCATTATCCACTCACAGCCCCTGGCTATCAGAAGCTTGGAACACTAAAGCTGTGTCTACACTAGCTCCCTACTTCAAAGGGAGCATGGTAAGTAGGGTGTCAGGAGATTATTAGTGAAGTGCTGCGGTGCATATGCAGCACTTCATTACGCTAATTCTCCTCTGTGGCAACTTCAAAGTGTTAAACTCAAAAGGAGAAAAGGAACTTTGAACTTGCCCAGGCACTTCGAAATGCTGGTGGGTTAGCCCTGGCTATACGCGAGCCAGCACTTCAAAGTTTAACACTTTGAAGTTGCCGCAGGGGAGAATTAGCTTAATGAAGTGCTGCATATGCACCACAGCACTTCTCTAGTAATGTCCTGACACCCTACTTACCATGCTCCCTTTGAAATAGGGAGCTAGTGTAGACACAGCCTCGGAGTGTAAGGTTACATCCCTGTCCATCTTGGCTAATAGCCATTCATGGACCTATCCTCCATGGACTTAACTAGTTCTTTTTCTAAAAATCCTATTATACATCTACAATATCCCCTGTCAATGAGGTCCACAGCTTGACTGTGTGTTGCATGAAGAAGTACTTCTTTTGATTTGTTTTAAAACCACTGCCTATTAATTTCATTGGGTGACCTCCTGGTTCTTCTGTTATGTGAGGGGGACAGTACTTGGAATGTTTGGAAAGATCCACATTGATGCAGAGAGTGTCACCACTGATGTAGATTGCAACTATTCCACATTGCCCTGTTTTGTGTGACTGTCTTCCATGTGCTTTCATGAATCCTCTGTAAAGGATCCACCAACATTCTGGAGGCCTTCCTCTTGTTCTCTTCACATCATGTGGCTATCACTGGAGTATATGCACTATCCGTCTGCTGTCTCTCAGTCTCTCAACATGACCAGCCCATTTCATTTTACAGTCATACATAACTTGGATGATATCATTGACACCGCTTCTTGCATGAAAATCACCAATAGCAACATGTAACCTAGAGGCAGCCGTGTTAGTCTGTATTCTAACAAAACAAACCAGCAGTCATGCAGCACTTTTAAGACTAACAAAATCATTATTAGGGGATGAACTTGTGTGGGACAGACCCACTTCTTCAGATTTACAGCATTTCCAGTATGGACTGACAGTTATATAAAAAATTCAGGCATAAGGTGCTGGCAACAGAGGGGGGTTTTGCTGGCAGAGGCATGTCTACGTGGCCTGTTTCCTGCCTGTAGCAGCTTCTGCTGGCACCAAGGTCTCGTGACGCCATGCTAATTAGCTGCATGATTATGCTAATGAGTCTCCATTTGCAATTGTGAGACTGCTCATTAGCATGAAACTTCTGGCAATGCCCCTTTGTACCAGCCATGTTTTCTTAAGTTTTCATGAAGCTTGGAGGTATTTCATTGTTGTAACTATAAGTTTTCATTTCCATGTAATTAGCTTGTTCATTTTTGTGCCGTTCCCCTTTCTGAAGTTAAATGTCACTGTGGTGGGCTTTGTTGGTTTCCTCCATCAAAGATGTTTAAATCTAATTATATGATGGTTGCTATTGCCAAGCAGTTGAAGTGGATGAAATTTAATATTTGTTTTCCACATCAGTTCCATTACATCCCAGATCCTTTTCTTTTGTAGGTATCAGGAAGAAAAAGAGGTAGAATCCCTCACCTCTTCGGGTGTGTCTACACTTGCATTTCCTCTTTCGAAAGAGGTATGCAAATGAAGTAAATAGAAAACGCAACTAAGATAGAAATTTGCATATTCAGCACCTCATTTGCATATTCTAATTTCAAAAGAGCTTCTTTCGAAAGAAGAAAGGCAGGGTAGACACTGCTCTTTCAAAAGTAAACCCATTTCGAAGGAATCCTTCCCTTTATTTAATGGAAAGAAGGATTCTTTCGAAGATGGAGTTTACTTTCGAAAGAGCAGCGTCTACACTGGCTTTTTTCTTTCAAAAGAAGTTCTTTCGAAATTAGAATATGCAAATGAGGTGCTGAATGTGCAAATTTATACCTCATTTGCATTTTTACTTACCTCATTTGCGTACCTCTTCCGAAAGAGGAATGCAAGTGTAGACACACCCTTCCTGTTGTGAGAACAAAACCTGGGCATCAATGAGCATCTGGGTGATGACAGCTTGCCCTTGGTGCCTGCCTCATGCAGCTCGTCCAGAGGGGGCTCCTTTTCGAAAGGACCCCACCAACTTTGAAATCCCCTTATTCTTATGAGCAGATAGGAATAAGGGGATTTCGAAGCTGCCAGGATCCTTTAGAAAAGGAGCCCCGTCTGGACGAGCCACGCAGCTGCAAGCCGTGTCAATTTTGAAGTGCTGCGGCTGCCGGCATTCTAATGAGGCGCTGAATATGTATTTCAGCGCTTCATTAGTAAACTTCAAAATGGCCATTTGCCTGGCCATTTCAAAGTTTTGGGCTGGTGTAGACACAGCCATAGGGTCTCCATACAGAATCTCTTCAGACTGGGCTCTTCTGCAGTGTGGCTCTATCACTGACATTGACTGAGCAAGACTGTGATCTCCACAGATGCTTTGCACCAAAGAATGACATCCAGATTGCTCCCTCATGGTGATGAAGTTTGAGACACGTGGAACACCTTAGAGACCTGTGGCCCTCTCTGAAGCAAAAGTGGTATCTGGTACACATATCCATCATAGATATGGTCAGATTAACAGCATAGCAAAGTATTGAACCAGTAGATTTAGCCTCTACCATCTCAAGAACGAAGAGGGACTCTGCAGAGAACAGTATTTGACAAGGACTGAGGGGACATAAACTTGGAAAGAATATTAAAAGTGAACTAACCTAAAAAAAAAAAAATTCCCTGTTCTGCCACTGTCACCAACAGGTGTAGTAACAGAAACCTACTACTGAAGTCAGAAGTAAGTGGCATTTGGAGCAGTATTCCCTTATTCTCTTGAACTGAAACAGCAACAACGCAATAGGTGGACATGCAGCTCTAACAAACAGTTCTATGTAGAAAATCCACAACATGCACACCAGGCCTAGAACTGGACACTTAAAAATTTAGAATGGAGCATGCTATTTTCTTACGACTCATTTTGACCTCAAAAGTGAGATGCAAATATTATCTTTGAATATTTGCATCCTAATCACAGAACTAAGCAAGGCTGTGTTGTGACTTCATTGTATTAATAAAGCTTTCAAAGAAAGTGAAATACACATTTTTAAATGGAAAAGATGAGAATGCTGGCAATATAAATGGAGACTTGTAAACTATATGAATGTTGATGCCTGAGCTATCAAAGTTATGGGGAAATGGAAGACTAGCATAGATTCACAAAACAAGTATGTGAATCCAGGATATTTACTATACTAGGTAATAGAAGGCATTCATTAATGGGCATTCTGCTATATTTCAGTTTTGGTAGTGAGGATCACAGCACCAGTTCCTACTGGTGGGACTGATTGGTAGTGGGATAACCAGCAGTGGCTCCAGAACTTCTGAATGCGGAAGAATACCTTCCTGGAGCTCTGTGCCTGGCTTGCGCATGCCCTCTGGAGACAGGACACTTGGCTGCAGCCCACCATCCCCCTGGAGAAGTGGGTTGCAGTCGCCTTCTGGAAGTTCACCACCCCCCAAAAAGTACTGCTCAGTGGGCAACGAGTTTGGCATGGGGAAGTCCACTCTCTAGGTCCCCCTCATGTAGGTAAAGGCACTCTGGGGCTGCAGGACATGCATGGGGAGGGGTAGGGGCTGTCCTGCCCAAGGGGAACCCTCGGGATGCAGGGTCTGAGGTGTGGAGAGGGTCGGGGGAGGAAACCCCATCCCTGGGGGACCATGCCATTCCACCCTTGCACAGCCCTCCTGCTGAGGGAGTTGGCCTTACACGGGAGCTCTTGGAGAGCTTGGGGGGGAATGAGAGAGGGACAGGGGATGGGATGGGAGCCCCCACCCCAGGCTCAGGTACTCCCTCAGTCCCTGAAGTGTATGTTTGGTCAGTTCCCTCTGCAGGTCATGACGGCCTTCAACACCATCCTGTTGTGGAGAGTCATCCACATGGGAGACATGGACGCCGTGGCTGGATTCATCACCCTGGCATTCCCAAACTGCACTGGGGCCATTGATGGGACCCACATCCCAATAAGTGCCCCAGAGCATAGTGTGGCCAAGTATATCAACCACAAGTGCTACTTTTTGATGGTGCTGCATACCCTAGTCGACGACTGTGGACAGTTCATGGACATTTACATCAGGTGGTCAGGCCAGGCACACAATGTCCATGTGTTCCGCAACTCCAGCCTGTGCCAGAGGATGGAGGTGGGCACATTCATCCCCCGCCATGAGCTGGTGGTCAGGAACATTAAGATGCCACTCTGATTGTGGGGGATGTGCCCTACCCCCTGCCCATGCCCTGGCTCATGAAGCCTTATGCCAGCCAGCTGACCCGAAGCTGGGAACTCTTCAATGCCCACCTTATTTAGGTAAGGATGCAGGCCGAGTGCACTTTTGGCAGCCTTTAGCCACACTTTAGGTGCCTGCTCACCCACCTGGATGTTGGGGAGCACATCTCCCAAATTGTAGTGGTGTGTTGTACCCTGCACAACATTGCAGAGGGGAAGGGGGAGACCTTCCTCCCAGAGTGGAGGGCAGATGCCGGCTGTGAGGGCCATGCATGTGAGCAGCCAGGTACAGTTCCCATCCACCAGGCCCACCAGGATGGGGTGTGGATCTGGGACATCTGAGGGACAGCTTCTCCCATGGCCCCCAGTAACCCTCCCCAGTCCCTCCCCCAATGGAGGCCTTGGGTCTACAACCCTACCATGTCCCCACCACAATCCCTTCTTTTGGCCCCTCATCCCGCCCCAACCCCCACACAATATTCAGAAACACATGTGGTGAACAAATAACTATTCGACTTGACCAAAGAAAAATGCGTTGGAAAGAACTGGTGTAACAACAAATTATTTACAATAAAGCAAACTGCAAAAATCTTTGAACTATGTACAGTTGCGGGGGCTTCGGACAGGAGGGATGGGGCATCAGAACTTGGATGGACAGCTTGGGACAGGGAGTGGGGGGTTTCAAAACATGGTGGGGGAGCGGGACCATGAGTGGCATCGACCTTGGGATCCCATGAGTATGTAGCCCTTGTCAGGGCTGGGTTGGGGCTGGGACCAGGGGAGGTAGGCAGAAAGTGGGGCTGTGGCAGAGTATGGATGGGCAGGGAGACATGGGGGGGGTCTGGGGAGGGAGGGGGCGGGCATGGCTGTCAGCCACTGGAGCAGGCCCAGGATGCCCTGTGGGATGGCTGGCAAGGCAGGAGGGACTGGGGCAACAGCCATGGGTGGTGGGGCCATCACGTTCTACCGGACACCAGTGGCAGCATCAAAGCAGGACATGAGTTGGTCTCAAGCCAGCACCCACCACTCTGTCTGCCCACAGGGCTGCTCCACAATCTGGGTCACCCTCCAGAGGGCGGCATTGTGGGAGCTCTTTTTGGACATGCCGACAGCCCCTCCGGCTAAAGGCTCACCCTGGTGGTGACAAGAGGTTGGCCCGGCCCTCGGAAGTTTAGGTGCAGCTGCGAGGAAGACAAGGAGAAGAGACAGTGAGTCATTCACACAATGCAGCCCCTAGGGCCCTTCCCTCACCAAGAGCAGCAAACAACTCCCCTTGGGCCAAGGGATGGGAATGTCCTAGAAGCAAAGCGATGTATGGCCTGCACAGTGGGCCCTGCCACAAGGGTGCTCTGTGGTGCTTCCAGGACCAGGTTGACCACAGCACTCTCCTTCGCTCGATGGGCTAGTGACCAAGAGAGGTGTCCAGCCACAGAGGGTCCCCGCAATTGTGGCAGATGAGCCAGGAGCAGCCTGGCCCTACCCAGCATCCCTCCACACCTGCAGCTCGCAGCACTGTCCATAGGGAGTGGGTGCTGCCTTGTGCCTGCGGGCATGCTCACATGGCAGTTACCACGCTTCTTGGTCTGGGATGTGTGATGAACAGGATACTCACCAGAGGGACCCTCACCCAGCTCCCAAGACACCAGGGAGGTGGCCTGGCCGGCAGGGACCAGCATCAGGATAATTAAGAGGCTGCTGCTGCCCTCCGACCCTGTGTCTGGCTCCAGCTCTAGGGGGATTGGGGATCAGAGGCCTCCTCCTCCAGGGGCTCCTGCTACAGTTGGGGGGCCCTGAATACCATGTCAATGCTGTGGCATGGGGGGGATGCATTCACCCTCCAGAACGGTGTGGAGCTCATGGTAATAGAGGCAGGTGATGGGTCCTGCACTAGAACATTGGGCAGCGTCCCAGGCCTGGACATAGCCTTGAAGAAGCTCCTTCACCTTGGCCCACCCCTGCTCCACAGCTTGTGGGAGGGGCTGTCCATGTGCGGCCAGGGCAGTAGGCCTCGGGGTGTAGATGAGGGCATTGTGGCACTTCGCCGTAGGGTCTTGGAGGGTCTCCTCCTCCCCCTACAGGTCCAACCGGGCCTGGACTTTGGCCCTGGTCCAGGAGGAGCCCCACATCTGGCTGCCAAGGGGGGGGCTCTTCGGACCTCTCAGGCTAGTTCCTCAAAGGCCTTGGGGGCAGGTTGCAGGCTGCCTGCTGCTCAGACATAGGGAATGCTGACTGCTCAGGTGTTGCTGTGAGGGTGTGGGACACAGCTGTGTTACTGTGCTGTTTGCATGCTCTCACCTTCCTGCCACAGGGTTTCCCAGGCTCCCTGTGGTTTTAAGAGGGGCCAGAGGCAGGGACCCTAGTGTGCTGACTGCTGTGGACAGAAAGCATCCCCAGAATGTCCAGACCCGTTGACAGATCTCTGTAGACAGAGGCGTTCTTCCTCTTGGGCAGCAGGATACAACCGCTGACAAAAGTGCTGTGTCAACTTACTGTCAGAAGAACGTGCTTGGTAACCTGGACACTCTAGAGGGTTTTGTCGACAAAACCCTCTAGTCTAGACATAGCTTCCCGGAGCAACCAGAAACATATTATGACAGATTGTATTTCTATTTCTTTCTGCCAAAAAGAACAAATAAAAGCTGACATGTGAGGTAAACTCAAGCAACCTTTTATTTTCAAGTCCTTTTGTAAATGTGTTTCAGCCAGCATTTATACTGTGTATTTAGATTTGTTTTATATCCATTAATTTCATTTATCTAAATTGGATTTCCAGAAAAATGGCTTGTCAGTTTGATGGCAGACTACATGGGAGCAGCTTTCTAAATGTGCTGAGCTGTGGCTAACAGTCCAGCACCAATGATTTACTTAAACACTAGCGACATTTCTCACTTTAATTAGTATATGCTCTTTTCCTGGGAGAGTGCCGTCTTGTATTTTAGCTGGTAGATAGCGAACAATTCCCTACAAAACAGTTTGCAGTAAGATGAGTAATAGTTTCTTATACTTTGGAAGGGTGAAGGGTAATGCTTACTAAAAATAACTTTAGCAAGCCTTAAAAGCCAGTTATTGAGAACATGTATAGTCTTTAAAATGATAGACATTTTAGAACATTACTGCAATGCCACAAAAGTTCACCTGCTTGGCTCTGGAAAGTTGCTTATGGCCCATAAAGGGTCGGAAGAGAAAATTATTTAATTAGATGGAGTCTCAGGCCATGGGATAACTGACAAGTGAATGCTCCATGAGAAGCAGTTAGTGACAGTTGTGAATGAGGTATGAAAAGACAAGGCACAGCGTAAGGCAGATGTATATTTTTATATTGAAATTTGGTTTTAGGTGATAATCAACAAAACACCCCAAATACCAAAAAAGCAAAACAATAAATCAGAAATTGGTATTTAACCAATAAGTACAAAAACATCAAAAAAACAAGCCCAAGATAAACAAGATCTGCTCAGAACACAGAGGCTGTGTCTAGACTAGCCCCCAACTTCAAAGGGGGCATGGTAATTAGGGCAGTGGGAGATTACTAATGAAGTGCTGCAGTGCATATGCAGCACTTCATTAGGCTAAATCTCCCCCGTGGCAACTCTGAAGTGTGAGGAGTAAAGGGACTTTGAAGGAGCTCGGGCACTGGCTGACCCTAGGCTACATGCAAGCTGGCATTTTGAAGTTGCCTCAGGTGAGATTTAGCCTAATGAAGTGCTGCATATGCACCACAGCACCTCATTAGTAATTTCCCAACACCCTAATCACCATGCCCCCTTCAACATTCAGGGCTAGTCTAGACACAGCCAGAGAGACCATTGTAAACAATGAACTTCATTCAAAAAATCCAAAATCTATATACTAATAAAATACCCCAAAATTTTTGTGAAAAAATTATGTAAGTTATGTAAGGGGAAAACAGAGCTAGATTCTGGTTAGATAAGTAGCCAGGTAGATTTATGAGGTAGTTTTAGTTAAAATGGATATGCATGTTTTTCAGCTGTAGATGATTAACAGGCATCCTTTCTGTAAACTGTATTATTATTAATGTTACTGAAGAACCTCAAAAAGCACAGATTTAACCTTAATTTCACCTATGTTGATAGATATTTTGTTTAGAGGATAAAACCTGACTCAGAACAACCAAAAAGTGTTAAACAATGGAATTTTCTAAAGCTTGTTCTACAAACTTATGAAAAAAAATCTATTTGCAAAAATACTACCCCAGATTGACATTCTCGTACAAGGGAACAATGCTGTGAAAAATAGTGAGTACTACTCGATGTTTAGTACACAGTGTTACAAGCATCTACACCAGTAGCAAACACCCATATTGTATTTTAACATTGTTTAAAAGAATGGTAAGTACACCAAAGAAAAGCAATCTACTAAAAACTACAGGAAAGAAAATGTTATAGGAAATAAAAATAGCAAATGTGGCTTAACACACAATAGCATAATAGAAAGATGGGTACTTCACAATTAGTTCCTTTTACTGTGTTATCCCATTTGTCTTTGTGTTGAAGAGCTTCTCAACTATTGCCTACAACAACTGCACTACAGGATAAAAATTCAGTATTTGTAAGAAAAGACTGAACTGTTGAATTGTTTTGTTAACCTTACATGAATATTGCTAAGAATTTTAAAGTTTGTGCACTCCTCCTCTTTAATGCCATTTGCTTCTCTCTCATTTCACTCATACTGGGCACTAAAATTAGACTAGTCAGATTTACTTTCAGTTACAGTCAGCATCTAGTCAATTTCACTTCCTGGTTCTCACATACCATGTAGGCATTAGGGATGCAAAAACAGCAGAATTTTAAATTGAAGCTAATTTTTCCTTTGGAATTTTAAAAGAAACATTTCTATTGATCTTGTTTTGTAAACCAAGCAGGGGCCTAAATTTGCATGCCAATGCTGTCCCTGAGAATGCTCTATTTTGACTAATAGAGTCACTAATAAAATTTAAGTTTGCTTATTATCTGTTATAAAGTCTGCATTCGTTTACAAGACCACTGTTACACAAGCATATACTATGTATTACCATGACACAATGTGTCAAATGTGAATTCAGTAACTTCCATACCAGATTAGACTGGGGGTCCACCTAGTCTAGTAGGCGGTACTCTTTGACAGTGACAGTTCAGGTAGTTCTTGAATGTTTGCTGTTAATTTTGAAGTTGGAAATGTGTTATCCCTTCCACTATGCATTATCTTGCATTTATCAACAGTTAATTTTGTTTGTCTCCATCATTTGCCTTTATAAGGTCTCTGTCAATTTCCCCAGTCAGAGGAATCTGCATTTTGCCACTGCACAGTTCACCATTTTTTCCTCAGAACATTAACCAATATTAATCATCACTCCTGCTATAGAATCTATAGTACTTCACTGCCCATCTTTTGCCATGTAGATAACTCTATTCCTATGCTGGTTTTAGCCTGAAGTTTCTAGTCTGTGATAAAACTTTATGTCCCGGTGATCAAGTTTCCTCAAAAATGTTAATTCCCTCTTGAAAGAGATTGAGCAGCTCAGGGTCATCTTTTCTGCCTTTGTTCACTAAGGGCAGATCTACATTATGGAGCAACATTGACCTAATTTACTCAACTTCAGCTGTGTGAATATCACAGCTGGAGTTGATGTACCTTAGGTTAAGGTACCATGAGGTCTATACTGCAGGAGAGTCAGCTGATGGAAAAAACTCTCCTGTTGACTTCCCTTGCTCTTCTCATTCTGGGGGAGTACTGGAGTCAATGAGGGGTGGCCAGATTAGTAGGACTTCACTAGACCCACTAAATCAATCCCTCAGTAAGTTTAAACATGCCCTGACTCTTCAGTTCTAAATTCTAGTTACTTCTTGTAAAGCTGACAAGTTGGCCTCAGGCACAAGCAGTAAGAGTGACCTCTTTGTGCATAAGAACGGATCCTGAGTCTATAAGTCATAAGCCAGCTCATTCTCTCACTCAGCAAGACAAGAGTGGGAGACGATTCACTCTTCTGATAACAGGCCAGAAGAGGAGAAAATTCAGAGTCCACTTTGGGCATCTTGCTTTCAATTATAATCCTGCAATATATTATTCTGGCCCTAAATTAAATTATCCCTTTAAAAAAAAAAAAACTGTCCTTCTGAATTTGTCAGGACTGATTTGCATTTTCCCTTCAGGACATATGCACCAATCTAAAGGCCAGCTGTAATTAAAAAAAAAAAAAATCTCAACCACCTGCAAAATGATACTGTTTCGACAAGACTATGCTTAAGGGAGATCCACATGCTAATATTTTATACTTATTTTCATCTCTCTACCTCATTTATCAGAATCATGTCAGATTTTATTGATAACACAAAAAGGTCAGTACAGCAGCTAAAGAAATGCAAACTAAAGCCACTTTTACTTGATATTGCACTTTACCCTACACAAAGTCTTTCCTAATAAAGTATCAGCTGGCCTACTTAGTGCCTTACAGTATAAGTAGGTCATTTTCTGAGGGCCAGTCTTATGTGTGCAAGTAGTCATTGTCCTAAAAGCTGGCCCTAAAAGGTATTAAGGCTTCCTTCGCCATATTATTTCACGTTTATATAGCACTGCTCATTATAACTAATTTGTAAGCTCTTCCAGGCAATGAATGTTACTTTGTAAAATACCATATAAATGCCAGGGCTATATAAGCATTTTTAGGCATAATGCTTCTCTGTTATCCACTAGCTCAATAACATCTTTGCACAATTAACTATGTTAATTATCAAAGACACAGGGCCAGAAATCATGCAGGACAAACATTAGTTGGGGTTTTTTCAGTGCGAGGACTCAACAGAAGGATTACTGTAACAAACCGGTAGAGAGGGTGGCAGACAATAACACAGGAGTGGATCATCCGACCCCATCCACACACAGAAGGTTACCTCCACACTCAGCCCCTTTCCTTGTAGGGGTACCAAACGTTGTGTCCGCATGCACCAAGCTGAGCCATGACTAGCCACTCTGACAGCTGCAGGTTTGCAAGGCTCTACCCAGGTGGCTGCGGAGAATACACTCCTCTGCAGCCCCGTTTGTTGAATGGATGCTCACACAGGGGCTGGGGGAGTCAGATAACCCATCCAGAGGGCCATGGCCCTCGAGAACAACCCCCTATGTGGTGCAGGGATTATTCCCGCCCCCCGCACATTGACCTGGTTTAGGACACATGGCGGCTCCACAGACAGTGGCTGCAGCCTCCGGGTTTCTCTGGGGGGACCAGAGCGGATGGGGCAGGGAGCGACAAGAAGGCCAAAGAGCAGCGCAGGCCCTGCAGGGCTCCTGGCTCCCAGGGCGACAGCGGAGGGAGACTAAGACCGAAGAGCGCCTCCCCCGCCAGGGCGCTAGAGCACTGGGACCGCACGAGAGCAGAGACGCAGCGCACCCCCAGTGAGAACACGCTCTGCCGACCGCAGGGCCGAGAATAGCCACCTTTCCCCCCGCCCCCGAGAGCGGGAGCGCCCCACAACCGCCGCAGCCTCCATTTCATATACGCTCCCCCCCCCCCCCCACGTGACCAACCTCCCGGAGGTTGGCAATTTATGACGTCCCCGCGCGGTCTCCCCCCTCCCGCCTACGTATGCAAATCAGCCCCTGGTGGCGGGGGATGCCCGGATGTTGGCTGCTCCGCCCTGTGCTGCTGCTCTTCGCTCGCGCTTCTTCCCTCCTTGTCGGTGAGGCTGCGGGTCAGCGCGAGCCACTGCAGCGAATCCGTCAGCGGCGGGGCCAAGCGGGCGGGCGCGGCGGAGCGCAGCGCAGCGCAGCGCAACGCAACGCAACCCAGGCGGGCACTGAGAGCGGCACTCGGCGGATCCAGTTGCGGGAGGCTCCCGACACCCACCCGCCACCATGGTGAGCAGCGCCCGCTCCCCCCCTTCCGCCTCCCCCGCCTAGCCCCCTGCACCGCGCCCGGCGGAAAATTCCAGCCCAAGCCCCGGGGGTCCGGCGCAGAGCTGGAGAGGGAGCGGGCACGATCCCGGTTCTGCTTCCCGCCGGGCTGGGCCCTCCCCCGCCGCCGATTCCTCCCACCCCCGCCATGCCCGGGCCGCCTTCAGATCTCCTCCCCCCGCCCCTGTGACCCGGCCGGCTCCAGATATACCCCGCATCGACCCCCGGGCCTCCTGCAGCGCTCCCCGCGCCTGCACCCCGATTCCCGGGCCGCCTCCGGATACACCCTCACCGGGCCGCGTTCAGCTCTGTCCAGCCCTCCCCCGCCGTGCCTAGGTCGCCTCCAGCTACACCTCACACCGACCCCCGGGTCGGCCCCAGTTGTCCCCGTGCTGCCTTCAGCACCTCCCCCCCCCGTTCTCTCCCTCCCCTCTGCACTCCAGGTACTTCCCGTCCCCGGTTCCCCCAACCGCCTCCAGCTTTCCCTTGTCCCTCTTTTCAGGCCGCCCCCAAATACCTCCTGTTTGCTCCCACCTGCCCCCCAGGCTTTTCCTGCCACCCTGTCAGTAACAGCCCAGGCTCCCTCACCTACACTCTCCTCCTTGTCAGCCCCCCACCACGTTGTCCTTTGCAAGTTGTCCTGCTTCTCTGCCTCCAGTATCCCTAACCCCCGTATCCTCAGGCCCCCTCCCGTCTCTGGAACAGGACTGAATCCTGGACTGCAGTTCATCTGGTTCCCAGATGTAGTCACTGCCATTGCTCAGTGGTGCTGTTCCGTGGTGGTGATTTTGCAGTCTTTCAGGTTTTTTTCTTCTTTGGTGCAGCAGCGTTTACTTTTTATATTCAGAGCGGATGCTAGATTATGCAGGCTTCATTGCTCAGAGAGAAAAATCGTTCAGTAACTGTGATCTACATGTATATATTTGGATGCCATAAGAAGGTCGACAAGATATCATGGAGTGCGTGAAGGGGCTGTCTTTTTAAAATCATGGCGATTTTCAATTTCTCTTTTACTGCTGTGAGATTAATCCAGACATATGGTATTCTGTGCTGTAATATTTTATGTCGACACTAGGGGTATCTCCTGCTTATTACTGGTGCCAAGAAATCAACGCCCTTTTAAATAAACATATATTCTATCTTAAAATATTGAATACTTGGCAGTAGGATGACTTCTGTAAAAGTTTATTTTGGAATTGAGAAGTGTACACAATTTGAGCTATTCATGCCTAGTTCCTCTTTGCTTATGTGCAAACCAAGTGTTTATCATCATAGCAAGTTAAGTCTAACACTTTATATGAACCAAAAATGGGTTTCTTTTTGTTTTTTGTTTTTTCTTTAAACACAATTGCCAAATTTTCTTTATACAGTAGTTACGGTAGAAAATTACGTTGCATACTTAGTCTGATCTTGTGCCTTTACCTTCTGTTAGAAATATTCTGTTAGGGAAACACTTTAAAATATTTAAAGACTTGCTCTGTTTTGAATTGTGGCTGTGGAAAGCCAGTGCCAAATATTTGAAATACATAGGCAACACTAAGGCTATCAAATGGTTTGATTCCTTTGATGTTCCAAAACGTGGTAATAAAATCAGGACTTAAAACAAACTTTTACTACTAGTAGCCATGTTACCACAACAGTGCTTGCAGTTTTGTAGGTACATCTGATGAATGATACATAGCTTTCATTACACTGTAAATACATTAATGCAATACTTAGCTGAAGTTTGGAAGAATGTTCTTGAAGGTTTCTTGAATGTTTATTAACATGCATAAATTGTAAGAAACCTTATGAATGGTAAGGTGTATTTTAGTGCATCTATGAAAGGTCATTATATGTGCTTAACTTTCACTACTTTGCTAGTTCAGTATTAGGTTAGGTCTATGCTAAAAACTTTTGCCAGCATAGTAATATTGGGTGAGAATGTCTTTTCTTTTTTTAAAGACATTTCCAGGACAACAAGAACCTTACTGTATGTACAGTTATGCTGTTAAAAACAATTTTGCTGGTATAAGCTGTACTGGACAAAAGCGTGGGGGGGGGCACGCATTCCTGTATCTATATAGCAGTCTTGGCAAATACGTTCTGGTGTAGATCTGACCTTCTAAAATTTGAAATTTGGATTTAATCTGAGAAATCAAGATCAGCATACCTTAAATTCCCTTTCATTTTCAGGGAAAAAATGAATATACTTTGATCTTTTGCAGTGAAGACATCTAAATCACAGTGTTAATTTATATAAACTAAGCTCATCTTATTTTTCAGCTGAGATTTTTACTTTTTTAGATACTAGGATGCTGGTTTTTGGAGTTTGGAGTAACATTTCTATTACATTCCTGCAGGACCAAAGAACTGGCAATTATAGTGTCCAAGTTGAGGTCAGTGTATTGTAGTATGCATCATAGATAGCTTTTTTTTTTCCCTAAGATTTCATAGATAGTGAGGCCAGAGGGGACTGCTCTGATTATTTAGTCTGATCTCCTGCGTAACACACATTTGAATTGGAGTGTCTCATCTTTTACACGAGAGAACCGCATTTGAGGGGGTGTGTCCACATAGACCATCACCAGAATATGCAGGCTAGCAATAGACAAAAAATAACTGGGAGATGGGAGTGTTCAAGAGTTCATGAAGTGAAAAATAAGTTTGTTTTTAAGCTAGCTAAGTTCATAGATTTCTTGTTTTGGCAGCATTTCCACTTTCTGATAAATGTTTCTTATTTTGAAGATTATCTTTTAAGGGCATTGTTTCTGACTTTTGTGATTAGAAAGCAAATTTTGCAAACGAAAGAAAATAAGGATCAGACCCATTATATCATGATGGCCAGTAAAGGTATGAAGTCTTAACTTGAAAAAAAAAAGTCAACCTGTTTTTGATATTTGAAAAATAGGTCCCATCTAAGAACATTTTTAATAATTGTAGAACTAGCAAAATGGTAATATCACAAAATCCAAGAGAATACAAGCTGAGCAGTTATGGGAGAGGGATTTTTAGTCAGTGTTTGAAACTCTTAATTTTTAATACTTTGGCTGATTAACATTTTGGATAAAGTAAGTCTTTGATTTAAAGCCCTCCTTCAGTAAAGGTATTTTGCCCAGCAAGCATCAGACTTCTCATAGTAATAAAATCAGGGAAGGACAAACTTTATACCCCCCAGATACTTTTAAGCCTCAGTGGGGAGCTTTTCAAATCAGGGGGGCCTTTAAAGGAGCGTTGTGAATAAAATCTACAGGAATGTGTATTTTTGTTTTGCATTGAGCCAGACGTTATTTGGTTGCGCTGTAGTATGAAGCGTCTCATGATTGCTGTCTGTGCAATAGTGAACAATGCAAATGCACCTTTTGGCACTGTTTATGATTTTTATAGGCATGCCTACGCTCCAAAGTGAAGTCAGCTTAAGTCAGTTGTTATCAACCACTGTAATTAAACTGCTGATGAATGTCCACACAGTGCTCATTGTGGCAACCAAG
The DNA here is from genome assembly GCF_033958435.1 of Carettochelys insculpta. Lineage (NCBI taxonomy): Eukaryota > Metazoa > Chordata > Testudines > Carettochelyidae > Carettochelys > Carettochelys insculpta. Next base: position 20,448,957 of record NC_134139.1, on the reverse strand, counting down.
CCTGGCCACCGAAGATGCTCTTGCATTGACAGAGCTATTTTGTGACCATCTGCTACTGGATATCCTGGGAAGTGTTTGCCGTCTCATGAGGGCAGGCCATGATACGGGTTTCTCCATCTCATCAAGCCATAGCCTTTCTAGTATGTTTCATTCCACTTTTCAGGTAGCATGGATCCTACAGTGCTCTCAAGTTTCGTGGTAATCATTATGACTACAATGTGCTTAATCCTGCAGTATTTCATGAACTGTGTATCTTTTGATTACACTGTGATGTCTTCCTGCTCTGTGTGCTATGGACAGAAGTAATTCAAGATTGCTTTTGGCATTCACAGAACAGCTGCATACAGTGGACCATCAGTTCTGGTCCCAAGAAATAAGCATTGATTGGTAAGATTGCATTGTTACGCTGGTATGGGAAGACAAGCAGTGGCTGCGGAACTTTTGGATGAGCAAAGCCACCATCATGGAACCGTGGACAGAATTTATTCCTGCCCTCTGGCATAAAGACACCAAAATGAGAGCTTTCCAAATAATGGGGAAGCGAGTGGCAATTGCTGTGGAAGCTGGCAATGCCAGACTGCCACTGATCAAACATGAATCAGTTTGGAATGGGGAAGTCTACTGTTGGAACTGCAGTGACGCAAGCATGCTTGGTCATTCATCTCCTCCTGGTATGAAGGACTGTGACTCTGGGCAATGTGCATGAGATAGTGGATGGATTTGTGGCAAGGGGACTTCCTAACTGTGATGGGGCAGTGCATAGCATGCATACCCCCATTTTGGTCCCAGACCATCTCACGATGGAGTACCTCTATAGAAAGGATGGCTTTTCTATGGTATTGCGAGCTCTGGTGAATTTTTGGGTTGAATTGCTGGTATCAACGCATGCTGGTGAGGGAAGGTGTCTAACACTTTCACTTTCAGGAGCACTGTAGGCAGATCAGATGATTTCCATTACGTATGTTGAAATGCCAGTAATAATCCTGGAAGACCAGCATTCCCTTTGCTTCATTGGCTCAGGAAGCCTTAGGCTAGCAATCTTGACTTCAGTATTAGGCTTGGCAGGTGCAGAATGGATGTTGAATGTGTCTTTGGCCACTTAGAAGGTTATTGGTGCTACCTCTTTGGTAGGTTAGATTGCATTGAGAAAAATATTCCTGGGGTCCTAACAGTCTACATTTATGAAACTAAGGGGAAGATTACGTAGGAGTGAAGTATTGAGGTGGATCAGCTGGGTGCTGTCTTTGAGCAATCAGGTACCAGGACTGTTTAAGATACTTAATGGGGAGCTAGTAGGATCAGGGAGGCTTTGAAGGAACATAATAAGCTGTGGTGTAATGCGTTTTTGTAATGCACTGAGTAAAGCATTTTTTTGGTTTTGCACTCTAGTGTGAACTTAGCAATGATTGCTGTACATGGAGGAGGGCAATAATGCAAATGTACCTACTGGAATTGTCTGTATTTTAGCCGAAACCCCTGTGTGTAACGGACAAAGATTAATTCGCTTCCTAGAAGAACATTTTTATTCAGCAGTTATACAAACATTTCTGTCTTCTGGAAGGAATGTGAAAATTAAGCACATTTGCCAATGAAGCTCTTACAGCTGGATGTATGTCCAGCTGTCATTAAGAAAGTAGACACGAGGAGCAAACTTTCGATCCATAATCAAAGTGCTTACACGTTTCCTTTTCAGTGAAGTATAGCAAACCTTTATCAATAGTTGTTTAATTTTTTTTAAAAAAGCACTCTCCAGAATTCTGAGTTTGAGTATTGCTCTCTTGATTCTTGTAATGTCTTTGTCTCCCCCACCCTAACTCCGCCTTGTGATCCTATTTTGTGAATTTCTCATGTAGGAGAGTTAGCATTATTGCTTACTTAGATCACGCTGCGTTTTGTGGTATGTGTCCCTATTTTTCCACCCTTTCTCCTCTTGATTTATATGCATTTATTTTTTTCTTCACGCCTATTTATTTGAGTATTAGCTCTCCCAACAGAGAGAATCTTGAAGCAGAAGTGGTTGATTGTGATTTGCTTCCTACACACTAGCTTTTTCTCAGAAGTGGGAGCAGGGAAAGCGTTACTGCTTATGAAGCACAGCCATAATCAAACTCCTTTGCTTCTAGAGGAGTTCTGGGGGTGGGAGAAAAGAGTAAAATGAAGTTTGAGGGGATATGCCTAGGCAGAGATCTAGACGTTAACTAAAGTAGGGAGGGAGATAGGGTCCTACTGTGGAGTGAGAGGATTCTGGGTGGGTGAATCCTGGAGCTGGCAGCTTGGTGAGGGCTTGGGTACAGTGGGGATCTGGCTTCACAGGGTCTTATTAAGAAGTTCTGGGCGCAGGAGCAGTTGCACTCTTTGAGGGTGGGTCTGTGTGAAGGTAGCTGGGACTTGGGTGGCATGGATGCTGGGGGAGTAGAGCTAGATGGGATGGAGTTCTTGGTTGTTGGAATGGCTCATTGGAGTGGTTGAGGATGGGGCTTGCAGTCATGGGAATTGAGTGCCATGGGCTGGTTGCAGGTGGCCTCTGGATGTACAGTGATGGTTTGGGTGTGGGGACAGGGGGCTTAGCAAGGAGATCTGGGTATGAGGACATCCAGATGCATGGTGGATAGGTGAGCAACTGCATGTACAAAGATCCCTTTCCAGTGGCTAAGGAATGAAACTGGCAGCAAACAGGTTCGGGGAGGCTCTGCTGGTATCTCTGTGATGTAACTGTCTAGGTGGTATGAATTAAAGGATTTACTGAAGCCAGCCCATATCAATGAAAGATTTATATATAGAATAGGAATTTCATTGGCTGAGACCTTCATACCTTGTAGCCAACAGCCAAAGGGAAGAAGATTTTCTGCTACCAAAACCTAGACCTCTTGTCTGGGAACAAAGGGAAAAGGTGTCAGGTAGCTATGTTAAGAGCTGGCCTTTGCACAGATAGAGCTGCTCACATCTGAGAGTGAGACACAAAGAGCAAGTCTGCACTAAAGAATTAACTTGGCTTAAGTTACATCTACGCATAGCCACCACATTAATTAAATCAGTTTAATAATGTCCACATTAGCTCCCTCTGTCAGCAGTGCATGTCCTCACCAAGAGCGCTTGCACCAGCTGTCATTGTGGGGCACCAGCAGCCAGAGCTCTGCTGCCCAGGGTTGACAGCTCTGGTATGGCAGGGCTTGGGCTGTTGGCTGAAATAGTCAACACTGTATCCATGCTGCATAGTCTACCTGCATTGACCTAAGCACTGTGCTTCTTGCAGAGGTGGAGTTATTACACTGAGAACAACATTTTAGGGCAGCCACTGAGTTAGGATGTCATAAGCTGACTTATGCTGACCTGATTTTTTATAGTGCAAACCGGGTGAAAGGGACAGAGACAGAGGAAATGAAGATGGTTACTTCAGCCGTATGCTCAAGGGAGCTCTGGCTTGGTCTGTAGTGGAAATTTTGCTTCTCTGTGCTAATCTAATGACTTCCCAGTATTGTATAGTAAACTCTTTTATATCGGGCATCTCCAGGACTAGGAGGCTGCCGGATATTGAAATATTCTGTATAATAGAGAGGTAGCTGGGCGCGGGGCAGTGACTGGGTCCAGATGTGGAGAGCACTGCACTGCCTGGCTCCGGGGCTGTCTTAGCAGAGGGCAGGCAAGAGAGAAGCTGGGATCAGATGCAGAGAGCACCTTTCCCACTGGCTCCAGGGCTGCCTTGGTGGAGGGTAGGCAGGTAAGAGAGAAGCAGGACTATGCCCAGGGGCTCAGGCACCACCAGCCATGGCCAAGAGCTATTGCAGTGGGCACTAGGCACTCATCATCATCTGTGCGCTGCAGCTGGTAAGTGACTGACCCAGGCTCATGTCGCAGCTGGGACACGGAGGGAGCCTGCCCAGTCACTGGGGGAAAGCTGGGCCATGATTGCCACATGCACAAACCAAACCACCAGCTTCCACAATTCAGTCCAGCACGGGGGCGGGGGCATTTGTAGCAAGCAGTTAGAGGCTAGTTCCCATGGTTTTCACCGCAGTGCTGAATGCTCACACAGAGCGAGACACCCTCTTTAGTTTGTCTTTTGATTCTAGTGTCTAAATGTTGAAATGCTGGTTATGTGAGAGTTCCGGCTGATAGAATGCCAGTTAAAACAGATTTTACTGTATTCCAGTTGACTAGGGCCAGGTACGTACTTTAAAGTTAGATTGACTTAGTTATGTTCAGGGTTTTGAAAAATGTTGTGCTCTGTAGAGAGGGTAGATAGACATAGTAGGGAAGTTAAAGAGCAAGTAATCTAGTAACTGAGTAACTGCCAAAATTTCTGTCCATTATTCTGCAAACTGCCCTTCCCTGCACGCCCCCACTGTGCATTTAAAAGGCTGGTCCAGCACACAGGGTGGCACAGCTTCTGTCCCCATCTTGGGGATCAGGCTCTTCTGTCTTCCACTGCTGCTCTGTCTAAGTGCTGGCCCAGCCTTTTCAACGCAGAGCAGTAGTGGGGGAAACTGCTTGATCCAAGTGCAATCAGGGACAGGGGCTGAGCCAGCAACTCCCTATGTACTAGGGAGTGGCAGTGGGAGCAGGGGTGGAGGGAGGTGGTAGGAAGTGAGCCTTCTGGGAGTAACCAATAACACTATCTGAAAAGCATCTGTTCATCAGTTAATGGTGTAACCAGATACTCTTACAGTAAACTCCTTCATGTCCTGCAGCTCTGAGGCCTGGAGGGTGCCAGATACTCAAATATTCTGGATAATAGAGGTGTATACCTAGTAATGCATAACACTAAGAAAAAACAGATTTGATATTAAGACATAAAAATGTATTCAGAGTATTTTATTTACCAACAACAGTAGTATTGTACACTGTAACCTTATACTACATTTGCTGTATTTATGTGTATTTATTTTTTACTATACTGTACTTATTGAAAACATAACTAAAATTTACTTACATTTAAAATGCTGATTAAGTGAGAGTTCTGGATGATAGAATGCTGAATAGGAAAGAGTTTACTGTACATCCCTAAGATGTAGTAACTGCCTTTGGACTTTGACAGAAAAACCTGTGCTATTACAGTGTAATGTAGCCATACCCTGGTAAACCCTACACTGCAGTGACCATAAGTAGCATTTTCAAAACAAATACAAATACTTCTGGAAGTGCGTTTATCCCTGAAGTGGGGGGAAAAGTCTCTGAACAGGCATCTATCTCTGTTGGACTTGCTGGGCAGAGGTGAAACAGGATTATGAGACCTTAGTAGTTCAGTCTTTGACATGTTGAGGTCACGTGGCTTATTCTTGTTGAAGAGTGAGACCCTGGGGAGGGGGGAGGAGTGAGGAGGTGGTCCTTTCATACTGTGGCAGTTCTCCAAGGGACTATTTTAGAGCTGGTGGACAGCTTTTTAATAGCCCGGTTATGCAGACATGCTGAATCAGTGTTGTATATAAAATGATGATCTTGAGCAGTTTAATACAGGATGAACATCTCTCACCAGCACCCTTGAGACCTGAGTGTTGGATGAGAGAATTGGCCAGAACACGGAGGTTTATATTTTTTCACATATTACCAACACTTCCACTGCTTAGTGGGCTCTTAGAAGACATTTGGGATGAATTACAGCTAAATAACAGCACAGAACACTGAGAGCCAGGACTGGTGGCTGTGAACAAACTTTCTGGGACCACAAAAAACCTGGCCACACCCATGGTGTTGTCCAGCTAACTAAAATCATGCTGGAATACAGAGTTTTCTGGACAAGAGAGTTCTGGATTAGAGTGGTTCAACCTGTATTTAGCAGCCATCTACTTCTGGGGTGTCAGACATGAAAACAAGCTTATGTAGATTTGCTACTGAATTGCTTGTCTTTTATGGTCAGTTAAATATCTAATGAAAACCAGAAAAACCATTAACAGAAGTTTGAGGCTCTGGCTACACTTGCAACTGACAAAACTCTGATTCCCAGGTGCTTAAACCCTCCCCCGCTCAACACCCTTCTCCCACAAAGGACAATAATTTTGCTGCAGCCAGTGTAAATGTGAATGCCACTCCTGCCAACAAAACAAAATCCACTGTTGGGGGCTAGAAGTATTTTGTCAGGAAAAAGTGCCAACAGAGTGCATTCACACGTGAATAAATTTGAGTATATTTCATCAAAAGGAAAATACACAGAGATGAGATACTAGTTCTTTCTATAGAAAGACTTATGTACAACCTGCAAAACTGGTGAAATACATAATTTGAATGATGCTTTCCTTTCTGACTCTGGAAAGGAAACGGCATTATCTTATCTGTAGCATGACAACCTCTTATTTGGAAGTGGATCTGTTAAAATGTTTTACTTGTTCCTGTAAATATCCAGTTGGATCTCAAACAAATGTCTGAAGGAATATAAAGTTATTTGCCAATTTATTTGGAAACATAGGTGTTCCAGGTAATAGTTGAAAGAAGTTTGGACTTTTCAAATTCTGAAGTGTGGTAGAAAACTTAATGTTTGGTACCATTTTGAGGAGATTTAATGTGTGGACAGAGTATTGAAAATTAATTAGATTAATTATACAGTTTTAGGGGGAAGGAAAATAATTTGGGTTAATGGGCATCTTTAATCTTGTTGTAATTTAGTAGTCAAAGTTCTACTGAAACCAGACATTCAGAACTAACTGTGGATGGCATGAAAACAGGCTAGACCCCAAAGCACACTGAAGGACTTTAATGATTTTACATAAAAGACAGTAATCCCTCGAAATGCGTGATTTCGAGTGGCACTTGACTTGCATTAATGTGAGTTAAGCACAACTCAGAATCCTGCTTCCTCCCAGCCCTGGCTCAATCCCTGCTGCATGGCCCTGGTTCACCATGCCTCTGCTCCCAGCTTCAGCTCACCTTCCCCACCCCAGGCTCTGGTTCAACACCCTGTGGTTTTGGCTCACCACCCACTATATGGCTCCAGCTCAACTCCACCCCACTGTTCCCCATACAGCCCTGACCCCACCCCAGGCTTAGTCCCTCTCCCCTGCTCCTATGGCCCCAACCCACTGCCAGGTTTAACCCTCCCCAAGGGCCTCCGCCCCAACTCCAGGACTTACCTTTCAAAAGGAGCTCCAGGTGCTTCTGCTGCTTCCCTGCCTGCAGAATGTTTGTTCCACAGGGCGAAAAGAGCTGCCCCTGTGACTTACATGAAATTTGAGTTATGCAACGGTATGTGGGAACACAACCCCCACGTAACTTGAGGGAGTACTCTAGTTAAATATGAGATGCTCAGAGTCCCCATTAAGAGTATGTAAAGCTCGTCACTGATGGGAATGTACAAAACAGGATGAGCATAGTGTTGGAGAGGTAGGTGATGGGAACAGAGTGCAAGATTACGTAGGACCTCATCTTTGTGTTACTATATCAGATTCCATTTATAAGGATTCAGTAAGAGGAACTGTCATGGTTAGGATGTATGGGAGAGGAAGCCGATGTTATCAGTAGGCTTCTCATAGACAAAAAGATGCACTAAGTATATGTGATAAATTTGTAATAAAGCAAAGAACATTGGAATTTTTTTCCAAGTTATGTTTGCCTCTCTGGATTGACACCATACTGACAGTGGTGGAAGTGGAAGTACTCCGGTTTTTGATGTTAGCACTGTTCTTTGGTTACATTTTTACATGTACGCAAGTCTTTAACACAGGCTATGTATATTTTACATGCTTTTATACTGAGAGATCAATGTAGAGAATGCAAAAAAAAAAAATCTGAGGAAAAGACAAGGAAATAACAGAGAAGATAGGTGCAGTGTAGGATCTTGATCCTGCATTTAGATCCATGTGAGTAGATCCTTATACCTACACAGATTCATTGATTGTAAGCCCTTCAGGACAAAGACTAACTTCTTGCTGTTTCTGCAGAGCTTCATGTGATGGAGACCAACCAGATCCTTGACTGTGGTCCTTAAAGGACCACCATTATACAACTACTAATAAATTGAAGCTAGTGGCACTTTGTAGGGCAGCTACCACTTGAATCAGATTATGCAATTGGGACCCATATTATTAGCAATTTTTGGGCGTTTCTTTGTGTTTACTCTTATGTACAGTACAAGCTTCTCGCTACTTTGGCCGTGTCTGTACATTCAGTGCTGCAGCAGCATAGCTGTAACGGTACAGCAATACGTGTGATGAAGAAACTCTGTGTCAAGTGAGCTTTCCCGCTGGCAAAAAAGACCCCCAATAGCTGTGAACAGAACTAGCAGGAGAAACTCTTCCACGGACATTGCACTGTGCAAACCAGTACCCATGTCAGTGTAACCTATGTTGCTGAGAGGATGTGGAATATTCACACCCATGAGTGACATAAGTTTTGACAATAGAATGACCGTGTAGACACAGTCTCTGTCCTGAACACAGCAGTCTGGCTTTATCTAGTTTGTTAGTTTCAACGGTTGATCTCAGTTTTGACTTCTAGGAAGATAAAGTAATCTCTCTGCTTTCACCAAGTTCTGCAGATCTTCCAGCAAAAGCAGTAATGTCATGCGCTATAGATGAGAGAGATTGCAAAAAAAAGTCTTAAATATTTTAGATGTATCTATCACTGTTTCAACATAAACTTCTGAAACTGGTCTTAGAAACCATCAGTTTTATTTCTGAGGATTGTTCTTTTCATGAAGGTTTCAGTAAATAGTCTAGATGAGGCAATTATATTTGATTTTTCAATATTAAATATTTAGATCTTTGTACCTATGGACAAAAAAGTTACAGTGTAGGTTGTAAACTCTTTGTGGGGGTAAGGGTCATCTTCCTCTTTGGGGTCCTGAACAAACAAAAAACAACAACAACAAAAAGAGCAGAATTTACTTTAATGGTACAGATTAATTGAAGAAAAAATTGCGTCTGAGCCATTAGCGCTTACGTCTGAAAAGTCATGGAAGACAGGAGAGATTCTAGAAGATGGGAAAAGGGGCAAATATAGTGTCCATCTATAAAAAGGGAAATAAGGACAACCCAGGAATCCACAGAATGGTCATCTTAACTTCTATGCCAGGAAAGATAATGAAGCAAATAATTAAGGTATCCATTTGCAAACCTCTGAATGATAATAAGTTGACAAGTCACTGTCAGCATGTATTTGTAAAGAACAAATCATGTCAAACCAACCTGTGAAGACTAGATTCTTATAAGGTAGGTGCATAAGTGGTTGGAAAACTGTTCCTGGGGGTAGTTATCAATGGTTTACAGTCGTGCTGGAAGGATATAACAGGTAGAGTTCCACAGGAATCAGTTTTGGGACTGGTTTTGTTCAATTGCTTCATCAACAATTTAGATAATGGCATAAAGAGTAAGCTTACAAAGTGTGCAGCTGATACCAAGCTGGAAGGGCTTTTAAGTACTTTGGAAGATATGATTATAATTCAAAATGATCTGGAGAAATGGTCTGAGGTAAATAGGAAATTCAGTAAGGACAAATGCGAAGTACCCCACTTGGGACGGAACAGTCCATTTCACGTGTACAAAATGGGAAGTGACTGCCTAGGAAGGACTGTTGCAGAAAGGGATCTAGACATCATAGGGAACCACAGGTGAGTATGAGTCAGTAGTGTGACTCTTGTCCAAAAAATAAAACCATCATTCTGGGATGTATTAACAGGAGTTCTGCAAACCAGACACAGTAAGGGTGGTTAAGCACTGGAATAAATGGCCTAGGGAAGTTGTGAACTCTCCATCTTTGGAGATATTTAAGAGGAGGATAGACAAACATCTATAAGGAATGATTTAGATTAGGGATGTAATAGAGTATCTGGTTACACAACTAATGGATAAGCTAATGGATAAGAATGGTAGTTAGTGCTACCATTTACTCACAAGTGTCTCCCCCCCAACCGCCAAAGTAAATAAAGAGTAGCTTGCTCAGCTCTGTCTTTACTTGCACCAGGATCAGGCACTTTTCCCCTACTGCTGCTCTGCATTTAAAAGGCTGAGCCACACACAGGCTAGCTCAGTTTCTGTCCGCTGTCCAGGGAATTGCCACCTCCCCGCTCCCCGGGGCAGTTAAAAGACTGAAGACTGAGTCAGTGCACAGGCTGTCTCAGCCTCTGTCCCTGCTGCAGGGATTGGGCGCTTAGTCTGGTCCTCCTGCTGTTCTGAACTGAAAGGAAAGTTTGGGCCAGCACACATCACAGCCTTTATACAGGCTCAGCCTTTTAAATGCAGAGCAGTAGGCCTGGTGGGTGGGGGGAGGGGGTGTTAACAGAGTAACTGACAGAAACTTTGGCAGTTACTTGGGTACCAGATTACTTGCTGTTTAACATCCCTAATCTAGAGGGTGCTTGGCCCTGCTCTGAGTGCAGGGGAATAGCTGTGATGACTAAAGCTGTGCAAATCCATGGCTATCCGCTTTATGTCTGTGGGTATCGACATCCACAGATGTAGATGTCTGTGGTTGATTTTTGCAGATATGGATGTGACTATGGATACACATTTTGTATAGATGTAGGGCTTTGTTGATGGCGTCTTGAATGTCCTTCTGCTTCTGGTATTCTGTCTGTTAGTCTATAAGGACTTCTTGTTGTTTTTGAAGATACAGACTCGCTTGGCTACCTGTCTTATTCTGGTATTCGGTGAATCTAACTTTGCAATGAACTTGTTTTAGTACATTTAAAAGTAAATGTAAAACATCAACTTTTGCTCAGGTTTAGTTACTGTTAAAAGTTCAGTCCAAGAGTTTTTCTTCAAAATTGAGATGCTACAAAAGCCTTTTCAAGCCAACGGGTATTTTCTTGGTTCCATACAAGGTTGCAAAGCTCTTGTTTAAAACCTAAAATTTCAAAATCTTGATCCACTTATGCTAGCTTACTTAATGTTAAGTTTTCATACCTTGTGACTCATCTCATCCTTCACAGACTTAATTCTTTTTGCATTTTCAACCTACAGTAACTAATCCACAATTTGTTGGAATGACTTAGTTGAAGTGTCTGACAGCTTTTGTTCTGATGAATTCATTTTCTCTTTGCAGCAAGGTCTGGAGAAAACCTAAAACATAGCTTGATCTAGTGACATAACTCAGTGTTGTGAGATGCAAGTAGGTAGATGCATCTTTTGTGAAGTCAACCTAGTTACTGTCTCTCAAGAGGAAGATATAAAAAATTATTAAAGCTAATGTTTGAAAGAAAAATGGATGTGGTACACAGGTTAAGAAAAAAGGAGCTGTATATCTGGGGTTTATGCATCAGTTAGCTCAGATTAAGAAGTTACATATTACATATTAAGAAGTCACATATTACATATCATATATAATCTGTGTTGACCCAGATTTGGGTGTGAGGTTCAGTGGTACAATTTAGGTGCTAGTGAGTAAGTATTTGGGTACATCGCCTATGGGAAGTTTTACAGATTTATCTGTGGAAAGCAGATATGTTGCTGACTGGAGATGGTCCCTCAGTTCATCGGTATTTGTGGTAGGCGCCCTGTGGGAAAATACTCTGCCAATGAAGAATTTTGAGCT